>NC_143249.1:123132778-124382778 GCF_984573655.1 Nuphar pumila
CCAACTGAGTGGGCCCACATCGAATTTTGAACATTTTTGAAATAAACTGTAAAATCCGTGAAATTTATGAAATTCTAAATGAATAAAAGGGAGCAGTTTATGTGAAATAGTAAGATTTTAAGTTAGGCAGTACAATTTTCTTTATGACTTGTGGTTTCTAGAACGAAACTTGTAACAAACTCTCAAAAGTGGTATTTGGATCTGGATCTTGGCAAGATCCGATAATCTGACCCGGTTCACAGGAACCATTGATAAATTAAATGGTTTCGGGATAATAGCATGAGATCCGAAACACATTTAAGGTAAGGGAGGGCAAGTTTAGAACCAACGGGTGAAAAATCCACCCGAAAATGGAAGAAATCCATCGACAAGAAAAAAAAAAAAACATCCAAATATGACATAAATAGAATTTTCTTGCAAAAGTAAACACCAAGTGATGGTGTGATGTAGTGGTAGGATGCACGGTTGTGGGGAGCCACAACCCAAGTTCAAAGCCCCTGAGTGCCCACATAGAAATGAAAAACATTGTTTTTTTTCATAAAATCTGGAACAAGACTAAAGAGTTAAATACACTTTAATTCACACACTTTGCAACGAAAAATAGTGTAGCACAAGTGGTGGGGCTCGTTACCCCGTAGGTTGATGACCCCAGTTCAAAACCTCTTGTGCATGGATTTTTCATTTTTGCACTAAAAGAGGATGGAAAAAAAAATAATAATAAATAAACTCTACCTCATAACCACCTCCCACCAAAAACGTGCTGGAGTGGTTTTGGCTCCTCTTTTTTTTCAAGAAACAAGAAAAAAATCCCACCAAATGGGGGAGGGTACCACTAAAAGAAAAAAAAAAATTGAAGTTTGAATAACTTTGCTAATAAGAGGGAGGGGTAGTATTGGTGTAACGCCCCGGATTTCCAAAACAAAGCTAAGTTAAAATTTTCATGAATTTCTTTTTTTTTTTTCTTTGCAGCGGAATTTTAGAAAAAACTTTTAGCAGCGGAATCAGACGATAATGAGTCGTCAGTTTTAGAAAACTCCGAGCACGTTGCAGGTATGTGGCCAAGCAACTCATTGACCACCAAAGTGTTCCATTTATCGAAAACCACTTGTTTATTACAACACTACTGCTTAGAAAAGCAGTGTAGGTTCAATAAAAAGGAAGCAGTACAACTCTGTCTAGAGAAACCCTGGAACTCGATGCCGCCTTGCTCCGCATATCGCCACGCAGGTTCAACACCTGAAATCCCCATAAAACGGGGTCAGAACCACTGATGGTCTGGTAAGCATGCAGTCATACATCCATTCAACTCAAGTACGATAATGACCACTCAGGGTCGCAATGCGCAATAACGACGCTCAAGCCTCCAAGACTTAGCATATATCGCAAGAGCCTCCTCAGGGCTATGAGTTGAACATCCGCTCGAGTCCTCATGACTTAGAGCAAGCCTTTTCAGGGCTGTGATTTGAATAGCCGCTTAAGTCTCCATGACTTAGCCATGACCTCTTCCGGGTCTCAAAGTGATGTCTAGCTCAAGTCTTCATACTTGGCATATCCGTATCCCACGCATCTAAGGACAACTCCTCGAGCTTCGCTTAGTCGTGCGGATGCAACACGGGTCTTTGCCCAGTCGGTCCAGTAGTATACCGAACATGACACCTTCACAAAGGTTATGCAGGACTGACTCAACACGTCATCCACTCATACATTCAAAACATCGCTGTACCTAGAACTAATGCATTGTTTGATAATTAACCGCTCCCGCCTTTGGTACGCAGGTAGAGCTATTGTCCGGGCATCAACGCGACGTTCTGGGGGTTGATTATTCTATGTATTTTAGATACCCCAGAGGCCTGTTGACCCTATCCATAGTAGGGCAGTGTGTTTCAACTGGGAGAATCCTACTAGGCCCATATTCGGATGCATCCTCTACTTGCAGTAGTTGGGTTCAATCCTTAGATCTTAAGGATAACCACGACCCCAAAACCCATGAGTGACTCAGGCCATCGTGGACTCTATCAGGTCCAAAGTAAAATACATGTCACTCAAGGCTGTACCATCACTGTCATTCCACAGTGAGCATAATTCCTGAAGGGGTCTGCCAGTCTTACAATTACTTGGACAGAATTTGCATGCCATTTAGGCAGCCCGTGCTTTTAGCACTACGAGAGTATGTACCCGACCCCATTCAGTCTGCCCCAACACAGTCATTACTGAGGGGGTACCCCTAACACGATTTTCAACCGCGGGGTATGTGCGACCTTAAGTCTTATTCATATGCATGCAGAACACCGCTCTTTGGCACTTCGGCCACCACGAGCATCACACCTCTTTGGGTGGAAACAACACACTCTGGCTCTTCAGCCCTTACGAGTCTGGTTGTGTAACCGTTCTCAATGAGCATGCATATGACTCGATCTAAATAGATCGGCTACTCGGCGTATTTTTACGCAACGAGTCCAAACCTAGCCAAGGCGCAACCTCTACTCCGGCTCAGCGGCCCTTACGAGCAAGGTGCCCTTGCAGGCACAAGGATACGAGCCGATCTGGCATCGTTCCATCAACGGACATCATTATGTCATTTCATTGGTTCCGGCAGCTCTTTTGCCGACCATTTTGTCAGCACCTCCCCTGCTCTACCGGCAGTGATGCGACGAACCCTTCTACGTTGTAGAGGGCAAACCATGAACTGGGTAGCACTCTGCTATATGTCAGAGTATCCTACTACGTTCTTTCTGAGCTATTCTTAGCTTCTTCAGAAATTTCAGCAGCACTTCCTCTCTTTTACGGAGAAAGCGTGCGTTTCTTTTATCCATTTCAGCGGCATCTCCCCTCTTTGGTAGGAAATCGCCACGCTTAATTCGGGAAATGGATGCGCACCGTTGTGCGTACTTTGCACCCATCAAGGTTGCAGGAACCCTGGGCCATAGCCAGGCCATACGTAATTGACTCAGCTTTTACGTAAAGAGCATTTTGCCAAAAATCGAAGCCTTTTCAATAGGGGCTTCATTCGTCAAGCAGAATCTTGAACGAGGAGCGGTCAAGGAATCGCATGGGCGATTTGGAGTTGATCTCCATTTGAACGCTCATTTATGCGCTATATATGTAGTTTAAGCAGAAGCCTGTGCTTTATACAGCGGCGGCGTAAAGAAATGCATATACTATTGTTCAGGGTGTGTAACTGAACGAAATATTCTACATATATAACAAAGCAGAAGCCTTGGCATCGTTCGACGCGACGGCGTAAGTAAATACAGTGCAAAAAGCAGGAGCCTTGGCATCGTTCGACGCGACGGCGTAAGTAAATGCATAATCGGAAGTGCAGTAATCGGAAGTGCAGAAAGCAGGGAGCCTTGGCATCATACGACGCGACGGCAAAGGTAAATTACATAGCCTGTGCGATATAAGACGCGTCGGCAGAATCAACAGATATACACCTAGATCCGTATCCAACGATAGTTACGAGGCGAGCGGGTGAACACCGAAGTGTCCTAAAGGGCTCAACCAAGAACTAAAGCGAGATACCATTTTGAAGAACGCATATACTGCGTGTTTGAACATAAATATATCCGACGATAGTTACGAGACGAGCGGGTGAACACTGAAGTGTCCAAAAAGGGCTCAATCAAGAACTAAAGCAAGATACTACTTCAGAAAGTATATTCTATATACAAACAATCAAATACTTGAGAGAGATGGATCAACGAAGCGAACTTACTTCAAATCGTGGAAGAAACGGCTCCGGGTTGCTTCTTTAGCTTCGAGCCTTCCTTCGAGAGGTCAGACTAAGTCAGATGAAGCTGACTTAGTTGAGAAAGAGGTAGAGTAGGTCAAGTTACTCAACCTAAGTGGTTTGAACCAAACAGGGTTCGATCCAAGTCAACTGGGTTCAGCAGGTTCGAACTCAGCTCAAGTAGGCTAAGTCTGGGTTCAGAAATCCAAACCGGAATCTGGACCAAAAAGGACTTTGACTTTGACTTTAAACCCAACTAGGTTCAAGTCAAGTCAACTGGGTTTGGACCAGGTCAAGTGGGTTCAGACCCAGGTCAGGTGGGTTAGGACCAGGTCAGGCAGGCTCAGGCTAAGTCAGGCAGGCTCAGACCAGGTCAGGTGGGCTAGGCTAGGTAGGGGAGGTTTAGGAGAGAGAGAGAAGGCAAGAGAGAAAGGGGGGTCGATTTTTATGAGAAGAGAGAGAGTGGGGAGGGCTATTTATAGCCCAAGCCCACCTCCTCTTGGGAATTTTCATCCCCCTTCTACCCCCTTGGCTTCTTTTTAATTCCAAGAGGTTCCTTGGTGTGGGGCCCACTTGGATATTCCATGGGATATTTTTGTGGGTCCCACCAGATATTTTCTGAGGAATATTTCTGTGGGTCCCACCAATATTTCCGTGGGTCCCGCAAGAATTTTGGGTTTCCGGCGATTTTTTTCCGAAAAATTCTGAGTACGCCATTCCCTTCGTATTGACGTAACTAAGAAAGTTGGCTCGCAGGAATCCTTTGATTTCATTCAGGTAGGAAGTTATGGCTTCCAGAGTGTTTGAGCATATATTTGCGATTCGATGAATATCCTAAGTATAACTGGCTCGCAGGAATTGATTCATTTCGCATTCTGAGAAAAATGCTATTTTTACCGGTAAATGCCTCATGAATTTTATTCAGATATTTTCTGAAAAATTGCGGGTCTTACATCATTACCCCCTTAAAGGAATTTCGTCCGCGAAATTCAGCTAAGAGTACAAGGTGAAGAGTTCAGGATACTTATCTCGCATATCCGATTCAGGCTCCCAAGTGCAATCATCGATTCCATGATGCTGCCACCTCACTTTAACAAGTGGAATGACCTTCGTTCTTAGCACTTGCTCCCGTCGGTCCATGATCTCCACTGGCCTTTCTTCTACCGTCATATCTTCTCGGATGTCAATGTCTTCATGTTGAATGACGTGAGAAGGATCATGAACGTACTTTCTAAGCATTGATACGTGAAATACATCATGTATTTGCGCGTATTGTGGTGGCAATGCTACTCGGTAGGCAGTCTCTCCGATTCGGCTCAAAACTTCGAAGGGACCAACGAATCTGGGGCTGAGCTTCCCCTTCTTTCCAAAGCGAAACACACTCTTGGTTGGAGAGACCTTGATAAAAACCTTATGTCCAACCGCAAAAGTGAGTTCCCTACGCCGCTGATCGGCGTAGCTCTTCTGTCGACTCTGAGCAGTCAGTAGCTTCTTTCTAATCATGTGGACTTGCTCAGTATAATGCTGCAACACAATGGGCGAGTCCAAGGTTCGTTCACCCACTTCACCCCAATGGATTGGTTATCTACAGGGTCGTCCATACAAGGCTTCATACGGCGCCATCCCAATGCTAGCGTGGTGGCTATTATTATAAGCAAATTCAGCCAACGCTAGGTGGGAATCCCAATCACCTTTCCATTCCAGCATACAGGCTCTGAGCATATCTTCAAGAGTCTGTATGGTTCGTTCAGATTGCCCATCTGTTTGGGGATGGAATGCTGTACTGAACTTGAGTTTCGTCCCCAGGGCTCTCTGAAGCTGCTCCCAAAAGTGAAAGGTGAACTTCGGGTCACGATCAGATATGATCGAAATCGGCACTCCATGGAGTCTAACGATTTCCCGAATGTAGATCTCCGCCAATCGTTCAGTTGAGTATCGAGTGTTGATTGGCAGGAAGTGAGCAGACTTGGTGAGTCTGTCCACGATCACCCATATCGAATCGTGTTGTCTCTTGGATCGAGGCAATCCAACGATGAAATCCATCGTAATGCCTTCCCATTTCCATTCTGGAATCTCGATCCGTTGCATCTTTCCACCAGGTCGCTGATGTTCGATCTTAACTTGCTGGCAGATCAAACACTTCGAGACAAACGTAGCCACATCACGCTTCATACCCTTCCACCAGTACTTTCTCTGTAAATCTCGGAACATCTTCGTACCCCCAGGGTGGATAGTATATTTGCTACTATGGGCCTCCTGGAGTACTTCCTGTCTTAGCTCAGGGTTATTTGGAACCCAAATCCTTTCTTCCATCCATATTCCTCCATCTTCTTTCAAATGGAAGAAAGTGTCATCTTTTTCAGCACGAGCTTTCAATTCCAAGTACTGGGGATCCTTGAACTGTTCGGCTACGATGCGATCGAGGAACTCAATGTGGATCGTCAAACATGACATTTGGATTCTACCAGAATCAGCCAAAAATGGCTTCCACTTGACGAAATCCTCCATCAACTTCCATTGTCCGGTTAGGCTGGCCAGAGTGCCAACAATCTTGCGACTAAGGGCATCTGCTACAACATTCGCCTTTCCAGGGTGATAGGAAAGCGTGAATTCATAGTCTTTGAGGAATTCCAGCCATCGCCGTTGCCGCATATTGAGTTCTTTTTGAGAAAAGAGGTATTTTAGACTTTTATGGTTCGACATGACCTCAAATTTCTCTCCATAAAGGTAGTGTCGCCAAATTTTAAGTGCGAACACTACCGCGGCAAGCTCAAGATCGTGGGTTGGATAATTTTTCTCATGGACTCTCAACTGTCGTGATGCATAGGCGATTACTTTGCCATGCTGCATCAACACACAACCCAGACCTGTTCCTGAGGCATCGGTATATGCCACGAAGCCTTCCTGACCACAAGGTAAGGTAAGGACAGGGGCAGTGGTAAGCCTCTGTTTGAGAACCTCAAAGCACTCCTTACACTGGTCAGTCCATTCAAACTTGACTCCCTTTTTAAGTAATTTCGTCATCGGTACGGCGATTCGGGAGAAGTCTTGTATGAACTTCCGATAATATCCGGCAAGTCCAAGGAAGCTACGGACCTCAGTGATATTTTCTGGCTGCTTCCAGTCCATCACAGCTTTCACCTTCGCAGGATCCACTGCGATTCCATCTTTTGAGATCACATGACCAAGGAACATCACTTTGTCTAGCCAGAATTCACATTTTGAAAACTTAGCATAGAGTTGGTTATCTTGAAGGGTTTTCAAGACGATTTTCAAGTGCTCCACGTGTTGTTCCTTGTTCTCAGAATATACGAGAATGTCATCAATAAAGACGATGACAAAGCTATCCAAATATGGCCTGAATATCCGGTTCATTAGATCCATAAAGGCAGCAGGCGCATTAGTGAGTCCGAAGGGCATTACTACGAACTCATAATGGTCGTATCTCGTTCTGAAGGCAGTCTTGGGTATATCCTCTTCCTTTACTCTGAGCTGATGGTACCCAGACCTGAGGTCGATCTTGGAGAACACCCTCGCTGTTCTGAGCTGATCAAATAAGTCCTCAATCCGAGGCAACGGGTACTTATTTTTAACAGTTGCCTGGTTAAGCATCAGATAATCGATGCATAAACGAAGGGATCCATCCTTTTTCTTTACAAATAGTACCGGGGCTCCCCACGGTGATACACTCGGACGGATGAACCCTTGTTCCATCAGTTCTTCCAACTGACACTTCAACTCACTGAGTTCAGCTGGCGCCATTCGATACGGGGCTTTGGATATCGGCGTTGTTCCAGGTAAGGATTGAATTCCAAATTCAACCTCACGAAGTGGCGGAAGTCCTGGCAATTCCTCAGGAAATACATCGGAAAACTCCCGCACCACTTCCAAACTCTCAAGGGGTTGGTCGTTGGATTTTTCCACCGAGAGACTCAACAGGAAGGCCACACAACCCTTCCTAAGGTATTTTTGTACCTTAAGTGCTGATATGAGCCTTTTCTGTGGAACAGGTTTGGATAACCGGTATTCCATCTTAGGCAATCCGGGTCGAGATAGAATCACTCTGCCCTCGCGGCACAGAATCTTGGCATTATTCTGAGCCAACCAATTCATTCCCAGAATGACATCGTACTGTACCATATCGATCAGGATGGCGTCAGTAGGCAAGTGTTGCCCTGCTATCTCAATATCCAAATTTTTCACACACCGGATACATTTGGTGCGTGAACCCAATGGGTTATATACTTCGATCATTTTATCAATCGGTTGCACCGAAGCGTGGAGTTGTTCGGTGAAATCATCAGAGATAAACGTATGAGTAGCACCACAATCAAACAAGACGTAAGCTGCATGTCCATTAACAGGTACGGTGCCTTCAATCAGGTCACCATTTTCGACTTGTTCAGTCGTTACAGCATATACACGACCTGCAGCAGGCCTTTGTTCTACTCTAGGTGGAGGTCGTTGAAACTGAGAACGTTGTAGTGCTGGTCGAGAGGGTCCGGCAGATCCGGCATTGCTCCTCTGTTCATCTGCAGCCTTCTTGGCGCAATCCCTTATAAAGTGGCCCATCTTGCCACAATACAAGCACCCACCAATGTCACGAGGACATGGCTTTCCAGGGTGGTTCATACGACACCTTGGGCAGCTGAAGTTGGACTGCTGACCATTCAGAGTTGGGTTCTGTCTTGGCCTCACGACTTGCTGAGTGTTGTTCCCTCCTTGGAACTTCTTCTTTTGAAAGGGTTGTCGTGAACTCTGGCCACTTGGGAACGTCCTTTTATGATTCCCACCATTCACTATGGGCTTCTTTGCTACGATCACTTTAGATCGTGCCCAATCCTCTTGGATTTTTGAAGCTGCTGCTACCGCAGCCTGAAAAGTCGAAGGCATGCTTGTTATCACTCGAGATCGCAGCCCTTCGCGCAGACCATTCACATATTTGTCGGCCCTTTCTTGGTCTGTTTCGAACAATCGAGAGCAGTAGCGCTCTAGATTCTGAAATTTGGTGGTATAGTCCATTAGACTCATACCGCCCTGTTCCAACTCCAGAAACTCCATTTTTTTCTTGTTTCTGGAATGCAACGGGAAGTAGTTATCCATAAAAGTCCTCCGAAAGTCAATCCAAGGAATGACTTCGACTTGTGAGAACTGGATAAGTTTAGTGGTATCCCACCACTTCTGTGCATTATCTTTTAATCGATACGTGCCAAAGTTGGTCTTCTTCTCTTCTGGTACTCCCAGTACTGAGAAGGCACGTTCCGTCTCTTCGATCCAACTCTCCGCGAGCTCAGGATCGGCTCTGCCAATGAAAACTGGCGGGTCAAGCTTGAGGAACTTCTCATAAGTTACTCCTCCCAGGTGCTCATTTCGTGGTGCGACTGGTTCTGGCCTCGTTTCACGGATGGCTGTAACCAGGTTGTTGAGTGTCTCCAACAGGAATCCTTGCGTATGGGACTCCTCGCTTGGTATGGTTCTCCTCGTCGTAGGAGCCATTTATCTATGCACACACAAGCACTTGTTTTTAGTTTCTCGATGTATATGAGGAAATAAAAGCTTTATTTACTTAATATACATCACATTTACACAAGCATCGCTTTAAACAAAACGTCATGCCGCACTGGCAGACTTTAGGCGTTGAGAAACTATATACATGAGTCTACTGACTCCAAAACATCACTAGTCTCTTTAAGACTTGGATTTCTTTGATGAAGACGAACTCCAAAAGGTCCATCTATTGCCACATGGCCTTGGTGCAGGCACTACTAGCTTTGGCTTGGGCGGCACTTCCGCACTAGCAAGCGAATATTGGGGATATATGAGGGACTCCAGTCCACTTTCCCAGTCAGCAAGATCAAGACTCTGGGAGTCTGGAATAAAGATTGGCGAACAGAAAGAATCCCCTCTTTTGTTCCTGCCATTTAAGCTCGGCATATGTGATGCCGGATGGTAGCTTGGCGAGTGATAGACCTCCGCAGAGAAGTTTAAATCAAAATCCTTCAGCCTTGGTAATTCATCAAAAGATGTTGGGGTATGGTTGCTCCCAACACTAGAGTGATGCGGTCCACTGACACGCGAAGTCTCATCCCTGAGACCCTTTGAAGCCCGCCGACCCATATCGGCGGTACATTTCCTTTGGCATTTGTTGGCGGAATGCCCATCTTTGCCACAGTATTGGCAGTCTTGGACTTCATACGGGCATATCCACTCATCGTGCATGACCTTGCAGCGATAGCAGTATCCACGCGAGTCATGAGTTGCCATCTATACAAAGATGCACCCAGATCAGAACAAAAGTATAAAAACATATACTTACAGTGCGATATCGGGACTATGACGGATCTTGAACCAGGTTTCTCAGACTCATGCTCTGATACCAATTCTGTAACGCCCCGGATTTCCAAAACAAAGCTAAGTTAAAATTTTCATGAATTTCTTCTTTTTTTCTTCTTTGCAGCGGAATTTTAGAAAAAACTTTTAGCAGCGGAATCAGACGATAATGAGTCGTCAGTTTTAGAAAACTCCGAGCACGTTGCAGGTATGTGGCCAAGCAACTCATTGACCACCAAAGTGTTCCATTTATCGAAAACCACTTGTTTATTACAACACTACTGCTTAGAAAAGCAGTGTAGGTTCAATAAAAAGGAAGCAGTACAACTCTGTCTAGAGAAACCCTGGAACTCGATGCCGCCTTGCTCCGCATATCACCACGCAGGTTCAACACCTGAAATCCCCATAAAACGGGGTCAGAACCACTGATGGTCTGGTAAGCATGCAGTCATACATCCATTCAACTCAAGTACGATAATGACCACTCAGGGTCGCAATGCGCAATAACGAAGCTCAAGCCTCCAAGACTTAGCGTATATCGCAAGAGCCTCCTCAGGGCTATGAGTTGAACATCCGCTCGAGTCCTCGTGACTTAGAGCAAGCCTTTTCAGGGCTGTGATTTGAATAGCCGCTTAAGTCTCCATGACTTAGCCATGACCTCTTCCGGGTCTCAAAGTGATGTCTAGCTCAAGTCTTCATACTTGGCACATCCGTATCCCACGCATCTAAGGACAACTCCTCGAGCTTCGCTTAGTCGTGCGGATACAACACGGGTCTTTGCCCAGTCGGTCCAGTAGTATACCGAACATGACACCTTCACAAAGGTAATGCAGGACTGACTCAACACGTCATCCACTCATACATTCAAAACATCGCTGTACCTAGAACTAATGCATTGTTTGATAATTAACCACTCCCGCCTTTGGTACACAGGTAGAGCTATTGTCCGGGCATCAACGCGACGTTCTGGGGGTTGATTATTCTATGTATTTTAGATACCCCAGAGGCCTGTTGACCCTATCCATAGTAGGGCAGTGTGTTTCAACTGGGAGAATCCTACTAGGCCCATATTCGGATGCATCCTCTACTTGCAGTAGTTGGGTTCAATCCTTAGATCTTAAGGATAACCACGACCCCAAAACCCATGAGTGACTGAGGCCATCGTGGACTCTATCAGGTCCAAAGTAAAATACATGTCACTCAAGGCTGCACCATCACTGTCATTCCACAGTGAGCATAATTCCTGAAGGGGTCTGCCAGTCTTACAATTACTTGGACAGAATCTGCATGCCATTTAGGCAGCCCATGCTTTTAGCACTACGGGAGTATGTACCCGACCCCATTCAGTCTGCCCCAACACAGTCATTACTGAGGGGGTACCCCTAACACGATTTTCAACCGCGGGGTATGTGCGACCTTAAGTCTTATTCATATGCATGCAGAACACCGCTCTTTGGCACTTCGGCCACCACGAGCATCACACCTCTTTGGGTGGAAACAACACACTCTGGCTCTTCAGCCCTTACGAGTCTGGTTGTGTAACCGTTCTCAATGAGCATGCATATGACTCGATCTAAATAGATCGGCTACTCGACGTATTTTTACGCAACGAGTCCAAACCTAGCCAAGGCGCAACCTCTACTCCGGCTCAGTGGCCCTTACGAGCAAGGTGCCCTTGCAGGCACAAGGATACGAGCCGATCTGGCATCGTTCCATCAACGGACATCATTATGTCGTTTCATTGGTTCCGGCAGCTCTTTTGCCGACCATTTTGTCAGCACCTCCCCTGCTCTACCGGCAGTGATGCGACGAACCCTTCTACGTTGTAGAGGGCAAACCATGAACTGTGTAGCACTCTGCTATATGTCAGAGTATCCTGCTACGTTCTTTCTGAGCTATTCTTAGCTTCTTCAGAAATTTCAGCAGCACTTCCTCTCTTTTACGGAGAAAGCGTGCGTTTCTTTTATCCATTTCAGCGGCATCTCCCCTCTTTGGTAGGAAATCGCCACGCTTAATTCGGGAAATGGATGTGCACCGTTGTGCATACTTTGCACCCATCAAGGTTGCAGGAACCCTGGGCCATAGCCAGGCCATACGTAATTGACTCAGTTTTTACGTAAAGAGCATTTTGCCAAAAATCGAAGCCTTTCCAATAGGGGCTTCATTCGTCAAGCAGAATCTTGAACGAGGAGCGGTCAAGGAATCGCATGGGCGATTTGGAGTTGATCTCCATTTGAACGCTCATTTATGCGCTATATATGTAGTATAAGCAGAAGCCTGTGCTTTATACAGCGGCGGCGTAAAGAAATTCATATACTATTGTTTAGGGTGTGTAACTGAACGAAATATTCTACATATATAACAAAGCAGAAGCCTTGGCATCGTTCGACGCGACGGCGTAAGTAAATACAGTGCAGAAAGCAGGAGCCTTGGCATCGTTCGACGCGACGGCGTAAGTAAATGCATAATCGGAAGTGCAGTAATCGGAAGTGCAGAAAGCAGGGAGCCTTGGCATTATACGATGCGACGGCAAAGGTAAATTACATAGCCTGTGCGATATAAGACGCGTCGGCAGAATCAGCAGATATACACCTAGATCCGTATCCAATGATAGTTACGAGGCAAGCGGGTGAACACCGAAGTGTCCTAAAGGGCTCAACCAAGAACTAAAGCGAGATACCATTTTGAAGAATGCATATACTGCGTGTTTGAACATAAATATATCCGACGATAGTTACGAGACGAGCGGGTGAACACCGAAGTGTCCAAAAAGGGCTCAATCAAGAACTAAAGCAAGATACTACTTCAGAAAGTATATTCTATATACAAACAATCAAATACTTGAGAGAGATGAATCAACGAAGCGAACTTACTTCAAATCGTGGAAGAAACGGCTCCGGGTTGCTTCTTTAGCTTCGAGCCTTCCTTCGAGAGGTCAGACTAAGTCAGATGAAGCTGACTTAGTTGAGAAAGAGGTAGAGTAGGTCAAGCTACTCAATCTAAGTGGTTTGAACCAAACAGGGTTCGATCCAAGTCAACTGGGTTCAGCAGGTTCGAACTCAGCTCAAGTAGGCTAAGTCTGGGTTCAGAAATCCAAACCAGAATCTGGACCAAAAAGGACTTTGACTTTGACTTTAAACCCAACTAGGTTCAAGTCAAGTCAATTGGGTTTGGACCAGGTCAAGTGGGTTCAGACCCAGGTCAGGTGGGTTAGGACCAGGTCAGGCAGGCTCAGGCTAAGTCAGGCAGGCTCAGACCAGGTCAGGTGGGCTCAGGTGGGCTAGGCTTGGTAGGGGAGGTTTAGGAGAGAGAGAGAAGGCAAGAGAGAGAGGGGGGTCGATTTTTATGAGAAGAGAGAGAGTGGGGAGGGCTATTTATAGCCCAAGCCCACCTCCTCTTGGGAATTTTCATCCCCCTTCTACCCCCTTGGCTTCTTTTTAATTCCAAGAGGTTCCTTGGTGTGGGGCCCACTTGGATATTCCATGGGATATTTTTGTGGGTCCCACCAGATATTTTCTGAGGAATATTTCTGTGGGTCCCACCAATATTTCCGTGGGTCCCGCAAGAATTTCGGGTTTCCGGCGATTTTTTTCCGAAAAATTCTGAGTACGCCATTCCCTTCGTATTGACGTAACTAAGAAAGTTGGCTCGCAGGAATCCTTTGATTTCATTCAGGTAGGAAGTTCTGGCTTCCAGAGTGTTTGAGCATATATTTGCGATTCGACGAATATCCTAAGTATAACTGGCTCGCAGGAATTGATTCGTTTCGCATTCTGAGAAAAATGCTTTTTTTACCGGTAAATGCCTCATGAATTTTATTCAGATATTTTCTGAAAAATTGCGGGTCTTACAATTGGAAACTCCAATCACCCACTAAAAAGGTGGGATGGAGATTAGGTTTTTGAAACAAATTAAAAATTTCCCTAAGTAGGGAAGTAACTTAAATGTGGTGAAAGGAGAAAACGGCTGGACTGTTCTCTCTCTCTCTTTCTCTCTTTCTCTCTTTCTCTCTCTCTCTCTCTCTTTCTCTCTTTCTCTCTTTCTCTCTCTCTCTCTCTCTCTCTCTTAACGTTTTTGGCCTATTCGTCCTTCTCTTCCACCGTGGTGGTCGGCCATTGTAGCTGGACGTGTAGACCTCCCCTGCTGATCGTGTGGACTCCATTGCCAACAGTGGTGTGCTGCTCCAACGTGAAGAAACAAGAACCACCATTATCATCGGTAGAAACTTAAAAAAAAAACGGTAAGGAGCGTTATTTTTTCTATGTAGTGGTTGTTGTCTTGTGGTACGAGTATGCTACTACCCCATCAAGGTTACTCTTGCGGCTTTGCCCAACCGTGTGGGTGTTTGGGGTTCCGAGGTCATACATGTATTGGCTACACTGTTCATCATTTACATGGAAATGCTGAGAGTCTAACATGTAGTTTTCACCATGACAACTACACAGTCCGACGGGCTGTGATCCTCTTTCTCTTTGACGGTCATGGTGGGAATACACTGAGCATTTCATACAAAAAGAAAATTGTATTTTGATGGCAAGATCAAAGGTTGATGCTCAAATGGTTGCTCACATATTCCATGACCTTGATCATCTGGGGAAGGTATGGGTATGTCTGGTGTTGCAGACAATATCTGTAGGTCATTACAAAACCGTCTCACGGCACACTGGCTGAACGGCTGGACTTGTTGGTTCTGTTTTGATATTACGTTGTTGTAGGCCGTTCCATTTGCTGGTACTGGGTGCATAGGCTTTCAGCAAGGCATACATATGCATTGTTGCTTAGTAGATATTCTAATGAGGGTACTATGCAATATGCTACCGTTGAATATTAATGATGGACCTTGATTGTAAGTTAGCACACAATGATTGACCCTAAGTCATGTACCATACATAAGAACCATGCTAAAGTAACCCTGAGTCTATGTGTGAATACTCAGCCATAGGTGTGTTACTTAATACACCAAATTATTAATGGCTAATTGAATATAGATATATATAGTTTTGTTCACAAGCATGACATATTATGAATTTGATTGACAACCCCTTATGCATGTTTCTGGAAATACATAACAATGCTATTCACTGTTTGAAAAAAATTTGGCTCTAAGATGGTGGGACATGGAAAGTCAAATTATTGTTTGGAAATTTCAATTTCATGAGTTAATAAACCGTTCATGTCATATACGGATCTGTTTTAAGATGAATTCAAAACTAGAGATATATGTGATTTCTAATTTCTGTTAGTGTAAAATACTTATACAATGTTCCAGTTGTGTACACAGAATAGTAGTGATATGAGTTAAAATGGTGCATATAAATATGTGCATTATTTCAAGTTAAGGTGTATTGATTTCTTGTTAAGTGGGTTATATATGTGATTACTAATTCCTGTTAGTGTAAAATACTTATACATCGTTCCAGTTGTACTCATGACTGTGAACTTGTCTGACCCAATTGTTGACTTCCTTCGGGCCTGCTGTTGGTTATCCCACGACATCTGGTTGATCAACATCAACCACGCAACATGTTGCAAGTCTTGGATCGATGGAAGCAAAGAGCACTGACATTGTTTAGCGCCTTTCTTTGATGGCGTTACTTGGGGGTGGCAGCCACTACGCCATGACCCGAGAGGGCTCAAGGTAGCTCGACTTGGTACGATAAGCCGTTGTGACCTTAATAAGAGTAAAAAAAAAAAAAAAAATTGTATTAAGCAAGTGTACCAGGCCACGTGAATGGTATGATTCATGGGTACGGACCCGTACACCATAGCTCATAAAACAAATATGAAATTTGAGCTCCAAGTCGAGCCATGTTTCAAGAAATACTATATGGATGGTGCTTATGGTACCCGGGCTCGAGATTTGCATACAAGGTATGCCAACCCAATAGTAGATTCGGGATTTTTGGAAAATCCCATGTGGTGCGACGTCTTGCACAGGAAAAACAAACAAAGGCTGAAATGAATGCAAATTCATAAAATTGTGTGGTTTTGGGTATACCTGAGAGACGGTATATGTTACCAGACCCCTCGTGGTGCGATAGCTCGCGCATGGTTATAAAGAAAAGGGTAAATAAAAACATAAATATAAAACTATCGAGATTCAGGGTACATCTGAAAGATGGTGTATGTTACCAGATTCTCCGGGCTCTGGGTAGACCTGAAAGATGGTGTATGTTACTGGACCCATGGTCTACCTTGGAGAGGGTAGGTGGTACAAGCTTCGTGGACATTCTTGTTTTTGTGAGAGCTAGGCGTCTCACCGGGTCCCCAGTCCACGAAGTTAGGGGGCCAAGACTACCAATGCGTCCTAGGTGGTAGATCCAAGTCTTCTGCAGAAGTTCATGGTGCATCCTAATTTTTGTTCTAGCCACTGGGGAGTTCTCTCTCGGTCACTGATCGTCCCCTTTGGATATCCGTACGGCTAGTCATACGGGTTATTAAATAATAGACCCCCGTATGGTCTCGGTCCGCTACGAGGTCTGTGCCTGTGCGTACCCACAGGGTAAAAGTAAGCTAAACATTAAATAATTTAAGTTGACTGGAATTTATGTCTGAAGAGTTATAAACTGTTGATATGACTTTTACAAAACTTGTGTAATCTACAACTTGTGCTAATGTGGATAATTGCATCTTTAGTTCAGTCATATTTTGTTTTGTATCATGAATTAGAAAGCATGATCTTTTTATTAGAATGATATAAATTTCTATGCTAGTTATATCTGTAGTTATTGCACATACTTGTACACAGGACACTGAGCACCACATATACATATAATGCTTCTTACGCAGACAGGGGAGTCTGACCCTTCTGCTTTAAATATTTTTCAGGAAACAACTAAATCGGAGTATCGTGGGCGTCGCGTATGGAAGTAGTCAAGAAATCTCAGTTATTCAGTGTTTTCTGTTTGAACTCTGATTAGTGGATTAACATTTTGTCATGGGATGTAATTATTGACATTAATGCTTTAATTAATGAATGCTATGCTTTTATTACTTCTCTGTTTTTACCCTATAATGCACCCGACTTGTGTTTTTCGCACTTCCGCTATTTAAAAAAAAAAAAATCTCCAAAATTTTTACAATAAAAAGTTGGGGCGTTACATAAACACTGAAAATGGCTTTGAAAAGGGGTTAAAATCAGTATTTGAAATTCAAGATCTTTGAAAATAGGGTCTCAAGTGAGCTGGAACTCCGGGTTAGAGTCCTGAACTCTTAGGACTCTGAGATTTTAGATTTTAAAAGCCAAATGAAAGAATTTTCAAAAGATTTTATCAAGAAATGATGAAATAAGTCAGAAAACACAGTCAGGGTTAGACTCCCAACTCGACCGAACTCTAAAATAGAGTCCTTAACTAACTGGACTCTGTGAAATGACCTAAATTTCGAAAACAAACGAAAAAGATTGAGAATGGAAGTAAAACAGACTTAAAAACCAAACTTCTGACCGGATTAGGACTCTGAGACAGAGTCCTGATCGGACTGAAACTTTCAAAAATTTGAGAAATTTGATGAATAGAGGCATTCAGAAGCGACACCATCTAAATGGGTCTCATCTGTGAATTGAAATCGATTAAAGTTTGAATTTGAAAGGAATCCAGATTGTTTTCTGAGAAAATATTTTGAAATACAAAGTCCTGGGGTTGGAAAATGACAGAGTATTGAATAAAAACCCAGGTTTTGAAATTGATTTTGAAATAAAGCTTTAAAATTCAAATCTGGATTGAATGTTTTGAAATAGGAGTGCTGGATCTCGAAAATGAGATGCAATGTCATACAATGCTATGCAGAATACGTGCAATGACATGCAATGATCTGTGATGACTTATGAAATGGACAAACACTGGATGAAGGTAAAAACTTGGTGTGTTTACAGATGCCCCTCTTTGCTGCTAAGCCGGTTGAAAGCCGAGCTTAGTGGCAAAGAAAACATACCAAATTTGGACTATAAAAATGCCCCAGTTAGATGAATCTGACTGGGTATGAAAGAATTAGTTCAAAGGATGATGATAGATATGAAATGAAGAATAAGGAGAAAATTTTACTTTGAAAAGAAGTGAGATTCAGGTTTTGCCCTTAACCTGGATGGGACAGGAAATACCTTGTATGGAACAAGGCTCAGGCTTAACCCTTAACCTGAAAGTGGACGATACCTCGTGGAAAAACGAGGCTCAGGCTTAACCCTTAACCTGAAAGGGGACGATACCTCGTGGAAAAACGAGGCTCAGGCTTAACCCTTAACCTGAAAGGGGACGATATACAGAATCCTCAAATGAAGAAACCATGATGGGACCTTCGAATTCTGCACAATGAATCCGAGAGGGGTTTGCAAAAGGAAGAAAGGGGGTTCCCTAAAGCTTGAAAAGGGATTGATCTTGGACGTTTCATTGCTAAGACTGAATGGCTTTTAAGACAGATGACCTTTTGCGGAAAATTCAGGTTTAACCCTTAACCTGAACGGGAACTGTCTATGGTGGGACAGTGGGGAGCACAGGGAAGTGTGCGAATCTGAGAGCCCAGGCACTCAGATCAAAACAAGAAGGGAAGGATCTTGGACAACTCCCATCATCCGATCCTAAAAGGGATAACAACAACGCCTGGATACATCAAAATAAACATCAAGTTCTCACTTCATGTCAGGATAACTTAAAAAGATTGCCAATAAGACAAAAAATTGTAGTTAATTCAAGAATGATAAGCACATATATATATGAAAAATATTCCCTCTTTTCTACCTGAAGTATTACCTCCGACTGGGCTTAACTCCGTAGAATCAAGATTCGAATTCAAATTACTTGCAATTGACTTTCCTTCAAGGAGGCTATCAATTTCATTGATATGGACGGAAAAGAATGTATTCTTGATATTGTGAGAGCTATTAGCGAAAGGATATTGATAAAAGAATTTCACAAAATTAAAGAAGATTCTTGATAGATTCGGCAGTCTGATATCCTGGGATTCTTTTCTCATGATGATCTTTCTGCACTCTTTTTTGACAGAATTGGAGCTCTCTTGGATTTTTCGGGAATTACATCATCCTTCATTTTGGAGATGTCCTAGCTTTTTCTCTCTTTATTTTTTTGGAAGGGTACGTCACAAACTCCTTCATCTCAGAGATGTTCCGATCCTTCTTTTCTCTCAGGGATTATATTGACGGTTATTGGCTCATTGGTTAGGAATCTCTTGATGATAACAGGAATTAAATACCTTTTAGGGATTGTCGAGAGGTCCATCACACTCGCCTTCATCTCGACGGTGATCTGGACTTTCCCTGGAAGGATCAGTCACAAACTCCGTCATCTTGGAGATGATCCAAATCTTCTTTGGCCCCGGAGGTCGACTCGTCTAATTCGCCTTCATCTTGACGACAGTTGAGAGATCCCTTTTGCAGATATTTAATTGCAGCTTAGGTGATTGAGGGGACATGGAGATTGAGTGGATTTTTCTGTATCACCCAGGATATTTCGACTGCGTATTTTCCAAGAATGATCTTTAAAAATATGCCATTGACTGTGATCAATATCAATCACTTCTGGCTTTGCAACAACATTGAATTTTCTTTGCTGGCCATATCGCGGATTTATTCTTCATCCTTTTGGTTGGCCAATAGAAAGATTTTGAATTTTGAATCCTTTTTCGCAAAAGCTTTGTCACTTCGGAAGTAATACTGAAGGTATTCTGAGGTACAATTTTATGCGATAAAGATTTTGGAATCAACAACTATTGTTTTTTTTTATGGCAAATTGGCAAAATATTCTTGGAATCCTTGGTGAAGGAAATCATTTGAGATCTATATGACACATCCGTGGCTAGATTCTCCTCTCCTTTCCCCAAAGGAGAGACTCAGGCTTGACCCTTACCTGAACGGGTAACAAAAGATACTCTTCTCTTCCCTGAAGAGGAGGTGTTTGCAAAATGAACTTTCGAAGAGAAATAGAGTTTTCGTCAAAACTCCCTATTTCTAGGCTTCTCTTATGGAAAGGGGGCCGCTAACAGAGATTGAAAGGATATCATAGAGGAACGAGTCCATCACACTCTCCCTGGAAAAAGGGTCCTCGACGACGGGGGTGGCCTAACAAAAGACATTTAAGGCTACAAGGAGGATGAGCTTCCGTCGAAACTCTCCCTAGAAAAAGGGTTCCTTGTGTGACAATAAAGATTATTTTGCAAACTGTTCGTGAATCACGAGTCCCTTCAAACTCTCCCTAGAAAAAGGGGTTCAACGAACGAACAATAAAGACATGCGAAAAGAAACGAGCTCAACTCTCCCTGGAAAAAGGGTCCCTCGCAAGAGAGATACTTGGCGATTGATTTTGATAGCTTTTGATAACTCAAAGAACTGCTTGATAACACGAATGACTAGAGGTCTTGACAAAATCGGCAACCCGAATGTCAGATTAACAGAATGGAACGACCCAAGAGTCTGATACAGATTGTTTGGTTCGCAGGTCTAAAGATTGAGCCTGAACCTCAATGTGAGAGTTATGTTGCGACAAGTATGAAGACCGAACTTTGACAAAGTACCAATACGAGCACTGTATTTTAAAAGATTACCAGTACGAGCACTGGATTTTTAAAGGATACCAGTACGAGCACTGGACTTTAAAAGGTTACCAGTACGAGCACTGGATTTTAAAAGGTTACCAGTACGAGCACTGGGTTTTAAAAGACTACCATTATGAGCACTGTATTTTAAAAGATTACCAGTACGAGCACTGGATTTTTTAAAGGATACCAGTACGAGCACTGGACTTTAAAAGGCTACCAGTACGAGCACTGGATTTTAAAAAGTTATCAGTATGAGCACTGAATTTTAAAAGATTACCAGTACGAGCACTGGGTTTTCAAAAGATTACCAGTACGAGCACTGGTTTTTAAAAGATTACCAGTACGAGCACTGGGTCATCAATTGACGATGACTTGGACGACTTGCCGGGGTCTCAGGATTTATCCCTTATCCTGAATGGGAAATTCAATGCAAATTGATGCAGATGAATGCGTGCAAATGCAAATGGATGCAACTGAGTGCACATGCGTGCAAAATGAGAGATTTATTAGATCCTGCCTGCACACAAATTGTTTTGGATAAAAGGCAACTTTACCAAGAATGCCCCAGTATATTCTGGGGAAGACGGGTATTTTGACCAAAGAATAATTGATCATTTATTGAGGAGAATTTTTGAAGAATACAAAAGATAGAATAGAGATTTTCTAGGTATAGAATTTCTTCAGATGTCGAGCATTAATGGGGTCGGATAGTTCTACCCCGTCTGCATTAATCAGACGATATGAATTACGGGGCAACGCTTCTTTCACCACGTAGGGACCTTCCCAGTTTGGTGACCATTTGCCACGTGGACAATGCTTGAGATGAGCCGTTGATCTAAGGACCAAGTCATTAACTTGGAATCTCCTTTCGATGACTGACTTGGCATATTGCCTTGCTATCCTCTGACGATAAGAATGAGCGTGTTCTGCTGCTTTGAGTCTTTTTTCATCGAGTAAATCTAACTGTACCAATCTCTGTTGCTGATATTGATTGAGTGGTAGCTCTAAAAGAGATGCGAACTTAATGGCGGGTTTCTGAACATGAAGAGGTAACACCACCTCAGTCCCATAAACAAGTTCTGAAAGAGTCGCATTGGTTGGGGTTCGAATGGTAGTTCGATATGCCCAAAGTGCATCATGAATTTTCTCGTGCCAATCACGACCCGTCTCAACGGTTCTTTCCAAGATGCGAATCAAACTTTTGTTGGTTGCTTCTGCCTGACCATTTCCTTGTGGATAATAAGGAGCTGAAAAATGATGATGAATTCTGAATTTTGAACAAAAGATCTTCATTCTCTCATTCTTGAAATGAGTACCATTATCTGACACGATGTCGTACGGTATACCGAAACGACAAAGAATGTTCTTATGAATGAACGAGACTACATGTCGACCTTCCACTGTACGCAAAGTGACGGCTTCAACCCATTTGGTGAAATACTCTGTTGCGGCAAGAAAATATTTATGACCATTAGAAGCTGAAGGAGAGATGGGTCCTACGACGTCGAAGGCCCACATAGAAAATGGCCATGGAGACACGACTGATTGCAAGTACGTGGCTGGCGCATGAATCGAAGGTGCGTGTATCTGACACTGAACGCACTTCTTCACAAAACGATAGCAGTCTTGCTGCATTGTTCTCCAATAGTATCCTGCCCGAATGATTTGTTTAATAAGGGTTTGGTAGCCGACATGACCACCGCAAATGCCTTCATGCGCTTCTCGTATGATGTCTTTAGCTTCTTCTTCGTCTAAGCACCTAGAATACTCAGAACTGAACCCACGACGATAAAGAACATTGGCAAGGATAAAATAGCGGGCGGACATATGCTGAATTGCTTTTTGCTCCTTCTTTGATAGCTCTGGTGGAAGCTCCCCAGTTTCAATAAAGTTTTTGATATCTTGATACCAAGGCTTCTTTTTCTGTTCCGCCTGGTTGACTTGCATTACCGGAACGAAGGCAGGTTGGTCAAGTCTACCGATTTCAAAGGAGCGACAGGATTCTCCATTTCTGAAAGACATAATGGAGCCCAGGCTGGCCAAACCATCAGCTATTTGATTAAACTCTCTTTTGATATGGAAAAGCTGAAATTCATCGAAATTGTTGATAAGGGATAAAACGATCTTTTGGTAAGGGAGCAGCTTCTGATCTTTTACCTGCCATTCAGCTTTGACTTGGCTGACGACGAGCAATGAATCGCCGAAAGCATGTACCCTCTGAACATTGAAGTCTTGCAAAATTCTCATACCTTGTATTAAAGCTTCATACTCGGCCATATTATGGGTACACTGAAAATCCAGTTTCAGAGAAAAGGGGATCATCTCTTTCTCTGGTGTGATCAGCAAGATTTCGACTCCTATGCCGGCCATGTTCTTGGATCCGTCGAAAAACAGATTCCAAACTGGGGATTGTTGAACATTACAGATCCGCTCATCGGGAAAGCTATCCTCGATTCTAACATCTTCTGCTAAAGGAAAATCTGCCAATTGGTCTGCAATTGCTTGACCTTTGATAGATTGCTGAGAAACATACCCCAGATCATACTGCATTAACAGGATTTGCTACTTAGCAATCCGTCCACTAAGAAATGGTTGTTCGAGAATATACTTGAGAGGATTAAGTTTTGAGAGAATCTTGACTTCTGATGCTAACAAGTAATGTCTCAGCTTCTGACACATCCATACCAGTGCTAGGCATGTCTTCTCTATTTGAGAATATTTCTTCTCGTAGTCAATGAAAGTCTTGCTTACATAGTAAATGGCATGTTCAACCAAACTGCCTTCTTCATATTGTGCCAAGAATCCGCCACAAGCGGCTTGGTTAACTGAAACGTATAGCAAGAGAGGCTTTCCCAATTCTGGTGTGTTTTCGTCGCGAAATTTTTCCCCCGCCTTCCCTTCCTTGCGGAAGAGAAAAAGAGAGAAACGCTTTCGCGATTCAAACTTTGACCGGATTTTGGAAATTGTTTTGAAATACTCGCCTCCGTTTTTGAAAATTGCGGGAAAATCCATGGGATGGGGCTCGACCTGTCGGTACGAGGTTCGACCGTTCCTGCCACCTTTAACAGGGGTAATCGAACCAAGGACCAAAACTATGCTTGACTTAGCGAAATTATCAAAGTTATGTTCTATCCTAAATGCACAGAGAATTCAGGCATGTGCTATGAGATTTTGGAAAATGCAGCTTGGGAAAACATGATGTATGCTTGGAAAATATTTGGAGTTGAAAAGATTCTCTCAGGAAAGAGGTCAATTTCTCAGGAAACTCAGATAAAAAGGGGTTTTTGAAAACATGAGAAAGCTTATAAAGATGTGGAAAATTCAGAAATAGTTGAAAATCTTGGGAAAATGGAAGTGATTCTTGAGAGAAGATGAACCTTTTGAAAAGGGAAACACTTCTTAGGAAAACTTGGACTTTGAGAGTTTTCTTAGGAAAATGATAGAAGATTTATAGGAAAACTCATTGGAGAAGGAAATTCAAAACTTGGGGAATCGAAATCCTGGGAATTTTACCTTTTGAAATACTTGGAAATCGATTTTGGATCTTGAAGAAAGATTGGAAAACTCTTTTGAATATCTTAAGAAAATATCATTTTCCTGGGAAAACTGTGGAAAAACTTGTCTTTAGAAAACCGATTTTGAAAAATCCTTAGAATTTCTTGAGAAATCGATTTCTTGAGAATGAAGTTTTCTTGAGAAAATCTTGAGAAAATCAATGATTTCATGATGTAAATGTCATGAGTGAATGAATGCACTTTGAAAAGATTTTCTAAGAGATTTGTTGGAAAAATGTGCATTAAGTCAAGATAAATCCTTCACATATCCTGACTGTGGCCATGAATATGTTCAGAATTTAGTTGATTTGATGCACATGATTTTAAAAACTTTGGAAATATGATGTGCATTTTAAGATAGCCTAAGAGTGTAGGCTCAATGTGACTAGTAGAAAGATGACGGATTTGGGTCTCGTCCATATTCCGACTAGGGCCGTAAATATGGATCCCACCGAGTCCATCAACTCCCTAAGAGTTGGTGCACGTGCCATTCGTGAACATCCATAGTGCTTTTGAAATAAAATGCATGAATCATATAATCAGGATATTGCATAAAATCAAACTATATGATATGCATCCTAGTCTAAGCAGGAAATTAAATCTCTTATTCCAAAATTTACATTATTACATCATTAAATAAAGGAAATAAAAGAAATTTGCAGACTTCAGCTCCTTCTTTTGAATGTCCCTGCCAAACTTGAAATAAGGTTAGCTCAAATATGTGGGTTTTTCCAAAATTTTCCAATAATATTATGAAATTATTGGATTTAATTGGATATAAACCCTATTCTCATGCTTCCTTGATATTTTGAAATGATGAAAATGCTAGAAATTCAGTGAAAAACAATTTGAAATTCGGAATTGAGGTTAAAATGACCAAAATACCCCTAAAATTAAAGTTACACCTTTAAAATCAGGGTTTTTTGGAGGAAAACTTAGTAAAATTGGGATTTCGAAATTCAAATTGAATTCAATGATGATGAAATGCAATATGACATGCTTCTAAACACATTAGGACTGTAAAATCAGAATTTGGTATTTTGCAATTTATCAAAAATAGCGATTTTCGCTTGTTTTTCGCTTGGATCTGGGTCCTGCGGGACCCTGTTTTGGTATTATGGATGATCCGAACCTCAAATGGATTCCAAATTGCACCAAATTCGGTATGAAGCATCTAAACACTCTGATAAACAGCCTAGAATGCTAAAAATCACGAAATGATATGATTTGAATGCTAAAATTTAAAGAAAATCCTAAAATGGTGGATTTTGCCTATGGATCCGAACCAAATGCAATGCCTAATATGATAATGCAAGATTTACACCATGGAAACTTCTGATATTTTGCAGACTGCTAAAAGACCCGAAATGGAACATTTTTGGTTTTTACAGCCTCGGGATTTGAGCCATGGTGAGTTCAATAACAGGGATTTAGTTCTGACAGAGGTAAAAATCACCCTAATCTGATGTAAAATGCCAAACAAATATAAAACAGCCATGGAAATTTATGAAATTAATCAGAGCTATGAACGACACCTACATGAACAACTTTCATGTTTATGACTTCGGCATTTGATCAACAGAGACACAGATAGAAATATAACTATTTCTGCCTAAACTAACAGACCAGACCAATGTAGCAAAACAGGGGACTGACAAGAAAAATCCGAAGCAGGGGTCAACACTGTTCTAAAAATTACATGCTTTTAGATGCAAACAGAGGACATCTCGGACACCACTTTTACTTTTTACAGTTTCAGATTTTGAGAAACACACAAAGAGAAACCATAGCCCTAAGTCGATCCAAGATCTCAGAGGCCCAAATTAGGCTCTGACACGTGTCCCGGACTCTCGGATTTTTGTCAGTCATAAAAAAAATCAGAAAAAGATAGAATAGAGATTTTCTAGGTATAGAATTTCTTCAGATGTCGAGCATTAATGGGGTCGGATAGTTCTACCCCGTCTGCATTAATCAGACGATATGAATTACGGGGCAACGCTTCTTTCACCACGTAGGGACCTTCCCAGTTTGGTGACCATTTGCCACGTGGACAATGCTTGAGATGAGCCGTTGATCTAAGGACCAAGTCATTAACTTGGAATCTCCTTTCGATGACTGACTTGGCATATTGCCTTGCTATCCTCTGACGATAAGAATGAGCGTGTTCTGCTGCTTTGAGTCTTTTTTCATCGAGTAAATCTAACTGTACCAATCTCTGTTGCTGATATTGATTGAGTGGTAGCTCTAAAAGAGATGCGAACTTAATGGCGGGTTTCTGAACATGAAGAGGTAACACCACCTCAGTCCCATAAACAAGTTCTGAAAGAGTCGCATTGGTTGGGGTTCGAATGGTAGTTCGATATGCCCAAAGTGCATCATGAATTTTCTCGTGCCAATCACGACCCGTCTCAACGGTTCTTTCCAAGATGCGAATCAAACTTTTGTTGGTTGCTTCTGCCTGACCATTTCCTTGTGGATAATAAGGAGCTGAAAAATGATGATGAATTCTGAATTTTGAACAAAAGATCTTCATTCTCTCATTCTTGAAATGAGTACCATTATCTGACACGATGTCGTACGGTATACCGAAACGACAAAGAATGTTCTTATGAATGAACGAGACTACATGTCGACCTTCCACTGTACGCAGAGTGACGGCTTCAACCCATTTGGTGAAATACTCTGTTGCGGCAAGAAAATATTTATGACCATTAGAAGCTGAAGGAGAGATGGGTCCTACGACGTCGAAGGCCCACATAGAAAATGGCCATGGAGACACGACTGATTGCAAGTACGTGGCTGGCGCATGAATCGAAGGTGCGTGTATCTGACACTGAACGCACTTCTTCACAAAACGATAGCAGTCTTGCTGCATTGTTCTCCAATAGTATCCTGCCCGAATGATTTGTTTAATAAGGGTTTGGTAGCCGACATGACCACCGCAAATGCCTTCATGCGCTTCTCGTATGATGTCTTTAGCTTCTTCTTCGTCTAAGCACCTAGAATACTCAGAACTGAACCCACGACGATAAAGAACATTGGCAAGGATAAAATAGCGGGCGGACATATGCTGAATTGCTTTTTGCTCCTTCTTTGATAGCTCTGGTGGAAGCTCCCCAGTTTCAATAAAGTTTTTGATATCTTGATACCAAGGCTTCTTTTTCTGTTCCGCCTGGTTGACTTGCATTACCGGAACGAAGGCAGGTTGGTCAAGTCTACCGATTTCAAAGGAGCGACAGGATTCTCCATTTCTGAAAGACATAATGGAGCCCAGGCTGGCCAAACCATCAGCTATTTGATTAAACTCTCTTTTGATATGGAAAAGCTGAAATTCATCGAAATTGTTGATAAGGGATAAAACGATCTTTTGGTAAGGGAGCAGCTTCTGATCTTTTACCTGCCATTCAGCTTTGACTTGGCTGACGACGAGCAATGAATCGCCGAAAGCATGTACCCTCTGAACATTGAAGTCTTGCAAAATTCTCATACCTTGTATTAAAGCTTCATACTCGGCCATATTATGGGTACACTGAAAATCCAGTTTCAGAGAAAAGGGGATCATCTCTTTCTCTGGTGTGATCAGCAAGATTCCGACTCCTATGCCGGCCATGTTCTTGGATCCGTCGAAAAACAGATTCCAAACTGGGGATTGTTGAACATTACAGATCCGCTCATCGGGAAAGCTATCCTCGATTCTAACATCTTCTGCTAAAGGAAAATCTGCCAATTGGTCTGCAATTGCTTGACCTTTGATAGATTGCTGAGAAACATACCCCAGATCATACTGCATTAACAGGATTTGCTACTTAGCAATCCGTCCACTAAGAAATGGTTGTTCGAGAATATACTTGAGAGGATTAAGTTTTGAGAGAATCTTGACTTCTGATGCTAACAAGTAATGTCTCAGCTTCTGACACATCCATACCAGTGCTAGGCATGTCTTCTCTATTTGAGAATATTTCTTCTCGTAGTCAATGAAAGTCTTGCTTACATAGTAAATGGCATGTTCAACCAAACTGCCTTCTTCATATTGTGCCAAGAATCCGCCACAAGCGGCTTGGTTAACTGAAACGTATAGCAAGAGAGGCTTTCCCAATTCTGGTGTGTTTTCGTCGCGAAATTTTTCCCCTGCCTTCCCTTCCTTGCGGAAGAGAAAAAGAGAGAAACGCTTTCGCGATTCAAACTTTGACCGGATTTTGGAAATTGTTTTGAAATACTCGCCTCCGTTTTTGAAAATTGCGGGAAAATCCATGGGATGGGGCTCGACCTGTCGGTACGAGGTTCGACCGTTCCTGCCGCCTTTAACAGGGGTAATCGAACCAAGGACCAAAACTATGCTTGACTTAGCGAAATTATCAAAGTTATGTTCTATCCTAAATGCACAGAGAATTCAGGCATGTGCTATGAGATTTTGGAAAATGCAGCTTGGGAAAACATGATGTATGCTTGGAAAATATTTGGAGTTGAAAAGATTCTCTCAGGAAAGAGGTCAATTTCTCAGGAAACTCAGATAAAAAGGGGTTTTTGAAAACATGAGAAAGCTTATAAAGATGTGGAAAATTCAGAAATAGTTGAAAATCTTGGGAAAATGGAAGTGATTCTTGAGAGAAGATGAACCTTTTGAAAAGGGAAACACTTCTTAGGAAAACTTGGACTTTGAGAGTTTTCTTAGGAAAATGATAGAAGATTTATAGGAAAACTCATTGGAGAAGGAAATTCAAAACTTGGGGAATCGAAATCCTGGGAATTTTACCTTTTGAAATACTTGGAAATCGATTTTGGATCTTGAAGAAAGATTGGAAAACTCTTTTGAATATCTTAAGAAAATATCATTTTCCTGGGAAAACTGTGGAAAAACTTGTCTTTAGAAAACCGATTTTGAAAAATCCTTAGAATTTCTTGAGAAATCGATTTCTTGAGAATGAAGTTTTCTTGAGAAAATCTTGAGAAAATCAATGATTTCATGATGTAAATGTCATGAGTGAATGAATGCACTTTGAAAAGATTTTCTAAGAGATTTGTTGGAAAAATGTGCATTAAGTCAAGATAAATCCTTCACATATCCTGACTGTGGCCATGAATATGTTCAGAATTTAGTTGATTTGATGCACATGATTTTAAAACTTTGGAAATATGATGTGCATTTTAAGATAGCCTAAGAGTGTAGGCTCAATGTGACTAGTAGAAAGATGACGGATTTGGGTCTCGTCCATATTCCGACTAGGGCCGTAAATATGGATCCCACCGAGTCCATCAACTCCCTAAGAGTTGGTGCACGTGCCATTCGTGAACATCCATAGTGCTTTTGAAATAAAATGCATGAATCATATAATCAGGATATTGCATAAAATCAAACTATATGATATGCATCCTAGTCTAAGCAGGAAATTAAATCTCTTATTCCAAAATTTACATTATTACATCATTAAATAAAGGAAATAAAAGAAATTTGCAGACTTCAGCTCCTTCTTTTGAATGTCCCTGCCAAACTTGAAATAAGGTTAGCTCAAATATGTGGGTTTTTCCAAAATTTTCCAATAATATTATGAAATTATTGGATTTAATTGGATATAAACCCTATTCTCATGCTTCCTTGATATTTTAAAATGATGAAAATGCTAGAAATTCAGTGAAAAACAATTTGAAATTCGGAATTGAGGTTAAAATGACCAAAATACCCCTAAAATTAAAGTTACACCTTTAAAATCAGGGTTTTTTGGAGGAAAACTTAGTAAAATTGGGATTTCGAAATTCAAATTGAATTCAATGATGATGAAATGCAATATGACATGCGTCTAAACACATTAGGACTGTAAAATCAGAATTTGGTATTTTGCAATTTATCAAAAATAGCGATTTTCGCTTGTTTTTCGCTTGGATCTGGGTCCTGCGGGACCCTGTTTTGGTATTATGGATGATCCGAACCTCAAATGGATTCCAAATTGCACCAAATTCGGTATGAAGCATCTAAACACTCTGATAAACAGCCTAGAATGCTAAAAATCACGAAATGATATGATTTGAATGCTAAAATTTAAAGAAAATCCTAAAATGGTGGATTTTGCCTATGGATCCGAACCAAATGCAATGCCTAATATGATAATGCAAGATTTACACCATGGAAACTTCTGATATTTTGCAGACTGCTAAAAGACCCGAAATGGAACATTTTTGGTTTTTACAGCCTCGGGATTTGAGCCATGGTGAGTTCAATAACAGGGATTTAGTTCTGACAGAGGTAAAAATCACCCTAATCTGATGTAAAATGCCAAACAAATATAAAACAGCCATGGAAATTTATGAAATTAATCAGAGCTATGAACAACACCTACATGAACAACTTTCATGTTTATGACTTCGGCATTTGATCAACAGAGACACAGATAGAAATATAACTATTTCTGCCTAAACTAACAGACCAGACCAATGTAGCAAAACAGGGGACTGACAAGAAAAATCCGAAGCAGGGGTCAACACTGTTCTAAAAATTACAGGCTTTTAGATGCAAACAGAGGACATCTCGGACACCACTTTTACTTTTTACAGTTTCGGATTTTGAGAAACACACAAAGAGAAACCATAGCCCTAAGTCGATCCAAGATCTCAGAGGCCCAAATTAGGCTCTGACACGTGTCCCGGACTCTCGGATTATTGTCAGTCATAAAAAAAATCAGAAAAATCGGAAAAAATCATATTAAAAACTAGACATTCTCACGAGTTAAGTGCATTTTTCGGATCGAAAATCGGATCTCCCAGGAGGGAGAACGCGATTTTACAAGTCGGCAAATGTTTTTCAAAACGCATCCCGGGTTACAAAACCCGACTTACCATTTTGGATGTTTACCGCAGTAAACAAATTCAAATGGCTCCGAATTTTTGGCAAAATTTCAGGGACACCTAAGGGCGCATTCCTTGATTTTTTTGGGATTTTTAATAAAAAATAAATGCATGAAATGACGTGTGGACTGACTGACAAAAACAGAGACTTACTGAAAATAAGCAGAATTAAAAAAAAGGCTAAATTAATCCTAATTAATTCATGAAATATGCTAAATGAATGAAATAAAATGCAAATTAAACCTAGCTAACTACATGCATGTTAAAATCATCAAGGAAGCATAACAAGACATTTTTATATATGTCGTTTTATGAGAATAGCTCAATCCATCCCTCGGATGAGCTCTTTCTTCAAACGACTCCCTATTCGGATTATAGCATCACATCACGGGGAAAAGAAGTGCACCTTGTTTCGTTACGCAGCGTAGGTGCTCTTGAAAGGGGCAGCTACCACGAGCTTCCTTCGTTCTTCACTCCGGGCTTCGGATGGTCCACCAAAATCGAGCTCCGTTGGAATTGGACTGGCCACAGCACGAGCTCTACTCCACCTTCTTCAATGCGCCAAAGGGGGCACGATTTCCAAGGTTCAAAATCAGATGTTAGGAAGGCTAGGTCGAATTTTCCAAGTTCAAAAAGATGGTCCCCCTAGGCTGGGCATGGAGCCTTGTTTTTATAGATTTTTCTGAAAAATTTGAATTTTAAACAGGCTCAATCTGAGCCCTCCATGTGGCGCCATCTCAGGGGGTGTCATCTGAGGGTTTGAAATTCGAATTTGGCTTTTGCAGGGAGCCCTCAGGTGGCGCCACCTCATGGTGGGCTACCTTTATTAAAATTAAAATAAAAAATAAAAATGGAGCCAAGTGGAGTCCTGGAATGGTGCCACCTCAAAAGGTGATCTGAGGTGTAAAGTTAGAACAGTAGGGGCATGCCATGTGGCGCCACCTCTGGGGAGTTCAAATGTTTGAAATTTTGCTTTTCTGCAGGAAAGGAGGGGCTGACATGTGGCATTTCCTCAGAGTGGCTCCTACGATGCCATGTGGCAGGAGAACATGAAGGGAGGAAGCAAAATGCGCCACCTCATGGGGGGGTTTTTTCTACTTTTTCTGGTGCAGGGAGGTCTGGACATGTGGCGGACAAGTGTCAGCTGTCTGGAGAGGCTTTCTCAAATGGCGCCACCTCAGGGGGGAGTTTGAAATTCAAATGGAGGTTGGCCCTGGAGGAATGGAGGATGGACATGTGGCGCCACCTCAGGGTGGCTCCTACAATGCCATGTGGCAAGAGGGAGAAAAAAAGAGGGAAGGGACATGTGGCGCTCTCATAGGCCATCTGGGAAATCAGAGCTCTGGATTTTCGCCACCTAGTGCCCTGTTTGGATTTTAAATGGTTTGCTTTTTCTGAAGAAGGCCAGGAGTGACATGTGTCTCCTACTTTTCTGAAAGAGGTAGGGAGAAGACATGTGTCCTCTACTTTTTCTGAAAGAAGCAGAGAATGACACGTGGCAGAGGGGAGAGAAGGTGGGCCAAGCCATGTGGTGCCATCTCAGACAGGATGAAAAAGGTAGGAGTTCTTGATTTTCGCCACCTATGGGGGGTTTTTGAATATTTGAATTCTAGCTTTTCTGAAGAAAGCAGGAAATGACACATGGCACTTGCTTTTTCTGAGGAAATGAGAGCTTGCCATGTGTCCTCTGCAGGAGACACTCCAGATGGCGCCACCTCAGAGGAGACAAGCCTACCTTTTTTGTAGGAATTCAGAAGTGACACATGTTTCCTACTTTTCTGAAAAAAATAGGGAGAGGACATGTGTCAGGCTACTTTTCTAGAAGGAAGGAGGGGTTGACACGTGTCCCCTGCAGGAGACACTCTAGATGGCGCCACCTCAGAGGAGACAAACTCCACTTTTTCTAGACAGGACAACCTATGACACTTGGCATCTCCTGGTAGTCTTTGAAATGACACATGGCGCAGGATGGATAGGGTGACACATGGCAGACAATTGGGATGACATGTGGCGGCTTCTGAAGGTAGCCCCACACTGACACTTGGCATGGAAATGGGAGGAGAGAGAAATGACAAGTGGCGCCAATCCAGGGGACAAGGCTCCTATATTTTTGGGTTTTTCAAAGTTCAAATTTTCAGAAGGAAAGCTTGTGTGACACCACCTCAGTGTGGGTCCCACATTGCTTCTTTATTGAAATAAGGATAAAACAACAACTTCTTTTTGGAATTTTCATAAAATCTTGACTGATGGGCAAAACAGGAATTTTGGAAAGAGTTGGCCCTTGTAGGGCGATTTTGTAAAAGAAAGATATTTGAAATTGTCAAAAAGGGCAAAATCTGAGGTGAAGTGACTGAAATCCATATTGAAAACTATCCAGATGGTTTTCCTGAGGAAATATTTTGAAATTCAGAGTCCTGGGGGTAAAATGGGAAAAATTGATAATTTTGAAGACCCAGGGTTTTGAAATCAATTTTTGAAAAGAGTTGAAATTCTAATCTGGATTGAAAATTTTGAAATCAAGAGTTCTGGACCTCGAAATGACATGCTGTGCAGTGCAGTGATTTGAAATGCTCATGCAATGATATGCAATGTCATGTCTTATGTAATGCAATCTTGAATCAAGACTTTGGAGATGTCTGTCTCCTGTCAGGAGTAAAATCTTGAACATCTGAGTTAAAGTTAGAGAAATTTTGAGAGCTGCAGATGAAATTTGGACTTTTGCAAGGTCCGGCTCAGAAAATGACCATTTTGCCCTCCAGCGATTTCAGAGGCTGGATGTTGATGCTTGGTGGAAATGTTGGGGAGGTGAGTGAAAATTTGGGGTGTTTACATGGTGGCTTTAGAACGGGCGGATTAAGAAGATATTTCTTGATACGCTCAAACGATTGCTGACACTCTGGTCCCCATTCAAATTTCACTCCTTTTCTAAGTAGATGATTGAAAGGTTCACATCTCATGGCAAGGTTGGATATGAATCTCCGAATTGATTGCATACGTCCCTGAAGACTACGCAATTCCTTAAGAGTAGTTGGAGGTGGCATGTCAATGATGGCCTTTGCTTTGGCGGGATCCATTTCTATCCCCTTTTTGCTGACCAAGAAGCCTAGCAATTTGCCTGATTCAACTCCGAAGACACACTTCTGAGGGTTGAGTCTTAGCTTATAAAGAATAAGCCGCTTGAAGACTTGACTTAAGGCATCGATATGGTCTCCTTCCTCCTTGGATTTGACCAAGATGTCATCAACGTATGCATCCATGGTCTTGTGCATCTGATCATGGAAAATGGCGGCCATTGCACGCTGATAGGTTGCCCCAGCATTTTTTAGCCCAAACGGCATGACCGTATAATAGAAAGTGCCCCATGGCGTAGTGAAGGATGTTTTGGATTGGTCACGAGCGGCTAACTTGATCTGATTATATCTGGAGTATCCGTCCATGAAGGAAAACATGGCATGCCCAGCCGTGCTATCAACTAGGAGGTCAATATTTGGGAGGGGATAGTCATCCTTCGGAGTAGCTTTATTGAGATCACGAAAGTCGATACAAATTCGCACTTTGCCATTTTTCTTGGGAACTGCAACGATATTCGCCAACCAGTCCGGATAATCTATTGCTCGAATGAATCCTGCTTTAAGCAAGTCCTCAAGTCCTTCCTTGACCTGTTGCTCGATTCGAGGATCCATTTTCCTTAACTTCTGTTTAATAGGTTTCGCATCAGGCTTCAGAACGAGTCGATGTTCCACCAATTTAGGATCTAAACCGGGCATATCTTCATAAGTCCATGCGAATACTTCTTGGTGCTGCTTGAGAAAGTCAATGAGCCTTTCCTTCTCATCTGTACTTAGGCTGGTGCCGATCTTGAGAATTTTTGGACTATCTTCTGAACTAATATTGATGTCCTCAGTCGGATCCTGGACTAGGGTCGATGGTTCATCTTGTTTCTGAATCGCTGCAAATTCTGGCAACTCTGGGAGCAACGAATCGAATTCTGCCATTTCTTCTGACTGCTTTGTGACCTTACTGTCCCCTGTTCTTGCTTGGATCCGATATATCTTTGCCGGTTTCGATAGGATTGAAGGATTAATGACTAACTTTTTTATCGGTTGAGAAGACATTCTGAAATTTTGAAAAGGAATAGCTTTTAGAGAAAGCTCCTTTACTATGACATAAATTGCATGGAAATAAAAAAAAATAAGAACAAATGAATTTTGAAGACAAATTGCAGAGGAATAAGAGAAAGATGACATCCAGATAGACGAGAAACTTGATAACTTTATTGAAGACTTGAAATGAAATAAGGACACTTAAAATGAACTGAAATGGGACATTGTCCCTACAAACTGCAAAAATCAAATGAATGGAATAGAAAAGACAGATGGTAGAAAATTTTTAATGAATCCCTTTAATGAAGACAGTATTTTTGTGGGATCTTTTGCCCGTGAATCCTAGTCCTGCCCTGCGCGGATGCTGATCAGGGATCACTGGCTCTAGCCGGCCATCTCCGTTCTTGCCCAATCCTTTGAAAGGCTGATAACCATGCTTCAGTAACAGGTCAAATCCTTTCTTGGCCCTAACAAACTGTGGGAAAAGAGGATGGTCCTTGAAAGTACTGTAATCGAGACGACCCCCAATCTTAAAGAAATGTGGTCCTTGCCATTGGACCATCGCTGCTGTGTGATTTGTCTCTGATGTTGCTCCTAACTTTAGCATTTCAAGGCTTTCACTGAGAACAATTTCTTCACTTTCCCTAATGCTAGGGATATCAGCAGTATAAGTTGGCCTAGGGATCATAGGCTGAGGTAGCCTCTCTTCAGGATCTTCCCCCAAAACAGTAGTTATCATGCCACCTTTAGACCACTTGATGCACTGATGCAGAGTGGATGGCACGGCGTTGGCATTATGAATCCATGTTCTTCCCAGTAGAAGATTATACGTTGGTGGCACGTTGACGACATGGAAAAGCACTGTATGAACAGAGTAGTTGATAAATATTTCCAAGAAGATCTTTCCCTTTGCTGTCTGTCCATGATTATCAAACCCATAAATGGTGATCGGATCCGGTGTATACTCTTCTTCTTTTATACCCAGAGCCTTGGCAGTCATTTCAGGACAAATGTTGAGGCTACTGCCTCCATCTACAAGCACGTGGGGTACAGTCATTCCCCGGGTTCGCACCACAATGTACAAGGCATTGTTATGAAATGCGTGAGATTTTGGCAGATCCTTATCTGAGAAGGTTATGGGAGCATTGGTCATGGCCTGATTAACGATCTGAGCCATGTCTTCAGGTGTGGTGTTTGGCTTGACCTTGATCTTTCGCAGTAAATCGTCCAGAACTTGCTGATGCTTAGGAGAGGCACGTGCCAACTCAAGGATAGGGATATTAGAGAGGGCAGTGATTGGTTTTTGCACTGTGTCGACCTTTTCTTCTGGTTTTCTCCCTTTTTCCGAAGTAGATTTGACAAGGTTCTTGGGTAACCATGGCATTCTTTTGGCTACCTCTGGAGATATTCTAGCGGGTTCTCTCGAAACTTTCAGCTTACTGAATGCCGAAACGAGGTCCATCTTTTGAGAACTGGACTGGGCCTTATTGTAAACACCCCAAATTTTCACTCACCTCCCCAACATTTCCACCAAGCATCAACATCCAGCCTCTGAAATCGCTGGAGGGCAAAATGGTCATTTTCTGAGCCCGGACCTTGCAAAAGTGTAAATTTCATCTGCAACTCTCAAAATTTCTCTATTTTGTCTCAGATAGTCAAAATCTTACTCCTGACAGAAGACAGGAATCCTCAAGTCTTGGTTCAAGATTCCATTTCATAAGACATGACATTGCATATCATTGCATGAGCATTTCAAATCACTGCACTGCACAGCATGTCATTTCGAGGTCCAGAACTCTTGATTTCAAAATTTTCAATTCAGATTCGAATTTTAACTATTTTCAAAATTGATTTCAAAACCCTGGGTCTTCAAAATTATCAATTCTTCCCATTTTACCCCTAGGGCTCTGAATTTCAAAATATTTTCTCAGGAAAACGATCTGGATAGTTTTCAATATGGATTTCAGTCACTTCACCTCAGATTTTGCCCTTTTTGACAATTTCAAATATCTTTCTTTTACAAAATCGCCCTACAAGGGCCAACTCTTTCCAAAATTCCTGTTTTGCCCATTAGTCCAGATTTTATGAAAATTCCAAAAAGAAGTTGTGGTTTTATCCTTATTTCAATAAAGAAGCAATGTGGGACCCACACTGAGGTGGTGTCACACAAGCTTTCCTTTTAAAAATTTGAATTTTTAAAAACCCAAAAATATAGGAGCCTTGTCCCCTGGATTGGTGCCACTTGTCTTTTCTCTCTCCTCCCATTTACATGCCATGTGTCAGCATAGGGTTCACCTAGAGTCGGTGCCACATGTCACCCTCTCTCTTCTGCCAAGTGTTAGTGTGGGGCTACCTTAAGAAGCCGCCACATGTCTGCCATGTGTCAGTATCCATCCTGCGCCATGTGTCATTTCAAAGACTACCAGAAGATGCCAAGTGTCATAGGTTGTCCTGTCTAGAAAAAGTGGAGTTTGTCTCCTCTGAGGTGGCGCCACTTGAAGTGTGTCTCCTGCAGGGGACACGTGTCAACCCCTCCTTCCTTCTAGAAAAGTAGCCTGACACATGTCCTCTCCCTATTTTTTTCAGAAAAGTAGGAAACATGTGTCACTCCTAAATTCCTACAAAAAAGGTAGGCTTGTCTCCTCTGAGGTGGCGCCATTTGGGGTGTGTCTCCTGCAGGGGACACATGTCAAGCTCTCATTTCCTCAAAAAAAAGCAAGTGCCATGTGTCATCTCCTGCCCTCTTCAGAAAAACTAGAATTCAAATATTCAAATCTCCTCATAGGTGGCGCAGATCCTGAACTTCTACCTTTTTCATGTTGTCTGAGATGGCGCCACATGGCTTGGCCCTCCTTCTCTCCCCTCTGCCACGTGTCATTCTCTGCTTCTTTTAGAAAAAGCAGGTGACACATGTCCCCTTCTACCTCCTTCAGAAAAAGTAGAGGACACATGTCTTCTCCCTACTTCTTTCAGAAAAGTAGATGACACATGTCATCTCCAGCTTCCTTTAGAAAAAGTAGAAGACACATGTCACTCCCTGCTTTTCTCAGAAAAAGCAAGTGACACATGTCACCCTCTGCTCTTCTCAGAAAAAGCAAGGGACACGTGTCATTCTCTGCTTTCTTCAGAAAAAGCAAGTGACACATGTCACTTTCTGCCTCCTTTAGAGAAAGCTAGAATTCAAATATTCAAACTCCAGACTGAGGTGGCGCAAATCCTGAACTTCACCTTTTCTATTTTGTCTGAGATGGTGCCATGTGTCCCTTTCCCTCCTTTTCCTCCTTTCATGTTCTCCTGCCACATGGCATCGTAGGAGCCACTCTGAGGAAATGCCACATGTCAGCCCCTCCTTTCCTGTAGAAAAGCAAAATTTCAAATATTTGAACTCCCCAGAGGTGGCGCCACATGGCATGCCCCTACTGTTCCAACTTTACACCTCAGAACACCTTTTGAGGTGGCACCATTCCAGGACTCCACTTGGCTCCATTTTTATTTTTTATTTTATTTTTAATAAAGGTAGCCCACCATGAGGTGGCGCCACCTGAGGACTCCCTACGAAAAGTGAATTTGAATTTCAAACTCCAAGAGAGCACCCTCTGAGGTGGCGCCTTCTGGGAGCTCCCTGCAGAGAGAATCAAGCAAACTTTTGAAAAATTCCAAATTCCCCCTGCTGAGGTGTCTCACCCACAAAATTTCCATTTTTTATTTTTCTCAAAAAAATCAAAATAGCCTTTTGAGGTGGCGCCACCTGAGGGCTCCCTGCAGAAGACAAATTCGAATTTCAAACCCCTCAGGTGGCACCCCCTGAGATGGCGCCACATGGAGGGCTCAGATCCAGCCTGTTTGAAATTCAATTTTTTTTCAGAAAATCTATAAAAACAAGGCTCCATGTCTAGCATAGGAGATCATTTTTTTTGGCTCTGGTGAACTTGGAAAATCCGACCTAGCCTTCCTAGAATCAGATTTTGAACCTTGGAAATCGTGCCCCCTTTGGTGCATTGAAGAGGGTGGAGTAGAGCTCGTGCTGTGGCCAATCCGATTCCAACAGAGCTCGATTTTGGTGGACCATCCGAAGCTCGGAGCGAAGAATGAAGGAAGCTCGTGATAGCTGTCCATTTCAAGAGCTCCTACGCTGCGTAACGAAACAAGGTGCACTTCTTTTCCCATTGATTGGATTCCATAATTCGAATCGGGAGTCGTTTGAAGAAAGAGCTCATCCGAGGGATGGATTGAGCTATTCTCATAAAATGACATACATAAAAATGTTTCATTATGCTTCCTTGATGATTTTTAACATTCATATAGTTAGCTAGGTTTAATTTGCATTTTATTTCATTCATTTAGTACATTTCATGAATTAATTAGGATTAATTTAGCCTTTATTTCAATTCTGCTTATTTTCAGTAGGTCTCTGTTTTTGTCAGTCAGTCCACACGTCATTTCATGCATTTGTTTTTTATTAAAAATCCCCAAAAAATCACGGAATGCGCCGTTAGGTGTCCCTGAAATTTTGCCAAAAATTCGGAGGCATTTGAATTTGTTTACTGCGGTAAACATTCAAAATGGCAAGTCGGGTTTTGTTACCCGGGATACGTTTTGAAAATCATTTGCCGAATTGTAAAATCGAGATATCTCTCATGGGAGATCCGATTTTCGATCCGAAAGATGTTTTGAACTCGGGAGAATGTCTAGTTTTTAATATGATTTTCTCAGATTTTTATGATTTTTTTTATGTCTGACAAAAATCCGAGATGTCGGTACACGTGTCAGAGCCTAATTTGGGCCTCTGAGATCTTGGATCGACTTAGGGCTATAGTTTCTCTTTGTGAGTTGCTCCAAATCCGAAACTGTAAAAAGTGAAAGTGGTGTCCGAGATGTCCTATATTTGAATCTGAAAGCCTGTAATTTTTAGAACAGTGTTGACCCCTTCTTCGGATTTTTCTTGTCAGCCCCCTGTTTTGCTACATTTGTCTGTTCTGTTAGTTTAGGCAGGAATAGTTATATTTTTATCGGTGTTTATGTTGATCAAATGCCAAAGTCATAAACATGAAAGTTGTTCATGTAGGTGTCGTGCATAACTCTGATTAATTTCATAATTTGTCATGGCCGTTTTGTATTTTTTTAGCATTTTACATCAGATTAGTGTGATTTTTACCTCTGTCTGAACTAAATCCCTGATATTGAACTCACCATGGCTCAAATCCCGAGGCTATAAAAACCAAAAATGTTCCATTTCGGGTTTTTTAGCAGTCTGCAAAATATCAGAAGTTTCCATGGTGTAAATCTTGCATTATCATATTAGGCATTGCATTTGGTTTGGATCCAAAGGCAAAATCCACCATTTTAGGACTTTCTTTGAATTTTGACATTTAAATCATATCATTTCATGATTTTTAGCATTCTAGGTTGTTTATCAGAGTGTTTAGATGCTTCATACCGAATTTGGTGCAATTTGGAATCGATTTGAGGTTCGGATCATCCATAATACCAAAACAGGGTCCCGCAGGACCCAGATCCAAGCGAAAAACAAGCGAAAATCGCTATTTTTGATAAATTGCAAAATACCAAATTCTGATTTTACAGTCTTAATGTGTCTAGCAGCATGTCATCATATCTCTTACTGCATTTCATCATCATTTGATTCAATTTGAACTTCAAAATCTCAATTTTACCAAGTTTTCCTTCAAAAAACCCTGATTTTAAAGGTATAACTTTATAATTAGGGGTATTTTGGTCATTTTGACCCCAATTCCGAATTTCAAACTGTTTTCCACTGAATTCCCTGCATTTACATCATTTCAAAACATCAAGGAAGCATGAGAATAGGGTTTATATCCAATTAAGTCTAATAATTTCATAATATTATTGGAAAATCTTGGAAAAACCCACATATTTGAGCTAACTTTATTTCAAGCTTGGCAGGGACATTCCAAAGAAGGAGCTGAAGTCTGCAAATTTCTTTTATTTCCTTTATTTAATGATGTAATAATGTAAATTTTGGAATAAGAGATTTAATTTCCTGTTTAGACTAGGATGCATATCATATAGTTTGATTTTATGCAATATCCTGATTATATGATTCATGCATTTTATTTCAAAAGCACTATGGATGTTCACGAATGGCACGTGCACCAACTCTTAGGGAGTTGATGGACTCGGTGGGATCCATATTTACGGCCCTAGTCGGAATATGGACGAGACCCAGATCCATCATCTTTCTACTAGTCACATTGAGCCTACACTCTTAGGCTATCTTAAAATGCACATCATATTTCCAAAGTTTTCAAAATCATGTGCATCAAATCAACTAAATTCTGAACATATTCATGGCCACAGTCAGGATATGTGAAGGATTTATCTTGACTTAATGCATATTTTTCCAACAAATCTCTTAGAAAATCTTTTCAAAGTGCATTCATTCACTTATGTCATTTGCATCATAGAATCATTGATTTTCTCAAGATTTTCTCAAGAAAACTTCATTCTCAAGAAATCGATTTCTCAAGAAATTCTAAGGATTTTTCAAAATCGGTTTTCCAAAGACAAGCTTTTCCACAGTTTTCCCAGGAAAATGATATTTTCTTAAGATATTCAAAAGAGTTTTCCAATCTTTCTTCAAGATCCAAAATCGATTTCCGAGTATTTCAAAAAGGTAAAATTCCCAGGATTTCGATTCCCCAAGTTTTGAATTTCCTTCTTCAATGAGCTTTCCTATGAATTTCCATCATTTTCCTAAGAAAACTCTCAAAGTCCAAGTTTTCCTAAGAAGTGCTTCCCTTTTCAAAAAGTCCATCTTTTCTCAAGAATCACTTCCATTTTCCCAAGATTTTCAACTATTTCTGAATTTTCCACATCTTTATAAGCTTTCTCATGTTTTCAAAAACCCCTTTTTTATCTGAGTTTCCTGAGAAATTGACCTTTTTCCTGAGAGATTCTTTCCAACTCCAAATGTTTTTCTAAGCATACATCATGTTTTCCAACTGGCATTTTCCAAAATCTCATAGCACATGCCTGAATTCTCTATGCATTTAGGATAGAACATAACTTTGATAATTTCGCTAAGTCAAGCATAGTTTTGGTCCTTGGTTCGATTACCCCTGTTAAAGGCGGCAGGAACGGTCGAACCTCGTACCGACAGGTCGAGCCCCATCCTATGGATTTTCCCGCAATTTTCAAAACGGAGGCGAGTATTTCAAAACAATTTCCAAAATCCGGTCAAAGTTTGAATCGCGAAAGCGTTTCTCTCTTTTTCTCTTCCGCAAGGAAGGGAAGGCGGGGGAAAAATTTCGCGACGATGACAGGTTTGGCGACCGAGATGGGACCTGTCCTTGGCTGACCTAAATTATGCTTGACTTAGTTCAATTATCAAAATTATGTTCATAAAATGTCAGCTCTTTTACTTTCAATATCATGTGAACCTAGGAGCCTAGATTCTGACCTAGCTGACATTGATTACATATAGTTTAGGCATGGTTTGGTAGGACCATATTGAGGAGAAGCTTTCATGCTCACATAGACTTAGGTCTAAATACAACTCTCCTCAATTTAGGATCTGAATGCAAACAATGTATGCTTCTTCAAAGTTTTCAAAATCTATCTCTCTAGGACTTAGAGCCCTCTATTTCTTGCATGTGATCATTTTTTCAAAACCTCAATTACCTATCATTACCCGGTCTTCACGTTGCTGGGCTCTCTTCCAGAACCATAGTTCGGGACAGAGCCTCACAACTGGGCCAACTATTTGGGTTAACACCCCCCTACCACGTACCGCGGGCCACAGTCCGAAGTATATCGGTAGGCGCTCAAGGATGTTGGAAAACCTTACCTTAGAACCGGAGTTGAAACTCTATGCCACGTACCTTGGATTTCGATTCGGGTATATCGGCATAACTGGATTGGACAAAGACGATCTGAACTTAGAGTTAGGATTAAGGTCCTACAACTGTTTTCAAAATTGATGCATCTAGAGTCAGCCTTTTAGGGAGTGCTATATGCGCATAAATGTTTGTGCAGGATGTGATTGTATGTATGATTTTCTCAATTCTTTATATTTCCCAATGTTTTTCAACTCATTAGGTCTTGTTCAAAATATCTTTATTTTCCACAAGATCTTTTTCTCAAACCCTGGATGATTTTTCTCAAATATCCAATTTCTTTCAAAACTCCAGGTGATTTTCTATTCCCCTGTTCTACTAGATCTCGGATTTCCAACCTTATTCCAATCCTGCCTGCAAATTTTTGAAATTTCAAATTTTGCTCATGTCTTCAAAAACTTCTTTTTCGGTATATCTTCCAAATTTTGTCCAAAATTTTGTTTGTCATTTCCTTCCAAGATTACCTAATCCCATCATTTGTTTTCTCTCAAGATTGTCGCTTTTAAAATTCTTTTTCCCATCATCCCAGGTTGTTCTGCAGAGGGCATTGGCATAGTTGTGTGATCCTGACGAGATCAAAGACCGCGCTACTTCAGCACATTAGTTACAGACAGTGAGTGAGAAATGGATTCCATAAAGTCTGTCAAAGAGGGAGCTCAGACCATCAAGGAGGAGATTGATCCCGCCATATATCGATTGTTCAAAAGAATGATGATTGAGATATTATCCGAGCAAGCTGCAGCCAATTTCGAAAAAGTTCCTGTTAAAGAAGGGGCATCGATCACCATCCCTATGAGCATCATTGGAGACCACAACAGGGCAACCAGTTCTAAACCCAGCAACAACAAAAACAGAGGTAGTCAAAGCAGCAAGTTAGAAGAGTCTAAAGATTTGAAAGGAAAGTATTCTAGAATCCAGAATAGACCTTTTCAATCCAGCCCTCAGCAAAAGGAAAAAAATCAAGGAAAACCAAAGCGCGAAAACTGGAGCGGCGATCGAGATTTCACTCCTATAGACAAGCCACTCGACGAAGTCCTTGAATACATGTTGATTAATGGATTAGTGAAGCTCCCAAAGGCCACAAGTCCTCCCACCATCATGGGAAGGTTCAAGAATCAGTTTTGCAAATTCCATCGGGCAGTAGGGCATGACACGGATCGATGTTTTGTCTTCAAAAACATTGTGCAAGACTATATTGATAAGAACCTGTTTGTTGAAAGCAGAGAAGAAGAACATCCAGTAGCCCTAACCAAGAAAGAAGTCAAAGAAGTCAGCATTCAACAGAAATCCAACAATCCGAAGAAGATAAAGCGTGATGGTTGGAGTTATGATCGCGAGTTTACTCCTTTAGGTGAGCCAATCGAAGAAATTCTTGGATATCTGCTCGCGAAGAATATGATCAAACTTCCAAGGATTGTGGATCCTCCCGTCACCATGGGGAAATGGAAAGATTGTTTCTGCGAGTTCCATCGGGCAATGGGGCACGATACTGAACGTTGCTTCGTTCTAAAAAATATTGTACAAGACTACATCGATAAAGAGCTTTTGGTGCCGGAAGAAAGGGAGGGACGAGTTGCAGTCCTGACCAAGCCTCTCCCAGATCACCCTGAAGAATGACAATGCCAATGCCAATGCCTTCTCATTTTGTCAGGACGATATAGTCCTAGTGGTTTTCCTTTTTCAAGTCGTCATCCTTTTTAAGGCATCAATAAAATCATCAACTTTTCTCATTTAATTATGACATTCTTCTTGTGGTTGTTCTGTTTTTGTTATTATCTCTCCCCCATTACACTGGGACATCCTCTTGAAAATTTGTTTTCAAGCATTCTATATGCAGGCAGGATAAACAAATTCCTCATTTCATGCACTTGTGCATTCATGCATCAACTCATATTCATTTGCATTCAATTGCATTAATAACAATCCGGTCGGTATTGGGATTTCGACAAACAGTCCCATCACAATTCCTAAATGATCTAAAGATCATCGCCAATACTGAACCAAAACCCAGCACTCGAACTGGTATTATTTCAAAATCCAGTATTCAAGCTGGCACATTTTCAACTTTTAGGAAAACCGAGTTCCGACTCGGGTTTTTATTCAAATCATTTTCCTTTGTTGATCCGGGTTTCGACCCGTGATCTCTCTACTTTATTCGAGCCTTGACTCGAACTCTTCATCTTCCTTTGTTGATCCGGGTTCCGACTCGCGATCTCTCTACTTTACTCGAGCCTTGACTTGATTTCTCCATCTTCCTTTGTTGATTCGGGTTCCGACTCGTGATCTCTCTACTTTATTCGAGCCTTGACTCGATTTCTTCATTTTCCTTTGTTGATCCGGGTTCCGACTCGTGATCTCTCTACTTTATTCGAGCCTTGACTCGATTTCTTCATTTTCCTTTGTTGATCCGGGTTCCGACTCGTGATCTCTCTACTTTACTCGAGCCTTGACTCGAACTCTTCATCTTCCTTTGTTGATCCGGGTTCCGACTCATGATCTCTCTACTTTATTCGAGCCTTGACTCAATTTCTTCATTTTCCTTTGTTGATCCGGGTACCGACTCGTGATCTCTCTACTTTATTCGAGCCTTGACTCGAACTCTTCATCTTCCTTTGTTGATCCAGGTTCCGACTCGTGATCTCTCTACCTTATTCGAGCCTTGACTCGAACTCTCCATTTTCCTTTGTTGATCCGGGTTCCGACTCGTGATCTCTCTACTTTACTCGAGCCTTGACTCGAACTCTTCATTTTCCTTTGTTGATCCGGGTTCCGACTCGTGATCTCTCTACTTTATTCGAGCCTTGACTCGATTTCTTCATTTTCCTTTGTTGATCCGGGTTCCGACTCGTGATCTCTCTACTTTACTCGAGCCTTGACTCGATTTCTTCATTTTCCTTTGTTGATCCGGGTTCCGACTCGTGATCTCTCTACTTTACTCGAGCCTTGACTCGAACTCTTCATTTTCCTTTGTTGATTCGGGTTTCGACTCGTGATCTCTCTACTTTACTTGAGCCTTGACTCGAACAAATCATTTTCCTTTGTTGATCCGGGTTCCGACTCGAGATCTTTTCGAGCTTGTCATTCTCTTTTGTTGATCCGGGTTCCGACTCGTGATCTCATTACCTTACTCGAACCCTGAATCGAGTTCTTCATTTTCTTTTGTTGATCCGGGTTCCGACTCGAGATCTCTTTATCTTATCCAAGCTCTAATTCGAGTCCTTCATTTTTCTTTGTTGATCCGGGTTCCGACTCGTGATCTCATTATCTTATTTGAGCTCTGATTCGAGCCTTCCATTTTCCTCTGTTGATTCGGGTTCCGACTCGTGATCTCTATATTTTATTCGAGCTCTGACTCGAACTCATCATTCTCTTTTATTGATCCAAGTCATTTCAATCATCAGGGTCTGTCAATTGCTCAAATTTGATATTTTGCTCTCTAAATTTCAATTTAAATCCTTAAATCAGGCAATTCTCCAATTTAGACCTCTGATTTCCAATTTCAATTACCAATTTCCAATTCTCGACCTGCGGGTCAACCAATTTCCAATTTTCGACCTTCGGGTCAATCAATTTCCAAATTTCGACCTCTGGTCAAATCGATTCTCAATTTCGACCTTCGGGTCACACAATTTCGACCTTTAGGTCACTCAATTCTCAATTTCGACCTTCAGGTCACACAATTTCGACCTTTCGGTCAACCAATTCTCAATTTCGACCTTTGTGGTCAAATCAATTCTCAATTCCGACCATCAGGTCATCCAATTTCGACCTTCGGGTCATTCAATTTCCAGCAACCAATTTTCCAATTTTCCATTTCGACCTTTGGGTCAATCAATCTCAATATCCAATTTCAATCATTTTCTCTTGCGAGAGACCCTTTTAGGGAGAGTTCGAGGGAGCTCGTTCTTTTCGCATGCTATCCAATTCGTTCACTTAGCCCCTTTTCAGGGAGAGTTTAAAGGGACTCGCGTCTTTGTGAACCGTTTGCAAAACAATTTCCAATTTCATACAAGAAACCCTTTTGATAAGGGAGAGGCTCGACGGAGACTCGCTTTTCTTGTGACCCCCCAATTTCATACTAGGCCATTTTTGTCATGAAAGACCCTCTTTGCAGGGAGAGTGTGATGGACTCGTTCCTTTCATGACCCAATTTTCAGACCTCACTATTATCGGCCCCCTTTTCATAAGAGAAGCCTAATATTAGGGAGCTTTGACGAAAGCTCAATTTCTCTTCGAAAGTTCGTTTTGCAAACACCTCCTCTTTAGGGAAGAGAGGAGTATTTCCCATTTCCCATTCAGGTAAGGGCTAAGCCTGAGTCTCTCTTTTTGGGGAAAAAGAGAGGAGAATTTTCGTCGCGGATGTATTGAGCCGGATTTCAAATACTCATTTTCACCAAGGATTTCAAGAAAATTTTGTCAATTTGTCAATCAATTGTTGATCTTTATGGTACAAATCTTTATCTCAATTTACCTTCAGCATTACTTCCAAAAGAGTGAAGCTTTTGCGAAAAGGGATTCAAAATTCAAATTCTTTCTATTGGCCAACCAAAAGGATGAAGGATAAATCCTCGATATGGCCAGAAAAGAAGATTCAAGGTTATTGAAAAGCCGTAGATGATCGATATTGATCGCAGTCAATGGCGCATCGTTAAAGGCTATTCTTGTAAGGACGAGACAGTGGAAATATCCTGAGTGCTAGAAAAGAGAGAATTCACCCAAACCCTGTCTCCTCAGAATCACCTAAGCTGCAATTAAATATCCGCAAAAGGGATCTCTCACTTGTCGTCAAGATGAAGGCGAATTAGGCGAGTAGACCCCCGGGGCCAAAGAAGATTCGAAACATCTCCAAGATGACGGAGTTTGTGACGGATCCTTCCAGGGAAAGTCCAAAGCACTGTCGAGATGAAGGCAGATGCGATGAACCTCTCGACAATCCCTAAAAGATATTTAATTTCAACTATCGCCCAAAGATCTCCAAACCCATCATCCAAGAAGGATCGAAACATCTCCAAGTTGAAGGAGTTTGTGACGTACCCTTCCCAAAAGAGAGAAAGAGAGGAAAAAGAAAGAGAGAAAAAGTCAGAACATCTCCAAAATGAAGGAGAATGTAGCAAAAACCCAGAGAGTCAAAAGAGTGCAGAAAGATTATCAAGAGAGAAGCTCTCAGGATATCAAACTGCCAAATCTATCAAGAATCCTCTTTAAATTTGTGAAATTCTATTATCAATACTCTTTCATCAATCGCTTTCATAACATCAAATTCTCTTTCCTGCTCATATCAAGGAAATTGATAACTTCCTTGAAGAAGGTCAATTGCGAGCAATTTGGGTTTCAAATCTCGATTCTACGAAGTGAACCCTGTTTGGAGGTAATGCTTTGGGTAGAAAAGAAAGAACATCTTTGCAACAATGTGCAACATTTTCAAAAATTTTGAATCAACAGCAAAATTCTCAATATTTTGACAATATTTTCTAGCTATCCTGACGTGAAGTGAGAGCTTGATATCCGTCTTCGATGCATCCTGACACCAATTTTAAATCCCTCCTAAGGACTTGATTCCTTCCCTTCTTTGAGAGCATGAACTCTCAAATTTGCACACTTCCCGGTGTCCCCACTGTCCCACCATAGACAGTCCCATTTCGGTTCGAGGTCGAACCACCAATCATTTCCCGCAAAAGGCAATTTCAAAAGCTAATTTTAGTCTCAGCAATGAGACGCCCAAAACCAATCCCTTTTCAAGCTTTAGGGACCCCATTTTCCTTCCTTTTGCAAAAACCCTATTGGATTTATTGTGCAAAATCCAAAGGTTCCATCATGGTCTCTTCCTTCGAGGATTCCATTCCATTTTCCGCCCAATCAGGTTAAGGGTACAAACCTGAGCCTCATTCAAAGAGGCATTTCATTTTCCGCCCGATCAGGATAAGGGTACAAACCTGAGCCTCACTCAAAGAGGTATTTCATTTTCCGCCCGATCAGGATAAGGGTACAAACCTGAGCCTCAATCAAAGAGGTATTTCATTTTTCACCCGATCAGGATAAGGGTACAAACCTGAGCCTCATTCAAAGAGGTATTTCATTTTCCGCCCGATCAGGATAAGGGTACAAACCTGAGCCTCGATCAAAGAGGTATTTCATTTTCCGCCCGATCAGGATAAGGGTACAAACCTGAGCCTCAATCAAAGAGGTATTTCATTTTCCGCCCGATCAGGATAAGGGTACAAACCTGAGCCTCGATCAAAGAGGTATTCCATTTTCCGCCCGATCAGGATAAGGGTACAAACCTGAGCCTCAATCAAAGAGGTATTTCATTTTCCGCCCGATCAGGATAAGGGTACAAACCTGAGCCTCGATCAAAGAGGTATTCCATTTTCCGCCCGATCAGGATAAGGGTACAAACCTGAGCCTCAATCAAAGAGGTATTTCAGCTTCCGCCCGATCAGGTTAAAGGTACAAACCTGAGTCTCATTTCGATGAGATATTCCATTCCCCAATCAGGTCAAGGGTCAAAACCTGAGCTTCGTTCCATGCGAGGTATTTCTGTCCCATCCAAGTTAAGGGCATAAACCTGAACTTCACTCTCATAGAGTGAATCTTTTCTCTCCATTCTTCGCTTCATATCTACCATCTTCCTCGGGCTAATTTCTTCACACCCAGTCAGATCCTTCTAACTGGGGCATTTTTTTCGTATAGCCCAAATTTGGTGTGTTTTCTTTGCCACTAAGCTCGGCCATGAGCCGGCTTAGTAGCAAAGAGGGGCATCTGTAAACACCCCAAATTTTCACTCACCTCCCCAACATTTCCACCAAGCATCAACATCCAGCCTCTGAAATCGCTGGAGGGCAAAATGGTCATTTTCTGAGCCCGGACCTTGCAAAAGTCTAAATTTCATCTGCAACTCTCAAAATTTCTCTATTTTGTCTCAGATAGTCAAAATCTTACTCCTGACAGAAGACAGGAATCCTCAAGTCTTGGTTCAAGATTCCATTTCATAAGACATGACATTACATATCATTGCATGAGCATTTCAAATCACTGCACTGCACAGCATGTCATTTCGAGGTCCAGAACTCTTGATTTCAAAATTTTCAATCCAGATTCGAATTTTAACTATTTTCAAAATTGATTTCAAAACCCTGGGTCTTCAAAATTATCAATTCTTCCCATTTTACCCCTAGGGCTCTGAATTTCAAAATATTTTCTCAGGAAAACGATCTGGATAGTTTTCAATATGGATTTCAGTCACTTCACCTCAGATTTTGCCCTTTTTGACAATTTCAAATATCTTTCTTTTACAAAATCGCCCTACAAGGGCCAACTCTTTCCAAAATTCCTGTTTTGCCCATTAGTCCAGATTTTATGAAAATTCCAAAAAGAAGTTGTGGTTTTATCCTTATTTCAATAAAGAAGCAATGTGGGACCCACACTGAGGTGGTGTCACACAAGCTTTCCTTTTGAAAATTTGAATTTTGAAAAACCCAAAAATATAGGAGCCTTGTCCCCTGGATTGGTGCCACTTGTCTTTTCTCTCTCCTCCCATTTACATGCCATGTGTCAGCATAGGGTTCACCTAGAGTCGGTGCCACATGTCACCCTCCCTCTTCTGCCAAGTGTCAGTGTGGGGCTACCTTAAGAAGCCGCCACATGTCTGCCATGTGTCATTATCCATCCTGCGCCATGTGTCATTTCAAAGACTACCAGAAGATGCCAAGTGTCATAGGTTGTCCTGTCTAGAAAAAGTGGAGTTTGTCTCCTCTGAGGTGGCGCCACTTGAAGTGTGTCTCCTGCAGGGGACACGTGTCAACCCCTCCTTCCTTCTAGAAAAGTAGCCTGACACATGTCCTCTCCCTATTTTTTTCAGAAAAGTAGGAAACATGTGTCACTCCTAAATTCCTACAAAAAAGGTAGGCTTGTCTCCTCTGAGGTGGCGCCATTTGGGGTGTGTCTCCTGCAGAGGACACATGTCAAGCTCTCATTTCCTCAAAAAAAAGCAAGTGCCATGTGTCATCTCCTGCCCTCTTCAGAAAAACTAGAATTCAAATATTCAAATCTCCTCATAGGTGGCGCAGATCCTGAACTTCTACCTTTTTCATGTTGTCTGAGATGGCGCCACATGGCTTGGCCCTCCTTCTCTCCCCTCTGCCACGTGTCATTCTCTGCTTCTTTTAGAAAAAGCAGGTGACACATGTCCCCTTCTACCTCCTTCAGAAAAAGTAGAGGACACATGTCTTCTCCCTACTTCTTTCAGAAAAGTAGATGACACATGTCATCTCCAGCTTCCTTTAGAAAAAGTAGAAGACACATGTCACTCCCTGCTTTTCTCAGAAAAAGCAAGTGACACATGTCACCCTCTGCTCTTCTCAGAAAAAGCAAGGGACACGTGTCATTCTCTGCTTTCTTCAGAAAAAGCAAGTGACACATGTCACTTTCTGCCTCCTTTAGAGAAAGCTAGAATTCAAATATTCAAACTCCAGACTGAGGTGGCGCAAATCCTGAACTTCACCTTTTCTATTTTGTCTGAGATGGTGCCATGTGTCCCTTTCCCTCCTTTTCCTCCTTTCATGTTCTCCTGCCACATGGCATCGTAGGAGCCACTCTGAGGAAATGCCACATGTCAGCCCCTCCTTTCCTGTAGAAAAGCAAAATTTCAAACATTTGAACTCCCCAGAGGTGGCGCCACATGGCATGCCCCTACTGTTCCAACTTTACACCTCAGAACACCTTTTGAGGTGGCACCATTCCAGGACTCCACTTGGCTCCATTTTTATTTTTTATTTTATTTTTAATAAAGGTAGCCCACCATGAGGTGGCGCCACCTGAGGACTCCCTACGAAAAGTGAATTTGAATTTCAAACTCCAAGAGAGCACCCTCTGAGGTGGCGCCTTCTGGGAGCTCCCTGCGGAGAGAATCAAGCAAACTTTTGAAAAATTCCAAATTCCCCCTGCTGAGGTGTCTCACCCACAAAATTTCCATTTTTTATTTTTCTCAAAAAAATCAAAATAGCCTTTTAAGGTGGCGCCACCTGAGGGCTCCCTGCAGAAGACAAATTCGAATTTCAAACCCCTCAGGTGACACCCCCTGAGATGGCGCCACATGGAGGGCTCAGATCCAGCCTGTTTGAAATTCAATTTTTTTTCAGAAAATCTATAAAAACAAGGCTCCATGTCCAGCATAGGAGATCATTTTTTTTGGCTCTGGTGAACTTGGAAAATCCGACCTAGCCTTCCTAGAATCAGATTTTGAACCTTGGAAATCGTGACCCCTTTGGTGCATTGAAGAGGGTGGAGTAGAGCTCGTGCTGTGGCCAATCCGATTCCAACAGAGCTCGATTTTGGTGGACCATCCGAAGCTCGGAGCGAAGAATGAAGGAAGCTCGTGATAGCTGCCCATTTCAAGAGCTCCTACGCTGCGTAACGAAACAAGGTGCACTTCTTTTCCCATTGATTGGATTCCATAATTCGAATCGGGAGTCGTTTGAAGAAAGAGCTCATCCGAGGGATGGATTGAGCTATTCTCATAAAATGACATACATAAAAATGTTTCATTATGCTTCCTTGATGATTTTTAACATTCATATAGTTAGCTAGGTTTAATTTGCATTTTATTTCATTCATTTAGTACATTTCATGAATTAATTAGGATTAATTTAGCCTTTATTTCAATTCTGCTTATTTTCAGTAGGTCTCTGTTTTTGTCAGTCAGTCCACACGTCATTTCATGCATTTGTTTTTTATTACAAATCCCAAAAAAATCACGGAATGCGCCGTTAGCTGTCCCTGAAATTTTGCCAAAAATTCGGAGGCATTTGAATTTGTTTACTGTGGTAAACATTCAAAATGGCAAGTCGGGTTTTGTTACCCGGGATACATTTTGAAAATCATTTGCCGACTTGTAAAATCGAGATATCTCTCATGGGAGATCCGATTTTCGATCCGAAAGATGTTTTGAACTCGGGAGAATGTCTAGTTTTTAATATGATTTTCTCAGATTTTTATGATTTTGTTTATGTCTGACAAAAATCCGAGATGTCGGTACACGTGTCAGAGCCTAATTTGGGCCTCTGAGATCTTGGATCGAATTAGGGCTATAGTTTATCTTTGTGTGTTGCTCCAAATCCGAAACTGTAAAAAGTGAAAGTGGTGTCCGAGATGTCCTCTGTTTGAATCTGAAAGCCTGTAATTTTTAGAACAGTGTTGACCCCTGCTTCGGATTTTTCTTGTCAGCCCCCTGTTTTGCTACATTTGTCTGTTCTGTTAGTTTAGGCAGGAATAGTTATATTTTTATCGGTGTTTATGTTGATCAAATGCCAAAGTCATAAACATGAAAGTTGTTCATGTAGGTGTCGTGCATAACTCTGATTAATTTCATAATTTTTCATGGCCGTTTTGTATTTTTTTAGCATTTTACATCAGATTAGTGTGATTTTTACCTCTGTCTGAACTAAATCCCTGATATTGAACTCACCATGGCTCAAATCCCGAGGCTATAAAAACCAAAAATGTTCCATTTCAGGTTTTTTAGCAGTCTGCAAAATATCAGAAGTTTCCATGGTGTAAATCTTGCATTATCATATTAGGCATTGCATTTGGTTTGGATCCAAAGGCAAAATCCACCATTTTAGGACTTTCTTTGAATTTTGACATTTAAATCATATCATTTCATGATTTTTAGCATTCTAGGTTGTTTATCAGAGTGTTTAGATGCTTCATACCTAATTTGGTGCAATTTGGAATCGATTTGAGGTTCGGATCATCCATAATACCAAAACAGGGTCCCGCAGGACCCAGATCCAAGCGAAAAACAAGCGAAAATCGCTATTTTTGATAAATTGCAAAATACCAAATTCTGATTTTACAGTCTTAATGTGTCTAGCAGCATGTCATCATATTTCTTACTGCATTTCATCATCATTTGATTCAATTTGAACTTCAAAATCTCAATTTTACCAAGTTTTCCTTCAAAAAACCCTGATTTTAAAGGTATAACTTTATAATTAGGGGTATTTTGGTCATTTTGACCCCAATTCCGAATTTCAAACTGTTTTCCACTGAATTCCCTGCATTTACATCATTTCAAAACATCAAAGAAGCATGAGAATAGGGTTTATATCCAATTAAGTCCAATAATTTCATAATATTATTGGAAAATCTTGGAAAAACCCACATATTTGAGCTAACTTTATTTCAAGCTTGGCAGGGACATTCCAAAGAAGGAGCTGAAGTTTGCAAATTTCTTTTATTTCCTTTATTTAATGATGTAATAATGTAAATTTTGGAATAAGAGATTTAATTTCCTGTTTAGACTAGGATGCATATCATATAGTTTGATTTTATGCAATATCCTGATTATATGATTCATGCATTTTATTTCAAAAGCACTATGGATGTTCACGAATGGCACGTGCACCAACTCTTAGGGAGTTGATGGACTCGGTGGGATCCATATTTACGGCCCTAGTCGGAATATGGACGAGACCCAGATCCATCATCTTTCTACTAGTCACATTGAGCCTACACTCTTAGGCTATCTTAAAATGCACATCATATTTCCAAAGTTTTCAAAATCATGTGCATCAAATCAACTAAATTCTGAACATATTCATGGCCACAGTCAGGATATGTGAAGGATTTATCTTGACTTAATGCATATTTTTCCAACAAATCTCTTAGAAAATCTTTTCAAAGTGCATTCATTCACTTATGTCATTTGCATCATAGAATCATTGATTTTCTCAAGATTTTCTCAAGAAAACTTCATTCTCAAGAAATCGATTTCTCAAGAAATTCTAAGGATTTTTCAAAATCGGTTTTCCAAAGACAAGCTTTTCCACAGTTTTCCCAGGAAAATGATATTTTCTTAAGATATTCAAAAGAGTTTTCCAATCTTTCTTCAAGATCCAAAATCGATTTCCGAGTATTTCAAAAAGGTAAAATTCCCAGGATTTCGATTCCCCAAGTTTTGAATTTCCTTCTCCAATGAGCTTTCCTATGAATTTCCATCATTTTCCTAAGAAAACTCTCAAAGTCCAAGTTTTCCTAAGAAGTGCTTCCCTTTTCAAAAAGTCCATCTTTTCTCAAGAATCACTTCCATTTTCCCAAGATTTTCAACTATTTCTGAATTTTCCACATCTTTATAAGCTTTCTCATGTTTTCAAAAACCCCTTTTTTATCTGAGTTTCCTGAGAAATTGACCTTTTTCCTGAGAGATTCTTTCCAACTCCAAATGTTTTTCTAAGCATACATCATGTTTTCCAACTGGCATTTTCCAAAATCTCATAGCACATGCCTGAATTCTCTATGCATTTAGGATAGAACATAACTTTGATAATTTCGCTAAGTCAAGCATAGTTTTGGTCCTTGGTTCGATTACCCCTGTTAAAGGCGACAGGAACGGTCGAACCTCGTACCGACAGGTCGAGCCCCATCCCATGGATTTTCCCGCAATTTTCAAAACGGAGGCGAGTATTTCAAAACAATTTCCAAAATCCGGTCAAAGTTTGAATCGCGAAAGCGTTTCTCTCTTTTTCTCTTCCGCAAGGAAGGGAAGGCGGGGGAAAAATTTCGCGACGATGACACTTATGCAATACTAATACCTAATGCTGCACATTGATATCACTGCTAGGGCATGGTCGGATATGATCTTGTGGCTGAAAGGGATGATCAGATATCATTGCTGTTGAGTGCTGCAAGAAAGGCTGTTTTAGAATCTATCTTCAGCCCCTTCTACTAACAGATTTTTGTCAATATAATCTTGTATGATGTTTTTGAGAACGAAACAGTTCTCGATATCATGTCCCACAGTTTGGTGGAACTTGCAGAATCTGTCCTTCATTTTTCCCATAACCACTGGCGGGTCAGCTACCCTTGGAAGCTTAATCATATCACTGCCGAGCATATATTCTAATACTGTCTCGAGGGACTGGTCTAGAGGAGTAAACTTGCGGTTATAACTCCATCCTTCCCGCTTTGGCTTTTCTTGTGGTCTTGATCTTTGTTCGAGGGTTTGCTGTGGCTGCTTATCATATTGAATAATCGACTTGCCTTTCTGATCACTTTTGTTGGGATTTGACCCTCCTGAAGCATAACTATGATTTTTTCCATTTCCTTTGTTCTGATTCTTACTGTTATTGGCAGAGTAGGTAAAATGGGCTTTCTTCTTTGATTCTTGTTGATTGTTATTCTTTGTAAACATAAAACCTTCATAAGACCCGTTCTCCATACTCAACTCGAGCCATTCGGCTCGTTCTGTTAGTTCTATGAAGCTCTTCGATGGAGATGTAGAAATTAGTCCCCTCAGGGGTTGCGAGAAATTGCTCAGGATCAAAGATAGTGCGTGTCTTTCTGCTATTGGCTCGCACATCTTATTGCAAGCGGATCTCCATCTATGAATGAAATCCCTGGCCTTCTCATTTTCCTTCTGCCTCAGACTGCAGAGATGACTGAGAGTCGGGAGTGCTTCAGCATTGAATAGAAAGCGCTCAATAAATAAATTGACCACTTTGTCGAATTCTTTTAGTTCTATCGGATTAATGTGCTCTGAGTACCACTTTGCTGCGACACCTTCCAAATTGCGAGGGAAACAGAGAAATAAGGCACGATTGTTCCTCTTGAACCTGGAACATTCTGCGAAGAATAGGGCGAGATGTGCTTTTGGGTCACCCGAACCATCAAACTTGATAAATTTCTTGGGGAGATTATCAAGATCATCATCCCCATCCAGTCCATCATAGAAGTCTTCACTTGTAAAGACTCTTTTACCCTTGTCACGCGCTTGAAGATCTTTAACCATCTTCACCACATCTTTCAGTTGTGACTGCGTAGGGTCGTCAACAGACTGATTCTTGGATTTGTAGGCCGATCCCTGGCCCTGAGTTGACCTTTTGAATTCATGTTTATTTTCATACTCTTTGTCAGTATCATCTGCTGATTCTGACTCATCAGACATTTCCTCATGACAATTCTGCTTTTTACTGGTCTTCACATTCTTGGTTGCATGACCCTTTTCTTTCTGTTTGGTCTGAATTTGCTCAGTACTGGCCTCAGCTTGCTCTGCCATCATCTTGGTCATCATCTTTTTGAACATGGCGTACATTTGGGGATCGATGCCATCATCCGTCTGCTGACCCTGACTCTGGTTTGATCGAGGTGAGTCCATCTCTTCTTCTGAAGCTACTGAGTACGTGACGCCTTCAACTGATGCGGCTTTCTTTCTGGATCTTGTATCAACCATCGGGTATCGCAAATGTTCTCTTGGATATTACTGATGCTCTCTGCAGGGCAGAACTGATGGTTAGGCTTCTGAAGGAAATTTGGTTTGGAGGAAAATATTTGTTGAGAATTTTGGTAGACAATTGAAATAATATCCCATTACTAGGGATTGAGTCGTCGCTGGGATTACGACAATTGCGTTGCTATTCTTTGCAAGATAAACAACTGAAAATATGCCTTGTTACCTAGGCGAGGTCGTCAAACCAATGTAAAATAAAGGAATTTTTATTGAGAGGAAAAACATGATTTTATCAATAATACACTTGACAGAGGGGAGGGGGACAAACAATTTTCCACCACTCTAGATAATCAGAAGATACACGAGGACCAGGAAAAATAGTAAGACTGACAAAGGAATCCCAGCCATGTCTGGCAGAATGGTATGCTCCGGACCACTGATCTGATGTGAGATCGAATTCTGGCAGAACCCCGGCTAGTGGACGAATCTCTACGCGCTTCTGCCTCTGAGAGAATTGCCTGACACACCGCTCTGGATGATAGTATGCGCAGAAGAATGGGCCCAGTAGCCTGAATCGCTTGCCGTATGCATAAGTATATCTGGGAGGTGATTCCTGGCGATCAAAGTAGAACCATACGACCTCTTTCTCCTGAAAGTTGTCGATCAAGAACCGGTATCGCGCAACTGGCAGAAGCTTTTCACCATTGTATCTGAAGGAACTGGCTCGGACTGGCACATGCCGGAGGAACCAAGACTGCAAGGCATAGGTGCACCCTTCGACTAGGATCGACTCTCCAAGTGCGAAATGAGTCAACCCTCGGTATAGAAAGGCGAGTGCGGCCATGGCTATTGAGAAGCGGCTGGTCTGTCGACTTCCCCATCTCCTTAGAAGCTGAACTATTCGGATATCCATGTAATTTCGTCCGTCGGGAAAGAAATCCAATCCCACCGTGCACAGAACCATCGCATGCTGAATTCTCTCTCGAGCGGTCCTAGACAACGAACTGACTTCCACAAATGTCCCATGCTGTCTGTAGATTTCGAGCAGATCCACATATTCATTTCCATCTTCTTCAATCAGAAGCCAAGACTTGCGTCATGTCATGCGGGCTAAGGCATCCTTAGGGTCCAGACCCTTAACATTAATAAGAAACTGTTTCTCCAATGGATCTCCAGGCTGACCGGCTGGCTCGGGCAATCCCATGATCTCTGAAAATTCATCCATCAGCACTGTCATCTCGCCCCACGGGAACCAGAAGGTAGAAGTGCTCGGATTCCACCGCTCTGCTAGTGCATGGATCAAGTTGCCGTTGACTGTCTGCTTTCCCACTGCGGACGCCAGTTCCAATCCACACTCGTCCAGATGGTCCGGAAACATACAAGAGAAGTTCTTGAACCATGAATAATACCACCGGGGAAAGAAGGATCCGGTGCTGAGGACTCGATGTTCGGGAAGACGTTGTCGCACCTCGTAGGAGATGTGACCCTCAGGGAAGACTGAATCAAGTTGACTGGATGCCATCAGACTGGAAGACATGGAAATTGGAATAAGATTTGAGAAAAATACAGGAATTTTGAGAAAAATGCAGGCAGGATAAAAATAAAGCAGGAAATTCGAGATCCAGAAGATAGGAAAGATGGGAAATCACCTGGAGTTTTGAAGAAAATGGAGGAATTTTATGAAAATCGTCCAGGGTTTAATGAAATATAAGGAAGTACTTTATAAAATGAAGTGTTTTGAAAATCGTCCAGGATTTAAAACATAGACAGTACATGGACATGGACTGGGGAATTTTGAAAAATCGTCCAGCATTTTTAGAAAATATGACTATAACATATTCAATCACATTCTGCACAAACAAGTATGCACATACAGCATTCCCTAAAAGCTGACTTTAGATGCACAAATTTTGAAATGGCTGTAGGACCTTAATCCTAACTCTAAGGTTCAGATCAACTGTATCCAATCCAGTTATGCCTATATACTCGAGCCAAGGCTCAATGTACGTGGCATAAAATCAATTTCTCCGGTTCTAGGTTCAAGTTTTCCAACATCCTTGAGCACCTGCCGATATACGTTGGACTATGGCCCTTGGTACGTGGCAGGGGGGTTTTCACCCAAATAAGTGGCCCAGTTGTGAGGCTCTGTCCCGAACTATGGTTTTGGAAGAGAGCCCAGCAACGTAAAGACCGGGACAATATAGGTGGGGTGATTTTTGAAAAATATGAGCACATGCAATCAAACAGAAGGCTCTAAGTCCTAAAGAGATAGATTTTTGAAATATTTGAAGAAGCAAGCATTGTTTTCATACAATTCCTAAATTGAGGAGTGTTGTATTAGACCTAAGTCTATGTGAGCATGAATAATTCTCCTCAATATGGTCCTACCAAACCATACCTAGTCTATATGCATTCCATGTCAGCTGGGTTCAAGTCTAGGCTCTTAGGTTCACATGATATTAAAAAGTAAAGCTCACATTCCATGGAAATCGATTTTGACAATCTTAACTAAGTAGAGCATTAGATTGATCAGGCGAAGACAGGTCCCATCACGGTCGCCAAACCTGTTATCATCGCAAAATTTTTAACTTTTGCAAATCAAACTGACCTTTGAAATAGTTTTTGAAAATAACTCGCCTCCGTTTTTAAAATGCGGGAAAATTCCGTAGATTGGGACTCTCCTGTCGGTACGAGGTTCAACCGTTCCTGCCACCTTTAACAGGGGTAATTGAACCAAGGATCAATCTTATGCTCTACTCTATTCAACTTGTCTAAATCATATTCTAAATGCACATAGAATCAGGCATGTGCTATGAATTTTCAGAAAAATGCATATTTGAAAACATGATGTTTGCTTTGAATGATTGAAATATAAAATGTAAATCTTGGAAAATCGTGAATTGGGATTTCAAATATACTTCTGAAAGAAATAAAAATCGATTTTGAGGAATCCTTGACATTTGGTGAAAATTGATTCTGAGAGACTTGGTTTCTCTGAATTCAAACTTGGAAATTGAAATTCTAACTTAGAAAATTTGAATTTGGAACTTGGGAAATACTTGAAATATCCTTTGAAATTCAATGTCTTTGGGAAAATCGATTTTGCTATAAGACTTAGGAGATTTTGAGAAAATGAACTTCTTTGAATTGAGATTGGAATTGGCAAATGCATGAAATGAATGAATATGGATTTGAGGAATTGAGAAATACTTTTTGTATTTTTGAGAAATGCAGTGCATTTTGAAGTTAGCCTAAGAGTGTAGGCTGAATGTGGCTAATGTGAAGATCATAAATCTAAGTATCATTCATATTCTGACTATGGCCATAAATACAAATTCCACCAAGTTTATAAACTTCATAGAAGCTAGTGCATGTGCCATTCGTGTAGACCATGGTGAATTTGCAAAAATATGCATGAATCATCATCCATCACATATTAAAATTATAAAAATAAGCTATATGCAATGCAACCTAAGCTAAGCAGGAAATGTAAATTCTTATTCCAAAGTTTAATTACAAATTACATCACTATTGAAATTTAAATACATGGAAAATAAAGTCTTCAATGTACCTGCAAAACTAGAAAACTTGCTTAATGAAAATATGTTGGCTTTTCTAGATTTATCCAACAATATCAGGAAATTGTTGGATTTTGCTAGATATAAGCCTTTTCCATGATTCCCTTAAATCAAAATGATAAAATATGAAGAAATAGTAAAGGTAAAATATGAAATTTCGAAATTGGGGTCAAAATGACCAAAATACCCCTAATAACAAGACTATGGCCTTGAAATTAGGGTTTTTAGAAAGATATTTTGATAAAATGCAAGTTTTGAAATTTGAATGTAATAAACTAAGCTAAATATGATGTGACATGCTTAAAAATATGAAAATTAGGGTTAGGGATTTCGAAATTTAGGTCAAATGACCAAATTGCCCCCGATAGCAAGACTATGGCCTTGAAATTAGGGTTTTTAGAAAGAGATTTTGATAAAAATTTAGGTTCTATGCACTAAATGAAATCAAATGAGCACAAAATTAAACATAAAGCATCCTAATATGATTATGAACATGATTAAACCCTAAAAATATATGCCTATGCACGAAAATCCAACAATATCACAAAAACTATGATTTTAGCAGTGTTTTTGGATCTTTCAGGAACCCGATTTTGCAATTTGCTCAATTCAGCCATCAAATGGATTCCAAAATCCATACAAATTGGTACCTGCACTTGTTATAACCCTAATATCGAATTGGAATTATAAAAATAATTTTTTGACATTAAATTAATCCGAAAATTGCATTAAACCCTAAAAATATGCTATTTTTGACCTAATTCACCAACCAGTCTCAGTCCAAGACCTGAACCAGGGGTCAAATCTCCATGGAAATTTATGAAATTTTACAGAGACTAACTAGAAAGAAAAACAGAGATTTTCCAATTTACAGATTGGAAAAATCATCTCCGGTTAGGGAGAAACCCTTCCGGCAATCTAAGCTAAAATATATCACTCTTAACAGGGATTAAAACAGCTATTCCAGATTGAAAATACAGACATAAATAGCAATTCTAAACGAAAATCTCTGAAATTTTAGTGGTGAACAGTAGACAGAAAAATAACAATACTCACTTTTTACAGATCTAAAATCGGATCTGTGGTTTGGGTTTTATGACTAACACAAGTCTGATTAGGGTTTTGGTAAACCCTAACGAGTTTTAAATTTAAAAACAGATTCTCTAAAAAAGGAAAAATACTAAAACAGTGATAAAAAAATCCGAAAATTTCACAGCAGACAGATCTACTCAATGTGAATCCATAGCACTTTACAGATCTAAAATCGGATATAAGATGAGAGAAATATCATAACAGCAAGTTACCTTCTTGATTTTAACCACGATTTTAAAGCTTTAAAAACCCGATTTGATGTCTGATTTTTTTGACAGGGTTCCCGAGATCCAAAACTCATGCATGCATCACATATAAAAAAAATCAGAAATAAACAATGAGTGCTTCAATCCGAAATAACATCATCTTTACTGTTCTAAACCTAGAACACACAGAAATTTAAGAAACTTGAAAAACCATGCATTAACTAATGTAAATAAATAAAATAAACCATAAACAGTAAATAAAAATTATTTCTATGCTGTAGAATGTAAAACAAACATGAATAAACCATGAAAATAAATTAAAAACAGGGAATCAATGGCTGGAATTTGATATCACCTTTAAAACATAGATTTAACCCATTAAAAAGGGTAAATCATATATTTTATTGGTTAATAATGCAAAGAATCATGTTAAAATCAATTCTAATGGATTAAAATCTCTGTAAATTATCCAAAACAGGGTTAGATCACCTTCTTGGATTGTTCTTGCTGGTTCTTGATGGTTCTTGAGGTGAAACCATGGTTGATCTTCCATAAGGAGGGGTGACCAAGCCTAAATCTAGGTTTAAAGCATTAAAAAGCATTAAATAAAATAAGAAAAGTGAAGAAGTTCATACCTTGGAGTTGCAGCAATGGAGGAAGGGCTGGAGAGGAGAGAGAAGATTCAAGAATCCAATAAGAGAGAGATGGGAAAATCGACCCCCCTTATGCCTCTATTTATAATAAAAAAATTAGGTTTAAAAATTGACAATTTTGAAAATTTTGGACTCTAAAGGGGGGGGGGGGCGATTTTGGGGTGGAGTTACCTAACTACCCCTAGTCTAAATTATCCTAAAAAGTTCCTAATTAACCCCTAGCTAAACCTAAGAATCCCCCAAATGTGGTGCCACTTGGCATTCTCTCACATTGGGTTTTTAAAACACTTTTAAAAACCTTTAAAAACACTAGTTTTAAAAACTAACTTTCAAAAATGAGTTTTTCAAAATGGTTTTGACTCTTCTAAACCTCTAACACTAACCAAGACATCAACTAACCCTAGTCTAGCCCTGACTTACTCGAATATGGCGCCACCCCGAGTGGGCCCTACTTGAGTTTTTCAAAAAGCGATTTTAAAACTTGAAATTGAAGGAGTTTTCAAAAGATTTTCAAAAGTAAACTTAAAATTAGGATTTTTGAAATGGCATAAGGTCCTAACTGAGTTAGAATTCCTCTGGATATGGTGCCAACTGAGTGGGCCCACATCGAATTTTGAACATTTTTGAAATAAACACTGAAAATGGCTTTGAAAAGGGGTTAAAATCAGTATTTGAAATTCAAGATCTTTGAAAATAGGGTCTCAAGCGAACTGGAACTCCGGGTTAGAGTCCTGAACTCTTAGGACTCTGAGATTTTAGATTTTAAAAGCCAAATGAAAGAATTTTCAAAAGATTTTATCAAGAAATGATGAAATAAGTCAGAAAACACAGTCAGGGTTAGACTCCCAACTCGACCGAACTCTAAAATAGAGTCCTGAACTAACTGGACTCTGTGAAATGACCTAAATTTTGAAAACAAACGAAAAAGATTGAGAATGGAAGTAAAACAGACTTAAAAACCAAACTTTTGACCGGATTAGGACTCTGAGACAGAGTCCTGATCGGACTGAAACTTTCAAAAATTTGAGAAATTTGATGAATAGAGGCATTCAGAAGCGACACCATCTAAATGGGTCTCATCTGTGAATTGAAATCGATTAAAGTTTGAATTTGAAAGGAATCCAGATTGTTTTCTGAGAAAATATTTCGAAATACAAAGTCCTGGGGTTGGAAAATGACAGAGTATTGAATAAAAACCCAGGTTTTGAAATTGATTTTGAAATAAAGCTTTAAAATTCAAATCTGGATTGAATGTTTTGAAATAGGAGTGCTGGATCTCGAAAATGAGATGCAATGTCATACAATGCTATGCAGAATACGTGCAATGACATGCAATGATCTGTGATGACTTATGAAATGGACAAACACTGGATGAAGGTAAAAATTTGGTGTGTTTACAGGGCGCTACAGTTTTGGTATCAGAGCCAGGTTGTTAAAAGAATTATGAAGTGTGGTTCAAGTCTCTGCACGCATCAACCATCGCATTGTAAGTATTTCTAGTTCAGTTTCTGTTGTTTAATGACTTGTTCTGCTTGACTTGATGATCTTGTGTGCTTTCCGGGTGTCGTCCGAGGTGAGACCCCATTTCATGTTTAAGCTTCGTATAATCGGGCTTAAGACATCGATTATCGGAACCTAAGGGTTCGTTCGCGCTTGTGGATATAGTTCCCGAGCTGTTTCGAGCCGACTCTGGTAAAGATTGGAGATCCTCTGACTGAGACTTAGGGGACTACTTGCGTAGTTCGCCCTTCTCGTTCCACATTATGTGGTGGAGACGATTGATATATTGTAGCGATTATCAAGCTTTAGCCTTTTTGTGTTGCAGACGAGATGGCTTCGATGAGAATCGTTGAGGTTCAGAATGGATGTTTTCCCTCTTTTCCAACCTTGTTGGAATTGTTCGTAGCCCTGTCTTTGACGAAGGGTATTTAGCTTGATGCTATCCTTTTCGGACAGAAAGGTGGAAGCCGTGTCTGTGCCAGTGAGCCTTTGCATATCCCATAGGCGGATACTTGACACTGTCGATTTCCCCAGTCGTTCTTGGGGATGAGAACGTATCTGTTGTTTCAAGTGTAGCCTATTGCGCACGTGTTGCCGGTGACGGCATTCGACTTCTGTGAGGGTCGTTTCTTAGGGTTGGTTACACCGATCATTTGGGTGTTGTTGCTCGTGAGAGAGTGTTGCAGGAATTTTGTTTTCCCCACCACTGTCTGAAAGATGGCGGTACGTTGGCTTAGGAAGTGATTCTGGATAGTGCCAACTGTGCTGCTGGATGGAGTAGCTCTCCAGCGATGCCGTTAGCATGGTGATTCGCTAATGATGCCCTCAGGGTGGTGATTCTCTGATGATGCCATTAGGATGGTGATTTCCTAATGACGCTACTGAAGTGGTGATTCTTCAGCAATGCCGCCAGGGCGGTGATTCTCTAGCGATGCCATTAGAGTGGTGATTCTCTAATGAAGGTCATTGGAGTGATGACTCTCTGGTGATACCGTTGGAGTGGTGACACTTCAGCGATACCGTTAGCATAGTAATTCGCTAACGATGCCATTAGAGTGGTGATTCTTTAATGAAGGTCATTGGAGTGGTGATTCTCTGGTGATACCGTTGGAATGGTGACACTTCAGCGATGCCGTTAGCGTGGTGATTCGCTAACGATGCCATCAGGGTGGTGATTCACTGATGATGTCATTAGGATGGTGATTTCTTAATGACGCTACTGAAGTGGTGATTCTTCAGTAATGCCGCTGGGGTGGTGATTCTCTAGCGATGCCATTAGGATGGTGACTTCCTAATGAGGTTGCGGGAATGGTGATTTCCTTAGCAAGGCCGTCAGCATGGCAATTCTCTGACGATGCTGTTAGCGTGGTGATTCGCTAACGATGCCATTAGGATGGTGATTTTCCTAGTGATGCCGCTAGGGTGGTGATTCCCTAATGATGTGTGATTAACGCGGTTATGATAGATGATATCAGGTGACGATGTTATGATGGACAATGTCCTGCGAGTGGAGATGACTCTCGTGTTTTGTCGTGTCATGTGAAGATGACTCTCCTTGTTTCGTTAGAATGGTGTTTCTCTAACGTTTGTCATCTAGAATAGTGATTTTCTTGTGATAGCGACCTTGTTTGGTGTCGCTTGAGTTCGTTCGTAGAGCGTGCTTTCGTCATGTTGTATTGCACAATTGAGCTGTGATGTGGCTTTTGTCTGGATTATGTGTGTTTTGTGCTCATGATTGTTGTTTGATTGCTGCGAGTATTGTTTCGTGAGCTAGGATTTTCAAACCTACCTTTTTACTTACTTTGCCTTTTCTGTCATGATAGATGACTTGGAAGACTAGATGCAACATTGTTATGGGCACGGTGAACAACCTTGCAGAGGTTGTGCATCAGCAAGCGGTTGCAATGCATCAGATGGGAGAGAGTCTTCAGCACGTAGCCCAGAGTGTGCAGAACAGTAGTGCAGTTACGTATAAGTGATTCATGGAGTTGGATCCTCCTGCTTTCGAGGGTAAGATAGACCCTGAAGCTGCTGAGTCATGGTTACGCGAGATAGAACGTATTTTTCGTGTTCTGGATGTCCCAGAGGAGAAGAAAGTGGATTTTGGCACTTATCGTTTGAAAGACCATGCTGAGAAGTGGTGGGACACTGTTTCTTCGGTCAGATTTAAGGACGCGACTGTTACATGAGACAAATTTATGGAAGTTTTTAACTCTGCTTACTTTCCGAAGCACGAGCGCAGTAGGAATATGCAAGAATTTCTGGACTTGCAACAAGGAAAGATGACCTTGTCTGAGTATGTCACGAGATTTCGTTGTTTGGAACGATATTGTCCGAACATTTACGTTGCGGAGAGTGATCGAGCAATGAAGTTCGCTCGTGGTTTGAGGCCTACTTTGAGAACTAAAGTTTTCACTAGCAGGCCGAAATCGCTCGAAGAAGCTATTGAGGTAGCTACTCTGTTGGATGAAGACCAACCTGAGCATCAGGCTCAAGTTTTTGCGATTGTAGCTGAGAAGAAACCTAGTGGGGTGGATTCCTCGCCACTTGCTAGGGGGCGGAAGCATCAGAAAGTGCAGCAGAATGTCCAGCGGAAATGACCTCAGCGATCGAATCGCTAGCGAAATCAACCTCAGCGACCGGAAGTTCAGCGGAAGTGTCGGTAGTGCGACGTAGATCACGCTTTTGGAGCTTGTCTTCGTTTCGATGGCAAGTGTTTCAAGTGTGGACAACTTGAGAATATTGCCAAGTTCTGTGTAGAGAAGTCTTCGACAGACTTAGTTGTTGCCGAATAGGCGCTGTCAGACGAGAGCTGACCATTTTTGTTGTTGCTTGTTGTTTTGTGATTTCGCGGACGAAATCCTTTTTAAGGAGGGTAGAATGTAAGACCCACAAATTTTTCAAAGGAATTTACTGCTTAATTAATGTTGATATGTATTCTTGTGTGTATTTATGAGGTATAGCACGTGATTTTGATGAGAATTGATTATGCTTTGTACTTTGGCTTTGTACGCGCGACCCGAAAATCGCATAAATATATTGTGTAAGTAAGAAGTAAATAATTCTGGATGAATTAGCTTCTGAAATTTTAAGGGTTAATCTATAATATGTTTTTATAGTTTGTCCCTGAATTTGGGACCTATACGACATAAAAACCTCGTCAGTGCATGTGAATTACGAGTTTTGACCCAAGCTTGGACCCGAATCGTGATACGCTTAATTCTTGCAATCGGATGAGAATTTTCTTGAGAGGCTTTATGCATTTCGTATTAATTGAGGTTTAGTAGAGCACTAAACAATTTATTGGAATTTATTTAATGTTTTAATGCATTAATTAAGTGTTGTTTTGAAATATATTGAATTGGCGATTTTGGATTTGGATCTGGGTCAACTAGAGGACCCAAACCTTAGGTGCGCCCCTCTAGGGGGACGATTTTGTCTATGGTTGAAATGCAAATGATGCTACTGAAGTGGTGATTCTTCAGCAATGCAGTCAGGGCAGTGATTCTCTAGCGATGCCATTAGAGTGGTGATTCTCTAATGAAGGTCATTGAAGTGATGACTCTCCGGTGATACCGTTGGAGTGGTGACACTTCAGCAATGCCGTTAGCGTAGTGATTCTCTAACGATGCCATTAGCGTGGTGATTCTCTAATGAAGGTCATTGCAGTGTTGATTCTCCGGTGATACCGTTGGAATGGTGACACTTCAGTGATGCCGTTAGCGTGGTGATTCGCTAACGATGCCATAAGGGTGGTGATTCCCTAATGATGCCATTAGGATGGTGATTTCTTAATGACGCTACTGAAGTGGTGATTCTTCATTAATGCCGCTGGGGTGGTGATTCTCTAGCGATGCCATTAGGATGGTGACTTCCTAATGAGGTTACGGTAATGGTGATTTCCTCAGCAAGGCCGTCAGCATGGCAATTCTCTGACGATGCCGTTAGCGTGGTGATTCGCTAACGATGCCATTAGGATGGTGATTTTCCTAATGATGCCACTAGGGTGGTGATTCCCTAACGATGTGTGATTAACGTGGTTACGATAGATGATATCAGGTGACGATGTTATGATGGACAATGTCCTGCGAGTGGAGATGACTCTCGTGTTTTGTCGTGTCATGTGAAGATGACTCTCCTTGTTTCGTTAGAATGGTGTTTCTCTAACGTTTGTCGTATAGAATAGTGATTTTCTTGTGATAGCGACCTTGTTTGGTGTCGCTTGAGTTCGTTCGTAGAGCGTGCTTTCGTCAAGTTGTGTTGCACGATTGAGCTGTGATGTGGCTTTTGTCTGGATTATGTGTGTTTTGTGCTCATGATTGTTGTTTGATTACTGCGAGTATTGTTTCGCGAGCTAGGTTTTTCAGACCTACCTTTTTACTTACTTTGCCTTTTCTGACATGATAGATGACTTGGAAGACTAGATGCAACGTTGTTATGGGCACGGTGAACAACCTTGCAGAGGTTGTGCATCAGCAAGCGGCTGCAATGCATCAGATGGAGAGAGTCTTCAGCACGTAGCCCAGAGTGTGCAGAACAGTAGTGCGGTTACGTATAAGTGATTCATATAGTTGGATCCTTCTGCTTTCGAGGGTAAGACAGACCCTGAAGCTGCTGAGTCATGGTTACGCGAGATAGAACGTATTTTCCGTGTTCTGGATGTCCCAGAGGAGAAGAAAGTGGATTTTGACACTTATCGTTTGAAAGACCATGCTGAGAATTGGTGGGACATTGTTTCTTTGGTCAGATTTAAGGACGTGACTGTTACGTAGGACGAATTTGTGGAAGTTTTTAACTCTGCTTACTTTCTGAAGCACGAGCACAGTAGGAAGATGCAAGAATTTCTGGACTTGCAGCAAGGAATGATGACCTTGTCTGAGTATGTCACGAGATTTTGTTGTTTGGAATGATATTGTCCGAACGTTTACGTTGCGGAGAGTGATCGAGAAATGAAGTTCGCTCGTGGTTTGAGACCTACTTTGAGAACTAAAGTTTTCACTAGCAGGCCGAAATCGCTCGAAGAAGCTATTGAGGTAGCTACTCTATTGGATGAAGACCAACCTGAGCATCAGGCTCAAGTTTTTGTGATTGTAGCTAAGAAGAAACCTAGTGGGGTGGAGTCCTCGCCACTTGCTAGGGTGCTGAAGCATCAGAAAGTGCAGCAGAATGTCCAGCGGAAATGACCTCAGCGATCGAATCGCCAGCGAAATCAACTTCAACGACCGGAAGTTCAGCGGAAGTGTCGGCAATGCGACGTAGATCACGCTTTTGGAGCTTGTCCTCGTTTCGATGGAAAGTGTTTCAAGTGTGGACAACCTGGGCATATTGCCAAGTTCTGTCTAGAGAAGTCTTCGACAGACTTAGTTGTTGCCGAATAGGCGCTGTCAGACGAGATCTGACCATTTTTGTTGTTGCTTGTTGTTTTGTGATTTCGCGGACAAAATCCTTTTTAAGGAGGGTAGAATGTAAGACCCGCAAATTTTTCTAAGGAATTTACTGCTTAATTAATGTTGATATGTATGTTTGTGTGTATTTATGAGGTATAGCACGTGATTTTGATGAGAATTGATTATGCTTTGTACTTTGGCTTTGTACGCGCGACCCGAAAATCGCGTAAATATACTGTGTAAGTAAGAAGTGAATAATTCTGGACGAATTAGCTTCTGAAATTTTAAGGGTTAATCTATAATATGTTTTTATAGTTTGTCACCGAATTCGGGACCTATACGACATAAAAACCTCGTCAGTGCATGTGAATTACTAGTTTTGACCCAAGCTTGGACCCGAATCATGATACGCTTAATTCTCGCAATTGAATGAGAATTTTCTTGAGAGGCTTCATGCATTTCGTATTAATTGAGGTTTAGTAGATCACTAAACAATTTATTGGAATTTATTTAATGTTTTAATGCATTAATTAAGTATTGTTTTGAAATATATTGAATTGGCGATTTTGGATTTGGATCTGGGTCAACTAGAGGACCAAAACCTTAGGTGCGCCCCTCTAGGGGGACAATTTTGTCTATGGTTGACCAGCTGGGTGGTACTTTTGAAAAGAATTTCATAGATTTTGAAACATAGGCCACGATTGGCCATTTCCTCTTTTCTAAACTCATGATGAGCCATGAAGCTCATCATGAAAGGCATTTCCAATAAAGGGGACCATGGGGTTGGCACCCCATGGTGTTTTTTTAATTGTTTCAAAGTGATTCAAATAACAAAATCTGATTAGGTGAGTGGGGTTGGCTCTTTTGTAAAACTTTCAAACATTAAAGGCCTTCTTAGATGGCATTTTTGAAAGAAAAGTTGGAGATTTTAAAAGATGAACATGCATTGGGCGTGGATTCCTAGTGGAGGGGCATGGAGCACTCCAGCCCTCCATCTAGGCTGGATTAATCCCAGCCGTCCGTCCCTCCTAACCCTACATACTTAAGGGAAGTAAGAGAGAGAAAGGGGCGATTTTATTGGAGCCTCCTCTCTTGCTCTTCTCTCTCTCTTCTCTTGCTCTTCTTCCCCTAGGCGTGTGAGTGTGGTGTGGAGCACCACCTAGTTCCAGCCGTGGTACCTTCTCCATTTCCTCCCTTTTTCAAAGCCGCGAAGGTGAGACACTCCTTCACATGTCCAAACCGTGGATTTCTATTGGTACAAATGCATCCTTGTGCATGCATTTTCGAGAGCTGCTAATACATGCTTATACTTCGGATTTGTGGATTCTAATGGGTAGGATTGCACGCATTATGAATGTTCGGTTAAGTACGTTTTTAAGCTTTTTCCTTATGGAATATTGGCATTATAGCTTAAGGCAATACGATTCTTCGTGTTTGCACGACCAATGATACTCTTTTAACCTCGTTTTAGTGTTGGTAAAATGTGTTTACAAGAAAACATTTTGGCCTCACATCTCCCCCAAAATGTTTCAAGTTTGTTATTGCATGGTTTGGTTTGTAGCAGCAAGGCTTTTCTAATGCCTTGTTTCCGGTGGCAAGGAGGCCACGGTTGGCACATGGCCAGCAAACCCAGCTCATGCGGGTTAGCCCCTTTGAGGGGCGCTGCTGGCTTTGGCCAAACTGGTCGAGCCGCGACTCGATGCGCATCAAGCTTTTCGATTTTCAGTTATTTTTATTTATGTTACTCGCTGGGTCATTAATTTACTTCTTGGCTGGACGGTCCAGACATGTTGGACATGCCCAGCAGGGGTTTAGCCCCGACCGCAGCTGGGTCAGTCCGGGGCACTTCCTTTTTCTTGTTTTTGTCCAACCTTGAGCAAAACCCCCCCTTGCCAGCGTTCTGCTTGGATGGCTGGGGGTCCTGTTTGGGCCTGACATGGTCTGGACCGAAACTGGTCCAGACCTGTCAAGGGCCTTGGCCGAACCCAGTTCGGCTGGGTGTTTGCCCCTTTCCTTCCCTTTTTCCTTTTTGCACCCTCTTGCTAGCGCCCACGCAGGTGGGCTAGAATTACTAGATGGCCTAACATGGTCGGGACTGGGTTCAGTCCAGACCTGTTAGAGGCCCCTAACCGAACCCAGTTTCGGTTAAGGGCTCATCATTTTGTGCCCAGCTAAGGGCCGACGTGGTTTGGGCTTGCTGTAGCCTAGCTGCAGCAAGTGGGCGCAGCTGGGTGCATGTTGTGGGCCTGTACCTCTTTGTTTGGTGGCAGTCGTGCAACCGGTTGGATCTGGACATTCGGTCCAGACCCAGCTCCGTTGGAGCGACGGTTTGTGGGTCTGGACCAGTCGGTCCGGACCTGGACCATCCTATGGTAGGCCTACTGCAACTAAGTTGCAGCAAGTGGTCGGCCGTCTTGTGCAGGCTGCAGGCCTGCACTCATAGGACTGTTTGGACTATGGTGGTTGAACCACACGTGGGGTCTGTACCAGGCGGTTCAGACCTGGGGTTCTCCGGTTGGCTGCAACCGGGCCTGCATGTATTCGTTTGGTGCCCCATGGCACTATTGCGGCTGGTTCAAGCACCAGCTTAGCCCAGACAGCGGCAGCCTAGCTATGGTTCCCTTCCGTTTCGCCTCGTTCCTTGTCTCATTAGCACTAGGACTACAGTCCATGCGGCTGCATGAGGGCTTAGATAGCACTGTAACGCCCCGGATTTCCAAAACAAAGCTAAGTCAAAATTTTCATGAATTTTTTTTTTCTTTGCAGCGGAACTTACAAAAGCTTTTAGCAGCGGAATCAGACGATAATGAGTCGTCAGTTTTAAAAAACTTCGAGCACGTTGCAGGTATGTGACCAAGCAACTCATTGACCACCAAAGTGTTCCATTTTATCGAAAACATATGTTTATTACAACACTACTGCTTAGGAAAGCAGTGTAGGTTCAATAAAAGGAAGCAGTACAACTCTGTCTAGAGAAACCCTGGAACTCGATGCCGCCTTGCTCCGCATATCGTCACGCAGGTCCAACACCTGAAATCCCCATAAAACGGGGTCAGAACCACTGATGGTCTGGTAAGCATACAGTCATACATCCATTCAACTCAAGTACGGTAATGACCACTTAGGGTCGCAATGCGCAATAACGACGCTCAAGCCTCCAAGACCTAGCGTATATCGCAAGAGCCTCCTCCGGGCTATGAGTTGAACATCCGCTCGAGTCTTCATGACTTACAGCAAGCCTTTTCAGGGCTGTGATTTGAATAACCGCTTAAGTCTCCACGACTTAGCCATGACCTCTTTCGGGTCTCAAAGTGATGTCTAGCTCAAGTCTTCATACTTGGCACATCCGTATCCCACGCATCTAAGGACAACTCCTCGAGTTTCGCTTAGTCGTGCGGATACAACACGGGTCTTTGCCCAGTCGGTCCAGTAGTATACCTAACATGACACCTTCACAAAGGTTATGCAGGACTGACTCAACACGTCATCCACTCATACATTCAAAGCATCGCTGTACCTAGAACTAATGCATTGTTTGATAATTAACCGCTCCCGCCTTTGGTACGCAGGTAGAGCTATTGTCCGGGCATCAACGCGACGTTCTGGGAGTTGATTATTCTATGTATTTTAGATACCCCAGAGGCCTGTTAACCCTATCCATAGTAGGGCAGTGTGTTTTAACTGGGAGAACCCTACTAGGCCCATATTCGGATGCATCCTCTACTTGCAGTAGTTGGGTTCAATCCTTAGATCTTAAGGATAACCACGACCCCAAAACCCATGAGTGACTGAGGCCATCGTGGACTCTATCAGGTCCAAAGTAAAATACATGTCACTCAAGGCTGTACCATCACTGTCATTCCACAGTGAGCATAATTCCTGAAGGGGTCTGCCAGTCTTACAATTACTTGGACAGAATCTGCATGCCATTTAGGCAGCCCGTGCTTTTAGCACTACGGGAGTATGTACCCGACCCCATTCAGTCTGCCCCAACACAGTCATTACTGAGGGGGTACCCCTAACACGATTTTCAACCGCGGGGTATATGCGACCTTAAGTCTTATTCATATGCATGCAGAACACCGCTCTTGGCACTTCGGCCACCGCGAGCATCACACCTCTTTGGGTGGAAACAACACACTCTGGCTCTTTGGCCCTTACGAGTCTGGTTGCGTAACCGTTCTCAATGAGCATGCATATGACTCGATCTAAATAGATCGGCTACTCGGCGTATTTTTACGCGACGAGTACAAACCTAGCCAAGGCGCAACCTCTACTCCGGCTCAGCGGCCCTTACGAGCAAGGTGCCCTTGCAGGCACAAGGATACGAGCCAATCTGGCATTGTTCCATCAACGGACATCATTATGCCGTTCCATTGGTTCTGACAGCTCTTCTGCCAACCATTTTGTCAGCACCTCCCCTGCTCTACCGGCAGTGGTGCGACGAACCCTTCTACGTTGTAGAGGGCAAACCATGAACTGGGTAGCACTCTGCTATATGTCAGAGTATCCTGCTACGTTCTTTCTGAGCTATTCTTAGCTTCTTCAGAAATTTCAGCAGCACTTCCTCTCTTTTATGGAGAAAGCGTGCGTTTCTTTTATCCATTTCAGCGGCATCTCCCCTCTTTGGTAGGAAATTGCCACGCTTAATCCGGGGAAATGGATGCTCACCGTTGTGCATACTTTGCATCCATCAAGGTTGCAGGAACCCTGGGCCATAGCCAGGCCATACGTAATTGACTTAATTTTTACGTAAAGAGCATTTTGCCAAAAAGTGAAGCCTTTCCAATAGGGGCTTCATTCGTCAAGCAGAATCTTGAACGAGGAGCGGTCAGGGAATCACATTGGCGATTTGGAGTTTGATCTCCATTTGAACGCTCATTTATGCGCTATATATGTAGTATAAGCAGAAGCTTGTGCTTTATACAGCGGCGGCGTAAAGAAATGCATATACTATTGTTCAGGGTGTGTAACTGAACGAAATATTCTACATATATAACAAAGCAGAAGCCTTGGCATCGTTCGACGCGACGGCGTAAGTAAATACATTACAGAAAGCAGGAGCCTTGGCATCGTTCAACGCGACGGCGTAAGTAAATGCATAATCGGAAGTGCAAAAAACAGGAAGCCTTGGCATCATACGACGCGACGGCAAAGGTAAATTACATAGCCTGTGCGATATAAGACGCGTCGGCAGAATCAGTAGATATACACCTAGATCCGTATCCAACGATAGTTACGAGGCGAGCGGGTGAACACCGAAGTGTTCTGAAGGGCTCAACCAAGAACTAGGGCGAGATACCATTTTTAAAAACGCATATACTGCGTGTTTGAACATAGATATATCCGACGATAGTTACGAGACGAGCAGGTGAACACCGAAGTGTCCAAAAAGGGCTCAATCAAGAACTAAAGCAAGATACTACTTCAGAAAGTATATTCTATATACAAACAGTCAAATACTTGAGAGAGATGGATCAACAAAGCGAACTTACTTCAAATCGTGGAAGAAACGGCTCCGGGTTGCTTCTTTGGCTTCGAGCCTTCCTTCGAGAGGTCAGACTAAGTCAGATGAAGCTGACTTAGTTGAGAAAGAGGTAGAGCAGGTCAAGCTACTCAACCTAAGTGGTTTGAACCAAACAGGGTTCGATCCAAGTCAACTGGGTTCAGCAGGTTCGAACTCAGCTCAAGTAGGCTAAGTCTGGGTTCAGAAACCCAAACTGGAATCAGGACTAAAAAGGACTTTGACTTTGACTTTAAACCCAACTAGGTTCAAGTCAAGTCAACTGGGTTTGGACCAGGTCAAGTGGGTTCAGACCCAGGTCAGGTGGGTTAGGACCAGGTCAGGCAGGCTCAGGCTAAGTCAGGCAGGCTCAGACCAGGTCAGGTGGGCTCAGGTGGGCTAGGCTAGGTAGGGGAGGTTTAGGAGAGAGAGAGAAGGCAAGAGAGAGAGAGGGGGTCGATTTTTATGAGAAGAGAGAGAGTGGGGAGGGCTATTTATAGCCCAAGCCCACCTCCTCTTGGGAATTTTTATCCCCCCCTTGCCCCCTTGGCTTCTTTTTAATTCCAAGAGGTTCCTTGGTGTGGGGCCCACTTGGATATTCCATGGGATATTTTTGTGGGTCCCACCAGATATTTTCTGAGGAATATTTCTATGGGTCCCACCAATATTTCCGTGGGTCCTGCAAGAATTTCGGGTTTCCGGCGATTTTTTTCCGAAAAATTCTGAGTACGCCATTCCCTTCGTATTGACGTAACTAAGAAAGTTGGCTCGCAGGAATCCTTTGATTTCATTCAGGTAGGAAGTTATGGCTTCCAGAGTGTTTGAGCATATATTCGCGATTCGACGAATATCCTAAGTATAACTGGCTCGCAGGAATTGATTCGTTTTGCATTCTGAGAAGAAATGCTATTTTTACCGGTAAATGCCTCATGAATTTTATTCAGATATTTTCTGAAAAATTGCGGGTCTTACATCATTACCCCCTTAAAGGAATTTCGTCCGCGAAATTCAGCTAAGAGTATAAGGTGAAGAGTTGAGGATATTTATCCCGCATATCCGATTCAGGCTCCCAAGTGCAATCATCGATTCCATGATGCTGCCACCTCACTTTAACAAGTGGGATGACCTTCGTTCTTAGCACTTGCTCCCGTCGGTCCATGATCTCCACTGGCCTTTCTTCTACCGTCATATCTTCTCGGATGTCAATGTCTTCATGTTGAATGACGTGAGAAGGATCATGAACGTACTTTCGAAGCATTGATACGTGAAATACATCATGTATTTGCGCGTATTGTGGTGGCAATGCTACTCGGTAGGCAGTCTCTCCGATTCGGCTCAAAACTTCGAAGGGACCAACAAATCTGGGGCTGAGCTTCCCCTTCTTTCCAAAACGAAACACACTCTTGGTTGGAGAGACCTTGATAAAAACCTTATCTCCAACCGCAAAAGTGAGTTCCCTACGCCGCTGATCGGCGTAGCTCTTCTGTCGACTCTGAGCAGTCAGTAGCTTCTTTCTGATCATGTGGACTTGCTCAGTATAATGTTGCAACACAATGGGCGAGTCCAAGGTTCGCTCACCCACTTCACCCCAATGGATTGGTGATCTACAGGGTCGTCCATACAAGGCTTCATACGGCACCATCCCAATGCTAGCGTGGTGGCTATTATTATAAGCAAATTCAGCCAACACTAGGTGGGAATCCCAATCACCTTTCCATTCCAGCATACAGGCTCTTAGCATATCTTCAAGAGTCTGTATGGTTCGTTCTGATTGCCCATCTGTTTGGGGATGGAATGCTGTACTGAACTTGAGTTTCGTCCCCAGGGCTTTCTGAAGCTGCTCCCAAAAGTGAGAGGTGAACTTCGGGTCACGATCGGATATGATCGAAATCGGCACTCCATGGAGTCTAACAATTTCCTGAATGTAGATCTCTGCCAATCGTTCAGTTGAGTATCGAGTGTTGATTGGCAGGAAGTGAGTAGACTTGGTGAGTCTGTCCACGATCACCCATATCGAATCGTGTTGTCTCTTGGATCGAGGCAATCCAACGATGAAATCCATCGTAATGCCTTCCCATTTCCATTCTGGAATCTTGATCCGTTGCATCTTTCCACTAGGTCGCTGATGTTCGATCTTAACTTGCTGGCAGATCAAACACTTCGAGACAAACGTAGCCACATCACGCTTCATACCCTTCCACCAGTACTTCCTCTGCAAATCTCGGAACATCTTCGTACCTCCAGGGTGAATGGTGTACTTGCTATTATGAGCTTCCTGGAGTACTTCCTGTCTTAGCTCAGGGTTATTTGGAACCCAAATCCTTTCTTCCATCCATATTCCTCCATCTTCTTTCAAATGGAAGAAAGTGTCATCTTTTTCAGCACGAGCTTTCAATTCCAAGTACTGGGGATCCTTGAACTGTTTGGCTACGATGCGATCGAGGAACTCAATGTGGATCGTCAAACATGACATTTGGATTCGGCCAGAATCAGCCAAAAATGGCTTCCAATTGACGAAATCCTCCATCAACTTCCATTGTCCGGTTAGGCTGGCCAGAGTGCCAACAGTCTTGCGACTAAGGGCATCTGCTACAACATTCGCCTTTCCAGGGTGATAGGAAAGCATGAATTCATAGTCTTTGAGGAATTCCAGCCATCGCCGTTGCCGCATATTGAGTTCTTTTTGAGAAAAGAGGTATTTTAGGCTTTTATGGTCCGACATGACCTCAAATTTCTCTCCATATAGGTAGTGTCGCCAGATTTTAAGTGCGAACACTACCGCGGCAAGCTCCAAGTCGTGGGTTGGATAGTTTTTCTCATGGACTCTCAACTGTCGTGATGCATAGGCGATTACTTTGCCATGCTGCATCAACACACAACCCAGACCTGTTCCCGAGGCATCGGTATAAGCAACGAAGCCTCCCTGACCAGAAGGTAAGGTAAGGACAGGGGCAGTGGTAAGCCTCTGTTTGAGAACCTCAAAGCACTCCTTACACTGGTCAGTTCATTCAAACTTGACTCCCTTTTTCAGTAATTTTGTCATCGGTACTGCGATTCAGGAGAAGTCTTGTATGAACTTCCGATAATATCCGGCAAGTCCAAGGAAGCTACGGACCTCAGTAATATTTTCTGGCTGCTTCCAGTCCATCACAGCTTCTACCTTCGCAGGATCTACTGCGATTCCATCTTTCGAGATCACATGACCAAGGAACATCACTTTGTCTAGCCAGAATTCACATTTTGAAAACTTAGCATAGAGTTGGTTATCTTGAAGGGTTTTCAAGACGATTTTCAAGTGCTCCACGTGTTGTTCCTTGTTCTCAGAATATACGAGAATGTCATCAATAAAGACGATGACAAAGCTATCCAAATATGGTCTGAATATCCGGTTCATTAGATCCATAAAGGCAGCAGGCGCATTAGTGAGTCCGAATGGCATTACTACGAACTCATAATGGCCGTATCTCGTTCTGAAGGCTGTCTTGGGTGTATCCTCTTCCTTTACTCTGAGCTGATGGTACCCAGACCTGAGGTCGATCTTGGAGAACACCCTCGCTGTTCTGAGTTGATCGAATAAGTCCTCAATCTGAGGCAACGGGTACTTATTTTTTATAGTTGCCTGGTTAAGCATCCGATAATCGATGCATAACCGAAGGGATCCATCATTCTTCTTTACAAACAGTACCGGGGCTCCCCACGGTGACACACTCGGTCGGATGAACCCTTGTTCCATCAGTTCTTCCAACTGACACTTCAACTCACTGAGTTCAGCTGGCGCCATTCGGTACGGGGCTTTGGATATCGGCGCTGTTCCAGGTAAGGATTGAATTCCAAATTCAACCTCACGAAGTGGCGGAAGTCCTGGCAATTCCTCAGGAAATACATTGGGAAACTCCCGTACCACTTTCAAACTCTCAAGGGGTTGGTTGTTGGATTTTTCCACCGAGAGACTCAACAGGAAGGCCACACAACCCTTCATAAGGTATTTTTGAAACTTAAGTACTGATATGAGCCTTTTCTGTGGAACTGGTTTGGATAACCGGTATTCCATCTTAGGCAATCCGGGTCGAGATAGAATCACTCTGCCCTCGCGGCACAGAATCTTGGCATTATTCTGAGCCAACCAATTCATTCCCAGAATGACATCGTACTGTATCATATCGATCAGGATGGCGTCAGTAGGCAAGTGTTGCCCTGCTATCTCAATATCCAAATTTTTCACACACCGGATACATTTGGTGCGTGAACCCAATGGGTTATATACTTCGATCATTTTATCAATCGGTTGCACCGAAGCGTGGAGTTGTTCGGTGAAATCGTCAGAGATAAACGTATGAGTAGCACCACAATCAAACAAGACGTAAGCTGCATGTCCATTAACAGGTACGGTGCCTTCAATCAGGTCACCATTTTCGACTTGTTCAGTCGTTACAGCGTATACACGACCTGCAGCAGGCCTTTGTTCTACTCTAGGTGGAGGTCGTTGAAACTGAGAACGTTGTGGTGCTGGTCGAGAGGGTCCGGCAGATCCGGCATTACTCCTCTGTTCATCTGCAGCTTTCTTGGCGCAATCCCTTATAAAGTGGCCCATCTTGCCACAATACAAGCACCCACCAATGTCACGAGGACATGGCTTTCCGGGGTGGTTCATACGACACCTTGGGCAACTGAAGTTGGACTGCTGACCATTCAGAGTTGGGTTCTGTCTTGGCCTCACGACTTGCTGAGTGTTGTTCCCTCCTTTGAACTTATTCTTTTGAAAGGGTTGTCGTGAACCCTGGCCACTTGGGAATGTCCTTTTACGATTCCCACCATTCACCATGGGCTTCTTTGCTATGATCACTTTAGATCGCGCCCAATCCTCTTGGATTTTTGAAGCTGCTGCTACCGCAGCCTGAAAAGTCGAAGGCATGCTTGTTATCACTCGAGATCGCAGCCCTTCGCGCAGACCATTCACATATTTGTCGGCCCTTTCTTGGTCTGTTTCGAACAATCGAGAGCAGTAGCGCTCTAGATTCTGAAATTTGGTGGTATAGTCCATTAGACTCATACCGCCCTGTTTCAACTCCAGAAACTCCATCTTTTTCTTGTTTCTGGAATGCAACGGGAAGTAGTTATCCATAAAAGTCCTCCGAAAGTCAGTCCAAGGAATGACTTCAACTTGTGAGAACTGGATAAGTTTAGTGGTATCCCACCACTTCCGTGCATTGTCTTTCAACCGATACGTGCCAAAATTGGTCTTCTTTTCCTCTGGTACTCCCAGTACTGAGAAGGCACGTTCTGTCTCTTCGATCCAACTCTCTGCGAGCTCAGGATCGGCTCTGCCAATGAAAACTGGCGGGTCAAGCTTGAGAAACTTCTCATAAGTCACTCCTCCCAGGTGCTCGTTTCGTGGTGCGACTGGTTCTGGCCTCGTTTCACGGATGGCGGTAACCAGGTTGTTGAGTGTCTCCAACAGGAATCCTTGCGTATGAGACTCCTCGCTTGGTATGGTTCTCCTCGTCGTAGGAGCCATTTATCTATGCACACACAAGCACTTGTTTTTAGTTTGTCGATGTATATGAGGAAGTAAAAGCTTTATTTACTTAATATACATCACATTTACACAAGCATCGCCTTAAACAAAACGTCATGCCGCACTGGCAGACTTTAGGCGTTGAGAAACTATATACATGAGTCTACTGACTCCAAAACATCACCAGTCTCTTTAAGACTTGGATTTCTTTGATGAAGACGAACTCCAAAAGGTCCATCTATTGCCACATGGCCTTGGTGCAGGCACTACTAGCTTTGGCTTGGGCGGCACTTCCGCACTACCAAGCGAATATTGGGGATATATGAGAGACTCCAGTCCACTTTCCCAGTCAGCAAGATTAAGACTCTGGGAGTCTGGAATAATGATCGGCGAACAGAAAGAATCCCCTCTTTTGTTCCTGCCGTTTAAGCTCGGCGTATGTGATGCCGGATGGTAGCTTGGCGAGTGATAGACCTCCGCAGGGAAGTTCAAATCAAAATCCCTCAACCTTGGTAATTCATCAAAAGATGTTGGGGTATGGTTGCTCCCAACACTAGAGTGATGCGGTCCACTGACACGCGAAGTCTCATCCCTGAGACCCTTTGAAGCCCGCCGACCCATATCGGCGGTATATTTCCTTTGGCATTCATTGGCGGAATGCCATCTTCGCCACAGTATTGGATGTCTTGGACTTCATACGGGCATATCCACTCATCGTGCATGACCTTGCAACGATAGCAATATCCTCGGGAGTCATGAGTTGCCATCTATACAAAGATGCACCCAGATCAGAACAAAAGTATAAAAACATATACTTACAGTGCGATATCGGGACCATGACGGATCTTGAACCAGGTTTCTCAGACTCATGCTCTGATACCAATTCTGTAATGCCCCAGATTTCCAAAACAAAGCTAAGTCAAAATTTTCATGAATTTCTTTTTTTTTTTCTTTGCAGCGGAACTTACAAAAGCTTTTAACAGCGGAATCAGACGATAATGAGTCGTTAGTTTTAGAAAACTACGAGCACGTTGCAGGTATGTGGCCAAGCAACTCATTGACCACCAAAGTGTTCCATTTTATCGAAAACATATGTTTATTACAACACTACTGCTTAGGAAAGCAGTGTAGGTTCAATAAAAGGAAGCAGTACAACTCTGTCTAGAGAAACCCTGGAACTCGATGCCGCCTTGCTCCGCATATCGCCACGCAGGTCCAACACCTGAAATCCCCATAAAACGGGGTCAGAACCACTGATGGTCTGGTAAGCATACAGTCATACATCCATTCAACTCAAGTACGGTAATGACCACTTAGGGTCGCAATGCGCAATAACGACGCTCAAGCCTCCAAGACCTAGCGTATATCGCAAGAGCCTCCTCAGGGCTATGAGTTGAACATCCGCTCGAGTCTTCATGACTTAGAGCAAGCCTTTTCAGGGTTGTAATTTGATTAACCGCTTAAGTCTCCACGACTTAGCCATGACCTCTTTCGGGTCTCAAAGTGATGGCTAGCTCAAGTCTTCATACTTGGCACATCCGTATCCCACGCATCTAAGGACAACTCCTCGAGTTTCGCTTAGTCGTGCGGATACAACACGGGTCTTTGCCCAGTCGGTCCAGTAGTATACCGAACATGACACCTTCACAAAGGTTATGCAGGACTGACTCAACACGTCATCCACTCATACATTCAAAGCATCGCTGTACCTAGAACTAATGCATTGTTTGATAATTAACCGCTCCCGCCTTTGGTACGCAGGTAGAGCTATTGTCCGGGCATCAACGCGACGTTCTGGGAGAACCCTACTAGGCCCATATTTTAGATACCCCAGAAGCCTGTTAACCCTATCCATAGTAGGGCAGTGTGTTTCAACTGTGAGAACCCTACTAGGCCCATATTCGGATGCATCCTCTACTTGCAGTAGTTGGGTTCAATCCTTAGATCTTAAGGATAACCATGACCCCAAAACCCATGAGTGACTGAGGCCATCGTGGACTGTATCAGGTCCAAAGTAAAATACATGTCACTCAAGGCTGTACCATCACTGTCATTCCACAGTGAGCATAATTCCTGAAGGGGTCTGCCAGTCTTACAATTACTTGGACAGAATCTGCATGCCATTTAGGCAGCCCGTGCTTTTAGCACTACGGGAGTATGTACCCGACCCCATTCAGTCTGCCCCAACACAGTCATTACTGAGGGGGTACCCCTAACACGATTTTCAACCGCGGGGTATGTGCGACCTTAAGTCTTATTCATATGCATGCAGAACACCGCTCTTGGCACTTCGGCCACCGCGAGCATCACACCTCTTTGGGTGGAAACAACACACTCTGGCTCTTCGGCCCTTACGAGTCTGGTTGCGTAACCGTTCTCAATGAGCATGCATATGACTCGATCTAAATAGATCGGCTACTCGGCGTATTTTTACGCGACGAGTACAAACCTAGCCAAGGCGCAACCTTTACTCCGGCTCAGCGGCCCTTACGAGCAAGGTGCCCTTGCAGGCACAAGGATACAAGCCAATCTGGCATCGTTCCATCAACGGACATCATTATGCCGTTCCATTGGTTCCGGCAGCTCTTCTGCCAACCATTTTGTCAGCACCTCCCCTACTCTACCGGTAGTGGTGCGACGAACCCTTCTGCGTTGTAGAGGGCAAACCATGAACTGGGTAGCACTCTGCTATATGTCAGAGTATCCTGCTACGTTCTTTCTTGAGCTATTCTTAGCTTCTTCAGAAATTTCAGCAGCACTTCCTCTCTTTTACGGAGAAAGCGTGCGTTTCTTTTATCCATTTCAGTGGCATCTCCCCTTTTTGGTAGGAAATCGCCATGCTTAATTCGGGGAAATGGATGCGCACCGTTGTGCGTACTTTGCATCCATCAAGGTTGCAGGAACCCTGGGCCATAGCCAGGCCATACGTAATTGACTTAATTTTTACGTAAAGAGCATTTTGCCAAAAAGTGAAGCCTTTCCAATAGGGGATTCATTCGTCAAGCAGAATCTTGAACAAGGAGCGGTCAGGGAATCGCATTGGCGATTTGGAGTTTGATCTCCATTTGAACGCTCATTTATGCGCTATATATGTAGTATAAGCAGAAGCCTGTGCTTTATACAGCGGCGGCGTAAAGAAATGCATATACTATTGTTCAGGGTGTGTAACTGAACGAAATATTCTACATATATAACAAAGCAGAAGCCTTGGCATCGTTCGACGCGACGGCGTAAGTAAATACATTGCAGAAAGCAGGAGCCTTGGCATCGTTCGACGCGACGGCGTAAGTAAATGCATAATCGGAAGTGCAGAAAACAGGGAGCCTTGGCATCATACGACGCGACGGCAAAGGTAAATTACATAGCCTGTGCGATATAAGACGCGTCGGCAGAATCAACAGATATACACCTAGATCCGTATCCAACGATAGTTACGAGGCGAGCGGGTGAACACCGAAGTGTTCTGAAGGGCTCAACCAAGAACTAGGGCGAGATACCATTTTTAAAAACGCATATACTGCGTGTTTGAACATAGATATATCCGACGATAGTTACGAGACAAGCGGGTGAACACCGAAGTGTCCAAAAAGGGCTCAATCAAGAACTAAAGCAAGATACTACTTCAGAAAGTATATTCTATATACAAACAGTCAAATACTTGAGAGAGATGGATCAACGAAGCGAACTTACTTCAAATCGTGGAAGAAACGGCTCCGGGTTGCTTCTTTGGCTTCGAGCCTTCCTTCGAGAGGTCAGACTAAGTCAGATGAAGCTGGCTTAGTTGAGAAAGAGGTAGAGCAGGTCAAGCTACTCAACCTAAGTGGTTTGAACCAAACAGGGTTCGATCCAAGTCAACTGGGTTCAGCAGGTTCGAACTCAGCTCAAGTAGGCTAAGTTTGGATTCAGAAACCCAAACTGGAATCAGGACTAAAAAGGACTTTGACTTTGACTTTAAACCCAACTAGGTTCAAGTCAAGTCAACTGGGTTTGGACCAGGTCAAGTGGGTTCAGACCCAGGTCAGGTGGGTTAGGACCAGGTCAGGCAGGCTCAGGCTAAGTCAGGCAGGCTCAGACCAGGTCAGGTGGGTTAGGCTAGGTAGGGGAGGTTTAGGACAGAGAGAGAAGGCAAAAGAGAGAGAGGGGGTCAATTTTTATGAGAAGAGAGAGAGTGGGGAGGGCTATTTATAGCCCAAGCCCACCTCCTCTTGGGAATTTTTATCCCCCCCTTGCCCCCTTGGCTTCTTTTTAATTCCAAGAGGTTCCTTGGTGTGGGGCCCACTTGGATATTCCATGGGATATTTTTGTGGGTCCCACCAGATATTTTCTGAGGAATATTTCTGTGGGTCCCACCAATATTTCCGTGGGTCCCGCAAGAATTTCGGGTTTCCGGCGATTTTTTTTCCGAAAAATTCTGAGTACGCCATTCCCTTCGTATTGACGTAACTAAGAAAGTTGGCTGGCAGGAATCCTTTGATTTCATTCAGGTAGGAAGTTATGGCTTCCAGAGTGTTTGTGCATATATTCGCGATTTGACGAATATCCTAAGTATAACTGGCTCGCAGGAATTGATTCGTTTTGCATTCTGAGAAGAAATGCTATTTTTACTGGTAAATGCCTCATGAATTTTATTTAGATATTTTCTGAAAAATTGCGGGTCTTATAAGCACGGGGTCCAATGGCCCAATGAATTCCATGGTGTTGACTCGTTGTGACTTAGATAGTTGCGTGGTTACCAAAGTAAGCAGGAATAATACATATAGTTATGTGTGCGCAAATAATTGATAATGTCATCAGTATGATTGTTTGGACTTAGCCTTGCACGTGAGTCCGCTTTCGCTAAGGAACACAAAAATGTTTTGTAATAACACCCTATGGAAATGAATTTAAAGAACATAAGGCTTTGGCATAATTGAGAAACCTATGGCGTAGATCAAAGGGATTGAATGATCATGGCTCCTCCCTTGCCTCATAAAGCAGTCAAAACTACATGTATGTTTACTTAAGAGTTTTAAACACTTTCTTGTGGCATGGTTTGATGGTAGTGGAATGGCATGAGCACGGCCATACACGCTTTAGTAGGAAAGCGATTACTCAATGAATGTAATTACTTGTTTTGCTCGCACTACTTGGATGCATTAGTCACTATGGCAAATGAATGGTTTTCCCTAAGCATTAAGGGATTCTATGGATATTGCAGTCGTGCGAGACTTACGCGACCTTGGAACTCCTTAGCGAGTTGTTAGCGAGATTGAGATTGCTCATGATCGAGATGTATGGATTATGAACCTTGGCGTTGCTTGTGAGTCACGCTTTACGTGACAAATGCTTCTAACTGTCTCATCTTAATGTGTAAGGTTTGTTATCAGCATTTAGCTAGTTCTCGTACTTATGACACGATGCACATACCTGTCCACTTGTACTTGTGCACGGTTCACGATGTCACATTTACTTGCATATCGCAGTCTAGTGTTTGTACTTTATGTTATGTGATGCATGCCTTGTCCCAATGTTATGTATCGTGTTAGCAACTTATGTTCCTTGATGCATATCGAATTGCTTGATGTGGATCGTTCATGTTTTGCCTATTGCACTGATTCATGCTAGTTACAGTCTTTTGTAGATCCATGTATAGTCTATACTTGTTCATGTTGTATTCGCTCAAGTAATGTAAGATTAGCCTGCTATGTACGCTTTGTATAGCTTGCTTTCGAATTCCACACTTTGGTACTGTGGTTTGGTTTGTCTCACCAGCTCGAAAGAGTACTGACTCCGTTTTATGGGGATACAGGTTTTTCTTAGGCATGCGATGGAGCTCGGTGTGCTGCAACGGACTCTGAACCCACACTTCAGAACCTCGCCTGTTGGATCCTGGCAGTTTGGTTTTGTATAAGGGAATGATTTGTAAAATTGTAAAGTGATTAATAAAAGTTGTTTCATATACTATTGTTTCACTTCCGTAGCGGCCGCCCAGAGTTTTCCGCTTGTTTCTTTCCCTTTCGGTTTCTTTCGCGCTTGCGTTTTGGTTTTCAAAAAGAAATAAAAAAAATAAAGGGTTTACTCAAAAATCCAAAGGATTTTCAAGTTGGGAAATTTGGGGGCGCTACAGTTTGTACCCGTTTGGTGTATCCGCGGGCAACGATAATTAAAAAGAGGAACTTAAATTGTATGCATTTAATAGGGCATGCATATGGAAAAAAAAACTTAAGGGAAGATAATAAGATGATTCATGCATTACACATAAGTCATGCATTTTCTTACTCTGCATTAAAACATGCATATGTTGTCTGTTCTTTAATTGTTATATTTTTGATGGATGCGTGATGTTTTAACTTTCAATGTATGTTAATTGTCTTGTTGTACTAAAATTGTGCATCATGGTATGGTTTAATGTTTCTTTATGCATAATGGATGTACCTTGTGGTATGAATGCGTACCTGAATTATGAATTGTTATAATTGTCTTTCTTTGAATAATTGTGTGGATTCATATTGTGGTTGTGGGATATATAAATGTTGTTATTGATGTTACCTGCCAGTTAACTTCTGATAAATTGTTGACTCTCGTAGTATAGACCTTTGTTTATTTTTGGTATATACTGAACATCATACTTGACACCCATATCACATACCGGATTCATGATATACCACATTAAAAGTTACAGATTTCCTACTTAGACAGTTGTAGTCTAATTCCTATAAGATATCAGGTGAAGAGTTGGAATAAGGAGCGACTGCAGGATGAGGCTTCGATCGAGATTTTTGGATTTACTGTTCCAGGGATAGTGTGAGAAACTTTGATCTTAATTTTCATTGATATTGAAATGAAAGGAATGTTTTGGTCTTGCTCCACCTGTAATGTTCTGGAATGCTTAACCCTACGGAATGACTGGTTTCTGCTGTATAAAAAAAAAATTCCTCAAAAATCTGGGTTAAGATTTCGGGGTATTACAGTTATGGTATCAGAGCATGGGAACACTAAATCAAATATCACGGTCGTGCCACACCCTGCAAGCGCTCTGTAAGTAAAATTTATTTTGATTTTTGTATTAGTCATATTATTAGTACTTTTTATTGTGATGCTTATATTAGCATATAGGTGAATTCACGCCTACATAGTTTCATATTGTAGATGATTGCATTATAGATGATTGTCTGAAGGAATCTATTATAATGGCATAGCATGATATATGTGTGTGTCATGAATATTCGACTAAATCTCTTAGTTGACATGTGCGTGTGTTTTTCGTCGAAATCATCGAATGTGATATGATGTCAGAATTATCAATGCACATGAAATGATGAAATGATCTAAATGTCTTAGATGCATATGTGATTTGAATCTTGTGTGCATAACTCGAAATACATAAAAGTTACGTACCTTGATGTTTAGTTGATTTTTGATATATTCAAGATCACATTGTGTAGAACTCATGTTTTGGTTACACATGATTTGATGTTAAATTTGGAAATACAATGTTTCTGGTGGCAATGATATGATGCATAGGATAATATGCTTCTGTATGATAGGATTAAAATGCCACGTGAATTGAAAATTTTGAAAGCATGTAATATATGCTTAAGTTCAATAGTGAACTAGGATTCATGGAACCTTATTGGGGAAAGGTGTGATTTTATGACTGATGTGCCATATAAAGTGATGATGCCTATTGGTGATATGTATGTTCGTGCCAATATTGGTGGCTATCGACCTTGAAAGCGGTCATTTGTATGTATCACTATTTTGGCACCTGTTGAGGATCCTTTTCTGCAAAGGATTATCTATGAGGGTGTGTATGACCAAGATCAGGTGATCCGGCTAGCAGGGTGGATCTCTGTGAGGAAGTGTATTGTCCAAGACCAGATATACCCTCTAGAGCGGTAATTCCGTGTGAGGTTGTACATTTTTCAGACCAGGTGATCCGACGCTGATCTTGTTAATCGTTAATTAATAAAGAGTTATGGTAAATTGTGAGGATTCTCCAAAATTGATGAAGATAGCTTGTCATGAATCAATAGTTTTAGCTTTTAGTTGTAACAGAATCTGATTGTTATTGATTTTAAATCTTGAGATAATGACATGTTTGCGTCGTTTGTGGATAGAAGGGTCACTCCGTGAAAGATTCTAGACCTTGATTTGATGTTATGCTGGGGTCTTCTATGAAAAGATGAGGCCATTTTGAGCAATATGAATATGTGGAGGTTATTCAGGACAAGGAGACTCTTAGAAATCATGTATGAATTTTTGTTTAGGCCGACTTTTAGCTTCAAACTTCTCATAGAAACACATTGTGTTTTGTCTTGATCCTTATATGTTGGAACATATGTTGGGAGCTCGCACACATACGTGCATCCTTGTCGATACCAATCCCCTCAGATACGATCTCTACGGGAATCCTGCAATGAAATTTCGAGGACAAAATTCTTTTTAGGGGGGGAGGATGTAATACCCATAAAAATTCGATGGGTAGTTTTATCCATATTGGACCCGGGATCCGTTACCCAGATCCAAAAAGAGAATATATATATATATATATATATATATATGTATATATATATATAAGTATTACAATATATATATGTGTAATAGCAATATTTAATAAATAAATAAAAGTACTTTTAAGAGAATAAAATTAGTATAAAAAAAAAAGAGAATTAATTATTGGGGTTGGATCCATGGTTGGACCTAAATGGATCCAACATATGGATCCAGAATCCGTTACGGATCCACATTCATTGTGGATCTAGCACTAAAGGGGCTAATCCGGATCCACACTAAAGGTGGATCCAGCATAGCGGGTCCCGGGGCTCATACCCAGACCCGACACTTTTTTTTTCTCTTTTAAAGGGGACTCAATTTCAGGAATCGTGCCTAGGGAACGATTCTCACAGGAGCTCAAGAAGGGAAGGGGAGGAGGTTACACAGGAGAGAGGAGGGGTTCGCCTCTCGATAAAAGGTGGGGGGAAAACAAATCTCTCCCCTCTCAGCTCTCTTCCTCTCGAATTTGATCTCCCTCTCCTCTGCCCCTCATCACCCTCTCGACCGGCATCGTGGCTGTGGAAATAGCAGGCCGACCATCGACAGCGGCCTCCTGATCGCGCCCTTCACGCCGGCAGGCGCTCCGTCGTCGGCAAGCCTCCCGTCCACCTACTGCCACCATCGCCGGTCACCAGAATCGCCGGCGACCTTCTTCTTGCAGCAGTGTCAGCCACCTCCTCCTCCAATCGCCAGGAACAGGTAGGATTCTGTGCCTCATTTTGTAGGTATCGACTGACGTCGGTGTGTGATTGGGTCTGTCAAGGGCAGGGAACCTGATCTTTCTCATTTTCTGAGTGCTCCGATGAGATTCTTGGCTACCGAAAAACACAGGCCTGTGAGTTGGGATTTTCGGTAGTCGTGATTTCCGATTTGGGGGTTTTCTTGCTTAACCCTAACTTGGAAAATCCCAAATCAAACCGATTTGGGATTTCGGTTGAAGCTTTGGTTAGCCCAGCCGTGGGGTTTCGTTTTCTTGGATTTGATAACCCCAGATTTGGGGGGGTTTCTGCAATCAGAATGCTACGGTCATGATTATTGTTTATTTTAATTGTATTCTTGGTTTTTATGTGTAGACTTTGGGGGTTTTTATTTTTTGTTCCGATTTCTATTAAGAAATTTGGGGGATTTCGGTGGACATTAAAGAAATCCCCAAAATCAACATAAATTGGGGTTTCCTGTCCTAGAAACCGATGATGGTTCTTGCAATGGAATGTGGTTAAGAGAGTGGGGGTGGTTTGCGTGTTTTATAATCTGAATCTTGAAAAAAAAAAGAAGTGTTGATCAAAGTTTTCCCGTATGATGTTTTTTTTCTCTGGAGGTGTTGATCATGAATATGCACTTTCATAAGTTCTGAAACTGGTTCAGAATGTGAGTTGTAAATGTGGATCTTGGACTGATATAGATAATTACAACATTTCCTTGATTTCCTTGTATGTTCTTGAAATACAAAGCATATATCCTATCAGATATGAAGAAATCAGTGTTATTAAATGTGATTTGAAGCCTTCATTATCAGAAGTCATGGGTAAACTTAGACACGGGAAGATGGTTATTGTTTTGTTGGTGATCTTGTGGGTTCGACACTATTTGTTTAATAGGGTAATGAGCATTTTCATTGTGTATTTGGAGGAACAAAGATGATAGGAATTTCTTATGAATCATGTTCTATATACGAAATTCTACTTCTTATATTGTGTCATTAGTATTACGCTTTAGCGCTATTCCAATGTGATATTTTCTTCTTTGATATTGTTTATGTAATGGTAATGCTTTTATGAGCAAAATGAAAGAATAGAATCAATGTTATCATTTGTTTATACAGTGGCTCATCACTTTTACACACCATTAATGCTATTGCTCATTACATTGAATGCGGTGCAATTTTACACAGGTTGTATAGTCAATTCTATTAGGAAATGGAATGACAGATCTGGTTCAGATTTGTCCATAATTATCGGGTTATGACCGGCTGACAATCAGCAGTCAGAAACCCTGTTATGCAATCTGGTTTCTTAGTCGGTTGGACTGAATTTAGTTGGATGGACTGAATTTAGTCGGGTGGACTGAATTTAGTCGGATGGACTGAATTTAGTCGGCTGGGCTGAATTGACTATTTTTTTTAGCTAGAAAGATGGGGGTCCGGGATTGGTAAGCTCGACCACCTTCCTTAGCCTATGAAAAAAACTTACACTTCTGCCCGGCGAATACATGAAATGTTATCTTAGCATTTCATTGTACTGGTTGTGCATTTATGAATGAAATCATGGCTCAGTTAGTGATATTTTTGATGTGCATGTGTAATTTATGTGCACACTCACACACTCAAAGGAGATATGTATTGGTTAATACACATATGTGATGTAGGTAACACACATAGTGAGGATGCATATGATTGGGAAATGGCATGCTTATGATTGGGTTTGTATTTGCGTGGGTGCACATGTATTTGGCACATGTCAGCATTGCTTTATAGTTTGCAACATGTGAGGTATTTGGTGCCTGTTAACATATTATTGCAAAGTTGGCTTTGGAAAGTGCATACATGAAATCAATTTGTGTTTTACATGTAAAATCATGCATAAATGTTCTCATGTACTTATGAATTATGGATGAATGCATGTGTGTTAAGTGATCACATGAAAGCACTTGCACATGGATGGTGAACACATGCGTATGACTGTGGTAACTCATGCACATTGTTAAATTGGTTTGAATGAATGTGCATTAGGAAACATGTTGACCTCATTGCATAAATTGCAAGTTATGATTTTTGCATACGATGCATCGATGGTCTAAATGAATCATCGCAAACCTGAAGAGCCTTGAGCTTTGGTTCGCTCTTTCTTTAATCGTTTAAATGCATCGCAAAAATCATATTTTATATTATTGTTCTATGTTGCACTGTTCAATGTGTTTCCACGGGCTGGAGTTTCGTGATGGTTCTCGCAGGGGTAGATGCGAGCTTTTGCCTTGTTTTTGCATGTGGAACTGCAAAACTCAATAATTGGCTCTTAATAAAAAAATAATAAATAAGAACAGTGTAATATATGTTCTGGGATATCTCATCTGGAGTATGAGAATCTTAGAGATCCGGTCTTGGAGAGACTGTGAGGATACAAAAACTCCGTGTGTTGTAATTTTGTCCCCTGAACCTGATATTGAGGTTCTTTCTCCTGGCCACAGTTTTAGGGAGAGTCTGCCACTTTACCCGGGAGTGGTGTGTTTGACACAACTGTTGTTTATGGTACCAAGAAAGTGGCACTTGTGGGTGGGGTGTCCTTTGTGTCCCGACATTAGATATGGAGGTCTAATGTTCCAAAGGTGATTTGGTCGAGGGCTAAGTTGGAACCCAGTAATAAAATACAAATTGTGTGCTAAGCTACCCTGGGAACCTACTTGACCTCGGGGTTTGTACCCGTTTGGTGTATCCGCGGGCAACGGTAATTAAAAAGAAGAACTTAAATTGTATGCATTTAATAGGGCATGCATATGGAAAAAGAAACTTAAGGAAAGATAATAAGAGGATTCATGCATTACACATAAGTCATTCATTTTCCTGCTCTGCATTAGAACATGCATATGTTGTCTGTTCCTTAATTGTTACATGTTTGATGAATGCGTGATGTTTTAACTTTCAATGTATGTTAAATGTCTTGTTGTACTAAAATTGTGCATCATGGTATGGTTTAATGTTTCTTTATGCATAATGGATGTACCTTGTGGTATGAATGCGTACCTGAATTATGAATTGTTATAATTGTCTTCCTTTGAATAATTGTGTGTATTCATATTGTGGTTGTGGGATATATAAATGTTGTTATTGATGTTACCTGCCAGTTAACTTCTGATAAATTGTTGACTGTCATAGCATAGACCTTTGTTTATTTTTGGTATATATTGAACATCATACTTGACACCCATATCACATACCAGATTCATGATATACCACAATAAAAGTTACAGATTTCCTACTTAGACAGTTGTAGTCTAATTCCTATAAGATTTCAGGTGAAGAGTTGGAATAAGGAGCGGCTGCGGGATGAGGCTTCGATCAAGATTTTTGGATTTAATATTCCAGGGATAGTGTGAGAAACTCTGATCTTAATTTTCATTGATATTGAAATGAAAGGAATGTTTTGGTCTTGCTCCACATGTAATGTTCTGAAATGCTTAACCCTATGGAATGACTGGTTTCCGCTATATAAAAAAAAATCCTTAAAAATCTGGGTTAAGATTTTGGGGCATTACAAGTTCAGACCAGGGTCACCCCTCTTTGACCCAGCTTTGTCTGGTCCGTCTTGGACCAGACCTTGCTGGCCCATTTTGGCCCAGCCCACCTGGGTGCTACCCCCAGCCGAGCACCCACCTAGGTGCGTCAACGGCTAGCCGGGTGCTAGTGCACCCGGGTGGCTTTGGCTTCAGCCTAAGGACCGGTCTGCAGCCTGCAGCCCTTGGTCTGAACCTTGTTGGTTCTGACCCGGGGTCCTCCTTGACCCTGATGGACGCAGGGCTGTGCTCTTCCCTTGGGCGGCAACCTGTAGCCGGGTAATTGTTGCACCCGGGCAGCCCTTCATGGCATGGTTGCAACCAATGGACAGAACCCCATTTTGTGCAATGCCTGGTCTGAACCATGTGGATTCAGACCAGGGCCACCACAGTCCCCCCTTTTTGCACCATTGGATCCCCTTTGGCGTGATTGCTAGGTAGCTAAATGAGTGCTAGTGCACTCGGGTGGCCTAGCCGGCCACTATGTGGCTTTTGGACCGAGCTGCACCCAGTTGCAGCACTCAGTCTGAGCCTTGTGGGCTCAGATCTAGGTCGCATCAGACCAAAAGGTTTGGTCTGAGGGTCTAGACCCTCTGCCCTTGCTGTCCCCTCCTTGCCGCCAACCTACAAAGTGAGAAAAACAAAGTAAGCAAAAAGCAAAGAAAGAGTAAAGAAAAGAAAAGAAAGGAAAAGCAAAAGGACAAGAATTTTGGGTGTTTCTGTGTGCTGACCAGTACTGGACGGACACCTTGCATAGACTGTGCATGTTCCGGGGGACTGGTCTCCTTGGCCGTAGTTTGTACCTCGTTGGTTCGTAAACCTATATGCTCTTTTGCTTGTCGCATTCGACCGAATGTGCATGTTGGTTCAAGGCTACCTCGTGGCTTCCTTGCCGTCCCATCATGGTAGCAAGATGGCGAGCTTAGCAGCGAGTAGTGTGCTTTCTAGCGCACTCTCTTTTTGGCTTTCGTTTTGGATTTTAGCCTCTTTCGCCAAAAACACTGGATTCACATAATTGGCTTCCGCGAGTGCGACAACTTACCGTAGAAATGCCAATGTAATTCCCATATGTATGGGAATAGTTTAAATTTCATACCTCAACACAGGTGTGTGTTGTCATCGCAAGTCCCTTATGCGAAGGGGCGAGATACACGAAATTTGCCTATGTACAATGTTTGGAATGCGATTACTTGGAAATTGTAATCGTGGCTCGTGTTCAAAGTATGCAATGAAACTGACTTTTTGACATTTATGCAATCATGATTGAATTACGCATATTTGAATATTGTATCGCATGTGGATGCCGAATGATACACTCACTTGCATATTTCCACATATTGAGAATGTGTTTCGTAAATATGTGTAAGTGCCATTGTTTCAGTTGCAACACTTGTTCAAAAAATTGAAATCGTGTGTCATATACCTTCATATGTACACTTTGGCACATCTTGGCACTGGTACTATCCTTTACATACCTCGAGTGTTGCACTTTAGTCTTGTGATTGATATATCGAAAATGCACCAAGTGTGTGCTACACACTCGATGTGACATGTGATTGAGACTTGAACACCATAAGGGTATAACATAGAACACCTGTTGAAGTTTGCGACTCTACTGGAGTCTTTGGGCGATGGTCCCATGTTCATGAGAGAGCTCACGTATTGTGATACCGTATAAATGAAATTGGAAATGGTGTTAGATCGCCTTCATCGACAATGTCCTCTTTCTTTGGTCGTGTGAGGCCGAGCACGTGAATGGAATGGCTAAGACCTCATTTGTGTACCCCGCGGGGACCACGAGGCGTATGTGTCTAAATACCTATGCGAGGTTTAAATTCGTGCAAAGAGGCACGTGTTTGATATGCTTAAATCATCATAATTGCATATATTGACACGAACGTTCTATAGATCGTATGCGACATCGATGTACATATATATGTGGTAATTCACCTCTTGACATTAAGCTAATGCATGTCGCACACTACGCATCTGGCATATCTCGACAAAGGTTTGGGATCAAACACCATGTTAGGGTATTGGCACATTTTCCAATCGATATTGTTGAACTCCATACGTTTTGCGTTGGGTGATTGTCCCACGTTCATGAGTGAGCTCACGGGCCTTAATACCCTTAAGACGTAAATGTTGTTATGTCGCCTTTAACGGTGAAAGACTCCTCTTGTCAATCATTCTTTTCAAGCGCATGATTGGGTGGGATAGATCCTTGTGTGTTGTTCGTGTTGCCCTGCGGGGAACACAAGGCCAGATGGGCCTAAGTACCTCAGAAGGAGGGAATGTTGCTAGATAAGCATGATTATGGTACATGCTCGGTCACCCATTTCACGAAACAGTTTACTTTAAAGAATGTAGAATGAGTCTGAGTTTCCTTCGCATACCCGAAGGAGCAATCAGAAGAACATAATTACTAACCAATCACAACTAACTTAGTGTGTTAGTTACTTTACTGCTTGTGTTAGTATTGTTCTTATACTTATCTTGCTCGAGGTTCCTTAGTTACTTGTCGTTCAACAGTTGTTTGACTCAATTTCTTGTTTTGCTTAGTTCCCTCATTTCGTTATTCAGTAGTTACTTGGCTTGTTTTCCTTGTTCTTTTCATAGTAGCTGGTTGTACTTGTTACTTTCCTTGTTGCTTAGACTTGGAGCTCGTGTACTTACCTGCCACATGCACATGTACTGTGATTAAATGTTTCTAACTGTGCCATCATGTTAGCTATAGCCTGTTACTCGTGGTCTTTGAGTTATGCCATATCTGTATCATGCTTCATTATTTATACTGTACGCTTTTCCTTTGAAATGATATTGCATGGATGTTTTATCTCACCAACTCGCAAGAGTACTGACCCCATTTTATGGGGATACAGGTGACTGACTTCTCGTGGTGCGATGGATCTCAATGCGCGGTGGAGGACTGAACCCACACTCTAGAACATGAGATCTTGGCAGTGTCTTTTGTAAAGGGAAAGTGATGTACCATTTTGTAAACTATAAGAAGGGAAATTATGTATATTCCCCACATATCATTTTGTAATTATAATAAATAAAATGTTTCTACTTCTTCACCCTGTAACCCACCCAGGATTTTCAACTGATTTCCCTTACGGGTTTTCCGCCTTCCGCAATGCTTTAAAAAAAAATTACTCTGAAAATTCAAGGATTTTCTAAGTTGGGATTTTAGGGCGTTACATCAGTTTTTAAGGTATTTCTTTCCCATTCAGGTAAGGGCTAAACCTGAATCTCAGCTTTTCGATGTATTTGTCGTCCCATCCAGGTTAAGGGCTAAACCTGAGTCTTTTCAAAAAGCTTATTTTGTCTCAGCCATGAGACTTCTTTAGAATCTCCCTTTGTCACAATTTCAAGATCTTCATCCAAAAGTCCCATCACAATTTCCTCATTTCCTTTTATCCAATTACTTCATTCTTGAGGATTTCATCTTTTTCCAAGTCATTCAAGACAAGGTGCTAAGTCTGAGAATCGTTTTCACAAAACAAATTCTTTCACACGCAGTTCAAATTTTCTGACTGGGGCATTTTTGTTTTAAAATTTGGTGTATTTTCTTTGCCACTAAGCTCAGCTTTTAACCGGCTTAGCAGCAAAGAGGGGCATCTGTGAACACCCCAAATTTTTCAAAATTTTAAAATTTCCCTTTTTGCCCCTAGCACCCACCCGTTGAGTTAGTCAGAAGAGCAATTGGGTTAATTTCTAAATTTAGATTCACTTCTGGGTTGAAGGTCCGAAGCCCAATTTTATTTTCTATATTTGACCCAATCTCGGATCTAGATCAGATATCCAAATCCAATTCTGAGCCTGATTCTCCTATTTTCAATTCAAAATCTAAAAAAAAATCTGAAATCAATTTTCTACGTAGCTCAGGTATTTCATCTGAGCCCAATCTCCATTTAGATCCATTCCCCTCGTTATTTTCTCAAATCGAGATCCAATTTCAATATTTACTCAAAACCTTGGATCCGGATCCATTTTGAAACCCAATTTTAAAAAATTAATTATCTATTTCACAAAATCCCCTTTTTTTGTAAAATCCTCAAAATTTCAAATTCAATACTTTCGTAAACTTTTCAAAAATCTCATATGGACCCCATCTCTTAAATCCCTCGCATTCCCCTCGTATTTTTAGGTTTTTCTTTTAAAAACATAAAAGAAAATTTTCAGAAAATAGCTTTACCCTCTTTTGAGAAATCTTTGTAAATGAAACCCCCTTTTTTGAAAAATTTCAAAACTATGAGGGACCCTTTCTGAAAATATTGTAACGGCCTCCCCCTTTATAACCACCATCGTGGGAAGGAGGGGGAGACCATCGAGCATCCGACCAAGCATCGCTCTCATCCATCGAGCACCACCGAGTCTTCTCCCTTCTCCTCTCCTCCTTCCTTCCTTTCCTTTAACCCCATTCTCTCTCCCTTTTCCTCTGGTTTTCTTCCTGATCGACTGAAGGAGGCTAGCCCTACAGTAGTAGCCATGGTAAGAACCCCTTATTCTCTTTCTTCCCTCCTTTTTGTTTTTCATGAATTCTCTGGTTTGTTCTTCACTGTTTAGTGGCAAGCATCCTTTGTAGTATCGATTTGCATATAACAACATCGATCTACATGTTGCAATATCATCGGAATTCTTATATTCCAACATTTTTTTCTTTGCAATTTATTACTGAATTTCTTTGGCTTACATATGTTTGAATATCTGTTTATACTATTAGAATCGATACTCCCCGGTAGCAGCACCCATCCCATTCCTTCATTATCTGATTTGTGTCCAGCATCCAACACGGTAATTTCATTTGTATCATAGCAGTTAAAGTTGCCATGTTTTATTCCATGGGTCATATTAATTTATGCATCAATTATGTTTCAGTTTTTTATTTGCATCTTTTGCATTTCATTTGATCATCGTTTTCATTTTTGTGTTGCATCATCATGTTTCCACTTCATCTATACAACTTGATTTGGGCGTACTCTACTCAAGGTCACTCTGCATCATATATCATCTGTTTCATGTCGATTAAGCAGTCATCGCCCATATAGATTCTTGCTTATGTCTCTGTGTATCATTCATCACATCTTATTATCCTTCCATCTCATTTGTTTACCTTATCTTCTAATTCCATTTCATTTTCTCTATCTTATTTCTAATCTGTAAATTTAGATTTTCAATTCGTTAAAATCTTATTTCCTATATTTGTAATTGTAATGTATAAGTTATACATCTTTAGATTTTGTATATTTTCGTACAATCTGTTCAGATCGTCAGCGATCATCATCTCCTTTTGAATTCACTTCAGGTTGTTCTGCAAATTTCTCCTTAGTTTTGGTATTATGTTCATTTGTGCATCTCTGTGTTGCATACACTTGCTGTGTGTTTTCATCTTTGTGCATCTTCATACATCTGTCATGTGTTTTGTTGTTGTGTCGATATCATTGATTCTCTGTATGAAGTTTCCCCTGATTACCTGCATCAGCATTTTGATTTCCCCTCTGCATCTTGGATATAGCAGCATCCTCATCACATCTTCACTCGCTTGCGATTCATCTCTTCCATGCCGATTCCTCCAGTTTAGCAGGATGCCTTGATTATGCTTGTAAAAGTCAGGTCATTCAGACAAGGATTCCAACCGATGCTAGTAGGGAAGTCTGTAGGCACTTTCTTTTTTATCAAGGATCTGCTTTTGCAGCATTTGCAAAGATTTTACTTTATGGACTTGTTCATGTCATGAAAATATCTTTGATGATGTTGCCTAGTTTTAGCCTATGTCTCCCTTAAAGTGGAATATTTCGTTGTGAAATTGCCATAATTGTTTACAGAACGTATTTTTAGTTGTTTTTGATGTACCTTTTCCACCTAGATTGTACATATACTGAAGTTTTAGCTATTATTATCAATCGTTTCACATGCTTGCTTGATTATTCATATGATGGATTTGTGTATAATGAAACATTATTATATGATTGATTCTCCTCATATTGCTGTCATTGTTTCTTTGGTTAATTATAGTTCAATTTGTAAAGCCATATGCATAACTTTGTTCTGAATGAGTTAATTTTTATTTCATTGTGTTAGGTGTTGGGAGTGTATTAGTAATGATACATGCAAGAAGTATGGTGTTCTTTCTTCTCCATATTTAACATGTATACAAATCATGTTTCTTGTATGTGTATGCTGCAAGAGATAGTTTCCAATTAAGTTTCATAACTAGTGCATAAGTCTGTTGATAATCAACTCTGGAAGTTCATATGCTATCATTAGCAACTAAACCTAGCCCCATGTTTTTCTATTCAACCATTAGGCTAAATTAACAACCCACTTGTATCAGCTACCTTCTTTTCCTTCAGTATGAGCTACCTTCTTTTCCTTCAGTATCACATCTGCGAATTGCATTATCATTCGTGTGCTTCATATGCATCCTATGCATCTCGTGTGGATTCAGCATTTCATCATAGATTCATCTCTACATCCTAGCACCTACCACATCCTACAAATCAATAACTGCATCATAGGAACTGCACTAAAATCGAAACTTAACATTGACAACAGGCTGATGAATGAAAAGATGAAGGTAGAATGAATCATTGAGTGCCCTTCAACTAGTAATCAGTGTTCTATGCTGGGTGTTTTCCCTAAGAAAAACCTTCAGGTGGCCGATGGATCATTGGAATTTAGAGATGCAAATTTGGCTTAGGATGAGTTGCGGAGCCAAATCAGTTTGACTGAAGAATATGGTCCAGGCCAAAGCAGCAAATTCGCAACAGGAAGCAACTCCAACAATGTTGGCCAAAAAAAAAGCAATTTTCAGTCAGAGATTGTTCAATGAGGCTTAGGGATGGGCAGTGGTAAGCTGGAATCTGCATCTCTGTTTAGCTTAGTAGAGAAAGAACTAACTGACACATGTATGTCAGGTGTTATCCTTACGGAAACTGACCTCATGATTGCATTAGGAGAAAAGGTGAATGTTAACCATTCTTGTTGTCAGGATCAGATAAAGATGGATAACATGGTTGTAGTTTATCCAGTTGCTGAACAAATATCAAATCAGATCTCTGTCATCAGCTGATTGTCATCGACAATATTGACTTCGGTTGAAATCGATTTGAGTTGCATCTTATCAATTACAGAGAGTTACATTTTGAGTGGTGTTGTTATTAGCATTTGCAGAGTGTCAATACATAATAGCTCAATTGCAGTCACACTATTCTCTCATTTTTTAGTTTTTAAATTGCATTCATCATGCTTGTGTATACATTTGCATATTCCAACCAGGGTCTTGCTGCCCCAAAATAATTGTAGTTTGTTTTTATTACCAGTTTTTTTTTTTTCAATTCTTTTGTAACCCCTGCAGCATATGGTCCTCATATTGATTCCCTGCTCAATTTTGATTTCTTCGGAGGGAGACTGCTTTCTGTCTACCATATCAGTGGCTGATGAGGGTAATTCATGTTAACAACCAATAACTGTGGATTCTAACCTGTGGCTAACACGTTTTCAGTTTCTAAATAAACAACTTTACTGTTACACCCGATCTGTTCAGTGCTCACCCGTGTACCTATTCGATAGGCACTTTCAATATTCTACATTACAGCATTACCTACACACCACATCACATTTGCCACCTGCTATGTCATTTATTCATCATTTGCATCATAGTATTCCTATCTCATGTGCATCGCATATTGCGGGTGCATTTCAGATTATACATGCATTTCTTATATGCATATGCATATCATGTTTTCATATGCATTTCTTCATTTGCATAAACATTGTATTTAGGCAAATGCATATGCATTTCTTCATTTGCATAAGCATTGCACTTAGGCAAACGCATATGCATTTCTTCATTAGCTTAAACATTGTATTTAGGCAAATGCATATACATTTCTTCATTTAGCATAGGCATTGCATCTTCATATATGCATATGCATTTTCATTAAAGCATAAGCATAATCACATGTATGTTAGTTTTAACATAGCATTTTCAATTTCTTGCTATATTTTGTATTCTCTGTTGCCTTGTGCTATCTCGTGTTTGCAGAAAAGCTTAGAAAATCCTGATTTCTTTTCTAGAATAGGAAGTTTTAAAATTTTAATTTCAATTTAAGATTTTAATAGATTTATATTAATGAGAATTTCTACTTTTCTGTTTAGAATAGAATGTATGGGCATATAGTTCTCATAATTGCTTGTGGCATTTTATTTTATTTTATTCTTCAAAAAACACTATGGAAAAACACGAATGACACATGCACCACTCTAATAAGAGGTAAATAACCCTAAGTAAACGATTCACATTTATAACCATAGTCAAAATGCAAATAATACTTAGGATTTTTATCTTTTATGGAATAAAATTTGGCCTACACTTTAGGTCCTTTCTGAAAATCATCATATTTTCAAAAATGCTTTTCCTTCTTTTATCAGAATTCAAAGTAAAGATCAAATCGAGATATATTTGTGGCCATAGTCATGAATATATAGAAATTTAGTCTTGCTTTAATTCTATAAAAGCATAAAAAATTATTTTATTCTTTCTTGAAATTTAAATGAAGATTAAATTAAAATATATTTGTGACCATAGTCATGAATATATTAAAATTTAATCTCATTTCAATTCTATTAAAGAATGAAATTTGCTTTTAAAATTCTAATTTTAAACAAATTCTTTTAAGCATTTCATCATTTAAGATAGAATTACATCATGATTTATCATCCTTTTCAAATGATTTCAAGTTATTTTTGAAATTCCAAGTGATTTTTAAAATAATTTTTCAAAAACACAGTTTTCATTTCTAAATTTAAAGTCATTTTCAACTTTCATTTACAAATTCAAATTTATCTTTTATTTTTAAATCTTACTTCAAATTCCAATTTTCCATTCTTATTTCTGAACGTCACATTTCGAATTTCACCCTTCAACTTTGAATTTCATTTTAAAATTCAAATGTTAAAATTCAAAATTTTTATTTCTTTTCAAAAATTCCAAATTTCGAATTCTATTTTCAATATAAATCTGATTGCAAATTATTAGTTTTATTTCAATTCCTAGTTTAATCCTGAATCAAATTTTGGAATTCACTTTGAATTTCCAATTCAAATTCGATTTTCAATCCTGATTTTAAACATCAAATCAAATTTTAGAATTACTTCAAAATCTCAAATTTCAAATCAAAAATCGATTTCAAGTTCCATCTCAATGTCAAACCTTCAAAACTCAAACTCTTTATTATAATTCTAAATTTCATTTTCAAAATTCAGAAGTTCAGGTTCAAGCCTCAACTAAATTCTCATTTCAACTTTTAAATTCCAATTCAGTTTCTATTTATAAGTTCATTTTTTTCAAAACTCAAATCTTTCAGAATTCCAAAATTTCAATTCTAAATTCAAGTTCAAATTTCAATTATGATTTCAAGGTCTCAAAATCGATTTCTAAGTTAAAATTCTCAATTCAAAATCAATTCAACTTCAATTTTCAATCACTTTTAGATTTCAAAGCTCTCAATTTTGAATCCAATTTCAGAATCTTCAAAAGCCTTCAATCCAAATCCATTTCAAACTTTTAAAAATCAATTTCTGAACTTCAAAGTTATTTCTAAAAGATATTTTTAAATCCATTCTCAAAATCACTTGAAAAATCCAAATTTTTGAAATATTTCCAAGGGAAGCATACACATTTCTCAAGTTCAAAAATCATAGCACAAGCATGATTCCATGTGCATTTAGGATTTTTGGAATAATCTCTCAGTCAAATTTAGGCAAAGCAAAAGCATGAATTTGATCCTTGGTTCAATTATCCCTGGTGAAGGCGCCAGGAACGATTAAACCTCGTATCGATGAGCGAATTCTGTCTCTCTATTTTCCCGCAAAATTTCAAAACAGAGGCGAGTAAATTTTAAAACAACTTTTTCAAAAAATCAAGTGAGACCTTGCAAAAGTTTCTCTTCTCCTCTTTTTTCCCTCAAAGAGGAAAAAGAAAAGGGGAATTTTTTGCAACGATCACAGCCATCTATTGTGGGCCCACATTTGATTTTAAAACTTTAAATAAAAGCTAAAAACAAGGTTTAAAAATATTAAAATGAAAATGGGGTTTTAAAATCAATTTTGACTTTTCCAAAACTTCTAATCTAACTGACTTGAACTAACCTAAGTTTCTTCAAATGTGGCACCAACTGTGTGGGCCCCATTTGATTTTTCAAAAAATGATTTTAAAAAACTGAAAATAAAGGGGTTTAAAAATAAGATTTTCAAAAAGGGTTTAAAAAAAAAGGTGAAAATCAAAATTCTAACTCCTCTAGAGTCCTAGATTAATTAAAAATCTCTTGAATATGGCACTAGGTAAGTGGGCCCCGCATATGAGTTTTTTGAATAGGTTAAAATAAAGGTTAAAAAAAGTTTTTAAAACAGATGGGAATAAAAGCAAAGGATAAAATTCGAGAAAATTAGAGTCCTAAACCAACTGAAACTCCTGGCTAGAGTCCTAAAATTTTGAAACTCTTAAATTTTAGTTTTTGAAAGACAAACAAAGAGATTTTGAAAGATCTTCTTAGAGATAAGTAAAAATGAACGAAAAGATGAAACCAGGGTTAAAGTCCTAATCAATTGGGCCTCTAAAATAGAGTCCCAAAATTTTAAAACTTTGAGAATTGGGTCTATTTTTGAAAAACAAGTGAAGTAAAAGTAAAAAGAGAAAATTAGAGTAGAGTTTTGGACCGACTGAAACTCTGGGGCAGAGTCCTAAAATTTTGAAACTCTGCAATAAAGTCGTAAAATTTTGAAATTTGATTTTTTTGAAGATAAATAAAAAAGTTTTTAAAAGATTTTCTAAAAAATGAAGTCAGGGTTAGAGTCTTAATCCAACTGAAACTCTAGAACAGAGTCCTAATCTTACTAAAACTCAAAAATTTTGACTTCTTTTGAAAGATTTTGAAAGAATTTCTTGAAAATAGTTAAAAATAGGGATGAAAGATAGAGTCCTAATCCGACTGAAACTCTGAGATTTTAGAGAAAATGAAAGAAATAGATGAGGGATAAGGTCACATCTGATTTAAAACCAAAATAGAATTTTAAAAACATCCAAAAAGGTGAAAAGACAGAGTCCTAATCCGACTAGGACTCTGAAATTTGAGAAATCCGGATAAAAGAAGGGATCCAGAAGCGACACCACCTAGATGGGTCTCATTTGAGCATTGAGATCAATAAAAAATTGATTTTAAAATGAATCCAGATCGCTTTCTAAGGAAAAATATTTTGAAATAAACATCCTAGGGGCTAACAAAAGGAAAATATTGATCTAAAACCCAGTTATTTGAAATTGATTTTGAAAGAAAGGTTTTAACATCGAATCTGGATTGGAAGATTTTGAAAAACTAGAGTGTTGAATCTCGAGGATGACATGCAATGCTATGAAGTGCAATAAAATGTCACAAAATGACAAGAATTGACAAGAAATGAGATGCAATGATATGCAATGACATGCAAGGATATGCAAAATGCAAAACTCTGGATAAAAGATTTGAAGTCCCAAGCCCCTAGGAAAAACAAAGAATTGAAAATTCTTGTCTGAGGATGAGAATTGATAACTAAAATTGAGCCAAAATGGAGATTGAATTTTGAAATGTTTGAATTTGGGGCAAAATTCAGGCTCTGAATAGCCCCGACTCAGATGTCGACCAACTGGTTTCCTGAAGGATTTAGAGAGCGGGTCCCAATGGCAAGAGGAAAGGGTTTGTGAGTGAAGGTGAAAAATTTGGGGTGTTTACAGATGCCCCTCTTTGCTACTAAGCCGCTTGAGAACCGAGCTTAGTGGCAAAGAAAAATACACAAAATTTGGGCTATAAAAATGCTCTAATTAGAAGAATCTGACTGGGTATGAAAGAATCAGCTCTGATGATGATGGTAGACATGGAATGAAGAATAAAGAAGAAAATTTACCTCATCAAGATGAGGCTCAAGCTTAGCCCTTAACCTGTATGGGACGAAAGATACCTCACGGAAGAGGCTCAGGTGTAACCCTTAACTTGAACGGGCATGGATATACCGCATGAAATGAGGCTCAGGTGTAACCCTTAACCTGAACGAGCATGGATAAAATACCTCATGAAGTGAGGCTCAGGTGTAACCCTTAACCTAAACGGGTATGGATAAAATACCTCACATAGTGAGGCTCAGGTGTAACCCTTAATCTAAACGAGCATGGATAAAATACCTCACAAAGTGAGGCTCAGGTGTAACCCTTAACCTGAATGGGTATGGATAACGGAATCCTCAAATGAAGCAACCATGATGGAACCTTCGGATTTCGCACAATAAATTCAAGAGGGGTTTGCAAAAGGAAAAAAATGGGGTCTCTAAAGCTTGAAAAAAGATTGGTCTTGGGCGTCTTATTGCTGAGACTGAATGACTTTTAAAATAATAACCTTTCACAAAAACAATTCAGGTTTAACCCTTACCCTGAACAGGAACTGTCTATGGTGGGACAGTGGGGAACACAGGGAAGTGTGCGGATCTGAGAGCCCGGGCGCTCAAATTAAAAACAGAAGAGAAGGATCTTGAAAACTCCTGTTATCAAGTCCTACAAAGGGATAAAATAATGCCAGAATATATCAAAATGGACATTAAGCTCTCGCTTCACATCGGGATAGCTTGAAAATATTGCCAAAATGAGAAAATTTGTAGTTGATTCAAAATAATTGAAAGTAAGCATATTTGTTTGAAAGATATTTCCTCTTCTACCTAGAGTATTACCTCCAACCGGGCTAACTTCGTAGAATCTAAAATCAAAATCAAATCATTTCTGTTGAGTTTCTTTAAGGAAGCTATCTGTTTCCTTGATATGAAAAGAAAGAAAACTTGTTCTTAGTTTTATAAAAGCAATTGATGAAAAGATATTGATAAACGAATTTCACATGAATAAAGATAATTCTTGGCAGTTTGGGCAGTTTGATATCTAGGGTTACCCATGATGATTTTTTTGCACTCTTTTGAGCCATAAAGATTGAGCTTTCTAGGGATTTAGCGAGAATTTCATCACATCAGCCTTCAACTTGACTATGTTCTGATTTTCCATGGAAGGACATGCCACATGCTCCTTCAACTTGGAGATGATCCGAGTCTTCTTTGGTGCCAGGAATTATATCAATGACATTGTCTCTCCGATTGAAATCTCTTAATGATCTTTTACGCTCTTTTGAGACATGAAAAGTAAGCACTCTTGGGATTTGATGAGAATTTCATGACATCAACCTTCATCTTGGCGATGTTCTAATTTTTCCTGGAAGGACACATCACATACTCCTTCAACTCGGAGATGATTTGAGTCTTCTTTAGTCCCAAGAATTATATTGATAAAATTATCTCATTGGATTCAAAATCTTTTTATGATAACAATAATCAAATATCTTTTAGGGATTTGTAGGAGGTTCATCACATCAGCCTTCAACTTGGCGATGGTTTAAACTTTCCCTAGAAGGACACGTCACATACTCTTTCAACTTGAAGGTGATCCGAGTTTCCTTTGGCCCCGGGGGTCTAGCTCATCTATCAGTCTTCAATTTGATGATGATTGAGAGATCCCTTTTGCATATAGTTAATTGAGCTTGATTGATTGAAGAGATATTGAAGTTGAGTGAATTTTTTTTTATCGCTCATGATATTTTCACTGCCTTATTACCAGAAGAATGATCTTTAAAAATATGTCATAGTTATGATCAATATCAGTTCATTTATGGCTTTTCAACATCATTGAATTTTTCTTTTGCCGGTCATATCGAGGATTTTCCTTCATCCTTTTGGTTGACCAACAGAAAAACTTGAATTTTATTCTTTCTTTGCAAAAGCTTTATCCTTTTGGAGAGAACACTGAAGGTAATATGAGGTAAAATTTTGTGCAATAAAGATTTTGAGATCAACAACTATTTTTGATAGCAATTTGGCAAAAGTTTCTGAAATCCTTGGTGAAAGAAATTACTTGACATCCGATTGACATATCCGTGACTAAATTCTCCTCTCCTTTCCCCAAGAGAGAGACTCAGGCTTAACCCTTACCTGAACGGGTAATAAAAAATACTCCTCTCTTCCCTGAAGAGGAGGTGTTTGCAAAACGATCTTTTGAAGAGAAATTAAGTTTTGTCAAAACTCCCTAACTTTAGGCGTCTCTTATGGAAAGGTGTCCGATTAGATAAGGCCGATGAATTGTCATAGAGAAGCGAGTCCATCATGCTCTCCCTGGAAATAGGGTCCTTAATGACGGAATGGCCTAACAAAAAATATTAGGGGGCCATAAGGAGAACGAGTTTCCGTCAACACTCTCCCTGGAAAAGGGGTTCCTTGTATGATAATAAAAAATTATCTTGCAAACTGTTCACGAAACACGAGTCTCTTCAAACTCTCCCTAAAAAGGGGTTTAGCAAACAAACAATAGTTGCATGTGAAAAGAATGAGCTCCCTCGAACTCTCCCTGTAAAAAAGGGTCTCTCACAAGAAAAATGATTGATAATTGATATTAAGCCAATTGGGAGCGAGTTCGACACAAGGTTGAAATCTTGGATGACCATGATTGGCAGATGCAACCAGAAGGTTAGAAAATAATGATTTTGATAGAATTGATAACCCGAAGGTTTGCTTGATAAAAATTGGTGACTCGAAGGTCGACTTGATAAAATTTGATTGCTAAAAATTGATTGAACCAGAGGTCTGATTGATAAACATGGGCGACCCAGAGGTCTCCCTAACAAAATGATTGACTCAGAGGTCTAAAAATTTGGTATAGAGCCTGATTCTTGATGCGGAACCAGAATAAGGAGTGGACCCAATGAGAGGACCAACACAATAATTGGGTTCGACAAAAGAACTAACGCAAAGCTGAATTTTGGTGAAAGAACCAATTCAAAAATTGGATTTGATAGGACCAATGTAAAAAGTAGGTTTGAGTCAGAACTCAAAATCTTCGAAGGAAAACTAGACAAATTGGATTTAAAAGAAAATTTGAGTCAGAACTTGAATCTTCTAGACCAATTCTTGAGTTTAAAGGAAAGAAAATTAGACGAATTGGATTTGAAAGAAAATTCGAGTCGGAACTTTGATCTTCTAGACCAATTCTTGAGTTTTAAAGGAAAGAAAATTAGATGAATTGGATTTGAAAGAAAATTCAAGTCGAAACTAGGATCTTCTAGACCAATTCTTGAGTTTTGAAGGAAAGAAAATTTTGAGTCAGAACTTGAATCTTCAAAGGAAAACTAGACGAATTGGATTTGAAAGAAAATTTGAGTCGAAACACAGATTTTCTAGAGCAATTCTGAAATTTGCAGGAAAAAAATTTGAGTCAGAACTCGAATCTCGAAGGAAAATTAGACCAATTAGGATTTAAAGGAAAGACAATTCGAGTAGAAACTCGAATCCCATTATAACTGGGGAGTAAGATGTTGGACGAAAGGATAAATAATTGATATTTGAAGAGCCCTCTCTGAAGGTAACCGACTTCTTGATTGATTCGGGAGGCACTCTGAAAGGGGTCACTCCTCGCAAGAAGACATTTTGCAAAGAAGGAGAAAGTGAGGAAAATTGATACTTTTATTGATGTATTTGAAGCACGAATGATAAATTGAGGAAAGAAACGAGACTAAATTGTTCCTTCAAAAGCAAAATGAAAGGATGGAGAAAACATTGGCATTGTCAGTTTCAAGGAGAAGCTCGATCAGAATGACTGGCTGGTGTCTTCTTCATCTTCAACAAGGGGATTTTTGTCAATGCAGTCTTGAACAATGTTATTGAAGACAAAACAGTGGTCGGTGTCGTGCCCTATTGCCTGATAAAATTTACAGAACTGTTCTTTGAATCTGCCCATAATTGTTGGGGGATTAGCGACTTTAGGCAAACAGATCATATCTCTCGCGAGTATGTATTCCAGAACACGCTCGAGTGTCTGGTCCAGAGGGATGAACTTTCGATCAGTACTCCTGTTCTTGCGCTTTGGTTTTTCCTGATCTTTTTCTTTATGCTCGAGAATAGATTGGAGAGGCTTATCATCGTTGAAGAACTTTCCTTTTTGGCCTTTGAATCCCTCTGAATTATTATCACGATTATTCATGTTGCCTTTGTTATTGTTGAAGGAATTGACAGAAAGAGTGAAGTGAGTTATCTTCTTGGCATCTTGACTGCTTCTTGCAATGGTAATGCCCTCATAGACCCCTTTCTCCATCCCCATCTTGTGCCATTTGGCTCATTTTGTGAGCTCAATGAAAGACTTGGAGGGTGAAGTGCAAATAAGACTTCTTAGAGGCTGTGAGAAGTTGTTCAGGATAATCTGAAGCACGTGCTCCTCTGAAATGGGGGTTATTATTTTGTTGTAGGTGCTTCTCCACCTGCAAATGAATTCTCTGGCTTTCTCATTGTCTTTCTGCTTCAGATTGTAAGGAGCGTTAGCAGTACTTCAGAATTGAAAAGGAATCGTTCGATGAACAAGTTGACCACCTTATCGAATTCTCGCAGTTCAATTGGATTTATATGCTCGAAGTACCATTTGGCTGGTGTGCCTTCTAGGATGCGTGAAAAGCATCTGAACAAAGCTCGATTATCTCTTTTGAATCGATTGCACTCTACAAAAAACATTGCCAGGTGCGGCTTGGGATTTGTGATCGTTGCAAAAAAAATCCATTTTCCTTTTCCTCCTTTTGAGGAGAAAAAGAGGAGAGAAACTTTTTTTGCAAAGTATCACTTGACCTTTTGAAAAAGATGTTTGGAAATTACTCACCTCCATTTTAAAATTTTATGGGAAAATGGAGAGATGGGATTCGCTCGTCGGTACGAGGTTAAACCGTTCCTGACACCATTATCAGGGGTAATCTAACCAAGGATTGAATTTATGCCTTTGCTTTGCCTAAATTTGACTGAGAGATTATTCTGAAGATCCTAAATGCACATGGAATCAGGCTTGTGCTATGATTTTTGAACTTGAGAAATGTGTATGCTTTTCTTAAAAATGTTTCAGAAATTTGGATTTTCCAAGTGATTTTGAAAATGGATTTGAAAATATCTTTTTGGAAATAACTTTGAAGTTCAGAAATTGATTTTTGAAAGGTTAAAATTTGAAATGGACTTAGATGGAAGGCTTGAAATTGGATTCAAAATTAAGAGTTTTGAAATCTGAAATTGATTGAAAATTGAAGTTGAACTGAGAATTTGAACTTAGAAATTGATTTTGAGACCTTGAAATCAGAATTGAAATTTGAACTTGAATTTAGAATTAAAATTTTGGAATTATGAAAGATTGAGTTTTGAAGAAAATGAACTTGTAAATTGAAACTGAATTAGAATTTAAAAGTCGAAATGAGAATTTAGTTGAGATTTGAACTTGAACTTCTGAATTTTGAAAATGAAATTTGAAATTAGAGTAAAGAGTTTGAATTTTGAAAGTTTGAAATTGAGATGGAACTTGAAATCGATTTTTGATTTGAAATTGAGATTTTGAAGTAATTCTGAAATTTGATTTGATGTTTGAAATCAGAATTGAATTTAGAAATGGGGTCGAGAATTTGAAAAGAACTTTGAATTTATTATCTGAAATTGAAATAGAATTCTAAGTTAAAAATAAGAACTTAAAAATGGGAAGTTTTAGAAAATCGAATTTGGAATTTTGAAACAAATTTTAAAACTGAATGAAATTAGAAATAAAAGAGATGAATCTGAATTTGTAAATGAAAATTGAAAATTGACTTTGAATTTTAGAAATAAAAACTGTATTTTTGAAAATTCATTTAAAAATTCACTTAGAATTTTGAAAATGTCATGAAATAATTTGAAAAGATGGCAGATAATGATGCATCTCTATCTTAAATGATGAATGCATTGAAAGAATTTGTTTAAAATTAGAATTTTAAAAGCAAATTTCATTCTTTGATAGAATTGAAATAAGATTAAATTTTAATATACTCTTGACTATGGTCACAAATATATTTTAATTTAATCTTCATTTAAATTCCAAGAAAGAATAAAATATTTTTTTTTGCTTTTATAAAATTAGAACAAGACTAAATTTTCATATATTCATGACTATGGCCACAAATATATCTTGATTTAATCTTTACTTTGAATTCTGATAAAAGAAGAAAATGCATTTTTGAAAATATGATGATTTTTAGAAATGACCTAAAGTGTAGGTCACTTTTTATTCCATAAAAGATAAAAATCTTAAGTATTGTTCACATTTTGACTATGGCCATAAATGTGAATAATTTACTTAGGGTTATTTACCTCTTATTAGAATGGTGCATGTGTCATTCGTGTCATCCTATAGTGCTTTTTGAAAAATAAAATAAAATGAAATGTCACAAGTAATTACGAGAATTTAAAGTGCAACTAAATGCTCATACATTCTAATCTAAATAGAAAAATAGAAATTCTCATTAATATGAAATTATTATAATCTTGAATTGAAATTGAATATTGAAATTCCCTAATCTAGAAAAAGAAATCAGGATCTCCCAGGCTTACCTGCAAACACAAGATAGCACAAGGCAGCAGGAATGCAAAATATAGAAAGAAATTGAAAATGCAATGTTAAAACTAACACACATATGGTTATGCCTATGCTATAATGGAAACACATATGCATGTGTGAAGATGCAATGCCTATGCCTGAATAAGATGCATATACATTTGCCTAAGTGCAATGCTTATGCTAATAAAGAAATGCATATGCATTTGCCTAAGTGCAATGCTTATGCTAATGAAGAAATGCATATACATTTGCCTAATATGCTGTAAAAAATCAGATGATATGCTATGAAGAATCAAGTGACATGCTATAAATGACATGTTGTGAAGAATCAAATGATATGTTGTAGGAAATCCAATGATATGTTGTTGGAAATCCAATGATATGCTGTAAGAAACCAAATGACATGCTGTGAAAATATCAAGTGATATGCTGTGAAAATATCAAACGATGTGTGGTGAGGAATCCAATGATATGCTGTAAGAAACCAAATGGCATGTTGTGAAAATATCAAGTGATATGCTGTGAAAATATCAAGTGATATGCTGTAAGAGATCAAATGGCATGCTGTGAAGAATCACCAGATATGTGTGATCGTTGCAAAAATTTTCCCTTTTCCTCTCTTTCCTTTCTAGCCCTTTTTCCCTTTTTAAAGGAGAAAAAAAGAAAGAAAGAGAGAAAGAAGAGAAAAAAGAAAGAAGGAAGGAAACTCTTTTGCACAGTCTCACTTGACCTTTATTTGAAAAAGATATTTTAAAAATTTACTCGCCTCCGTTTTTGAAAATTTTGCGGGAAAAATGGAGAGACCGGATTTGCTCGTCGGTACGAGGTTCAACCGTTTCTGGCACCTTTACCAGGGGTAATTGAACCAAGGATCGAATCAAATGCCTTTTGCTTTGCCTAAATTTGTCTAAGTGATTATTCTGAAAATCCTAAATGCACATCAAATCATGCTTATGCTTATGAAGATATATGCTTTGGAAATATTTTAGAAATTTGGATATTCCAAGTGACTATGAAATGAGTTTGAAAATATCCTTGAAGAAGTGGTTCAGAAATTGAACCTGTTTTGAAAAACTAAAATTTGAATCTAAATTTGGAATTTGAAATGAATTTGAGATTTTGAAAAGAAAACTTGAAATTCTTGAAGTTGAAATCATAACTGAGATAAAAGATTGAAATAAATTAAAATTTGAATTGAAGAAGGAAGATTTGAAATAAAAAATGAAATCTTAGAAAAGAATTAAATTGGAAAATGAAAGATTGAATTTTGAAATTTGGAATTCAAAATTGAATTTGGAGTTTGAAATTTAAAGTTTAGAATGGAAATCGGATTCAAATTGGAATCTAAAATTGATTTTGAAATTGAAATTTAACCTTGAAATTGGAAGTGAATTTAGGAATTGAAATTGGATTTGCAATTCAAAGAATGAATTTAGAAATTGAAAATTTGGAACTTAAAAATAAACTTTGAAATTGGATTTTGAAATTGAGAATAGAATTTGAATTTAGACTTAGAATTTGAAATCAGGATTGAATTTGAAAACTGAATTGAATTTAGAAATCTTGAATTGATTTTGAAATTTGTCCTCAAATCAGGATTGAATTTGAAAACTTGATTTAGAAACTCAAAGTAAATCTCAAAATTTGATTTGCAATCTCAAAGTGAATTTCAAAACTTTGATTTAGAGTTGAATTAAAGCTCAAGATTTGAAATAAAATTCGAAAAATAGAAATAAAGAATTTAAATGACAATGTGAAATTCAGAAATGAGAATTGAAAATTGGAATTTTGAAATAAGACATAAAATTGAATGGAATTGAAAATAAAAGAGGAATTTGAATTTGTAAATGAAAGTTGAAAATGATTTTGAATGAGAACTATATTTGAAAATTTATCTCAGAAATCACTTGGATTTTTGTAGATAATTTGAAAAAGAATGCAATTCTATCCTAAATGATGAATGCTTTAAAATTTATTTAAAGATTGGAATTTAAAAGCATATTTCATTCTTTAATAGAATTGAAATAAGATTAAATCATAATACATTCATGACTATGGTCACAAACATATTATAATCTAATCTATATTTAAATTCTAATAAAGAATAAAATAAAATTTTGTGCCTTTATAGGATTTAAAATAAAATTAACTCTTAATATATCCATGACTATGGCCACAAATATATCTCCAGATAATTTATATCTTAAATCCTGATAGAGGAAGAAAAGAATATTTCAGAAAAATATGATGAAAATCAAGTGCTATTCCATAAAAGATAAAAATCCTAAGTATTTTTCACATTTTGACTATGGCCATAAATGTGAATCATTTACTTAGAATTATTTACCTCTTATTAGAAAGGTGCACATGACATTCGTGTTTCACCATTGTGGATTTTTGAAATAAGAATAAAATGAGATGTCACAGACAATTATGAGAACTATATGCTCATACGTTCTATTCTAAGCTGAAAAGATAAAGATTCTCATTAATATCTAATTATTACAGTCTTTAAATTGAAATTAAAATAATAAAATCCCTAATCTAAGAAAGGAAATCGAAATCCCTTGAGCTTCCCTGCAAATATGAGTTAGTACAAGCAAAGGAATGCAAAATATAGAAGAAAAATGGAAAATACTATGCTAGGAACCAACATGCATATGATCATGCTTATGCTAATGATAAAATGCATATGCAAAGAACTATGCTTATGCTAATGAGAAGAATGTTCATATGCATCTAAGTATGATATTCATGCTAAATGAGGAGTGTATATGCATATGTAACACTCATATGTGATATGCAGATGTGATATGCATATGCATATATGCAATACTTGTGCCTATGTGCAAGTGTTGCAGTGCTGAGAATGTAGAGAATGATGTAGTGAAAGTGTAAGTGATGATGCAGGTGTTGTATAGAGTGAGGTGCCAAAGAGGTAAACAGGTGATGTGCAAGAGTGTTATACTTAATGATTAGCAGCAATGACACACAGGCAGCGTGTCAAGTGTTGTGCAAGGGAATGAGGGTGAATGAGAGTTACAATAGGGTAAGTGCAGCTGGGAGTGAAGATGCACATATCGACATATTAGGAAAGCCTCAAGCGTTGTGCTGTGGAGGTGAACAGTAATATACTGTGAAAATATTTAAGCAATGTGTTATAGGAATGTCCAACAGTGTGTTGTGAAAGCACCAGGGGATATGATGTGAAAATATATAGCAACACACTGGTGAAAATATCAATTAATGTGTTGTGAACTTACCGAGTTATAGCAATTCATTTGAAGTTACAGCACCATGAGAGTACTATGAATTTCTAAACAGTCATAGCAGTTTACAAGAATGTTGTGAGTTCTTAAGAAATCACAGCAACTCAAGGAGTTGTTGTGAGTTCCTAAGAAGTTTCAACACCACGAGGGAACTGTAAAGGATCAAATGATACATTGTGAAGAATCAAGGGATATGTTACAAAGATTTCCAATGACATGTTGTAAGGGTATTAAGTGATAGGTTATGAAAATATTAACTGAGGTAACATGCTGTGAGAGTGATATTGCAGGAAGTGAAGTGCAGGGGATGAAGGGCAAGTACATGTTGGTGCAGGGGATGTGAATATGCAACAAGCCACAGCAGCCCACAGGGCTGCTGTGTTATGAAGAAATCACAAGCCACAGCAGCCCACAAGGCTGTTGTGTTATGGAGAAACAACAAGCCACAGCAACCCACAGGGCTGTTGTGCTATAGGTGCTTGGGATGAGAGGATATAGCAGGGGATATGCTGAAGGTGTAGCAGGGGATATGCTGAAGGTGTAGCAGTGATATGGTAGGCTGGAGGTTGCTGTGGGTGATGGCGCAGTGACAAGTGAAGTGTAAAGATGAATGTGTAGCAACGTGTGCCTGTAGTGAGTGGTGTATATGGAAAGATTGGCCATCTTTGAAGCTGCCTCTGAGATGTCCTGTGTATTTGAACAAGGGGCTTCTTGCTTATGAATTTGTTCTGGAGTAGGGGGGAAGCCTAATTGGTGGTGCAACACACACTGGTATCACTGAACGTATTTGAACAACAAGAGCCATTGCATGTGCAGGGAAGTTTGTGCCACAGAACATCCTTGGAGGAAGGATTGGAGATCTGTGAGGCATTGAAGGTGGTGGGGGTATTCTGCAATTCCTGGGTAGTCTCATCTGTGCCTATTGAGATTTCTGATCAGGCTGGAGATTGGGTATTGAAAAAGGCCTGGAAAAGTTGGTTTGGGGCCTGAAAGCACTGGCTTCTTTTTTAATGGTTTTGCATGGAAGTTCTGTCTTCCCCCCCATTAAGCCATTCCTCTTCATCCCTCTGATGTTCTTCCATGGGAGGAGGGATCTCTTGTATTCTGACCTGAACTCTGCTCCTTATCTGTACATAAATGACTCTGGTTTGGGGCTGTGTAAAGAGAGGTTATGGTGGTTCTTTTGAACAAACTGAAGCACTTGGTTGAGATGGTGATTATTTGGTCTTCTGTTGTTGGAACATGCTTATTGGAGGAAAACCTTTTTGAATGTTGTTGGAACATGCTTATTTGGGCAAGAACTAATGATAATTTATACTAATGTAAACATGAACTAAATGCTATACTAGAGGACCGAACACCTGACCAACAAACTATGGAAAACATTAATTTACATTGACTGAATCACAACTAATAATGTAAACTGATCTATGGAATAAACAACCGAATGAACTAAGTGACTAATACGTGAACAACCTATAAAAAAAAATGAAACATGTATAAAAGAACAAATACTGAACAGAGAAAATATAAAAAGAAAATTACAGTAAACCATTGATGCAATCAAACTAATGCTGGACCAAAAGAGGTATATAAAATGCACACTAGTGTAATCAGATTAATGTACTCAATGTCTAACATGAATAACTAATGTAAATAAGAAAAACAAGTTTAATTCAACATGCTATCTAACCTATATGAAAGGAGTTAACGTCAACTAACATAATATATAAAGGAAACTAACCATGTGAATGCAAGAAAATGTTAAATGAAAACCAAATTAACTATTAGGCTTAACCAATTACAAAATAACTATAATGAATCAAGGTTAATGTATTGCAGTAACTAAACAAGAAAAATGTAAGCTACTTATGGGCTTAATAGTTATACCGTAAAAGAAAATTCTAAAGTAGTCTGACTATTAATGCAGCCACGGTTGGACGCTGATCTGTTGCTCAGACTCCCAGCAGATCGTCTCTGCTGATCAATTCTTAGCAGGTTTGCTGGATGAGTATTAATGAGGATGCAACGAAATGAGATGCAGTAAAGAAACAGAGAATGCAAAATATTGTTGGATATCAGAGGCAAATCAAATGCAATGGATTTCAAACTAAACAACATCTAGAACAAAATATAAGATTCAAGCCATAGAAAAAAAGAACGCAGGGAACATGCAAATGCTAGTGCTGGAACCTAAGGATGCTAATGCACAGGTATGCTGAGATGGAATGCAATGAACAATGAGTATGCAAGAGTGAGGCAAATGCAGGACCACAGACGGAGATGCTGTTGATGATGACGACACAGATGTAGCAGTACAATGAAGTGCATAAGACACACATAACACTAGAATATTGATGATGCAGGGATGAACAAAATGCTCAGACAATGTAGGATGCAATGTTGCTGAAGAGGGCAGTGAAGGAGCGATGCAGAATGAACAGTGAATGCTACAAGAATCAGGTGAAATAGGATGTGAACATATTATGGAATATGAGTTACCGTGAAGATAGAATTCACGGTGGATGAAGATGTGATGCATTTAGTATGAATGGATGGAAAGAGTTATCAATATTCAGTACACATGTAAATGAAAAACAAAATGTATAGTAAATGAATTGTGATGAAGTTGATCAAAACAAAATGAATAAACGCATAGATGATACTGTAATAAAAGAAAGACAAATGCATCTAAACAGATGAAAACGCCAACAATTAGACATTAATGAAGATGCCACAGCCATACATGATGCGGATGATACAAATTGAACAAGATGTGTAGGTGATAACGGCACATATCTAAAACAAAAGATGCGATGCAGAAAGAGATTTACAAGCAGACATATAGAGGAATGTGAATCGTTGAAATGATATGAACAGATAGATGAGCTTGATATTGAAGGTTCATAATATACAATCTAATGGGAATGACTGGATGCTCATATGATGAGGTTTAGGAAATGGAAATACACATCTATGTTGCAGTAAAGCATAATTGGGTGTTATAGCATTATCCAATAAATAAAGAACACACGTTTATGCTGCAACAAAGCATAAACACATGTTGTAGATGAGGTTAATGCAAGCATATGGAACAAATGATGTTGAATACCATGGAGGTGATGCAAAACATAACTATATAATGCCGTAGAGATTGAACACAATAGAGAAACACTCACCATTTTAAATAAAACAACTATAGGAATTGCAAAACAATGAGAGCATAATATTGTATTTACAGAAAGAAAGAGGAAGATGCTCATCAGAGAAAAAGGGTCGATGTTCTATTGCAAAATGCAGGTTGATACTGTTATGAACAGATCAACACTGCATATTATGCCTTAATGCAGCAAGGGCGTCAAGCCGATGCTATAAAAACCAAAGTGGGAGAATGGGAAAGAGGTGAATTCCAAGAAAACAGGGGGGAGAGGATGGCTCTTACCTTCAATTCCAAAGAGAGGGAGTCTCTCCCCTTTTGCCAACACTGGATCAACCTTTTCCACTGGTGAAAGAAGAAGAGGGAGGAAGAAGAAGGAAGAAGGCGATGGGGGGTGAATGAAGATGGGATGAATGGATGCCTCTGATCGACCCCTGTGGGTCATTTTTATAAGTGGAAGCCGTTAGAGGCTTTTTAAAATAGGTCCTTCAATTTTCAAAAATTTTCAGAAAGGTGGTCGTAAAAGGGGAGTTTTCAAAATGAGGGTAGAACCCTTTTTCTGAAAGTTTTCTTTTATATTTTTTTTAAAAAGAAAAACCTAAAAACATGATGAGGAGGAACCAGATAATTTTTTTTTATAAAATATCTTGCTTTAAAATTTGAGGTTTTTATGAAAAAGAGTTTTCTGAAATAACAAAATTAATTTTAGAAATTGAGTTTCAAAAATAGATTTGGATCCAAGATTTTGAAAAAATATTCGAGTTTGGATCTCGAATTAAGGAAAAGGAGAATGGATCCAAATGGATATCGGATCTGGATTAAATGTCTGAGCTATTCAAAAAATTGATTTTGTATTTTAAAATTTTGAAAATAGGGGAATCTAGCTCAGAATTGGATTCAGATATTCGATCAGGATCCGAGATTTTGGGTGAATATTCGAGTTTGGATCTTGAAATTTAGGAAATGAAATGAGTAGATCCAAATGGATACTGGATGAAATGTCTGAGCTATTTAGAAAATTGATTTTGTATTTTTAAATTTTAAAAAAATGGAGAATCAAGGTCAGAACTGGAATTGGATATCAGGATCCGAAATTGGGTTAGATATAGGAAATGAAATTGGATTTTGGATCTTCAACCAATGAATTCGAGAAATGATTAGAATTTGATCAGAAGTTGACCCAATTATTTAGAAGATGGGGGCCAGGGGCAAAAAGAGAATTTTTAAAATTTTGAAAAATTTGAGGTGTTCACAATATGTTGTAAAGAAGCAAGTGATATGCTGTGAGAAATCAAGGGATATGCTGTAAAGAGTCAAATGATATACTATGATAAATCACAGGATATGTTGTAAAGAAGCAAGTGATATGCTGTGAGAAATCCAATGATATGCTATAAAGAGTCAAATGATATGCTGTAAAGAATCAAGGGATATGTTGTGAACATAAATCCAACTGGACTAAACAAATGCAAAGGGTTTTGCATCAGTAGATCAATTTCATAAATCGCTTTCAACATTCAACTTCAGCAGGTGGAACTCACAATAGATTTCTTAACTTGATTTTACACAGCAAACTATTTTAAAAATTGATTTCGCAAACTGATTTCACAGGTGAAATCAAGTGCAGCAAGTGGCAGGTATATCAGACCAGTTGGAGGTTGCTAAGGGAAAGCATTATTACTCAGAAAAATGGTGAATAGATGGTGGTGTAACATAGAGAGGAAAGAAGTATTGGTTGTAGTGAAGATAGTTAGGAGGATAATGCGATATACGCATGCCAACAGGCTATCTAAATATAGGCACAGACTGTTGGTTTAAAACAATAGAGCTCTGCATAACTCCAGCAGTTTGAGTGCCAGTATGTGAGGGTCCAGTACTTGATAAAACAAGAGAATTTCCACTCTCTTGCAGCGATGAGCCTAGATGAGCCAATGCAAATGCCGTGAGATGCAGGAATAGGGAATGAAATGCTTAGGTAATGTTGGGACAGATGTAGGGGAATTGCAGAGTAAAGTATGATGTTGATGAGGCGATGCAGTGCTGCGGAGCATAAATCATGTAATGAGTGATGGTGGGTGCTGTGAGGCTAAAATGCAATGGATGAGGTGATGCTGTAATAAGGTGCGGTAATGTCGCTGATCACATTTGGTATAATGAAATGAACACGAAACCACAACTATGTTGTAATGCTATAAATCAATGTTGATGTGAGTGGAATGGTGACATGAGTGGACTGATGCCATGAATGAACTGTTGTGAGACTCGGTGAATGGATCAAATGAGAGCAGATCTCACGGTAGCTCAAAGGGGAGGGACTTCATAATAAATCAAATGCAAATTTGATTTCAAGTTGGATTAGAGTATTCTATGGTAAATCAAATGCAAATCCTCACAGCAGATCAGTATAGATAAGGACTTCATAATGGAATTAAATCAGAAACATCAAGCACTAAAGCTGGATGCAGGATTTCACAATAAATCAAATGTAAACCCGATTTTGGATCAGCCGAGTAGAGCATTTCATGACAGATGCAGGGATCTTAGAAATGCTAATGTTTAGCAGTTTTTGAATTGAATTCGATTTAAATGCAGATGCTATGTTACATTGGATCAATGCAAACGAAATCTATTAATGAAGACAATGTTGAGATGCAGATGATACCATTATGCAATGAAGAAATGGAGATTCAAAACAGGATAAAACTGCGGAATGGAGGATGAAACAAAATTTATGCACACAAATGAATGCATTGATGAGCAATGATCTGATGTGCCAAAATCATATATGAAATAAAAGCGTCCAGATATATGATGCTAAAAGGTTGAATCCACATGAGATGCGCATATTCAAAATATAATACAAAAAGGAAAGAAATGAATGGAAATCGATGAAACAAAAATGCAAATGTAAATCACCCTTAAATACTGACTAGAGACTACACACAGAATCAAAGAAATGCATAATGGAAAGCAGTATGCCAACATTGAATGCTAGAGAAAGAAAAACGAAAATCAGAGAGAGAAATACTAATCCTACAGCATGAACTGAAAAAGCAGAAGGGAGAAGAAGGAAAAGATGAAGAGAAAGAAATACTCACCGGCCTGGATTTGATTAGGTTGAGAGAAGAAGGAGCCTTCCTCTGAGTGCTACTACTGCTGGACCGATCTCCTTCAGTTGATCAAGAGGAGAAAAACCAGAGGGAAAAGGAGAGAGAGAAAGAAAAGGAAGGAGGAGAGGAAAAGGGGAGAGGGAGAAGAGAGATTGGGAGATGTAATGCTCGATGCCTTGTAATGCTTGGTGGTTCTTGCCTTCCCCTGCATTGGTTGTTATATAGGAGAAGATTGTTATTTTTTTTTCAAAAAAGGTCCCTTAAAGTTTTAAAGAATTTAAAAAAGGAGGCTTTAATTACAAGGATTTTTAAGAAGAGGGTAAAGCTATTTTCTGAATTTTTTTCTTTTGTGTTTAAAAAAAAAAACTAAAAATACGAGGGAGGGGATCCAGATGAAGTTTTTAAGAAGTTTTGTAAAATATTTTGCTTTGAAATTTAAGGATCAAAAGGAGGTTTTGTGAAATAACTGGGTTAAATTTTAAAAAATTGAGTTTTAAAATGGATCTGAAACCGAGGTTTTGAGCAAATATCAAGTTTGGATCTCAAATTGAGGAAACATGAGAGGAATAGATCCAAATGGAGATTGGATCTGGATAAAATACCTCAGCCAATACAGAGAATTGATTTTGTATTTTTGAAAATAGAAGATCTGGGCTCAAAATTGGATTTGGACATCTGATCTAGATCCGGGATTGGGTCAAATATAAAAAATGAAATTGGATTTCAGATCTTCAACAAGGAAGTGAATCTGAGAATTAACCACAAATTGACCCAATTGGTCTTCTTACTGACTCAACAGATGGGTGCTAGGGGCAAAAAGAGAAATTTTAAAATTTTGAAAAATTTGGGGTGTTCACAAGTGCCCCTCTTTGCTACTAAGCCAGTTGAAAGCCGAGCTTAGTAGCAAAGAAAAACATGCCAAATTTTAAAATACTCCATTCAGAAAATCTGAACTGAGTTTGGAAGAATTGTTTTGTGAAAATAATTCTCAGGTTTAGCACCTTATCCTAAACGGCTTGGAGAAAGACAAAATCCTCTAGAATAAAATAATTGGATAAAGGGAAATAAGAAAATTGTGATGGGACTTTTGGATGAGGATCCTGAAATTGTGACATAGGGAGATTTTGAAGAAGTCTCATGGCTGAGACAAAATAAGCTTTTTATTAAGATTCCAGTTTAGCCGTTGACCTGGATGGGACAAAAATACCTCAAAAAACTGAGATTCAGGTTTAACCCTTACCGGAATGGGAAAGAAATACCTCAAAAGCTGAGGTTCAAGTTTAACACTTACCTGAATGGGAAATGAATTACCTCAAAAAATGAGGTTAAGGTTTATCTCTTAACCTGAGGGAGAAATGAAATACCTCTAAAAATGAGGTTCAGGTTTAACCCTTACCTGAACGGGAACGAAAATACCTCGCGAAACGAGGCACATGTTGTGATCATCGCAAAAAAAATTCCTCTCTTGGTTTCTCTCTCTTCCTTCTCTTTTCACTTTCTAACCTCTATTTCCTCCTTTTTGAGGGGAGAAAATAAAAGACAGAAAAGAAGAGAAAAAGAGGAAAGAAAAGAAGGAGGAGAAAGAGGAACTCTTTTGAGGGGTCTCACTTGACCTTGATTTGAAAATATTTAAGAAAATGACTCGCCTCCGTTTTTTAAATATTTGCGGGAAAAATTGGGAGACGGGATTCGTTCGTCGGTACGAGGTTCAACTGTTCCTAGCGCCTTTACCAGGGATAATCGAACCAAAGGGTCAAATTTATGCCTTTTTGCTTTGCTAAAACATCATCTAAGAATTTATCCTAAGTCTAAATGCACAAAGAATCATGCTTATGTGAATGCAGGGATGTATGCTCCTTTGAAAAAAATGATTTGAAAATTTCCAAGTTTTCTGAGATGAATTTGACAACGGAGTGAAGAAATGATTTGAAGGATTGATTTGGATATGAGATTTGGAATCCAACTCAGGATTTAAAATAGATCTGGATAAGAGATTTGAATTTTCAAGTCTTGGAGTGATCAGGACTTGGAGAGATAAATATGTGGATGAAGAGAAAAGGAATTTAGAATTGGCATTTTGAAATAAGAATGATTCTTCCAAATCATAATGGACTTTGAATTAGAATCGATTTTCAAGGATCGATTTGAATTCAATATATAAAATAGGGATTTGAATTTAGACTTGAGAAATGAATTTGAAGTTGGCTTTGAGAATATGAGATGAAATTAGATTTGAAATGAAATTTTGATCTAATATCTGAGATGGAATTGGATCTAAGATTTGAGATCCGAGATAGGGTTGGATCTGGGTTCCAGAATTCTAAATAGGATTAGATCCGAAGTCTAAGATCTGGGGTGAAGCTGGATCTGAAATCTGGATCCTAAAGGAGAATTGGACTCTGGACCTTAAAATGGACTTTGGATCTGAAGTCTGAGACCCAAGATTGGATTGGATCTGGAATCTGGAACCTAAACTGAATTTGGATCTGAAGATCTGGAATCCAAGATTGGATTGGATTTTGGACACCAAATGGAGTTGGATTCAAGATCTAGAATCCAAGATGGAATTGGTTTCTGGACCCTAAATGGATTTTTGGATCGGGAGTCTGAGATCCAAGATTGGATCGGATTCGGAATCTGGAACCTAGAAGAGAATTTGGATCTGAAGTCTTAGATCCAAAAAGTGGAGGTGGATTCTGAATCCTAAAGAAGAAACTGGATCCAAGATCTAGAATCCAAGATGGGATTGGGTTCTAACTTTGGATTTGGAGTTTGAAAGTCTAAATGGGACTTTTGAAGATGGATCTGGGTTTTGAAAACCCAGATTGAATTTAAATATTAGGAAGGGTCAAGCTTTTGAGATTCAGAATCAATCTCAAACTTTGATTTTGAATTTTGAAGATAAGAAGATAAAACTTGATTTTGAATCAGAAGATGAATCAGAAACTTCAAAGTTAAATTGAACTTTGAAGTTTGAATTTTTGAATGGAATTTGGAAATTTGAATACAAAATGATTTTGAAATTTCAAAGTCAAATTGGACTTTGAGATTGAATTTTTGAATCTTGAAATGAGATAGAATTGAATTTGAAGAAAGATATTCAAAATCACTTGGGTTTTTGAAAAAGAATTTTTGAAAATATGATGCAATTTTATCCTAAGTGATAAATGAATTTAAATAATTTTGAAATCGGATTTAAAAATCATATTTCATTCTTTAAATGAATGTAAATAAGATTGAGGATATAATATATCCCTGACTATGGTCATTGGATATATTATATAACAATCATATCTAGATTCAAATGAAGAATAAAATACACTATGGTGCTTTTATAGAGTTTAAAATGAAATTAATTCTCAATATATCCTGACTATGGCCATTGATATACATATTGAATTAATTTTAAACTAAACTCTGATAAAAGAAGAAAGTATTTAAGGAAAATATGATGATTTTTGAAAAAGGATCCAGTGTTATTCTATAAAAGGTGAAAATCCTAAGTTTTGTTTACATCCTGACTATGGCCATTGATGTAAATCATCGACTTAAGATTAATCACCTTTTATGAAATGGTGCACGTGCCATTCGTGTTTCACCATTGTGAGATTTTTAGAAAATAAAGGCAGAAGACATGAAAACAAACAATTTATGACTTTTACAATGCTCATTCATTCTATCTAAAACTGGAAATGTAAAGAATTCTCATTAATAACTAGCTTATTACAATGAGAATTGACATGATAGAATCCTCATCTAAGAAGGAAATCAACATTTTCCCAAGATTCCAGCAAGAAAGAAAAGTTAGCACCAAGCCAAGGTATAGGTAGTTATGCTAATTTTAACTTAAGATGCTACATTATGCTAAAGGAAGCATATAGTATCCCTTGCATTTATGAGAGAACATACACATATCCGTGTGCACATGCATACGTATACATATATACATATATATATATATATATATATATATATATATGTATATGAATAATACCATAAGCAAATGAAAGCCTAAGTATGGGAAGTCATAGTGGCTGAAGGCAGTAAAGGCTTTTAGTATCTTAACATCCAGTCTTGGGACCATTTTAATTTTCCTTAGAAACATTAGAGCAACAGGCTGCTCATTATCAACACTAAACCTTGCTGTCATTCAGAGATCTAAATGAATATTGAATACAATTTGCATTTTCAAACCATAGCCTATAAGTTCTCTAAAGAACCCTCTAAAGGCAGCATTATTTTCAGGACCAAAGGGACTTGTCCATGGAAAACTTTTCTTCAAAGTATTGACTAATGCAAGCCGGTCCAACAGATTTATATAAAATAATCAGATGATTCATCTGCAAGGATTGAGAGGTTGTCTCTGGGGAGAGACTCACTCAACTGGTTCTTACTTAGATCAGCTAGCCCCAGGTTTCTTTTTATTTCTTTTACAGTAACAGGTAACTTCCAATGGGTCAATCATTTGGTAGCTCAAGCATAACATTGGTTTTGTTAACAATGGGAATTTATTGGGAATGACGACTGATGGCTTACAACATGGCTACTTGAGACAGCCATGAGTAACTAGTGGCTGTGAAGGGCTGTGAAGATAAGGTAGATGCAAGGTGGTGCCATGCACCTCCAGTGAGTATGTGATGCATAATGCCATTTTGTGTGCATCGAGATTACCATCACTAAGGCAAACTACAAGAAAACCAAGGAGCCGATACATCGATTGTTTCCAAATGAATGCTGCTGACATATAAATGAAGTGGTTGATTTTGACAGTATACATTCTGCAGAACTTAGAAAATTCTGAACCAACAGGGGATCAATTCCTGGACAGCATGCTCACCGAGGCCATTTTGCTGTATGAACATTAGATCACAGTACTATCAAAGTAAATCATCAGCTAATATAAAAAGATATACCTACCCCTGTTTATTTGAAACGTAAACATCCACTAGGTTAAGGTCTAAAGGATTAAGAGAAATAAAAAAAACGCAGGGTTAGAATGCAAACATATGATGTTGCATAAAAAAAACAAATTTACAAATCCAAGATCAACGCAATGTAAAACTATTACAGAAATTGCAACATCCTCAAAGTTAAATTCTAAACACACGACATTTCCAAAGAGGTCGATTCTATCAAGCTGACTTAGGTGGAGGAATTCCAGTCTGGACCTGAGACCAAGTTCTACTACTATGGAACCAGTTGAGTGCTCCTGTATGGATGGGTGATTCCTAAAATTCTGGACCTTGATGATGGGCATGTTGATGAACTAAAAAGGTACATAAGGTGGAGGTCTTATGAGGATTGGATGCGGAATATCCATGGCACATGCATGATTTGATTGAATCATGATAGGTTCTACTAGATGCTCAACTCCAGTGGGGCGATGACTCAAACTTGTGATAAAAGGAAACTAATGGCCCTCCTTAATGTGCACAGTCTCAAAATGTATGGGTGACTCGATTCCATCAAGTTGATCCCTCTAATTTATATACAGAGAGCTTAACACGGAAGATGAAAATGAATGGGTGAGGTAAGACAATCAGATATAACAAAAGCAGGATCAATGAGGCTCAATATTTTAAGCAGATAATTACTAAAGTGAAATAATCCCATAAACAGATTGATAGATTGAACAACAGTTAATATTTCATATGTCTGAATTCAGCAGAAAGATAGATGGTCTGGGATAATTATCTCTGAACAACATACCTAGATCAACAAGTAGATCAAAAGGCTTCAATGTCAATTCTTGTACCAATCAATGAATCATAGACACAAGCACTTGTCAATAAACCACCTAACGAAGCAAACAAACGAGTCAATGGGTTCACACAGCTGTCAATGGATCAAATATGTAAAGCAATGACTAGATTAATAAATCACTAAAGGTCAGTTTATCAGTCGAACAGACAAACTGGCAAAAGAGTCTGTAACTTCTAATAAAAAAAAAGTTGACAGGTCTAGTTATACAGGAATCCACCAGCTCGACCACACCTACTAGGATTAACTAGTATATGGACTTCATTGACATCCCTGTACACACTTCTTCTGCTGTGTATGTAAACAAATCTAGGAGAATACATATAATATAGTTCCAAGTAGTTGCTTCCTGGAATTTGCTTTGTCCATGAAGTGGTTCACGAGTTGATCCTCCAGAGATATATTTCAGGACACCAGATACTGTGGAGTCCTCTTACTGCCATGATGTTACGTGATATTGGAGTATGGTAGTTACCTTGCGAATGCAGATGATGAGCAGGGAAGGCAATAACACTATGAATGAAAACAATGTTGCGGTGTATTACCTTGGTTTTATAGAAAATGGACCGAGATGAAGATAACAAACAGATGATGAATCTATGATTTTAGAAATGCTACAGAGATGTTTCTTCATAACCGAGCAGAGGAAGTGAAAATTTAACAATAAAATAAAGCAATAACACAGAGGATGTCAACAGGAAATCTGATAAAGTGAATGACAGGACAAGCAAGAGGACTGCCTAAAAAAAAATGAATTCCTGATATGCCATTTCCTATCAAATACATATACACATATTTGTTTTCATATCAGAAGAAACTGGAGATAAACCCACTATTTTTTAGTAACTATAACCAGTGAATGTCTGAAGCTCATGAAGGTGAATCTTCATACCCATTAAATCACTGAGTATATCTCTGCAGCCATTTTTTTTTAATCAAACCATGACCCCCCCCCCCCCCCCCCCCCCCGTAGATGATACGCGGGAGCAGTACAGGGGCATGAAAGCACATAATGGTGTTTACAAAATTTGCATACGACAAATTGAATGACCATGAGTCATGCATAATCGACAAGACCGTCATGCTAGCATCGATATGAAGCAAAATGCAGAATAATAAAGGAAATAATAAAAAATATATGCAGGTTAGCCAAATAGAATTGAAAATTATCAGTGACATACAAAAACAAAAGGAAAATTGCCACGAAGTTATGAGGTCAAGATCAGAAAAATGCAAGCCAAAGGATATGAACCAACCAGACGAATGAGAGAAATAATAAAAAAAAAAGAAATGTTGGAACAGAGTTGTTCCATTACTGTTGCACATGAGAGGTTGGCGTTGCTATAAGCAATCCAACGCGCTCAATGATGCATTAATGGATCGAGAAACAACAAAAAAAAAAAAAGAAAGAAAATCCAAAAATATAAAGACAAATAAAGGATAATGAAACAGAAGGGAAGTGAAGAGCGATAAAGTGAGAAAGTATCTGCAAGGGCTTGGAAACGAAAGAGGTGTTTCTTACCTGCCTTTTGCAGAGGATTCAAGTTCCTTTTAAACAAATACAGAGGCGATATCTTTGAGGGGAATTCGACCTTCTTTGGAGTTACTGCAGATTAATCACCTCGGGATGTCGTTCTTCAACTTTTGCAGAGGGGTGCTTTAGAGAGAATGGCACAAATGGATGGGTTTCATCGATGATCCTTCTCCCTTTCGGTTGCCTTACTTATATAGAGAGGGAGGAAGAATCGAGAGGCTGGCGGTTTGGGATCAATGGCTGAGGGTGGAGCCATTGATCGGAGGGTCTTCCGCCCTCCGATCCCCTGTGAGTGTTTTTCTGGGGAGGAGGCCGTTGGGGAGAAGTTTCTATAGGGTTCAGTGGGATCGCCATGGGGAAGCTTCTGGCGGCTGATGGAGGGTTCGAACGAGAGAGGGTTTGCGAAAAAAAGGAACGAGAGAGGGTTTCGGTAACCCTAAAAAAAAATTGTTAAAAGCCCTTCTTCTTTTTTTCATCAAAGGGCGAGACTTCGTTTTTAAAGAATTTTCAGAATGGTGGTCATTTTCAAAAGGTTTTTCTAAAAAAATGGTTTTTAAAAGATGTTTTTCAAAAGGAGGTTTTTAGAACTATATTTTTTTTCTTTTCTATATATATTTTTATTTTTTTTATTTTTTTGTTCTTTTCTTCATTTTCTATTTTTTTTTATATTTTTAGAATAAAACCCTAAGATTTACGAGAAAACAAAGACTTAAAATTGATTTTTTGTATTTTTAAGAAATATTTACAAAAGAGGGTTTTTCTGAGAATTCAAGGCTATTTTGGGGAAATTTCTTCAGAAAATGAGTTTGGACCCAAGTTTTAAGAAAATATTCGAGTTTTAAACCTCAAATCAAGGAATATAACGCGATGGATCCAAACAGATACCGGATGAACTGTCTGGTTCTTTTAAAAGGTTATTTTGGTAATTTTGAGAATTTGTTTTAAAAATTGGATAACGAAGCTTAGATTTGAATCTTTTATCTGGATCCGGATCCCAAATTGAGTCAGATATGTAAAATGAATTTAATTTCAACAAAATTTGAGAAACAAAAATGGAATTTAGATTTAAATCTGACTCAATTACCTAGAAAATGGAGGCAAAGGGCAAAAAGGGAATATTTACAACATTTTGAAAATTTTGGGGTGTTCACAGATGCCCCTCTTTGCTACCGGTTGAAAGCCGAGCTTAGTGGCAAAGAAACACTCCAAATTTTGAAAAATGACCCAGTCAGCAAATCTGAATTGGGTGTGGAAGAATTGTTTTGAAAACATGGCTTTTCTGGCTTAAAACCATATCCTGAATGGTTTTGGGGGGACGAAATCCTCGAAAATGATATGGCTGAATAATAGAAATGAGAAAATCGTGATGGGACTTTAGGTAAAGATCCCAGAAATGGCAAAAGATAAGAATTTTGATCAAGTCTCGTGGGTGAGACAAGATCAGCCTTTGGAATGACTCAGGTTTAGCCCTTAACCTAGATGGGACGAAGATAGATCAAGATAATTGGATGGGGAAAGGAATATAAGCGAACCTTGATGGGACATTTTTGAGAGAAATGCCTCGTGAGATGAAACTCAAGTATGATCCCTTCCTGGATGGATATACAGAGCATGGATTCCTTTATGGGAAAAACCATGATGGGACTGAGAGGATTACCTCGTCGAGACGAGGTTCAGGTTTAACCCAAACCTGAACGAAAGGTACCTCGTGAAACGAGGTTCAACCTTAACCCTTATCCTGAAAGGGACAATCAAACAGAATCCTCGAATGAAGAAGCCGTGATGGGACAACAAAATGCATCGCCGAAGCGAGATTCAGGTTTAACCCTTGACCTGAGTGGGGGAAACCGTACGGAATCCTCGGATGGAGAAACCGTAATGGGACTAGAAAAGATATCTAGTTGAATCGAGACTCAGGTTTAACCCTAACCTGAATGGAAAGATACCTCGCAGAGAGAGGTTCAGGCTTAACCCTTAACCTGAAAGGGGCGACCATACGGAATCCTCGGGTGAAGAAACCATGATGGGACCTTCGGAATTTTAGACGAACAAATCCGAAAAAGGGGTTTGCGAGAAGAGTAAAAATAAAAAAATAAAGGATTCCCTAAAGCTTGGAAAGGGGATGATCTGGGGCGTCTCATTGCTGAGACTAAATCAGCTTTCTAAAGACAGACGACCTCTTGCAGAAGGTTTGGGAGATATCTTGAGGAGCGAGGTAACAGGTTTAATCCTTAGCCTGAATGGATACAGAATCCTCGAGGAGCGAGAAAACTGTGATGGGACCTCTAGACTTCGCACAACAAGTCCGAGAGGGGTTTGCAAAAGGATGAAAATGGGGGTCCCTAAAGCTGGAAAAGGGGTTGTTCTTGGGCGCCTCATTGCTGAGACTGAAAATAGCTTTTGACAATAACAGACCTTTTGCAGAAAGTTCAGGTTTAACCCTTATCCTGAGCGGGAACTGTCTATGGCGGGATAGTGGGGAACGTAGGGAAGAGTGCAAATTTGAGAGCGCTCATATTAGATGGAAGGAAAGGACTTTTCAGTCCTAAGGAGGGATGACATCAGGATACGTCAAAACGATCATCAAGTTCACACTTCATGTTGGGATAACTAGAAAATATTTCCAATAAGATGCCAAAATTGTAGTTGATTCAAAATGATTGAATTGTGTTCATATCTGAAAATATCACCTCTTTCTACCTAGAGTATTAGCTCCAATTGGGCTAACTCCGTAGAATCAGGAATTAAATTCAAATTTGTTGTTGTTAAGTTTCTTCAAGGAAGATATCAATTTCTTTGATATGAAAAGAGAGGAAATATTCTTAGCTTCATAAAAGCACTTGAGTGAAAAGACATTGATAAAAGAATTTCACATAGATAAAGATGATTCCTGACCGTTCGGGCAGTTTGATATCCTGGGCATTTTCCGTTGATGATCTCTTCGCACTCTTTTAAGTCATGGAGTTTTCTTGGGCTTTTACATCATCCTTCATTTTGGAGATGTCTTGACTTTTCTCTCTTTTTCGGGGAAGGGTACGCCACAAACTCCTTCATCTTGGAGATGCTCCAATCCTTCTTTTTCTTTCTTAGGAATTAGGCTTGATGATATTGGCTCATTGGTCAAAAGGTCTTTGGATGATAGCAGAAATCAAATATCTTTTAGGGTTTTGTCGGGGGGTTCATTGCAGTCGCCTTCATCTTGGCGGTGATCCGAACGTTCCCTTTTGCGATCTCCTATTCTCAAAGCCAACTTCAAATTCATTTCTCAAGTCTAAATTCAAATCTCTATTTTATATATTGAATTCAAATCAATCCTTGAAAATTGATTCTAATTCAAAGTCCATTATGACTTGGAAGAATCATTCTTATTTCAAAATGCAAATTCTAAATTCCTTTTCTCTTTATCCACAGATTTATCTCTCCAAGTCCTGATCACTGCAAGACTTGAAAATTCAAATCTCTTCTCCAGATCTATTTCAAATCCTGAGTTGGATTCCAAATCTCAGATCCAAATCAATCCTTCAAATCATTTCTTCACTCCGTTGTCAAATTCATATCAGAAAACTTGGAAATTTTCAAATCATTTTTTTCAAAGGAGCATACATCCCTGCATTCACACAAGCATGATTCTTTGTGCATTTAGACTTAGGATAAATTCTTAGATGATGTTTTAGCAAAGCAAAAAGGCATAAATTCGACCCTTGGTTCGATTACCCCTGGTAAAGGCGCTAGGAACGGTCGAACCTCGTACCGACGAGCGAATCCCATCTCTCAATTTTTCCCGCAAATATTTCAAAAACGGAGGTGAGTCATTTTCTTAAATATTTTCAAATCAAGGTCAAGTGAGACCCCGCAAAAGAGTTCCTCTTTCTCCTCCTTCTTTTCTTTCCTCTTTTTCTCTTCTTTTCTGTCTTTTATTTTCTCCCCTCAAAAAGGAGGAAATAGAGGTTAGAAAGAAAAAAGAGAAGGAAGAGAGAGAAACCAAGAGAGGAAAAATTTTTGCGATGATCACACATGTACAATCCTTAACCTAAACATATGTGAAAACATGGAGTTCTTGACTGAAGAAACCATGATGGGACATCCGGATTTTGCACAAAGAATCCGAAAGGGATTGCAAAAGGTAATGAAATGGAATTGTAGGAGGCAATCTTGGAAGATGAATAAGGCAATTCTTTCAAAGAAGTATGAGGTAAATTTTCATCAATGCGAACTATGAATAAGGTGGTCCTTTTGAAGAGGAGCAAGGCGATTCTTTTAGTCAAAGCGAAAGACGAATAGGGCGATCCTTTCAGAGAGGAGCATGGCGAATCTTTCGGTCAAAGTGAAAGATGAATAAGGCAACCCTTTTGGAGGGGAGAATGGTGAATCTTTTGGTCAAAGCGAAAGATGAATAAGGCAATGGAAGGTAATTCTTTCGACAATGCGAAAGACAAACAAGGCAATGTGAGAAAATTCTTTCGACAACGCGAAAGACGAATAAGGCAATATGAGACAATCCTTTCAACAATGAGAAAGACGAATAAGGCAATATGAGGCAATCCTTTGACAACGCGAAAGACGGATAAGGCAATATGAGGCAATTCTTTCAACAATGTGAAAGACTGATAAGGCAATTCTTTTGACAATGAGAAAGATGGATAAGGCAATATGAGACAATTCTTTCGACAACGCGAAAGAAAAATAAGGCAATTCTTTTGACAATGCAAAAGACAAAATAAGGAAATATGAGGCAATTCTTTTGACAACGCAAAAGACGAATAAGGCGATTCAGAGAAGCAGGGCGATTCTTTCGATCAAAGCGAAAGACGAATAAGACAATCTTTTTGAAAAAGGAGTAGGGCAATTCTTTCGACAATGCGAAAGACAAATAAGGCAACTATTTTGAAGAGGGATAAGTCAATTCTCTCGATTATGTGAAAAAATAAAAAGGCAACACCAGGATATATCAAAATGGACATCAAGTTTTTATTTTATATCAGGAAAGTCAGGAAAATTTTGCCAAAAATTGTAGTTGATTCAAATGTTGAAAATGTGCACGTATATGCAGAAGATATTCTCTCTTTTACCTAGAGTATTTCCTCCAACGAGATTAACTCCATGGATTCAAGAGTCAAATTTAAATTTTGTTGCTATTGGGCTTCTTCAAGGACATCATCCATTTCCTTGATATGAAAAGAAAGGAATTATTCTCAGATTCATAAAAGCAAATGATGAAAGGATATTGATGAAAGAATTTCGCATAAGGAAGATAATTTCTGGCAACTTCAGTAGTTTGATATCCATGATTTTCCCATGATGATCTTTTTGCACTCTTTTTTAGACAAAGCTTTCTTGGGTTTTTGGTGAGGAGTTCATCACATCATCCTTCATCTTGGAGATATTCTAACTTTCTCTGAAAGGGTATATTACACGCTCCTTTAACTTGGAGGTGATCTGATTTTCTTTGGAAGGGTACATCACACGCTTCTTCAACTTGGAGGTGGTCCGAGCCTTCTTTGTCTCAGGAATTATACTAATGATATTGTCACTTTGATTGAAATCTCTTGATGATAATCAAATATCTTTTAGGATTTGTCAGGAGGTTCATCGCATCAGCCTTCAACTTGGCGATGATTTGAACTTTCCATGGAAAGATCCGTCACATGCTCCTTCAACTTGGAAATGATCCAAATCTTCTTTGTCCCTAGGGGTCTAACTCGCCTATCAGCCTTCAACTTGGTGATGATTGAGAGATCTCTTTTGCAAATAATTAATCATGCTTGCTATATTGAGGAAACTGAGTGGGTTTTTTATTGCTCTGGATATTTCCACTGCCTGATTGCCAGAAAATCGTCTTTAAACATGCACCATAGCTATGATCAATATCAATTCATTTTTGGCTTTTCAAAATCGTTGAATGCTCTTTTGCAGCCATATCAGGGACTTTTTTTTCAACCTTTCGGTTGACCAACAGGAAAAGAATTGAATTTTGCTCTTTTTCGCAGAGAGCTTCACCCTTTTGAAATGAATAATAGAGGTAATTTGAGGTGATCTTTTTGTGTAATGAAATTTTGAGATCAACAAATAGCTTTGGTAGCAAATTGGAAAAATATTCTAGAATTCTTGGTGAAAGAATTTACTTGATATTTAAAGCGATGGAATTCTTAGCAAAGGTTTTGAAGGAAGGTTAGGTCTGTTAAAATAGAGCATGCGTATGGATCTGGATCTGCATCCCGATCCATACGCACATCTATCCTTTGTTACTATGAAGTTGATGTTCATTAATGGCATTTTTTGTAATATGGTCCTTGAGTTTACGTATTTTAGTCTCTATTGTAAAATCGTTTTGATATAAATATATTACGGCTTGGTGGTGTGTGTTGTTCAGCTGCCCCAACTATTGTGCTTCTCCTTCTCTCTCTCTTTTATTTGTTTCCTATATAGGTTGAGCCGTGGAGTGAATCTCTCTCGATTTCTCATATGGTATCAGAGCCACGGCTGTGGAACCCTACCAGAAACACGTTCAACGAGATCTGAAAAGGCAGCCATGAAGACTCCATCTTATTCTTTGGCTGCATCTCTTTCTTCAACATCAACATTGATATCAACGTCTATCTTCCTTCGCCTTCAATATCAACATCATCGTCTACGTCTGCGACTTCTCCTTCGGTTATATCTCCTTCTTCAATATCACCTTTCTTAACAATGATTCTCTCCTTCTTCATCAACATCGACGTCTATCTTCCTTCGCCTTCAGTATCAACATCATCGTCTGCGTCTGCGACTTCTCCTTCGGCTGTATCTCCTTCTTCAATATCACCTTTTTTTTTGTCAACAACTGCATCTTCTTGTAGTATTTATCAACATCAACTACACTTTATATGGTTTTCCTTCTAAATTTGATACTTTTTTAAGTCTGTGTGCTGTGAATACTCCTTGTATTGTTGAACGATTCGTATCACTTTGTACTAAATATCACTGTCATAGTCTAGCATTCATCATCATATCAGATTTTCTCAATTTTGTATTGCTCTTCTTTACCCTTTTCAATCAGTAGTGAAATTAGTGTTTTCTGTGCAACGTCTATAGGCAGAGTGTAACAAATTACATTCTTGCTTAAAAAAAAAAAAGGAATTTTCTTTCAAGGTATTGGTTGCACAAGTACATGTTTTATTGAAGCTCTGTTGATTGATTAAGTGATCTCAACTTAGTTTGTTTTCTTTAATCCGTTTTGTTCGCATATTCATTGTTTTCATTGATATGGATTCATACGCGTCATCCGATCCCTCTGCAAGTTTCTTAAAGAAAAACTTACTCATTCTAATTTCTTAACATGGAAGAGACAAATACTTCCATTTACACGGAGTCAGGATCTCGATGAACATCTGGATGGTTCTGTTCCTGTACCACCATGGCTTATTTTGCAGGAAACCAAGGATGAGAAGGGTGATGCAATTACCAAATCTATTAAGAATCTAGAGTATACAACTTGGAGAAAGTGCGATCAATCTTTGGTTGCTTATATTACGTCAACACTCTCTCAAGAAGTGTTCGCTACTCTTTTAGATGATTGCACTGCGGCAGACTTATGGAGTAAGCTATCTCAGACATACTCTCAGATATCAGAAGCCTAAGTTATGTACTTAAAGAATGAGTTTCAAAGTTTGAAGAAAGGCTCCATGAGAATTATGGAATACATAGGCCGCTTGAAGAGTATTACTGACCAATTGGCTATTATTGGAAGTGCTATTTTAAATAAAGATAAAGTACAACCACTCCTTAATGGGTTGGGCTCTGACTTTGACATGTTTACCACAACTTTGACATGTCTTCCTCACTTGCCCAATTTTAATGACCTTCAAGCGAAACTTCTTCAGCATGAGATGATTATGAAACAAAGAGCAGAAGGAAATGAATCAGCTCGTTCCCATTCAGTTTTGGCTATGGAGATTTCTGTAGGTTTTGGATGAGAGAATACAGGATATCAAGGAGGCAGAGGCCGTTTTGGGCAGGTGTTATCGTCGCAAAAATTTTCCCTCTTCCCTTTCCTTGCGGGAGAGAGAGGAAAAATGCTTTCGCGAGTCAAACTTGACCGGATTTTGGAAATTGTTTTGAAATACTCACCTCCATTTTTTAAAATAGCGGGAAAATCCATGGGATGGGGGCTCAACCTATCGGTACGAGGTTCGACCGTTCCTGCCACCTTTAACAGGGGTAATCGAACCAAGGACCAAAAATGTGCTTGACTTAGTTAAATCATCGAAATTGTGTTCTATCTTAAATGCACAGAGAATTCAGGCATGTGCTATGAGATTTTGTAAAATATAAGTTGGAAAAATATGATGTATGCTTAGAAAACATTTGGAGTTGAAAGATATTTCTCGGGAAAAAGATGGAAATCAGTCTCTCAGGAAACTCTGATGAAAAGGATTTGAAATCTCGAGAAAAATTATGAAGTTTTCGGAAAATCATGAATGAATGAAAATCCTGAGAAAATGGAAAGAATCCTTGAGAAAAGATGAACAATTAAAAAGAAAATGTCTGACGGGAAAATTCTAGATTTTGAAAAAATCCTCAAGAGAATAATCGAAATTCATTGGAAAACTCTTTGGAGAAGGAAAATTAAAACTCGGGAAACTGAAATCTTGAGAATATTAGCCTTGAAATATTTTGAAAATCGATTTTGATTCTTGAGAAAGATTGAAAAACTCTTTTTGAAAATGAATCTTGGGAAAATAACCTTTTCCAGGGAAAATCATGAAAAAACTTGACTTGGGAAATCCAACTTCGAAAATTTTCAGAGTTTCTTGACGAATGGGTTTCCAGGGAATGACATTTTCTTGAGAAAGTCATGAGAAAAGCAGATGATGCCATGATACAGATGATTTGAATGAATGAATTGTTATCATCGCAAAATTTTACTTTTGCAAATCAAACTGACCTTTTGAAAAAGATTTTGAAAATAACTCGCCTTCGTTTTAAAATGCGGGAAAATTCCGTAGAATGGGACTCGCCTGTCGGTACGAGGTTCAACCGTTCCTGCCACCTTTAACAGGGGTAATTGAACCAAGGATCAATCTTATGCTCTACTCTATTCAACTTGTCTAAATCATATTCTAATTCCTAAATGCACATAGAATCAGGCATGTGCTATGAATTTTCAGAAAATGCACATTTGAAAACATGATGTTTGCTTTGAATATTGGAATACTTGGAATATAAACTCTTTGAAAATCATGAATCAAGGTTGAGATACTGTATTTGAGAAAGTGAAAATCGATTTCTGAAGTATTCAAGAGATTTTTGTGAAAATCGATTTTGAGAAATGTGAAATAACTTTGGAAAACTTGATTTCTTTGAATTCAAACTTTTAAATTGAATATATAACTTGGAAAATCAAATTTGGAACTTGGGAAATACTTGAAATATCATTGGCAAATCCATATTTTGAGAAAATCGATTTTTGAATAAGACTTAGGGGATTTTGAGGAATTCAATTTCCTTGACTTGGAATTTGAATTGGAATTGGCAAATGCATGAAATGAATGAATATGGATTTCAGGATTTGAGAAATACGTTTTGTATTTTTGAGAAATGCAGTGCATTTTTAAGTTAGCCTAAGAGTGTAGGATGAATATGGCTAATGTGAAGATCATAAATCTGGGTATCATTCATATTCTGACTATGGCCATAAATACAAATTCCACCAAGTTTATAAACTTCATAAAAGCTAGTGTATGTGCCATTCGTGTAGACCATAGTGAGTTTGAATATGCATGAATCATCATCCATCACACATTACCATTATTTTAAAAAATAAACTATATGCATTGCAACCTAAGCTAAGCAGGAAATGTAAATTCTTATTCCAAAGTTTAATTACAAATTACATCACTATTGAAATTTAAATACATGAAAAATAAAGTCTTCAATGTACCTGCAAAACTAGAAAACTTTGTTAGTGATGATATGTTGGCTTTTCTAGGTTTATCCAGTAATATCTAGAAATTACTGGATTTTGCTAGATATAAGCCTTTTCCTTGATTCCCTTAAATAAAAATGATAAAGATATGAAATCAAATTGAACAAATAATGAAAATAAGATATGAAGTTTCGAAATTGAGGTCAAAATGACCAAAATACCCCTAATAACAAGACTATGGCCTTGAAATTAGGGTTTTTAGAAAGATATTTTGATAAAATGCAAGTTTTGAAATTTGAATGGAATAAACTAAGCTAAATATGATGTGACATGCTTAAATATGTGAAAATTAGGGTTAGGGATTTCGAAATTGAGGTCAAATGACCAAATTGCCCCCGATAGCAAGACTATGGCCTTGAAATCAGGGTTTTCTGAAATAGATTTTGGTAAAAATTTGGGTTTTATGACCTAAATGAAATCAAATAACTACAAAATTAAACCTAAAGTATCCTAAGATGCTTATGAACATAATAAAACCCTAAAACTATATGCTTATGCACGAAAATCCAATAATATCACAAAAAATATGATTTCAACAGTGTTTTTGGATCTTTCAGGTATCCTGTTTTGCAATTTTATTAATTCAGACATCAAATGGATTCCAAAATCCATAAAAATTGGTACCTGCACTTGTTATAACCCTAATGTCGAATTGGAATTATAAAAATAATTTTTTTGACATTAAATTAATCCGAAAATTGCATTAAACCCTAAAAATATGCTATTTTTGACCTAATTCACCAACCAGTTTCAGTCCAAGACCCTAACCAGGGGTCAAACCTCCATGAAAATCTATGAAATTTTACAGAGACTAACTAAGAAGAAAAACAAAGATTTCTCAATTTACAGATCGGAAAAAGCATCTCCGGTTAGGGAGAAAACCTTCCGGCAATCTGAGCTAAAATATATCACTTTTAACAGGGATTAAAACAGTTGTTTCAGATTGAAAATACAAACATAAATAGCAAACCTAAACAAAAATATCTAAAATTTTAATAGTAAACAGTATACAGAAAAATAGCAATACTCATTTTTTACAGATTATGAATCGGATCTGTGGTTTGGGATTTATGACTAACACAAGTCTGATTAGGGTTTTGGTAAACCCTAATGAATTTTAAATTTAAAAACAGATTCTCTAAAAGAGGAAAAATACTAAACAGTGATAAAAAAATCCGAAAATTTTACAACAGACAGATCTACTCAATGTGAATCCATAGCATTTTACAGATCTAAAATCGGATATAAGATGAGAGAAATATCATAACAGCAATTTACCTTCTTGATTTTAACCACGATTTTAAAGCTTTAAAAACCCGATTTGATGTCTGATTTGTTTGACAGGGTTCCCGAAATCCAAAACCTCTGATTTTTATACAGTAATTCAATAACTCATGCATGCATCATATATAAAAAAATCAGAAATAAACAATGAGTACTTCAATCCTAAATAACATTATCTTTACTGTTCTAAACCTAAAACACACAGAAATTTAAGAAACTTGAAAAACCATGCATTAACTAATGTAAATCCATAAAATAAACCATAAAACAGTAAATAAAATTATTTCTATGCTATATAACGTAAAACAAACATGAATAAACCATGAAAATAAAATAAAAACAGGGAATCAATGGCTGGAATTCAATATCACCTTTAAAACATAGATTTAACCCATTAAAAGAGGTAAATCATGTATTTTATTGGTTAATAAGGTAAAGAATCATATTAAAATTAATTCTAATGGATTAAAATCCCTGTAAATCACCCAAAACAGGGTTAGATCACCTTCTTGGATCGTTCTTGCTGATTCTTGATGATTCTTGAGGTGAAATCATGGTTGAATCCATGAAATAGGAGGTATTAATGGCTAAAATTGATTTAAAACTATTAAAAACATGAAATAAAAGCTAAAAATTTAAACAAAATAATTACCTTGAGGTGGATGCAATGGAGGAAGGGCTGGAGAGGAGAGAGAAGCTCCAAGAATCCCAAGGAGAGCAAGTTGGAAAAATCGACCCCCTATGGCTTTCTATTTATAAAAAAAATTTAGGTTAAAAATCAAATGTTTTAAAAAAAATTGGACTCTTCTAAGGGGGGGCGATTTTTGGGTGGAAAGACCTAACTACCCCTAGCCTAAATTATCTAAACTAATGCCTAATTAACCCCTAGATAATCCTAAAAAATCCCCAAATGTAATGCCACTTGGCATTTTCTACATTTGGTTTTTTTAAAACACCTTTAAAAACCTTTAAAAACACTAGTTTTAAAAACTAACTTTCAAAATGAGTTTTTCAAAATGGTTTTGACTCTCCTAAACCTCTAACACTAACCAAGACATCAACTAATCCTAGTCTAGCCCTGACTGACTCGAATATGGCACCACCCCGAGTGGGCCCTACTTGAGTTTTTTTCAAAAAGCGATTTTAAAACTTGAAATTGAAGGAGTTTTCAAAAGGATTTTTCAAAAGCAATCTTAAAATTAGAATTTTTGAAATGGCATAAGGTTCTAACTGAGTTAGAATTCCTATGGATATGGTGCCAACTGAGTGAGCCCACATCGAGTTTTGGAAATTTTGAAATAAACACTGAAAATGGCTTTGAAAAGGGGTTAAAATCGATATTTGAACTTCAAGATTTCTGAAAATAGGGTCTCAAGCGAACTGGAACTCCGAGTTAGAGTCCTGAACTCTTAAGACTCTGAAATTTTAAATTTTAGAATTCAAATGAAAGAATTTTCGAAAGATTTTATCAAGAAATGATGAAATAAGTCAGAAAACACAGTCAGGGTTAGACTCCTAACTCGACCGAACTCTAAAATAGAGTCCTGAACTAACTGGACTCTGTAAAATGACCTAAATTTTGAAAACAAACAGAAATAAATGAAAATGGAAGTAAACAAACTTCAAAACAGACTCCTGACCGGATGAGGACTCTGAGACAGAGTCCTGATCGGACTGAAACTTTCAAAATTTTGAGAAATTTGATGAATAAAGGAATTCAGAAGTGACACCATCTCAATGGGCCTTATCTGTGAATTGAAATCGATTAAAATTTGAAGTTAAAATGAATCCAGATTGTTTTCTGAGAAAATATTTCGAAATATAAAGTCCTGGGGTTGAAAAATGATAGAATGTTAAATAAAAACCTAGGTTTTGAAATTGTTTTTGAAAGAAAAGTTTTAAAACTCAAATCTGGATTGAATGTTTTGAAAATAGGAGTGCTGGATCTCGAAAATGAGATGCAATGACATGCAATGCTATGCAATGCGATGGAATGATATGCAGAATACATGCAATGATATGCAATGATCTGTAATGACCTATGAAATGGACAAACACTGGATGAGGGTGAAAATTTGGGGTGTTTACAGATGCCCCTCTTTGCTGCTAAGCCGGTTAGAAGCCGAGCTTAGTGGCAAAGAAAACATACCAAATTTGAATCATAAAAAAAATGCCCCAGTTAGATAAGTCTGACTGGGTATGAAAGAATTAGTTCAAGTGATGATGGTAGTTATAAAATGGAGAATTTTATTTCAAAAGAAGTGGGATTCAGGTTTTGCCCTTAACCTGGATGGGACGGGAAATACCTCGTATGGAACGAAGCTCAGGTTTGACCCTTAACTTGACCGGGAAATGAAATACCTCATCACGTGAGGCTCAGGTTTGTACCCTTGACCTGATTGGATGGAAATGGAATACCTCATCAAAGGAGGCCCAGGTTTATACCCTTAACCTGATTGGGAAATGAAATACCTCATCAAAGGAGGCTCAGGTTTATACCCTTAACCTGATCGGGCAGAAAATGAAATACCTCATCAAAGGAGGCTCAAGTTTATACCCTTAACCTGATTGGGCAGAAAAATGGAATACCTCATCAAAGGAGGCTCAGGTTTATACCCTTAACCTGATTGAGCAATGAATGGACAGGATCCTCGAAAGAAGAGACCGTGATGGAACCCTCGGATTTCAGCACAATGAATCCGATAGGGGTTTTGCAAAAGGAAGAAAATTGGGGTCCCTAAAGCTTGAAAAGGGTTTGATTTTGGGCGCCTCATTGCTGAGACTAAATAACTTTTGAAATTGCCTTTTGCTGAAATTGGTGGCTTAACCTCAAGCCGAAATTGGACTGTCTATGGTGGGACAGTGGGGACACAGGGAAGTGTGCGAATCTGAGAGCCCGTGCGCTCAGATTATACCAAAGAAGGGAAGGAATCTTGAAAACTTCTGTTATCAAGTCCTAAAAGGGATGGTGTCAGGATGCGCCAAAGATGAACCTCAAGCTCTCGCTTCATGCCAGGATCACTAGAAAATATTGTCAGAATGTTGAAAATTGTTGTTGATTCAAAATAATTGAAAATGATGCACATTGTTTTGAAAGTATTCCCTCTTTTCTACCTGAAGTATTACCTCCGACTGGGATTACCTCCGTAGAATCAAGATTCGAATTCAAATTGCTTGCGATTGGCTTTCATTTAAGGAAGCTATCAATTTCCTTGATATGGACGGGAAAGAAAGTATTCTTGATATTGCGAGAGCTATTATTGAAAGAATATTGATAAAAGAATTTCACAAAATTAAAGAAGATTCTTGATAGATTTGGCAGTCTGATATCCTGGGATTCTTTTCTCATGATGATCTTTCTGCACTCTCTTTTTAGCAGATTGGAGCTCTCTTGGATTTTTCGGGAATTACATCATCCTTCATTTTGGAGATGTCCTGACTTTTCTCTCTTTTTGGGAAGGGTACGTCACAAACTCCTTCATCTCAGAGATGTTCTGATCCTTCTTTTCTCTCAGGGATTATCTTGATAGTTATTGGCTCATTGGTTGGGAATCTCTTGATGATAGCTGGAATCAAATATCTTTTAGGGTTTGTCGATAGGCTCATCACACTCGCCTTCATCTCGACGGTGATCTAAACTTTCCCTGGAAGGATCCGTCACAAACTTCGTCATCTTGGAGATGATCCAAATCTTCTTTGGCCCCGGGGGTCGACTCGCTTAATTCGCCTTCATCTTGACGACAATTGAGAGATCCCTTTTGCAGATATTTAATTGCAGCTTAGGTGATTGAGGAGATATGGAAATTGAGTGGATTTTTCTGTATCATCCAGTATATTTCGACTGCTTTATTTTTCAAGAATGATCTTTAAAAATGTGCCATTGACTGCGATCAATATCAATCACTCATGGCTTTGCAACAACATTGAATTCTCTTTGCTGGCCATATCGCGGATTTATTCTTCATCCTTTTGGTTGGCCAATAAAAAGATTTTGAACTTTGAATCCTTTTTCGTGAAAGCATTGCCCTTTCGAAAGTAATAGTGGAGGTATTCTGAAGTAATAATTTTGTGCAATAAAGATTTTTGAAATCAACAAATATTTAATGACAAATTGGCAAAATTTTCTTGAAATCCTTTTGTGAAAGCGAGCATTTGAAGCAAAACGCAACACATCCATGACAAAAATTCTCTTCTCCTTTCCCCAAAGGAGAAGATTCAGAAATTAGAATTGGGAATTACTCCTCTCTTCCCTGAAGAGGAGGTGTTTGCAAAACGAACTTTCGAAGAGAAATTAAGCTTTCGTCAAAGCTTCCTAACATTAGGCTTCTCTTATGGAAAGGGGGCCGGAATTGGTGAGGTTGGTAAATTGGTCATGAAGGAACGAGTTCATCACACTCTCCCCTGAAAAGAGGGTCCTTCATGATGAAATGGCCTAGTCTGAAATTATGGTTACAAGGAAAACAAACTTCCGTCGAAGCTCTCCCTGAACTAAGGGTTTCTTGTATGAAATTTTGTTTTGCAAACGGTTCACAAAGGCACGAGTCCCTTCAAACTCTCCCTAAAAAGGGGCTAAGTGAACGAATTGGATAGCATGCGAAAAGAGCGAGCTCCCTTGAACTCTCCCTATACAAAGGGTCTCTCGCAAGAGAAATTTTTGGAAATGGTATTGGGTGACCAAAAGGTCGAAATTTGGAATTTTGAATTTTGAATTTTTGAAATTGGAATTTTGATATTTGAAATTAGAAATTGGAAGTTTGGAATTTGGAATTTGATATTCGGAAATTGGAAATTAGAAATTGGGAATTTTGGAATTTGGAAATTGATATTTGGAAATTGGAAATTGGAAATTTGGAATTTTGGAATTTGGAAATTGATATTTGGAAATTAGAAATTGGGAATTTTGGAATTTGGAAATTGGAAATTAGAAATTGGGAATTTTGGAAATTAGAAATTGGGAATTTTGGATGAGTGATCAGCACGAAGACTGAACTCAAGAGGTCGACTGACATGACCATTCAGTGGAACACTAACACGAGTGCTCGATTTTGAAAGGATACCGGTATGCATACCGGTTTAAAAATGTACCAGTTTGGATACTGGATTTTGGTTCAGTTCTGGTGATTATCTTTCAATCTTGAATCGTTAGGAATTGTGATGGGATTGATAGTGGAAATCTCAATACTGACCAGATCGTCATTAATGCAATTGAATGCAAATGAATGCAAATTGATGCACATGAATGCACAAGTGCGTGAAATGAGAGATTTATTTATCCTGCCTGCATACAGGATATTTGTAGATAAAAACAAAATTTTAAAATGCCCCAGTGTAACTGGGAAAAAGAATTTTGATCATTATTGAAGAAAATTTGGAAGAATTACAAAGAATAGGAAATTGTTCAAGTATAGAATTTTTTCAAATGTCGAGCATTGATGGGATCTGGTAATTCTATTCCATCAGCATTGATGAGCCGATATGAATTGCGAGGTAGTGCCTCTTTGACAACATAAGGACCTTCCCAACTTGGCGACCATTTGCCACCTGGGTGGTGCCTGAGATAAGCTGTTGATCTGAGCACTAGATCATTGACCCGAAATTTTCTCTCAACGACAGATTTTGCATATTGTCGGGCTATCCTCTGGCGATAGGATTGAGCATGCTCTGCTGCTCTGAGCCTTCTTTCATCGAGCAAATCAAGTTGTACCAGTCGCTGTTGCTGATACTGATCAAGAGGTAATTCTAGAAGTGATGCAAATTTTAGAGCAGGTTTCTGAACATGTAGAGGTAGTACTACTTCAGTTCCGTAGACAAGTTCTGACGGAGTAGCATTCGTTGGAGTTCAAATGGTGGTTCTGTATGCCCATAATGCATCATGAATCTTTTCATGCCAGTCACGGCCCGTTTCTAAAGTTCGCTCCAGGATTCGAATCAGAATCTTGTTGGTGGCTTCTGCCTGACCATTCCCTTGAGAATAATAAGGAGCGGAAAATGATGATGAATTCTGAATTTTGAGCAGAATGTCCTCATTCTCTCATTCTTGAAATGACTGCCATTATCCGACACAATATCATGCGGTATACTGAAACGGCAAAGGATATTCTTATGGATGAAAGAAACCACGTGTCGACCTTCTACTGTGCATAGAGTGACTGCTGCTACCCATTTAGTAAAATATTCTGTTGCGGCAAGAAAATATTTATGACCATTGGAGGCTGAAGGAGTGATGGGGCCTACAACATCGAAAGCCCACATGGAAAATGGCCATGGCGAGACGACAGATTGCAAGTATGTCGCTGGCGCATGTATGGAAGGCGCATGCATCTGACATTGAATGCACTTCTTCACAAAATGATAACAATCTTGTTGCATAGTTCTTCAATAATATCCCGCTCGGATGATTTGTTTAACGAGAGTCTGATAGCCAACATGACCACCGCAAATGCCTTCATGTGCTTCTTGCACAACTTCTTTGGCTTCTTCTTTCTCCAAACATCTGGAATACTCTGAACTGAATCAACAACGATAAAGGACGTCGACAAGAATAAAATATCGAGCAGACATGCGTTGAATTGCTCGCTGCTCTCTCTTTGATAATTCTGAAGGAAATTCGCCAGTTTTAATGAAATTTTTGATATCATGATACCAGGGCTTCTTCTTTTGCTCAGCCTGGTTTATCTGCTCTACTGGGACGAAAGCGGGTTGATCAAGTCTGCCAATTTCAAATGAGCGACAAGATTCTCCACCCTTGAAAGACATGATGGATCCCAGATTGGCTAAGCTGTTTGCAACTTGATTGAAGTCTCTCTTGATATGAAAAAGTTGGAATTCTTCGAATTTGTTGGCAAGAGCTGAGACAATCTTCTGGTAAGGAAGTAATTTCTGATCTTTCACTTGCCATTCGGCTAGGACTTGATTGACGACGAGCAAAGAATCGCCATAAGCATGCACTCTTCTGACATTAAAATCCTGTAGAATTTTCAGACCTTGTATCAAAGCTTCATACTCGGCCATATTGTGAGTGCACTGAAAATCCAGTTTGAGAGAAAAGGGGATCATCTCCTTCTCTGGTGTAATTAGCAGAATTCTGATTCCTATGCTTGCCATATTCTTGGAACCGTCGAAGAATAAATTCCAAATTGAGGATTGTTGAATATTGCAGATCCACTCATCGGGAAAATCATCCTCTGCTAGAGGAAAATCTGCTAATTGGTCTGCAATTGCTTGGCCTTTGATAGATTGCTGAGAGACATATTCCAAGTCGTATTGCATTAATAGGACTTGCCATTTGGCGATTCGTCCGCTGAGAAATGGTTGTTCAAGAACGTACTTGAGAGGATTTAATTTAGATAGAATCTTGACTTCAGACGCCAATAGATAATGTCTCAATTTCTGACACATCCATACTAGAGCTAAATATGTCTTCTCTATCTGAGAGTATTTCTTCTCGTAATCAATAAAGGTCTTGCTCACATAGTAAATGGCATGTTCTATCAAGCTGCCTTCTTCGTATTGCGCCAAGAATCCACCGCAAGCAACTTGATTAACTGAAATATATAGCAATAGGGGTTTCCCTAATTCTGGCAGCTTTAAAATAGGAGGATTGAGAAGATATTTCTTGATGCGTTCGAACGACTGCTAACACTCTCGTCCCCATTCGAACCTCACTCCTTTTCTGAGCAGATGATTGAAAGGTGAAATTCCACTAGAGGGGGGGTGAATAGTGAAATATGATTAAGATCGATAAAATAAAATAATCAGGCAATAAAGCACAACACATAAAACACAAAATTTATACTGGTTTGGTCAATACCCAGACCAACATCCAGTCCCCAAGCAAACCACTTGAGCTTTCCACTATAACATCCGAGTCACCGGATAAATAGTACAACACCCTCTTCCTCAGAGGTCTTCTTCTCTCAACAGAGAAGGGGCACACCCTCTTCCATAGAGGTCTTCTTCTCTCAACAGAGAAGGACAACACCCTCTTTCTCAGAGGTCTACTTCTCTCAACAGAGAAGGACAACACCCTCTTTCTCAGAGGTCTACTTCTTTCAACAAAGAAGGAATATAGTGAATAACAGAAAGTTACAATACTTTCTATAGAACCTTCAGAATGATATGAATGCACGAATGAAGGATTCTCAAAATGTTCTATTTTTCACTCAGAAGATACTCTTTGTCAAAGAGCTATACTTGACTTTTTTCTCTTTTCTTTCTTTTCTTTTTCAAGGCTCTCTTTTCAAATAATGAATAGAATTTTTCTCGTTGTAAGCTCACACATCTATTCCATTCCTCTTGTTGAATAGTTTATTTGAGTGTGTTTATATAGCTTTAAAAAAGTAGTCGTTACATTATGAAATCGTAGCCTTTTTGAAATGTGAAATGTTATGTCATTTCAAAACCATCTTTTAGAGAAATTCGAGAATGCCTTTTTCCATAAAAGTAAAATATAGGGTACACTTAGTCGTTGTAATATTTTAGGTAATACATATTTTATGTAAAAAGTCTATTTCTTACAATAGTACATTGAACGTTGGATTTGTAGCTTTGTCTTTATTCTAATTAATGATTTGAGGTACATAAGTACTTCTTTACCTTAAATGAGTGTAAGTACAATGAGTGCATTGAGATATTTATTTGTACATAGTCTTGTCAAGTGTTTTCTTTATGTTGTGTTTTTCAAAGTCTTCAGAGAGAATGAGGACTACAAGAAAGTCGACATTCTTGAGAAGGATATTAACATGGATTTCTTACAGGAGGTATTTAATGCTTGTACAAAGAGAATGATGACTTCAAGTAAGTCGACATTCTATGGGTTTGTAAAAAGGTAACTAGAGTCTTTATCAAAATAATTTATATTTGTTTTCTTTGTGTAGCCGATTTTCATGTTTTGTCTTTTACCCATATTTTAAAATTATTTCTTTAAAAAAGGTAACTAGAGTCTTTTCAAAACATATTATATTTGTTTTCTTTATGTAGCCGATTTCATGTTTTTGCCTTTTCCCATATTTAAAAACATTTCTTTAAAGAAGGTAACTAGAGTCTTTTCAAAACATATTATATTTGTTTTCTTTATGTAGCCGATTTTATGTTTTGTCTTTTTCCTACATTTCTTTTCATAGTGTCTTGTATATGATGTAAGGTACAATTATTACATTTTGAAATTATGTCAAAAATACCTTTTTCATAAATGGTTGTAAGGAGGTACAATTATTAGTTTTCAAAAAGGAGCTTTTTGAAACTATCGTATACTTTTATGATATAGTTTTTATGAATGAGTATGTAATATGCAATATGCATGTTCCTGAAGGTTCTGTTATATATGATTCTAAAGAAGAAAAAAATCTTCATCTTGAGGTAGCCGATCTCTTCAGTTGAACTTTAGGAATGCATGGCTCATCAAGCTTTTTCTTCAAGGAGTATGATTGCACTAGTTGTACTTGAACAAGAAGTCTCCATCCTTTTGGGTGAGATATCCTTGCATCAAATACTCGTTAGATTTATGGCAAAACATATTCAGTCATAATATAACATTTTTCAAGAGGACATATTATCATATCATATAAAATCAAATACGACAGTGTATCATATTATGTGACATCAAAACAGAGTTTCTCAACATTCTCCCCCTTTTTGATGATGACAAAATATGCTCCCCTTGTCAAAAAGACATTATGCATAGAAATAATAATATGATAAAATATTGAAAAATGTTTAAAGAGAGTATTTCTCCAATAATGGAGACAGGTTTTCTCCCCCTTTGTCATAGACAAAAAGGAAGGGATCAGAGTAAGAGAGTTATTACAGACCAATAATAAATATTACAGTCCAAAAGTAAGTTTATCCCGAAGGTGGAGTATGTTGATGTGTTCGGTTGACTTGATCCGACAGGAGGGTCCGTAGAGTTTGCTGCAACGAAGCTTGACGGCGAAGAATACGATCCTGAGAGCGCTGGACATCCATCAGAGCAGGGAAGTAATTGAAGGTGGATGTTGGATCTTCTTCATCAGAGTCGGGCATGTGCAGGGACCTTAGATTGAAGGTGGTAGCATCGAGGACCTGAGAGGGATAGAGGATGACTTCGTTGTGAAGGAGTACTTTGAAATATTTGAGAATGGGAGTTATGAAACACCCGAAAAGAAGAGGCTTGAATTTCTGATAACGAATAAAAAGGTTGAAAAGAATGGAGGACCAGTTTATCGGAGTAGAGGAGAAAATGACGTAGATAAGGAGAGAGATTTTTTGTGGAACTAATCCCTTGCGGGGAAGCTTGGGATAGATGTTGTGGAGAAGAATCTGGGCAAGTAATTGAGCATGAAGTTGGAGATTCCTCATGTGCCAGGGAAGTGGGTAGCAGTTGGTGCAGAGAAGAATTTTTCGAAGTACCGATCATTCGATTGGTACTATGGTGTTGAGGTCTGTGCCAGTGGAAGGTAGGTTTAGAATTCTACCTAGTGAGGAAGCATGAAAGATTATCAGTTGTCCGCGAACTTTGGTGGTGATAGTAGTTTGTTCATGATCAGTAGAAAAGTTTGTATAAAATAGTCGAACTAGTTCAGGATAATAGGCAGCTTGGGATGAAGATCCTAGTAGGTGTTTGAGTTCGGGGAGAGAGCTGTCTAGGTTAAATAACATGAAATCTTCATAGTGAACTAATTTTCCTTCATGAATGGGTCGAGAACAAAGTAAGTTGTAGTCATGAAACAGATCTGGATACCTTAGATCTGCGGCAGTGATTGCAGAGTTTGAAGAGGAAGCCATTTCAAAAGGAAGTTGAGAGCGGAGGAACGAGTGTGAAAGTATGTATGCTATGAGTGGTAGTGGTGAGGAATGAACCAAACGTTTAAATAGAAGAGAGAAATAATTGTGACAATAATTGAATGATATTGGAAGTGAATGATTTTTGGTTTGTAGTTTGAATAAGGAAATTCGTGAGTTGTAAGTTAAGGGGCTTGTGAATGATAAATCAAATCAATGGTGGAAGATAGTGTATTATATTGGTGTGTATTTTAAGGACATAGATTTGAACAAATTTGTATATATATATATGAATTTTACTATGGGTGAGTTTATCGACTAGTGAGACAAGTCATTAATAGAGTATGGGGTGTCATGTTTTGAACTTGAGAGAGTGAATAATTCAAATAAAAATTTAAAAGAATAGTTATAGAGTGAAGAAAATAATGGCCTAATAAAACAAGCAACTTTTTCTACATGATTTTACTTTATGTGGAAGTATTCCTAATTCGTGAAAGGAGAGTTTGGAATAGGACAACCCATGGGGTATGAGTGAGAGGCAATAATAATTTTTATTTAAGAAGTATATATATTGATAAGCGTGAAAGGAGAGTGAATAGACATAAAAAGATGATACGGATATGTAGAAAAATGAGAAAGGTTATAAAGGACAACAATCACTTGATTTAGATATGACATAAAGTAGAATTAGATTAGCCAATAGATAAAGTTTTGCTTGAAGACAAGACTTTTATGAATCTCGATTTAAGAGAGATATAAAATATATGAGAGAGTCATGGTCACGGATGGAAAGTCACTTCATATGAGATAAAGAGAGAAAGAGGAAATAAAAGGGTGGTACTAGTAGTACAAAAAAACAATAGAGGACAAGTTGTCGAAAAAGGAGAGTTTAAAATTTCATAAAGGATGTGTCAGGATGATAATAGATTATACTTAAGCTATGAAATAACCGATGATATAGTAAAAGTTTACGTGAAATATAACCACTTAAAAGGTGAAAAAATAATAATCACTTTGAATTTTTATAAGAGGTTTTAAGATTTTAGAGAAGTATATTGATACAAGGTCATGAAAGAAAATATATCACATGAATATAATTAATTAAGAATAATAATCAAAATTATGAGAAATCATGTTTGAAGGTCGGCTAGCTTATCGTATGAGAGGTTGTCACAAAAAGACAAAAGATATAAAAGGTGTAATGAAATGAGTGATGTGATCCAAGTCATGATAGCTTTTTACTTAAAGTAAATGGTTCTTATGGATATACGTAAAAGGAGATAGGACAAGAAGTCATTATGAGAGTGTACTTGAAAGTTGAAAGACATAAAGAATGTGTCATGATGAATGTGTTTCTATGAGTATTGAGAGTATACGAAAATATGAAAACATAGTTTGACTTTGAATAGTAAAACAAACACAAAAAATTGATAAGAAAAAGTTTTTTAAGATAAGATTTTATCAAAAGCAATAATCTTAATAAGTGTGATTAATTTTTAAGTCACTTAGTTTGCATATTCCTAGTTCTCTTCTAATACGTGTGAAGTCTTTATGTTTTAATGGTTTAGTGAATATGTCTGCTAACTGTTGATTAGTGGGTATAAATTCGAGTTTAATAATGTTGTTTAAGACTTGTTCTCTTAAGAAGTGATGTCTTATTTGAATGTGCTTAGTTCGTGAGTGTAAAATGGGATTCTTAGATAAGTTTATAGCACTAGTATTGTCACAGAAAATAGTTGTATTTTCAAAATTTAAACCAAAATCTTTTAAGGTTTGTTTCATCCAGATAACTTGGGTACAGGCTAGGCTGGCAGCAATGTATTCAGCTTCAGTAGTTGATAAAGATACACAGTTTTGTTTTTTACTGAACCATGATACTAGAGAGTGCCCTAACATATGACATGTTCCACTTGTGCTTTTTCTATCAGATTTACTTCCAGCAAAGTCAGCATCGCTGTATGAGATTAGATCAAATGTAGAGGATTTTGAATAGAATAATCCAAAATCAACTGTCTTTTAAATATCTCATTATTCTTTTTACAGCTTTAAGATGTGATTCTTTTGGATTTGACTGAAATCTAGCACACAAGCAAACACTGAACATAATATCTGGACGGCTAGCAGTTAAATATAGAAGTGATCCTATCATACCTCGGTATACCTTTGTATCAACAGACTTACCATCTTCATCTTTGTCCAAAACAGTAGTAGTGCTCATAGGAGTAGATTTTGAAGCAGTTGAGTTCATGTTGAACCTCTTTAGAAGTTCACGATCATACTTAGATTGATTAATGAAAACTCCATCCTTGGTTTGCTTAATATGCAGCCCAAGAAAGTAGGTGAGTTCTCCCATCATACTCATTTCAAATTCTTTCTGCATGGACTTAGAAAATTCTTCACAAAGAGTGTTGTTAGAAGATCCAAAGATGATATCGTCTACATATATTTGAACAATTAGGGTATGATTATTCACTATTTTAACGAATAATGTAGAGTCTGCTTTGCCTACAGAAAAACCAGTTTTTAACAAAAAGGTTTTAAGTCTATCATACCAAGCATGAGGTGCTTGTTTTAAACCATACAAAGCACGTTTGAGTTTAAAAACATGATCTGGATATTGTTCATTTTCAAATCCTGGAGGTTGTTTTACATAAACTTCTTCATTTATAAATCTATTCAGAAATGCACTTTTAACATCTATTTGATATAATTTGAAATCCATATAGCTTGCATATGCTAAAAACATTCTAATAGATTCAAGTCTAGCAACAGGAGCAAATGTTTCATCAAAGTCAATACCTTCCTCCTGGTTGTATCCTTGAGCTACTAGTATGGCCTTGTTTCTTATAACATTACCTGTTTCATCTAGCTTGTTTCTGAAGATCCATCTTGTCCCAATGATCGGATGATTCTTTGGCCTAGGTACAAGATCCCAAACTTCATTCCTTTGGAATTGATTCAGTTCTTCAGTCATGGCTAGCATCCAGAACTCATCGATGATGGCTTCATCAATCTTCTTTGGTTCAAGTTGAGAAATGAATGCCATATTTGTAATTCGTTCTAACTGAGCTCTAGTCTGAACCCCCTTTGTCAGTTCTCCCAAAATCTGCTTTTGAGGATGATCTTTGATATCGACAAATGTTCTTTGATGATCATCTTCATTAGACTTAGCTGTGTTATCTAAAAATAAATTTGTACTTTCAACATCATCATCGTTAGTTTGCTTATGAACAGATTGATCAATAGATTCACATAAACTAACATGCATAGATTCTTCAATAGACTTAGAATGCTTATTGAAAACCCTGTATGCTTTACTATGACTTGAATATCCTAAAAATATGCCTTCAATAGATTTAGCATCAAATTTATCTAGGCTATCTTTTGTGTTTAGGATAAAGCATTTACAACCAAAGACTTTGAAATAGTCTATTCTTGGAGTTCTGTCATAGAATAGTTCATATGGAGTTTTATTTAATAAGGGTCTAATGAGAACTCTATTTGTTATGTAGCATGCAATATTAACAGCTTCTGCCCAAAAAGATTTAGCAAGATTATTGTGTTGGAGCATAGTTCTAGCAGATTCCTGAAGGGTTCTATTCTTTCTTTCTACTACACCATTTTGAGGTGCAGCTCTAGGAAAGGCAAAGTTATGAGATATACCATGCAAGTTACAAAAAATTTCAAAAAGTTCATTTTCAAATTCTCCTCCATGGTCACTACGGATTTTAACAATAGAACAAGATTTTTCATTTTGTAATTTTTTACATAAAATTTCAAATTGACAAAACGTATCACTTTTGTTTTTCAAAAATATCACCCAAGTAAATCTTGAGTAGTCATCTACAATGACAAAAACGTATTTATTGTGATTATGACTAGCTACCCTAGAAGGACCAAAAAGATCCAGGTGGAGAAGCTCTAGAGGTCTTTTGCTAGAAATGATATTTTTTTATTTAAAAGATGATTTGGACAGTTTTCCTAATTGACATGTATCACAAAAATAATCCTTTTTAAAAGATATTTTGGGTAACCCACGTACTAGCTTATTTTTAGCTAATTTAGACATGTACTTAGAATTTACATGACCCATTCTCATATGCCATAAATGTTGAGAGTCATTATTAGCTATAAGGCAATGTTCTGTGATGTTTTCTAGGTATAGTTCATATATATTATTCTTTCTTATACCTTTTAAGATGATGTTTTCGTTGGTGTCTGCTATGAGGCATGCATCATGATTAAAGCTAACATTATAACCTGTGTCACACATTTGACTGATACTTAGTAGGTTATGTTTTAAGCCTTTAACAAGGAAAACGTCTTTGATAAGAGGTCTATCTATGTTACCAATATTACCAATGCCAATAATCAAACCTTTGTTGTTATCTCCAAAGGTGACGGTTCCTCCTTCTTTATGATGAAGAACAGCAAAAAGGTCTGGATGTCCTGTCATGTGTTTTGAACATCCACTGTCTAGAATCCATCTGTTCTTCTTATTTGGAGCCTGCAAATCATCAAGTAAAATTTCTTTTTGGTACCCAATCTGGTCCCTTTTTGTTAGACCTTGGAACCCATATCCATTTGGATTTGGGTTTGTCTACAACCTTAGAGAAGTTAAAAGAATTATAATACTCCTTATTTGGTTCAGACGAACTTTTCACAAACGTGGTCTTTTGATTCATACAAGAAGGCTTGTTGAAATGAGAGTAGCCAATACCATTCTTGTAGAAAGAGACTTTCTGAGAGGATAAGAGTTTATCCAAGTTCTCTTTACCTTTAGTAAACTTGAAAACCGTTTTCATGAGGTTCTTAGTTTTACTTTTTAGTTCTGAAATTTCTACTTGCAGATTTTTAGTTTTGGAGCTAGTAGAAGAGATTTCAGACATAAGCATTAAGTTTTTCTTTTTCAACTCAGAATTTTCACTGCTGAGTTTTTCATTCTTCTGGGAAAGCTCTAGATTTTCAGATTTTAGAGCTTTATTTTTGAAACTCAATTTTCTAGATTCTTCAAATAGTTCTTGAAAAGCATCTAGAAGTTCTTCAACGGAAAAATCAGAGATTTCACTTACCGAACTTTCGTTTGCCATAAAGCACATATTTGCAGTTTCGGCTTCATCATCACTTGATTCTTCACTGGTGGATGGTTCTGAATCATCCCATTGAGCATGCAGAGCCTTTTTCTTGAAGAACCTCTTCTTTGGTTCCTCGGTCTTGGATTTTCTTTTGAGAAGGGGACAGTCACGCCTTAAGTGACCTGGTTTATTACACTGATAGCACATGGGATCTTCCTTAGGATCTTTTCTTTCCTTGTGCCTGTTTGGAAGCCGGTTCCTTCTCATGAAGCACTGGAATTTTCTGGTAAGTAGCGCAATTTCGGATTCTTTATCTGAGTCTTCATTCTCAGATAGAGCTGGGAAAGCTAGAGTTTTCTTTATTGGTTGCTCTTTTTCCCTTCTTTCTTTCATGTGGACTTCATAGGCCATAAGATTGCCTATTAAGTCGTCCAAAGTAAGCTTAGATAAATCTTGAGCTTCTTCAATAGCTGTAGTCTTCTTCTCCCAATCAGTTGTGAGAGATCTCAAGATTTTCTTCACCTTTTCTGTCTGAGAATATGTTACACCCAGAGATTTCAGATCGTTGGTGATGTTGGTGAATCTGGTAAACATCTCTGTGATGGGTTCATCTTTGTTCATTTTGAACAACTCATATTTTCTAACAAGAGATGAGATTTTGGCTTCTTTTACTTTGTTGGTTCCTTCATGAATAACCTCCAAAGAATGCCAAATGTCATATGCAGATTCACATATAGATATTCTATTGAATTTGTTCTGATCAATGGCACAATATAAGGCATTCATAGCCTTTGCATTTAGGTTTGCCATTTTCTTTTCTTCATCAGACCATAAGTTATAGTCTGCGGATGGAGATGTGTATGGATGCTCAACAATTTTCCATACAGCAAAATCTATGGATTTGAGAAATATAGCCATTCTGCACTGCCAGTATCAATAGTTGGAGCCATTGAAGAAAGGAGGACGAGATGCGTGTTGACCTTCAATATCACGAGCATAAGAGGTGGATGCCATTTGTGCTGGAAGACTTGTTATGTCGAAACCAGCAAACCTGCTCTGATACCAAATGAAATTCCACTAGAGGGGGGGTGAATAGTGAAATATGATTAAGATCGATAAAATAAAATAATCAGGCAATAAAGCACAACACATAAAACACAGAATTCATACTGGTTTGGTGAATACCCAGACCTACATCCAGTCCCCAAGCAAACCACTTGAGCTTTCCACTATAACATCCGAGTCACCGGATAAATAGTACAACACCCTCTTCCTCAGATGTCTTCTTCTCTCAAAAGAGAAGGGGCACACCCTCTTCCACATAGGTCTTCTTCTCTCAACAGAGAAGGACAACACCCTCTTTCTCAGAGGTCTACTTCTCTCAACAGAGAAGGACAACACCCTCTTTCTCAGAGGTCTACTTCTTTCAACAAAGAAGGAATACAGTGAATAAAGAAAGTTACAATACTTCCTATAGAACCTTCAGAATGATATGAATACACGAATGAAGGATTCTCAGAATGTTCTGTTTTTCACTCAGAAGATACTCTTTGTCAAAGAGCTATACTTGACTTTTTTCTCTTTTCTTTCTTTTCTTTTTCAAGGCTCTCTTTTCAAATAATGAATAGAATTTTTCTCGTTGTAAGCTCACACATCTATTCCATTCCTCTTGTTGAATAGTTTATTTGAGTGTGTTTATATAGCTTTAAAAAAGTAGTCGTTACATTTTGAAATCGTAGCCTTTTTGAAATGTGAAATGTTATGTCATTTCAAAAACATCTTTTAGAGAAATTCGAGAATGCCTTTTTCCATAAAAGTAAAATATAGGGTACACTTAGTCGTTGTAATATTTTAGGTAATACATATTTTATGTAAAAAGTCTATTTCTTACAATAGTACATTGAACGTTGGATTTGTAGTTTGTCTTTATTCTAATTAATGATTTGAGGTACATAAGTACTTCTTTACCTTAAATAAGTGTAAGTACAATGAGTGCATTGAGATATTTATTTGTACATAGTCATGTCAAGTGTTTTCTTTATGTTGTGTTTTTCAAAGTCTTCAGAGAGAGTGAGTACTACAAGAAAGTCGACATTCTTGAGAAGGATATTAACAAGGATTTCTTACAGGAGGTATTTAATGCTTGTACAAAGAGAATGATGACTTCAAGTAAGTCGACATTCTATGGGTTTGTAAAAAGGTAACTAGAGTCTTTATCAAAATAATTTATATTTGTTTTCTTTGTGTAGCCGATTTTCATGTTTTGTCTTTTACCCATATTTTAAAATTATTTCTTTAAAGAAGGTAACTAGAGTCTTTTCAAAACATATTATATTTGTTTTCTTTATGTAGCCGATTTCATGTTTTTGCCTTTTTCCCATATTTAAAAACATTTCTTTAAAGAAGGTAACTAGAGTCTTTTCAAAACATATTATATTTGTTTTCTTTATGTAGCCGATTTTATGTTTTGTCTTTTTCCTACATTTCTTTTCATAGTGTCTTGTATATGATGTAAGGTACAATTATTACATTTTGAAATTATGTCAAAAATACCTTTTTCATAAATGGTTGTAAGGAGGTACAATTATTAGTTTTCAAAAAGGAGCTTTTTGAAACTATCGTATACTTTTATGATATAGTTTTTATGAATGAGTATGTAATATGCAATATGCATGTTCCTGAAGGTTCTGTTACATATGATTCTAAAGAAGAAAAAAATCTTCATCTTGAGGTAGCCGATCTCTTCAGTTGAACTTTAGGAATGCATGGCTCATCAAGCTTTTTCTTCAAGGAGTATGATTGCACTAGTTGTACTTGAACAGGAAGTCTCCATCCTTTTGGGTGAGATATCCTTGCATCAAATACTCGTTAGATTTATGGCAAAACATATTCAGTCATAATATAACATTTTTCAAGAGGACATATTATCATATCATATAAAATCAAATACGACAGTGTATCATATTATGTGACATCAAAACAGAGTTTCTCAACAAAAGGCTCGCACCTCATAGCCAAATTGGAAATAAATCGCCGAATTGATTGCATACGTCCTTTAAGACTACGCAATTCTTTGAGATTAGTCGGGGGCGGCATGCCAATGATAGCTTTGGCCTTAGCGGGATCCATTTCTATCCCCTTCTTGCTGACCAAGAAGCCTAGCAACTTGCCTGATTCGACTCCAAAGACACATTTTTGTGGATTGAGTCTTAGCTTGTAAAGAATGAGTCGCTTGAAGACTTGATTAAGAGCTTCGATGTGATTTTCCTCTTCTTTGGATTTCACCAGAATATCATCGACATATGCATCCATAGTCTTGTGCATCTGATCATGGAAAATAACGGCCATAGCGCGCTGATAAGTGGCTCCAGCATTCTTGAGCCCAAAAGGCATAACCGTGTAACAGAAAGTGCCCCATGGCGTGGTAAAAGATGTTTTGGATTGGTCACGAGCGGCCAACTTGATTTGATTATATCCGGAGTATCCGTCCATAAAGGAGAACATAGCATGCCCGGCTGTGCTATCGACTAGGAGATCAATGTTTGGGAGCGGATAGTCATCCTTCGGAGTGGCTTTATTGAGATCACGGAAGTCGATACAGATTCGCACTTTACCATTCTTCTTAGGAACTGCTACGATATTCGCCAACCAATCCGGGTAATCAATTGCTCGAATGAATCCTGCTTTAAGCAGATCCTCAAGTCCTTCCTTGACCTGTTGCTCGATTCGAGGATCCATTTTTCTCAACTTCTGCTTGACTAGTTTCGCCTCAGACTTCAGAACGAGGCGATGCTCCACCAATTTCGGATCTAAACCTGGCATATCCTCATAAGTCCATGCGAATACTTCTTCATGCTGCTTGAGGAAATTAGTGAGCCTTTCTTTCTCTCCTGGACTCAAACCACTGCCAATCTTGAGAATTCTAGGATCGTCTTCTAATCCGATATTGATATCCTCAGTCGGATCTTGAACTAAGGATGATGGCTCATCTTGCTTTTGAACCGATGCAAATTCTGGCAGTTCTTGAAGAGCTGAATCGAACTCTGTGGATTCTTCTGACTGCTTTGCAGTCTGACTACATTCTGTTCTTATTCTGACTTGATGAATTATTGTTGATTTCAAACAGACTTTTGGATTAAAGACGAGCTTCTTGATAGATCGGGAAGACATTCTGAAAATTGGAGGATAAATTGATTTAGGGAAATTGCTTATCATGAAATAAATTGCTTTTATTGAAAATAATTGGAAAGATAAAAGAGCAAAATGATTTCAATTTTGTGAAGATTTAATATTGAGGAGTAAAGAGACAAATGGCACCAAGATAGACAAAGGAAACTTGCAACTTTATTGAAAGATAGAATTAATCAAAATGACAATGATGAGAATGAAATGGGATATCATCCCGACAAAAGAATAGAAAAGGAAAGACAAATGAATTCTTCTAATGCGTTTCCTTAATGAAAACAGTCCCTTTCTGAAATCTTCGGCCATTAAAGCCCAATCCGGTCCTTTTAGGGCAGTGCTGAGGAATCACTGGTTCAAGACGACCATCTTCATTTTTGCGTAGGCCTTGAAAAGGCTGGTAGCCGTGCTTTACTAGTAAATCAAATCCCTTTTTAGCCTTCATAAATTGCGAGAATAGAGGATGACCCTTAAGTGCGCTATAATCAATTCGTCCTCCAATCTTGAAGAACTGTGGGCCTCCCCATCGGGTCGCAGCCACTGTATGCTCGGGTTGCTCTGTGTAAACACACCAAATTTTTACCTTCATCCAGTGTTTGTCCATTTCATAAGTCATCACAGATCATTGCATGTCATTGCACGTATTCTGCATAGCATTATATGACATTACATCTCATTTTCGAGATCCAGCACTCCTATTTCAAAACATTCAATCCAGATTTGAATTTTAAAGCTTTACTTCAAAATCAATTTCAAAACCTGGGTTTTTATTCAATACTCTGTCATTTTCCAACCCCAGGACTTTGTATTTCGAAATATTTTCTCAGAAAACAATCTGGATTCCTTTCAAATTCAAACTTTAATCGATTTCAATTCACAGATGAGACCCATTTAGATGGTGTCGCTTCTGAATGCCTCTATTCATCAAATTTCTCAAATTTTTGAAAGTTTCAGTCCGATCAGGACTCTGTCTCAGAGTCCTAATCCGGTCAGAAGTTTGGTTTTTAAGTCTGTTTTACTTCCATTCTCAATCTTTTTCGTTTGTTTTCGAAATTTAGGTCATTTCACAGAGTCCAGTTAGTTCAGGACTCTATTTTAGAGTTCGGTCGAGTTGAGAGTCTAACCCTGACTGTGTTTTCTGACTTATTTCATCATTTCTTGATAAAATCTTTTGAAAATTCTTTCATTTGGCTTTTAAAATCTAAAATCTCAGAGTCCTAAGAGTTCAGGACTCTAACCCGGAGTTCCAATTCGCTTGAGACCCTATTTTCAAAGATCTTGAATTTCAAATACTGATTTTAACCCCTTTTCAAAGCCATTTTCAGTGTTTATTTCAAAAATGTTCAAAATTCGATGTGGGCCCACTCAGTTGGCACCATATCCAGAGGAATTCTAACTCAGTTAGGACCTTATGCCATTTCAAAAATCCTAATTTTAAGTTTACTTTTGAAAATCTTTTGAAAACTCCTTCAATTTCAAGTTTTAAAATCGCTTTTTGAAAAACTCAAGTAGGGCCCACTCGGGGTGGCGCCATATTCGAGTAAGTCAGGGCTAGACTAGGGTTAGTTGATGTCTTGGTTAGTGTTAAAGGTTTAGAAGAGTCAAAACCATTTTGAAAAACCCATTTTTGAAAGTTAGTTTTTAAAAATAGTGTTTTTAAAGGTTTTTAAAAGTGTTTTAAAAACCCAATGTGAGAGAATGCCAAGTGGCACCACATTTGGGGGATTCTTAGGTTTAGCTAGGGGTTAATTAGGAACTATTTAGGATAATTTAGACTAAGGGCATATAGGTAACTCCACCCAAAAATCGCCCCCCCTTTAGAGTCCAAAATTTTCAAAATTGTCAACTTTTAAACCTAATTTTTTTATTATAAATAGAGGCATAAGGGGGGTCGATTTTCCCATCTCTCTCTTATTGGATTATTGGAGCTTCTCTCTCCTCTCCAGCCCTTCCTCCATTGCTGCAACTCCAAGGTATGAACTTCTTCACTTTTCTTATTTTATTTAATGCTTTTTAATGCTTTAAACCTAGATTTAGGCTTGGACATCCCTCCTTATGGAAGATCAACCATGGTTTTACCTCAAGAACTATCAAGAACCAGCAAGAACAATCCAAGAAGGTGATCTAACCCTGTTTTGGATAATTTATAGAGATTTTAATCCATTAGAATTGATTTTAACATGATTCTTTGCATTATTAACCAATAAAATATATGATTTACCCTTTTTAATGGGTTAAATCTATGTTTTAAAGGTGATATCAAATTCCAGCCATTGATTCCCTGTTTTATTTTATTTTCATGGTTTATTTATGTTTGTTTTACGTTCTATAGCATAGAAATAAGTTTTATTTACTGTTTTATGGTTTATTTTATTTATTTACATTAGTTAATGCATGGTTTTTCAAGTTTCTTAAATTTCTGTGTGTTCTAGGTTTAGAACAGTAAAGATGATGTTATTTCGGATTGAAGTTATCATTTTTTATTTCTGATTTTTTTATATGTGGTGCATGCATGAGTTATTGAGTTACTGTAGAAAAATCAGAGGTTTTGGATATCGGAAACCCTGTCAAAAAAATCAGACATCAAATCGGGTTTTTAAAGCTTTAAAATCGTGGTTAAAATCAAGAAGGTAACTTGCTGTGATGATATTTCTCTTATATTATATCCGATTTTAGATATGTAAAGTGCTATGGATTCACATTGAGTATATCTGTCTGCTGTGAAATTTTCGGATTTTTTTATCACTGTTTAGTATTTTTTCCTTTTTAGAGAATCTGTTTTTAAATTTAAAACTCGTTAGGGTTTACCAAAACCCTAATCAGAATTGTGTTAGTCATAAATCCCAAACCACAGATCCAATTTTAGATCTGTAAAAAGTGAGTATTGTTATTTTTTGGTCTACTATTCACCACTAAAATTTCAGAGATTTTTGTTTAGAATTGCTATTTATGTCTGTATTTTCAATCTGGAATAGCTGTTTTAATCCCTGTTAAGAGTGAAATATGTTAGCTCAGATTGCCGGATAGGTTTCTCCCTAACCGAAGATGCTATTTCCGATCTGTAAATTGGGAAATCTTTGTTTTCCTTCCTATTTAGTCTCTATAAAATTTCATAAATTTCCATGGATATTTGTCCCCTGGTTCAGGTCTTGGACTGAGACTGGTTGGTGAATTAGGTCAAAAATAGCATATTTTTAGGGTTTAATGCAATTTTCGGATTAATTTAATGTCAAAAAATTATTTTTATAATTTCAATTCGATATTAGGGTTATAACAAGTTCAGGTACCAATTTTTATGGATTTTGGAATCCATTTGATGGCTGAATTAAGCAAATTGCAAAACCGGGTTCCTGAAAGATCCAAAAACACTGCTAAAATCACGGTTTTTGTGATATTGTTGGATTTTCGTGCATAGGCATATATTTTTAGGGTTTAATCATGTTCATAATCATATTAGGATGCTTTAGGTTTAATTTTGTGCTCATTTGATTTCATTTAGTGCATAAAACCTAAATTTTTACCAAAATCTCTTTCTAAAAACCCTGATTTCAAGGCCATAGTCTTGCTATCGGGGGCAATTTGGTCATTTGACCTAAATTTCGAAATCCCTAACCCTAATTTTCATATTTTTAAGCATGTCACATCATATTTAGCTTAGTTTATTACATTCAAATTTCAAAACTTGCATTTTATCAGAATATCTTTCTAAAAACCCTAATTTTAAGGCCATAGTCTTGTTATGAGGGGTATTTTGGTCATTTTAACCCCAATTTCGAAATTTCATATTTTCTCTTTCATATTTATTCAATGTTATTTCATATTTTATCAGTTTTGATTTGAGGGAATCATGGAAAAGGCTTATATCTAGCAAAATCCAACAATTTCCTGATATTGTTGGATAAATCTAAAAAAGCCAACATATTTTCATTAACCAAGTTTTCTAGTTTTGCAGGTACATTGAAGACTTTATTTTCCATGTATTTAAATTTCAATAGTGATGTAATTTGTAATTAAACTTTGGAATAAGAATTTACATTTCCTGCTTAGCTTAGGTTGCATTGCATATAGTTTATTTTTTTAAATAATGTTAATGTGTGATGGATGATGATTCATGCATATTCAAACTCACTATGGTCTACACGAATGGCACATGCACTAGCTTCTATGAAGTTTATAAACTTGGTGGAATTTGTATTTATGGCCATAGTCAGAATATGAATGATACTTAGATTTATGATCTTCACATTAGCCACATTCAGCCTACACTCTTAGGCTAACTTCAAAATGCACTGCATTTCTCAAAAATACAAAAAGTATTTCTCAATTCCTCAAATTCATATTCATTCATTTCATGCATTTGTCAATTCCAATCTCAATTCAAAGAAGTTCATTTTCTCAAAATCTCCTAAGTCTTATAGCAAAATCAATTTTCCCAAAGACATTGAATTTCAAAGGATATTTCAAGTATTTCCCAAGTTCCAAATTCAAATTTTCTAAGTTAGAATTTCAATTTCCAAGTTTGAATTCAGAGAAACCAAGTCTCTCAGAATCGATTTTCACCAAATGTCAAGGATTCCTCAAAATCGATTTTATTTCTCTCAGAAGTATATTTGAAATCCCAATTCACGATTTTCCAAGATTTACATTTTATATTTCAATCATTCAAAGCAAACATCATGTTTTCAAATGTGCATTTTTCTGAAAATTCATAGCACATGCCTGATTCTATGTGCATTTAGAAATTAGAATATGATTTAGACAAGTTGAATAGAGTAGAGCATAAGATTGATCCTTGGTTCAATTACCCCTGTTAAAGGTGGCAGGAACGGTTGAACCTCGTACCGACAGGCGAGTCCCATTCTACGGAATTTTCCCGCATTTTAAAAACGGAGGCGAGTTATTTTCAAAAACTATTTCAAAGGTCAGTTTGATTTGCAAAATTTAAAAATTTTGCGATGATAACAGGTTTGGCGACCGTGATGGGACCTGTCTTCGCCTGATCAATCTAATGCTCTACTTAGTTCAGATTGTCAAAATCGATTTCCATGGAATGTCAGCTTTGCTTTATGATATCATGTGAACCTAGGAGCCTAGACTTGAACCCAGCTGACATGGAATGCATATAGACTAGGTATGGTTTGGTAGGACCATATTGAGGAGAATTATTCATGCTCACATAGACTTAGGTCTAATACAACACTCCTCAATTTAGGAATTGTATGAAAACAATGTTTGCTTCTTCAAATATTTCAAAATTCTATCTCTTTAGGACTTAGAGCCTTCTGTTTGATTGCATGTGCTCATGTTTTTTAAAAATCACCCCACCTATATTGTCCCGGTCTTCACGTTGCTGGGCTCTCTTTCAGAACCATAGTTCGGGACAGAGCCTCACAACTGGGCCACTTATTTGGGTGAAAACCCCCCTGCCACGTACCAAGGGCCATAGTCCAACGTATATCGGCAGGTGCTCAAGGATGTTGGAAAACTTGAACCTAGAACCGGAGAAATTGATTTTATGCCACGTACATCGAGCCTTTGCTTGAGTATACAGGCATAACTGGATTGGATACAGTTGATCTGAACCTTAGAGTTAGGATTAAGGTCCTACAGCTATTTCAAAATTTGTGCATCTAGAGTCAGCTTTTAGGGAATGCTGTATGTGCATACTTGTTTGTGCAGAATGTGATTGAATATGTTATAGACATTTCATTTTTTTTTCCATATTTTCCTCAATTTTCTAAAATACTGGACGATTTTCTCAAAATTTCCCAATCTATGTCCATGTACTGTCCATGTTTTAAATCTTGGACGATTTTCCAAAATACTTTATTTTCCATTTATTTCTTCATATTTCATCAAACCCTGGACGATTTTCCAAATTTCCCTTCATTTCCTTCAAAACTCCAGGTGATTTCCCATCTTTCCTGTCTTCTGGATCTCGAATTTCCTGCTTTATTTTTATCCTGCCTGCATTTTCCTCAAAATTCCTGTATTTTCCAAGTCTTATTCCAATTTCCATGTCTTTCAGTCCGATGGAATCCAGTTAGCTTGATTCAGTCTTCCCTGAGGGTCACATCTCCTACGAGGTGCGACAAAGTCTTCCCGAACATCGAGTCCTCAGCACCGGATCTTTCTTTCCCCGGTGGTATTATTCATGGTTTAAGAACTTCTCTCGTATGTTTCCGGACTATCTGGACGAGTGTGGATTGGAACTGGCGTCCGTAGTGGGAAAGCAGACAGTCAACGGCAACTTGATCCATGCACTAGCAGAGCGGTGGAATCCGAGCACTTCTACCTTCTGGTTCCCGTGGGGCGAGATGACAGTGCTGATGGATGAATTTTCAGAGATCATGGGATTGCCCGAGCCAGCCGGTCAGCCTGGAGATCCATTGGAGAAACAATTTTTGATTAATGTTAAGGGTCTGGACCCTAAGGATGCCTTAGCCCGCATGACAGGACGCAAGTCTTGGCCTCTGATTGAAGAAGATGGAAATGAATATGTGGATCCGCTCGAAATCTACAGACAGTATGGGACATTAGTGGAAGTCAGCTCGTTGTCCAGAACAGCTCGAGAAAGAATTCAACATGCGATGGTTCTGTGCACGGTGGGATTAGCTTTCTTTCCCGACGGGCGGAATTATATAGATATCAGAATAGTTCAGCTTCTAAGGAGATGGGGAAGTCGACAGACCATCCACCTCTCCATAGCCATGGCCGCACTCGCCTTTCTATACCGAGGGTTGACTCGTTTCGCACTCGGAGAATCAATTCTAGTCGAAGGGTGCACCTACGCCCTGCAATCCTGGTTCCTCCGGCATGTGCCAGTTCGAGCCAGTTCCTTCAGATACAATGGTAAAAAGCTTCTGCCAGTTGCGCGATACCGGTTCTTGATCGACAACCTTCAGGAGAAAGAGGTCGTATGGGACTACTTTGATCGCCAGGAATCATCTCCCAGATATACTTATGCATATGGCAAGCGATTCAGGCTACTGGGCCCGTTCTTCTGCGCATATTATCATCCAGAGCAGTGTGTCAGGCAATTCTCTCAGAGGCAGAAGCGCGTAGAGATTCGTCCACTAGCCGGGGTTCTGCCAGAATTCGATCTCGCATCAGATCAGTGGTCCGGAGCATACCATTCTGCCAGACACGGCTGGGATTCTTTTGTCAGTCTTACTATTTTTCCTGGTCCTCGTGTATCTTCTGATTATCTAGAGTGGTGGAAAATTGTTTGTCCCCCTCCCCTCTGTTAAGTGTATTATTGATAAAATCATGTTTTTCCTCTCAATAAAAATTCCTTTATTATACATTGGTTTGAGGACCTCGCCTAGGTAACAAGGCATATTTTCAGTTGTTTATCTTGCAAAGAATAGCAACACAATTGTCGTAATCCCAGCGACGACTCAATCCCTAGTAATGGGATATTATTTCAATTGTCTACCAAAATTCTCAACAAATATTTTTCTCCAAACCAAATTTCCTTCAGAAGCCTAACCATCAGTTCTGCTCTGCAGAGAGCATCAGTAATATCCAAGAGAACATTTGCGATACCCGATGGTTGATACAAGATCCAGAAAGAAAGCCACATCAGTTGAAGGCGTCGCGTACTCAGTAGCTTCAGAAGAAGAGATGGACTCACCTCGATCAATCCAGAGTCAGGGTCAGCAGGCGGATGATGGCATCGATCCCCAAATGTACGCCATGTTAAAAAAGATGATGACCAAGATGCTGGCAGAGCAAGCTGAGGCCAGTACTGAGCAAATTCAGACCAAGCAGAAAGATAAGGGTCATGCCGTCAAGAATGTGAAGATCAGTAAAAAGCAGAATCGTCATGAGGAAATGTCTAATGAGTCAGAATCAGCAGATGATACTGACAAAGAGTATGAAAACAAGCAAGAATTCAAAAGGTCGATTCAAGGGCAGGGGTCAGCCTACAAATCCAAGAATCAGTCTGTTGACGACCCTACGCAGTCACAACTCAAAGATGTGATGAAAATAGTTAAGGATCTTCAAACTCGTGAAAAGGGCAAAAGAGTCTTTACAAGTGAAGACTTCTATGATGGACTGGATGGGGATGATGATCATGATAATCTCCCCAAGAAATTTATCAAGTTTGATGGTTCGGGTGACCCAAAAGCACATCTCGCCCTATTCTTCGCAGAATGTTCTAGGTTCAAGAGGAACAATCGTGCCTTATTTCTCTGCTTTCCTCGCAGTTTGGAAGGTGTCGCAGCAAAGTGGTACTCAGAGCACATTAATCCGATAGAGCTGAAAGAATTCGACAAAGTGGTCAATTTATTTATTGAGCGCTTTCTATTCAACGCTGAAGCACTCCCGACTCTCAGTCATCTCTGCAGTCTGAGGCAGAAGGAAAACGAGAAGGCCAGGGATTTTATTCATAGATGGAGATCCGCTTGCAATAAGATGTGCGAGCCAATAGCAGAAAGACACGCACTATCTTTGATCCTGAGCAACTTCTCGCAACCCCTGAGGGGACTAATTTCTATATCTCCATCGAAGAGCTTCATAGAACTAACAGAACGAGCCGATTGGCTCGAGTTGAGTATGGAGAACGGGTCTTATGAAGGTTTTATGTTTACAAAGAATAACAGTCAACAAGAATCAAAGAAGAAAGCCCATTTTACCTACTCTGCCAATAACAGTAAGAATCAGAACAAAGGAAATGGAAAAAATCATAGTTATGCTTCAGGAGGGTCAAATCCCAACAAAAGTGATCAGAAAGGCAAGTCGATTATTCAATATGATAAGCAGCCACAGCAAACCCTCGAACAAAGATCAAGACCATAAGAAAAGCCAAAGCGGGAAGGATGGAGTTATAACCGCAAGTTTACTCCTCTAGACCAGTCCCTCGAGACAGTATTAGAATATATGCTCGGCAGTGATATGATTAAGCTTCCAAGGGTAGCTGACCCGCCAGTGGTTATGGGAAAAATGAAGGACAGATTCTGCAAGTTCCACCGAACTGTGGGACATGATACCGAGAACTGTTTCGTTCTCAAAAACATCATACAAGATTATATTGACAAAAATCTGTTAGTAGAAGGGGCTGAAGATGATAAAATGGAGATTCTAAAACAGCCTTTCTTGCAGCACTCCACAGCAATGATATCTGATCATCCCTTTCAGCCACAAGATCATATCCGACCATGCCCTAGCAGTGATATCAATGTGAAACATCAGGTATTAGTATTGCATAAGGCCCAGTCCAGTTCTCAAAAGATGGACCTCGTTTCAGCATTCAGTAAGCTGAAAGTTTCGAGAGAACCCGCTAGAATATCTCCAGAGGTAGCCAAAAGAATGCCATGGTTACCCAAGAACCTTGTCAAATCTACTTCGGAAAAAGGGAGAAAACCAGAAGAAAAGGTCGACACGGTGCAAAGACCAATCACTGCCGTCTCTAATATCCCTATCCTTGAGTTGGCACGTGCCTCTCCTAAGCATCAGCAAGTTCTGGACGATTTACTGCGAAAGATCAAAGTCAAGCCAAACACCACACCTGAAGACATGGCTCAGATCGTTAATCAGGCCATGACCAATGCTCCCATAACCTTCTCAGATGAGGATCTGCCAAAACCTCACGCATTTCATAACAATGCCTTGTACATTGTGGTGCGAACCCGGGGAATGACTTTACCCCACGTGCTTGTAGATGGAGGCAGTAGCCTCAACATTTGTCCTGAAATGACTGCCAAGGCTCTGGGTATAAAAGAAGAAGAGTATACACCGGATCCGATCACCATTTATGGGTTTGATAATCATGGACAGACAGCAAAGGGAAAGATCTTCTTGGAAATATTTATCAACTACTCTGTTCATACAGTGCTTTTCCATGTCGTTAACGTGCCGCCAACGTATAATCTTCTACTGGGAAGAACATGGATTCATAATGCCAACGCCGTGCCATCCACTCTGCATCAGTGCATCAAGTGGTCTAAAGGTGGCATGATAACTACTGTTTTGGGGGAAGATCCTGAAGAGAGGCTACCTCAACCTATGATCCCTAGGCCAACTTATACTGCTGATATCCCTAGCATTAGGGAAAGTGAAGAAATTGTTCTCAGTGAAAGCCTTGAAATGCTAAAGTTAGGAGCAACATCAGAGACAAATCACACAGCAGCGATGGTCCAATGGCAAGGACCACATTTCTTTAAGATTGGGGGTCGTCTCGATTACAGTTGTAACGCCCCGGATTTCCAAAACAAAGCTAAGCTAAAATTTTCATGAATTTCTTTTTTTTTTCTTTGCAGCGGAATAAGACGATAATGAGTCGTCGGTTTTAGAAAACTCCGAGCACGTTGCAGGTATGTGGCCAAGCAACTCATTGACCACCAAAGTGTTCCATTTTATCGAAAGCACATGTTTATTACAACACTACTGCTTAGAAAAGCAGTGAAGGTTCAATAAAAAGGAAGCAGTACAACTCTGTCTAGAGAAACCCTGGAACTCGATGCCGCCTTGCTCCGCATATCGCTACGCAGGTTCAACACCTGAAATCCCCATAAAACGGGGTCAGAACCACTGATGGTCTGGTAAGTAGGCAAACACCTATCTATTCAACTCAAGTAAATGCATAGACCACTCAGGGTCGCAGTTCGTAATACGACGCTCAAGCCTCCATGACTTAGCGTATATCGCAAAAGCCTCATCAGGGCTATGAGTTGAACATCCACGCAAGTCGTCATGACTTCGCATAAGCCTCTTCAGGGCTGTGAGTTAGAATAACCTCTTAAGTCTCTACGACTTAGCCTTGACTTCCTCAGAGTCACGAATGGATGTCTAGCTCAAGCCTTTATGCTTGGCACATCCGTATCCTACGAATCTAAGGACAGCTCTACGAGCTTCACTTAGTCGTACGGATATCAATGGTGTTCTTTCCCAATCGGTCCAGTAGTATACCGACCATGACACCTTCACAAAGGTTATGCAGGACTGACTCAACAACGTCATCCACTCATACATTCAAAGTAGCGTTGTACCTAAGCTAATGCTTTGTTTCGATAATTGCACCTCCCCCTGGGCTTAGGGGACTCATATCTGGGTGACAACGCGATGATCTGGGGGTTGATTATTCTATGTATTTTAGATACCCCAGAGGCCTGTTGACCCCATCCCCCTAGTAGGATGGTACAGCATACCGGAAGAGATCCTTACTAGGTATCCGAATGCATTCTGCTACTGCAGTAGTTGGGTTCAATCCTTAGATATTTAAGGATAACCACGACCTCCATACCTCTGAGTGACGAAGGCCATCAATGAACTCTATCAGGTTCGGGTGAAATATATGTCACTCAAGGCTGCGCCATCACCGTCTTCCTCAGTGAGAAATTCTGAAAGGGGCCTGCCGGTCTTACAATTACTTGACGAACATTGCATGCCTATAGGGCAGCCTTTGAGAAGTATGTACCCGACCCCAATCAACCACACGGTTTTCACCGTGGAACAAAGGTTTTATTCATATGCATGCTTAACTCTGGTCTCGGCACTTCGGCCTTGACGAGCACTTCACCTCTTTCGGTGGAAACAACACACTCCGGCTCAGCGACCCTTACGAGTCTGGTTGTCTGATAATTCTCAATGAGCATGCACATGACTCGATCTCTACGGATCGGCTACTCGGCGTATTTTTACGCAACGAGCTAAGGACCTCGTCAAGGCGCTACCACTACTTCGGCGCAACGGCTCTTACAAGTATGATGCCCTTGCAGGTGTCAGGGAGACGAGTCATTCTGACATCGTTCCAACAAAGGACATCATTGTGCCACTTAACTGGTTTTGGCAGCTCTTCTGCCAACCATTCTGTCAACACCTTCTCTGCTCTACCGGCAGTGGTGCGATGAACCTTTCTACATCGTAGAAGGCATTCTATAACTGGGTAGCACTTCTGCTATGGTCTTTCTGAGCCATTCTTAGCTCCTTCAGGAATTTCAGCAGCACTTCCTCTCTTTTACGGAGAAAGCATGCGTTTCTTTTATCCATTTCAGCGGCATCTCCCCTCTTTGGTGGGAAATCGCTACGCTTAACTCGGGAAATGGATGCGCACCGTTGTGCGTACTTTGCATCCATCAAGGTTGCAGGAACCTTGGGCCATAGCCAGGCCATACGTAATTGATTTAGTCTTTACGTAAAGAGCATTTTGCCAAAAGGCGAAGCCTTTCCAATAGGGGCTTCATTCGTCAAGCAGAATCTTGTACGAGGAGCGGTAAGGGAATCGCATGGGCGATTTTGGAGTTGATCTCCGTTTGAACGCTCACTTACGCGCCATATATGTAATATAAGCAGAAGCCTGTGCTTTATACAGCGGCGGCGTAAAGGAAATGCATATACTATTGTTCAGGGTGTGTAACTGAACGAAATATTCTACATATATAACAAAACAGGAGCCTTGGCATCGTTCGACGCGACGGCGTAAGTAAATACATTGCAGAAAGCAGGAGCCTTGGCATCGTTCGACGCGACGGCGTAAGTAAATGCATAATCGGAAGTGCAGTAATCGGAAGTACAGAAAGCAGGGAGCCTTGGCATCATACGACGCGACGGCAAAGGTAAATTACATGGCCTGTGCGATATAAGACGCGTCGGCAGTATCAGCAGATATACACCTAAATCTGTATCCAACGATAGTTACGAGGCGAGCGAGTGAACACCGAAGTGTCCTAGAGGGCTCAACCAAGAACTAGGGTGAGATACTATTTTGAAGAACGCATATACTGCGTATTCGAACATATATATCCGACGATAGTTACGAGGCGAGCGCGTGAACACCGAAGTGTCCTAGAGGGCTCAACCAAGAACTAAAGCAAGATACTACTTCAGAAAGTATATGCTATATACAAACAATCAAATACTTGAGAGAGATGGTTTAATGAAGCGAACTTACTTCAATTTGAGGAAGAAACGACTTCGATTGCTTCAAACGCTTCGAACGAGGCTCGACTTCGAAAAAGGATCAACTTCGAACTTTGGATGAAAAAGGACTTGGACTTTGACTTTGAACCAAACCAGGTTCAAGTCAAGTCAACTGGGTTCAGACTTAGGTCAAGTAGGTTCAGATCTTGGTCAGGTGGGTTAGGACCAGGTCAGGCAGGCTCAGACCAGGTCAAGCAGGCTCAGGCTAAGTCAGGCAGGCTCAGACAAGGTCAGGTGGGCTCAGGTGGGCTAGGCTAGGTAGGGGAGGTTTGGAAAAGGAGGAGAGAGAGAGGGGTTGGCGATTTTCTAAAGGAGTGGGGGTCCTCTATTTATAGGTTCTGAAACTTGGGCCCCAAGTTTCAGAATCCCCTCTTTACCCTTGGGCTTTTCTGAGAATCCCTTCCATGGAAGGTGCTGGAAGGAGCTGGAAGGCTCTGGAAGGTGCTGGAATATTCTAGAATCTTCTAGAATATTTTCTGAGAAATATTTCTGTGGGTCCCACCCATATTTCTGTGGGTCCCGCAAGAATTTCGGGTTTTCGGCGATTTTTTTCCGAAAAATTCTAAGTACGCCATTATCTTCGTATTGATGCCACTAAGAAAGTTGGCTCGCAGGAATCCTTTGATTTTGTTCAGATAGGAAGTTATGGCTTCCAGAGTGTTTGAGCATATATTCGCGATTCGACGAATATCTTAAGTGTAACTAGCTCGCAGGAATTGATTCGTTTCGCATTCTGAGAAAAATGCCATTTTTACCGGTAAATGCCTCATGAATTTTATTCAGATATTTTCTGAAAAATTGCGGGTCTTACATCATTACCCCCTTAAAGGAATTTCGTCCGCGAAATTCAGCTAAGAGTACAAGGTGAAGAGTTCAGGATATTTATCCCGCATATCCGATTCGGGCTCCCAAGTGCAATCATCGACTCCGTGATGTTGCCGTCTTACTTTGACAAGTGGAATGACCTTTGTCCTTAGCACTTGCTCCCGTCGGTCCATGATCTCTACTGGCCTTTCTTCCACCGTCATATCCTCCTGGATGTCAATATCTTCATGTTGGATGACGTGGGAAGGGTCGTGAACGTATTTTCTAAGCATTGACACATGAAATACATTGTGTATTTGTGTATACTGCGGTGGCAATGCTACTCTGTAGGCGGTCTCTCCTATCCGGCTCAAAACCTCGAAGGGACCAACGAATCTGGGGCTGAGCTTCCCCTTCTTTCCGAAACGAAACACACTCTTGGTTGGGGAGACCTTGATAAAAACTTTATCTCCAACCGCAAAAGTGAGTTCCCTACGCAGCTGATCGGTGTAGCTCTTCTGTCGACTCTGAGCAGTCAGTAGCTTCTTCCTGATCATGTGGACCTGCTCAGTATAATGCTGCAACACTATGGGCGAGTCCAAGGTTCGCTCACCCACTTCACCCCAATGGATTGGTGATCGACAGGGTCGCCCGTACAAGGCTTCATACGGTGCCATTCCAATGCTAGCGTGGTGGCTATTATTATAAGCAAATTCAGCCAATGCTAGGTGGGAATCCCAATCACCTTTCCATTCTAGCATACAGGCTCTTAGCATATCTTCAAGAGTCTGTATGGTTCGTTCTGATTGCCCATCTGTTTGGGGATGGAATGCTGTACTGAACTTGAGTTTCGTCCCCAGGGCTCTTTAAAGCTGCTCCCAAAAGTGAGAGGTGAACTTCGGGTCACGATCGGATATGATCGAAATCGGCACTCCATGGAGTCTAACGATTTCCCGAATGTAGATCTCTGCCAACCGTTCAGTTGAGTATCGAGTGTTGATCGGCAGGAAGTGAGCAGACTTGGTGAGTCTGTCCACGATCACCCATATCGAATCGTGTTGTCTCTTGGATTGAGGCAATCCAACGATGAAATCCATCGTAATGCCTTCCCATTTCCATTCTGGAATCTCGATCCGTTGCATTTTTCCACCAGGTCGTTGATGCTCAATTTTTACTTGCTGGCAGATTAAACACCTTGAGACAAATGTAGCCACATCACGTTTCATACCCCTCCACCAGTACTTTCTCTGTAAGTCCCGAAACATTTTTGTACCTCCAGGGTGAATGGTGTACTTGCTGTTATGAGCCTCCTGGAGTACTTCCTGTCTTAGCTGAGGGTTATTTGGGACCTAAATCCTTTCTTTCATCCATATTCCTCCATCTTCTTTTAAATGGAAGAAAGTGTCATCTCTTTCGGCACGAGCTTTTAATTCCAAGTACTGGGGGTCCTTGAACTGTTCGGCTACAATGCGATCGAGGATCTCGATATGGATTGTCAGGCATGACAATCGAATCTTTCCTGGGTCAGCCAGGAATGGCTTCCAACTGACAAAATCCTCCATCAGCTTCCATTGTCCGGTGAGGCTGGCCAGAGTGCCAACAGTCTTGCGACTAAGGGCATCTGCTACAACATTCGCCTTTCCAGGGTGATAGGAAAGCGTGAATTTATAGTCTTTGAGGAATTCCAGCCATCGCTGTTGCCGCATATTGAGTTCTTTTTGAGAAAAGAGGTATTTTAGGCTTTTATGGTCCGACATGACCTCAAATTTCTCTCCATACAGGTAGTGTCGCCAGATTTTAAGCGCGAACACTACCGCGGCAAGCTCCAGATCGTGGGTTGGATAGTTTTTCTCATGAATTCTTAACTGACGGGATGCATAGGCGATTACTTTGCCATGCTGCATCAATACACAACCCAGACCTGTTCCCGAGGCATCGGTATAAGCAATGAAGCCTCCCTGACCAGAAGGTAAGGTAAGGACAGGGGCAGTAGTAAGCCTCTGTTTGAGAACCTCAAAGCATTCCTTACACTGGTCAGTCCATTCAAACTTGACTCCCTTTTTCAGTAATTTCGTCATTGGTACGGCGATTCGGGAGAAGTCCTGTATGAACTTCCGATAATATCCGGCAAGTCCAAGGAAGCTGCGGACCTCAGTGATATTTTCTGGCTGCTTCCAGTCTATCACAGCTTCGACCTTCGCAGGATCTACTGCGATTCCATCTTTTGAGATCACATGGCCAAGGAACATTACTTTGTCTAGCCAGAATTCACATTTTGAAAACTTGGCATATAACTGATTATCTTGAAGGGTTTTCAAGACGATTCTCAAGTGCTCCTTGTGTTGTTCCTCATTCTCTGAATACACGAGAATGTCATCAATGAAGACGATGACAAAAGTGTCTAAGTATGGTTTGAACACTCGGTTCATCAGGTCCATAAAGACAGCAGGCGCATTTGTAAGTCCGAAGGGCATTACTACGAACTTATAATGGCCATATCTCGTTCTGAAGGCAGTCTTAGGTATATCCTCCTCCTTAACTCTGAGCTGATGGTATCCAGACCTGAGGTCGATCTTGGAGAACACTCTCGCTGTTCTGAGCTGATCGAATAAGTCCTCAATCCGAGGCAACGGGTACTTATTTTTAACGGTTGCCTGGTTAAGCATCCGATAATCGATGCATAACCGAAGGGATCCATCCTTCTTCTTTACAAATAGTACCGGGGCTCCCCATGGTGACATACTTGGTCGGATGAACCCTTGTTCCATCAGTTCTTTCAACTGACACTTCAACTCACTGAGTTCAGCTGGTGCCATACGATAAGGGGCTTTGGATATTGGCGTTGTTCCAGGTAAGGATTGAATTCCAAATTCAACCTCACGAAGTGGCGGAAGTCCTGGCAATTCCTCAGGAAACAGATCGGGAAACTCCCGCACTACTTCCAAACTCTCAAGGGGTTGGTCGTTGGATTTTTCCACCGAGAGACTCAACAGGAAGGCCACACAACCCTTCCTAAGGTATTTTTGTACCTTAAGTGCTGATATGAGCCTTTTTTGTGGAACTGGTTTGGATAACCGGTATTCCATCTTAGGCAATCCGGGTCGAGATAGAATTACTCTGCCCTCGCGGCACAGAATCTTGGCATTATTCTGAGCCAACCAATTCATTCCCAGAATGACATCGTACTGTATCATATCGATCAGGATGGCGTCAGTAGGCAAGTGTTGCCCTGCTATCTCAATATCCAAATTTTTCACACACCGGATACATTTGGTGCGTGAACCCAACGGGTTATATACTTCGATCATTTTATCAATCGGTTGCACCGAGGCGTGGAGTTGTTCGGTGAAATCGTCAGAGATAAACGTATGAGTAGCACCACAATCAAACAAGACGTAAGCTGAATGTCCATTAACAGGTACGGTGCCTTCAATGAGGTCACCGGTTTCGACTTGTTCAGTCGTTACAGCGTATACACGACCTGCAGCAGGCCTTTGTTCTACTCTAGGTGGGGGTCGTTGGACTAGTGTTCGTTGTGGTACTTGTTGAGAGGGTCCGGCAGATCCGGCATTCCTCCTCTGCTCATCAATAAGCTTCTTCCTGCATTGTCTTGCAATGTGGCCCACTTTGCCACAGTAGAAGCATCCACCTGTGTCACGTGGACATGGTCCTCTTGCGTGATTTACATGGCATTTTGGGCAGTTCGGGTTGGACTGCAGGTTGTTTGGAGCTATGTTCTGCCTTGGCCTTACAACTTGTTGAGTGTTGTTCCCACCTTGGAACCTTTTCTTCTGAAAGGGTTGTCGTGAACCCTGGCCACTTGGAAACATTCTCTTCTTGTTCCCACCATCAACTATGGGCCTTTTTGCTATGATCACTTTTGATCGCTCTCAATCCACTTGTATTTTTGAAGCTGCTGCCATAGCCGTTTGAAACGTTTCGGGCATGCTGGTGATAACCCGTGACCTTAGCCCTTCTCGCAGTCCATTGATGTACTTGTCGGCCCTTTCTTGGTCGGTCTCAAATAACCGGGAGCAGTACCGTTCAAGATTTTGAAATTTGGTGGTATAGTCAATGAGATTCATGCCACCCTGCTCCAATTCCAGAAACTCCATCTTCTTCTTGTTTCTGGAGTGTAATGGAAAGTAATTATCCATGAAAGCTCTCCGGAAGTCAGTCCAAAGAATGACTTCAACTTCCGAGAACTGGATAATCTTAGTGGTATCCCACCACTTTCGTGTGTTGTCTTTCAGCCTGTACGTGCCAAAGTTGGTCTTCTTTTCTTCTGGTACTCCCAGCACCAGGAAGGCACGTTCGGTCTCTTCGACCCAACTTTCTGTCAGTTCAGGATCGGCTCTACCGGCGAAGACTGGTGGATCGAGGTTGAGGAATTTTTCATAGGTTATTCCCCCAAGGTTTTCGCTTCGAGGTGCGACTGGTTCTGGCCTTGTTTCTCGAATGGCAGTAACCAAATTGTTGAGTGTTTCCAGCAGGAATCCTTGAGTATGGGACTCCTCGCTCGGCATGGTTCTCCTCGTCGTAGGAGCCATTTATCTACCACATACAAGCAACGTGTTTTAGTTTCACAATGTATATATCGAGCAAAGTTTTATTTACTTAATATACATCATATTTACACAAGCATCGCCTTAAACAAAACGTCATGCCGCACTGGCAGACTTTTAGGCGTTGAGTAATTATGTACATGAGTCTATTGACTCCAAAACACTACCAGTCTCTTCTAGGAACTGGACTTCTTTCTTGACCCAAAGAACCCGAAGTATCATTTACTTCCACATTGCCTTGGTGCAGGCACAACTAGCTTTGGCTTGGGCGGCACTTCCGCACTCTCAAGCGACTCTTGTGGATAGATCAGTGATGCCGGTCCACTTGCCCATTCAGTGGCATCATGGCTCGGAGAATTCGAGACCATAACGGGATGATATAGGTTGTATCCCTCTTCCTGGCCATTCAGACTCGGCGTTGGTGTAGCCGCTCTGTTCCCCCATATAATAGTACTTTGATTCGAGGAATCTGAAATCATAATGGGATTATAGAAGGAGTTGTTGCATCCCTCCTCCCAACTGTGCAAGCTAGGCGTACATGATGCCTGTTGATAGCCTTGCGATTGACCAAATCCCTCAAGGAAGTTCAAGTCAAATCCTACTAGAGACGGTAGTTCATCAGAAGTTGCTGGAGTACGGCTACTCCTTCTACTGGAGTAATGTGGCCCACTAACATGCGAGGTCTCATCCCTAAGACCAAGCGATCCCCGCCGACCCATATCGGCGATATGCTTCATTTGGCATTCGTTGACGGAATGCCCTTCTTCGCCACAATATTGACAGTCTTGGACTTCATATGGGCATACCCACTCATCGTGCATGATCCCGCAACGATAGCAGTATCCTCGGGAGTCGTGAGTTGCCATCTATACAAAGATGCACCCAGATCAGAACAAGAAGTATAAAATATACTTACAGTGCGATATAGTGGACAAGTCGGATCTCGAACCAGGTTTCTCAGACTCTTGCTTTGATACCATTTCTGTAACGCCCCGGATTTCCAAAACAAAGCTAAGTTAAAATTTTCATGAATTTCTTTTTTTTTTCTTTGCAGCGGAACTTAGAAAGCTTTTAGCAGCGGAATAAGACGATAATGAGTCGTCGGTTTTAGAAAACTCCGAGCACGTTGCAGGTATGTGGCCAAGCAACTCATTGACCACCAAAGTGTTCCATTTTATCGAAAGCACATGTTTATTACAACACTACTGCTTAGAAAAGCAGTGAAGGTTCAATAAAAAGGAAGCAGTACAACTCTGTCTAGAGAAACCCTGGAACTCGATGCCGCCTTGCTCCGCATATCGCCACGCAGGTTCAACACCTGAAATCCCCATAAAACGGGGTCAGAACCACTGATGGTCTGGTAAGTAGGCAAACACCTATCTATTCAACTCAAGTAAATGCATAGACCACTCAGGGTCGCAGTTCGTAATACGACGCTCAAGCCTCCATGACTTAGCGTATATCGCAAAAGCCTCATCAGGGCTATGAGTTGAACATCCACGCAAGTCGTCATGACTTCGCATAAGCCTCTTCAGGGCTGTGAGTTAGAATAACCTCTTAAGTCTCTACGACTTAGCCTTGACTTCCTCAGAGTCACGAATGGATGTCTAGCTCAAGCCTTTATGCTTGGCACATCCGTATCCTACGAATCTAAGGACAGCTCTCCGAGCTTCACTTAGTCGTACGGATATCAATGGTGTTCTTTCCCAATCGGTCCAGTATTATACCGACCATGACACCTTCACAAAGGTTATGCAGGAATGACTCAACAACTTCATCCACTCATACATTCAAAGTAGCGCTGTACCTAAGCTAATGCTTTGTTTCGATAATTGCACCTCCCCCTAGGCTTAGGGGACTCATATCTGGGCGACAACGCGACGATCTGGGGTTGATTATTCTATGTATTTTAGATACCCCAGAGGCCTGTTGACCCCATCCCCCTAGTAGGACGGTACAGCATACCGGAAGAGATCCTTACTAGGTATTCGAATGCATTCTGCTACTGCAGTAGTTGGGTTCAATCCTTAGATATTTAAGGATAACCACGACCTCCATACCTCTGAGTGACGAAGGCCATCAATGAACTCTATCAGGTTCGGGTGAAATATATGTCACTCAAGGCTGCGCCATCACCGTCTTCCTTAGTGAGAAATTCTGAAAGGGGTCTGCCGGTCTTACAATTACTTGACGAACATTGCATGCCTATAGGGCAGCCTTTGAGAAGTATGTACCCGACCCCAATCAACCACACGGTTTTCACCGTGGAACAAAGGTTTTATTCATATGCATGCTTAACTCTGCTCTCGGCACTTCGGCCTTGACGAGCACTTCACCTCTTTCGGTGGAAACAACACACTCCGGCTCAGTGGCCCTTACGAGTCTGGTTGTCTGATAATTCTCAATGAGCATGCACATGACTCGATCTCTACGGATCGGCTACTCGGCGTATTTTTACGCAACGAGCTAAGGACCTCGTCAAGGCGCTACCACTACTTTGGCGCAACGGCTCTTACAAGTATGATGCCCTTGCAGGTGTCAGGGAGACGAGTCATTCTGACATCGTTCCAACAAAGGACATCATTGTGCCACTTAACTGGTTTTGGCAGCTCTTCTGCCAACCATTCTGTCAACACCTTCTCTGCTCTACCGGCAGTGGTGCGACGAACTTTTCTACATCGTAGAAGGCGTTCTATAACTGGGTAGCACTTCTGCTACGTTCTTTCTGAGCCATTCTTAGCTCCTTCAGGAATTTCAGCAGCACTTCCTCTCTTTTACGGAGAAAGCATGCGTTTCTTTTATCCATTTCAGCGGCATCTCCCCTCTTTGGTGGGAAATTGCTACGCTTAACTCGGGAAATGGATGCGCACCGTTGTGCGTACTTTGCATCCATCAAGGTTGCAGGAACCTTGGGCCATAGCCAGGCCATACGTAATTGATTTAGTCTTTACGTAAAGAGCATTTTGCCAAAAGGCGAAGCCTTTCCAATAGGGGCTTCATTCGTCAAGCAGAATCTTGTACGAGGAGCGGTAAGGGAATCGCATGGGCGATTTTGGAGTTGATCTCCGTTTGAACGCTCACTTACGCGCCATATATGTAATATAAGCAGAAGCCTGTGCTTTATACAGCGGCGGCGTAAAGGAAATGCATATACTATTGTTCAGGGTGTGTAACTGAACGAAATATTCTACATATATAACAAAACAGGAGCCTTGGCATCGTTCGACGCGACGGCGTAAGTAAATACATTGCAGAAAGCAGGAGCCTTGGCATCGTTCGACGCGACGGCGTAAGTAAATGCATAATCGGAAGTGCAGTAATCGGAAGTACAGAAAGCAGGGAGCCTTGGCATCATACGACGCGATGGCAAAGGTAAATTACATGGCCTGTGCGATATAAGACGCGTCGGCAGTATCAGCAGATATACACCTAAATCTGTATCCAACGATAGTTACGAGGCGAGCGAGTGAACACCGAAGTGTCCTAGAGGGCTCAACCAAGAACTAGGGTGAGATACTATTTTGAAGAACGCATATACTGTGTATTCGAACATATATATCCGACGATAGTTACGAGGCGAGTGCGTGAACACCGAAGTGTCCTAGAGGGCTCAACCAAGAACTAAAGCAAGATATTACTTCAGAAAGTATATGCTATATACAAACAATCAAATACTTGAGAGAGATGGTTTAATGAAGCGAACTTACTTCAATTTGAGGAAGAAACGACTCTGATTGCTTCAAACGCTTCGAACGAGGCTCGACTTCGAAAAAGGATCAACTTCGAACTTTGGACGAAAAAGGACTTGGACTTTGACTTTGAACCAAACCAGGTTCAAGTCAAGTCAACTGGGTTCAGACTTAGGTCAAGTAGGTTCAGACCTAGGTCAGGTGGGTTAGGACCAGGTCAGGCAGGCTCAGACCAGGTCAAGCAGGCTCAGGCTAAGTCAGGCAGGCTCAGACCAGGTCAGGTGGGCTCAGGTGGGCTAGGCTAGGTAGGGGAGGTTTGGAAAAGGAGGAGAGAGAGAGGGGTTGGCGATTTTCTAAAGGAGTGGGGGTCCTCTATTTATAGGTTCTGAAACTTGGGCCCCAAGTTTCAGAATCCCCTCTTTACCCTTGGGCTTTTCTGAGAATCCCTTCCATGGAAGGTGCTGGAAGGAGTTGGAAGGCTCTGGAAGGTGCTGGAATATTCTAGAATCTTCTAGAATATTTTCTGAGAAATATTTCTGTGGGTCCCACCCATATTTCTGTGGGTCCCGCAAGAATTTCGGGTTTTCGGCGATTTTTTTCCGAAAAATTCTGAGTACGCCATTATCTTCGTATTGATGCCACTAAGAAAGTTGGCTCGCAGGAATCCTTTGATTTTGTTCAGATAGGAAGTTATGGCTTCCAGAGTGTTTGAGCATATATTCGCGATTCGACGAATATCCTAAGTGTAACTGGCTCGCAGGAATTGATTCGTTTCGCATTCTGAGAAAAATGTCATTTTTACCGGTAAATGCCTCATGAATTTTATTCAGATATTTTCTGAAAAATTGCGGGTCTTACAACAGTACTTTCAAGGACCATCATCTTTTCCCGCAGTTTGTTAGGACCAAGAAAGGATTTGACCTGTTACTGAAGCATGGTTATCAGCCTTTCAAAGGATTGGGCAAGAACAGAGATGGCCGGCTAGAGCCAGTGATCCCTGATTAGCATCCGCGCAGGGCAGGACTAGGATTCACGGGCAAAAGATCCCACAAAAATACTATCTTCATTAAAGGGATCCATTAAAAATTTTCTACCATCTGTCTTTTCTATTTCATTCATTTGATTTTTGCAGTTTGTAGGGACAATGTCCCATTTCATTTCATTTTAAATGTCCTTATTTTATTTCAAGTCTTCAATAAAGTTATCAAGTTTCTCGTCTATCTGGATGTCATCTTTCTCTTATTCCTCTGCAATTTGTCTTCAAAATTCATTTGTTTTTATTTTTATTTTTATTTCCATGCAATTTATGTCATAGTAAAGGAGCTTTCTCTAAAAGCTATTCCTTTTCAAAATTTCAGAATGTCTTCTCAACCGATAAAAAGGTTAGTCATTAATCCTTCAATCCTATCGAAACCGGCAAAGATATATCGGGTCCGAGCAAGAACAGGGGACAGTAAGGTCACAAAGCAGTCAGAAGAAATGGCAGAATTCGATTCGTTGCTTCCAGAGTTGCCAGAATTTGCAGCGATTCAGAAACAAGATGAACCATCGACCCTAGTCCAGGATCCGACTGAGAACATCAATATTGGTTCAGAAGATAGTCCGAAAATTCTCAAGATCGGCAACAGCCTAAGTACAGATGAGAAGGAAAGGCTCATTGACTTTCTCAAGCAGCACCAAGAAGTATTCGCATGGACTTATGAAGATATGCCCGGTTTAGATCCTAAATTGGTGGAACATCGACTCGTTCTGAAGCCTGATGCGAAACCTATTAAACAGAAGTTAAGGAAAATGGATCCTCGAATCGAGCAACAGGTCAAGGAAGGACTTGAGGACTTGCTTAAAGCAGGATTCATTCGAGCAATAGATTATCTGGACTGGTTGGCGAATATCATTGCAGTTCCCAAGAAAAATGGCAAAGTGCGAATTTGTATCGACTTTCGCGATCTCAATAAAGCTACTCCGAAGGATGACTATCCCCTCCCAAATATTGACCTCCTAGTTGATAGCACGGCTGGGCATGCCATGTTTTCCTTCATGGACGGATACTCCGGATATAATCAGATCAAGTTAGCCGCTCGTGACCAATCCAAAACATCCTTCACTACGCCATGGGGCACTTTCTGTTATACGGTCATGCCGTTTGGGCTCAAAAATGCTGGGGCAACCTATCAGCGTGCAATGGCCGCCATTTTCCATGATCAGATGCACAAGACCATGGATGCATACGTTGATGACATCTTGGTCAAATCCAAGGAGGAAGGAGACCATATCGATGCCTTAAGTCAAGTCTTCAAGCGGCTTATTCTTTATAAGCTATGACTCAACCCTCAGAAGTGTGTCTTCGGAGTTGAATCAGGCAAATTGCTAGGCTTCTTGGTCAGCAAAAAGGGGATAGAAATGGATCCCGCCAAGGCAAACGCCATCATTGACATGCCACCTCCAACTACTCTTAAGGAATTGCGTAGTCTTCAGGGACGTATGCAATCAATTCGGAGATTCATATCCAACCTTGCCATGAGATGTGAACCTTTCAATCATCTACTTAGAAAAGGAGTGAAATTTGAATGGGGACCAGAGTGTCAGCAATCGTTTGAGCGTATCAAGAAATATCTTCTTAATCCGCCCGTTCTAAAGCCACCAGAATTGGGAAAGCCTCTCTTGCTATACGTTTCAATTAACCAAGCCGCTTGTGGCGGATTCTTGGCACAATATGAAGAAGGCAGTTTGGTTGAACATGCCATTTACTATGTAAGCAAGACTTTCATTGACTACGAGAAGAAATATTCTCAAATAGAGAAGACATGCCTAGCACTGGTATGGATGTGTCAGAAGCTGAGACATTACTTGTTAGCATCAGAAGTCAAGATTCTCTCAAAACTTAATCCTCTCAAGTATATTCTCGAACAACCATTTCTTAGTGGACGGATTGCTAAGTGGCAAGTCCTGTTAATGCAGTATGATCTGGGGTATGTTTCTCAGCAATCTATCAAAGGTCAAGCAATTGTAGACCAATTGGCAGATTTTCCTTTAGCAGAAGATGTTAAAATCGAGGATAGCTTTCCCGATGAGCGGATCTGTAATGTTCAACAATCCCCAGTTTGGAATCTGTTTTTCGATGGATCCAAGAACATGGCCGGCATAGGAGTCGGAATCTTGCTGATCACACCAGAGAAAGAGATGATCCCCTTTTCTCTGAAACTGAATTTTCAGTGTACCCATAATATGGCCGAGTATGAAGCTTTAATACAAGGTATGAGAATTTTGCAAGACTTCAATGTTCAGAGGGTACATGCTTTCGGCGATTCATTGCTCGTCGTCAGCCAAGTCAAAGCTGAATGGCAGGTAAAAGATCAGAAGCTGCTCCCTTACCAAAAGATCGTTTTATCCCTTATCAACAATTTCGATGAATTTCAGCTTTTCCATATCAAAAGAGAGTTTAATCAAATAGCTGATGGTTTGGCCAGCCTGGGCTCCATTATGTCTTTCAGAAATGGAGAATCCTGTCGCTCCTTTGAAATCGGTAGACTTGACCAACCTGCCTTCGTTCCGGTAATGCAAGTCAACCAGGAGGAACAGAAAAAGAAGCCTTGGTATCAAGATATCAAAAACTTTATTGAAACTGGGGAGCTTCCACGAGAGCTATCAAAGAAGGAGCAAAAAGCAATTCAGCATATGTCCGCCCGCTATTTTTTATCCTTGCCAATGTTCTTTATCGTCGTGGGTTCAGTTCTGAGTATTCCAGGTGCTTAGACGAAGAAGAAGCTAAAGAAATCATACGAGAAGCGCATGAAGGTATTTGCGGTGGTCATGTCGGCTACCAAACCCTTGTTAAACAAATCATTCGGGCAGGATACTATTGGAGAACCATGCAGCAAGACTGCTATCGTTTTGTGAAGAAGTGCGTTCAGTGTCAGATACATGCACCTTCTATTCATGCGTCAGCCACGTACTTGCAATCAGTCGTGTCTCCATGGCCATTTTCTATGTGGGCCTTCGACGTCGTAGGACCCATCTCTCCTTCAGCTTCTAATGGTCATAAATATTTTCTTGCCGCAACAGAGTATTTCACCAAATGGGTTTGAAGCCGTCACTCTGCGTACAGTGGAAGGTCGACATATAGTCTCGTTCATTCATAAGAACATTCTTTGTCGTTTCGGTATACCACACGACATCGTGTCAGATAATGGTACTCATTTCAAGAATGAGAGAATGAAGATCTTTTGTTCAAACTTCAGAATTCATCATCATTTTTCAGCTCCTTATTATCCACAAGGAAATCGTCAGGCAGAAGCAACCAACAAAAGTTTGATTCGCATCTTGGAAAGAACCGTTGAGATGGGTCGTGATTGGCACGAGAAAATTCATGATGCACTTTGGGCATATCGAACTACCATTCGAACCCCAACCAATGCGACTCCTTCAGAACTTGTTTATGGGACTGAGGTGGTGTTACCTCTTCATGTTCAGAAACCCGCCCTTAAGTTCGCATCTCTTTTAGAGCTACCACTCGATCAATATCAGCAACAGAGATTGGTACAGTTAGATTTACTCGATGAAAAAAGACTCAAAGCAGCAGAACACGCTCAGTCTTATCGTCAGAGGATAGCAAGGCAATATGCCAAGTTAGTCATCGAAAGGAGATTCCAAGTTAATGACTTGGTCCTTAGATCAACGGCTCATCTCAAGCATCGTCCACGTGGCAAATGGTCACCAAACTGGGAAGGTCCCTACGTGGTGAAAGAAGCGTTGCCCCGTAATTCATATCGTCTGATTAATGCAGACGGGGTAGAACTATCCGACCCCATTAATGCTCGACATCTGAAGAAATTCTATACCTAGAAAATCTCTATTCTATCTTTTGTATTCTTCAAAAATTCTCCTCAATAGATGATCAATTATTCTTTGGTCAAAATACCCCTCTTCCCCAGAATATACTGGGGCATTCTTGTTAAAGTTGCCTTTTATCCAAAACAATTTGTGTGCAGGCAGGATCTAATAAATCTCTCATTTTGCACGCATGTGCACTCAGTTGCATCTGTTTGCATTTGCACGCATTCATCTGCATCAATTTGCATTGAATTTTCCATTCAGGATAAGGGATAAATCCTGAGACCCCGGCAAGTCGTCCAAGTCATCGCCAATTGATGACCCTTCAAAACCCAGTGCTCGTACTGGTAATCTTTAAAACCCAGTGCTCGTACTGGTAATCTTTAAAACCCAGTGCTCGTACTGGTAACCTTTTAAAATCTAGTGCTCGTACTGGTAACCTTTTAAAGTCCAGTGCTCGTACTGGTATCCTTTAAAAATCCAGTGCTCGTACTGGTAGTCTTTTAAAACCTAGTGCTCGTACTGGTAACCTTTTAAAATCCAGTGCTCGTACTGGTAACCTTTTAAAGTCCAGTGCTCGTACTGGTATCCTTTAAAAATCCAGTGCTCGTACTGGTAGTCTTTTAAAACCCAGTGCTCGTACTGGTAACCTTTTAAAATCCAGTGCTCGTACTGGTAACCTTTTAAAGTCCAGTGCTCGTACTGGTATCCTTTAAAAATCCAGTGCTCGTACTGGTAATCTTTTAAAACCCAGTGCTCGTACTGGTAACCTTTTAAAATCCAGTGCTCGTACTGGTAACCTTTTAAAGTCCAGTGCTCGTACTGGTATCCTTTAAAAATCCAGTGCTCGTACTGGTAGTCTTTTAAAATTCAGTGCTCGTACTGATAACTTTTTAAAATCCAGTGCTCGTACTGGTAACCTTTTAAAGTCCAATGCTCGTACTGGTATCCTTTAAAAATCCAGTGCTCGTACTGGTAGTCTTTTAAAACCCAGTGCTCGTACTGGTAACCTTTTAAAATCCAGTGCTCGTACTGGTAACCTTTTAAAGTCCAGTGCTCGTACTGGTATCCAGTGCTCGTACTGGTAGTCTTTTAAAATTCAATGCTCGTAGTGATAACTTTTTAAAATCCAGTGCTCGTACTGGTAACCTTTTAAAGTCCAGTGCTCGTACTGGTATCCTTTAAAAATCCAGTGCTCGTACTGGTGGTCTTTTAAAACCCAGTGCTCGTACTGGTAACCTTTTAAAATCCAGTGCTCGTACGGGTAACCTTTTAAAGTCCAGTGCTCGTACTGGTATCCTTTAAAAAATCCAGTGCTCGTACTGGTAATCTTTTAAAATACAGTGCTCGTATTGGTACTTTGCAAAAGATCGGTCTTCATACTGGTCACAACATAACTCTCACATTGAGGTTCAGGCTCAATCTTTAGACCTGCGAACCAAACAATATGTATCAAACTCTTGGGTCGTTCCATTCTGTTAATCTGACATTCGGGTTGCCGATTTTGTCAAGACCTCTAGTCATTCGTGTTATCAAGCAGTTCTTTGAGTTATCAAAAGCTATCAAAATCAATCGCCAAGTATCTCTCTTGCGAGGGACCCTTTTTCCAGGGAGAGTTCGAGGGAACTCGTTTCTTTTCGCATGTCTTTATTGTTCGTTCGTTGAAACCCTTTTTCTAGGGAGAGTTTGAAGGGACTCGTGATTCACGAACAGTTTGCAAAATAATCTTTATTGTCACACAAGGAACCCTTTTTCTAGGGAGAGTTTCGACGGAAGCTCGTCCTCCTTGTAACCCTAAATGTCTTTTGTTAGGCCACCCCCGTCGTCGAGGACCCTTTTTCCAGGGAGAGTGTGATGGACTCGTTCCTCTATGATATCCTTTCAATCTCTGTTAGCGGCCCCCTTTCCATAAGAGAAGCCTAGAAATAGGGAGTTTTGACGAAAACTCTATTTCTCTTCGAAAGTTCGTTTTGCAAACACCTCCTCTTCAGGGAAGAGAGGAGTATCTTTTGTTACCCGTTCAGGTAAGGGTCAAGCCTGAGTCTCTCCTTTGGGGAAAGGAGAGGAGAATCTAGCTACGGATGTGTCATATAGATCTCAAATGATTTCCTTCACCAAGGATTCCAAGAATATTTTGTCAATTTGCCATAAAAAAAATAGTTGTTGATTCCAAAATCTTTATCGCATAAAATTGTACCTCAGAATACCTTCAGTATTACTTCCGAAGTGACAAAGCTTTTGCGAAAAAGGAATCAAAATTCAAAATCTTTCTATTGGCCAACCAAAAGGATGAAGAATAAATCCGCGATATGGCCAGCAAAGAAAATTCAATGTTGTTGCAAAGCCAGAAGTGATTGATATTGATCACAGTCAATGGAATATTTTTGAAGATCATTCTTGGAAAATAAGCAGTCGAAATATCCTGGGTGATACAGAAAAATCCACTCAATCTCCATGTCCCCTCAATCACCTAAGCTGCAATTAAATATCTGCAAAAGGGATCTCTCAACTGTCATCAAGATGAAGGCGAATTAGACGAGTCGACCCCCGGGGCCAAAGAAGATTTGGATCATCTCCAAGATGACGGAGTTTGTGACGGATCCTTCCAGGGAAAGTCTAGATCACCGTCGAGATGAAGGCGAGTGTGATGGACCTCTCGACAATCCCTAAAAGGTATTTAATTCCTGTTATCATCAAGAGATTCCTAACCAATGAGCCAATAACCGTCAATATAATCCCTGAGAGAAAAGAAGGATCGGAACATCTCTGAGATGAAGGAGTTTGTGACGTACCCTTCCAAAAAAATAAAGAGAGAAAAAGCTAGAACATCTCCAAAATGAAGGATGATGTAATTCCCGAAAAATCCAAGAGAGCTCCAATTCTGTCAAAAAAGAGTGCAGAAAGATCATCATGAGAAAAGAATCCCAGGATATCAGACTGCCGAATCTATCAAGAATCTTCTTTAATTTTGTGAAATTCTTTTATCAATATCCTTTCGCTAATAGCTCTCGCAATATCAAGAATACATTCTTTTCCGTCCATATCAATGAAATTGATAGCCACCTTGAAGGAAAGTCAATTGCAAGTAATTTGAATTCGAATCTTGATTCTACGGAGTTAAGCCCAGTCGGAGGTAATACTTCAGGTAGAAAAGAGGGAATATTTTTCATATATATATGTGCTTATCATTCTTGAATTAACTACAATTTTTTTATCTTATTGGCAATCTTTTTAAGTTATCCTGACATGAAGTGAGAACTTGATGTTTATTTTGATGTATTCAGGCGTTGTTGTTATCCCTTTTAGGATCGGATGATGGGAGTTGTCCAAGATCCTTCCCTTCTTGTTTTGATCTGAGTGCCTGGGCTCTCAGATTCGCACACTTCCCTGTGCTCCCCACTGTCCCACCATAGACAGTTCCCGTTCAGGTTAAGGGTTAAACCTGAATTTTCCGCAAAAGGTCATCTGTCTTAAAAGCCATTCAGTCTTAGCAATGAGACGTCCAAGATCAATCCCTTTTCAAGCTTTAGGGAACCCCCTTTCTTCCTTTTGCAAACCCCTCTCGAATTCATTGTGTAGAATTTGAAGGTCCCATCATGGTTTCTTCATTTGAGGATTCCGTATATCGTCCCCTTTCAGGTTAAGGGTTAAGCCTGAGCCTCGTTTTTCCACGAGGTATCGTCCCCTTTCAGGTTAAGGGTTAAGCCTGAGCCTCATTTTTCCACGAGGTATCGTCCCCTTTCAGGTTAAGGGTTAATCCTGAGCCTCGTTTTTCCACGAGGTATCGTCCCCTTTCAGGTTAAGGGTTAAGCCTGAGCCTCGTTTTTCCACAAGGTATCGTCCCCTTTCAGGTTAAGGGTTAAGCCTGAGCCTCGTTCCATACGAGGTATTTCCTGTCCCATCCAGGTTAAGGGCAAAACCTGAATCTCACTTCTTTTCGAAGTAAAATTTTCTCCTTATTCTTCATTTCATATCTATCATCATCCTTTGAACTAATTCTTTCATACCCAGTCAGATTCATCTAACTGGGGCATTTTTATAGTCCAAATTTGGTATGTTTTCTTTGCCACTAAGCTCGGCTTTCAACCGGCTTAGCAGCAAAGAGGGGCATCTGTAAACACACCAAATTTTTACCTTCATCCAGTGTTTGTTCATTTCATAAGTCATCACAGATCATTGCATGTCATTGCACGTATTCTGCATAGCATTGTATGACATTGCATCTCATTTTCGAGATCCAGCACTCCTATTTCAAAACATTCAATCCAGATTTGAATTTTAAAGCTTTATTTCAAAATCAATTTCAAAACCTGGGTTTTTATTCAATACTCTGTCATTTTCCAACCCCAGGACTTTGTATTTCGAAATATTTTCTCAGAAAACAATCTGGATTCCTTTCAAATTCAAACTTTAATCGATTTCAATTCACATATGAGACCCATTTAGATGGTGTCGCTTCTGAATGCCTCTATTCATCAAATTTCTCAAATTTTTTAAAGTTTCAGTCCGATCAGGACTCTGTCTCAGAGTCCTAATCCGGTCAGAAGTTTGGTTTTTAAGTCTGTTTTACTTCCATTCTCAATCTTTTTCGTTTGTTTTTGAAATTTAGGTCATTTCACAAAGTCCAGTTAGTTCAGGACTCTATTTTAGAGTTCGGTCGAGTTGGGAGTCTAACCCTGACTGTGTTTTCTGACTTATTTCATCATTTCTTGATAAAATCTTTTGAAAATTCTTTCATTTGGCTTTTAAAATATAAAATCTCAGAGTCCTAAGAGTTTAGGACTCTAACCCGGAGTTCCAGTTCGCTTGAGACCCTATTTTCAAAGATCTTGAATTTCAAATACTGATTTTAACCCCTTTTCAAAGCCATTTTCAGTGTTTATTTCAAAAATGTTCAAAATTCGATGTGGGCCCACTCAGTTGGCACCATATCCAGAGGAATTCTAACTCAGTTAGGACCTTATGTCATTTCAAAAATCCTAATTTTAAGTTTACTTTTGAAAATCTTTTGAAAACTCCTTCAATTTCAAGTTTTAAAATCGCTTTTTGAAAAACTCAAGTAGGGCCCACTCGGGGTGGCACCATATTCGAGTAAGTCAGGGCTAGACTAGGGTTAGTTGATGTCTTGGTTAGTGTTAGAGGTTTAGAAGAGTCAAAACCATTTTGAAAAACCCATTTTTGAAAGTTAGTTTTTAAAACTAGTGTTTTTAAAGGTTTTTAAAAGTGTTTTAAAAACCCAATGTGAGAGAATGCCAAGTGGCACCACATTTGGGGGATTCTTAGGTTTAGCTAGGGGTTAATTAGGAACTATTTAGGATAATTTAGACTAAGGGCATATAGGTAACTCCACCCAAAAATCGCCCCCCCCCCCTTTAGAGTCCAAAATTTTCAAAATTGTCAACTTTTAAACCTAATTTTTTTATTATAAATAGAGGCATAAGGGGGGTCGATTTTCCCATCTCTCTCTTATTGGATTCTTGGAGATTCTCTCTCCTCTCCAGCCCTTCCTCCATTGCTGCAACTCCAAGGTATGAACTTCTTCACTTTTCTTATTTTATTTAATGCTTTTTAATTTTTTAAACCTAGATTTAGGCTTGGTCACCCCTCCTTATGGAAGATCAACCATGGTTTCACCTCAAGAACCATCAAGAACCAGCAAGAACAATCCAAGAAGGTGATCTAACCCTGTTTTGGATAATTTACATAGATTTTAATCCATTAGAATTGATTTTAACATGATTCTTTGCATTATTAACCAATAAAATATATGATTTACCCTTTTTAATGGGTTAAATCTATGTTTTAAAGGTGATATCAAATTCCAGCCATTGATTCCCTGTTTTTATTTTATTTTCATGGTTTATTTATGTTTGTTTTACGTTCTATAGCATAAAAATAAGTTTTATTTACTGTTTTATGGTTTATTTTATTTATTTACATTAGTTAATGCATGGTTTTTCAAGTTTCTTAAATTTCTGTGTGTTCTAGGTTTAGAACAGTAAAGATGATGTTATTTAGGATTGAAGTTATCATTGTTTATTTCTGATTTTTTTATATGTGGTGCATGCATGAGTTATTGAGTTACTGTAGAAACATCAGAGGTTTTGGATCTCGGAAACCCTGTCAAAAAAATCAGACATCAAATCGGGTTTTTAAAGCTTTAAAATCGTGGTTAAAATCAAGAAGGTAACTTGCTGTGATGATATTTCTCTTATCTTATATCCGATTTTAGATCTGTAAAGTGCTATGGATTCACATTGAGTAGATCTGTCTACTGTGAAATTTTCGGATTTTTTGATCACTGTTTAGTATTTTTTCCTTTTTAGAGAATCTGTTTTTAAATTTAAAACTCGTTAGGGTTTACCAAAACCCTAATCAGACTTGTGTTAGTCATAAATCCCAAACCACAGATCCGATTTTAGATCTGTAAAAAGTGAGTATTGTTATTTGTCTGTCTACTATTCACCACTAAAATTTCAGAGATTTTTGTTTAGAATTGCTATTTATGTCTGTATTTTCAATCTGGAATAGCTGTTTTAATCCCTGTTAAGAGTGAAATATGTTAGCTCAGATTGTCGGAAGGGTTTCTCCCTAACCGGAGATGCTTTTTCTGATCTGTAAATTGGGAAATATCTGTTTTCCTTCCTAGTTAATCTCTGTAAAATTTCATAAATTTACATGGATATTTGACCCCTGGTTCAGGTCTTGGACTGAGACTGGTTGGTGAATTAGGTCAAAAATAGCATATTTTTAGGGTTTAATGCAATTTTCGGATTAATTTAATGTCAAAAAATTATTTTTATAATTCCAATTCGATATTAGGGTTATAACAAGTGCAGGTACCAATTTTTATGGATTTTGGAATCCATTTGATGGCTGAATTAAGCAAATTGCAAAACCGGGTTCCTAAAAGATCCAAAAACACTGCTAAAATCACAGTTTTTGTGATATTGTTGGATTTTCGTGCATAAGCATATATTTTTAGGGTTTAATCATGTTCATAATCATATTAGGATGCTTTAGGTTTAATTTTGTGCTCATTTGATTTCATTTAGTGCATAAAACCTAAATTTTTACCAAAATCTCTTTCTAAAAACCCTGATTTCAAGGCCATAGTCTTGCTATCGGGGGCAATTTGGTCATTTGACCTAAATTTCGAAATCCCTAACCCTAATTTTCATATTTTTAAGCATGTAACATCATATTTAGCTTAGTTTATTACATTCAAATTTCAAAACTTGCATTTTATCAGAATATCTTTCTAAAAACCCTAATTTCAAGGCCATAGTCTTGTTATGAGGGGTATTTTGGTCATTTTAACCCCAATTTCGAAATTTCTTATTTTCTCTTTCATATTTATTCAATGTTATTTCATATTTTATCAGTTTTGATTTGAGGGAATCATGGAAAAGGCTTATATCTAGCAAAATCCAACAATTTCCTGATATTGTTGGATAAATCTAGAAAAGCCAACATATTTTCATTAACCAAGTCTTCTAGTTTTGCAGGTACATTGAAGAATTTATTTTCCATGTATTTAAATTTCAATAGTGATGTAATTTGTAATTAAACTTTGAAATAAGAATTTACATTTCCTGCTTAGCTTAGGTTGCATTGCATATAGTTTATTTTTTTAAATAATGTTAATATGTGATGGATGATGATTCATGCATATTCAAACTCACTATGGTCTACACGAATGGCACATGCACTAGCTTCTATGAAGTTTATAAACTTGGTGGAATTTGTATTTATGGCCATAGTCAGAATATGAATGATACTTAGATTTATGATCTTCACATTAGCCACATTGAGCCTACACTCTTAGGCTAACTTCAAAATGCACTGCATTTCTCAAAAATACAAAAAGTATTTCTCAATTCCTCAAATCCATATTCATTCATTTCATGCATTTGCCAATTCCAATCTCAATTCAAAGAAGTTCATTTTCTCAAAATCTCCGAAGTCTTATAGCAAAATCGATTTTCCCAAAGACATTGAATTTCAAAGGATATTTCAAGTATTTCCCAAGTTCCAAATTCAAATTTTCTAAGTTAGAATTTCAATTTCCAAGTTTGAATTCAGAGAAACCAAGTCTCTCAGAATCGATTTTCACCAAATGTCAAGGATTCCTCAAAATCGATTTTATTTCTCTCAGAAGTATATTTGAAATCCCAATTCACGATTTTCCAAGATTTACATTTTATATTTCAATCATTCAAAGCAAACATCATGTTTTCAAATGTGCATTTTTCTGAAAATTCATAGCACATGCCTGATTCTATGTGCATTTAGAAATTAGAATATGATTTAGACAAGTTTAATAGAGTAGAGCATAAGATTGATCCTTGGTTCAATTACCCCTGTTAAAGGTGGCAGGAACGGTTGAACCTCGTACCGACAGGCGAGTCCCATTCTACGGAATTTTCCCGCATTTTAAAAACGGAGGCGAGTTATTTTCAAAAACTATTTCAAAGGTCAGTTTGATTTGCAAAAGTTAAAAATTTTGCGATGATAACACTCTGTCATCTGTATTATTCTTGAATTCTCTTCAAAGCTGACCTCTTCAATACCCCTAATGCTAGGGATATCAGTAGTGAAAGAGGGCCTGGGAACCATGGGCTGTGCCAGCCTCTGCTCAGGATCCTCGCCCAAGACTGTCGTGATCATACCACCTTTTGACCACTTGATGCACTGATGCAGAGTAGATGGTACCGCGTTTGCGTTGTGAATCCATGGTCTCCCGAGAAGCAGATTATAAGTGGGCGGCACATTGACCATGTGAAAGAGAATTGAATGGACCAAGTAGTCAATGAAGATCTCCAGGAAGATTTTTCCTTTCGCTGTTTGGCCATGATTGTCGAACCCATAAATGGTGATTGGATCTGGAATGTATTCTTCTTCTTTAATGCCCAAAGCTTTGGCGGTCATTTTCGGACATATATTGAGGCTGCTGCCTCCATCGATCAGCACATGAGGAACTGTCATCCCTCTGGTTCGAACCACAACATACAATGCATTGTTGTGAAATACATGAGGTTTAGGGAGATCCTCATCGGAGAAAGTAACTGGAGCATTAGTCATGGCCTGATTGACTATGTGGGCCATGTCTTTCTGAGTTATGCTTGGTTTCACCTTGATTTTCTGCAACAGATTATTTAATACTTGCTGATGTTTAGCGGAAGCTTGGGTTAAGTCCAAAATTGAGACATTGGATAATGCTGTAATAGGCTTTAGAGTGGATGTCTCGCTTTTCTTTGGGGTGGACTTAATGAGATGCTTAGGGAGCCATGGCATACTTCTGGCTACCTCGGGAGATACCCCAGCGGGCTTGTCAGATACTTTCATTTTGCCGAAAGTTGAAATAAGGTCCATCTTCTGGGCCTTGGACTGAGCCTGTTGCAATACAAGGACCCGATGCTGAGCTTGCATATCATTTTCAGAGCATGGCCTGATATGCTCCTGTGGTTGAAACGACTGTTCGGTGATGACTACTGTAGAATGACGAGGAAATGGCTCTTTTAGAATATCTATATTTTCATCTTCCGCACCTTCTACTAGAAGATTTTTATCAATAAGGTCCTGAACAATGTTCTTCAGAATGAAGCAATTCTCAGTGTTGTGCCCCACTGTTCGATGAAATTTGCAGAATTGGTCTTTGAATTTTCCCATAGGAGCGGAAGGATCGACCAGCCTGGGCAATTTGACCATCTTCTTGGTCAATAGGTACTCGAGTACAGTCTCGAGTGATTGATCTAATGGAGTGAACTTTCTCTCATAGCTCCATCCTTCGTGCTTCACTTTCTCTCGGGGTTTTGGTCCCTGCTCCAGCTGAAGCGGCTTGCTGAATTGCGGGATCGACTTTCCTTTCTGGTCATTCTTGTTTGAACCTCCTGTCCCATAACAGAAGTCTCTATTCTGCCCCTTGCGATGATTCCGTTTATTACTGACAGAATTAGTGAAATGAGTCTTCTTTTTCAACTCATTCTGACTGCTGTTCTTGGTGAAAGTGAAACCTTCGTAGAAACCATTCTCCATACTCAATTCGAGCCATTTGGCTCGCTCTGTTAACTCTATAAAGGTTCTGGATGGTGTGGTGGAGATGAGGCCTTTTAGGGGCTGCGAGAAATTGCTTAGAATCAAGGACAAAGCATGCCCTTCTGATATGGGGTCTCTCATCTTATTGCAAGCTGACCTCCAGCGGTGGATAAAATCTCGAGCCTTTTCGATTTCTCTCTGTTTCAGGCCACAGAGGTGGCTGAGGGTCGGGAGCGCCTCAGCATTGAACAGAAAGTGCTCAATGAACATATTCACCACCTTATCAAATTCTTTCAGCTCTATGGGGTTGATGTGCTCCGAGTACCATTTAGCTGCCGTTCCCTCCAGACTGCGAGGGAAGCAAAGGAAGAGTGCCCGATTGTCACGCTTGAATCGTGAACATTCAGCGAAAAATATGGCGAGATGAGCCTTAGGGTCCCCAAAACCATCGAACTTGATAAATTTTTTGGGGAGATTATCCATATTGTCGTCCCCATCTAAACCATCATAGAAGTCTTCGCTGGTGAAGACTTTCTTGCTCTTGTCGCGGGCCTGCAGATCTTTGACCATTCTCATCATATCTTTTAATTGTGACTGAGTAGGGTCATCAACAGACTGATTTTTGGATTTGTAAGCCGACCCCTGGCCCTGAGTCGACCTTTTGAATTCATGTTTATTTTCACATTCCTTGTCAGCATCGTCAGCTGATTCTGACTCATCAGATACTTCCTCATGACGACTCTGCTTTTTGCTGATATTCTTGACGGTATGACCCTTATCTTTCTGTTTGGTCTGAATTTGCTCAGTACTGGCCTCAGCTTGCTCTGCCAGCATCTTGGTCATCATTTTCTTGAACATGACGTACATTTGAGGATCAATGTCATCCTCAACCTGCTGTCCCTGATTTTTAGCTGATCGGGGGGAATCCATTTCCTCTTCTGAAGCGATCGAGTATGCCACACCTTCGATTGATGAGGTTTTCTTTCCGGATCTTGTATGAACCATCGGGTATCACAAATGTTCTCTTGAATATTGCTGATGCTCTCTGCAAGGTAGGATTGATGGTTAGGTTCTTGAAGGGAATTTGGTTTGGAGAAAAATATTTATTGAGAATTTTGGTAGACAATTGGAAGAGTATCCCATTACTAGGGATTGAGTCGTCGCTGGAATTACGACAATTGCGTTGCTATTCTTTGCAAAATAAACAACTGGAAGTATGCCTTGTTACCTAGGCGAGGTCGTCAAACCAAGATAGGATGAAATTTAAAGGAATTTTATTGAAGAAGAGGACATGATTTTATTAATAATAGACTCGACAAAGGGGAGGGGGACAGACAATTTTCCACCACTCCTGATAATCAGAGGACACTCGAGGACCAGGAAAAATAGTAAGACTGACAAAGGAATCCCAGCCATGCCTGGCAGAATGGTATGCTCCGGACCACTGATCTGATGTGAGATCGAATTCTGGCAAGATTCCTGCTAGCGAATGAATCTCTACGCGCTTCTGCCTCTGAGAGAACTGCCTGACGCACCACTCTGGATGATAGTATGCGCAGAAGAACGGGCCAAGTAGCCTGAACCGCTTGCCATAAGCGTAGGTATATCTGGGAGGTGATTCCTGACGATCAAAGTAGTCCCATACGACTTCTTCCTCCTGAAGGTTGTCGATCAGGAACCAGTATCGCGCAACTGGAAGAAGCTTCTCTCCATTGTATCTGAATGAACTGGCTCGGGCTGGCACATGCCGGAGGAACCAAGACTGCAACGCGTAAGTGCACCCTTCGACTAGGATCGACTCTCTGAGTGTGAAACGGGTCAACCCTTGGTATAGAAAGGCGAGTACAGCCATGGCTATCGAGAGGCGGCTGGTCTGTCGACTTCCCCACCTCCTTAAAAGCTGAACTATTCTGATATCCATATAATTCCGTCCATCTGGAAAGAGAGCGAGTCCCACAGTGCATAAGACCATCGCATGTTGAATTCTCTCTCGAGCTGTCCTGGACAACAAGCTGACTTCCGCAAATGCCCCATACTGTCTATAGATTTCGAGCAGGTTCACATATTCATTTCCATCTTCTTCAATCAAAGGCCAAGACTTGCGTCGCGTCATGCGAGCTAAGGCATCTTTAGGGTCCAGACCCTTGACATTAATCAAAAATTGTTTCTCCAATGGATCTCCAGGCTGACCGGCTAGCTCGGGCAATCCCATGATTTCTGAAAATTCATCCATCAGTATTGTCATCTCGCCTCATGGAAACCAGAAGGTAGAAGTGCTCGGATTCCACCGCTCTGCTAGTGCGTGGATCAAATTGCCGTTAACTGTCTGCTTTCCCACTGCGGACGCCAATTCTAGCCCACAATCGTCCAAGTGGTCCGGAAACATACAAGAGAAATTTTTGAGCCATGAATAGTACCACCGGGGAAAGAAGGATCCGGTGCTGAGGACTCGATGTTCGGGAAGACTTTGTCGCACCTCGTAGGAGATGTGACCCTCAGGGAAGACTGAATCAAGCTGACTGGATGACATGAGACTGGAAAACACGGAAAATTGGAATAAGACTTGGGAAAATACAGGAAATTTGAGGGAAATGCAGGCAGGATAAAAATAAAGTAGGAAATTCAAGATCCAGAAGACAGGAAAGATGGAAAATCACCTGGAGTTTTGAAGAAAATTAAGGAAAATTTGGGAAATCGTCCAGGGTTTGATGAAATATGAGGAAATAAATGGAAAATGAAGTATTTGGAAAATCGTCCAAGGTTTAAAACATGGACAGTACATGGACATAGATTGGGGAATTTTGAGAAAATCGTCCAGTATTTTAGAAAATATGGAAAATATGGAAAATAACAAAGAAATGACTATAACATATTCAATTACAACAAGTATGCACATACAACATTCCCTAAAAGCTGACTCTAGATGCACAAATTTTGAAATGGCTGTAGGACCTTAATCCTAACTCTAAGGTTCAAATCAACTGTATCCAATCCAGTTATGCCTATATACTCAAGCCAAGGCTCGATGTACGTGGCATAAAATCAAATTCTCCGGTTCTAGGTTCAAGTTTCCCAACATCCTTGAGCACCTGCCGATATACGTTGGACTATGGCCCTTGGTACGTGGCAGGGGGGGTTTCACCCAAATAGGTGGCCCAGTTGTGAGGCTTTGTCCCGAACTATGGTTCTGGAAGAGAGCCCAGCAACGTGAAGACCGGGACAATATAGGTGGGGTGATTTTTGAAAAACATGAGCACATGCAAGAAAACAGAGGGCTCTAAGTCCTAAAGAGATAGATTTTGAAAAAATTTTGAAGAAGCATACATTGTTTTCATACAATTCCTAAATTGAAGAGTGTTGTATTAGACCTAAGTCTATGTGAGCATGAATAATTTTCCTCAATATGGTCCTACCAAACCATACCTAGTCTATATGCATTCCATGTTAGCTGGGTTCAAGTCTAGGCTCCTAGGTTCACATGATATCATAAAAGCTGACATTCCATGGAAATCGATTTTGACAATTTGAACTGAGTAGAGCATTAGATTGATCAGGCAAAGACAGGTCCCATCACGGTCGCCAAACCTGTTATCATCGCAAAATTTTACTTTTGCAAATCAAACTGACCTTTTGAAAAAGATTTTGAAAAAAACTCACCTCCGTTTTAAAATGCGGGAAAATTCCGTAGAATGGGACTCGCCTGTCGGTACAAGGTTCAACCGTTCCTGCCACCTTTAACAGGGGTAATTGAACCAAGGATCAATCTTATGCTCTACTCTATTCAACTTGTCTAAATCATATTCTAATTCCTAAATGCACATAGAATCAGGCATGTGCTAAGAATTTTCAGAAAATGCACATTTGAAAACATGATGTTTGCTTTGAATATTGGAATACTTGGAATATAAACTCTTTGAAAATCATGAATCAAGGTTGAGATACTGTATTTGAGAAAGTGAAAATCGATTTCTAAAGTATTCAAGAGATTTTTGTGAAAATCGATTTTGAGAAATGTGAAATAACTTTGGAAAACTTGATTTCTTTGAATTCAAACTTTTAAATTGAATATATAACTTGGAAAATCAAATTTGGAACTTGGAAATACTTGAAATATCATTGGCAAATCCATATTTTGAGAAAATTGATTTTTGAATAAGACTTAGGGGATTTTGAGGAATTCAATTTCCTTGACTTGGAATTTGAATTGGAATTGGCAAATGCATGAAATGAATGAATATGGATTTGAGGATTTGAGAAATACTTTTTGTATTTTTGAGAAATGCAGTGCATTTTGAAGTTAGCCTAAGAGTGTAGGCTGAATGTGGCTAATGTGAAGATCATAAATCTGGGTATCATTCATATTCTGACTATGGCCATAAATACAAATTCCACCAAGTTTATAAACTTCATAAAAGCTAGTGTATGTGCCATTCGTGTAGACCATAGTGAGTTTGAATATGCATGAATCATCATCCATCACACATTACCATTATTTAAAAAAATAAACTATATGCAATGCAACCTAAGCTAAGCAGGAAATGTAAATTCTTATTCCAAAGTTTAATTACAAATTACATCACTATTGAAATTTAAATACATGAAAAATAAAGTCTTCAATGTACCTGCAAAACTAGAAAACTTTGTTAGTGATGATATGTTGGCTTTTCTAGGTTTATCCAGTAATATCTAGAAATTACTGGATTTTGCTAGATATAAGCCTTTTCCTTGATTCCCTTAAATAAAAATGATAAAGATATGAAATCAAATTGAACAAATAATGAATATAAGATATGGAATTTCGAAATTGGGGTCAAAATGACCAAAATACCCCTAATAACAAGACTATGGCCTTGAAATTAGGGTTTTTAGAAAGATATTTTGATAAAATGCAAGTTTTGAAATTTGAATAGAATAAACTAAGCTAAATATGATGTGACATGCTTAAATATGTGAAAATTAGGGTTAGGGATTTCGAAATTGAGGTCAAATGACCAAATTGCCCCCGATAGCAAGACTATGGCCTTGAAATCAGGGTTTTCTGAAATAGATTTTGGTAAAAATTTGGGTTTTATGACCTAAATGAAATCAAATAACTACAAAATTAAACCTAAAGTATCCTAAGATGCTTATGAACATAATAAAACCCTAAAACTATATGCTTATGCACGAAAATCCAATAATATCACAAAAAATATGATTTCAACAGTGTTTTTGTATCTTTCAGGTATCCTGTTTTGCAATTTTATTAATTCAGACATCAAATGGATTCCAAAATCCATAAAAATTGGTACCTGCACTTTTTATAACCCTAATGTCGAATTGGAATTATAAAAATAAATTTTTTGACATTAAATTAATCCGAAAATTGCATTAAACCCTAAAAATATGCTATTTTCGACCTAATTCACCAACCAGTTTCAGTCCAAGACCCAAACTAGGGGTCAAACCTCCATGAAAATCTATGAAATTTTACAGAGACTAACTAAGAAGGAAAACAAAGATTTCCCAATTTACATATTGGAAAACTCATCTCCGGTTAGGGAGAAACCCTTCCGGCAATCTGAGCTAAAATATATCACTTTTAACAGGGATTAAAACAGTTGTTTCAGATTGAAAATACAAGAATAAATAGCAAACCTAAACAAAAATCTCTGAAATTTTATTAGTAAATAGTAGACAGAAAAATAGCAATACTCACGTTTTACAGATCATGAATCAGATTTGTGATTTGGGATTTATGACTAACACAAGTCTGATTAGGGTTTTGGTAAACCCTAATGAGTTTTAAATTTAAAAACAGATTCTCTAAAAGGGGACAAATACTAAACAGTGATCAAAAAATCCAAAAATTTTACATCAGACAGATCTACTCAATGTGAATCCATAGCACTTTACAGATCTAAAATCAGATATAAGATGAGAGAAATATCATAACAGCAAGTTACCTTCTTGATTTTAACCATGATTTTAAAGCTTTAAAAACCCGATTTGATGTCTGATTTTTTTGACAGGGTTTCCGAAATCCAAAACCTCTGATTTTTCTACAGTAACTCAATAACTTATGCATGCATCACATATAAAAAAATCAGAAATAAACAATGAGTACTTCAATCCGAAATAACATTATCTTTACTGTTCTAAACCTAAAACACACAGAAATTTAAGAAACTTGAAAAACCATGCATTAACTAATGTAAATCCATAAAATAAACCATAAAACAGTAAATAAAATTATTTCTATGCTATATAACGTAAAACAAACATGAATCAACCATGAAAATAAAATAAAAACAGGGAATCAATGGCTGGAATTCAATATCACCTTTAAAACATAGATTTAACCCATTAAAAGAGGTAAATCATGTATTTTATTGGTTAATAAGGTAAAGAATCATATTAAAATTAATTCTAATGGATTAAAATCCCTGTAAATCACCCAAAACAGGGTTAGATCACCTTCTTGGATCATTCTTGCTGATTCTTGATGATTCTTGAGGTGAAACCATGGTTGAATCCATGAAATAGGAGGTATTAATGGCTAAAATTGATTTAAAACTATTAAAAACATGAAATAAAAGCTAAAAATTTAAACAAAATAATTACCTTAAGGTGGCTGCAATGGAGGAAGGGCTGGAGAGGAGACAGAAGCTCCAAGAATCCCAAGGAGATCAAGTTGGAAAAATCGACCCCCTATGGCTTTCTATTTATAAAAAAAATTTAGGTTAAAAATGAAATGTTTTAAAAAAAATTGGACTCTTCTAAGGGGGGGCGATTTTTGGGTGGAAAGACCTAACTACCCCTAGCCTAAATTATCTAAACTAATGCCTAATTAACCCCTAGCTAATCCTAAAAAATCCCCAAATGTAATGCCACTTGGCACTTTCTACATTTGGTTTTTTTAAAAACCTTTAAAAACCTTTAAAAACACTAGTTTTAAAAACTAACTTTCAAAATGAGTTTTTCAAAATGGTTTTGACTCTCCTAAACCTCTAACACTAACCAAGACATCAACTAACCCTAGTCTAGCCCTGACTGACTCGAATATGGCACCACCCCGAGTGGGCCCTACTTGAGTTTTTTTCAAAAAGCGATTTTAAAACTTGAAATTAAAGGAGTTTTCAAAAGGATTTTTCAAAAGCAATCTTAAAATTAGAATTTTTGAAATGGCATAAGGTTCTAACTGAGTTAGAATTCCTCTGGATATGGTGCCAACTGAGTGGGCCCACATCGAGTTTTGGAAATTTTGAAATAAACACTGAAAATGGCTTTGAAAAGGGGTTAAAATCGATATTTGAACTTCAAGATTTCTGAAAATAGGGTCTCAAGCGAACTGGAACTCCGAGTTAGAGTCCTGAACTCTTAAGACTCTAAAATTTTAAATTTTAGAATTCAAATGAAAGAATTTTCGAAAGATTTTATCAAGAAATGATGAAATAAGTCAGAAAACACAGTCAGGGTTAGACTCTAACTCGACCGAACTCTAAAATAGAGTCCTGAACTAACTGGACTCTGTAAAATGACCTAAATTTTGAAAACAAACAGAAATAAATGAAAATGGAAGTAAACAGACTTCAAAACAGACTCCTAACCGGATTAGGACTTTGAGACAGAGTCCTGATCGGACTGAAACTTTCAAAAATTTGAGAAATTTGATGAATAAAGGAATTCAGAAGTGACACCATCTCAATGGGCCTCATCTGTGAATTGAAATCGATTAAAATTTGAAGTTAAAATGAATTCAGATTGTTTTCTGAGAAAATATTTCGAAATATAAAGTCCTGGGGTTGGAAAATGACAGAATGTTGAATAAAAACCCAGGTTTTGAAATTGTTTTTGAAAGAAAAGTTTTAAAACTCAAATCTGGATTGAATGTTTTGAAAACAGGAGTGCTGGATCTCAAAAATGAGATGCAATGACATGCAATGCTATGCAATGCGATGGAATGATATGCAGAATACATGAAATGATATGCAATGATCTGTAATGACCTATGAAATGGACAAACACTGGATGAGGGTGAAAATTTGGGGTGTTTACATGAATGCACTTTGAAAAGATTTTCTGAGAAATTTGTTGGAAAATTGTGTATTAAGTCAAAGTAAATTCTTCACATATTCTGACTGTGGCCATGAATATGTTCAGAGTTTAATTGAGTTAATTCACAATATTTTGCAAAATTGGAAATATGATGTGCAATTTTGAAGATAGCCTAAGAGTGTAGGCTCTGTGTGACTAATAGGAAGATGCTGAATCTGGGTCTCGTCCATATTCCGACTAGGGCCGTAAATATGGACTCCACCGAGTTCCTCAACTCCCTAAGAGTTTGGTGCACGTGCCATTCATGTTCATCCAAAGTGCTTTTGAAATAAAATGCATGAATCACAAAATCAGGATATTACAAAATCAAACTACATGATATGCATCTTAATCTAAGTTGTGAAAGTAAATATTATTCCAAACTTGATTATTACATCTCTGACATAAAGTAAAAAAAAAATACAGAATTGAAAGAGTCTGCATCCTCCAGATTTCCCTGCAAAAGTGGGTTAGCACGAGGAGTGGACATACAAGATACCCAAGGAAATATATATACATATACATATATATATATATATATATATATGTATATATATATATATATATATATTTATGTATATACTTACATGAAGATATATATACATATATATATGTTTCTACAATTGCAAATCTAAAAAAAAAAAAAAATTCAATTTGCACCTATGTTGCACAGATGGGATATATACTAGAACATTGGATGATTGGAAGCATGAGGGTATGTCATAATATGTAATTATGTTCGATGATATACAAAATCAATGAACTGGATATACAGGTGAGAAATGATAATATCTATAGGTAACGGATGTAATATACATGCACATACACGTAGTAAGTTAGGTATGTATACAGGGAGGGATAAGGGATGATGGATATACAATACCATGGATGTTGTTGCATTTCTACACAATGTAAGCTATGGTTGTTGATGCTGATGTCAAATGCTTCCTATACCACAACATGATCTAAGTTTAGGATAAGGTGACTTACAGGGAAGGAAACATGATGTGAAAATCAAATTACAATATGCTGTGAGGAGTGATTAATATCAAAGACTTCATATGAGGCTCTTTGATGTGTGTAGGGTCTATCTGTACAATAGGTGGAGCAATAGCCTATGCCCTTTATAACATCACATGTGCATGGAATAAACTGGGTAATGGAATGAACATGGGTGGTGGCAAAACCAATGCAAAGATACAACATGTGGAGGGGCTACTACGATACGACTATTAGCTACTGCAGGGTGTGCAAACACCAACCATCGACATAACCTGTGCTTAATGTAAAAGTCTGATGGAGTTCAACTGACTTTTAACCTTGCAGCCATGTGCTAGTTTTTAGCAACTTGGGAGTCATAGTGTTAACAAGGGCATACCCTCTTGCTTTTACAAATTTCGACAACAACTATACATATGAGGTACATGTTACTGATGGTACAGAAGTGAGATGATAATGCATATGTATGATAAAAGTGTTACAACAAAAACTGAAATGTGTACATTGTGGTATACCAATCTTGAAATGACAGTAAGCTTGTGGAATGAAAGGAGTCACGCAACAACGAATGCTATTATTTACCATGGAAGACACAGGTGGCGGATGAATAACAAGGAATATTCGGGCAGGTAAGCAATGAAGTGAAAATATGTTAATCACTATGGCACTTGCAGCTAATGGAATGGAATTACAACAGTATGCAGGGATTACCTGTAATGGGTAAAACCGATACCTGTGATAAGAAATAACATAATAATGCTGAAGAGATTTTATATGCAAACTAGCTAACAGTTGATATGTAGCAGAAATCAGCAATAATGACATCTGGGAACTCAAAACTGATGTTATTGATCGCATCACTTTACTATTCAGCATTTTCATATAGACCATGGTTACTACCACCAGCTGCGTGGTTTCATCGGTTGCGAACATGAAGTCCTTCTAACAAAACTAGCCAGGGAACTATGCCATATAGATTTGCGGGTCAAAAGATATCAGAGTAGGAACTAGAATAGAACACCTTGTATAGCTATAATGAATCCATAAATTGTTTCAAGCTAATATTTACAGCAACCTAGTAGATTAAAAACATAATGCTGGCACCACCCTCAAGCGGCTTCACTAGTCTCATCATCTACAACCCACTAAGGATCTACCTGAGGGATCCACAACTAAAAAGGGGAAACTGATCTTCTTTCCAATGATCACTGTGTATTTACTGAAAATAAAGATAGTTGAAGGCAGGACATGGCATTTCGTTATACAACCGAATGGAGGAATGCAGGATATGAAAATAAACAAAACAGAAAAGGAAAAAGGAAGTACATAAAATTATAAATATTAGAAGATACAACCATAAACATTGCTGACGCAAGGGAATATAAGGAACAAGATACTAAATTTAGGTGTAGTGCTTTGGTTAAGAGCACCCTTTGCTATAGGATGAGCCTTGCCTGCCATCACTGTACCCCTCGATATACAGACACTTTCAGCCAAAACCTATACATATTAAAAAAAAATCACCTGACATGTAAAAGGGTTTACAACTAAATTTTAAACAAGAAAACCACGCGATAATGCGGAAATTGTTATAAATAACACCTGAAATCTTGATTACTGCATTTGCAACAGACTGAAGGGTGGAAATTTATGATAAAACGATCCTTTTTAATGATAAAGCTCGGGTGTATGACAGTATGAGTTAGATAGATATAAGAACATTATGAATTGAAGTAAGTAAAAAAAAACCCATTTGGAACCGTTCATAATGCTGGATCGAATCACACGAAAGTTTTAGAAGAAGAAAAAAAAATGAAAGAAACCAGTCATCTGGTGAAATTCAGACTGAATTGAGAATATCATTGAACGATATCCTCAATTCTTGACACCTTGGACAACCAAAATGCAAAATACGTTAGTTGCTGAAACGAATTTGCAAGAAAATGTAGTATGAACAAGATACCTACTTCACACAAACATGGATGTATAAGGTCTTTACCTTTGATTCGGCAGAGTCGACAAGATCCCTTCCTGTTGAAGGTTCTGCAGAGAATCGATCGTATAGACTAAAGCTTCTGAATGCCAACCGCTGGAGATGTTGTCTCTTTGAAAAGCAATGGAAAACAGAAGGGAATCGATCATGATGCTATAAGGAAGGGAAAGCTGGATTAAAGAAGAAAGAACAGGGGTTTTGAAAGATGAGAGGGCTGGAGCCGTGGGTCTCCCTTTTGCTGGAAGGAAGGAAGCAGAGTAATAAAAGGGGATTTCAGCGAAAAAGGGGGAGGAGATGCAGTCGACTTCCTGCTAGCTGATGGGAGGGGTCGAAAATGGGATTCGCCTTCTGCTAAAAAGGGGGGAAAGAGCCGATGAGGGAGACTCCAGAGATAGCTTTCAAAAACCGAAGTCCTCTCCTGCGTTGGCCCTTGTGGCTTTTTAATAGCCATCCCTCTTGCCTTTTCCCCCAAATTCGACTTTTTCAACTGGTTTTTGATAACCTTTAAAACAAAATTTTGATTTTTTTTGAAAATGTTCGCCGTTTTGAGAGGAGGACGGCTCCCTTTCTCAATTTTTTTTTTGAAAACTTAGGTAAAAATAAAGTTTTTGGGTAGGGTTTCACGGTGGCTCCAAAAAGTAAAGAAAAAAATGATTTTTTTTTTTAAAAACGGATTTTGTTTTCCCTTTTTTTCTTTTTTTTTAAGATGGTGCCACTAGCTATTTTGTAAAAAAATAAATAATTGAAAGGAGGGTTTTGTAAATTGGTGCCACCTCCGGATGGGCACTGTTTCGGAAATAGGAGAAATATTGGAGAATTTGAGTGTGACACCACCTCAAGTGGGCCCCATGTCATTTTGTTTTAAAATAAAAGCAAAGTAAAATTTTCAGAATTTTCATAATAGTAGGCTAGTTTAGAAAATACAAAAAGATGGGCTTGGTTTCAAAAACTAAAAAAATGGTCCTTCAGAGCAAAATAAAAGATATAGAGGTTTTATAAAGAAGTTCAGAGTCTTTTTGCAAAAGTTTTAAATAAAGTCCTCTAAATTTGAAATTGTGTCCCTCTCTTTCCAACTGATGAAATTTTAAAAATCAATACCAAAACTATCCAGATTATTTTCTTGAGAAAACTTTTGTAATTCGAGGTCCTGGGGGTAAAATGGGAAGAATTGGCAATTTTAAAAACCCAGGGGTTTGAAATCAATTTTGAAATATTTAAAACTCGAATCTGGATTAATACTTTTGAAAATCGAGAGTTCTGGACCTCAAAATGACATGCTGTGCAGTGCGGTGATATGAAATGCTCATGCAATGCTATGCAAAGACATGTTTCCTGAAATGCCCCTCTGAATTAGGGCTTGGAAATTCTAGCTTCTTGTCAACAGTAGGATTTTGAGATTTTGCAATTTGAAGCTATTTATGAGTCCAAATAGAAAAATTTTGAGACTTAGGAATGAAATTTTAGACTTTCTACAAGGTCTAAACTTAAAAAATGTCCATTTTGCCCTTTATTGATCTCGAAGAACCGAAATGTGATGATTGGTGGAGATGTCAGGGAGGTGAGTGAAAATTTGGGGTGTTTACAGATGCCCCTCTTTGCTACTAAGCCGGCTTGTGACCAAGCTTAGTGGCAGATAAAAACACACCAAATTTGGGCTATATAAAATGCCTCAGTTGGAAGGATCTGACTGGGTGTGAGGAAACTAACCCTGATGAAGATGGTAGGTATGAAATGGAGAATGAAGAGGAAAGATTCACTCTATGAGAACGAAGTTCATGTTTTTGCCCTTATACTAGATGGGACAGAAAATGCTTCGTATGGAACGAAGCTCAGGTTTGGCCCTTAACCTGATTGGGGAATGAAATATCTCATTGAAATGAGACTCAGGTTTGTACCCTTAACCTGATCGGGCGGAAAATAGAATACCTCATCAAAGGAGGCTCAGGTTTATACCCTTATCCTGATAGGGCGGAAGATGAAATACCTCATCAAAGGAGGCTCAGGTTTGTACCCTTATCCTGATTGGGCGGAAAATGAAATACCTCTTTGAATGAGACTCAGGTTTGTACCCTTATCCTGATTGGGCGGAAAATGAAATACCTCTTTGAATGAGGCTCAGGTTTGTACCCTTATCCTGGTTGTGCGGAAGATGGATGGAGTCCTCGAAAGAAGAGGCCATGATGAAACCTTCAGATTTTGCACAATAAATCCGACAGGGGTTTTTGCAAAAGGAAGGAAAATGGGGTCCCTAAAGCTTGAAAAGGGGTTGATTTTGGGCGTCTCATTGCTGAGACTAAATTAGCTTTTGAACTGGCCTTTTGCGAGAAAATGATTGGTGGTTCGACCTCGAACCGAAATGGGACTGTCTATGGTGGGACAGTGGGGACACAGGGAAGTGTGCAAATTAGAAAGCTCACGCTCTCCAAGAAGGGAAGGAATCAAGTCCTTAAGAGGGATTTAAAAATTGGTGTCAGGATGTATCAAAAACGGACATCAAGCTCTCACTTCACGTCAGGATAGCTAGAAAATATTGCCAAAATGTTGAGAATTTTGTTGTTGATTCAAAGTATTTGAAAATGATGCACAATGTTGCAAAATATTCCTCCTTTTCTACCTGAAGCATTACCTTCAAACGAGATTCACTTCGTAGAATCAAGATTGGGAATCCAAATTACTTGCGATTGACCGTCTTCAAGGAAGCTATCAATTTCCTTGATATGAACAGGAAAGAGAATTTGATATTCTGAAAGCGATTGATGAAAGAATATTGATAATAAAATTTCACAAATTTAAAGAAGATTCTTGATAGACTTGGCAGTTTGATATCCTGAGAGCTTCTCTCATGACAATCTTTCTGCACTCTTTTGGGTTTCGGTTACATTCTTCTTCATTTTGGAGATGTCTTGACTTTTCTCTCTTTCTCTCTTTTGGAAGGGTACGTCACAAACTCCTTCAACTTGGAGATGTTTCAATCCTTCTTTGCCTTAGGGGTCATGTTGATGATATTGGTTCATTGGCTTGGAGATCTTTGGGTGATAGCTGAAATTAAATATCTTTTGGGGATTGTCGGGAGGTTCATCGCATCTGCTTTCATCTCGACAGTGCTTTGGACTCTCCTTGGAAGGATCCGTCACAAACTCCGTCATCTTGGAGATGTTTCAAATCTTCTTTGGCCCCGGGGGTCTACTCTCTTAATTTGCCTTCATCTTGACGACAATCGAGAGATCCCTTTTGCGGATATTTAATTGCAGCTTAGGTGATTTTGAGGAAACATGGCTTGGGTGAATTCTCTCTCTTTCTAGCTCTTAGGATATTTTCACTACCTCATTTTACAAGAATAATCTTTAGAGATGTGCCATAACTGCGATCAATATCAATCATTTGTGGCTTTGCAGTAACCTTGAATCTTCTTTGTTGGCCATATCGAGGATTTATCCCTCCTCCTTTTGGTTGGCCAATGGAAAGAATTTGAATTTTGAATCTCTTTTCGCAAAAGCTTTACTCTTTTGGAAGTAATGCTGAAGGTAAACTAAGGTAAAGATGTATGCAATAAAATTCTGAAATCAACAGGTAATTGATTGACAAATTGACAAAATGTTCTTGAAGTCCTGGGTGAAAGAGAGTGTTTGAGGTCCGGCTCAACACATCCGTGACGAAAATTCCCCTTTCTTTTTCCCCAAAAAGAGAGACTCAGGCTTAGCCCTTACCTGAATGGGAAATGGAAATTACTCTTCTCTTCCCTGAAGATGAGGTGCTTGCAAAACGAACTTTCGAAGAGAAATTCAGCTTTCGTCAAAGCTCCCTAATATTAGGCTTCTCTTATGGAAAGGGGGCGATAATAGTGAGGTCAGAAAATTGGGTCATGAAAGAACAAGTCCATCACACTCTCCCTAAAAAGAGGGTCCTCCATGATGAAAATGGCCTAGTAGGAAAATTGTGGGGTCACAAGAAAAGTGAGTCTCCATCAAGCCTCTCCCTTTAAAAGAGGTTCCTTGTATGAAATTGGAAATTGTTTTGCAAACGGTTCACAAAGACGTGAGTCCCTTCAAACTCTCCCTGAAACGGGGCTAAGTGAACGAATTGGATAGCATGCGAAAAGAACAAGCTCCCTTGAACTCTCCCTAAAAAGGGTCTCTCACAAGAGAAAATGATTGAAATTGGATATTGGGATTGATTGACCCAAAGGTCGAAATTGGAAATTGGAAAATTGATTGTTGGAAACTGGATGACCCGGAGGTCGAAATTGGATGACCTAACGGTCAAAATTGAGAATTGGTTGACCAAAAGGTCGAAATTGTGTAACCCGAAGGTCAAAATTGAGAATTAAGTGACCCGAAGGTCAAAATTGAGAATTTGATAATTAGAATTGAGAATTGGAAATTGGGTGACCCGGAGGTCAAAATTGGAAATTGGGTGACCCGGAGGTCAAAATTGGAAATTGGGTGACTGTTATCGTCGCAAAAATTTTCCCGTCTCCCTTCCTTGCGGAAGAGAGAGGAAAATGCTTTTGTGATTCAAACTTGACCGGATTTTGGAAATTGTTTTGAAATACTCGCCTCCGTTTTTGAAAATTGCGGGAAAATCCATGGGATGGGGCTCGACCTGTCGGTACGAGGTTCGACCGTTCCTGCCGCCTTTAACAGGGGTAATCGAACCAAGGACCAAAATTGTGCTTGACTTAGTTAAATCATCAAAATTGTGTTCTATCCTAAATGCACAGAGAATTCAGGCATGTGCTATGAGATTTTGGAAAATGGAAGTAGGAAAAACATGATGTATGCTTGGAAAATATTTGGAGTTGAAAGATATTTCTCAGGGAAAAGGTGAAAGTCAATTTCTCAGGAAACTCAAATGAAAGGGGTATGGAAATCACGAGAAAGTTCATAAAGGTGTGTGAAAATCATGAATTGATGAAAATCCTGAGAAAATGGAAAGAATTCTTGAGAAAAGGGTAAACATTTGAAGGGAAAATGTTTGTCAGGAAAAGCTTCAAGTTTTTGAAAGCTTTCTTTGGAAAGTGGCTGAGATTCATTGGAAAATTCTTTGGAGAGGGAGAATTGAAACTCGGGAAACTGAAATCCTGAGAATCTTAGCCTTGAAACACTTGGAAATCGATTTTTGATCTTTGAGAAAGGCGAGAGACTTCTTTTGAAAATCTTGGGAAAATAACCTTTTCCATGGAAAACTGTGAAAAAACTTGACTTGGAAAAACCGATTTTGAAAAATTCTCAGAGTTTCTTTAGAAATCGATTTCTTGAGAATGAAATTTTCTTAAGAAAATCATGAGAAAACCAATGATTTCATGATGCAAATGATATGAGTGAATGAATGCACTTTGAAAAGATTTTCTGAGAAATTTATTGGAAAAATGTGTATTAAGTCAAAATAAATCCTTCACATATTCTGACTGTGGCCATGAACATGTTCAGATCTTAATTGATTTAATGCACAATACTTTGCAAAATTGGAAATATGATGTGCAATTTGGAAGGTAGCCTAAGAGTGTAGGCTCAGTGTGACTGGTAGAAAGATGATGAATCTGGGTCTCGTCCATATTCCGACTAAGGCCGTAAATATGGACTTCACCGAGTTCATCAACTCCCTAAGAGTTGGTGCACGTGCCATTCGTGTACATCCATAGTGCTTTTGAAATAAAATGCATGAATCACATAAATAGGATATTGCAGGAATTTAAACTATATGATATGCATCCTAATCTAAGCAGAAAATAAAATTTCTTACTCCAAAATTTACATTATTACATCACTAAATAAATGAAATAAAGGGAAATTGCAGACTTCAGTTCTTTCTTTTGAATGTCTCTGCCAAACTTGAAATGGGGTTAGCTCAAATATGTGGGTTTTTCTAAGATTTTCTAATAATATTCTGAAATTATTAGACTTAGTTGGATATAAACCCTATTTCCATGCTTTCTTGATATTTGAAATGATATAAATGCAACAAATTCAGTAGAAAATAGTTTGAAATTCGAAATTATGGTCAAAATGACCAAAATACCCCTAATATTAAGGTTACATCTTTAAAATCAAGTTTTTTTTGAAGGAAATTTTGGTAAAATTGAGATTTTGAAATTCAAATTAAACCAAATGATGATGAAATGCAATATGAGGCATGATGACATGCTGCTAAACACATTAGGATTGTAAAATCAGAATTTTGACATGCTATCATCCATCAAAAATAACGAATTTCGCTTGTTTTTCACTTGATTCGGGGTCCTGTGGGGCCCTGTTTTGATGATACGGCTAGATCGAGCATCAAACGAATTCTAAATTCTGTCAAATTCGGTATGAAGCATCTACCTATTCTGATAAATAGCCTAGAATACAAAAACTCACGAAATGACATGGTTTAGATACTAAAATTTAAAGAAAATCCTAAAAAGGGCGAATTTCGCCTACGGACCCGAACCAAATGCAACACTTAATGCGGTAATATGAGAATTCCACCATAGAAACATCTGAGATTTTGCAGACTGCTAAACGACATGATAATAATAAAATTTGTCTTTTACAGCCTCGGGATTTGAACTACGGTGAGTGCGGTAATGAGAATTTGGTTCTGACGGAGGCAAAATCAACCCGATCCGATGTAAAATTGCATACAAAATATCATCCTACCATAGAAATTTCTGATATTTAACTGAGTAACTAACGACACACACAGTAACAACTTTTATGTTTATGATTTTAGCATTTGATCAACAGGAAAAGAGATAAAAATACGATTTTCATGCCTAAATCAACAGAGCAGACGAATATGATAAAACAGGAGACTAACAAGAAAAATCCGAAACAGATATTAATACTATTTTAAAAATCATAAGCTTTCAGATTCAAATAGAGGACACTATGAACATGACACTCACTTTTTACAGATTCGGATTTGGAGCAATACCCAAGGAGAACCCGTCGACTTAAATCGATCTAAAGTCTCCAAGACCCAAATCAGGCTCTGACACGTGTCCTGAACTCTCGGATTTTTGTCAGATGTCACAAAAATTCTAAAAAATCTGAAAACTCATCTTAAATACTAGACATCATCCCGAGTTCAGGACATTTTTTGGATCCAAAATTGGACCTCATATGAGAGAGATCTCGATTTTACAAGTCGAAAGTAAATTTTCAAAACGTATCCCACTTTTTGGCAGATTGTTAGGGACACCTAGAGGCGAATACCATGATTTTTTTAGTATTTTTAACGAAAAATAGATGCATGAAATGACGTGTGGACTGACTGACAAAAACAGAAAATTACAAAAATGAAGCAAAATTGAAATAAAGGCTAAAAAAAATCTAATTAATTCCTAAAATATACTAAATCAACGAAATGAAATATGAACTAAATCTAATTAATGCATTAATGTTAAAATCATCAAGAAAGCATAATTCTACTTTTAATATATGTCGTTTTATGAGAATAGTTCGATCCATCATTCGGATGAGCTCTTTCTTCAAAACGAAGGTGCAAATCAAGACAAAGGCATTATTTCGATAAAACCAATTAGAATAGAGGTGTACCTTGTGTTCTTTTGCTGTTTTGGAAGTCCCGAAATGAATGGTTATGGATGGCTTCTTTAATCCTTCGACCCGGGCTTCTGAAGGTTCACAAAAATCGATCTACGCGCCTAGATCGAGTTGGAATTGATGCAAGCAAGATTGGTACTTCGATGCACCCTCTCAATTGAGCCCAAGGGGGGCGTGAATTCAGAACATCAAAACCGTGTAGTAGGGCACTCAGAGTGAAAATGCTAAATCCAAAGTGAGCTCTCCCTAGGCTGGGCGTGGGGCCTTGTATTTATAAAAATTTTTGGAAAATTTTGAAATTCAAAGAGGCTTAATCTGAGCCCTCCATGTGGCACCATCTCAGAGAGTGTTGTCTTGGAGTTTGAAATTCAAATTCTGCTTTATTCTGGAAGGAGGAGAGACTGCCATGTGGCGCCATTTCAGAGCATCCACGTTGACATATGTCAGAAGGAAAGGCAGAGGATTTAGATGGTGCCACCTCAGAGAGAGTTTGAAATTTAAATTTCTGCTTTTTCTAGAGGAAAGGAGAGACTGACATGTGGTGCCACCTCAGGGTGGCTCCACATTGACATGTGTCAGGAGGCAGGAGCTGAAGAAGCTGAAGACGCCACCTCAGAGGGGAGCTATTCCTACTTTTTCTGATGCAGGGAGGTCTGGCCATGTGGCGCCACCTCGGGGTGGCTCCTACAATGAAATGTGGCAAGAGGGAGGAACAGGGAACATGTGGCGCCATCTTAGGCCAGATAGAAAAGGTAAGGTTCAGGATTTGCGCCACCTCAGCCTGGGTTTGAATTTTTTTGAATGGTTGCTTTTTCTAAAGAAGGCCAGGGGTGACACGTGTCCTCTACTTTTTCTGAAGGAAGCTAGGAGTGACATGTGTCACTTACTTTTCTGAGAAAAGTAAGGAGAGACATATGTCATCCTGCTTTTTCTGAAGAGAGCAGAAAATGACATGTGTCCTATACTTTTTCTGAAGGAAGCTAGAAATGACATGTGTCACTTGCTTTTCTGAGAAAAGCAGAAGGTGACATGTGTGAGTCTGCTTTTCATGAGGAAAGGAGAGAGTGACATGTGTCACTTGCAGGAGACATAATTCAATTGGCGCCACCTCAGGGGAGACAAGCTCTACTTTTTCTTGACAGGGCAGCACATGACATGTGGCATCTCAGGGTGACCTTGGAATGACACATGGCACAAGGTGAAGATGGTGGACATTGACACGTGGCATGGAATGAAGAGGATGTCTAATGACATGTGGCAGCATCTTAAGGTGGCCCCACACTGACATGTGTCGGAGGATGGAAGGAGAGAGAGAATGACATGTGGCGCCAATCCAGGGACAAGGCTCCTATATTTTTGGGTTTTTCAAAATTCAGGTTTTTCAAAAGAAAAGCCTATGTGACACCACCTCAGTGTGGGTCCCATATTGCTTCTTTATTGAAATAAGGACAAGTCAGTAAAACCTCTTTTTGGAATTTTCATAAAATCTGGACTAATTGGCAAAACAGAAATTTTGTAAAGAGTTGGCCCCTGTAAGGCGATTTTGTAAAAGGAAGATATTTGAAATTGTTGACAAAAGGGCAAAATTTGAGATGAAGGGGCTAGAATCAAAATCCTTATCGAAAATTATCCAGATTGTTTTCCTGAGAAAATATTTTGAAATTCAGAGTCCTGGGGGTAAAATGGGAAGAATTGATAATTTTGAAGACCCAGGGTTTTGAAATCGATTTTGAAAATAGTTAAAATTCGAATCTGGATTGAAAATTTTGAAATCAAGAGTTCTGGATCTCGAAATGACATGCTGTGCAGTGCAGTGATATGAAATGCTTATGCAATCCCATGCCTTGTGAAATATAATCTTGAACCAGGATTTGGAGATTCTTGTCTCCTATCAGGAGTAGAATTTTGAACATCTGAGCTAAAATAAAGAAATTTTGAGAGTTGCAGCTAAAATTTGGACTTTTGCAGGTTCCATGCTCAAAAAATGACCATTTTGCCCTTCGGCAATTTTCGGGGAGGTGAATGATGATGCTGGGTGGAAATGTCGGGGAGGTGAGTGAAAATTTGGGGTGTTTACAGATGCCCCTCTTTGCTACTAAGCCGATGTGTGGCCGAGCTTAGTGGCAAAGAAAAACACACCAAATTTGGGCTAAAAACAATGCCCCAATTAGAAAGATCTGACTGAGTATAGAGATATTAGCCCAGTGAAGATTGGTAGATATGAAATGGAGGATGAAGAGGAAAGATTCACTCTGCGAGAGTGAAGTTCAGGTTGTTACCCTTAACCTGGATGGGACAGAAATACCTCGCATGGAACGAAGCTCAGGTTTGGCCCTTAACCTGATTGGGGAATCAAATATCTCATAAAATGAGATTCAGGTTTGTACCCTTAACCTGATCGGGCGGAAGATGAAATACCTCTTTGATTGAGGCTCAGGTTTGTACCCTTATCCTGATTGAGCGAAAGATGAAATACCTCTTTGAATGAGGCTCAGGTTTGTACCCTTATCCTGATCGGGCGGGAATCAAGTCCTTAAGAGGGATTTAAAATTGGTGTCAGGATGTATCAAAGACGGATGTCAAGCTCACACTTCACGTTAGGATAGCTAGAAAATATCATCAAAATTTTGAAAATTCTGTTGTGGATTCAAAGTGTTTGAAATTGATACATATTGTTGCAAAATATTCCTTCTTTTCTACTTGAAGCACTACCTCCAAACGAGATTCACTTCGTAGAATCGAGATTGGGAATCCAAATTACTTGTGATTGACCTTCTTCAAGGAAGTTATCAATTTCCTTGATATGAACAGGAAAGAGAATTTGATATTATGAAAGCAATTGATGAAAGAGTATTGATAATAGAATTTCACAAATTTAAAGAAGATTCTTGATAAATTTGGTAGTTTGATATCCTGGGAGCTTCTCTCATGACAATTTTTTCTGCACTCTTTTGGCTCTCTTGGGTTTTGGCTACATTCTCCTTCATTTTGGAGATGTTTTGACTTTTCTCTCTCTTTTTTTTCCTCTCTTGCTCTCTTTTGGGAAGGGTACGTCACAAACTCCTTCAACTTGGAGATTTTTGATCCTTCTTTGACGATATTGGCTCATGGGTTAGAGATCTTTGGATGATAGCTGAAATTAAATATCTTTTAGGGATTATCGGTAGATTCATCGCATTTGCCTTCATCTCGATAGTGCTTTGGACTTTCCCTGGAAGGATCCGTCACAAACTTCGTCATCTTGGAGATGTTTCAAATCTTCTTTGGCCCCGGGGGTCTACTCACTTAATTCACCTTCATCTTGACGACAATTGAGAGATCCCTTTTGCGGATATTTAATTGCAGCTTAGGTGATTTTGAGGAGACAGGGCTTGGATGAATTCTCTCTTTTTCTAGCGCTCTGGATATTTCCACTACCTTATCTTTACAAGAATAATCTTTTAAGATGTGCCATTGACTGCGATCAATATCAATCATTTATGGCTTTGTAATAACATTGAATCTTCTTTTCTGGACATCTTGAGGATTTATCTTTCATCCTTTTGGTTGGCCAATGGAAAGAATTTGAATTTTGAATCTCTTTTCGCAAAAGCTTCACTCTTTTGGAAGTAATGCTAAAGGTAAACTGAGGTAAAATTTATAAGACAAAGTTTTTGGAATCAACAAATAATTTGGTTAACAAATTGACAAAATTTTCTTGAAATCCTTGGTGAAAGAGAGCATTTGAAGTCCGGCTCAACACATCCGTGACTAGAATTATCATCTCCTTTTCAAAGGAGACGACTAACAATATTAGTTCAATAAAGAACGACCATCAGTTCACTGGGAACAATATCAGTTGAATTAAGAACGACCATCGGTTCACTGGGAACAATATCAGTTCAATTAAGAATGACCATTGGTTCACTGAGAACAATATCAGTTCAATTAAGAATGACCATCAGTGGGAATAATATCAGTTCAATTAAGAACGACTATCAGTTCTTTGGAACACTATCAGTTCGATGAAGAATGACTATCAGTTCGATGAAAAATGACTATCAGTTCACTTGGAACACTATCAGTTCAATGAAGAACGATTATCAGTTTGCTTGAGAACACTATTAGTTCGATGAAGAACGATTATCAGTTCACTTGGAACACTTATCAGTTCACTTGGAACACTATCAGTTCAATGAAGAACGATTATCAGTTCGCTTGGGAACACTATCAGTTCGATGAAGAATGATTATCAGTTCGCTTGGAATACTTATCAGTTCACTTGGAACACTATCAGTTCAATGAAGAACAATTATCAGTTCGCTTGGGAACACTATCAGTTCGATGAAGAACAATTATCAGTTCGCTTGGAATACTTATCAGTTTACTTGGAACACTATTAGTTCAATGAAGAACGATTATTAGTTCGCTTGGGAACACTATTAGTTCGATGAAGAACGATTATGAGTTCGCTTGGAACACTTATCAGTTCACTTGGAACACTATCAGTTCAATGAAGAACGATTATCAGTTCGCTTGGGAACTGTAAGACCCGCAATTTTTCAGAAAATATCTGAATAAAATTCATGAGGCATTTACCGGTAAAAATAGCATTTCTTCTCAGAATGCGAAACGAATCAATTCCTGCGAGCCAGTTATACTTAGGATATTCGTCGAATTGCGAATATATGCTCAAACACTCTGGAAGCCATAACTTCCTAACTAAACGAAATCAATAGATTCGTACGAGCCAACTTTCTTAGTTACGTCAATACGAAGAAAATGGCGTACTCAGAATTTTTCGGAAAAAAATCGTCGGAAACCCGAAATTCTTGCGGGACCCACAGAAATATTGGTGGGACCCACAGAAATATTCCTCAGAAAATATCTTGTGGGACCCACAAAATATCCTATGGAAATATCTTGTGGGCCCCACCTCAAAAGGAACCTCCAGGAATTTAAAAGAAGCCAAGGGGTAAAAGGGGCATGGAAAAACCCAAGAGGAGGTGGGCTTGGGCTATAAATAGCCCTCCCCACTCTCTCTCTTCTCATAATTTCGACCCCCCCTTTCTCTCTTGCCTTCTCTCTCTCTCTTAAACCTCCCCTACCTAGCCTAGCCCACCTGACCTGGTCTGAGCCTGCCTGACTTAGCCTGAGCCTGCCTGACCTGGTCCTAACCCACCTGACCTGGGTCTAAACCCACTTGACCTGGTCCAAACCCTGTTGACTTGACTTGAACCTAGTTGGGTTTAAAGTCAAAGTCAAAGTCCTTTTTGGTCCAGATTCCGGTTTGGATTTCTGAACCCAGACTTAGCCTACTTGAGCTGAGTTCGAACCTGCTGAACCCAGTTGACTTGGATCGAACCCTGTTTGGTTCAAACCACTTAGGTTGAGTAGCTTGACCTACTCTACCTCTTTCTCAATGAAGTCAGCTTCATCTGACTTAGTCTGACCTCTCGAAGGAAGGCTCGAAGCCAAAGAAGCAACCCGGAGCCGTTTCTTCCACGATTGGAAGTAAGTTCGCTTCGTTGATCCATCTCTCTCAAGTATTTGATTGTTTGTATATAGAATATACTTTCTGAAGTAGTATCTTGCTTTAGTTCTTGGTTGAGCCCTCTAGGACGCTTCGGTGTTCACGCGCTCGCCTCGTAACTATCATCGGATATATATGTTCGAATGCGCAGTATATGCGTTCTTCAAAAATAGTATCTCACCCTAGTTCTTGGTTGAGCCCTCTAGGACACTTCGGTGTTCACTCGCTCGCCTCGTAACTATCGTTGGATACAGATCTAGGTGTATATCTGCTGATTCTGCCGACGCGTCTTATATCGCACAGGCTATGTAATTTACCTTTGCCGTCGCGTCGTATGATGCCAAGGCTCCCTGTTTTCTGCACTTCCGATTACTGCACTTCCGATTATGCATTTACTTACGCCGTTGCGTCGAACGATGCCAAGGCTCCTGCTTTCTGCAATGTATTTACTTACGCCGTCGCGTCGAACGATGCCAAGGCTTCTGCTTTGTTATATATGTAGAATATTTCGTTCAGTTACACACCCTGAACAATAGTATATGCATTTCTTTACGCCACCGCTGTATAAAGCACAGGCTTCTGCTTATACTACATATATAGCACATAAATGAGCGTTCAAATGGAGATCAACTCCAAATCGCCCATGCGATTCCTTGACCGCTCCTCGTTCAAGATTCTGCTTGACGAATGAAGCCCCTATTGGAAAGGCTTCGCTTTTTGGCAAAATGCTCTTTACGTAAAGACTAAGTTAATTACGTATGGCCTGGCTATGGCCAAGGGTTCCTGCAACCTTGATGGATGCAAAGTACGCACAACGGTGCACATCCATTTCCCCGAATTAAGCGTGGCGATTTCCTACCAAAGAGGGGAGATGCCGCTGAAATGGATAAAAGAAACGCACGCTTTCTCCGTAAAAGAGAGGAAGTGCTGCTGAAATTTCTAAAGAAGCTAAGAATAGCTCAGAAAGAACGTAGCAGGATACTCTGACATATAGCAGAGTGCTACCCAGTTCATGGTTTGCCCTCTACAACGTAGAAGGGTTCGTCGCACCACTGCCGGTAGAGCAGGGGAGGTGCTGACGAAATGGTCGGCAGAAGAGCTGCCAGAACCAATGGAACGACATAATGATGTCCGTTGATGGAACGATGCCAGATCGGCTCGTATCCTTGTGCCTGCAAGGGCACCTTGCTCGTAAGGGCCGCTGAGCCGGAGTAGAGGTTGCGCCTTGGCTAGGTTTGGACTCGTTGCGTAAAAATACGCCGAGTAGCCGATCTATTTAGATCGAGTCATATGCATGCTCATTGAGAACGGTTACACAACCAGACTCGTAAGGGCCGAAGAGCCAGAGTGTGTTGTTTCCACCCAAAGAGGTGTGATGCTCGTGGTGGCCGAAGTGCCAAAGAGCGGTGTTCTGCATACATATAAATAAGACTTAAGGTCGCACATACCCCGCGGTTGAAGATCGTGTTAGGGGTACCCCCTCAGTAATGACTGTGTTGGGGAAGACTGAATGGGGTCGGGTACATACTCTCGTAGTGCTGAAAGCACGGGCTGCCTAAATGGCATGCAGATTCTGTCCAAGTAATTGTAAGACTGGCAGACCCCTTCAGGAATTATGCTCACTGTGGAATGACAGTGATGGTACAGCCTTGAGTGACATGTATTTTACTTTGGACCTGATAGAGTCCACGATGGCCTCAGTCACTCATGGGTTTTGGGGTCGTGGTTATCCTTAAGATCTAAGGATTGAACCCAACTACTGCAAGTAGAGGATGCATCCGAATATGGGCCTAGTAGGATTCTCCCAGTTGAAACACACTGCCCTACTATGGATAGGGTCAACAGGCCTCTGGGGTATCTAAAATACATAGAATAATCAACCCTCAGAACGTCGCGTTGATGCCCGGACAATAGCTCTACCTGCGTACCAAAGGCGGGAGCGGTTAATTATCAAACAATGCATTAGCTCTAGGTACAACGATGCTTTGAATGTATGAGTGGATGACGTGTTGAGTCAGTCCTGCATAACCTTTGTGAAGGTGTCATGTTCGGTATACTACTGGACCGACTGGGCAAAGACCCGTGTTGTATCCGCACGACTAAGCGAAGCTCAAGGAGTTGTCCTTAGATGCGTGGGATACGGATGTGCCAAGTATGAAGACTTGAGCTAGACATCACTTTGAGACCCGGAAGAGGTCATGGCTAAGTCGTGGAGACTTAAGCGGCTATTCAAATCACAGCCCTGAAAAGGCTTGCTCTAAGTCATGAGGACTCGAGCGGATGTTCAATTCATAGCCCTACGGAGGCTCTTGCGATATACGCTAAGTCTTGGAGGCTTGAGCGTCGTTATTGCGTATTGCGACCCTGAGTGGTCATTATCGTACTTGAGTTGAATGGATGTATGACTGCATGCTTACCAGACCATCAGTGGTTCTGACCCCGTTTCATGGGGTTTTCAGGTGTTGTACCTGCGATGCGATATGCGGAGCAAGGCGGCATCGAGTTCCAGGGTTTCTCTAGACAGAGTTGTACTGCTTCCTTTTATTGAACCTATACTGCTTTTCTAAGCAGTGATGTTGTAATAAACAAGTGGTTTTCGATAAAATGGAACACTTTGGTGGTCAATGAGTTGCTTGGCCACATACCTGCAACGTGCTCGGGGTCTTCTAAAACTGACGACTCATTATCGTCTTATTCCGCTGCTAAAAGCTTTTCTAAGTTCCGCTGCAATGAAAAAAAAAAAGAAATTCATGAAAATTTTAACTTAACTTCGTTTTGGAAATCCGGGGCGTTACAGAATTGGTATCAGAGCATGAGTCTGAGAAACCTGGTTCAAGATCCGTCATAGTCCCGATATCGCACTGTAAGTATATGTTTTTATACTTTTGTTCTGATCTGGGTGCATCTTTGTATAGATGGCAACTCATGACTCACGTGGATACTGCTATCGCTGCAAGGTCATGCACGATGAGTGGATATGCCCGTATGAAGTCCAAGACTGCCAATACTGTGGCGAAGATGGGCATTCCGCCAACGAATGCCAAAGGAAATGTACCGCCGATATGGGTCGGCGGGCTTCAAAGGGTCTCAGGGATGAGACTTCGCGTGTCAGTGGACCGCATCACTCTAGTGTTGGGAGCAACCATACCCCAACATCTTTTGATGAATTACCAAGGCTGAGGGATTTTGATTTGAACTTCCCTGCGGAGGTCTATCACTCGCCAAGCTACCATCCGGCATCACATATGCCGAGCTTAAATGGTAGGAACAAAAGAGGGGATTCTTTCTGTTCGCCAATCATTATTCCAGACTCCCAGAGTCTTGATCTTGCTGACTGGGAAAGTGGACTGGAGTCCCTCATATATCCCCAATATTCGCTTTCTAGTGCGGAAGTGCCGCCCAAGCCAAAGCTAGTAGTGCCTGCACCAAGGCCATGTGGCAATAGATGGACCTTTTGGAGTTCGTCTTCATCAAAGAAATCCAAGTCTTAAAGAGACTGGTGATGTTTTTGAGTCAGTAGACTCATGTATATAGTTTCTCAACGCCTAAAGTCTGCCAGTGCGGCATGACGTTTTGTTTAAGGCGATGCTTGTGTAAATGTGATGTATATTAAGTAAATAAAGCTTTTACTTCCTCATATACATCGAGAAACTAAAAACAAGTGCTTGTGTGTGCATAGATAAATGGCTCCTACGACGAGGAGAACCATACCAAGCGAGGAGTCCCATACGCAGGGATTTCTGTTGGAGACACTCAACAACCTGGTTACAGCCATCCGTGAAACGAGGCCAGAACCAGTTGCACCACGAAACGAGCACCTGGGAGGAGTGACTTATGAGAAGTTCCTCAAGCTTGACCCGCCAGTTTTCATTGGCAGAGCCGATCCTGAGCTCGCGGAGAGTTGGATCGAAGAGACAGAACGTGCCTTCTCAGTACTGGGAGTACCAGAAGAGAAAAAGACCAACTTTGGCACATATCGATTAAAAGATAATGCACGGAAGTGGTGGGATACCACTAAACTTATCCAGTTCTCACAAGTCGAAGTCATTCCTTGGACTGACTTTCGGAGGACTTTTATGGATAACTACTTCCCGTTGCATTCCAGAGACAAGAAAAAGATGGAGTTTCTGGAGTTGGAACAGGGCGGTATGAGTCTAATGGACTATACCACCAAATTTCAGAATCTAGAGCGCTACTGCTCTCGATTGTTCGAAACAGACCAAGAAAGGGCCGACAAATATGTGAATGGTCTGCGCGAAGGGCTGCGATCTCGAGTGATAACAAGCATGCTTTCGACTTTTCAGGCTGCGGTAGCAGCAGCTTCAAAAATCCAAGAGGACTGGGCACGATCTAAAGTGATCGTAGCAAAGAAGCCCATAGTGAATGGTGGGAATCGTAAAAGGACGTTCCCAAGTGGCCAGGGTTCACGACAACCCTTTCAAAAGAAGAAGTTCCAAGAAGGGAACAACACTCAGCAAGTCGTGAGGCCAAGACAGAACCCAACTCCGAATGGTCAGCAGTCCAACTTCAGCTGCCGAAGGTGTCGTATGAACCACCCTGAAAAGCCATGTCCTCGTGACATTGGTGGGTGCTTATATTGTGGCAAGATGGGCCACTTTATAAGGGATTGCACCCAGAAGGCTGCAGATGAACAGAGGAGTAATGCCGGATCTGCCGGACCATCTCGACCTGCACCACAACGTTCTCAGTTTCAACGACCTCCACCTAGAGTAGAACAAAGGCCTGCTGCAGGTCGTGTATATGCTGTAACGACTGAACAAGTCGAAAATGGTGACCTGATTGAAGGCACCGTACCTGTTAATGGACATGCAGCTTACGTCTTGTTTGATTGTGGTGCTACTCATACGTTTATCTCTGACGATTTCACTGAACAACTCCACGCTTCGGTGCAACCGATTGATAAAATGATCGAAGTATATAACCCGTTGGGTTCACGCACCAAATGTATCCGGTGTGTGAAAAATTTGGATATTGAGATAGCAGGGCAACACTTGTCTACTGACGCCGTCCTGATCGATATGATACAGTACGATGTCATTCTGGGAATGAATTGGTTGGCTCAGAATAATGCCAAGATTCTGTGCCGCGAGGGCAGAGTAATTCTATCTCGACCCGGATTGCCTAAGATGGAATACCGGTTATCCAAACCTGTTCCGCAGAAAAGGCTCATATCAGCACTTAAGATACAAAAATACCTTAGGAAGGGTTGTGTGGCCTTCCTGTTGAGTCTCTCGGTGGAAAAATCCAACGACCAACCCCTTGAGAGTTTGGAAGTGGTACGGGAGTTTCCCAATGTATTTCCTGAGGAATTGCCAGGACTTCCGCCACTTCGTGAGGTTGAATTTGGAATTCAATCCTTACCTGGAACAGCGCCGATATCCAAAGCCCCGTATCGAATGACGCCAGCTGAACTTAGTGAGTTGAAGTGTCAGTTGGAAGAACTGATGGAACAAGGGTTCATCCGTCCTAGTGTGTCACCGTGGGGAGCCCCAATGCTGTTTGTAAAGAAGAAGGATGGATCCCTTCGGTTATGCATCGATTATCGGATGCTTAACCAGGCAACTGTTAAAAATAAGTACCCATTGCCTCGGATTGAGGACTTATTCGATCAGCTCAGAACAGCGAGGGTGTTCTCCAAGATCGACCTCAGGTCAGGATACCATCAACTCAGAGTAAAGGAAGAGGATATACCTAAGACTGCCTTCAGAACGAGATATGGCCATTATGAGTTCGTAGTAATGCCCTTCGGACTCACTAATGCGCCGGCTGCCTTTATGGATCTAATGAACCGGATATTCAGACCATATTTGGATAGCTTTGTCATCGTCTTTATTGATGACATTCTCGTATATTCTGAGAACAAGGAACAACACATGGAGCACTTGAAAATCGTCTTGAAAACCCTTCAAGATAACCAACTCTATGCTAAGTTTTCAAAATGTGAATTCTGGCTAGACAAAGTGATGTTCCTTGGTCATGTGATCTCAAAAGATGGAATCGCAGTGGATCCTGCGAAGGTGGAAGCTGTGATGGACTGGAAGCAGCCAGAAAATATCACTGAGGTTCGTAGCTTCCTTGGACTTGCCGGATATTATCGGAAGTTCATACAAGACTTCTCCCGAATCGTCGTACCGATGACGAAATTGCTGAAAAAGGGAGTCAAGTTTGAATGGACTGACCAGTGTAAGGAGTGCTTTGAGGTTCTCAAACAGAGGCTTGCCACTGCCCCTGTCCTTACCTTACCTTCTGGTCAGGGAGGCTTCGTGGCATATACCGATGCCTCAGGAACAGGTTTGGGTTGTGTGTTGATGCAGCATGGCAAAGTAATCGCCTATGCGTCACGACAGTTGAGAGTCCATGAGAAAAATTATCCAACCCACGATCTTGAGCTTGCCGCGGTAGTCTTCGCACTTAAAATTTGGCGACACTACCTTTATGGAGAGAAATTTGAGGTCATGTCGGACCATAAAAGCCTAAAATACCTCTTTTCTTAAAAAGAACTCAATATGCGGCAACGGCGATGGCTGGAATTCCTCAAAGACTATGAATTCACGCTTTCCTATCACCCTGGAAAGGCGAATGTTGTAGCAGATGCCCTTAGTCGCAAGACTGTTGGCACTCTGGCCAGCCTAACCGGACAATGGAAGTTGATGGAGGATTTCGTCAAGTGGAAGCCATTTTTGGCTGATTCTGGCAGAATCCAAATGTCATGTTTGACGATCCACATTGAGTTCCTCGATCGCATCGTAGCCGAACAGTTCAAGGATCCCCAGTACTTGGAATTGAAAGCTCGTGCTGAAAAAGATGATACTCTCTTCCATTTGAAAGGAGATGGAGGAATATGGATGGAAGAAAGGATTTGGGTTCCAAATAACCCTGAGCTAAGACAGGAAGTACTCCAGGAGGCTCATAATAGCAAGTACATCATTCACCCTGGAGGTACGAAGATGTTCCGAGATTTACAGAGAAAGTACTGGTGAAGGGGTATGAAATGTGATGTGGCTACGTTTGTCTCGAAGTGTTTGATCTGCCAGCAAGTTAAGATCGAACATCAGCGCCCTGGTGGAAAGATGCAACGGATTGAGATTCCAGAATGGAAATGGGAAGGCATTACGATGGATTTCATCGTTGGATTGCCTCGATCCAAGAGACAACATGACTCAATATGGGTGATCGTGGACAGACTCACCAAGTCTGCTCATTTTCTGCCAATCAACACTCGATACTCAACTGAACGATTGGCGGAGATCTACATTCGGGAAATCGTTAGACTCCATGGAGTGCCGATTTCGATCATATCTGATCGTGACCCGAAGTTCACCTCTCACTTTTGGGAGCAGCTTCAGAGAGCCCTGGGGACGAAACTCAAGTTCAGTACATCATTCCATCCCCAAACAGATGGGCAATCAGAACGAACCATACAGACTCTTGAAGATATGCTAAGAGCCTGTATGCTGGAATGGAAAGGTGATTGGGATTCCCACCTAGCGTTGGCCGAATTTGCTTATAATAATAGCCACCACGCTAGCATTGGGATGGCGCCGTATGAAGCCTTGTATGGACGACCCTGTAGATCACCAATCCATTGGGGTGAAGTGGGTGAGCGAACCTTGGACTCGCCCATTGTGTTGCAGCATTACACTGAGCAGGTCCACATGATCAGAAAGAAGCTACTGACTGCTCAGAGTCGACAGAAGAGCTACGCCAATCAGCGGCGTAGGGAACTCACTTTTGCGGTTGGAGATAAGGTTTTTATAAAGGTCTCTCCAACCAAGAGTGTGTTTCGTTTTGGAAAGAAGGGGAAGCTCAGCCCCAGATTCGTTGGTCCCTTCGAAGTTTTGAGCCGGATCGGAGAGACTGCCTACCGAGTAGCATTGCCACCACAATACGCGTAAATACATGATGTATTTCACGTATCAATGCTTAGAAAGTACGTTCATGATCCTTCTCACGTCATTCAACATGAAGACATTGACATCCGAGAAGATATGACGGTAGAAGAAAGGCCAGTGGAGATCATGGACCGACGGGAGCAAGTGCTAAGAACGAAGGTCATTCCACTTGTTAAAGTGAGGTGGCAGCATCATGGAATCGATGATTGCACTTGGGAGCCCGAATCGGATATGCGGGATAAATATCCTGAACTCTTCACCGTGTACTCTTAGCTGAATTTCGCGGATGAAATTTCTTTAAGGGGGTAATGATGTAAGACCCGCAATTTTTCAGAAAATATCTGAATAAAATTCATGAGGCATTTACCGGTAAAAATAGCATTTCTTCTCAGAATGCGAAACGAATCAATTCCTGCGAGCCAGTTATACTTAGGATATTCGTCGAATTGCGAATATATGCTCAAACACTCTGGAAGCCATAACTTCCTAACTAAACGAAATCAATAGATTCATACGAGCCAACTTTCTTAGTTACGTCAATACGAAGAAAATGGCGTACTCAGAATTTTTCGGAAAAAAATCGCCGGAAACCCGAAATTCTTGCGGGACCCACAGAAATATTGGTGGGACCCACAGAAATATTCCTCAGAAAATATCTTGTGGGACCCACAAAATATCCTATGGAAATATCTTGTGGGCCCCACCTCAAAAGGAACCTCCAGGAATTTAAAAGAAGCTAAGGGGTAAAAGGGGCATGGAAAAACCCAAGAGGAGGTGGGCTTGGGCTATAAATAGCCCTCCCCACTCTCTCTCTTCTCATAATTTCGACCCCCCCTCTCTCTCTTGCCTTCTCTCTCTCTCCTAAACCTCCCCTACCTAGCCTAGCCCACCTGACCTGGTCTGAGCCTGCCTGACTTAGCCTGAGCCTGCCTGACCTGGTCCTAACCCACCTGACCTGGGTCTGAACCCACTTGACCTGGTCCAAACCCTGTTGACTTGACTTGAACCTAGTTGGGTTTAAAGTCAAAGTCAAAGTCCTTTTTGGTCCAGATTCCGGTTTGGATTTCTGAACCCAGACTTAGCCTACTTGAGCTGAGTTCGAACCTGCTGAACCTAGTTGACTTGGATCGAACCCTGTTTGGTTCAAACCACTTAGGTTGAGTAGCTTGACCTACTCTACCTCTTTCTCAACGAAGTCAGCTTCATCTGACTTAGTCTGACCTCTCGAAGGAAGGCTCGAAGCCAAAGAACAACCCGGAGCCGTTTCTTCCACGATTGGAAGTAAGTTCGCTTCGTTGATCCATCTCTCTCAAGTATTTGATTGTTTGTATATAGAATATACTTTCTGAAGTAGTATCTTGCTTTAGTTCTTGGTTGAGCCCTCTAGGACGCTTCGGTGTTCACGCGCTCGCCTCGTAACTATCGTCGGATATATATGTTCGAATGCGCAATATATGCGTTCTTCAAAAATAGTATCTCACCCTAGTTCTTGGTTGAGCCCTCTAGGACACTTCGGTGTTCACTCGCTCGCCTCGTAACTATCGTTGGATACAGATCTAGGTGTATATCTGCTGATTCTGCCGACGCGTCTTATATCGCACAGGCTATGTAATTTACCTTTGCCGTCGCGTCGTATGATGCCAAGGCTCCCTGTTTTCTGCACTTCCGATTACTGCACTTTCGATTATGCATTTACTTACGCCGTCGCGTCGAACGATGACAAGGCTCATGCTTTCTGCAATGTATTTACTTACGCCGTTGCGTCGAACGATGCCAAGGCTTCTGCTTTGTTATATATGTAGAATATTTCGTTCAGTTACACACCCTGAACAATAGTATATGCATTTCTTTACGCCGCCGCTGTATAAAGCACAGGCTTCTGCTTATACTGCATATATAGCGCATAAATGAGCGTTCAAATAGAGATCAACTCCAAATCGCCCATGCGATTCCTTGACCGCTCCTCGTTCAAGATTCTGCTTGACGAATGAAGCCCCTATTGGAAAGGCTTCGCTTTTTGGCAAAATGCACTTTACGTAAAGACTAAGTTAATTACGTATGGCCTGGCTATGGCCAAGGGTTCCTGCAACCTTGATGGATGCAAAGTATGCACAACGGTGCGCATCCATTTCCCCGAATTAAGCGTGGCGATTTCCTACCAAAGAGGGGAGATGCCGCTGAAATGGATAAAAGAAACGCACGCTTTCTCCGTAAAAGAGAGGAAGTGCTGCTGAAATTTCTAAAGAAGCTAAGAATAGCTCAGAAAGAACGTAGCAGGATACTCTGACATATAGCAGAGTGCTACCCAGTTCGTGGTTTGCCCTCTACAACGTAGAAGGGTTCGTCGCACCACTGCCGGTAGAGCAGGGGAGGTGCTGACGAAATGGTCGGCAGAAGAGCTGCCGGAACCAATGGAACGGCATAATGATGTCCGTTGATGGAACGATGCCAGATCGGCTCGTATCCTTGTGCCTGCAAGGGCACCTTGCTCGTAAGGGCCGCTGAGCCGGAGTAGAGGTTGCGCCTTGGCTAGGTTTGGACTCGTTGCGTAAAAATACGCCGAGTAGCCGATCTATTTAGATCAAGTCATATGCATGCTCATTGAGAACGGTTACACAACCAGACTCGTAAGGGCCGAAGAGCCAGAGTGTGTTGTTTCCACCCAAAGAGGTGTGATGCTCGTGGTGGCCGAAGTGCCAAAGAGCGGTGTTCTGCATGCATATAAATAAGACTTAAGGTCGCACATACCCCGCGGTTGAAGATCGTGTTAGGGGTACCCCCTCAGTAATGACTGTGTTGGGGAAGACTGAATGGGGTCAGGTACATACTCCCGTAGTGCTGAAAGCACGGGCTGCCTAAATGACATGCAGATTTTGTCCAAGTAATTGTAAGACTGGCAGACCCCTTTAGGAATTATGCTCACTGTGGAATGACAGTGATGGTACAGCCTTGAGTGACATGTATTTTACTTTGGACCTGATAGAGTCCACGATGGCCTCAGTCACTCATGGGTTTTGGGGTCGTGGTTATCCTTAAGATCTAAGGATTGAACCCAACTACTGCAAGTAGAGGATGCATCCGAATATGGGCCTAGTAGGATTCTCCCAGTTGAAACACACTGCCCTACTATGGATAGGGTCAACAGGCCTCTGGGGTATCTAAAATACATAGAATAATCAACCCCCAGAACGTCGCGTTGATGCCCGGACAATAGCTCTACCTGCGTACCAAAGGCGGGAGCGGTTAATTATCAAACAATGCATTAGCTCTAGGTACAGCGATGCTTTGAATGTATGAGTGGATGACGTGTTGAGTCAGTCCTGCATAACCTTTGTGAAGGTGTCATGTTCGGTATACTACTGGACCGACTGGGCAAAGACCCGTGTTGTATCCGCACGACTAAGCGAAGCTCAAGGAGTTGTCCTTAGATGCGTGGGATACGGATGTGCCAAGTATGAAGACTTGAGCTAGACATCACTTTGAGACCCGGAAGAGGTCATGGCTAAGTCGTGGAGACTTAAGCGGCTATTCAAATCACAGCCCTGAAAAGGCTTGCTCTAAGTCATGAGGACTCGAGCGGATGTTCAACTCATAGCCCTACGGAGGCTCTTGCGATATACGCTAAGTCTTGGAGGCTTGAGCGTCGTTATTGCGTATTGCGACCCTGAGTGGTCATTATCGTACTTGAGTTGAATGGATGTATGACTGCATGCTTACCAGACCATCAGTGGTTCTGACCCCGTTTCATGGGGTTTTCAGGTGTTGTACCTGCGATGCGATATGCGGAGCAAGGCGGCATCGAGTTCCAGGGTTTCTCTAGACAGAGTTGTACTGCTTCCTTTTATTGAACCTATACTGCTTTTCTAAGCAGTGATGTTGTAATAAACAAGTGGTTTTCGATAAAATGGAACACTTTGGTGGTCAATGAGTTGCTTGGCCACATACCTGCAACGTGCTCGGGGTCTTCTAAAACTAACGACTCATTATCGTCTTATTCCGCTGCTAAAAGCTTTTCTAAGTTCCGCTGCAATGAAAAAAAAAAAGAAATTCATGAAAATTTTAACTTAGCTTCGTTTTGGAAATCCGGGGCGTTACAGGAACACTACCAGTTCGATGAAGAACGACCATCGCTGAGAATAATATCAGTTCAATTAAGAACGATCATCGGTTCGCTGAGAACTATATCAGTTCAATGAAGAACGACTATCAGTTCACTGGGAACAATATCAGTTCGATTAAGAACGACTATCAGTTCACTTGGGAACAATATCAGTTCAATGAAGAACAACTATCAGTTCACTTGGAACACTATCACTTCAATGAAGAACAACTATTAGTTCACTTGGAACACTATTAGTTCGATGAAGAACAACTATTAGTTCACTTGGAACACTATCAGTTCAATGAAGAACGACTATCAGTTCACTTGGGAACACTATCAGTTCGATTAAGAACGACTATCAGTTCACTTAGGAATGCTATCAGTTTAATGAAGAACGAATATCAGTTCACTTAGAACACTATCAGTTCAATGAAGAACGAATATCAATTCACTTGGAACACTATCAGTTCAAATGAAGAACGAGGACCATTATAGAGAGTTGGATCGCTTCTATGAATGGTTTCAGGATTATTCCCTTATCTTGAACGGGGAATGGAAATTGGATGACCTGGCGGTCGAAATTGAGAATTTTGGTAATTTGAAATTTGGAAATTGGATGACCTGGAGGTCGAAATCGAAGAATTGGATGACCCGAGGGTCAAAATTGAAGAATTATGGAAAATGATTAAGGTTTATCCCTTAACCTGAAAAGAAATGTTGATGTAAATTTAATGCAAATGAATATGATTGAATGCAAATTGATGCAAATGAATGCAAATGAGTCCATATATATGTGATGATGCATAAATATCACATTTTATTAATACATTTTCATTGCATAAATGCATCATCTATAGGTTTAAAGCATACACATAGGTGCATAATGATGTTAGGGAGCTCTGGTTCGAATTTCATCAAAATCGGAGTTAATTTGAAGGAATTATGGCATTTACAGTGTAACGGGTCAAATATCGGATCCATTTTGAGAGATTTGGATCCAGGCGCCCATTTGGATCCTGGATTTGGGTCAAAACACATGGAATCAACCCAGCTCCAGCCCACTTAAGTTTGTAAAAACATTTTCTAAAAACCCTCTCCTACATGAGGCGCCCAGTAAATATTTTTATTTTAACACTGTTTTTGTAAAATAACCCGAACAAGCAAAATCGTCAAAAGAGGGGGAGACGCCCAGCCATTCTTTGTCTTTGTCTTGATTTTTGTGCCCTAGGGGCACGATTCTAGCTCAACTCCACCTTCTCCCAAGCCGCCCCTCTCATCCACCTTCTTCCTCATCCATGGTTGGCCATGGAAGCCATGCCAACACCATTGGAGATGCCGTTTTCTTCCTCCATTCTCGTCTTTCATATATTGTCTTTCTTCTCACCCTGCTGGAACTAACTTTTGCTTTGTTTATTTGCAGCTGCAGCTGGAGTGTATCCATCATGGTGGATGTCCCGCTCCTCCATGGTCGGCCGGCCCTGAACCCCGGAGCATTGCCACTTGCAAATCCCTGCAAAGAAGACAACAAAAGGATTAGACAACATCACCAAGGTTCCTCATGGCATGGAGTCAAGCAAAGTCCGCTCTTCTTCTTCCCTTCAGTCCTCGGATCGCCCTTTGAGGTAGGTCTTCTTCTCCCTTCTCTTCTAGCTAAAACCTATCATGTGTGTGTGTAATGTGCTGTGCGTTTTTCTGTATTTTCGTCAGCCCTAGTATAGCTTTTGTTCGTGCAAAGGCCAACAAGTAGGATGTTTAGGTGTTTGGGTCATTTACTTGTATGTTTTTCAATCCAACGTTGGGAGTTTTTAGGTATGTCATGGGTGTGTGTGTGTGTTTGAAATGAGATTTCTGTATGTCTGCTTTTTTTCAGTTGTTCTAAGTCCATTAGTTCTTATTTTGTTCGAGTTTAGTACCTTAGGAAAAGTGTCTATGTGATTTTCTATTTTGTGCGTTTTTAGATTTTGTGAAAATGAAAAGTCGAGTGATGTTTGTGGATTATGGTGTAGGTCGTCCATCCGGCTGTAGTATTTTTTGGTAGTTTTTTAGTTTACTGTCTTCAATTCAATGTGTGAATTACTGTTTAGGTTTTAATAGATTTTAATCTTAGAGTATGTTTTAGTAGATTAATTTCTGTTTCGTGTTTTAGCAATAGGCGATTGTAGTAGATTCCTACTTAGCGTTTTTTTTCTGATTTATTTATTTAATTTACAGCATGATTAGTTGGCTTAGGTTGTTTGTTCTTAGTTAAAATTAGTAAGTATAATCGTGGTAGCTTAGTTTAATTTAGATGTGTAATTGTCATAGTAGTATTAGTTAAAATTAGATTTTTCGTTTTTCATATAGGTGTAGTCGTCTTCTCCAAATGTAGATCAGCAATTAGAAGTCCAGCAAGTTTGTAAAAGTCAGTTTGAATAGTTTGATAATATAGTATAATTTTGATTTTGATTTGATTTATTTATTTCATATATTTTAGTTGATGTGTTAGTAGAGATTTAATATAATGCTTGTTTCATTTCATGTAGCTTAAATTCTATAGGTTAGGTCAATGTTAGACGTCTTTGATCTTCATTTAGTTATAGGCTAATTAGATTGGTTAGAATTCCTGATTTTTGTTTTAGCTAAATTATCATTAATATAGAATTTCGTTTTTCTTGGTGTAGTGTTAATTCAATAGAGCTTTCCAATTTGTTAACTCTCATTCATACCCTTAGACTAATTTATATAGATAGTAAGTTAGTTAGATGAATTTTATTTTAGCCTAGGTATGTAAATAATGTAGATTTTAGTCAAAGGGCATTGAGGTCATTATTGAAAATCCGTTTTTGGTAGAAGACCAATCCCTCTAAATCCGTGAATTGCTTTTAATAAAATCCCTATTTCCCAACCAAGTCATAAATGACTTCTCAATTTCAAAGAGGAAACCTTTGGAATTCCAAGGTCTCTTTAAATAGGGTTACACGATTTTTGGAAAACCTTTGGAATTCCAAAGGCCCTTCTAATTATGTCTACACGTTTTTGGGGAATGATTTGAAATTCTAAATATGCATTTAAAGCTAACCCAAAAACGTGTAGAGGGCTTTGAAGAAGGTTTTCAAAAAGGATCTTTAGCTTTTAATGCTTTGGGGAATGTTTTCAAAAAGATGATTTAATGCTTGGAGGTTTCCAAAATGGTTTACTCGATTTTGGCAAGGATTTAAATGCTACTTCTTCTTTTAAGACTAGTCAAAATCGTGTAATGTGGTTTTGGAAGGTTTTCAAAAAGGATTCAATAGCTTTTAATGCCTATTTGGAAAAACGTGTGAATCCAATGGGTTGGACGGTTTTTGAAATCAAAAGCTTTCTCAATGTGTCTTTAATGCAAGGAGAGAAGGAGTTGTCCCCTACCAAAATCGTGTTTCTCAGATTTATTAGCCCTATTTATTCTTTCCTAGTTTAATGTAGCATAGGATTAATGTTAATTAATTTAGTAAGTTAGTAATAGTATTGATTTTAGAAATTCGTGTATTCTAATTAGGTTAGTATTTATTGAATTAAATTAGGTTTGTAAAAATCGTGTATACTTAATTAGGTAGGTGCTAATTCTAGTGTATATTTAATTTAGGAATTAATTTAGGTTTACTTTAGTGTATTAGGAAATACCAATTAGTTATTAGCCTAATCTAGAGTGGCGTGTAGTCAATGCCTTATTCAAAATCGCCACCCTAATTCCCTTTAATTAGTCTAACTCTAGTTAATACTAACTAACCCTAGGTACCTACCCATAGTTAGTTAACCCTACCTTAGTTAGTTAGGAAGTAAACCTAACTAGGGTGGCGTGAACCCATTTAAATCCCATTTCATTAAACCGCCACCTAGACTAACCCTAGTTAGTTAAACCTAACCCTAGTTAGAACAAACCTTAGTTAGTTAGTTAATGCTTAAATACCCTAACCGACCCTAGTTTAACCTAAGTTAGTATCCAATCCCAGTTAGCATTTAACCTAGTCAACTAACCCTAGTTAACCCTAATCGATTCTAGCTAAACCCTAATCTTAGTCTATTTAATTATTAGACTCTAGTTAACCCTTACATAAACCTAGTTAGTCACCCCAACCGTACCCTAGTTATAATCTTAGTTAACCCTACCTTATCCCATCCGACCCTTGTCCACCATAGTAAACCCTAGTTCAACATTAGTAAACCCTAGCTAACCCTATTTAGTGTCTACCCTTAGTCGACTAACCATAGTCAAATCCCTAGTTAACTAACCCTAACCTTAGTTAATTAGTAGGTAACCCTAGTTAGACTAACCTTAGATTTAGTTAACCTTAGTTAGTATGTACCCTTAGTTCATTACAACTAACCGACCCTAACTAACTGTAGTTAATACTTAACCCTAGGTGTCTAAGCCATCCAACCTTACCCCTAGTTCAACCCTAGTAAGCCTAGTTAGTTAACCCTACCCGAGTCCTAGCCTTAGTTAAATTCTACTAACCCTAGTTAGTGTTTAGACCTAGTCAATCTAACCATAATTAGTTAAGTTAATCTAACTTAGTGTATAACCCTAGATAGTTAGTTAACATAGTTAGTGTTTAATTTAGTTAGTAAGTAATCTTAGCTAGTTAGACTAACCGTAAGTTAGTAGTTGTTTTAGTAAGTTAGAATTAATATTAGAATAGATAGTTAATTTAGTTAGTGATATTAGATGTTATATATTATGTCTAGTTAGAGTTTATATTTATTTAGGTATCTTATTTAGAGTATTAGTGAGTTTAGGTTAGGTTATTTCTTAGATTTTATAACTTAGTTTAATTGTTATTGTTTGTTGTAGTTTAACAGTAGGTTAGGTTCAGTTAGGACTGTTTTTGTACGTGGTTCAATGTCCAAATGTCAATTGTGGATTCAAAGGGATGAATAGTGCACTGAACCAAAACCCTAATTTTTACCCGATCGTGCACTAGCTATTTCATGTGGATTTTTCGTGAGTTTTCTAAAAATTATTGTACTATTCTCCACATTGGTGTGTTAACTGTCAGTATACCAAATTTCAGCTTGATTTGGTCTGGTTTTTAAGCGTATTACGAAAACAGCTTTTTCGGATTTTGAAATTTCGGGTCCTGCGATTTCCCAAATTATCCTGATTTTGAAACGCTTCGTTCTGGAGATCCAGAACGTATTTTTCACTTATGTAAAATGTGTCAGTTTTTTGGATCTGTCTTTTATAGAATAGAAGTGATTTGACTAATTTTGGAATTTTTTTGACCCCTCAACCAGTCGTTTTGCGAAAAGCTGTCAGAATCCATTTTTGCCTTCCTTAGGGACAAAACAGTCTTTTACTTATTTGTCTGATTTCGTGTATTTTTACTATTTTCTAACATTGTAGTTAGTACCTTAACAATATTTAGAGTAATTAGAGTTACTTAGCTTAGTTAATTCACTTAGTTAGTATAATTTTAGTTTTAGATGTTTAATTTAACTATAGTTTAATTTAGAAATAGTTTAGAATCAGTATTAGATGTAATTTAGATGTTTTCTTGATTTAGTTACTGACTTTTTGTTCTTATTATGTAGGTTGTTAAGTTAGAACAGGTTAACATATGTAATTCAATTGTGATGTGCGACTGCACTTGATGTGAAAAGACAGAAATGCCCCTGGAGACCTGCTGAAGACTTAGCCGCCTATTGTAGTTTATTTTCATAATTAGAATGTTATTCAATGTAACTTGTACTCATTGACATAGATTGTAAACTTTTTATGTTAATAAAATGTTATTTTAGAATTAATTCAGAAATATCTCGTTCCCTGTGGATTCGACCCGTACTTGCCACTCAGTGGAAAGTCGGTTTTTATATCTTTGGTTGACGATTTTCCCATGTTTTTATTGAAAAATATTGTTTAAAAATATCAACTCTAAAAGTGCAACCAAATTTTGGCGCCGTTGTTGGGGAACGGCGATATATTATGAATATTTCTGAGATATCATTTTATTAATATATGTGTTCAGTTTAGCTTAGTTTATTTAATTGTTTTAGTTTGTAGAATTAACATTGTTAGAAAAATATAGGGTTCATTTGCTGTTTTTCTTAAGGATTCACTGAATTCCATACTTCAATGATTTATTAAACTTGTGAGTCTTAGATAAAATAGTTGTGAATTCCTGTATTTACTGATATTGTGTTTTAGAATAGCTTATCTTTTATTTCATAGAGTAATTAACTTAGTTAACATTGTTAACATAGATTGCTTAGATTAATTAAATAGTTTTAACATAGTTTAACATAGTTTAGTTGTTTAATTCTCTGATTTAGAGTAGATGCTTTTATTTCATAGATTAATTAGATTAGTTTAACATAGTTTAAAATAGAATAGTTGCTAACTTGCTGATTTAGATTAGCTTAATCTTCATAGTTTAATTCTAACATAGGTTAGTTGCTATGTTGTTCATTGTTTTACTGATTTAGACCTAGATTTAGGTTATTAATTGCATTGATAGAATAAGTCTAACATAGTCTAGTTGTTTATGTATTAGTGTTCTTAGATTATTAACTGTAGTATTGGATGTATCATATGTAAAGTAAAATAAAGTAGTAGTTGTTTATGTATTTTATTTTGAATTTTGTTTTAATTTCATTTCGGATTTCATTGTTTACATGTATGAACAATCGATCCTTCAATGTATGAGTCCAAGTAAATCGGATATGAAGAAGCCTTCAAGAGTAGAGCATTGATCAGATGAGCAGAAAACTATGCATTTGTACATGCATAGTGGTAGTGCAGAGTCCAGTCAATCGACAACTTCAGAGGATCGAGCATACCAGATTGTATCAATCCTTCCTCCTTATTCATTTTATTGTTCTGTAGTGTGCATCTGCATTACATGTTTACATTATTTTGTATGCCACTAGGGACAGTGTCATTCAAGCATGGGGGGAAGATTTAGATGCACAAATTTTAAAATTTTTTCTTTATGTGTGTTTGCTTGAAACTCATAAAAGTAGGTCTTTTGAGAATAATTTGTAGCATTTATGATTGTTTATCTGCATGATCTGACAAGTTAGAAAATTGTAAGCCCCATGTGATTTTTTTTTTCTGATCTGATTTAAAAAGAGTAGTTATTCATGAGAAAATTCAAAGAAAAGATAGTATTTGATTGTTAGAAAATTTTGAATCACTTTAGTATAAGTATGCACAGTGTGTTTTGTAAAAGAAATAAGCAATGGAAAGATGTTTTTGAAAAAATGAGTTTAAAAAGAATAGAGCTACGTTTAGTTGTTGATGTCTTCGTGAATCCTAGTAGTAGAACTCAGACACGAGATGAAATGTTTGAGGCTCTTACGAAATGGATAACGAAGGAGATCATTCTCTTATCTAGTCGACATCTGTGGCCTTTGTAGTTCAAGTAAGTAGAGTCTGAAGGGTGTTCTACACCTGGTGCCCTAAAGCCAGCTGGTTTGGGAGTCATCGATTTGAAAACTTGTTACATGGACTGCATAGAAAGCCTAAGAGATAGAGACATTGCACGCGATGAGAGGAAAACTATACATAACTATTAGAATTGAAGGTTTAGTGACTCGAGCAATTAAGTCCGAGGGATACTTTGTATCTAGTGCCCTAAGGCCGGCCGGCTTGGGAGTCACTGACCTAAAGCTCGCTACACGGGTTATGAGACTTGATATTCGAAATAGTGCTCAATTTAGAAGATTGAAAAAGAGTGAAAATTGAATATCAAAAGAAAAAGAATAGGCTTAAAGAGAGAAATTCAATGCTTAAGAATAATTATTGAATTACTGTGCAGAAAATATATAGGTGAGGATGAATGAGTAAAGCATGATAGTACTTGATTTTCTGAGAAAATTCATAAATAATTACAAGTTTAGAGAAGTGAAAGAAAAATAATTTTTACTATGGTGGCATAGAAATTTCTGAATTTGTTTTGAAAATGTAGATTACATGAAATATATGTTTACAAAGAGTTCTTAATTGCCTATTATTTCTGAAAAATTATTCATGCATGACATTGATGTTTGTGGGTAGCATCTCTGCAAACCCTCACGAGACCTTACTCGTCCACTGGGGTAACCCAGGGGTTTAAAGGGCTTGTTGCATAAGCTAAATGCAACTGTGATTCCTACGAAAGTGAGTTAGTTTTTTTATTATTTATTTTATTTTATTTAATAAGAGCTTTCATGATTATTGGGTAGTCCATATTTTCATTACATGGTAGAGTGTATTGCTAGGGACTAGAAATTATTCTAGCATGGGGGTATTTGATGATGCATAAATATCACGTTTTATTAATACAATTTCATTGCATAAATGCATCATCTATAGGTTTAAAGCATACACTTAGGTGCATAATGATGTTAGGGAGCTGTGGTTCGAATTTCATCAAAATTGGAGTTAATTTGAAGGAATTATGGCATTTACAGTGTAACGGGTCAAATATCGGATCCGTTTTGAAATATTTGGATCCAGACGCCCATTTGGATCCTGGATTTGGGTCAAAACACATGGAATCAACCCAGCTCCAGCCCACTTAAGTTTGTAAAAACATTTTCTAAAAACCCCCTCCTACATGAGGCGCCCAGTAAATATTTTTATTTTAACACTGTTTTTGTAAAATAACCCAAACAAGCAAAATCGTCAAAAGAAGGGGAGACGCCCAGCCATTCTTTGTCTTTGTCTTGATTTTCGTGCCCTAGGGGCACGATTCTAGCTCAACTCCACCTTCTCCCAAGCCGCCCCTCTCATCCACCTTCTTCCTCATCCATGGTTGGCCATGGAAGCCATGCCAACACCATTGGAGATGCCGTTTTCTTCCTCCATTCTCGTCTTTCATATATTGTCTTTCTTCTCACCCTGCTGGAACTAATTTTTGCTTTGTTTATTTGCAGCTGCAGCTGGAGTGTATCCATCATGGTGGAGGTCTCGCTCCTCCATGGTCGGCCGGCCCTGAACCCCGGAGCATTGCCACTTGCGAATCCCTGCAAAGAAGACAGCAAAAGGATTAGACAGCATCACCAAGGTTCCTCGTGGCATGGATTCAAGCAAAGTCCGCTCTTCTTCTTCCCCTTAGTCCTCGGATCGCCCTTTGAGGTAGGTCTTCTTCTCTCTTCTCTTCTAGCTAAAACCTATCATGTGTGTGTGTAATGTGCTGTGCGTTTTTCTGTATTTTTGTCAGCCCTAGTATAGTTTTTGTTCGTGCAAAGGCCAGCACGTAGGATGTTTAGGTGTTTGGGTCATTTACTTGTATGTTTTTCAATCCAACGTTGGGAGTTTTTAGGTATGTCATGGGTGTGTGTGTGTGTTTGAAATGAGATTTCTGTATGTCTGCTTTTTTTCAGTTGTTCTAAGTCCATTAGTTCTTATTTTGTTCGAGTTTAGTACCTTAGGAAAAGTGTCTATGTGATTTTCTATTTTGTGCGTTTTTAGATTTTGTGAAAATGAAAAGTCGAGTGATGTTTGTGGATTGTGGTGTAGGTCGTCCATCCGACTGTAGTATTTTTTGGTAGTTCTTTAGTTTACTGTCTTCATCTCAATGTGTGAATTACTGTTTAGGTTTTAATAGATTTTAATCTTAGAGTATGTTTTAGTAGATTAATTTCTGTTTCGTGTTTTCGCAATAAGCGATTGTAGTAGATTCCTACTTAGCGTTTTTTTTCTGATTTATTTATTTAATTTATAGCATGAGTAGTTGGCTTAGGTTGTTTGTTCTTAGTTAAAATTAGTGTATAATCGTGGTAGCTTAGTTTAATTTAGATGTGTAATTGTCATAGTAGTATTAGTTAAAATTAGATTTTTCGTTTTTCATATAGGTGTAGTCGTCTTCTCCAAATGTAGATCAGCCATTAGAAGTCCAACAAGTTTGTAAAAGTCAGTTTGAATAGTTTGATAATATAGTATAATTTCGATTTTGATTTGATTTATTTATTTCATATATTTTAGTTGATGTGTTAGTAGAGATTTAATATAATGCATGTTTCATTTCATGTAGATTAAAATTCTATAGGTTAGGTCAATGTTACACGTCTTTGATGTTCATTTAGTTATAGGCTAATTAGATTGGTTAGAATTCCTGATTTTCGTTTTAGCTAAATTATCATTAATATAGAATTTCATTTTTCTTGGTGTAGTGTTAATTCAATAGAGCTTTCCAATTCGTTAACTCTCATTCAAACCCTTAGACTAATTTATATAGATAGTAAGTTAGTTAGATGAATTTTATTTTAGCCTAGGTATGTAAATAATGTAGATTTTAGTCAAAGGGCATTGAGGTCATTATTGGAAATCCGTTTTTGGTAGAAGACCAATCCCTCTAAATCCGTGAATTGCTTTTAATAAAATCCCTATTTCCCAACCAAGTCATAAATGACTTCTCAATTTCAAAGAGGAAACCTTTGGAATTCCAAGGTCTCTTTAAATAGGGTTACACGATTTTTGGAAAACCTTTGGAATTCCAAAGGCCCTTCTAATTATGTCTACACGTTTTTGGGGAATGATTTGAAATTCTAAATATGCATTTAAAGCTAACCCAAAAACGTGTAGAGGGCTTTGAAGAAGGTTTTCAAAAAGGATCTTTAGCTTTTAATGCTTTGGGGAATGTTTTCAAAAAGATGATTTAATGCTTGGAGGTTTCCAAAATGGTTTACTCGATTTTGGCAAGGATTTAAATGCTACTTCTTCTTTTAAGACTAGTCAAAATCGTGTAGTGTGGTTTTGGAAGGTTTTCAAAAAGGATTCAATAGCTTTTAATGCCTATTTGGAAAAACGTGTGAATCCAATGGGTTGGACGGTTTTTGAAATCAAAAGCTTTCTCAATGTGTCTTTAATGCAAGGAGAGAAGGAGTTGTCCCCTACCAAAATCGTGTTTCTCAGATTTATTAGCCCTATTTATTCTTTCCTAGTTTAATGTAGCATAGGATTAATGTTAATTAATTTAGTAAGTTAGTAATAGTATTGATTTTAGAAATTCGTGTATTCTAATTAGGTTAGTATTTATTGAATTAAATTAGGTTTGTAAAAATCGTGTATACTTAATTAGGTAGGTGCTAATTCTAGTGTATATTTAATTTAGGAATTAATTTAGGTTTACTTTAGTGTATTAGGAAATACCAATTAGTTATTAGCCTAATCTAGAGTGGCGTGTAGTCAATGCCTTATTCAAAATCGCCACCCTAATTCCCTTTAATTAGTCTAACTCTAGTTAATACTAACTAACCCTAGGTACCTACCCATAGTTAGTTAACCCTACCTTAGTTAGTTAGGAAGTAAACCTAACTAGGGTGGCGTGAACCCATTTGAATCCCATATCATTAAACCGCCACCTAGACTAACCCTAGTTAGTTAAACCTAACCCTAGTTAGAACAAACCTTAGTTAGTTAGTTAATGCTTAAATACCCTAACCGACCCTAGTTTAACCTAAGTTAGTATCCAATCCCAGTTAGCATTTAACCTAGTCAACTAACCCTAGTTAACCCTAATCGATTCTAGCTAAACCCTAATCTTAGTCTATTTAATTATTAGACTCTAGTTAACCCTTACATAAACCTAGTTAGTCACCCCAACCGTACCCTAGTTATAATCTTAGTTAACCCTACCTTATCCCATCCGACCCTTGTCCACCATAGTAAACCCTAGTTCAACATTAGTAAACCCTAGCTAACCCTATTTAGTGTCTACCCTTAGTCGACTAACCATAGTCAAATCCCTAGTTAACTAACCCTAACCTTAGTTAATTAGTAGGTAACCCTAGTTAGACTAACCTTAGATTTAGTTAACCTTAGTTAGTATGTACCCTTAGTTCATTACAACTAACCGACCCTAACTAACCGTAGTTAATACTTAACCCTAGGTGTCTAAGCCATCTAACCTTACCCCTAGTTCAACCCTAGTAAGCCTAGTTAGTTAACCCTACCCGAGTCCTAGCCTTAGTTAAATTCTACTAACCCTAGTTAGTGTTTAGACCTAGTCAATCTAACCATAATTAGTTAAGTTAATCTAACTTAGTGTATAACCCTAGATAGTTAGTTAACATAGTTAGTGTTTAATTTAGTTAGTAAGTAATCTTAGCTAGTTAGACTAACCGTAAGTTAGTAGTTGTTTTAGTAAGTTAGAATTAATATTAGAATAGATAGTTAATTTAGTTAGTGATATTAGATGTTATATATTATGTCTAGTTAGAGTTTATATTTATTTAGGTATCTTATTTAGAGTATTAGTGAGTTTAGGTTAGGTTATTTCTTAGATTTTATAACTTAGTTTAATTGTTATTGTTTGTTGTAGTTTAACAGTAGGTTAGGTTCAGTTAGGACTGTTTTTGTACGTGGTTCAATGTCCAAATGTCAATTGTGGATTCAAAGGGATGAATAGTGCACTGAACCAAAACCCTAATTTTTACCCGATCGTGCACTAGCTATTTCATGTGGATTTTTCGTGAGTTTTCTAAAAATTATTGTTCTATTCTCCACATTGGTGTGTTAACTGTCAGTATACCAAATTTCAGCTTGATTTGGTCTGGTTTTTAAGCGTATTACGAAAACAGCTTTTTCGGATTTTGAAATTTCGGGTCCTGCGATTTCCCAAATTATCCTGATTTTGAAACGCTTCGTTCTGGAGATCCAGAACGTATTTTTCACTTATGTAAAATGTGTCAGTTTTTTGGATCTGTCTTTTATAGAATAGAAGTGATTTGACTAATTTTGGAATTTTTTTGACCCCTCAACCAGTCGTTTTGCGAAAAGCTGTCAGAATCCATTTTTGCCTTCCTTAGGGACAAAACAGTCTTTTACTTATTTGTCTGATTTCGTGTATTTTTACTATTTTCTAACATTGTAGTTAGTACCTTAACAATATTTAGAGTAATTAGAGTTACTTAGCTTAGTTAGTTTACTTAGTTAGTATAATTTTAGTTTTAGATGTTTAATTTAACTATAGTTTAATTTAGAAATAGTTTAGAATCAGTATTAGATGTAATTTAGATGTTTTCTTGATTTAGTTACTGACTTTTTGTTCTTATTATGTAGGTTGTTAAGTTAGAACAGGTTAACATATGTAATTCAATTGTGATGTGCGACTGCACTTGATGTGAAAAGACAGAAATGCCCCTGGAGACCTGCTGAAGACTTAGCCGCCTATTGTAGTTTATTTTCATAATTAGAATGTTATTCAATGTAACTTGTACTCATTGACATAGATTGTAAACTTTTTATGTTAATAAAATGTTATTTTAGAATTAATTCAGAAATATCTCGTTCCCTGTGGATTCGACCCGTACTTGCCACTCAGTGGAAAGTCGGTTTTTATATCTTTGGTTGACGATTTTCCCATGTTTTTATTGAAAAATATTGTTTAAAAATATCAACTCTAAAAGTGCAACCAAATTTTGGCGTCGTTGTTGGGGAACGGCGATATATTATGAATATTTCTGAGATATCATTTTATTAATATATGTGTTCAGTTTAGCTTAGTTTATTTAATTGTTTTAGTTTGTAGAATTAACATTGTTAGAAAAATATAGGGTTCATTTGCTGTTTTTCTTAAGGATTCACTGAATTCCATACTTCAATGATTTATTAAACTTGTGAGTCTTAGATAAAATAGTTGTGAATTCCTGTATTTACTGATATTGTGTTTTAGAATAGCTTATCTTTTATTTCATAGAGTAATTAACTTAGTTAACATTGTTAACATAGATTGCTTAGATTAATTAAATAGTTTTAACATAGTTTAACATAGTTTAGTTGTTTAATTCTCTGATTTAGAGTAGATGCTTTTATTTCATAGATTAATTAGATTAGTTTAACATAGTTTAAAATAGAATAGTTGCTAACTTGCTGATTTAGATTAGCTTAATCTTCATAGTTTAATTCTAACATAGGTTAGCTGCTATGTTGTTCATTGTTTTACTGATTTAGACCTAGATTTAGGTTATTAATTGCATTGATAGAATAAGTCTAACATAGTCTAGTTGTTTATGTATTAGTGTTCTTAGATTATTAACTGTAGTATTGGATGTATCATATGTAAAGTAAAATAAAGTAGTAGTTGTTTATGTATTTTATTTTGAATTTTGTTTTAATTTCATTTCGGATTTCATTGTTTACATGTATGAACAATCGATCCTTCAATGTATGAGTCCAAGTAAATCGGATATGAAGAAGCCTTCAAGAGTAGAGCATTGATCAGATGAGCAGAAAACTATGCATTTGTACATGCATAGTGGTAGTGCAGAGTCCAGTCAATCGACAACTTCAGAGGATCGAGCATACCAGATTGTATCAATCCTTCCTCCTTATTCATTTTATTGTTCTGTAGTGTGCATCTGCATTACATGTTTACATTATTTTGTATGCCACTAGGGACAGTGTCATTCAAGCATGGGGGGAAGATTTAGATGCACAAATTTTAAAATTTTTTCTTTATGTGTGTTTGCTTGAAACTCATAAAAGTAGGTCTTTTGAGAATAATTTGTAGCATTTATGATTGTTTATCTGCATGATCTGACAAGTTAGAAAATTGTAAGCCCCATGTGATTTTTTTTTTCTGATCTGATTTAAAAAGAGTAGTTATTCATGAGAAAATTCAAAGAAAAGATAGTATTTGATTGTTAGAAAATTTTGAATCACTTTAGTATAAGTATGCACAGTGTGTTTTGTAAAAGAAATAAGCAATGGAAAGATGTTTTTGAAAAAATGAGTTTAAAAAGAATAGAGCTACGTTTAGTTGTTGATGTCTTCGTGAATCCTAGTAGTAGAACTCAGACACGAGATGAAATGTTTGAGGCTCTTACGAAATGGATAACGAAGGAGATCATTCTCTTATCTAGTCGACATCTGTGGCCTTTGTAGTTCAAGTAAGTAGAGTCTGAAGGGTGTTCTACACCTGGTGCCCTAAAGCCAGCTGGTTTGGGAGTCATCGATTCGAAAACTTGTTACATGGACTGCATAGAAAGCCTAAGAGATAGAGACATTGCACGCGATGAGAGGAAAACTATACATAACTATTAGAATTGAAGGTTTAGTGACTCGAGCAATTAAGTCTGAGGGATACTTTGTATCTAGTGCCCTAAGGCCGGCCGGCTTGGGAGTCACTGACCTAAAGCTCGCTACACGGGTTATGAGACTTGATATTCGAAATAGTGCTCAATTTAGAAGATTGAAAAAGAGTGAAAATTGAATATCAAAAGAAAAAGAATAGGCTTAAAGAGAGAAATTCAATGCTTAAGAATAATTATTGAATTACTGTGCAGAAAATATATAGGTGAGGATGAATGAGTAAAGCATGATAGTACTTGATTTTCTGAGAAAATTCATAAATAATTACAAGTTTAGAGAAGTGAAAGAAAAATAATTTTTACTATGGTGGCATAGAAATTTCTGAATTTGTTTTGAAAATGTAGATTACATGAAATATATGTTTACAAAGAGTTCTTAATTGCCTATTATTTCTGAAAAATTATTCATGCATGACATTGATGTTTGTGGGTAGCATCTCTGCAAACCCTCACGAGACCTTACTCGTCCACTGGGGTAACCCAGGGGTTTAAAGGGCTTGTTGCATAAGCTAAATGCAACTGTGATTCCTACGAAAGTGAGTTAGTTTTTTTATTATTTATTTTATTTTATTTAATAAGAGCTTTCATGATTATTGGGTAGTCCATATTTTCATTACATGGTAGAGTGTATTGCTAGGGACTAGAAATTATTCTAGCATGGGGGTATTTGATGATGCATAAATATCACGTTTTATTAATACAATTTCATTGCATAAATGCATCATCTATAGGTTTAAAGCATACACTTAGGTGCATAATGATGTTAGGGAGCTGTGGTTCGAATTTCATCAAAATTGGAGTTAATTTGAAGGAATTATGGCATTTACAGTGTAACGGGTCAAATATCAGATCCGTTTTGAAATATTTGGATCCAGACGCCCATTTGGATCCTGGATTTGGGTCAAAACACATGGAATCAACCCAGCTCCAGCCCACTTAAGTTTGTAAAAACATTTTCTAAAAACCCCCTCCTACATGAGGCGCCCAGTAAATATTTTTATTTTAACACTGTTTTTGTAAAATAACCCAAACAAGCAAAATCGTCAAAAGAAGGGGAGACGCCCAGCCATTCTTTGTCTTTGTCTTGATTTTCGTGCCCTAGGGGCACGATTCTAGCTCAACTCCACCTTCTCCCAAGCCGCCCCTCTCATCCACCTTCTTCCTCATCCATGGTTGGCCATGGAAGCCATGCCAACACCATTGGAGATGCCGTTTTCTTCCTCCATTCTCGTCTTTCATATATTGTCTTTCTTCTCACCCTGCTGGAACTAACTTTTGCTTTGTTTATTTGCAGCTGCAGCTGGAGTGTATCCATCATGGTGGAGGTCTCGCTCCTCCATGGTCGGCCGGCCCTGAACCCCGGAGCATTGCCACTTGCGAATCCCTGCAAAGAAGACAGCAAAAGGATTAGACAGCATCACCAAGGTTCCTCGTGGCATGGATTCAAGCAAAGTCCGCTCTTCTTCTTCCCCTTAGTCCTCGGATCGCCCTTTGAGGTAGGTCTTCTTCTCTCTTCTCTTCTAGCTAAAACCTATCATGTGTGTGTGTAATGTGCTGTGCGTTTTTCTGTATTTTTGTCAGCCCTAGTATAGTTTTTGTTCGTGCAAAGGCCAGCACGTAGGATGTTTAGGTGTTTGGGTCATTTACTTGTATGTTTTTCAATCCAACGTTGGGAGTTTTTAGGTATGTCATGGGTGTGTGTGTGTGTTTGAAATGAGATTTCTGTATGTCTGCTTTTTTTCAGTTGTTCTAAGTCCATTAGTTCTTATTTTGTTCGAGTTTAGTACCTTAGGAAAAGTGTCTATGTGATTTTCTATTTTGTGCGTTTTTAGATTTTGTGAAAATGAAAAGTCGAGTGATGTTTGTGGATTGTGGTGTAGGTCGTCCATCCGACTGTAGTATTTTTTGGTAGTTCTTTAGTTTACTGTCTTCATCTCAATGTGTGAATTACTGTTTAGGTTTTAATAGATTTTAATCTTAGAGTATGTTTTAGTAGATTAATTTCTGTTTCGTGTTTTCGCAATAAGCGATTGTAGTAGATTCCTACTTAGCGTTTTTTTTCTGATTTATTTATTTAATTTATAGCATGAGTAGTTGGCTTAGGTTGTTTGTTCTTAGTTAAAATTAGTGTATAATTGTGGTAGCTTAGTTTAATTTAGATGTGTAATTGTCATAGTAGTATTAGTTAAAATTAGATTTTTCGTTTTTCATATAGGTGTAGTCGTCTTCTCCAAATGTAGATCAGCCATTAGAAGTCCAACAAGTTTGTAAAAGTCAGTTTGAATAGTTTGATAATATAGTATAATTTCGATTTTGATTTGATTTATTTATTTCATATATTTTAGTTGATGTGTTAGTAGAGATTTAATATAATGCATGTTTCATTTCATGTAGATTAAAATTCTATAGGTTAGGTCAATGTTACACGTCTTTGATGTTCATTTAGTTATAGGCTAATTAGATTGGTTAGAATTCCTGATTTTCGTTTTAGCTAAATTATCATTAATATAGAATTTCATTTTTCTTGGTGTAGTGTTAATTCAATAGAGCTTTCCAATTCGTTAACTCTCATTCAAACCCTTAGACTAATTTATATAGATAGTAAGTTAGTTAGATGAATTTTATTTTAGCCTAGGTATGTAAATAATGTAGATTTTAGTCAAAGGGCATTGAGGTCATTATTGGAAATCCGTTTTTGGTAGAAGACCAATCCCTCTAAATCCGTGAATTGCTTTTAATAAAATCCCTATTTCCCAACCAAGTCATAAATGACTTCTCAATTTCAAAGAGGAAACCTTTGGAATTCCAAGGTCTCTTTAAATAGGGTTACACGATTTTTGGAAAACCTTTGGAATTCCAAAGGCCCTTCTAATTATGTCTACACGTTTTTGGGGAATGATTTGAAATTCTAAATATGCATTTAAAGCTAACCCAAAAACGTGTAGAGGGCTTTGAAGAAGGTTTTCAAAAAGGATCTTTAGCTTTTAATGCTTTGGGGAATGTTTTCAAAAAGATGATTTAATGCTTGGAGGTTTCCAAAATGGTTTACTCGATTTTGGCAAGGATTTAAATGCTACTTCTTCTTTTAAGACTAGTCAAAATCGTGTAGTGTGGTTTTGGAAGGTTTTCAAAAAGGATTCAATAGCTTTTAATGCCTATTTGGAAAAACGTGTGAATCCAATGGGTTGGACGGTTTTTGAAATCAAAAGCTTTCTCAATGTGTCTTTAATGCAAGGAGAGAAGGAGTTGTCCCCTACCAAAATCGTGTTTCTCAGATTTATTAGCCCAATTTATTCTTTCCTAGTTTAATGTAGCATAGGATTACTGTTAATTAATTTAGTAAGTTAGTAATAGTATTGATTTTAGAAATTCGTGTATTCTAATTAGGTTAGTATTTATTGAATTAAATTAGGTTTGTAAAAATCGTGTATACTTAATTAGGTAGGTGCTAATTCTAGTGTATATTTAATTTAGGAATTAATTTAGGTTCACTTTAGTGTATTAGGAAATACCAATTAGTTATTAGCCTAATCTAGAGTGGCGTGTAGTCAATGCCTTATTCAAAATCGCCACCCTAATTCCCTTTAATTAGTCTAACTCTAGTTAATACTAACTAACCCTAGGTACCTACCCATAGTTAGTTAACCCTACCTTAGTTAGTTAGGAAGTAAACCTAACTAGGGTGGCGTGAACCCATTTGAATCCCATATCATTAAACCGCCACCTAGACTAACCCTAGTTAGTTAAACCTAACCCTAGTTAGAACAAACCTTAGTTAGTTAGTTAATGCTTAAATACCCTAACCGACCCTAGTTTAACCTAAGTTAGTATCCAATCCCAGTTAGCATTTAACCTAGTCAACTAACCCTAGTTAACCCTAATCGATTCTAGCTAAACCCTAATCTTAGTCTATTTAATTATTAGACTCTAGTTAACCCTTACATAAACCTAGTTAGTCACCCCAACCGTACCCTAGTTATAATCTTAGTTAACCCTACCTTATCCCATCCGACCCTTGTCCACCATAGTAAACCCTAGTTCAACATTAGTAAACCCTAGCTAACCCTATTTAGTGTCTACCCTTAGTCGACTAACCATAGTCAAATCCCTAGTTAACTAACCCTAACCTTAGTTAATTAGTAGGTAACCCTAGTTAGACTAACCTTAGATTTAGTTAACCTTAGTTAGTATGTACCCTTAGTTCATTACAACTAACCGACCCTAACTAACCGTAGTTAATACTTAACCCTAGGTGTCTAAGCCATCTAACCTTACCCCTAGTTCAACCCTAGTAAGCCTAGTTAGTTAACCCTACCCGAGTCCTAGCCTTAGTTAAATTCTACTAACCCTAGTTAGTGTTTAGACCTAGTCAATCTAACCATAATTAGTTAAGTTAATCTAACTTAGTGTATAACCCTAGATAGTTAGTTAACATAGTTAGTGTTTAATTTAGTTAGTAAGTAATCTTAGCTAGTTAGACTAACCGTAAGTTAGTAGTTGTTTTAGTAAGTTAGAATTAATATTAGAATAGATAGTTAATTTAGTTAGTGATATTAGATGTTATATATTATGTCTAGTTAGAGTTTATATTTATTTAGGTATTTTATTTAGAGTATTAGTGAGTTTAGGTTAGGTTATTTCTTAGATTTTATAACTTAGTTTAATTGTTATTGTTTGCTGTAGTTTAATAGTAGGTTAGGTTCAGTTAGGAATGTTTTTGTACGTGGTTCAATGTCCAAATGTCAATTGTGGATTCAAAGGGATGAATAGTGCACTGAACCAAAACCCTAATTTTTACCCGATCGTGCACTAGCTATTTCATTTGGATTTTTCATGAGTTTTCTGAAAATTATTGTTCTATTCTCTACATTGGTGTGTTAACTGTCAGTATACCAAATTTCAGCTCGATCTGAGTTGATTTGGTCTGGTTTTTAAGCGTATTACAAAAACAGCTTTTTCGGATTTTGAAATTTCGGGTCCTGCGATTTCCCAAATTATCCTGATTTTGAAACGCTTCGTTCTGGAGATCCAGAACGTATTTTTCACTTATGTAAAATGTGTCAGTTTATTGGATCTGTCTTTTATAGAATAGAAGTGATTTGACTAATTTTGGAATTTTTTTGACCCCTCAACCAGTCAATTTGCGAAAAGCTGTCAGAATCCATTTTTGCCTTCCTTAGGGACAAAACAGTCTTTTACTTTTTTGTCTGATTTCGTGTATTTTTACTATTTTCTAACATTGTAGTTAGTACCTTAACAGTATTTAGAGTAATTAGAGTTACTTAGCTTAGTTAGTTCACTTAGTTAGTATAATTTTAGTTTTAGATGTTTAATTTAACTATGGTTTAATTTAGAAATAGTTTAGAATCGGTATTAGATGTAATTTAGATGTTTTCTTGATTTAGTTACTGACTTTTTGTTCTTATTATGTAGGTTGTTAAGTTAGAACTGGTTAACAGATGTAATTAAATTGTGATGTGCGACTGCACTTGATGTGAAAAGACAGAAATGCCCCTGGAGACCTGCTGAAGACTTAGCCGCCTATTGTAGTTTATTTTCATAATTAGAATGTTATTCAATGTAAGTTGTACTCATTGACATAGATTGTAAACTTTTTATGTTAATAAAATGTTATTTTAGAATTAATTCAGAAATATCTCGTTCCCTGTGGATTCGACCCGTACTCGCCACTCAGTGGAAAGTCGGTTTTTATATCTTTGGTTGACGATTTTCCCATGTTTTTATTGAAAAATATTGTTTAAAAATATCAACTCCAAAAGTGCAACCAATATGCAAAATGAGAGATTGGTTTATCCTGCCTGCATACAGGATGTCTTGAGGTAAAGATAAATTTTCAAAAAAATGCCCCAGTGTGACTAGGGAGGAAAATTTTGAATAACAAAAGGATAATTGACAAGCTTCTTGACTGATAGACGTCCTCAAGATCATTCCTCACAAGAGAGACATTTTGAAAAGGAAGAAGAAGCAAATAAGATGGCGCCAAGCTATTAAAAATAATCGATGACTTTATTGATGCTTTAAAATCAAGGAAAGAGAATGGGATTACATTATTCTTTTGAAAAAGCAAGATGGGAAATGGAATGATTATGGAAAAACCTTAGTCAGGATGACTAGTCCTCCTTTTCATATTCAACGAGGAGCTTTTTGTCAATGCAGTCTTGAACAAGGTTCTTAAGGACGAAGCAGTTTTCTGTATCGTGCCCGACTGCTCGATGAAACTTGCAAAACTGTTCTTTGAATCTGCCCATAATTGTTGGAGGATCAGCGACTTTAGGCAACCGGACAATGTCTTTTGCAAGCATATACTCGAGGATACTCTCGAGTGTCTGATCCAGAGGGTTGAATTCTCGATCAGTTCTCCAGTCTTTGCGCTTTGATTTTTCCTGATCTTTCTTTTGATGCTGAGGGCTGGATTGGAGAGGTTTATCACTGTTGATGTCCTTCCCTTTTTGCCTTTTGATTCTCTCCAAACTGTTGCCATGATCATTCTTGTTGCCTTTGCTATTATTGAAAGATTTGGCCGCAAAAGTGAAGTGAGCTTTCTTCTTTTGTTCACCTTGAGGGTTATTCTTGGAAAATGTGAAGCCTTCATAGACTCCATTCTCCACGCTCAGCTCGAGCCATTCTGCTCGCTCAATGAGTTCAATGAAAGATTTGGAGGGTGAGGTAGAGATTAATCCTCTCAGAGGTTGCGAAAAATTATTGAGAATCAATGATAAAGCATGCCTTTCTGATATAGGATCCCTCATTTTATTGCAGGTCTCTCTCCATATGCGAATGAAGTCCCTTGCCTTTTCATTTTCATTCTGCCTTAGATTGCAGAGATGACTCAATGTTGGGAGCGATTCAGTATTGAACAGAAATCGCTCAATGAATAGGATGACCACCTTATCAAAGTCTCGCAGCTCGATTGGATTGATATGCTCAGAGTACCACTTGGCGGCAGTGCCTTCTAGGCTATGAGGAAAACAGAGAAATAGGGCCCTATTGTCTCTCTTGAATTTGGAGCATTCGGCGAATAACATGGCAAGGTGGGCTTTGGGATCACCAGAACCATCGAATTTGATGAACTTGCGGGGTAAATTCTCCAGATTTTCATCCCCTTCTAAACCGTCATAAAAATCCTCACTGGTAAAGACTTTCTTGCCCTTGTCGCGGGCTTGCAGATCTTTAACAACTCTGGTCATTTCTCTGAACTGTGTCTGCAAAGGATCTGTCACTGCTTGAACTTTTGTCTTGCGAGTGATCTCTGGAATGATTTCGCATTCTTCCTCGGTATCATCTTCGTCTGAAGTATCTTGAACATTCTTCTGAGAGGACTTGGTTGATCTCTTGGCCACACGATCTCTAATTCTCTGACTGAATGGATTTTTGTCTGAGCTGGTGCCAGCCTGCTCACTCATCATCCTCTTCATCATTTTCTGAAACATCGCGTACATTTGAGGGTCGATACTGTCATCTTCTAGCTGCTCTTGGTCTTTGTCTGACCTTGGCGAATTCATCTCTCCTTCTGATGTTGATGAGTAGCTGATACTCTGCGATGATGTTTTCCTTCTGGACCTTGTCTGAATCATCAAATGCTGTGAAGGCTTTCTGCAGGATAAAGTCTTGATTAGACTCTGAGGAAATTTTTGGATTGGGAAGAAAATTATATGGTGAACAATTGGAAGAATATCCCATTACTAGGGATGGAGTCGTCACTGAAATCACGGCAATTGTGTTGTCATTCTTTGCAGAAGAAATAAACAATGGAAAATGTGCCTTGCTACCTAGGCGAGGTCATCAACCACGAGGAAAATACCTTTTTTTTTTAAGGAAAGAGATATCTCTTGGAAAAACAATCTGCAAACGCATTTTGAATAAGGAGAAGGCAAGTGGGTAAACAATTTCCTCCGCAATAATCAAAGTATGCACGAGGAAAAGAAGATGAAGAATTTTGCAAATAGATAAAAGGATTGAAAATCCAATGAGAGAAAACATATGATTTTGAAAAATCGCAGGCAGGATAAAAATGCAGCTGGAAATTCGAGATCCAGTAGAACGAAAGAATGAAAAATCACCTGGAGTTTTGAAAGAAATTGGATATTTGGGGAAATCATCTAGGGTTTGAGAAAATAAAAGGAAAAGATGAGAAATATGGGTATTTGAAAATATTTTTGGGAAAAATGTAAGAAAATAGAGATGATATACGAACAATCACATCCTGCACAAACATTCATGCGCATACAACACTCCCTAAAAGGCTGACTCTAGATGTATCATTTTGAAAACAGCTGTAGGACCCTAATCCTAACTCTAAGTTCAGATCATCTTTGTCTAATCCAGTTATGCTGATATACCCAAATCAAAATCCGAGGTACGTGGCATATAATCTCAACTCCGGTTCGAAGGTAAGGTTTTCCAACATCCTTGAACGCCTACCGATATACTTCGGACTGTGGCCCGTGGTACGTGGTAGGGGGGTGTTAACCCAAATAATTGGCCCAGTTGTGAGGCTCTGTCCCGAACTAGGGTTCTGGAAGAGAGCCCAGCAACGTGAAGACCGGGTAATGATAGGTAAGGGAGGTTTAAAAAAAATGATCACATGCAAGAAATAGAAGGCTCTAAGTCCTAGAGATAGATTTTGAAAATCTTTTGAAGAAGCATACATTGTTTGCATTCAGATCCTAAATCAAGGAGAGTTGTATTTAGACCTAAGTCTATGTGAGCATGAAAATATCTCCTCAATCTGGTCCTACCAAACCATGCCTAAGCTATATGCAGTTAATGTCAGCTAGGTCAGAATCTAGGCTCCTAGGTTCGCATGATATCAAAAAGTAAAGAGCTGACATTTTGTGAACACAGTTTTGATGATTGAACTAAGCCAAGCACACTTTTGATCAGACAAAGACAGGTCCCATCTCGGTCGCCAAACCTGTTATCGTCGCAAAATTTTTCCCGTCTCCCTTCCTTGCGGAAGAGAGAGGAAAATGCTTTCGCGATTCAAACTTGACCGGATTTTGGAAATTGTTTTGAAATACTCGCCTCTGTTTTTGAAAATTGCGGGAAAATCCATGGGATGGGGCTCGACCTGTCGGTACGAGGTTCGACCGTTCCTGCCGCCTTTAACAGAGGTAATCGAACCAAGGACCAAAATTGTGCTTGACTTAGTTAAATCATCGAAATTGTGTTCTATCCTACATGCACAGAGAATTCAGGCATGTGCTATGAGATTTTGGAAAATGGAAGTAGGAAAAACATGATGTATGCTTGGAAAATATTTGGAGTTGAAAGATATTTCTCAAGGAAAAGGTGAAAGTCAATTTCTTAGGAAACTCAGATGAAAGGGGTTTGGAAATCACGAGAAAGTTTATAAAGGTGTGGGAAAATCATGAATGGATGAAAATCCTGAGAAAATGGAAAGAATTCTTGAGAAAAGGGTAAACATTTAAAGGGAAAATGTTTGTCAGGAAAAGCTTCAAGTTTTTGAAAGCTTTCTTTGGAAAGTGGCTGAGATTCATTGGAAAATTCTTTGGAGAGGGAGAATTGAAACTCGGGAAACTGAAATCCTGAGAATCTTAGCCTTGAAACACTTGGAAATCGATTTTTGATCTTTGAGAAAGGTGAGAGACTTCTTTTGAAAATCTTGAGAAAATAACCTTTTCCATGGAAAACTGTGGAAAAACTTGACTTGGGAAAACCGATTTTGAAAAATTCTCAGAGTTTCTTTAGAAATCGATTTCTTGAGAATGAAATTTTCTTAAGAAAATCATGAGAAAACCAATGATTTCATGATGCAAATGATATGAGTGAATGAATGCACTTTGAAAAGATTTTCTGAGAAATTTGTTGGAAAAATGTGTATTAAGTCAAAATAAATCCTTCACATATTCTGACTGTGGCCATGAACATGTTCAGATCTTAATTGATTTAATGCACAATACTTTGCAAAATTGGAAATATGATGTGCAATTTGGAAGGTAGCCTAAGAGTGTAGGCTCAGTGTGACTGGTAGAAAGATGATGGATCTGGGTCTCGTCCATATTCCGACTAAGGCCGTAAATATGGACTTCACCGAGTTCATCAACTCCCTAAGAGTTGGTGCACGTGCCATTCGTGTACATCCATAGTGCTTTTGAAATAAAATGCATGAATCACATAAATAGGATATTGCAGGAATTTAAACTATATGATATGCATCCTAATCTAAGCAGAAAATAAAATTTCTTACTCCAAAATTTACATTATTACATCACTAAATAAATGAAATAAAGGGAAATTGCAGACTTCAGTTCTTTCTTTTGAATGTCTCTGCCAAACTTGAAATGGGGTTAGCTCAAATATGTGGGTTTTTCCAAGATTTTTCAATAATATTCTGAAATTATTAGACTTAGTTGGATATAAACCCTATTTCCATGCTTTCTTGATATTTGAAATGATATAAATGCAACAAATTCAGTAGAAAATAGTTTGAAATTCGAAATTATGGTCAAAATGACCAAAATACCCCTAATATTAAGGTTACATCTTTAAAATCAGGGTTTTTTTGAAGGAAATTTTGGTAAAATTGAGATTTTGAAATTCGAATTGAACCAAATGATGATGAAATGCAATATGGGGCATGATGACATGCTGCTAAACACATTAGGATTGTAAAATCAGAATTTTGACATGCTATCATCCATCAAAAATAACGAATTTCGCTTGTTTTTCGCTTGATTCGGGGTCCTATGGGGCCCTGTTTTGATGATACGGCTAGATCGAGCATCAAACGAATTCTAAATGCTGTCAATTTCGGTATGAAGCATCTACCTATTCTAATAAATAGCCTAGAATACAAAAACTCACGAAATGACATGGTTTAGATACTAAAATTTAAAGAAAATCCTAAAAAGGGCGAATTTCGCCTACGGACCCGAACCAAATGCAACACTTAATGCGGTAATACAAGAATTCCACCATAGAAACATCTGAGATTTTTCAGACTGCTAAACGACATAAAAATAAGAAAATTTGTCTTTTACATCCCCGGGATTTGAACTACGGTGTGTGCGGTAACGAGAATTTGGTTCGGACGTAGGCAAAATCAACCCAATCCGATGTAAAATTGCATAACAAAATAGCATCCTACCATAGACATTTCTGATATTTAACTGAGGAACTAATGACATACACAGTAACAACTTTTATGTTTATGATTTCGGCATTTGATCAACAAGAACAGAGCTAAAAATATGACTTTTCATGCCTAAATCAACAAAGCAGACGAATATGATAAAACAAGAGACTAACAAGAAAAATCCTAAACAGATATTAATACTGTTCAAAAAATCATAAGCTTTCCGATTCAAACATAGGACATCCCGAGCATGACATTCACTTTTTACAGATTCGGATTTGGAGCAATACCCAAGGAGAACCTGTCGACTTAAGTCGATCCAAAGTCTCAGAGACCCAAATCAGGGTCTGACACATGTCCTGAACTCTCAGATTTTTGTCAGATGTCATAAAAATCCAGACAAATCTGAGAAAATCATATTAAATACTAGACATCATCCCGAGTTCGGGAAATGTTTCAGATCTAAAATCGGACCTCATATGAGAGAGGTCTCGATTTTACAATTCGGAAGTAAATTTTCAAAACGTATCCCGGGTAACAAAACCCGACCTACTAATTTGAACGTTTACCATAGTAAACAAATTCAAATCATTCCAACTTTTTGGCAGATTGTTAGGGACACCTAGTGGCAAATACCATGATTTTTGTAGTATTTGTAACGAAAAATTGATGCATGAAATGATGTGTGGACTGACTGACAAAAATAGAAAATTACAGAAATGAAGCAAAATTGAAACAAAGGCTAAAAAAAATCTAATTAATTCCTAAAATATACTAAATCAACGAAATGAAATATGAACTAAATCTAATTAATGCATTAATGTTAAAATCATCAAGAAAGCATAATTCTACTTTTAATATATGTCATTTTATGAGAATAGCTCGATCCATCATTCGGATGAGCTCTTTCTTCAAAACGAAGGTGCAAATCAAGACAAAGGCATTATTTCGATAAAACCAATTAGAATAGAGGTGCACCTTGTGTTCTTTTGCTGTTTTGGAACTCCCGAAATGAATGGCTATGGATGGCTTCTTTAATCCTTCAACCCGGGCTTCCGAAGGTTCACAAAAATCGATCTACGCGCCTAGATCGAGTTGGAATTGATGCGAGCAAGCTTGGTACTTCGATGCACCCTCTCAATTGAGCCCAAGGGGGGCGTGAATTCAGAACATCAAAATCGTGTAGTAGGGCACTCAGAGTGAAATGCTAAATCCAAAGTGAGCTCTCCCTAGGTTGGGCGTGGGGCCTTGTATTTATAGAAATTTTTGGAAAATTTTGAAATTCAAAGAGGCTTAATCTGAGCCCTCCATGTGGTGCCATCTCAAAGAGTGTTGTCTTGAAGTTTGAAATTCAAATTCTGCTTTATTCTGGAAGGAGGAGAGACTTCCATGTGGCACCATCTCAGAGCATCCACGTTGACATGTGTCAGAAGGAAAGGCAGAGGATTTAGATGGTGCCACCTCAGAGAGAGTTTGAAATTTAAATTTCTGCTTTTTCTAGAGAAAAGGAGAGACTGACATGTGGCGCCACCTCAGGGTGGCTCTACATTGACATGTGTCAGGAGGCAAGAGCTGAAGAAGCAGAAGACGCCACCTCAGAGGGGAGTTGTTCCTACTTTTTCTGATGCAGGGAGGTCTGGCCATGTGGCGCCACCTCAGGGTGGCTCCTACAATGCAATGTGGCAGAAGGGAGGAACAAGGAACATGTGGCGCCATCTTAGACCAGATAGAAAAGGTAAGGTTCAGGATTTGCAACACCTCAGCCTGGGTTTGAATTTTTTTGAATGGTTGCTTTTTCTGAAGAAGGCCAGGGGTGACACGTGTCCTCTACTTTTTCTGAAGGAAGCTAGGAGTGACATGTGTCACTTACTTTTCTGAGAAAAGTAAGGAGAGACATATGTCATCCTGCTTTTTCTGAAGAGAGCAGAAAATGACATGTGTCCTATACTTTTTCTGAAGGAAGCTAGAAATGACATGTGTCACTTGCTTTTCTGAGAAAAGCAGAAGGTGACATGTGTCAGTCTGCTTTTTCTGAGGAAAGGAGAGAGTGACATGTGTCACTTGCAGGAGACATAATTCAAATGGCGCCACCTCGGGGGAGACAAGCTCTACTTTTTCTGGACAGGGCAGCACATGACACGTGGCATCTTAGGGTGACCTTGGAATGACACATGGCACAAGGTGAAGATGGTGGACTCTGACACGTGGCATGGAATGAAGAGGATGTCTAATGACATGTGGCAGCATCTTAAGGTGGCCCCACACTGACATGTGTTGGAGGATGGAAGGAGAGAGAGAATGACATGTGGCGCCAATCCAGGGACAAGGCTCCTATATTTTTGGGTTTTTCAAAATTCAGGTTTTTCAAAAGAAAAGCCTATGTGACACCACCTCAGTGTGGGTCCCATTTTGCTTCTTTTTTGAAATAAGGACAAGACAGTAAAACTTCTTTTTAGAATTTTCATAAAATCTGGACTAATTGGCAAAACAGAAATTTTGAAAAGAGTTGGCCCATGCAGGGCGATTTTATAAATGGAATATATTTGAAATTGTTGACAAAAGGGCAAAATCTGAGATGAAAGGGCTAGAATCAAAATCCTTATCGAAAATTATCCAGATTGTTTTCCTGAGAAAATATTTTGAAATTCAGAGTCCTGGGGGTAAAATAGGAAGAATTGATAATTTTGAAGACCCAGGGTTTTGAAATCGATTTTGAAAATAGTTAAAATTCGAATCTGAATTGAAAATTTTGAAATCAAGAGTTCTAGATCTCGAAATGACATGTTGTGCAGTGCAGTGATATGAAATGCTTATGCAATGCCATGCCTTGTGAAATATAATCTTGAACCAGGATTTGGAGATTCTTGTCTCCTGTCAGGAGTAGAATTTTGAACATCTGAGCTAAAATAGAGAAATTTTGAGAGTTGCAGCTGAAATTTGGACTTTTGCAGGTTCCATGCTCAGAAAATGACCATTTTGCCCTTCGGCGATTTCCTGGGAGGTGAATGATGATGCTGGTGGAAATGTCGGGGAGGTGAGTAAAAATTTGGGGTGTTTACAGTGACCCGTAGGTCAAAATTTAGAATTGAATGATCCATAGATCGAAATTGGAAATTTGAATGATCCGAAGATTTAAATTGGAAATTGGTGGACAAAATGTCAAATTGGAGAAATTGACTGACCCGAGGGTCGAAATGACTTGGATCAACATAGGAGAATAAATGGCTCGAGTCAGAGCTCAAATAAGGTAAAGAGATCACGAGTTGGAACCCGGATCCACAAAGGAGAATGAAGAGCTCGGGTCAGAGCTCGAATAAAGTAAGGAGATCACGAGTCGAAACTCGGATCAACAAACCCAAGTCGGAACTTGGATCTTCAAAGGAAAAATAATTTTGAGGAAAACCTGAGTCGGAACTCAGTTTTTCAAAGAAAATAATTTGAAACAAACCCGAGTCGGAACTCGGATCTTCAAAGGAAAATAATTTGAATGAAAACCCGAGTCGGAACTCGGTTTTTCAAAGACCGACTTAAAAGTTGGATTTTGAAAATAATACCAGTTCGAGCACTGGATTTTGAAATAATACCAGTTCGAGCACTCGATTTTGGTTCAGTATTAATGGTTGTTTTTCAATTTTGAATAACAATCAGGAATTGTGATGGGACTGTTTGTTGAAATCCTAATACTGACCAGATTGTTATTAATGTAGTTGAATGCAAATTGATGCACATGAATGCACAAGTGTGTAAAATGAGAGATTTGTTTATCCTACCTACATACAAAACAAAATTTTTAAAATGCCCCAGTGTAACTGGGGAAAGAAAGATTGATCATTATTGAAGGAAATAGGAGGATTACAAGGGAAGAATAGATGCTTCAAGTATAGAACTTTTTCAAGTGTCGAGCATTAATGGGATCTGGTAGTTCTACTCCATCGGCATTGATGAGCCGATATGAGTTGCGAGGTAATGCTTCTTTGACTACATAGGGACCTTCCCAATTTGGCGACCATTTGCTACCAGGATAATGCTTAAGATAAGTTGTGGATCGAAGTACTAAATCATTGACTTTGAATCTTCTTTCGATGACAGACTTCGTATATTTCCTGGCTATTCTCTGGCGATAGGATTGAGCATGTTCTGCTGCTTTTAGCCTTCTCTCGTCGAGCAAGTCTAACTGTATCAGTCGCTGCTGTTGGTATTGATCAAGAGGTAATTGTAGGAGTGAAGCAAATTTCAAAGCGGGCTTCTAAACATGTAGCGGCAATACTACTTCTATTCCATAGACCAATTCTGATGGAGTAGCATTTGTTGGAGTACGAATGGTGGTCCGGTAGGCCCATAGTGCATTGTGGATCTTCTCATGACAGTCACGGCCTGTTTCTACAGTTTGCTCCAAGATACGAATTAAAATCTTGTTGGTGGCTTCTGCCTGACCATTCCCTTGAGGATAGTAGGGAGCGGAGAAATGATGATAGATTTTGAATTTTGAGCAGAATATCTTCATCTTTTCATTCTTGAAATGACTGTCATTATCTGACACAATGTCGTGTGGGATGCCGAAACGGCAAAGGATACTCTTGTGAATGAAAGAGACCACGTGTCGGCCTTCTACTGTGCGGAGAGTGATAGCTTCTACCCACTTGGTGAAATATTTTGTCGCAGCAAGGAAGTATTTGTGGCCATTTGAAGCAGAAAGAGTGATGGGACCTACGACATTGAAGGCCTACATAGAGAACGGCCATGGAGAGACAACAGATTGCAAATATGTTGCTGGAGCATGAATAGAAGGTGCATGTATCTGACATTAGATACACTTCTTCACAAAATGGTAACAATCTTGCTGCATAGTTTTCCAATAATAACCTGCTCTGACGATCTGCTTGACAAGGGTTTGGTAACCGACGTGGCCACCACAAATGCCTTCGTGTGCTTCTCGCACGACTTCTTTGGCTTTGTCTTCGTCTAAGCATCTGGAATACTCTGAACTGAATCCACGACGATAGAGGACATTGGCTAAAATGAAATATCGAGTAGACATACGCTGGATTGCTCGTTGTTCTTTCTTTGAGAGTTCCAGAGGAAATTCACCGGTTTCTATGAAAGTTTTGATATTGTAATATCAGGGCTTCTTCTTTTGCTCAGCCTAGTTTACTTGTTCTGTTGAAAGGAAGGCAGGTTGGTCAAGTCTGCCAATTTCAAAAGAGCGACAGGACTCTCCATTCTTGAATGCCATAATGGAGCCTAAACTGGCTAGGCTATCAGCCACTTGATTGAAATCTCTCTTGATATGGAAGAGCTGAAATTCTTCGAACTGGCTAACAAGAGCTGAAACAATTTTCTGGTAAGGAATTAGCTTCTGATCTTTCACTTGCCATTCGGCTCGGACTTGATTGACAATGAGTAATGAGTCACCATAAGCATGCACTCTCTTAACATTGAAGTCTAGTAGAATCTTTAGTCCTTGAATCAGAGCTTCGTACTCGGCCATGTTGTGGGTGCATTGAAAATCTAACTTGAGAGAAAATGGAATCATCTTCTTCTCAGGAGTGATTAATAAGATCACAATGCCTATTCCAGCCATATTCTTGGAACCATCGAAAAACAAATTCCAGATTGGATATTGTTGAATATTGCTGATGTGCTCGTCGGGGAAGTCATCTTCAGCTTTCACTTCTTCTGCCAGAGGAAAGTCAGCCAGTTGATCTGCAATTGCTTGTTCTTTGATTGATTGCTGCGAGACATATTCTAAGTCATACTGCATCAGTAAGACTTGCCATTTGGTGACTCGTCCGCTGAGAAAAGGTTGCTCCAAGATGTATTTGAGAGGATTGAGTTTGGACAAGATTTTGACTTCAGATGCCAACAAGTAGTGTCTTAGCTTCTGACACATCCATACCAGAGCTAGGCAGGTCTTCTTTATTTGAGAGTACTTCTTTTCATAGTCTATGAAAGTCTTACTCACATAATAAATGGTGTGCTCTATCAGGCTGCCTTCTTTATACTGCGCCAAGAATCCGCCGCATGCGACTTGATTGACTGAGATGTATAACAAAAGAGGTTTTCCCAATTCTAGCGGCTTCAGAATTGGAGGATTGAGAAGATATTTCTTGATCCGATCGAACGATAGCTGACACTCTCGTCCCCATTTGAACTTCACTCCTTTTCTAAGTAAGTGGTTGAAAGGTTCGCATCTCATTGCCAAGTTGGAAATAAATCGCCGAATTGATTGCATGCGTCCCTGAAGGCTACACAATTCTTTGAGATTTTTTGGGGGTGGCATACTAATGATATCCTTTGCCTTCGCTAGGTCGACTTCAATTCCCTTTTTGCTAACCAGAAAACCCAACAATTTGCCTGATTCGACTCCAAAAATACACTTTTGGGGGTTAAGCCTTAATTTATAAAGAATGAGTTGCTTGAAAACTTGATCAAGGGTTTCAAGGTGATCTTCTTCCTCTTTTGATTTCATGAGGATATCATCAACGTACGCATCCATGATTTTGTGCATCTGATTGTAAAAGATAACGACCATTGCGCGTTGATACGTTGCTCTATCATTCTTGAGCCCAAAAGGCATAACTGTATAGCAGAAAGTGCCCCAAGGCGTAGTGAAGGAAGTTTTTGATTGGTCACGGGCGGCCAACTTAATCTGATTGTAGCCAGAATATCCATCCATAAACGAGAACATGGCGTGCTCTGCCGTGCTGTCGACTAAAAGATCAATGCTTAGAAGTGGATAATCGTCTTTCGGAGTTGCCTTATTGAGGTCCCTGAAGTCTATGCAAATTCTCACTTTGCCACTTTTCTTTGGAACAACGACAATATTGGCTAACCAATCTGGGTATTCAATAGTTCGGATAAATCCTGCTTTGAGCAAATCTTCAAGTCCTTCTTTGACTTTTTGTTCTATTCTAGGATCTATTTTCCTCAACTTCTGCTTAACTGGCTTAACATCTGGCTTTAAAACGAGGCGGTGTTCGACCAATTTTGGGTCTAAACCCGGCATATCTTCATATGTCCATGCAAACACTTCTTCATGTTGCTTGAGAAAATTTGTAAGCCTTTCCTTCTCTTCCGGACTCAGACTGGTTTCGATCTGAAGAATTTTGGGATTGTCCTCTGAACCGATATTGACATCTTTAGTTGGATCTTATACTAGAGCAAATGGTTTATCTTGCTTTTGAGCTGAGGCAAACTCTGGTAATTCCTGAAGAGACTGATCAAATTCTGCGTAATCATCTGATTGCTTTGCAACCTTGCCATCTTCGGTGCTTGCTTTGACTCGGTGAATTGTTGTCAATTTCTAGAAAGCCTTTGGATTGAGAACGAGCTTCTTGATTGCTCGGGAAGACATTCTGAAATTTTGGATAAGAAATTTGATTCAGGGAAAATTTCCCATCATAAGACAAACAATCATTTGAAAAGAACCATGCATAAAATGGCATTAAAATTATAAAATGAAAAGATAGACGGAAAGGAGACAGATGACACCCAGATAGACAAAGAAACTTGAAATTTTATTGATTTTGAATTGATCAAGGACATTGATAAAATGAGACATTTATTGAAAAGAATAGAAAGAAAGTAATAAATGGTTCTCAATGTGCCCCTTTGATGAAAACAGTCTTCTTTGGTGAGCTTCCGCCGGAGAACCCTAGTCCTACTCTGTGGGGACGATACTTTTAGATCACCGGCTTGACACAACCATCTTCATTTTTGCCCAGTCCTTTGAAGGGTTGATAACTATGTTTCAGAAGTAAATCAAATCCCTTTCTTGCTTTTATGAATTGTGGGAACAACAGATGATCTTTGATGGCACTATAGTTGATCCGGCCTCCAATCTTGAAGAATTCAGGACCTCTCCATCGAGTCATGGCTACAGTGTGCAGAGATAATTATGGAGTTGTCTAGAATATTTCTTGACTTTCTCCGAGATTGATTTCTTCACTTTCCCTGATGGTGGGGATATTTGCAGTGAATGATGGTCGAGGGATCATGGGCTGCGGGAACCTTTCTTCTGGGTCCTCTCCCAATACTGTTGTAATCATTCCACCTTTTGACCATTTTACACATTGATGGAGGGTGGAAGGTACTACATTAGCATTATGAATCCACGTTCTTCCGAGCAACAGGTTATAGGTGGGTGGTACATTGACCATATTAAAAAGCACTGAGTGTACTAAGTAATTGATTAACACCTCCAGGAATATCTTTCCTTTAGCTGTTTGACCATGATTGTCAAACCCATAGATAGTGATAGGATCTGGAATGTATTCTTCTTCCTTAATCCCTAGTGCCTTTGCCATCATTTCAGAACATATATTGAGGTTGCTGCCTCCATCAACTAGCACATGGGGTACTGTCATTCCTCTTACTCGAACGACGATGTACAAAGCATTATTATGAAAGGAATGAGGCTTTGGAAGGTCCTCATCTGAGAAGGTGATCGGCGCATTGGTGTGATCATCGCAAAATTTTTCCTCTCGTAATATTCTCTTTCTTCCTTCTCTTTTTCCATTCCTACCTCTATGTCCTCCTTTTTGAAGGGGAGAAAATAGAAGACAGAAAGAGAAAAGAGAAGAGAAAAGAAAAGAAGAGAGAAGAGGAATTATTTTGCGGGTCTCACTTGACCTTAATTTTGAAATTTTTTGAAATAACTCGCCTCCGTTTTTTAAATATTTGCGGGAAAACTGGGAGACGAGATTCGCTCGTCGGTACGAGGTTCGACCGTTCCTGGCGCCTTTACCAGGGGTAATCGAACCAAGGGTCGAATCTATGCCTTTTGTTTTGCTAAGAAATTATCTAAGAAATTATTCTAAGTCTAAATGCACAAAGAATCATGCTTGTGCAAATGCAAAGATGTATGCTCTTTTTGAAAAATGTTTTGAAGAATTCCCAAGTGTTTTTGAGATGAATCTGATAAAGTGAAGAAGTGATTTCTAACTTAGAACTTAAGATTTAAAGTTCTAAGTTTTTAGAATAATCAAGAGCTTTGGGAAAATAAATCTGGGTTTGGAAAATGATCTTGAAACTGAGATGAGAGAAAAGAGAAGAAAGGAAATTTCAAAGCCATAATGGACTTTGAACTTGGATGAATATTTGGAATGGAATTGAATTCTATCTTTGAAGTTTTGAAATCAGAATAAAATGTGGGAAATTTAAAATAGAATTTGAAAAATAGAATTTGATTTGAAAGTTTGAATTCAAGATGGAATCTGAATCCTAAGTCTGGATTCTAAATAGAGTCCAAAGTTGAATTTTGGATTTAGGATCCGAAATGGGAATTTGATTTGAAATCTGGAAATAAAATGGAATTGGTTCTAAGAATTGGAATCAAGATGGAGTTTTAGATCTGAAATTTTGAATGGAATTGGATTCAAGATTTGGAATCCAAGATGAAATTTGGATCTGAGGTCTAAGATCCAAGATAGAATTGGATTCTGGATCCTAAAATGGAGTTGGATCTGAAGTCTGAGATCCAAAGTAGAATGGGATTCTGGATCCTAAAGTGGATTTGGATCTGAAGTCTGAGATCCAAAGTAGAATTGGGTTCTAGATCCTAAGGTGGATTTTGGATCTGAATCTGAGATCCGAGGTGAATTGGATTCTAGATCCTAGAATAGATTTTGGATCTGAAGACTGAGATCCAATGTAGAATTGGACTCTGGATCCTAAAGGGGAATTGGATCTAAAGTCTGAGATCTGATATGAATGTTGAATCCTGGATCCTAGAATTGGTTTTGGATCTGAATTTGAGATCCAAAAATTGGAGATTTGTACTTGGAAATCGGGATCCAAGTTGGATTTGGATCTGAAGCTTGAGATCCAATGTAGAGTTGGACTCTGGATCCTAAGATGGATTTAGATCCAAGGTGAAATTGGATTGTGGATCCTATAAGAAAATTGGATCTGAAGTCTGAGATCCAAGGTGAAGTTTTGATTCTGGATCCTAGAATGGATTTTGGATTTTTGAAAGTCCAAATAAGACTTTTGAAAATGGATCTGGGTTTTGAAAACCCAGATTAAATTTAAAATTCAGGAAGGGTCAAGCTTTGAGATTCATAATCAATCTCAGATTTTAAATTTTGAAAAGTAAACTCGGTTTTGAGTTTGAAGATGAATCAGAAGTTTCAAAGTTAATCTAAACTTTGAAATTTCATCTAGATTTGGAATTCTGGATATACAAGTGAATTTCAAAGTCAAATTGGACTTTAAATTTGAGATAGAATTTGAATTTTGAAATACAAGATGATTCTGAAGTTTCAAAGTCAAATGAGACCTTGAAATTGAATTCTTGAATCCTTTTGAAAAAAAATAGAGTTGAATTTGAATTTATGAATAGGATTTGATCTGAAAAATGAAGGAAAGAATCACTTGGATTTATGAAAAAGAATTTTAAAAATATGATGCAATTCTATCTAAATGATGAATGAATTTAAATAATTTGAAATTGGATTTTGAAAAGCTATTCCATTCTTTAAACGAATTAAAACAAGATTGAAGATATAATACATCCTTGACTATGGTCATTGAATGTATTATATAATAATCTATGTTTAAATTTAGGTGAAGAATGAAACATATTTTTGTGCTTTTATAGAGTTTAAAATGAAACAAACTCTCAATATACCCTGACTATGGTCATTGGTATATATTTTGGGTTAATTTTAAGTTAAATTCTGATAAAAGAAGAAAATGTTTAAGGAAAATATGATGAATTTTGAAAACGGATCCAGTGTGGGTCCAATGTTATTTTGTAAAATATAAAAATACTAGGTTTTGTCCACACCCTGACTATGGCCATTGATATGGATCATCAACTTAGGATTAATTTACCTCTTACGAAATGGTGCACGTGCCATTCGTGTTTCACCAATGTGAGAATTTGAGAAATAAAGGCAAAATGCATGAAAAACAAGTAATTTATGATATTTACAATGCTCATTCATTCTATCTAGTGTAGAAAATATAAATTTTCTCATCATACTCTATCTATTACAACTTGAGAATTGGATTGAAACGATAAGATTCTTAAACTAAGAAAGAAAGCAGTGTTTTCTATATATACCTGAAAAAAACATGGTCAGTACAAAACAAGAATACAATAGGCAGTATGTAAGAAAGTGTCATATTGACAACCTAATAGGTATATAAGAGGATATTCATCAGAATATACATGGAAAATATGTATGCTATCCTAAGTTTGGCAGGGAATGAGTGTGAGAACATACATGAGCATCTATAAGAAGGAGAGAGAGATATAATGTATTAAACAAGAATGTAGTGCATATACATATTGGAAATGACACTTTTATTAGGGAAACGCTTCAGCAAATGCAAGATGGGGCTATCAGAGATGATGAGAATAATGCAAATGAAGGCCTACCACTTATGGGAAGGTATTATACATGATGATAGATGTTGTATAAACATTGTAGTGAATACGAAACAGAAAATGAGTGACATACTGATGTCACTGCAGTGGCAGTGAAAGAAATAGTGTAGCACTAAGCATGGTGAAATACAATGATGACAGGGTGCTTGGCAAGCATTTGTGTGGTGAGCATGATGTGCATCAATGATAGAGTGTGAAAATGAGTGGATCATGACAGTGGTGAAAATGGATACAACAACAATGGAACATATGCTGGAACATGTGGAAATGTATATATTACAATGGGATGCGTGCTGGTAATGGCCACCCATTGATGCTATATGATATGCCAGCATGATGAGTACAGTATATTGGTATATGAAGTGCAGGTGAATGGGGTTATGTGTGAACTGCAAAAGGGGACTATCAGCCAACATATAGGGGAAATGTAATGACACAGGCATTAATTGAGGCTACAGCATGAGTATAATAAATGCATAACAAAACTTATGAACATAAATGAGGATGTTGAAGGTATTAACATAGTGAAAAAATGTGGATGATACCACTAACATATAAGTGTTGCACATCAAGGCTAAGATGATATCTAAGTGAGTGTGTGGCGACGAATTGAATGTGGATGTGATGAGCACCTGCATTATGACAAATGCAAACATTCTATCATGAATTTATACAGAGGTTGTTCAAAATATTTATGCAACTTTTACTTCAGCTACTGTCCAGCAATTAGTAAGGGCAACCTACCGGGAGGTGTTGGGTAGCAATTAGCAGGAATAACAGCAGAGGAAAAAGCCTGTATTCATGGTGATGAGCCTGTCCCTTGGTAATCCACGCCGTTAGTTCCAGCAAACTTATGCTCATCTCTTGGTTCTGAATGACTTGAAGAAACAGAACAACACACTGCTTGATTAGGTCCAGGCATACATCAACAAGCACAAGGAGACGAGCCACGAAACATTCAGAATGGCTGCCCTGTAGATGCCTTTGATTTCTGGAGTCTTTGACAGAATGCAGTCAGTAAGGCTTCAACATAGTAAATCGATGGATTTCCTTCTTAGCAACCGCAAGATGTGCGATGACTCGATTATTGCAAAAATTGCTTCTGACAAAAACCTGCATTCCACAGAAAGTGACTGAATGAATATCCCTCTATTCTTACTCAGCACTTTTATCATCATCAGGATATGATGTAATGTCATTGAGATGTTATAACGTGCTGAGATGAATGTAATGTATGAGTTCAACAGACATACCTATAAAGGATGCATGCAATAGATGAATCCAGTGAATGGGCTCAGCCACTATACTCACACAAAGAATGCAGGCAGCAGATGAATTGAAGTAAAAACCAGCCAGAGAATGGGTACTTACAGCGATTTCCAATCAGACCTTACTCTGGTTTCACAATAAACCGATTTCAACAACTTGAATATATCCCACACAATATCAGCCGATCACTCTCAATAGCAGTATAGCTGATAGAATTCCAACACATTGAGTGATATATTCGGCTGAATCAAGGATTATAGCAGGGATATGTGCAAGTGAGTGATAGGTGTGCATAGGGTTGGTGGTGGTATAAGTATTGCAGAATCGAGTCCAGTGTCTTTCTTGTAATTCAAAGCCAAATAAAGTAAATAGACTCCTGTGTAAATATGTGCTGAAGCAAATGGCTAGTAGCTAATACAACAGAGGATGATATATAATGACAAAAATGATTAGCCGAGGTGGCCTCAAGAGCCAAAGCACCAGGCCACCAAAGTAGGAAGCCAAATGTAGACATCAAACACCTTTTTGCAATCCAGTTTTCATGCTGCCGCAATCAGGACTGAAGAATCTTATCGATTACATTGAGATTACATATGCTAATGCTGCACAAGCCCCAAAGAGAGGGAACTGCAAATCTGAGTCATTCCCTCCACAACCACGCCCATAGATTACACAGCCAGGGTCATTACTTTTGAACAGGAAACTGATGGTGAATGTTGAAATGTTGGAAACAATAACACAGTGGTGGATTCCTGTTATGCAGACATGATGTCTGAATTACAAAAGAACATACCTTGGGAGTTGAGATATAAATGGCCGAGTCATTTGTCCCCTACTATGGCTGGCCATTGATGCCTGCTCATCGATGGATTATTTCACGCAAACCATATGATCAATAAGTTTTGGGTTAAACTAGCTGACATATGAGGGGAGTGTGGGTGAAGCACACGCCGGTTCAGGCATAAATATTGAGGAGCTTCCCTCCTTTATCATCACAACAAGGAACTTCAGACCACATACAAGAGATATCATCTTCTGGATCTCTAATTAGAGAGGGGGTTATAAGGGTCTGAGTCCAATTTATTCTCTAAGTAAGTGCCTATTTTCCAACTTACACAATTATATTGTACCTGAAATTCTGCTAAATCAGAAAACAAGCTTAATAACAGTTAGGCAAAGCTAAATCGGAAGATGAGTTAGGCCAATATACTGAGAATTTACGTTTTGATGTCTCCCTGATTACCCCAATGGATCACTTGAACCCACATACCTGAAGTATGAAGAAGCTCCTGTATATTCCATCTCAGGGCCACGTTACTGTTGGGATGCAGAGATGCTAGATAACTTGAAAGTGGTAAAACGTGAGATGCAATGGAATCATCGATGTATTATAAGATCAACTAATAGCAAATGACGCAGGGTGAAAGCAAATTTACCATGCTAAATGACATTAGGCCATGGCTAAGGTAAACTAAACTTACATGAACTGACATCATGTAGTTGCAAATATTAAGAGAAGGGTTGAGAACAGATTCAGAAATAAAATTTACAAGCTTATCATTAACTAAAAGAGACCAACGAAAGGTTGCTGAAATTTTGAATGAGATTAACTTGACTTTCACCTTTTTCTGCTAAATACTTGGTTAACATCCCTATAAACCAAAGCAGGATTTTAAAATAGTTTTTCTTTTTTTTTTAAGGTGAAAACTAAAAAAAAGAAAGGAACAGGAACACGAAATGAAAAAAAATTTAGCTAAATCAACAAAATGCTAAATCATAACCAACATCATAGGAGTCGAACGCAGGAATCCTTGATCAAATCAATTCTGGATGGTTTTCATAGCAAATGAATAAACAAGAAAGAGAATGGGCCGAAATAATGAGAAAACCAAAATCGGGCAAAGCAAAACGAACAGAATTAGTCGATGAAATGGCTTAGTTGAGATTAAACAAACTACTATTCAACTTGCTTAAACTAAAGAAATTTTGAAATAAGAAAAGGAAAATGTCAGAATCAGATTATCCTGTTGATGTTGCATAGGATGGGTTGATCCTGCTACAGGCAGGTCAATCACACCATTTTGCATTTACAAAAAAAAAAAAGGAGAAAATGAAGAAGAACGAAAAGAGAAAGAGAAAAAAAAAAGGGGCGATGCTATGAAAGGGAAAGGGAGTTTCTGAAAATGATTAAAAAGGAAGGAGTTATTTACCTGATTGCTGCAAGGATCTAAACCGAGGATGGATGGAGCCGATCGAGCTCCTTGGCGGTACCTTTATAATGGAGTCGACTTACCTCAGTTGGTGGAGAAAGCCAGGGGAAGAAACAAGAAGGGAATGATGCAGTAGAGAAGGATCGTCAAGGGGAAGGATAGAAACTGGTTGTGAAGAGAGGTGCGGGGGTGAAGAGGCGGTTCGTGAAGTAGAAAAAGAGGAATGTACAAGAAAGGGGAGGGGTGAAGACGATCAGAAGGGGAAGAAGCGGTCGATGCATGAAGGAGAACGGGGTAATGGTGGGGTGAAGACGGGTGGATTTAGGGTTCCCATACGTGATTCCTTTATAGGGGAAGAGGAGGTTCGAGAAGGGAGGTGCCGTTAGGCATCGATGGCGGAGAAAAAAAAGGGTTTGGAGATGGAGGGTGATGGAGAGAGGAAGCCATCTGAGAAGAGGGGTTTCAGTGTGATCGACCATGGAGGAGAGAGAAAGAGAGGGGGGCGATTAGGGTTTCTGAGGGAAAACCCTGAGAGAAATCGGGTGAGAGAGGAAAAAGGGGGGTTTTAGAAGGGTTTATTTGTGAAAATTCTTGGTTTTTCCAAAAAGAGGCTCTCTTTAACAAAATTTTTCAAAAAAATGGTTAAAAATGATTTTTTAGCAAAATTGATTTTAAAAAAGCTTAAACTCATTTGTTTTTCGCATAAATTTTCCAATTTTTTGAATTTTATGTTATTTCTCAATTTTTTTTGTATTTTTAAGTAAAAATCTTGAGATTTGTGAGAAAACAAAGATTAAAACTAATTTTTTTGTGTTTTTGCAAAAATATTTACAAAAGAGAAATTTTCTGAGAATTAAAAGCTATTTTGAGAAAATTTCTTCAGAAAATGGGTTTGGATCTGGATTTTGAGGAAATATGGATTTAAAATATTGGATTCAGATCCGAGATTAATTTTGAATATACCAACATGGAGTTTAATTCAGAAAATCTGAAGTTTAGCTTTGAAATTGCTTTGATTTTCTCAGAAAAAATAGAGTCAGGGGCAAAAGGGTCATTTTTATAAAACTTTGAAAATTTTGGGGTGTTCACAGATGCCCCTCTTTGCTAATAAGCCGGTTGAAAGCCGAGCTTAGTGGCAAAGATAACACTCCAAATTTTGAAAAATGCCCCAGTCAGCAGATCCAAACTAGGTGTGGAAAAATTAATTTGGAAAACATGGCTTCTCAGGCTTTGAAACCTTATCCTGAATGATTTTGGGAGACGAAATCCTCGAAGATGGTGTGATCAAATGATAGAAATGAGGAAATCGTGATGGGACTTTGGGTGAAAATCCCGAAATGGTGGGAAATGAGAATTTTGATCAAGTCTCATGGATGAGACAAGATACTCTTTTTGGAATGATTCAGGTTTAGCCCTTAACCTGGATGGGACGAAGATATATCAAAAAGTGTTTTGAATGAGGAAAGGAGTACATGAGAATCTTGATGGGACATTTTGAAAAATGCCTCGTGAAATGAAGCTCAAGTATGATCCTTTCTTGGATGAATATATGAAGTATGGGTTCCTTGATGGGAGAAGCCATGATGGGACTAGAAGAAATTATCTCATCCAAACGAGGAATCTCGTTGGAACGAGACTCAGGTTTAACCCAAACCTGCAAGGAAGATACCTCACGAAGCGAGGTTCCGGGTTAACTTTTAACCTGGATAGGAAATCTACCATACGAATTTCTCAAATGGAGAAACCATAATGGGACCTTCGGAATTTGGACGAACAAATTCAAAAGGGGTTTGCGAAAGGAGGAAAATATAGGGTTCCCTAAAGCTTGGAAAAAGGAATGATTTTGGGCATCTCATTTGTTGAGAATGAAATAGCTTTTTGAAATCAATGACCTCTCGCAGAAAATTCAGGTTTTGACCCTTAACTTGAGTGGGAACACCACACGGAATCCTTGACTGAAGAAACCGCGATGGGACAGGAAGAGCTACTTCAACTGAGTGAGGCAACTCTTCTGGAAGATATAGACAACGCTAGGTTGCATCAAAAATGGATATTGAATGTTTATTTCATTCTTGGAATAGCTAGAAAATTTTGCCAATAAGATAAAATCGTAGTGGATTCAAACGCTTGGAAATGTGCACGTATGTGCAAAAGATATTCCCTCTTTTACCTAGGGTATTTCCCTCAAATGAGGTTAACTCCTCAGTTTTAAGAGTCCAATTCAAATTTTTAGCACTGATGATTTTCTTCAAGGAAGCTATCCATTTCCCTGATATGAGAATAGAAGAAATATTCTTAATTTCATAAAAGCAAGTAATGAAAAGATATTGATAAAAGAATTTTGCATGAGAAAAGATGACTTCTGACAACTTTGGCAGTTTGATATCTGGGTGTTTTCCCACGATGATCTTTTTGCACTCTTTTTGAGTCATTGGGCTTTCTCGGTTTTTCACATCATCCTTCATTTGGATGTCCTGACTTTTCTCTCTTTATTCAGGGAAGGGTACGTCACAAACTCCTTCATCTTGGAGATGCTCCGATCCTTCTTTCTCTCAGGGATTGTATATGATATTGGCTCAAAAGGTCTTTAGATGATAGCTGGAATCAAATATCTTTTAGGGTTTGTCGGTAGGTTCATCGCATTTGCCTTCATCTCGACAGTGATCTGAACTTTTCCTGGAAGGATCCGTCACAAACTTCGTCATCTTGGAGATGTTTCAAATCTTCTTTGGCCCCGAGGATCTACTCGCTTAATTCGCCTTCATCTTGACAACAATTGAGAGATCCCTTTTGCGAATATTTGATTGCAACTCTTAAACGAAAATGAGAAGAGATGGGTTGAGTGGATTCTTTTTATAACTCAAGATATTTCCACTGCCTGATTGCCAGGAAGTCATTTTTAAACATGCGCCATAGCCAAGATCAATATCAATTCGCTTCTGGCTTTTCAACATCATTGAAGATTTCTTTTATTGATCATATCGAGGGTGTTTCTTACATCCTTTTGGTTGATCAATCAGGAAAAGATTTGAATTTTACCTCTTTTCGCAGAAAGTTTTACCTTTTTGGAAAGAAATACTAGAGGTAGTCTGAGGAAATTCTCTTTGTACAACAAGAATATTTAGAATCAACAAATGCTTTTAGCAAATTGGCAAAGTTTTTACGAATTCTTTGTGAAATAATCACTCAATATAGATTTTGATGAGAACTTGAGTTGCAATCTTCGATTTCGGAAATACATGACCAGCAAAAGCTGGGACTTTTGAATTACATGACCAGCGAAAGCTAGACCCTTTGAAATACATGACCAGCGAAAGCTGGAACCTTTTCGAAATACATAACAAATAGACGTTGAGATCTTTTTGAAATACCTGTCCAGCGAAAGTTGGAACCTTTGAAATACGTGACCAGCGAGAAGCTGGAACCTTTTGAAATACTTGACCAGTAAAACTGGAACATTTAAAATACATGACCAACAATAATGCTGGAACATTTTGGAAATACATGACCAACGAGTGTTGGGTCTTTTGGAAAATACACGAATGGTTATGAAGAACTGGGTTTTAATAAAAAGGTTGAGAATGATAGAAATTGGGAGATTATAACCCAAGGGTTGAGAAGATGGTGAATTTTTTGAAAACATTGTACCCAGAGGTTGGAGAATTGATAATCTTGAGAGATTTGGAGATATGAAGGTTTGGAAATGATAGATTTTGAGAGATTGAAACCCAAAGGTTTGGTAATGAGAGAATGGAGAAATCGCAACCTGAAGGTTTGATTTATGGAATAGGTTGATTTTGGGAGCTCGACAATTGTGAGCTGGGACCTCTTGAAATACATGACCAGCGAGAGCTGGGTCTTTTGGAAATACACGACCAAAAGTTGAGTTCTTTTTGGGAATGCATGACCAGTAAAGCTGGAACGTTTGAAATGCGTGACCAGCGAAAAGCTGGAACGTTTGAAATACCTGACCAGCGAAAAGCTGGAACATTTGAAATACATGACCAACGAGTGTTGGATCTTTTTTTGGAAATACCTGACCAACAAAGGCTGAACCGTTTGAAATACCTGACCAGCAAGAAGCTGGAACGTTTGAATACATGCCCAACGAGTGCTGGATCTTTTGAAATACCTGACCAGCAAAAGCTGGGACGTTTGAAATACCTGACCAGCAAGAAGCTGGAACGTTTGAAATACATGACCAACGAGTGTTGGATCTTTTTTTTTTTGGAAATACCTGACCAGCAAAGGCTGAAACATTTGAAATACCTGACCAGCAAGAAGCTGGAACATTTGAAATACATGCCCAACGAGTGTTGGATCTTTTGAAATACCTGACCAGCAAAAGCTGGGACGTTTGAAATACCTGACTAGCGAGAAGCTGGAACGTTTAAAATACATAACCAACGAGTGTTGGGTCTGACCAGCAAAAAGCTGGAACGTTCGAAATACCTGACCAGCAAGAAGCTAGAACGTTTGAAATATATGCCCAACGAGTGTTAGACCTTTTGAAATACCTGACCAGCAAAAGCTGGGACGTTTGAAATACCTAACCAGCGAGAAGCTGGAACGTTTGAAATATATGACCAACGAGTGTTGGATCTTTTCGGAAATACCTGACCAGTAAAAAGCTAGAACGTTTTGAAATACATGACCAGCAAGAAGCTGGAACGTTTGAAATACATGCCCAACGAATGTTGGATCTTTTGAAATACCTGACCAGCAAAAGCTGGGACGTTTGAAATACCTGACCAGCGAGAAGCTGAAATGTTTGAAATATATGACCGACGAGTGTTGGATCTTTTCGGAAATACCTGACCAGTAAAAAGCTGGAACATTTGAAGTACCTGACCAGTAAAAACTGGGACGTTTGAAATATCTGACCAGTAAAACTGGGACGTTTGAAATACATCAGCTTTTGGGAGATTTTAAATCAGAACTTGAATTTTGTAGAAGAAAGGATTTTGATCAAAAGATTAAATGTAGAAAGTTATTGGTGCGAGGGTCGGATCCTCCAAATGAGCTCAATGTATGTTTGAAGATTTTGGAAAATACCCTGGTGCGAGTACTGGGTTATAAAGATGAGCTAAACAAGGTGAATTTTTTAGAAAATAAAGATTCTTTTGTAAAAATTAATGGACCATCATAGTTTATTTGCATGTGGTCGACTTTCAGGATTTTGTCCCCTCATCCTGAACGGGGAAAGGAAGGAAAGGAATACCTCGTTAGCAGGAGGCATCAGGTTTATCCCTTAACCTAAAGGGGGACAGATAGATTTTTAAGGAGAATAAACCTGGATTTTTGAAATTTTGAAATGGATTAGCCGGAAGGCTGGATTTTGGAAGAATGTCCCGCCTGGCAGTTGGGATTTTTTGAAAAAGAAGTGAGTCCGAGTTGGGACTCGAATCTTCAGAAAATAAAAGATAAAGAGAAACCCGAGTTTTGAAAAACTTAAATTTCTAAAGAAATGATTGTTTTTCCAATGCGAGAATTGGATTCAGAAGGAAGTCCTGGTCGGAACTCAGAACTCCGAACGAAAAATAATAGAAGAAAAACCCGAGCTGGAATTCGGATTTCTAAAGAAATGATGGATTTCCAATGCGAGGATTGGATTCAAAAGGAAGCCCTGGTCGGAACTCAGAACTTTGAACGAAAATAATAGAAGAAAAACCCGAGCCAGAACTCGGATTTCTAAAGAAATGATGGATTTCCAATGCGAGGATTGGATTCAGAAGGAAGTCCTGGTCGGAACTCAGAACTTCGAACGAAAATAATAGAAGAAAAACTCGAGCTGGAACTCGGATTTCTAAAGAAATGATGGATTTCCAATGCGAGGATTGGATTCAGAAGGAAGTCGTGGTCGGAACTTAGAACTTCGAACGAAAGATATAGAGGGAGAAGCCTGAGTGGAAACTCAGGTTTTTGATAGAAAGTTTTTAATCAAAAGATTGAGTTTTTTGAAAATTTGCCAGTGCGAGGACCGGACCTGGGATTGAGAATGACTATTTAGAGGACTAAATTTATTTGCATGTGATCTGATTGCCCCCTTATCTCGACTGGGGAGAAAATAAAATTTGAAGAGAACAAAATGAGAAGATATAGAAATTGATGGAAGATTAAACAAAAGAGAAGAATCAAGGAAATTTTTATGGAAAGAATCTTTGTGAAAGAATTCTCATAGGTAGCATTGTTGCTCCTATGAGGGGTTTCAGGATTATCCCTTATCCTGAATGGGAAAGGAATAAAATTTAGGCAAAAGTTGATGAAAAGCTTTTGATAAAGAATTTGGAAGAATTAAAATTTAATTAAGAAATAAAATTGATAAAATTTGGATAAAGAAAAAGATTTAACAGAGATTAACGAAGCTTTAAAAGAAAAAGACATTAAGGACTATCCCTTATCCTGAAGAAAGAAGGACCTCGTAGGATGAGGTTTCAGGTTTATCCCTTAACCTGAAAGGGGGAGGCAAAGAAGAAAAAGAAGGAAAAAAAAAGAAATACCTCATGGGAAAGAGGCATCAGGTTTATCCCTTAACCTGAAAGGGTAATCTTTGAAAATAAGAATCAAGAAGAATTAATAAAATGGATAATAATAATAAAAATGAATAAAAATTGATAAAACTGATAAAGATGGATAAACAAACGGTTGATAAAAGTTGAGAAAAAGAGTTTGATCCTGCCTGCATGTGGGATCTTTTAAAATGAGAGAAGAAGATGAGAAAATCATTTTAGGAAAGAAAGATTAACCACGAGAGCTAATCTTTGAAAGGGGATCATTCATGAGAGATCATCATGAGGGTTAATTTTTTAAAGCAATGATTTGAAAACCAATTTGTAGAAAATATGATCAACACGAGGGTTGATATTTGAATGCAATGATTCAAAATCAATTTTTTAGAAAATATGATCAACGCAAGGGTTGATCTTTGAATGCAATGATTTAAAATCAATTTTTTAGAAAATATGATCAACACAAGGGTTGACCTTTGAATGTAATGATTTGAAAATCAATTTTTAGAAAATATGATCAACACAAGGGTTGATATTTAAATACAATGATTCAAAATCAATTTTTAGAAAATATGATCAACGCAAGGGTTGATGTTTGAATGCAATGAAATCAATTTTTTGGAAAATGACATCAACACAAGGGTTAATGTTTGAATGTAATAAAATCATTTTTTTGGAAAATGACATCAACACAAGGGTTGATGTTTGAATGTAATGAAATCAAATTTTAGAGAATGACATCAACACAAGGGTTGATCTTTGAATGTAATGGTTCAAAACTAATTTTTAGAAAATATGATCAACACAAAGGTTGATCTTTGAATGTAATGATTCGAAGTCAATTCTTTGGAAAATATGATCAATACAAGGGTTGATCTTTGAAATGCGATAATTCAAAATCAATTTTCAGAAAATATGATCAACGCAAGGGTTGATCTTTGAAAAAGGTTGTAATAAAATATTTGAACTAAAATTTTCATGATTTTTGAAAGACCCTCATAGGTAATATCATTTCTCTCATGAATGATGTCAGGATTGTCCCGAATTTTTGAAAAAGAAATTTTAATGCCCCTAACATAGCAAAAAGAAGAAAGTATTGAATATCAAAGATATAAAGAAAATCGACATTTCATTGATAAGCAAAAAAAAGTTGGTAACAGAGCTAAATATTTACTAGCATTTTAACTAAAAAAGAGTCACAAAGACTGGGCTGACTTGCCCCTACAAAGCGACTGACAGAAAGGGATGAAAGTGGAGAACTCTTGGTATTTTCAACTCTATGGAAATGGTTTGGCTGAAACTGCAGGCTGCTCTTCTCCTTCCTCTGGTACCAGAAGCTCTTTATCAATGTAGTCCTGCACAATGTTTTTGAGGACGAAGCAGCGCTCCGTGTCATGCCCCCTTGCTCGATGAAACTTGCAGAAGCAATCTTTCCATTTTCCCATGATGACAGGAGGATCAACCTTTCTTGGGAGTTTGATCATGCCTCTTGCAAGCAGGTACTGGAGAACTTCTTCGATCGGCTGACCTAAAGGGGTAAGCTGACGATCATGACCCCAACCTTCATGTTTTGCTTTCTTCGGCTTGCTTGACTTCTGCCAAGTGCTGACCCCTACCTGGTAGCTGGACTGAGCTTGCACGTTTAGGAGATCTGGACGCCTTTCTTCTTTGATTTTGATAAAGAGATTCTTATCAAGGCAGTCTTGAACTATATTTTTGAAGATGAAGCAATGCTCAGTGTCATGCCCTGTTGCTCGATGATACCCGCAGAACTAGTCTATATATTTTCCCATGACTGTGGAAGGGCTGGCGACTTTTGGGAGCCTGAGTAATCCGCTAGACAACATGTATTCGAGGATTTTGTCGAGCGGTTCATCCAGAGGAGTGAAATCTCGATCCCTGCTCCAATCCTTGCGCTTTGGTTCTTCTTGCTTCTTGCCTCTTTGTTGAGGACTGTATTGAAGAGGTCTATCACGGTTTTCACAATATTTCCCAATCTGGCTTTTATATTCTCTCAAGTTGCTGCCCTGGTTGTATTGATTGCTGCTCCTGCTGGCTTTGGAATTTCCTATACCGATATTGCCGTGTTTATTCATGGGAAAAGTGACAGGTGCCTTTCCTCCTGTGGGAGCTTTTCTGTAATTGGCTTCAGCTTGTTCAGACAATATTTCAACCATCATCCTTTTGAATAATTGGTATATCGCGGGATCGATCTCACTTTTGTTGTCTTGAACTCCCTTACTGACAGATTTTTGAGAATCCATTCCTTACTCTCTCTGCTTGTAACTGGGATGTTAGTGCAATCTCTGAGCTTTGCCTGACTCAACTGATAGCGCCAATGCTCTCTGTAGAGCATAAATGGGCCTTTTTAGAAAAGATCTAGGAAGAAATTTTAATAAAGGAGGAAATCATAATCTGAAAATGAAAACATCTCATTACGAGGGATCGGGTTGTCACCAAAATTTGCGACAATCGCACTGTTTTTCTAAAAAAGGATAGACAAGTAAAATGTGAATAAAGATAAATTTTGAAAAGGACATATCCTGACAAAAAGATGTTTTATTGTAAATGAGGGTAAGGAATAAAATATAGAAAAGAATTGCAGGCAGGATAAAAAAGAATTAGAAGAAATCAAGAGAAGAAAAAGGAAAATACACCTGGGTTTTAAAATAAGGAGGAAATTTTGAATAATATATACCCAAGGTTTTGGAAAATGTAGGGAATATCAAATATCATACAATTATAGATATACAAACAAGGATGCACAAACAGCAATCCCTAGAGGCTGACTCTAAATGCAATAGTTGAAATGGCTTATAGGACCTTAATCCTAACTCTAGGGTTGAGATCATCTGATTCCAATAAAGATACGCCGATATACTCAAGCCAAAGCTCGAAGTACGTGGCATAGAAATATTCCTCCGGTTCTAAGGTAATGGTTTCCCAACATCCTTGAGCACCTACCGATATACCTCGGACTATGGCCCTTAGGTACGTGGTAGGGGGGCGCGAACCCAAATAAGTGGTCCAGTTGTGAGGCTCTCTCCCGAACTATGGTTCAGTGAGACAGCCCAGCAACGTGAAGACCGGGACAATATAGATAAGGAGGTTTTCAAAAATATGTGCAACATGCAAGAAATCAGATGGCTCTAATGCGAGTCCTAAAGAGATAGATTAAAATGAAGAGAAGCATACACTTGCATACATTGTTTGCATTCAATCCCTAGAATTGAGGAGAGTTGTATTTCAGACCTAAATTTAATGTGAACATGGAAGAATCTCCTCAATATGGTCCTACCAAACCATACTTAAATCCTATATGCAATGATGTCAGCTTTAGGACAGAGTCTAGGCTCCTAAGGTTTGCATGGAAATGTAGCTGACATTTGTAGAAAAAAGACTTAGATAATATCAAAGCAAAAGAAAAAGGCATCAAATTCGACCGGACGAAGACGGGTCCCATCACGGTCGCCAAAACTGTGATCATCGCAAAATTTTTCCTCTCGTAATATTCTCTTTCTTCCTTCTCTTTTTCCTTTCCTACCTCTATGTCCTCCTTTTTGAAGGGAGAAAATAGAAGACAGAAAGAGAAAATAGAAGAGAAAAGAAAAGAAGAGAGAAGAGGAATTATTTTGCGGGTCTCACTTGACCTTAATTTTGAAAAATTTTGAAATAACTCGCCTCCGTTTTTGAAATATTTGCGGGAAAACTGGGAGACGGGATTCGCTCGTCGGTACGAGGTTTGACCGTTCCTGGCGCCTTTACCCGGGGTAATCGAACCAAGGGTCGAATCTATGCCTTTTGTTTTGCTAAGAAATTATCTAAGAAATTATTCTAAGTCTAAATGCACAAAGAATCATGCTTGTGCAAATGCAAAGATGTATGCTCTTTTTGAAAAATGTTTTGAAGAATTTCCAAGTGTTTTTTAGATGAATCTGATAAAGTGAAGAAGTGATTTCTAACTTAGAACTTAAGATTTAAAGTTCTAAGTTTTTAGAATAATCAAGAGCTTTGGGAAAATAAATCTAGGTTTGGAAAATGATCTTGAAACTGAGATGAGAGAAAAAAGAAAAAAGGAAATTTCAAAGCCATAAATGGACTTTGAATTTAGAAATTTGAACTTGGATGAATATTTGGAATGGAATTGAATTCTATCTTTGATGTTTTGAAATCAGAATAAAATATGGGAAATTTAAAATAGAATTTGAAAAATAGAATTTGATTTGAAAGTTTGAATTCAAGATGGAATCTGAATCCTAAGTCTGGATTCTAAATAGAGTCCAAAGTTGAATTTTGGATTTAGGATCCGAAATGGGAATTTGATTTGAAATCTGGAAATGAAATAGAATTGGTTCTAAGAATTGGAATTAAGATGGAGTTTTAGATCTGAAATTTTGAATGGAATTGGATTCAAGATTTAGAATCCAAGATGAAATTTGGATCTGAGGTCTAAGATCCAAGATAGAATTGGATTCTGGATCCTAAAATGGAGTTGGATATGAAGTCTGAGATCCAAAGTGGAATGGGATTCTGGATCCTAAAGTGGATTTGGATCTGAAGTCTGAGTTCCAAAGTAGAATTGGGTTCTAGATCCTAAGGGGGATTTTGGATTTGAATCTGAGATCCGAGGTGAATTGGATTCTGGATCCTAGAATAGATTTTGGATCTGAAGACTGAGATCCAATGTAGAATTGGACTCTGGATCCTAAAGGGGAATTGGATCTGAAGTCTGAGATCCGATATGAATGTTGAATCCTGGATCCTAGAATGGGTTTTGGATCTGAATTTGAGATCCAAAAAGTGGAGATTTGTACTTGGAAATCGGGATCCAAGTTGGATTTGGATTTGAAGCATGAGATCCAATGTAGAGTTTGACTCTGGATCCTAAGATGGATTTAGATCCAAGGTGAAATTGGATCTGAAGTCTGATATCCAAGGTGAAATTTTGATTCTGGATCCTAGAATGAATTTTGGATTTTTGAAAGTCCAAATAAGACTTTTGAAAATGGATTTGGGTTTTGAAAACCCAGATTAAATTTAAAATTTAGGAAGGGTCAAGCTTTGAGATTCATAATCAATCTCAGATTTTAAATTCTGAAAAGTAAACTCGGTTTTGAGTTTGAAGATGAATCAGAAGTTTCAAAGTTAATCTAAACTTTGAAATTTTATCTAGATTTGGAATTCTGGATATACAAGTGAATTTCAAAGTCAAATTGGACTTTGAATTTGAGATAGAATTTGAATTTTGAAATACAAGATGATTCTGAAGTTTCAAAGTCAAATGGGACCTTGAAATTGAATTCTTGAATCCTTTTGAAAAAAAATAGAGTTGAATTTGAATTTATGAATAGGATTTGATCTGAAAAATGAAGGAAAGAATCACTTGGATTTATGAAAAAAAATTTTAAAAATATGATGCAATTCTATCTAAATGATGAATGAATTTAAAGAATTTGAAATTGGATTTTGAAAAGCTATTCCATTTTTTAAATGAATTAAAACAAGATTGAAGATATAATACATCCTTGACTATGGTCATTGAATGTATTATATAATAATCTATATTTAAATTCAGGTGAAGAATGAAACATATTTTTGTGCTTTTATAGAGTTTAAAATGAAGCGAACTCTCAATATACCCTTACTATGGTCATTGGTATATATTTTAGGTTAATTTTAAGTTAAATTCTGATAAAAGAAGAAAATGTTTAAGGAAAATATGATGAATTTTAAAAACGGATCCAGTGTGGGTCCAATGTTATTTTGTAAAAGATAAAAATACTAAGTTTTGTCCAGACCCTGACTATGGCCATTGATATGGATCATCAACTTAGGATTAATTTACCTCTTACGAAATGGTGCACGTGCCATTCGTGTTTCACCAATGTGAGAATTTGAGAAATAAAGGCAAAATGCATAAAAAACAAGTAATTTATGATATTTACAATGCTCATTCATTCTATCTAGTGTAGAAAATATAAATTTTCTCATCATACTCTATCTATTACAACTTGAGAATTGCATTGAAATGATATGATTCTTAAACTAAGAAAGAAAGCAGTGTTTTCTATATATACCTGAAAAAAACATGGTCAGTACAAAACAAGAATACAATAGGCAGTATGTAAGAAAGTGTCATATTGACAACCTAATAGGTATATAAGAGGATATTCATCAGAATATACATGGAAAATATGTATGCTATCCTAAGTTTGGCAAGGAATGAGTGTGAGAACATACATGAGCATCTATAAGAAGGAGAGAGACATATAATGTATTAAACAGGAATGTAGTGCATATACATATTGGAAATGACACTTTTATTAGGGAAACGCTGTAGCAAATGCAAGATGGGGCTATCAGAGATGATGAGAATGATGCAAATGAAGGCCTACCACTTATGGGAAGGTATTATACATGATGATAGATGTTGTATAAACATTATAGTGAATACGAAACAGAAAATGAGTGACATACTGTTGTCACTGCAGTGGCAGTGAAAGAAATAGTGTAGCACTAAGCATGGTGAAATACAATGCTGACAGGGTGCTTGGCAAGCATTTGTGTGGTGAGCATGATGTGCATCAATGATAGAGTGTGAAAATGAGTGGATCATGACAGTGGTGAAAATGGATACAACAACAATGGAACATATGCTGGAACATGTGGAAATGTATATATTACAATGGGATGCGTGCTGGTAATGGCCACCCATTGATGCTATATGATATGCCAGCATGATGAGTACAGTATATTGGTATATGAAGTGCAGGTGAATGGGGTTATGTGTGAACTGCAAAAGGGGACTATCAGCCAACATATAGGGGAAATGTAATGAGATAGGCATTAATTGAGGCTACAGCATGAGTATAATAAATGCATAACAGAACTTATGAACATAAATGAGGATGTTGAAGGTATTAACATAGTGAAAAAATGTGGATGATACCACTAACATATAAGTGCTGCACATCAAGGCTAAGATGATAGCTAAGTGAGTGTGTGGCGACGAATTGAATGTGGATGTGATGAGCACCTGCATTATGACAACTGCAAACATTATATCATGAATTTATACAGAGGTTGTTCAAAATATTTATGCAACTTTTACTTCAGCTACTGTCCAGCAATTAGTAAGGGCAACCTACCGGGAGGTGTTGGGTAGCAATTAGCAGGAATAACAGCAGAGGAAAAAGCATGTATTCATGGTGATGAGCCTGTCCCTTGGTAATCCACGCAGTTAGTTCCAGCAAACTTATGCTCATCTCTTGATTCTGAATGACTTGAAGAAACAGAACAACACGCTACTTGATAAGGTCCAGGCATACATCAACAAGCACAAGGAGACGAGCCACGAAACATTCAGAATGGCTGCCCTATAGATGCCTTCGATTTCTGGAGTCTTTGGCGGAATGCAGTCAATAAGGCTTCAACATAGTAAATCGATGGATTTCCTTCTTAGCAACCACAAGATGTACGATGACTCTATTATTGCAAAAATTGCTCCTGACAAAAACCTGCATTCCACAGAAAGTGACTGAATGTGTAACGCCCCGGATTTCCAAAACGAAGCTAAGTTAAAATTTTCATGAATTTCTTTTTTTTTTCTTTGCAGCGGAATTTAGAAAAGCTTTTAGCAGCGGAATCAGACGATAATGAGTCGTCGGTTTTAGAAAACTCCGAGCACGTTGCAAGTATGTGGCCAAGCAACTCATTGACCACCAAAGTATTCCATTTTATCGAAAACCACATGTTTATTACAACACTACTGCTTAGAAAAGCAATGTAGGTTCAATAAAAGGAAGCAGTACAAAATCTGTCTAGAGAAACCCTGGAACTCGATGCCGCCTTGCTCCATATATCGCCACGCAGGTCCAACACCTGAAATCCCCATAAAACGGGGTCAGAACCACTGATAGTCTGGTAAGCATGCAGTCATACATCCATTCAACTCAAATACAATAATGACCACTCAGGGTCGCAATGCGCAATAACGACGCTCAAGCCTCCAATACTTAGCGTATATCGCAAGAGCCTCCTCAGGGCTATGAGTTGAACATCCGCTTGAGTTCTCATGACTTAGAGCAAGCCTTTTCAGGGCTGTGATTTGAATAGCCGCTTAAGTCTCCATGACTTAGCCATGACCTCTTCCGAGTCTCAAAGTGATGTCTAGCTCAAGTCTTCATACTTGGCACATCCGTATCCCACGCATCTAAGGACAACTCCTCGAGCTTCGCTTAGTCATGCGGATACAACACGGGTCTTTGCCCAGTCGGTCCAGTAGTATACCGAACATGACACCTTCATAAAGGTTATGCAGGACTGACTCAACACGTCATCCACTCATACATTCAAAGCATCGCTGTACCTAGAACTAATGCATTGTTTGATAATTAACCGCTCCCGCCTTTGGTACGCAGGTAGAGCTATTGTTCGGGCATCAACGCGACGTTCTGGGGGTTGATTATTCTATGTATTTTAGATACCCCAGAGGCCTGTTGACCCTATCCATAGTAGGGCAGTGTGTTTCAACTAGGAGAACCCTACTAGGCCCATATTCGGATGCATCCTCTACTTGCAGTAGTTGGGTTCAATCCTTAGATCTTAAGGATAACCACGACCCCAAAACCCATGAGTGACTGAGGCCATCGTGGACTCTATCAGGTCCAAAGTAAAATACGTGTCACTCAAGGCTGTACCATCACTGTCATTCCACAGTGAGCATAATTCCTGAAGGGGTCTGCCAGTCTTACAATTACTTGGACAGAATCTGCATGCCATTTAGGCAGCCCGCGCTTTCAGCACTACGGGAGTATGTACCCAACCCCATTCAGTCCGCCCCAACACAGTCATTACTGAGGGGGTACCCCTAACACGATTTTCAACCACGGGGTATGTGCGACCTTAAGTCTTATTCATATGCATGCAGAACACCGCTCTTTGGCACTTCGGCCACCACGAGCATCACACCTCTTTGGGTGGAAACAACACACTCTGGCTCTTCGGCCCTTACGAGTCTGGTTGCGTAACCGTTCTCAATGAGCATGCATATGACTCGATCTAAATAGATCGGCTACTCGGCGTATTTTTACGCAACGAGTCCAAACCTAGCCAAGGTGCAACCTTTACTCCGGCTCAGCGGCCCTTACGAGCAAGGTGCCCTTGCAGGCATAAGGATACGAGCCGATCTGGCATCGTTCTATCAACGGACATCATTATGCCATTCCATTGGTTCCGGCAGCTCTTCTGCCAACCATTTCGTCAGCACCTCCCCTGCTCTACCGGCAGTGGTGCGACGAACCCTTCTACGTTGTATAGGGCAAACCATGAACTGGGTAGCACTCTGCTATATGTCAGAGTATCCTGCTACGTTCTTTCTGAGCTATTCTTAGCTTCTTCAGAAATTCCAGCAGCACTTCCTCTCTTTTACGGAGAAAGCGTGCGTTTCTTTTATCCATTTCAGCAGCATCTTCCCTCTTTGGTAGGAAATCGCCACGTTTAATTCGGGAAATGGATGCGCACCGTTGTGCGTACTTTGCATCCATCAAGGTTGCAGGAACCCTTGGCCATAGCCAGGCCATACGTAATTTGACTTAGTCTTTACGTAAAGAGCATTTTGCCAAAAAGCGAAGCCTTTCCAATAGGGGTTTCATTCGTCAAGCAGAATCTTGAACGAAGAGCGGTTAGGGAATCGCATTTGCGATTTGGAGTTTGATCTCCATTTGAACGCTCATTTATGCGCTATATATGTAGTATAAGCAGAAGCCTGTGCTTTATACAGCGACGGCGTAAAGAAATGCATATACTATTGTTCAGGGTGTGTAACTGAACGAAATATTCTACATATATAACAAAACAGAAGCCTTGGCATCGTTCGACGTGACGGCGTAAGTAAATACATTGCATAATCGGAAGTGCAGTAATCGGAAGTACAGAAAACAGGGAGCCTTGGCATCATACGACGCGACGGCAAAGGTAAATTACATAGCCTGTGCGATATAAGACGCGTCGGCAGAATCAGCAGATATACACCTAGATCTGTATCCAACGATAGTTACGAGGCGAGCGGGTGAACACCAAAGTGTTCTGAAGGGCTCAACCAAGAACTAGGGCGAGATACCATTTTAAAAACGCATATACTGCGTGTTTGAACATAGATATATCCGACGATAGTTACGAGACGTGCGGATGAACACCGAAGTGTCCAAAAAGGGCTCAATCAAGAACTAAAGCAAGATACTACTTCAGAAAGTATATTCTATATACAAACAATCAAATACTTGAGAGAGATGGATCAACGAAGCGAACTTACTTCAAATCGAGGAAGAAATGGCTCCGGGTTGCTTCTTTGGCTTCGAGCCTTCCTTCGAGAGGTCAGACTAAGTCAGATGAAGCTGACTTAGTTGAGAAAGAGGTAGAGTAGGTCAAGCTACTCAACCTAAGAGGTTTGAACCAAACAGGGTTCGATCCAAGTCAACTGGGTTCAGCAGGTTCGAACTCAGCTCAAGTAGGCTAAGCCTGGGTTCAGAAATCCAAACCGGAATCTAGACCAAAAAGGACTTTGACTATGACTTTAAACCCAACTAGGTTCAAGTCAAGTCAACTGGGTTTGGACCAGGTCAAGTGGGTTCAGACCCAGGTCAGGTGGGTTAGGACCAGGTCAGGCAGGCTCAGGCTAAGTCAGGCAGGCTCAGACCAGGTCAGGTGGGCTAGGCTAGGTAGGGGAGGTTTAGGAGAGAGAGAGAAGGCAAGAGAGAGAGGGGGGTCGATTTTTATGAGAAGAGAGAGAGTGGGAAGGGCTATTTATAGCCCAAGCCCACCTCCTCTTGGGTTTTTCCATGCCCCTTCTACCCCCTTGGCTTCTTTTTAATTCCAAGAGGTTCCTTGGTGTGGGGCCCACCTAGATATTTTCATGGGATATTTTGTGGGTCCCACCAGATATTTTCTGAGGAATATTTTTGTGGGTCCCACCAATATTTTCGTGGGTCCCGCAAGAATTTCGGGTTTTCGGCGATTTTTTTCCGAAAAATTCTGAGTACGCCATTCCCTTCGTATTGACGTAACTAAGAAAGTTGGCTCGCAGGAATCCTTTGATTTCGTTCAGGTAGGAAGTTATGGCTTCCAGAGTGTTTGAGCATATATTCGCGATTCGACGAATATCCTAAGTATAACTGGCTCGCAGGAATTGATTCGTTTCGCATTCTGAGAAAAAATGCTATTTTTACCGGTAAATGCCTCATGAATTTTATTCAGATATTTTCTGAAAAATTGCGGGTCTTACAGAATGAATATCCCTCTATTCTTACTCAGCACTTTTATCATCATCAGGATATGATGTAATATCATTGAGATGTTATAATGTGCTGAGATGAAAAATTGTGGGTCTTACATCATTACCCCTTAAAGGAATTTCGTCCGCGAAATTCAGCTAAGAGTACAAGGTGAAGAGTTCAGGATATTTATCCCGCATATCCGATTCAGGCTCCCAAGTGCAATCATCGATTCCATGATGCTGCCACCTCACTTTAACAAGTCGAATGACCTTTGTCCTTAGCACTTGCTCCCGTCGGTCCATGATCTCCACTGGCCTTTCTTCTACCGTCATATCTTCTCGGATGTCAATGTCTTCATGTTGAATGACGTGAGAAGGATCATGAACGTATTTACGAAGCATTGATACGTGAAATACATCATGTATTTGCGCGTATTGTGGTGGCAATGCTACTCGGTAGGCAGTCTCTCCGATTCGGATCAAAACTTCGAAGGGACCAACGAATCTGGGGCTGAGCTTCCCCTTCTTTCCGAAACGAAACACACTTTTGGTTGGAGAGACCTTGATAAAAACCTTATCTCCAACCACAAAAGTGAGTTCCCTACGCCGCTGTTCGGCGTAGCTCTTCTGTCGACTCTGAGCAGTCAGTAGCTTCTTTCTGATCATGTGGACTTGCTCAGTATAATGCTGCAACACAATGGGCGAGTCCAAGGTTCGCTCACCCACTTCACCCCAATGGATTGGTGATCTACAGGGTCGCTCATACAAGGCTTCATACGGCGCCATCCCAATGCTAGCGTGGTGGCTATTATTACAAGCAAATTCAGCCAACGCTAGGTGGGAATCCCAATCACCTTTCCATTCCAGCATACAGGCTCTTAGCATATCTTCAAGAGTCTGTATGGTTCGTTCTGATTGCCCATCTGTTTGGGGATGGAATGTTGTACTGAACTTGAGTTTCGTCCCCAGGGCTCTCTGAAGCTGCTCCCAAAAGTGAGAGGTGAACTTCGGGTCATGATCAGATATAATCGAAATCAGCACTCCATGGAGTCTAACGACTTCCCGAATGTAGATCTCTGCCAATCGTTCAGTTGAGTATCCAGTGTTGATTGGCAGGAAGTGAGCAGACTTGGTGAGTCTGTCCACGATCACCCATATCGAATCGTGTTGTCTCTTGGATCGAGGCAATCCAACGATGAAATCCATCGTAATGCCTTCCCATTTCCATTCTGGAATCTCGATCCGTTGCATCTTTCCACCAGGTCGGTGATGTTCGATCTTAACTTGCTGGCAGATCAAACACTTCGAGACAAACGTAGCCACATCACGCTTCATACCCTTCCACCAGTACTTTCTCTGTAAATCTCGGAACATCTTCGTACCCCCAGGGTGGATAGTATATTTGCTACTATGGGCCTCCTGGAGTACTTCCTGTCTTAGCTCAGGGTTATTTGGAACCCAAATTCTTTCTTCCATCCATATTCCTCAATCTTCTTTCAAATGGAAGAAAGTGTCATCTTTTTCAGCATGAGCTTTCAATTCCAAGTACTGGGGATCCTTGAACTGTTCGGCTACGATGTGATCGAGGAACTCAATGTGGATCATCAAACATGACATTTGGATTCTACCTGAATCAGCCAAAAATGGCTTCCACTTGACGAAATCCTCCATCAACTTCCATTGTCCAGTTAGGCTGGCCAGAGTGCCAACAGTCTTGCGACTAAGGGCATCTGCTACAACATTCGCCTTTTCAGGGTGATAGGAAAGCGTGAATTCATAGTCTTTGAGGAATTCCAGCCATCGCCGTTGCCGCATATTGAGTTCTTTTTTAGAAAAGAGGTATTTTAGGCTTTTATGGTCCGACATGACCTCAAATTTCTCTTCATACAGGTAGTGTCGCCAAATTTTAAGTGCGAACACTACCGCGGCAAGCTCCAAGTCGTGGGTTGGATAGTTTTTCTCATGGACTCTTAACTGTCGTGACGCATAGGTGATTACTTTGCCGTACTGCATCAATACACAACCCAGACCTGTTCCCGAGGCGTCGGTATAAGCCACGAAGCCTCCGTGACCAGAAGGTAAGGTAAGGACAGGGGCAGTGGTAAGCCTCTGTTTGACAACCTCAAAGCACTCCTTACACTGGTCAGTCCATTCAAACTTGACTCCCTTTTTTAGTAATTTCGTCATCGGTACTGCGATTCGGGAGAAGTCTTGTATGAACTTCCGATAATATCCGGCAAGTCCAAGGAAGCTACAGACCTCAGTGATATTTTCTGACTGCTTCCAGTCCATCACAGCTTCCACCTTCGCAGGATCCACTGCGATTCCATCTTTTGAGATCACATGACCAAGGAACATCACTTTATCTTGCCAGAAATCACATTTTGAAAATTTAGCATAGAGTTGGTTATCTTGAAGGGTTTTCAAGATGATTTTCAAGTGCTCCACGTGTTGTTCCTTGTTCTCAGAATATACGAGAATGTCATCAATAAAGACGATGACAAAGCTATCCAAATATGGTCTGAATATCCGGTTCATTAGATCCATAAAGGCAGCAGGCGCATTAGTGAGTCTGAAGGGCATTACTACGAACTCATAATGGCCATATCTCGTTCTGAAGGCAGTCTTAGGTATATCCTCTTCCTTTACTCTGAGTTGATGGTACCCTGACCTGAGGTCGATCTTGGAGAACACCCTCGTTGTTCTGAGTTGATCGAATAAGTCCTCAATCCGAGGCAACGGGTACTTATTTTTAACAGTTGCCTGGTTAAGCATCCAATAATCAATGCATAACCGAAGGGATCCATCCTTCTTCTTTACAAACAGCACTGGGGCTCCCCATGGTGACACACTAGGATGGATGAACCCTTGTTCCATCAGTTCTTCCAACTGACACTTCAACTCACTGAGTTCAGCTGGCGCCATTCGATACGGGGCTTTGGATATCGGCGCTGTTCCAGGTAATGATTGAATTCCAAATTCAACCTCACAAAGTGGCGGAAGTCCTGGCAATTCCTCAGGAAATACATTGGGAAACTCCCGTACCACTTCCAAACTCTCAAGGGGTTGGTCGTTGGATTTTTTCACCGAGAGACTCAACAGGAAGGCCACACAACCCTTCCTAAGGTATTTTTGTACCTTAAGTGCTGATATGAGCCTTTTCTGTGGAACTGGTTTGGATAACCGGTACTCTATCTTAGGCAACCCGGGTCGAGATAGAATCACTCTGCCCTCGCGGCACAGAATCTTGGCATTATTCTGAGCCAACCAATTCATTCCCAGAATGACATCGTACTGTATCATATCGATCAGGATGGCGTCAGTAGGCAAGTGTTGCCCTGCTATCTCAATATCCAAATTTTTCACACAGCGGATACATTTGGTGCGTGAACCCAACGGGTTATATACTTCGATCATTTTATCAATCGGTTGCACCGAGGCGTGGAGTTGTTCGGTGAAATCGTCAGAGATAAACATATGAGTAGCACCACAATCAAACAAGACGTAAGTTGCATGTCCATTAACAGGTACGGTGCCTTCAATCAGGTCACCATTTTCGACTTGTTCAGTCGTTACAGCGTATACACGACCTGCAGCAGGCCTTTGTTCTATTCTAGGTGGAGGTCGTTGAAACTGAGAACGTTGTGGCGCTGGTCAAGAGGGTCCGGCAGATCCGGCATTACTCCTCTGTTCATCTGCAGCCTTCTTGGCACAATCCCTTATAATGTGGCCCATCTTGCCACAATACAAGCACCCACCAATGTCACGAGGACATGGCTTTCCAGGGTGGTTCATACGACACCTTGGGCAGCTGAAGTTGGACTGCTGACCATTCAGAGTTGGGTTTTGTCTTGGCCTCACGACTTGCTGAGTGTTGTTCCCTCCTTGGAACTTCTTCTTTTGAAAGGGTTGTCGTGAACCCTGGCCACTTGGGAACGTCCTTTTACGATTCCCACCATTCACTATGGGCTTCTTTGCTACGATCACTTTAGATCGTGCCCAGTCCTCTTGGATTTTTGAAGCTGCTGCTACCGCAGCCTGAAAAGTCGAAGGCATGCTTGTTATCACTCGAGATCGCAGCCCTTCGCGTAGACCATTCACATATTTGTCGGCCCTTTCTTGGTCTGTTTCGAACAATCGAGAGCAGTAGCGCTCTAGATTCTGAAATTTGGTGGTATAGTCCATTAGACTCATACCGCCCTGTTCCAGCTCCAGAAACTCCATCTTTTTCTTGTTTCTGGAATGCAACGGGAAGTAGTTATCCATAAAAGTCCTCCGAAAGTTAGTCCAAGGAATGACTTCGACTTGTGAGAACTGGATAAGTTTAGTGGTATCCCACCACTTCCGTGCATTGTCTTTCAACCGATACGTGCCAAAGTTGGTCTTCTTTTCCTCTGGTACTCCCAGTACTGAGAAGGCACGTTCTGTCTCTTCGATCCAACTCTCCCGAGCTCAGGATCGGCTCTGCCAATGAAAACTGGCGGGTCAAGCTTGAGGAACTTCTCATAAGTCACTCCTCCCAGGTGCTCGTTTCGTGGTGCGACTGGTTCTGGCCTTGTTTCACGGATGACTGTAACCAGGTTGTTGAGTGTTTCCAACAGGAATCCTTGCGTATGGGACTCCTCGCTTGGTATGGTTCTCCTCGTCGTAGGAGCCATTTATCTATGCACACACAAGCACTTGTTTTTAGTTTCTCAATGTATATATGGAAGTAAAAAGCTTTATTTACTTAATATACATCATATTTACACAAGCATCGCCTTAAACAAAACGTCACGCCGCACTGGCAGACTTTAGGCGTTGAGAAACTATATACATGAGTCTACTGACTCCAAAACATCACCAGTCTCTTTAAGACCTGGATTTCTTTGATGAAGACGAACTCAAAAAGGTCCATCTATTGCCACATGGCCTTGGAGCAGGCACTACTAGCTTTGGCTTGGGCGGCACTTCCGCACTAGCAAGCGAATATTGGGGATATATGAGGGACTCCAGTCCACTTTCCCAGTCAGCAAGATCAAGACTCTGGGAGTCTGGAATAATGATCGGCGAACAGAAAGAATCCCCTCTTTTGTTCCTACCGTTTAAGCTCGGCGTATGTGATGCCGGATGGTAGCTTGGCGAGTGATAGACCTCCGCAGGGAAGTTCAAATCAAAATCCCTCAACCTTGGTAATTCATCAGAAGATGTTGGGGTATGGTTGCTCCCAACACTAGAGTGATGCGGTCCACTGACACGCGAAGTCTCATCCCTGAGACCCTTTGAAGCCCGCCGACCCATATCGGCGGTACATTTCCTTTGGCACTCGTTGGCGGAATGCCCATCTTTGCCACAGTATTGGCAGTCTTGGACTTCATACGGGCATATCCACTCATCGTGCATGACCTTGCAGCGATAGCAGTATCCACGCGAGTCATGAGTTGCCATCTATACAAAGATGCACCCAGGTCAGAACAAAAGTATAAAAACATATACTTACAGTGCGATATCGGGACCATGACGGATCTTGAACCAGGTTTCTTAGACTCATGCTCTGATACCAATTCTGTAACGCCCCGGATTTCCAAAACGAAGCTAAGTTAAAATTTTCATGAATTTCTTTTTTTTTTCTTTGCAGCGGAATTTAGAAAAGCTTTTAGCAGCGGAATTAGACGATAATGAGTCGTCGGTTTTAGAAAACTCCGAGCACGTTGCAGGTATGTGGCCAAGCAACTCATTGACCACCAAAGTATTCCATTTTATCGAAAACCACATGTTTATTACAACACTACTGCTTAGAAAAGCTGTGTAGGTTCAATAAAAGGAAGCAGTACAAAATCTATCTAGAGAAACCCTGGAACTCGATGCCGCCTTGCTCCACATATCGCCACGCAGGTCCAACACCTGAAATCCCCATAAAACGGGGTCAGAACCACTGATGGTCTGGTAAGCATGCAGTCATACATCCATTCAACTCAAGTACGATAATGACCACTCAGGGTCGCAATGCGCAATAACGACGCTCAAGCCTCCAATACTTAGCGTATATCGCAAGAGCCTCCTCAGGGCTATGAGTTGAACATCCGCTCGAGTCCTCATGACTTAGAGCAAGCCTTTTCAGGGCTGTGATTTGAATAGCCGCTTAAGTCTCCATGACTTAGCCATGACCTCTTCCGGCTCTCAAAGTGATGTCTAGCTCAAGTCTTCATACTTGGCACATCCGTATCCCACGCATCTAAGGACAACTCCTCGAGCTTCGCTTAGTCGTGCGGATACAACACGGGTCTTTGCCCAGTCGGTCCAGTAGTATACCGAACATGACACCTTCACAAAGGTTATGCAGGACTGACTCAACACGTCATCCACTCATACATTCAAAGCATAGCTGTACCTAGAACTAATGCATTGTTTGATAATTAACTGCTCCCGCCTTTGGTACGCAGGTAGAGCTATTGTCCGGGCATCAACGCGACGTTCTGGGGGTTGATTATTCTATGTATTTTAGATACCCCAGAGGCCTGTTGACCCTATCCATAGTAGGGCAGTGTGTTTCAACTAGGAGAACCCTACTAGGCCCATATTCGGATGCATCCTCTACTTGCAGTAGTTGGGTTCAATCCTTAGATCTTAAGGATAACCACGACCCCAAAACCCATGAGTGACTGAGGCCATCGTGGACTCTATCAGGTCCAAAGTAAAATACGTGTCACTCAAGGCTGTACCATCACTGTCATTCCACAGTGAGCATAATTCCTGAAGGGGTCTGCCAGTCTTACAATTACTTGGACAGAATTTGCATGCCATTTAGGCAGCCCGCGCTTTCAGCACTACGGGAGTATGTACCCGACCCCATTCAGTCCGCCCCAACACAGTCATTACTGAGGGGGTACCCCTAACACGATTTTCAACCGCGGGGTATGTGCGACCTTAAGTCTTATTCATATGCATGCAGAACACCGCTCTTTGGCACTTCGGCCACCACGAGCATCACACCTCTTTGGGTGGAAACAACACACTCTGGCTCTTCGGCCCTTACGAGTCTGGTTGCGTAACCGTTCTCAATGAGCATGCATATGACTCGATCTAAATAGATCGGCTACTTGGCGTATTTTTACGCAACGAGTCCAAACCTAGCCAAGGTGCAACCTTTACTCCGGCTCAGCGGCCCTTACGAGCAAGGTGCCCTTGCAGGCATAAGGATACGAGCCGATCTGGCATCGTTCTATCAACGGACATCATTATGCCATTCCATTGGTTCCGGCAGCTCTTCTGCCAACCATTTCGTCAGCACCTCCCCTGCTCTACCGGCAGTGGTGCGACGAACCCTTCTACGTTGTATAGGGCAAACCATGAACTGGGTAGCACTCTGCTATATGTCAGAGTATCCTGCTACGTTCTTTCTGAGCTATTCTTAGCTTCTTCAGAAATTCCAGCAGCACTTCCTCTCTTTTACGGAGAAAGCGTGCGTTTCTTTTATCCATTTCAGCGGCATCTTCCCTCTTTGGTAGGAAATCGCCACGTTTAATTCGGGAAATGGATGCGCACCGTTGTGCGTACTTTGCATCCATCAAGGTTGCAGGAACCCTTGGCCATAGCCAGGCCATACGTAATTTGACTTAGTCTTTACGTAAAGAGCATTTTGCCAAAAAGCGAAGCCTTTCCAATTGGGGCTTCATTCGTCAAGCAGAATCTTGAACGAGGAGCGGTCAGGGAATCGCATTGGCGATTTGGAGTTTGATCTCCATTTGAACGCTCATTTATGCGCTATATATGTAGTATAAGCAGAAGGCTGTGCTTTATACAGCGGCGGCGTAAAGAAATGCATATACTATTGTTCAGGGTGTGTAACTGAACGAAATATTCTACATATATAACAAAACAGAAGCCTTGGCATCGTTCAACGCGACGGCGTAAGTAAATACATTGCATAATCGGAAGTGCATAAAACAGGGAGCCTTGGCATCATACGACGCGATGGCAAAGGTAAATTACATAGCCTGTGCGATATAAGATGCGTCGGCAGAATCAGCAGATATACACCTAGATCCGTATCCAACGATAGTTACGAGGCAAGCGGGTGAACACCGAAGTGTTCTGAAGGGCTCAACCAAGAACTAGGGTGAGATACTATTTTAAAAACGCATATACTGCGTGTTTGAACATAGATATTTCCGACGATAGTTACAAGACGAGCGGGTGAACACCGAAGTGTCCAAAAAGGGCTCAATCAAGAACTAAAGCAAGATACTACTTCAGAAAGTATATTCTATATACAAACAATCAAATACTTGAGAGAGATGGATCAACGAAGCGAACTTACTTCAAATCGAGGAAGAAATGGCTCCGGGTTGCTTCTTTGGCTTCGAGCCTTCCTTCGAGAGGTCAGACTAAGTCAGATGAAGCTGACTTAGTTGAGAAAGAGGTAGAGTAGGTCAAGCTACTCAACCTAAGTGGTTTGAACCAAACAGGGTTCGATCCAAGTCAACTGGGTTCAGCAGGTTCGAACTCAGCTCAAGTAGGCTAAGCCTGGGTTCAGAAATCAAAATCGGAATCTAGACCAAAAAGGACTTTGACTTTGACTTTAAACCCAACTAGGTTCAAGTCAAGTCAACTGGGTTTGGACCAGGTCAAGTGGGTTCAGACCCAGGTCAGGTGGGTTAGGACCAGGTCAGGCAGGCTCAGCCTAAGTCAGGCAGGCTCAGACCAGGTCAGGTGGGCTAGGCTAGGTAGGGGAGGTTTAGGAGAGAGAGAGAAGGCAAGAGAGAGAGGGGGGTCGATTTTTATGAGAAGAGAGAGAGTGGGGAGGGCTATTTATAGCCCAAGCCCACCTCCTCTTGGGTTTTTCCATGCCCCTTCTACCCCCTTGGCTTCTTTTTAATTCCAAGAGGTTCCTTGGTGTGGGGCCCACCTAGATATTTCCATGGGATATTTTGTGGGTCCCACCAGATATTTTCTGAGGAATATTTTCGTGGGTCCCACCAATATTTTCGTGGGTCCCGCAAGAATTTCGGGTTTTCGGCGATTTTTTTCCGAAAAATTCTGAGTACGCCATTCCCTTTGTATTGACGTAACTAAGATAGTTGGCTTGCAGGAATCCTTTGATTTCGTTCAGGTAGGAAGTTATGGCTTCCAGAGTGTTTGAGCATATATTCGCGATTCGACGAATATCCTAAGTATAACTGGCTCGCAGGAATTGATTCGTTTCGCATTCTGAGAAAAAATGTTATTTTTACCGGTAAATGCCTCATGAATTTTATTCAGATATTTTCTGAAAAATTGCGGGTCTTACAGAATGAATATCCCTCTATTCTTACTCAGCACTTTTATCATCATCAGGATATGATGTAATATCATTGAGATGTTATAACGTGCTGAGATGAATGTAATGTATGAGTTCAACAGACATACCTATAAAGGATGCATGCAATAGATGAATCCAGTGAATGGGCTCAGCCACTATACTCACACAAAGAATGCAGGCAGCAGATGAATTGAAGTAAAAACCAGCCAGAGAATGGGTACTTACAGCGATTTCCAATCAGACCTTACTCTGGTTTCACAATAAACCGATTTCAACAACTTGAATATATCTCACACAATATCAGCCGATCACTCTCAACAGCAGTATAGCTGATAGAATTCCAACACATTGAGTGATAGATTCGGCTGAATCAAGGATTATACCAGGGATATGTGCAAGTGAGTGATAGGTGTGCATAGGGTTGGTGGTGGTATAAGTATTGCAGAATCGAGTCCAGTGTCTTTCTTGTAATTCAAAGCCAAATAAAGTAAATAGACTCCTGTGTAAATATGTGCTGAAGCAAATGGCTAGTAGCTAATACAATAGGGGATGATATATAATGACAAAAATGATTAGCCGAGGTGGCCTCAAGAGCCAAAGCACCAGGCCACCAAAGTAGGAAGCCAAATGTAGACATCAAACACCTTTTTGGAATCCAGTTTTCATGCTGCCGCAATCAGGACTGAAGAATCTTATCGATTACATTGAGATTACATATGCTAATGCTGCACAAGCCCCAAAGAGAGGGAACTGCAAATCTGAGTCATTCCCTCCACAGCCACGCCCATAGATTACACAGCCAGGGTCATTACTTTTGAACAGGAAACTGATGGTGAATGTTGAAATGTTGGAAACAATAACACAGTGGTGGATTCCTGTTATGCAGACATGATGTCTGAATTACACAAGAACATACCTTAGGAGTTGAGATATAAATGGCCGAGTCATTTGTCCCCTACTATGGCTGGCCATTGATGCCTGCTCATCGATGGATTATTTCACGCAAACCATATGATCAATAAGTTTTGGGTTAAACTAGCTGACATATGAGGGGAGTGTGGGTGAAGCACACGCCGGTTCGGGCATAAATATTGAGGAGCTTCCCTTCTTTATCATCACAACAAGGAACTTCAGACCACATACAAGAGATATCATCTTCTGGATCGCTAATTAGAGAGGGGGTTATAAGGGTCTGAGTCCAATTTATTCTCTGAGTAAGTGCCTATTTTCCAATTTACACAATTATATTGTACCTGAAATTCAGCTAAATCAAAAAACAAGCTTAATAACAGTTAGGCAAAGCTATATCAGAAGATGAGTTAGGCCAATATACTGAGAATTTACGTTTTGATGTCTCCCTGATTACCCCAATGGATCACTTGAACCCACATACCTGAAGTATGAAGAAGCTCATGTATATTCCATCTCAGGGCCACGTTACTGTTGGGATGTCGAGATGCTAGATAACTTGAAAGTGGTAAAACGTGAGACGCAATGGAATCATCGATGTATTATAAGATCAACTAATAGCAAATGACGCAGGGTGAAAGCAAATGTACCATGCTAAATGACATTAGGCCATGGATAAGGTAAACTGAACTTACATGAACTGACATCATGTAGTTGCAAATATTAAGAGAAGGGCTGAGAACAGATTCAGAAATAGAATTTACAAGCTTATCATTAACTAAAAGAGACCAACGAAAGGTTGCTGGAATTTTGAATGAGATTAACTTGACTTTCACCTTTTTCTGCTAAATACTTGGTTAACATCCCTATAAACCAAAGCAGGATTTTAAAATAGTTTTTCTTTTTTTTTTAAGGTGAAAACTAAAAAAAAGAAAGGAACAGGAACACGAAATGAAAAAAAAATTAGCTAAATCAACAAAATGCTAAATCATAACCAACATCATAGGAGTCGAACGCAGGAATCCTTGATCAAATCAATTCTGGATGGTTTTCATAGCAAATGAATAAACGAGAAAGAGAATGGGCCGAAATAATGAGAAAACCAGAATCGGGCAAAGCAAAACGAACAGAATTAGTCGATGAAATGGCTTAGTTGAGATTAAACAAACTACTATTCAACTTGCTTAAACTAAAGAAATTTTGAAATAAGAAAAGGAAAATGTCAGAATCAGATTATCCTGTTGATGTTGCATAGGATGGGTTGATCCTGCTACAGGCAGGTCAATCACACCATTTTGCATTTACAAAAAAAAAGGAGAAAATGAAGAAGAATGAAAAGAGAAAGAGAGAAAAAAAAGGGGCGATGCTATGAAAGGGAGTTTCTGAAAATGATTAAAAAGGAAGGAGTTATTTACCTGATTGCTGCAAGGATCTAAACCGAGGATGGCTGGAGCCGATCGAGCTCCTTGGCGGTACCTTTATAATGGAGTCGACTTACCTCAGTTGGTGGAGAAAGCCAGGGGAAGAAACAAGAAGGGAATGATGCAGTAGAGAAGGATCGTCAAGGGGAAGGATGGAAACCGGTTGTGAAGAGAGGTGCGGGGGTGAAGAGGTGGTTCGTGAAGTAGAAAAAGAGGAATGTACAAGAAAGGGGAGGGGTGAAGACGATCAGAAGGGGAAGAAGCGGTCGATGCATGAAGGAGAATGGGGTAATGGTGGGGTGAAGACAGGTGGATTTAGGGTTCCCATACGCGATTCCTTTATAGGGGAAGAGGAGGTTCGAGAAGGGAGGTGCCGTTAGGCATCGATGGCAGAGAAAAAAAAGGGTTTGGAGATGGAGGGTGATGGAGAGAGGAAGCCATATGAGAAGAGGGGTTTCAGTGTGATCGACCATGGAGGAGAGAGAAAGAGACGGGGGCGATTAGGGTTTCTGAGGGAAAACCCTGAGAGAAATCGAGGAGAGAGGAAAAAGGGAGGTTTTAGAAGGGTTTATTTGTGAAAATTCTTGGTTTTTCCAAAAAGAGGCTCTCTTTAACAAAATTTTTCAAAAAAATGGTTAAAAATGATATTTTAGCAAAATTGATTTTAAAAAGCTTAAACTCATTTGTTTTTTTCATAAATTTTCCAATTTTTTGAATTTTATGTTATTTCTCAAATTTTTTGTATTTTTAAGTAAAAATCCTAAGATTTGTGAGAAAACAAAGATTAAAACCAATTTTTTGTGTTTTTGCAAAAATATTTACAAAAGAGAAATTTTCTGAGAATTAAAAGCTATTTTGAGAAAATTTATTCAGAAAATGGGTTTGGATCCGGATTTTGAGGAAATATGGATTTAAAATATTGGATTCGGATCCGAGATTAATTTTGAATATACCAACATGGAGTTTAATTCAGAAAATCTGAAGTTTAGCTTTGAAATTGCTTTGATTTTCTCAGAAAAAATAGAGTCAGGGGCAAAAGGGTCATTTTTATAAAACTTTAAAAAATTTGGGGTGTTCACAATTGGTCATGGCTGAATTCACAATTTGTGCCATGTCTTCAGGTGTGGTATTAGGTTTGACTTTAATCTTTCTGAGCAAATCATCCAGTACTTGTTGGTGCTTGCGAGAATTCTTTGTCAAGTCCAAAATTGAAATATTGGACAAAGCAGTCAGTGGCTTTTGATTTGAAACTTCTCCCTTTTTTGGGATGGATTTGAGAAAATGTTTTGGGAACCCTGGAATTTGATTGGTTGTTGTAGGAAATACTTTGACTGGCTCCGCTGACACTTTTAGCTTATCAAAAGCTGAAATTATGTCCACCTTCTTGGTGGCTGGTGCTGCTTGTCGCAGTACTAAGACCTGATGCTGTACTTGGAGGTCTTGAGCGGAGCATGGTTTGATGTGCTCCTGAGGTAGGAATGGTTGTTCAGCTATTACTGCCGTAGTGTGCGACGGAAACGACTGATTGAGGATATCCATTTTTTCTTCTTCTTCTCCTTCCACCAACAGATTTTTGTCAATAAGATCTTGCACGATGTTCTTGAGAACAAAGCAGTTCTTAGTATTGTGTCCCACTATCCTGTGAAACTTGCAAAATTGATCTTTCCATTTTTCCATAGGCACAGGGGGATCGGCCAGTCTAGGCAACTTGACCATTTCCTTCGACAACATATACTCGAGCACATCTTCAAGTGATTGATCGAAATGAGTAAATTTTCTATCGTAACTCCATCCTTCATGTTTGGTTTTCTCACGCAGTTTCGACCCTTTATCTTGCTGAGGAGGCTTGTTATATTGAGGAGCAGGCTTCACTTTCTGATCTCCTTTGTTGTTAGAATTTCCTGTGCCGTAGCAGTAATCTTTCTTCTACCCTTTGTAATGATTTCGACTATTGTGGTTGTTGTTGGCAGAATAGGTGAAGTGTGTCTTCTTCTTTTGTTCACCTTGAGGGTTATACTTGGGGAATGTGAAGCCTTCGTAGACTCCATTCTCCATGCTTAGTTTGAGCCATTCGGCTCGTTCGGTCAACTCAATGAAAGTACGGAATGGTGCGGTGAAGATTAATCCTCTTAGTGGTTGTGAAAAGTTGTTGAGGATCAGGGATAAGGCATGCCTTTCTGATATAGGATCTCTCATTTTATTGCAGGCTGATCTCCATCTATGAATAAAGTTTTGTGCTTTCTCATTTTCGTTCTGCCTTAGATTGCAGAGATGACTTAGCGTCGGGAGCGCCTCCGTGTTGATCAGGAAGCGTTCAATAAACAAATTCACCACTTTATCGAACTCCTTGAGCTCGATGGGATTGATATGCTCAGCATACCATTTAGATGCAACTCCTTCCAAGCTGCGGGAAAAACATAGGAATAGTGCTCTGTTGTCCCTCTTGAACCTTGAGCACTCAACAAAGAATGTGGCGAGATGTGCTTTCGGGTCGCAAGAACCGTCGAACTTGATGAACTTTCGGGGAAGGTTTTCGAGATCATCATCACCTTCTAAGCCATCATAGAAGTCCTCGCTAGTGAAGACTTTCTTGCCCTTTTCGCGGGCTTGCAGATCTTTAACCACTCTGGCCATTTCCTTGAATTGTGTCTGCAGGGGCTCTTCTACGACCTGACTTTTTGATTTGCGGCTTTTTCTTTGTTCTTGACCATGTTTCTGAAATGCCGGAGGTACCTCATACTCTTCATCGGTGTCTTCCGCTGATTCTGATTCATCTGAAATTTCCTCTGGCTGAACCTACTTCTTGGAAGCCTTCTTATTCTTGTGCCCGTGGAACTTCTCTCTAAATGGATTCTATTCTGAAATGGTCCCTGGCTGCACGTTCATCATCTTGTTTATCATCTTTCGGAACATGGCATACATTTGTGGGTCTATGCCATCATCTTCTTGTTGCTGATCTTGACTCTTGTCGGATCGCGGGGAGCCCATTTCTTCTTCTGAAGCTGATAAGTACTGAGAAGACGTGGTTTTCCTGCCTGATCTTGTCCGAACTATCAAATACTGCAGATTCTTTCTGCAGGGCAAAGACCTGATTAGATTCTGAAGGAATTGGTTTTTGGAATAAATATTTGTTGAAAATATGGTAAACAATTTTGAAAAAGATATCTCATTACTAGGGATTGAGTCATCACAGGAATCACGACAATTGTGTTGTCATTCTTTGAAAGAGAAATAAACAACAAAAATGTGCCTTGTTACCTAGGTGAGGTCATCAAACCACAATAGAGAGAGAAAATTTTATTAGAATGATAAATTTTGAACTTTTATTGATCTTGACAAAGAGGTGGGGGACAAACAATTTGCCACCATTCATGATAGTCGGCAGACACTTTAAGACCAAGAAAGATTTTAAGAGAAACAAAGGAATCTCAGTTGTAGCAGGCAAAATTATATGCCCCGGACCATTATGCGGAAGTGAGATCGAATTTTGCCATAGCTCCTGATAGTAGTCGAGCTTCAATGTACTGTTGTCTCTGGGAGAACTGCCGAACACATCGCTCCGGTTGGTAGTAAGTGCAGAAGAATGGTCCCAACAATTTGAACCGCTTGCCATAAGCATATGTATATCTGGGAGGAGATAATTGTCGATCAAAATAGTCCCAGACTATGTCATCTCCTTGAATGTTGTCGATCATGGACCGGTACTGTGCCACTGTAAGGAGTTCTTGACCATTGTATCTGAAAGAATTTGCTCGGGTTGGAACGTGTTGGAAGAACCAGGATTGAAGAGCGTAGATGCATCCTTCGACAAGAATGGATTCTCCAAGTGAGAAACGAGTCAAACCCCGATACAGAAAAGCAAGTGTTGCCATGGCTATGGAGAGACAGTTGGTCTGTCGACTTCCCCATCTTCTCATGAGCTGGATTATTATAATATCCATGTAGTTTTGTCTGTCTGGGAAGAAGGCTAATCCTATAATTCATAGAACCATTGCATTTTGAATTCTTTCTCTAGCTGTCCTTGATATTGAGCTGACTTCAACAAAGGTCTCGTACTGGCGGTACAACTCGAGCAGGTTAACATATTCATTTCCATCCATCTGAATCAGGGCCAAGATTGGCGGCCTATCATACGAGCTAAAGAATCTCGTTGATCCAAACCCTTGACATTAATCAGGAATTGATGCTCTAATAGATCTCTTGGTTGACCGGCTGGTTCTGGTAATCCCATAATTTCTGAAAATTCATCCATTGAAACAGTCATCTCTCCCCACGGGAACCAGAAGGTACAGGTTCGTGAATTCCATTGTTCCGCCATTGCATGGATCAGGTTGCCATTCACTGTCTGCTTTCCGACGGCTGACGCTAATTCTAATCCGCACTCGCTCAAATGGTCCGAGAACATGCGAGAAAAGCTTTTGAGCTGTGAATAATACCATCGGGGAATGAAAGTTCCGGTGCTAAGGGCTCGATGTTCGGGATGACCTTGTCACACCTCGTAGGAGATGTGACCTTCAGGAAAGATAGGATCGACTTGACTGGATGCTATTGGACTGAAAACAGAGAAAGACTCGAAATCAGACTTAAAAAAATGTAGGAAATTTTGAAAATTTTGCAGGCAGGATATGAAATGCAGCTAGAAATTCGAGATCCAGTAGAACAGGAGAATGGAAAATCACCTGGAGTTTTGAAAGAAATTGAATATTTGGAAAAATCGTCCAGGGTTTGAGAAAATACACGAAAAAGATAAGAATGTGGGTATTTGAAAAGATATTTTGGGGAAAATATGAGAAGAATAAAGGTAACATAAAACAGTCACATCCTGCACAAACACTTATGCACATACAACACTCCCTAAAAGGCTTACTCTAGATGCATCATTTTGAAAACATTTGTAGGACCCTAATCCTAACTCTAGGTTCAGATCATCTTTGTCCAATCTAGTTATGCCGATATACCCGAATCGAAATTCGAGGTATGTGGCATATAATTTCAACTCTGGTTCTAAGGTAAGGTTTTCCAACATCCTTGAACGCCTACTGATATACTTCGGATTGTGGCCCGCGGTACGTGGTAGGGGGTGTTAACCCAAATAAGTGGCCCAATTGTGAGGCTCTGTCCCGAACTAGGGTTCTGGAAGAGAGCCCAACAACGTGAAGACCGGGTAAAGATAGGTAAGGGAGGTTTGAAAAAATGATCACATGCAAGAAATAGAAGACCCTAAATCCTAGAAAGATAGATTTTTGAAATCTTTCAAGAAGCATACATTGTTTACATTCAGATCCTAAATTGAGAAGAGTTGTATTTAGACATAAGTCTATGTGAGCATGAAAATATCTCCTCAATCTAGTCCTACCAAACCATGCCTAAGCTATATGCAGTCAGGTCAAAATCTAGGCTCCTAGGTTCACATGATATCAAAAGAAAAAGAACTGACATTTTGTGAACACAGTTTCGATAATTGAACTAAATCAAGCACAATTTTGATCAGACAAGGACAGGTCCCATCACGATCGCCAAACCTGTTATCGTCGCAAAATTTTTTCCTCTTTCCTTCCCTTGCAGGAGAGAGAGGAAAAATGCTTTCGCGAGTCAAACTTGACCGGATTTTGGAAATTGTTTTGAAATACTCGCCTCCATTTTTTAAAATAGCGGGAAAATCCATGGGATGGGGGCTCGACCTGTCGGTACGAGGTTCGACCATTTCTGTCACCTTTAACAGGGGTAATCGAACCAAGGACCAAAAATGTGCTTGACTTAGTTAAATCATCGAAATTGTATTCTATCCTAAATGCACAGAGAATTCAGGCATGTGCTATGAGATTTTGTAAAATGTAAGTTGGAAAAATATGATGTATGCTTAGAAAACATTTGGAATTGAAAGATATTTCTCGGGAAAAAGATGAAAATCAGTCTCTTAGAAAACTCTGATGAAAAGGATTTAAAATCTCGAGAAAATTTATGAAGTTTTGGGAAAATCATGAATGAGTGAAAATCTTGGGAAAATGGAAAGAATCCTTGAGAAAAGATGAACAATTAAAAAGAAAATGTCTGACGGGAAAATTCTAGCTTTTGAAAAATTCCTCAGGAGAATAATCGAATTTCATTGGAAAACTCTTTGAAGAAGGAAAATTAAAACTCGGGAAACTGAAATCCTGAGAATATTAGCCTTGAAATATTTTGAAAATCGATTTTGATTCTTGAGAAAGATTGAAAAACTCTTTTTGAAAATGAATCTTGGGAAAATAACCTTTTCCAAGAAAAATCACGGGAAAACTTGGCTTGGGAAATCTAACTTTGAAAATTTTCAGAGTTTCTTGAGGAATGGGTTTCCAGGGAATGACATTTTCTTGAGCAAGTCATGAGAAAAGCAGATGATGCCATGATGCAGATGATTTGAATGAATGAATGCACTTTGAAAAGATTTTCTGAGAAATTTGTTGGAAAATTGTGTATTAAGTCAAAGTAAATTCTTCACATATTCTGACTGTGGCCATGAATATGTTCAGAGTTTAATTGAGTTAATTCACAATATTTTGCAAAATTGGAAATATGATGTGCAATTTTGAAGATAGCCTAAGAGTGTAGGCTCTGTGTGACTAATAGGAAGATGCTGAATCTGGGTCTCATCCATATTCCGACTAGGGCCGTAAATATGGACTCCACCGAGTTCCTCAACTCCCTAAGAGTTTGGTGCACGTGCCATTCATGTTCATCCACAGTGCTTTTGAAATAAAATGCATGAATCACAAAATCAGGATATTACAAAATCAAACTACATGATATGCATCCTAATCTAAGCTGTGAAAGTAAATATTATTCCAATCTTGATTATTACATCTCTGACATAAAGTAAAAAAAAAAATACAGAATTGAAAGAGTCCGCATCCTCCAGATTTCCCTGCAAAAGTGGGTTAGTACGAGGAGTGGACATACAAGATACCCAAGGAAATATATATACATACATATATATATATATATATATATACTTACATGAAGATATATATACATATATATATGTTTCTACAATTGCAAATCTAAAAAAAAAAAATTCAATTTGCACCTATGTTGCACAGATGGGATATATACTAGAACATTGGATGATTGGAAGCATGAGGGTATGTCATAATATGTAATTATGTTCGATGATGTACAAAATCAATGAACTGGATATACAGGTGAGAAATGATAATATCTACAGGTAAGGGATGTAATATACATGCACATACACGTAGTAAGTTAGGTATGTATACAAGGAGGGATAAGGGATGATGGATATACAATACCATGGATGCTGTTGCATTTCTACTCAATGTAAGATATGGTTGTTGATGCTGATGTCAAATGCTTCCTATACCACAACATGATCTAAGTTTAGGATAAGGTGACTTACAGGGAAGGAAACATGATGTGAAAATCAAATTATATTATGCTGTGAGGAGTGATTAATATCAAAGACTATATATGAGGCTCTTTGATGTGTGTAGGGTCTATCTGTACAATAGGTGGAGCAATAGCCTATGCCCTTTATAACATCACATGTGCAGGGAATAAACTGGGTAATGGAATGAACATGGGTGGTGGCAAAACCAATGCAAAGATACAACATGTGGAGGGGCTACTATGATACGGCTATTAGCTACTGCAAGGTGTGCAAACACCAACCATCAACATAACCCGCGGGTAATGTAAAAGTCTGATGGAGTTCAACTGACTTTTAACCTTGCAACCATGTGCTAGTTTTTAGCAACTTGGGAGTCATAGTGTTAACAAGGGCATACCCTCTTGCTTTTACAAATTTCGGCAACAACTATACATATGAGGTACATGTTACTGATGGTACAGAAGTGAGACGATAATGCATATGTATGATAAGAGTGTTACAACGAAAACTGAATGTGTACATTGTGGTATACCAATCTTGAAATGATAGTAAGCCTGTGGAATGAAAGGAGTCACGCAACAACGAATGCTATTATTTACCATGGGAGACACAGGTGGCGGATGAATAACAAGGAATATTTGGGTAGGTAAGCAATGAAGTGAAAATATGTTAATCACTATGGCACTTGCAGCTAATGGAATGGAATTACAACAGTATGCAGGGATTACCTGTAATGGGTAAAACCGATACCTGTGATAAGAAATAACAAAATAATGCTGAAGAGATTTTATATGCAAACTAGCTAACAGTTGATATGTAGCAGAAATCAGCAACAATGACACCTGGGAACTCAAAACTGACATTACTGATTGCATCACTTTACTATTCAGCATTTTCATACAGACCATGGTTACTACCACCAGCTGCGTGGTTTCATCGGCTGCGAACATGAAGTCCTTCTAACAAAACTAGCCAGGGAACTATGCCATATAGATTTGCGGGTCAAAAGATATCAGAGTAGGAACTAGAATAGAACACCTTGTATAGCTATAATGAATCCATAAATTGTTTCAAGCTAATATTTACAGCAACCTAGTAGATTAAAAACATAATGCTGGCACCACCCTCAAGCGGCTTCACTAGTCTCATCATCAACAACCCACTAAGGATCTACCTGAGGGATCCACAGCTAAAAAGGGGAAACTGATCTTCTTTCCAATGATCACTGTGTATTTACTGAAAACGAAGATAGCTGAAGGCAGGACATGGAATTTCATTATACAACCGAATGGAGGAATGCAGGATATGAAAATAAACAAAACAAAAAAGGAAAAAGGAAGTACATAAAATTATAAATATTAGAAGATACAACCATAAACATTGCTGACGCAAGGGAATATAAGGAACAAGATACTAAATTTAGGTGTAGTGCTTTGGTTAAGAGCACCCTTTGCTATAGGATGAGCCTTGCCGACCATCACTGTACCCCTCGATATACAGACACTTTCAGCCAAAACCTATACATATTAAAAAAAAATCACCTGACATGTAAAAGGGTTTACAACTAAATTTTAAACAAGAAAACCACGCGATAATGCGGAAATTGTTATAAATAACACTTGAAATCTTGATTACTGCATTTGCAACAGACTGAAGGGTGGAAATTTCTGATAAAACGATCCTTTTTAATGATAAAGCTCGGGTGTATGACAGTATGAGTTAGATAGATATAAGAACATTATGAATTGAAGTAAGTAAAAAAAAACCATTTGGAACCGTTCTTAATGCTGGATCGAATCACACGAAAGTTTTAGAAGAAGAAAAAAAAATGAAAGAAACCAGTCATCTGGTGAAATTCAGACTGAATTGAGAATATCATTGAATGATATCCTCAATTCTTGACACCTTGGACAACCAAAATGCAAAATACGTTAGTTGCTGAAACGGATTTGCAAGAAAATGTAGTATGAACAAGATACCTACTTCACGCAAACACAAATGTATAAGGTCTTTACCTTTGATTCGGCAGAGTCGACAAGATCCCTTTCTGTTGAAGGTTCTGCAGAGGATCGATCGTATAGACTAAAGCTTCTGAATATAAACAGCCGCTGGAGATGTTGTCTCTTTGAAAAGCAATGGAAAACAGAAGGGAATCGATCGTGATGCTAAGAGGAAGGGAAAGCTGGATTAAAGAAGAAAGAACAAGGGTTTTGAAAGATGAGAGGGCTGGAGCCGTGGGTCTCCCTTTTGCTGGAAGGAAGGCAGCAAAGTAATAAAAGGGGATTCCAGCGAAAAAGGGGGAGGAGATGCAGTCGGCTTCCTGCTAGCTGATGGGAGGGGTCGAAAATGGGATTCGCCTTCTGCTAAAAAGGGGGGAAAGAGCCGATGAGGGAGACTCCAGAGATAGCTTTCAAAAACCGAAGTCCTCTTTTGCATTGGCCCTTGTGGCTTTTTAATAGCCATCCCTCTTGTCTTTTCCCCCAAATCTGACTTTTTCAACTGGTTTTTGATAACCTTTAAAACAAAATTTTGAAATTTTTTGAAAATGTTCGCCGTTTTGAGAGGGGGACAACTCCCTTTCTCAATTTTTTTTTTGAAAACTTAAATAAAAATAAAGTTTTTGGGTAGGGTTTCACGGTGGCTCCAAAAAGTAAAGAAAAAATTGATTTTTTTTTTAAAAACGGATTTTGTTTTCCCTTTTTTTTTTTTTTAAGATGGTGCCACTGGCTATGTTGTAAAAAAATAAATTTTTGAAAGGAGGGTTTTGCAAATTGGTGCCACCTCCGGATGGGCACTGTTTCGGAAATAGGAGAAATATTGGAGAATTTGAGTGTGACACCACCTCAAGGTGGGGCCCACATCATTTTGTTTTAAAATAAAAGGAAAGTAAAATTTTCAGAATTTTCATAATAGTAGGCTAGTTTAGAAAATACAAAAAAATGGGCTTGGTTTCAAAAACTAAAAAAATGGTCCTTCAGGGCAAAATAAAAGATATAGAGGTTTTATAAAGAAGTTTAGAGTCTTTTTGCAAAAGCTTTAAATAAAGTCCTCTAAATTTGAAATTGTGTCCCCCTCTTTCCAACTGACGAAATTTTAAAAATCAATACCAAAACTATCCAGATTGTTTTCTTGAGAAAACTTTTGTAATTCGGGGTCCTGGGGGTAAAATGGGAAGAATTGGCAATTTTAAAAACCCAGGGGTTTGAAATCAATTTTGAAATATTTAAACTCGAATCTGGATTAATACTTTTAAAAATCGAGAGTTTTGGACCTCAAAATGACATATTGTGCAGTGCGGTGATATGAAATGCTCATGCAATGCTATACAAAGACATGTTTCCTGAAATGCCCCTCTGAATTAGGGCTTGGAAATTCTAGCTTCTTGTCAAGAGTAGGATTTTGAGATTTTGCAGTTTGAAGCTATTTCTGAGTCCGAATAGAGAAATTTTGAGACTTAGGAATGAAATTTTGGACTTTCTACAAGGTCTAAACTCAGAAAATGACCATTTTGCCCTTCATTGATCTCGGAGAACCGAAATGTGATGATTGGTGGAGATGTCAGGGAGGTGAGTGAAAATTTGGGGTGTTTACAGCAGGGAGGAGATGGTATCTTGCCTACACCTAATATTTTGGGTGTTTTTAATGCAGGGAATCAGAGGAGATTGCCCACTTGTTTCTTATGTAACAAAAGAGGACATGTAAAAGCTGATTGTTGGTTTAATCTGCAGAATAGAGAAAAAATAAACAAAATTGAAAATAAAGCTTCTACTGTGAACACGAAAGCGCCATCTACAGATGTGCAACAACTTTTGTTATCAGCATTGTCATAGATGACGATCAAGCAAAATGAGCAAGTGGTATGTTGATTCCGGTGCTACCACCCATGTCACGGGTAATGCGAGTAAGTTATCTCACTTATTGCCTTATTTTGAAAAATGTAGTATAGTTACAGGAGATGGAACTTATCACTCCATTAGTCATACTGGCAGTGCACATATCCCTATGTCAAAGTCCTCACTTCACTTGTCCAATGTCCTCCTTGTTCCTAATATTAAAAAGAACATTGTCTTTGTAGCTAAACTTGTTGACAATATGAATTCTTCCATTGAATTTACTCACTCCTTTGTTTATGTTAAGGATCTATGAACGAAGGAGACATTTGCTAAGGGGGAGTGACAAGGAAACATGTACGTCTTCAAGGAGATTCTCTCAGTGTCTTCGCCTTCAGTCCTAGTTCTCCAGTTGAAGCCGTCCAAGCATTCTTCAGTGTCTTCACCTTCAGAGTCTTTGTTTTTTCCTTCATTGGAAGTTTTTAATTCATCTTATTGTAATAAGTCAGATATTTGGCATAGTCGCTTGGGACTTTGTAGTCGGGGCTTCATTGAAAATCTTGTATCTGATGGTCTTCTTCCAGAGTCTAGTTTATGTCCATTTTTAGAGAATAAAAAATGTTCCTCATGTGAACTCTGCAAAAGTTATGTTCTTCTGTTTCATATTATTAATAAAAGGGCTTCAAAGCCATTTGAGATTATTTGTTCTGATGTTTGGGGACCTGCACCTATTTCTTCTCTCTCTGGCAGTCGTTACTATGTTATCTTTATTGATTCTTATTCCCGCTATACTTGGATATATTTCTTGAAACATAAGCATGAAGTTTTCTAAATATTTTGGGAATTCCATTCGATGATCAAAACAAAGTTTTCCTGTGATATTGTACATTTACAATGTGATGGTGGAGGAGAGTATTCATCGAACGAGTTTATTACCTTTCTTTAGGATAAAAGAATAAGTTGACAAGTTTCTTGCTCTCATACCCCTGAACAAAATGGGGTTGTGGAGAGGAAACACAGACATATTGTCGAGAGTGAGATGAGCATGTTACATGATAGCAATGTGCCCATTAGTCTCTCAACAAAAGTTTTTCACACATCTGTTCATGTCATAAATCGTCTTCCTATGGCACTTTTGGATCAGAAATCTCCCTATTATACTTTATTTGGGCAACATCCCTCTTATGATAAGCTGCGTGTTTTTGGTTGTGTATGTTATGTACATATTGATTCATCTCTGCGAAATAAGTTTTAGGACAAGGCTGCTAAGTGCAGATTTGTTGGGTATGCGGATGAATATAAAGGCTATCGATGTTATGACCCTACTACAAAATGTATTAGGACCTCCAGGAATGTTGTTTTTGATGAGCAAAATGTTTAGATCAATGACATCGAAGAGTTGTCATCTCGAGAAGTAGAGGTATATGATCCATGGATGAGGGCAAACCTTTTTGCTAATACAGGAGAAACATGTCAGGCGAATTGTCCTTCCTTCGACTTGAGTAGAGAGTTGGATGACTCACAGATGCATGTTGAACCATCTCCAGTTGAGCCACCCCTAGTTGAATGCTTCTCTGGACAGGTATACACTAGAAGGGACAAAAATACAGGGCCGAGGAATGTGGAAAGCATCGCTAATGATCCAGTTCAAAGGTTGTCACGCATTAGGCATCCTATTCAGCGATGGGTGAGTTATGAGACCTTTTCTCTTGATTTTTAGTTGTTTATGTCTCAGCTCACAAAACAGGATGAACCCACTTATTTTAATCAAGCTCTTCAATCCCGTCATTGGATTGAGGCTATGAATGAAGAAATGGAAGCACTTCATGAGTGCCAGACTTGAGAAATAGTACCTCGGCCAAAAGGAAAGAATGTAGTTGGCTCAAAATGGGTCTATAAAACAAAGTATAAGTCTGAAGGAAGTATTGACAGATATAAGGCACGACTTGTTGCTCGGGGATTCACACAACAATATAGTGAAGATTACGATGAAACTTTTAGTCTGGTAGTCAAAATGGGTACAATTCGTGTCATCATATCCCTAGCAGTCGACTGAGGATGGAGGCTTAGCCAGATGGATGTTAAAAATGCATTTTTGCATGGAACTTTAAAGGAGGAAGTATATATGGAGCAACCTTCTGGGTATGCCGAGAAGGATCCTACTGCCTGGGTGTGCAAGCTAAGGAAATCTCTGTATGGGTTGAAACAGGCGTCTCGTTCTTGGTTTAAAAGTTTCTCTATGCAAATTCAAGGCTATGGTTTTAGAAGATGCTCTCTGGATCACTCACTTTTTATTTACCAAAAGACAGACATCGTTACACTTCTTCTTATATATGTTGATGACATTGTGATCACTAGGAGTTTAGATAATCACGTGTAAGACGTGAAGCGATTTTTAATGAAAACTTTCAAGATGAAAGATTTAGGGGAGTTGAGGTACTTCCTTGGTGTGGAAGTTGACAGATAAAAAGACACATTGACACTCATGCAACAGAAATACACTCTTGATCTTCTGGAAAGAGCCGGGATGACAAATTGCAAACTAGTCAACACTCCGAGTGTATTACATCAAAGGCTGAGCTCTGAAGATGGCCATCTTTGTGTCAACCCTACAACGTATAGAAGCCTCATGGGGATGCTACAGTATTTGACCTTGTGATCATTGCAAATTTTTTCCTCTCATTTCATTTTTCATTCTCTTTGCCTTTCTAGCCTCTATTCCCTTTTTAAAGAGGAATAAAAGATAGAAAAGAAGAGAGAAAAGAAAAGAAAGAAGCAAGAGGAACTCTTTTGCAAGGTCTCATTTGACCAAAATTTTGGAAATATTTTGAAAATTACTCGCCTCCATTTTGAAATATTTACGGGAAAATGGAGAGACGGGATTTGCTCGTCGGTACGAGGTTTTACCGTTCCTGGCGCCTTTACTAGGGGTAATCGAACCAAGGATCGAATTTATGTCTTTTTGCTTTGTTAAAATATTATCTAAGAATTTATTCTAAAATGCACAAAGAATCAAGCTTGTGCGAATGCAAGGATGTATGCTCTTTTTAGAAAAATCGTTTGGAAATTTTGGGATTTTCCAAGTGATTCTGAAATAAATTTGATAATGGAGTGAAGAGATGATTAAAAGGGTTGAAATTGATTTGAAAAGGTCAGATTTTGAATCTAACTCAGAATTTTGAAATAGATCTGGAAGAAGAGACATGAAATTCCATGTTTCGGAATGATCTGAATTTGGAAAGATAAGCCTTTAGATGAAGAGAACAAGAATTTAGAATTGGAATTTTGAAATAAGAACAAATTTTCAAAGTCATAATGGACTTTTGAATTTGGATCAATTTTCAAGAATCGATTTTGAATTCAAGATCTAAAACAGGAATTGAATTTGATTTCAGATTTGAGAAATAAATTTAAAATTGGCTTTGGAAATGAGAATTGAAAATGGAACTGGATTGTAAATCTAGAATGGAATTTTAATCTGAAATCTGGAATGGATTTTTGATTTGAAATCTAAAATGGATGTTTGATATGAAATCTGGCATCCAAGATGGAAATGAATCCAGAATATGAATCCTAAATGGAATTTGGATTCAAAGTCTGGAATCAAAGATGAAATTGAATCCGGGATCCAGAATCCTAAATAGAATTGGATCCGAAGTCTGGAATCCTTGAATGAAATTGGATCCGAAGTCTGGAATCCAAGGAGTTGAATCCGAAATCTGGAATCCTAAATGGAATTGGATTTTGAAAATCCAAATGGGACTTGTTGATGGATTTGGATTTTGGAAATCCATATTTGAATTTAAAACTTAGGAAAAATCGAATTTTGAGATTCAGAATCAATCTAAAAAAAAACCTTGATTGAGAATCAAGACTTAATCTTTTAGATAGAACTTTAAAAAATAGAGGATGAACTTGATTTAAAGCTTGAGTTTTGAAATCAGAAGATGAATCAGGAATTTTAAAGGTTAAATTGAACTTTGAAATTTGATCTGAAAGGCTGAATTGAATTTGAAATTGAATCTTGGAAATGAAAAATGAATTTGAATTTTCAAAGTTGAATTGAACTTTGAAATTAGATTTGACTTGGACATTGAATTTGGAATATAAAAGTGAATTCGATTTTTCAAAGTCAAATGGGACTTTGAAATTGAATTTTTGAAGTGAGATGAAAAAATGAATAGAAATTGAAGATTGGTTTGAAACATGAAGAAGATATTCAAGATCACTTGGATTTTGAAAAAGAAATTTTGAAAATATGATGTAATTCTATCCTAAATGATGAAATGAAGTGAAAAAATTTGAAATTGGATTTTGGAAAAGCATATTTCATTCTTTAAATGAATTGAAATAAGATTGAAGATATAATACATCCCTGACTATGGTCATTGAATGTATTATATAGTAATCATATTTAAATTCCAGTAAAGAATAAAACACATTTTTGGTGCCTTTATAGAGTTTAAAATGAAATTAACTCTCAATATATCCTGACTATGGCCATTGATATATATCTTGAGTTAATTTTAAGTTAAACTCTGATAAAGAAAGAAAATATTTTAAAAATATTATGATTTTTGAAAAGGATCCAGTGTGGATCCAATGTTATTCCATAAAAGATGAAAATCCTAAGTTTTGTTCACATCCTGACTATGGCCATTGATGCAAATCATCAACTTAGGATTTAATCACCTCCTATTAGAGTGGTGCACGTGCCATTCGTGCTCTCATTTGTGAAGTTTTGTAATAAAAGAAGAAAATGATATGAAAACAAGCGATTTCTAAGATACATATGCCCATACATTCTAATCTAATGCAAGGAATGTACACTTCTCATTATGATCTAGCTATTACATTTCCAAAAATTGAAATGAGAATTACAATTCCTAAGCTAAGAAGGAAAGTAATCCTTTTCATACATTTCCTAAAAAAAAAAATAGAGTTAGTATGAAGCACAGTGTCAAGCATGGAAATAACTTTAAATGCTAATTTGAGATTAAAAGGGAGATGCTGATGAGAGGATGCATGCGAAATGTATACATTTGATGATAACATGAACATATATGGGCCAGCTTTTAAAAAAAAAAAAGAGATATCTGGTTCATCTCAATTGCAAGATGAGGGAAAATATTTTGCAAGAGTATGACAGCCTTTTAATTTGTTCCCTTTTGCAATCTTCTCCAAATCTGAGATGTTTGCCAGATATAATATGCATTGAAAATAATGGAAGTCTATCAACCAGGTTGATGACATCAAGATGCAGGACCATTTGTGTAAGGAATGAACCCCTTTCATTGGAGAGAAGAAGATTTCCCGAATCTTCAGTTATTTCTTCTCAGAACCAAGGACATGGTATTACTATCTAACTGCAGATTTAAACATTCTTGGATGTAATAAAACAAGGTAGGGATAGACCAATACCATTTCTTCACTTAATGTGACAATTTAGTCAGTGTTGAAAATAGGGTCCTATATATTTAGAGACACATTTCACAGCAGATAGGGAGCCTAGATTCTAAGTTAACAAAGCGGCTATTTTTTTATTAGATCAGAAGCTGGGTCTGTGAACCAGATGATCAATCCATTCCCTGGGTTATCCGGGTCACTCCAATTGACTGGGAGTTGCCACAACATCACCTGTTTGTACGTGCACAATTTAAGCATGTTGATTGTAGAAGACACTGGAAGATTAGGAACCATCTTCAGATTCCGATCCTCACAAAATTTGAGCAGAAGATTTATAGAATCTCAAACCAATTGATCCAAACGAAAGTAGAGAGGATTTTCATAACAGGATGAGGCCTGTGGGTTGAATTCACAGGTTTCATTAGATGCTGGACTCATATACGACAGATCTAGAATGCAGCGGGAAATGCAATCCTACCATCAAAACCTTGCACTGATGTTTTCCAAGAGCTTCAGCCCAGATATATCAACCTCCAGATCATCAGCAAGTTTTGATATACTCATACTGTGACATGACATTTTTTTTTTGTTTTTTTTTTATGTTTTGCTATCACCCACTGGTGGCTCGATGCAGTGGAGGTCACCGCACTAGGCTTGATGCAATTAATGACTGGGTTTAAATTTGACCCAAAGGCAACCCCACAAAACATTAACACTACTGTTATGCTGGAACAAGAGGTTAACATGACGTATTGTCTTCTATTAGAGCTCTAACAAGGTGATTATTCAGTTCACAAGTTAACCTGCATATGAAAGCATTACCTTAGGATGAAGAATCAATCTTTGAAATACAACTGACAGATAATATCCTACCTGGAACGCGTCCATCCTTGCAGGTGGATATCAAACAACCCACTGAGCTTTTCTGAAAGATCAGTGGAAATACAAGTTCTAGCACAAAACATATTCTGAATGTGACCAAGGAATTGAGAAAAAAATTCAGCAATCCATCCTGAATGGATCTCGTAACTTCTGAGATGATGGATTCTCCAAGGAGGATCATATCTCAGATTCAGTGGGATGAATGAAGGGGATAGCGCAGAAGATGGGCATTTTGTTTTGGCCTTCTTACAATTCTAAATGATTTCCATTATATCTCCTGGATCGCATATACTGAGCATCCCAGTTCACCATGCAAAGCCTTCATGAGAGAATCTAGACTGCTGCCTAGGTCTGATAAACATTGAGCAACGAACATACAGGGAATGCTTGTTTGATGTATCATTGTTAAATGGTACACAAACAACAGATCAGTATGTAGGATACGGGAAGATGAAGACACAACATCATCAAGATGTGTTATGTAGGAAATAAGGTGATTTCACCCAGCACTTCAAAGTGTCAATATGCAGAACCTGTAACTTACAAATTGGAGAAATAAAATCCCAAGAGATGGAGATTGTGGATCATCAACAATAGTCATACAAGAGGCACAATTAGAGCATCCACTAAGAGCAAAATCCTCCATCCACCTCAAATCTCCTTAAGGCCCCAGCGTGAACACCAATTTTGGCACTAACTTGGCAAGGTAACACCATATGACATTTTATTGCCTCAATAAGTCAAAGAAAATTGAATATAGAATCACTAGAGCTTCACACAGAGATCGGAACCATCGTAAATGAAGCAAGTGGAATCATAACAGCTTGTGGTTCATTCATAGCAACTGACACTTCTGAGAAGTCATGATCCTTCTCTCTTCACCACGAGCCAGAGTTTATTGAGCAGAGGTAAATGTAAAGTTGTGATTACAAGGGCCATTGAAGAGGGTGAATTTCACTGCGTGACTTTCACGGCAGAGACGAGGATGGTCTCCATAGTAAGTCCAATAGATGGGTTTACGGTAAAATCGTATGCAGGGCAAAGTGGATTTCACCATGAATTGGATTCAAACGAGTATTACCTTGATGGCTTAATGGATATTGAAGCATGGTAATATAGATAAACAACAAAAGATTCGCATCAAACCAAAATCAGTGAATCAGGAAGGACATCAACTACGGTAGAGATGTAATACAGCAACAGCGTAATTAACATTGGTGAAATACAAACTGAGAATGCATTTTTCAGATATAAGATGCTGATTAAGGGATGAACACAAGATTTACATGGACGAATCAATGAACCCACATATAATCTGATCAAAATGAAAGAAACAAACAGAGAATTAAGGATAAAGAGAAAAGAAAAAGAAAAAAAATGCTAATGAACAGGTATAGAGGAAATACGATGTAATTGAGGCAGTAAAACATAATAATAAAAAAGAAAAAAAAATAGAAAGTCTGTTGGAATAGGATCATTCCATTGATTTTGCACAGGTATGGATTGAGATTGCTATGAGCAGTTCAATGCCATAGAGGGTGCTTTCATGGGGCCGATTGAACAGGAAAATCAAAAGAGAACATGAAAAATCGAGAATTCTGGAAAGAAGATGGGAAAAGACTCTTACCAAATTGCTTGGAACTCCTGATGCGGGATTGACTCCTTTCAGTTGATGGGAGAAAGGAAAGGAAATTGCAGAAATAAGAGAAAAGGAGGAAGACACGCCGAGAATGGGTGTGATCAATGCTTAATGGGTTTGAAAGGAGCTGTAATGTAAAGATGGATGTCTAAGATTGGCAAATGATCTCCCCTAACCTTCTCCCGGCGCCTGTTTATATAGATGGGAGCGGAAGAATCGGGAAGGGAGAGAAGCGGTTGGTGATCGATGGTTGAGGCTGATGGGTGCCGATCGAATGGTGGATTCAGCGAGCAAGCGGGGAAGAAGGCAGATGCGGGTGGTCGTTGGGGATGAAGGGTTGAGCGAGAGTGAGAGAGAGAGAGATGAACCTTGAGCATGATCAGGAGAGAGAAGAGAGAGAAAGACCGTTCAGTTTTTCCCATTTTTCAAAAACAGGGTTCTCTTTAAAAAAAAGAATTTTCAAAAAGGGTTTTTTACTAAAACAACCTTAAAAGGGTCTCTCAATCAGTCTTTCGTATTTTTCCTTTCTATTTTTTATTTTTTGTTCATTTTCTCTATATTTCTATTTTTTTGTGTTTTTGAAATAAAACTCTAAAAACTGAAGGAAAATAAGGGATTCTAAAACTTTTTTTTGTATTTTTGATAAATATTTACAAAAGAAGGGTTTTCTGAGAATTCGAGCCTGATCTTTGGAAATTTCTTCAAAAACGAGTTAGGATCTAAATTTTGAGAAAATATTTGAGTTTTTAACCTCGACTTGAGGAAATACAATGCAATAGATCCAAATGGATATCGAATCGACTGTCTGAGCCTTTCAGAAATTATTTTTGGTATTTTTGTAAATTTAATTTAAAATTTGGATAACGAGGCTCAGATTTGGATTTTGAACTGAATCAGAATCCAAAATCGAGTCAGATATATAAAATGGATTTGATTACAGTAAATTCAAGAAATAAACTAGAATTTTCAGTGAAAATGACTCAATTTACTCAGAAAATGGAGGCCAAGGGGGAAAAGAGAACATTTACAAGATTTTGAGAAATTTGGGGTGTTCATAGACCTTTACCAGACCTCATATAGTTTATGTTGTTAATCAGGTGTCGCAGTTTATGCATGCTCCAACGGAAGGTCATATGGAAGCAGTGAAGTGCATTCTATGCTATTTAAAAGGAACTATAGGAGACAGACTTGTTTATCGCAAGAATGATAACCTATATAAAGGACATGAACTCATCACTTATACTGACGCAGACTGGGCAGGGGACCCAGATGAGAGACAATCTGTCTCTGGATATTGTGTATATATTGGACACAATTTAGTGTCTTGGAGTAGTAGAAAACAAAAGGCAGTGGCACGATCGAGTACAAAGGCTGAATACAGGTCCATGGTTGCAGGCACGACAGAAGTTACATGGATTAGACACTTATTGAGTGATCTTCGGGAGACAATTATTCGATCATTTCTTCTATGTGACAATCAAAGCGCAATAAACATTGCGTGTAACCCTATTCAACATAGCAAAACAAAGCACATTGAAATTGATCAACATTTTATATGGCAGAAAGTCGAGATGAAAGAGATAGAACTACGTCATGTTCGAACAGAAGATCAAGTGGCAGACTTGTTTACCAAAGGGTTAACATCACGTCAATTTTGGCTATTGAAGAGCAAGTTGTACATGCTCCAAAGCCATGTACAACTTGAGGGAGACTGTTAAAATAGAGCATGTGTATGGATCTGGATCTGTATCCAGATCCATACGCATATCTATCCTTCGTTACTATGAAGTTGACGTTCATTAATGGCATTTTTGTAATATGGTCCTTGTGTTTACGTATTTTAGTCTCTATTGTAAAATCATTTTGATATAAATATATTAGGGCTCGGTGGTGTGTGTTGTTCAGCTGCCCCAGCTATTTTGCTTCTCCCTTTCTCTCTCTTTTCTCTGTTTCCTGTACAGGCTGAGCCGTGGAGTGAATCTCTCTCAATTTCTCATAAGGTCAACTTGAAAGTCAAACTTTGAAAGAAATTTCAATTCGGAAGTTGGATTTTAAAAGAAAGTCTAGCTCAATTTTGGAATTGGAAGGAAATTCCAGCACAAGGATGGACTTTGAAGGAAATTCCAGCATAAAATTGGATTTTGAAGGAAATTCCATCATAAAGCATGATTTTAAAGGAAATTTCAGTACGAAGCCGGATTTGAAAGGAAATTCCAGCACAAAGCTGAATTTGGAAGGAAATTCTAGCATAAAGTCAGATTTTGAAGGAAATTCCAGCATAACGCTGGATTTTGAAGAAAATTTCAGCACAAAGTCAGATTTTAGAGAAAATTCCAGCATAAAGCTGGATTTTGAGGGAGATTTCATCCCTGGGTGGATCTGGAAACGACCTACGAAAATAGTTTTGAAAGGAGACTCAACCCGAGGATTGATTTTGAGAAGACTGACAAAAATAACTTTGGAAGGAGACTCGACCCGAAGGTTGAATTTTGAAAGAGGTTGATTTGAAACTAGTTTTGGCAAACGGGAGATCAACACAAGGGTTTGATTTTAAAAAGACCGGTTTGAAACCAGCTTTTGTAAAAGGAGATTCAACACGAGGGTTGATTTTAAAAAGACCAGTTTAAAACCAGTTTTTGTAAAAGGAGATTCAACATGAGGGTTGATTTTAAAAAGACCGGTTTGAAACCAGTTTTTGTAAAAGGAAGATTCAACACGAGGGTTGATTTTGAAAAGACCGGTTTGAAACCAATTTTTATAAAAAGAAGATCAACACGAGGGTTGATCTTTAGAAAGGATTGGCAAGAATTTAATTTTTGACGAAAGACTCACCTTGAAGGTTGAATTTTAGAAAGAGATCAATAAAAAATAGTTTTGACGAAAAGACTCAACCAAAGATGTAAAACCCATGAATTTTAAGGAATTTTCAATGAAATAAAAATGTGTGTTTATGAAATATTCAATGTGATTTTGATGCTTGCAGGTCAGTAGAGCGAACCCGATAACGAATACTAGAAAGGGTACTTGGATCCAAAATTTAGCGAGATCCGATGATCTGACCCGGTTCATGAGGCCAAGTGGGGAAATCTGGTGGTTTCCAGATAATAGAGTGAGATCCAAAGCACATTTAAGGTGAGAGAGTGCAAAATTAAAACAAACAGGAGAAAAATACATGTAGTAACGAGAGAGATCCACCAACGGGGGAAAATGTCTCAATAAGACATAAAGGGAATTTCTTTGCAAAAGTAAACAAGTAGTGGTGTGGTGTAGTGGTAGGACGCACGGTTGTATGGAGCCACAACCCAAGTTCAAAACCCACAGTGCGCCCGCGTAGAAAGGTAAAATGTTGCCTTTTTTGCATAAAATCCGGATCTGAAGAAAAAGGTTTAAATACAATTTAATCCACACACTTTGCAATGAAATGAACGGTAGCACAAGTGGTGGGGTTTGTTGCCCCTTTGGTGGAAGTCCTCGGTTCAAAACCCCTTGTGCCCAGATTATCTTTTTGCACAGAAAAGTGATGATTTTACTTATGTGAAAAAAAAGAAAGTAGGAATGGTAAAAACGTGGGAGTTGGACAAGCCTACAATTTTGGTTTTTTCCACTTAACTTTTCCAAAAAGTAAGGGGGATCCCATGTGACATGGAAGAAGGGTACCATTAAAAAAAATTCAAAAATAGAAGTTAGAGAGTATTCTGCTAAAGGGAGGAGAGGACAATTTTGGAAAAGCTAAGCAACCACCCAAAAAGGGCGTGGGATATGGGTGAAGTTGGATTTGAAGGTTTGAAAACTCCCCCAAAGAGGGGGAGTTAAATGAGGGATTTTAGGTGGGAGGTTAAATTGGACGTCCCACTCTTCTTCTCTCTCTCTCTCAAAGTTTTCTCCCACTGTGGTGGTCGACCATAGTGCAGGACGGGTGGACCTCCATTGCCGACGTGGTGTGTCGCTTCAACGAAAGAAAGAAGGTGTGCTTGTTGCCGTCTCGAAACGTCAAAAAGGTAAGGAGTATTGTTTTTATATGCGGGTGTTTACTGCCCTGTGGTATGCGTATGTGGCATCCCACCTTTCTCATTTTGGAGGGAAAAAGCGTGCCCACTACGGTGGTCACGAGCCACTACCATGGCCTTTGATTGACGTTGGGTCAAAGACCTGTTGTGTAATTAGTTGGGAACCATCATAATGGGTTTTTAACCACCTAGTGTTGTGCACCTCCTTAGGAGTTGCAGCCCTACAGTGACGAATGCCTACAGCATCAACCTCATGACATCTAGGTTTGAGATGATGAGCCATTTAATCAGGGTCAATCTTCGTTGAGGTCAATGCAAGGGGTCGCGTGTGGCTGCGACCAGCATACACACTGGTTTGTGTTATGCTGCGTAGAAAAAAAAGTGTTAAATGAAGCTGTCGAAATTCTTGTTTAACATGCGATCGAAATGTTATAATGGGATAGAAATGTTATAACTCTGATTTACGAAATTTCGATACGGCACATTTAGTTTCCGTTTATTTCTAGGAGGAAAAGCTGGGTACACTCAAACCATTTCCTGAATGACACTAGATTTTTTTTTATATCATAAATTGTGGAACATCTGTACCGAGTAGGTTCAAATTCTGCGTGCCTTAGTGTTGAATGCAATTTTATTACTATTGATTTCATACTTGGCTGGGAAGTTAGGTTATGATATTACCTTGGTTCTGATAGGTGTATGTTACTTTGAATTATAAACTTAAACTTAAGCTGGATTGTTTTTGCTTTTATAATGTTCTGCAACAAAATCACTAAAGTAACTTTCTGGACAATATTAATGGACGATGTTGGTCTTGCGGCAGCAGGGGTGTGGATAGACATTATTTAAAAGTTAGGTTCACGGAAAAAAAAATTTATAATTATTTTGTTGATAAAAATCTGGTTAACCCATTCGTGGCCAAACATTAATGCCGGTTAAATTGTGTTGCATACGACATCACACATATGAGATAGGTTGCAGGCCGGTGTTTTGTTTTAGTGTTGTCTGAGAGAAGTAATAACAAGTCTGAGTTAGTATTATCATCTCTGCAACATTACGCTTGCTACCCTAGGTTTCCACTGAACCAGGTGTTGAACACTGCCACTCAAGCCTGCAGTTCATCGCTTGGCTTACCCATGTTGTGGGTCGTAGACGCTGACGAGGCCAGTGGGTTATTTGGTGCAGCGAGTAGGCTGTTGCTACCGGTGGGATCAACAACTTTGGGTTGCAAACTCGTGGGGTTCTGTCAAAGCTGCATGACCCCATACATGGGTTTGGGCAAGGGTCAGATGGACCCCAACCTTGTCCCAGTCGCACCCATGATCGTGAGCTGGTCACCTGTGGGTCGACCTCCTTCACAACTGCCTTATATTTTATCATAACACCCTCTGGTTGAACCACGTCAACCGGGCAGCATGTCGCAAGCTAGGAATGGCATCACCTGGTGGTGGCAGTCACACGACCACGCTACGGGCGGGTTTATTGCAGCCCGATGTGAAGGGAGGAGTCCATGTGACTCTCGTATGAGTGCACATAATATATACATATATATATATATACATAGTTAAAGTAAGGAAAACATAACACGTGGATGGCATGGATCGCGAGATGCGGGTACATCCACCCTAGCTCAAGACTTAAATATGAATGCGGGATCTGAGTCGAGCCAAGTTCTGGAAATTTCACTTCTTGGTGGTGCTTATGGCACCCTAACTATAAAATGCATGCAATACATGGGAACCCCGAGCCGGGTTCAGGATTTTGGGAAATCCTTGTGGTCTGATGGCTCGCACAGGAAAATAAACAAAAATGAAAATGTATGCCACATCATAAAGTTTCGAGGCATTGGGTACACTTGAAAGATGGTGTATGTTACCGGACCCCTCGTTGTGCGCTGACTCGCACCTGGTTTAAAAGAAATGTTAAATGTAGGCATAAATATAAAAAACTTTGAGATTCTGGGTACACTTGAATGACGGTTTATGTTACCGGATTCTCCGGGCTCTGGGTACACTTGAGAGAACTGTGTATGTTACCGGACCCATGGTCTGCCTTAGAGAGGGTCAGATACGATGTCGAATGCCTGTGCGTACCCAAAGGGTAAGTTAAAGATAAACATAAAAAGGTGTTGAATTATTTCAAGTACTAGTCTCTGAGTAAATACTGTAAATCATACTATGGAATTGTAGAAGTGATAGAAACAAGACATATCTATATGAATCGACTTAGATCTAGCATTGATTCCTTGTTGCATAGCAATATAGAAAGCATGCATGTTTCAGTAGAATTTCCTTATTAATATGTTACACTACATGATATTCAAAAATTTAAATTACTGCATATATTTATACACCGGACACTGAGCACAACATATAAATATAATACTTCTTACGCAGACAGGGGAGTCTGACTCTTCTGCTTTAAAATTTTTCAGGTGGCAAATAAATGGAGTATCGTGGCGTCGCATTTCGAAGTAGTCAAGAGATCTCAGTTTTTCAGTGTTTCCTGTTTAAACTCTGAATAGTTAGATTTGTAATTTTATTTATGAGATGTAGTTAATGCTTTTAATTAATGAATGAAATAATTTCAGTACCTCTCTGGCTTACCTGTAACTCGCCCGACACTTGGACTGATCACTTTCGCTACTTAAAAAAAAAATTTATCCCAAAATTTCATGTCCAAATTATTGGGGCGTTACAACTTTGGTATCAGAGCAAGACTGAAAAATATGAGATCTTGGCTCTTCGAGCGACCGCGATGGCTCTGTAAGTATGTAGAAATGTTGTTTTCTTAATCTAGAAACAAAAACATATAATTGCATAGGGATGGCAGTGGACTGGGGGAAAGCGGGGCCCCGCCTCGCCCCGTTTGGACTGGGGGTGAAGGGTATGAAACGGGGATGGCGGAGGGGACGAAGGTTAAAATCCATCCCCGTTCAGGGATGGAGGCGGGGATGGACATACACTTTTCCCCACCCTGCCACGATCCCTGCCTCATCCTCGCCCCGACCCGTCCCCGTCACTTTTCCTCACAATATCCCCGCCCCGCCCTGCCTCATCCCCGTTTGAACCGGGGATGGAGGACATGAAACGGGAATGAAGGCAGGAGTGGTGGTTAAAATCCATCCCCGCCAGGGATAGAGGTTCTAATCTTGAGGCGGGGCGGGGGTGGAGACCTTGTCCCCCGCCCCGCCCCACTGCCATCCCTATAATTGCATATTATATTTTTATAGATTTATAACTAAGGTTGTAACGGCCTTTTTATTGCCTAAACAAATGGCTTGGGTAAACCGTTGCAATGATATTATGGAGATGCTACATAACCTTGCCGAAGTGGTAGGCCAGCAGGCTGCTACAATGCAGCTGATGGGCAACAATTTACATCATGTGACCCATTAGAGGATACATAGAAGATGAGTGTAACCTAAAGTATGGTATAGATTTTTCTGGAAGGGAAATGTGGATGTGCTTGAGGGCGTAGCTTCCCAAGCTAGTCCCATGTCAACTTCTGCGAGAGTTGAAGTTCTTGACCGAAACCCAAAGACTGCTTGCGTATTTTATCTTCTCAGAAATGATTGGTGAATCGTAACAAATATCAAAACTATTATCCCAATCACATTGAAAACGATGATAGTTTTGATAAGAGTCGTTGGATGAGGTTCTAAGTTAGTGTTTTCCCTTTTCCAACTTTGTTAGAGATGTTAGTGACCCTATTAGTGATGAAGGGTACCTTTCCGGATAATCTTTCAGACAAAAGATAAAAGCCTTGTCTATGCCCGTTGAACCTTTGAGTTCCTCGTTGGAGGATGTTGTAGATCCCCAGTTGTTCTTGGTGATGAGAACATTCAGAAGTACACTTAGCAAGTGGCTTTTGTGTTGTCGGTGATGACAGTCGACTCCTGAGAGGGTCATAGTTGGGGACTACATAACACCAGACTTTTGGGTGTTATGGCTTTTATGAGAGCGTTGTGGGAATTTTTGTTTCCCAACCCCAATCGAAAGGGATTGTGGTGAGTTGAGTTGGCTTAGGTGGTGATTCCTGGTATTGCCAACGTCGTCATTAGGGTGATGATGCTCTAATGATGATGTTAGAGTGACGATTCTCTAATGATGCCACTAGGGTGATGATTCCCTAACGATTTTATTAGAGTGGTGATTCCCTAATGAAGGTTGTTGGAGTGGTAATTCTCTAACAATGCCGTTAGAGTGGTGATTCTCTGACGATGCCGCTAGGGTGGTGATTCTCTAACGATGCCATTAGAGTGGTGATTCCCTAATAAAGGTTGTTGGAGTGGTGATTCTTCATCGATGCCGTTAAAGTGGTGATTCTCTAACAATGCCATTAGGGTGGTGATTCCCTAATGATGTTGTTGAAGTGGTGATTCTTCGACGATGCCATTAGGGTGGTGATTCCCTAATGATGTTGTTGAAGTGGTGATTCTTCGACAATGTCGTTAGGGTGGTGATTCTCTAACGATGTCATTAGAGTGGTGAGTCTCTAATGAAATGATTGAAGTGGTGATGCTTCAACGAGACCGTTAGGGTGGTGAGTCTCTAACGATGTCATTTGAGTGGTGAATCTTTATTTCGATGTCGGAGTGGTGATTCTCCGTATGGTGTGTTAGAGTGGTGATTCTCTAACGATGATCATCTTGAATGGTGATCTTTTGATGATAGCGGCCTTATGTGGTGTCGCTTGGGGTTGTTCGAAGAACATGTATATAGATTGTGTTACTGCACAATTAAATTGTGATGTGGCATTTGCTTGAATTGTGTGTAGTACACCCGATGACTTTTGAAATATTGCTACGATTATTATTATTACTTAGTGAGCATGGTCATCAAACCTATTGATTAATTATTATATTATTACATCTTTTTGTCCTGATAGATGGCATGGGAGGCCAGGTGCAATGATATCATGAACACTGTGAACAACCTTGTTGAGGTTATGCAACAACAGGTGGTTGTGATGCAACAAGTGGGTGCCAACCTCCAACAGGTGTCCCAAGATAGACAGAACGTAGGTATAGACACTTACAAGCGCTTTATGGAAATGGATCCTCCTGCTTTTAAGGGCAAGACGGACCCTAAAGCTGCGGAGACATGGATACGCGAGATAGAATGTCTTTTTCATGTTCTGAATATTCCAGAGGAGCACAAAGTGAACTTCGGTACTTATCGTTTGAAGGACCACGTTGAGAAGTGGTGGGACACGATTTCTGCGGTCAAGTTCCAAAATGAAAAGGTTACTTGGGACGAGTTTGTTGAGGTTTTTAACTTTGCATACTTCCCTAAGCATGAACGTAGTAAGAAGATGCAAGAATTTTTAGACCTACAACAAGAGGCAACAACACTGGTGGATTATATCACTAAGCTTTGTTGTCTGGAACGATATTGCCCAAATGTATACACCATGGAAGAGGATCGAGCAATGAAGTTTGCTCGTGGGTTGAAGCCAGCTTTGACGACCAAGGTGTTCACTCGAGGGCCAAAATCACTCGATGAGGCCATCGAAGTAGCGACCCTATTGCAAGAAGACTGGGTCAAAGAGAAAAATAACCAGTGGAATAAACCCGAACAACAAATCAAGGTTTATGTGAGTACTAATAAGAAGAATCCTAGTGAAAGGGAGTTCACACCACCTATAAAAAATCAAAAGCGACAAGAAGGCTACCCGAACCGCCAACAATAAAGGAAATCACAACCAAAGGTCCAACAAATTTGTCTACGGTGCAATAAGGATCATCCCTTTGGAGTTTGCCCTCTCTATACGGGCAAGTGTTTCAAGTGTGAGCAGCCAGAGCATATCGCTAAGTTTTGTCCGAATAAGTCTACTGGAAACTTACTTTAGGCTGATTAGACTTTATCTAAAGAAAATGCATGCCAATAACCGAGAAATACCCTAACCTTTTTGTCGATTGTTGTTTGTGATTTCGCGGACGAAAGCCTTTTTAAGGAGGGTAGGATGTAAAACCCATGAATTTTAAGGAATTTTCAATGAAATAAAAATGTGTGTTTATGTGATATCATATGGTTTATAAAATATTCAATGTGATTTTGATGTTTGCAGGCCAGTAGAGCGAACCCGGTAACAAATACTAGAATGGGTACTTGGATCCAGACTTTAGCGAGATATGATGATCCAACCCGGTTCACAAGGCCAAGTGGGGAAATCCGATGGTTCCAAGATAATAGTGTGAGATCCGAAGCGCATTTAAGGTGAGAGAGTGCAAGGTTGGAACAAACGAGAGAAAAATCCACGTAGTAACGGGAGAGATCCACCAACGGGGGGAAATGTCTCAATAAGACTTAAAGGGAATTTATTTGCAAAAGTAAACAACAAGTAGTGGAGTGGTGTAGTGGTAGGACGCACAGTTGTATGGAGCCACAACCAAAGTTCAAAACCCATGGTGCACCCGCTTAGAAAGGTAAAACGTTGCCTTTTTTGCATAAAACCTGAATCTGAACAAAAAGGGTTAAGTAAAATTTAATCCACATACTTTGTAACGAAATGAATGGTAGCACAAGTGGTGGGGTTCGTTGCCCCTTTGGTGGAAGACCCCGATTCAAAAACCCCTGTGCCCATATTATCATTTTGCACACAAAAGCAATGCTTTTACTTTTGTGAAAAAAAAAGAAAAGAAAGAAGGAAAGTAGGAATGGTAAAAACATGGGAGTTGGACAAGCCTACAATTTTGGCTTTTTCCACTTAACTTTTCCAAAAAGTAGGGGATCCCATGTGACATGGAAGAAGGGTACCATTAAAAAAAAAAAAAAAATGAAAGTTAGAGAGTATTGTAGTAAAGGGAGGAGAGGACATATTGGAAATGCTAAGCAACCACCCAAAAAGGGTGTGGGATATGGGTGAAGTGGGATTTGAAGGTTTGAAAACTCCCCTAAAGAGGGGGAGTTAAATGAGGGATTTTAGGTGGGAGTTTACATTGGACGTCCCACTCTTCTTCTCTCTCTCTCTCTCCCTCTCTCTCTCAAACTTTTTCTCCCACTGTGGTGGTCGACCATAGTGCTGGATGGGTGGACCTCCATTGCCGACGTGGTGTGCCGCTTCAACGAAGAAAAGAAGGTGTGCATGTTGCCGTCTCGAAACGTCAAAGAGGTAAGGGGTATTGTTTTTATATGCGGGTGTTTACTGCCCTGTGGTATGCGTGTGTGGCATCCCACCTTTCTCATTTTGGAGGGAAAAAGCATGCCCACTACGGTGGTCATGAGCCACTACCATGGCCTCTGATTGACGTTGGGTCAAAGACTTGTGTGGTTAGTTGGGAACCATCGTAATGGGTTTTTAACCACCTAGTGTTGTGCACCTCCTTACGAGCTGCATCCCTACAGTGATGAATGCCTATAGCATCAACCTCACGACATCTAGGCCTGAGATGGTGGGCCATTTAATCACGGCCGATCTTCGTTGAGATCAATGCAAGGGGTCGCGTGCGGCTGCAACCAGCATATACACTGGTTTGTGTTATGCTGCATAGAAAAAAAACAGAAGTGTTAAATGAAGCTGTCGAAATTCCTGTTTAACATGGGATCGAAATGTTATAATGGGATAGAAATGTTATAACTCTGATTTACGAAATTTCGATAGGGCACATTTAGTTTCTATTTATTTCTAGGAGGGAAAGTTGGGTACACTCAAACCATTTCCTGAATGACACTAGATTTTTTTTTTTATATCTTAAATTGTGTAACATTTGTACCGAGTAGGTTCAAATTCTGCGTGCCTTAGTGTTGAATGCAATTTTATTACTATTGATTTCATACCCGGCTGGGAAGTTAGGTTATGATATTACCTTGGTTTTGATAGGTGTATGTTACTTTGAATTATAAACTTAAACTTAAGCTGGATTGTTTTTGCTTTTACAATGTTATGCAACAAAATCACTAAAGTAACTTCCTGGACAATATTAATGGACGATGTTGGTCTTGTGGCAGCGGGGTGTGGACAAACATTATTTAAAAGTTAGGTTCACGGAAAAAAAAATTGGTAATTATTTTGTTGATAAAAATCTGGTTAACCCATTCGTGGCCAAACATTAATGTCGGTTAAATTGTGTTGCATACGACATCACACATATGAGATAGGTTGCAGGACGGTGTTTTGTTTTAGTATTGTCTGAGAGAAGTAATCACAAGTCTGAGTTAGTATTTTCATCTCTGCAACATTACATCTGCTACCCTAGGTTTCCACCAAGGGTGGAACATTCTCACTCATGCCCGGAGTTCATCGCGGGGCTTACCTTTGTCGTGGACGCTGATGAGACCAGTGGGTTATTTGGTGCAGCGAGTAGGCTGCTGCTACCGCTGGGATCAGTAACTTTGGGTTACAGACTCGTGGGGTTCTATCAAAGTCGCATGACCCCATACATGGGTTTGGGCAAGGGTCAGATGGACCCTAACCTTGTCTCGGTCACACCCATGACCGTGAACTGGTCACCTGTGGGTTGACCTCCTTCAGAATTGCCTTATATTTTACCATAACACCCCCTGGTTGAACCACGTCAATCGGGCAGCGTGTCGCAGGCTTGGAATGGCGTCACCTGGTGGTGGCAGTCACACAACCACGCTACAGGCGGGTTTATTGCAACCAGATGTGAAGGGAGGAGTCCATGTGACTCTCGTATGAGCGCACATAATATATATATATATATATATATATATATATATATATATATATATATATATATATATATATATATATATATATATACATAGTTAAAGTAAGCAAAACATAACACGTGGATGGCATGGCTGGCGAGATGCGGGTACATTCACTCTCGCTCAAGACTTAAATATGAATGCGGGCTCTGAGTCGAGCCAAGTTCTGGAAATTTCACTTTTTGGTGGTGCTTATGGCACCCTGACTATAAAATGCATGCAATACATGGGAACCCCGAGCCGGGTTCAGGATTTTGGGAAATCCCTGTGGTGTGATAGCTCGCACAGGAAAATAAACAAAAATGAAAATGTATGCAACATCATAAAGTTTCGAGGCTCTGGGTACACCTGAAAGATGGTGTATGTTACCGGACCCCTCGTCGTGCGATGACTCACGCCTGGTTTTCAAAAAATGTTAAATATATACATAAATATAAAAACCTTCAAGATTCTGGGTACACTTGAACGACGGTGTATGTTACCGGATTCTGCGGGCTCTGGGTACACCTGAGAGAATGGTGTATGTTACCGGACCCATGGTCTACCTTGGAGAGGGTTGGATACGATGTCGAATGCTTGTGCATACCCACAGGGTAAGTGAAAGATAAACATAAAATGGTATTGAATTATTTCAAGTACTAGTCTCTTAGTAAATACTGTAAATCGTACTATGGAATTGTAGAAGTGATAGAAACAAGACATATCTGTATGAATGAACTTAGATCTAGCACTAATTCCTTGTTGCATAGCAATATAGAAAGCATGCATGTTTCAGTAGAATTTTCTTATTAATGTGTTACACTACATGATATTCCAAAATTTAAATTATTGCACATATTTGTACACAGGACACTGAGCACAACATATAAATATAATACTTCTTACGCAGACAGGGGAGTCTGACCCTTCTGCTTTAAAATTTTTCAGGTAGCGAATAAATGGAGCATCGTGGCGTCGCATTTGGAAGTAGTCAAGAGATCTCAGTTTTTCAATGTTTCCTGTTTAAACTCTGAATAGTTAGATTTGTAATTTCATTTATGAGATGTAGTTGATGCTTTTAATTAATGAATGAAATAATTTCAGTACCTCTTTGGCTTACCTGTAACTCGCCTGACACTTGGACTGATCACTTCCGCTATTTAAAAAAAAAAAATTTATCCCAAAATTTGATGTCCAAATTGTTGGGGCGTTACACAAGATTTTGAAAAAAAGATTTTTGCTTTGAAAAGCTCTGGGTAATCATGATGGAGATTTTGTAAAAAAATTCAAAAATTCACGATTTTGAACAAACCCCTATAGGTAATCCTATCGATCTCATGAATGATGTCAGGATTGTCCCTTATCCTGAATGGGTATATTTGACAAAAAATAATGATGAAAGATTTTATTTGATCCTGCCTGTATATAGGGTTTCTGAAAAAAAATGAATTTTTATAAAATAATAAAAAAAATGCCTCACTGTAGTCGGAGAAGAATGTTAAAAGAAAGAATAATAGAAGATCCTTGTTATTGAAAAAGGCTTTTTTGATGATTGCAATGATAATTTTATTAAAATTTTGGGCTTAGAAAGATTTATAATTCGAATGAACCATTATAGAGAACTGTGTTACTTCTATGAATAGTCTCAGGGTGATCCCTTATCCTGAATGAAAAAATGATAAAATTGATGATGAAAGTTTTTGCTTAGTCTTGCCTGCATACAAGACGTTTTGAAATCAAGACAAATTTTTAAAAGATGCCCCAGTGTAATGGAGAAAGAGATATTTGAAGAACGTTCTCTAAAGATAACAAGGCAACGAGCTACTTGATTAATTCAGGAGGTCCTCTGAAAGAGGTCACTCTTCGTAAAGAAGACATTTTGCAAAAAGAAGGAGAAACAAAGGTGTTGCCAAAAATTGAAAATTTTACTGATGCATTGAAGAAAAGAGTGACAAATCAAGGAAAGAAATGAGATTACATCATCCCTTTAAATCGACAAAAGCAAAAATGGGAAAGCACTAGCATTGTCAGCTCCATGAATGATTGGGGAAAGGCTTGGTCAGAACGGCTAGCTGGTCCTCTTCTTTATCTTCAACAGGGAGATTCTTGTCAATGCAGTCTTGAACGATATTTTTGAAGACGAAGCAGTGGTCAGTGTCATGCCCTACTACCCGATGGAATTTGCAAAACTGATTCATGAATCTTTCCATGATTGTGGGAGGATCCGTGGCTCTTGAGAGCTTTACTAATCCCTTGGTCAGCATGTATTCAAGGACTTCTTCGAGCGTCTGCTCTAAGGGAGTAAACTTGCGGTCACTACCCCAACCGTCATGCTTTATCTTTTCTTTTTATTGAAAGTCAGACTGAGCCGACTTGTTGTAATGCTTGGAAGACTTCTCTCCTTGAGTTGCATGATTGTTCTTGCTACCCTTGCTGTCATTGTTGCCGGAATCGGCAGAAAAGATAAAACTTGTCTTCTTCTTTGAGTCTGAACTTACCTTTGAGAGTGTGAGGCTCTCATATACACCATTTTTCATCCCCATTTCGAGCCATTCAGCTCGTTCTATCAATTCAACAAAGGTTTGCGATGGGGAGGTAGAGATCAGGCCTCTCAGAGGTTGGGAGAAATTATTCAGGATCACTGACAATGCATGTCCTTTTGATATCGGATCCCTTATTTTGTTGCAGATGGATCTCCACCTGTGAATGAAGTCTATGGCTTTTTCATTGTCATTCTGTTTCAGATTACAGAGATGGTTGAGGGTTGAGAGTGCCTCAGTGTTAAAGAGAAACCGCTCGATAAACAAGTTGACAACTTTGTCAAATTCTCATAGCTCTATAGAATTGATATGCTTTGCATACCACTTTGTCGTTGTACCTTCCAAACTGCACGGAAAGCATATGAACAAGGCTCTGTTGTCTATTTTGAACCGACTGCACTCTGTAAAGAACATGGCCAAATAGGCTTTTAGATTACCAGTTTCATCAAATTTAATGAATTTATGAGAAAGGTCTTCCAGGTTATCATCCCCTTTTAGGCCATCATAAAAATTCTCGTTGGTGTAAACCCTCTTGCCTTTGTCCCGAGCCTAAAGTTCTTTGACCATGAAGGTCATCTCTTTTAATTGCAGTTGGATCGAGTCTTCCATCGGGATGTGAAACCTAATTTTGTTCACTGATTCAAGCTCTTCAACGATTTTCTTAGACTGATGTAGAGGGCTTTGGAGAAATGTAGGCTGCTCTTCCTTTGAGTCCGCTTTTGCTGAATCTGCCCCTTCTAAACTATTGTCAAGCTAGACCCTTTTCTTGGTAATTTTGATGGGCTTCTTTACGGGATTTCCCTTGGATTTCCTCTCAGATAGCTTTTTTCCTGAACCTGCCTTGGCTTGATCTGATTGCATCTTGACCATCATCTTTTGAAATAAATTATACATGGCGGGATCAATTTCATCGCCGTCCTGGTGGCTCTGCCTTCTGGTTGACCTTGGGGAGTCCATATCTTCTACAACGCTGTACTGTCTTCTTTCCAGATCATAATGCCAATGCTTTGTTCCGTAAAATAAAGGGGGTGGTTTAAACTGGAAAATTTTTTGAAAGAAAGAAAAATGATGAAGGATATATTTGAGAATCAGGTTGACAATTCAGAAAAGATATCCCATTACCAGGGATTGGGTCATCACGGAAGTCATGACAATTGTGTTATCACTCCCATAAAGGAAGTAAACAACTAAAATACACCTTGTTACCAAGGCGGGGTCGTTAACCATGACAAAAGAAAAATAGAAGATTTGGGCTGACAGTTTCCCACTGCAGTGATTAAGGGATGTACTGAAAAAACATGAGAAGAGTAATACGAAGAGATTTTGAAAACAAGATTGAAATATAGAGATCAAAATTTAGGAGAAAAGGAAAGAGAAAAAAATACATGATTTTTGAGAAAAAAATAGTAGGCAGGATCAAAATAAGATTGGAAATTCGAGATCCAGAAGAAGGAAAGACAAAAAAAGAAAATCACCTGAAGTTTTAGAAAACAGAGGATAATTTTAGAAAAGGATTTCCAGGGTTTTTAGAAAATTGATTTAAAGAAATGAGGAGAGAGAAAATATACACCTAGGTTTTGAAAACAAAGAGGAAATTTTGAAAGAAATACCCAGGGTTTGAGAAAAAAATATCCTGGAAAAGGTAAGGAAATATAAGAAAATACGCAAGTATTACAGAATCAAAGTTGTACAAGCAAGGATGCGCAAACAACACTCCCTAAAAGTTGACTCTAAATGTACAAATTTTGGAATGGTTGTAGGACCTTAATCCTAACTCTAAGGTTTAGATCATCTAAATCCAATCAAGATACGCCGATATACTCAAGCCAAAGCTCGAAGTACGTGGCATAGAAATTTTCTTCGGTTCTAAGGTAATGGTTTTCCCAACATCCTTGAGCGCCTGTCGATATACTTTGGACTATGGCCCTTAGTATGTGTGTTATCATTGCAAAATTTTACTTTTGCAAGTCAAACTGACCTTTGAAAAAGTTTTTGAAAATAACTCACCTCTGTTTTAAAATGTGGAAAAATTCCGAGGAATGGGACTCGCTTGTCGGTACGAGGTTCAACCTTTCCTGGCACCTTTACCAGGGGTAATTGAACCAAGAATCAACCATGTGCTTTGCTTTACTCAACTTGTCAAAATTATGTTTTATTTCCTAAATGCACAAAGAATCAGGCATGTGCTATGAATTTCTGAAAATGCAAGTTTAAAAACATGATGTTTGCCTTAAAGATTTGAAATAATTGGAAAATAAACCACTTGAAAATTGTGTTACATGGTTGAGAAAGTATTTCTGGAGAAAAGGAAAGTTGATTTCTGAAGAAGAGGAAAACTAATTTCTGAAGAAATCTTTGATGCTTTGTAAAAATCGATTTCTGAGGAAACTTGGATAATTCTGAGAAAAGCTTGTTTTCTATGGACTTGAACTTTGGAATTAGGCATATAACTTGGAAAATCGATTCTTGAGCTTTGAAAAGCATTTGAAAATCCTTTGAAAAACCAAGGGTTTTTTAGAAAATCGATTTTGAGAAAAGTCATGGCAGATTTAAGGAAAATCAATTTTCTGAAATGGAGTTGAGAAATAAATCAAAAGAAGGGGCGTATAGCCCTGTGAAATACTTTCATGATGCAATCTAAACCTAAATGATGTATGAATATGATTTTGAGAAAAGATTTCTGAAGATTTTGAGAAAATTGTTTGGAAAAGAGAGTTTATGTGCCTTATAGAACTTTAATGAAGTAAATTCGCCTCATATCTCTGACTATGGCCACAAATATGGATTGAATCTAACCCCATTTGATTCTAAAAGGAGAAAAAAAACATTTACAAAAGATTGAAATATGCAATGGTTTTTGAAAATAGCCTAAGAGTGTTAGGTTGATTGTGGCTTAAAAGAAGATGCTAAATCTGGATTTTGTTCGTATTCTGACTATGGCCATAAATATGAACTCAATCGAGTTTACCAACTCCCTAGAAGCTAGTGCACGTGTCATTCGTGTAGACCATGGTGTGTTTGAATATGCATGAATCATCATTCATCACACATTAACATTATTATAAAATTAAACTATATGCACATGCAAACCCTAATCTAAGCAGAAATTTAAATTCTTATTCCAAATTTATAATTAATTTATATCACTAATTGAATTTAAATAAAAAAAATAAAAAAAATACTGCCTTGAATATCTATGCAAAACTAGAAAGCTTTTTAGTGAAAATATGTTGGCTTTTCTGGATTTATCCAATAATATCTGGAAATTACTGGATTTATTCGAATATAAGCATTTTCCCATGTTTTCATGAGATAAACATACTAAAATATGATGTAAAATTAAATAAATAATAAATATAAATTACTTTAAAATTCATAATTTGGAGAAAATTGACAAAAATGCCTCTGAAAACAAGACTATCGCCTTGAAATCAGGGTTTTCAGAAAATATTTTGGTAAAATTTTGGATTTAGGGATCAAATAAAATCTAATAACCACAAAATCAGGTGTGAATCAACCTATCATGATTAAAGACATGAAAAAACCCTAAAAACATAAACTTTTATGAAAAAAATAAAAAATATCACAAAAATCATGATTTTGCCAGTGTTTTGCTTGAATCGGGACTCCATGGGCACCCTGTTTTTGCAATTTGATCAATCCAAGTATCAAACGAATTCCAAAATTAATAAAAATTAATACATGCACTTATGATAACCCTAAAATTAAACTGAAATAAAAAAAATCTAGTTTTGACATTATATCAATACAAAATTGCATAAAATCCTAAAATATGCTATTCCGCCTGTGGGCATGTATCTGTCACAGTGTCAGACTCAAATCAGGGCTCAAATCACCATAGAAATTCATAAAACTTAACATAGAGCTACTAAACAAAAAAACAAAGATTTTCCTTTTTACAGATTAGAAAAATCATCTCCGGTTAGGAAAATATTATTCCAGCAATATACACTTGAATTTAACGAATATAAAATATGTTAAAACAGGTACTTCTAGTTTCGGGTATAAGGAAAAATAGCAAATCTCATTAAACATTTATGAAATTTCAGCAGTGAATATGAGACACACAGATAAAGATTTTCTTTTTTACAGATCATCAATCAGATTTTTGGTTAAGGAGTTACAATCAACACAAGTCGACGTAGGATTTAAACGAGATATAACGAGTTCTGAGAAACCGATTCTACTTTCTGACAGAGGGAAAATAGCAAACGAAAACATAAAAATATGGGCAAAATACAGTAAATACTAGACATCAATATAAAACTAATTCAATTTATGGATCGAAAATTGGATCTTGGATGACAGAAATATTGCACCAGCAAGTTGCTCTTGAATCTCGATAGCGATTTTGTGGTTTGAAAAATAGGGTTCGGTCTTATATTTTTTTGGCAGGGTTTCCGAACCCAAAACTATCTGATTATTTTATAGGGAGACTGACAAAGCCGTGAACCAACCCTAAAAAAATCAGATTTTTTTAATGAAGACTTAAGCACAAAACAATACAATTTCTATGGATCCGAGATCGAAACACATGGATATTCAATAAAACACTAAAAACCCTAATTTAAACATGGGAAATAATGAAAAAAATATGCAAATAACACAACGAAATTGGATTTGATGCTGGAATAAATAAAATAACCATTAATATGATAAGAAAATAAAAAAAACCATGGATTACATGGTTGGATTTGATTTACCCTTTGAAAAGAGAGATTCGACCCATTTAACAGGCGAATCTCATCTTTCATTGGTCAAAAACATAAAAAATAAACCATGAAACAACATTAGATCATATTCTTGATTTTATTTTAAGGTTCTTGAAGGTAGATCATGCATAAAATTCATAAACAAAGGGGCGTTAATGGTGGGATTAATGGTAAAAAGCATAAAACATTTAATAAAAACATGAAATCCATGGTGAAATCTTACCTTGGATGGTTGCAGCTGCAAGGGAAGAAGGAGAGGATGCTGGGAGGAGAGAGAATCTCTAAGAAAATAAGGGGAAAAAGCCTAGGGGTCGATCCCCCCTTTGGCTTCTTTAAATAGTATTTTAGGAAAACCAATTTGGAAAGTTTTTAAATTTCCTAAATTGTTTTGGATAAACACCATAGCGGGCAATTTTTTGGGAATTACCTAACCTACCCCTAGCCCTAACTAACCTAATTCACACCTAATTGAACTTCTAATTAACCTAAAAGAACTCCAAATGTGGTGCCATCTAGTGTGGGCCCACATTGTTTTTTTAGAATTCTAATTTAAAACTTTAAAACCCAATAGTTAAAAATCAAAGTAAAAATGGATTTTTAAAATCATATTTGACTATTCTAAACTCCTAACCTAAGTAGAACACTGACCAACCCTAATCTAATCCCATCTTCTTCAAATGTGGCGCCACCCAGAGTGGGTCCCGTTTGATTTTCCAAAAACGATTTTAAAACTTGAGAATGAGAGATTTTCAAAAGAGGTTTGAAAGTAGAATTGAAATTGAAAGTTTTGAAATGACACAGACTCCTGACTAGATTAGAACTCCTCCAGATATGGCGCCAACTGGGTGGGCCTCAAGTTTTGAAAAAGTTGAAATAAAGACTGAAAATGGTTTTAAAATGGAGTTAAAATCAATGGATGAAATTCAGAGGTTTTGAAAATAGAGTCTTAAGCGAATTGAAACTCTGGACCAGAGTCCTAAACCAACTAAGACTCTGACCTTTAGGTTTTTGAAAGCCAAACGAAGAGGTTTTTGTAGAAGTTTCTCAGAACTGGTGAAAATAAGTTGGAAAATGCAGTCAGGGTTAGAGTCATAACTCAACTGAAACTCTGAAATAGAGTCCTGAATCAACTAGAACTCTGCAAAGTGGACTAATTTTTTAAAACAAGTGGAGAAAATGAGAATGAAGATAGAAACAATAATCAAGATGGAGTCCTGATTGGATTAGGTCTCTAGGACAGAATCCTGATCAGACTGAAACTCTAGATTTTTGGTATTTTTTGAAAGACATAATTTTTTTTTCAAAAACCAGTGAAAATAGCAACAAGTAGTGAAATCAGAACAAAATTCTGATCCAACTGGGACTATGGGGACAGAGTCCTAATTTGACTAGGACTCTTAAAATTTTGGATTTTCTGAGAAAAAAAATGAGAGGATTTTGGAAAACAGGTGAAAATAAGGTAGAAATTGAAGTCCGATTCAGAGTCATGATCTGACTAGGACTCTGAGGCAGAGTCCTAATTCGACTAGAACTCTAGAATTTTTGGTTTTCTAGAAAACAAATGATGAGATTTTAAAAAGAGTTTTTGAAAACAAGTGAAAATGAAGTTAGAAAATAAACTCAGAATAGAGTCCTGGTTTGATTAGGACTCTAGGATAGAGTCCCAGAATTTTGAAACTCTTGTGATAAAAGTGTAATAATTTTGGTTTCTGAAGAGATAAATGAAGAGATTTTTAAAATATTCTCTTAAAATTGAGGTCAGGGTCAGAGTCCTGATCCAACTGGGACTCTTTGAATAGAGTCATGGTTCAACTAAAACTCTGATTTTTTTACTTATTTTGAAAGATTTTGAAGGATTTGGTTGAAAGCAGGTAAAATAGCAACGAAGGATAGAGTCCTCATCCGATTGAAACTCTGAAGTGGAGTCCCAATTTAACTAAAACTCTAGAATTTTGACCAGAATGAAGGATTTTGACAAAATTTTGTTGAAAACAAGTGAGAATAAAGATAAAAAGCAGAATCCTAGTCTGACTGAAACTCCGTGATAGAGTTCTAGTCCAACTGAGAATCTAAGATTTTGGCTCTTTTGAAAGTCAGATGAGAAGGTTTTCGAAAACAAGTAAAGAACAAGAGTGAAGGATAAAATCGGCATAGAGTCCTAGTCCGACTGAAACTCTGGGACATAGTCCTAGTTCAACTGGAACTCTAGCATTTTGGCCAAACGAAAGATTTTAAAAGGTTTTCTCAAAAAGAGATAAAAATAGAAGTGAAAAGTGGAGTCCTGACTCGACTGAAACTCTTGGAAAAGAGTCTTAATCCGATCGAGACTCTGAGATTTTGGTCAAAATGACAGAAATGAACAAGGGATAAGACTACATCTGGTTTAAAATCAAAATGGAGTTTTGAAAAGGTTTAAAAAGATGAAAAGACAGAGTCCTTATCCAACTAGGGCTCTGAAATTTTTGAGAAGTTTGATAAATGAAAGAATCCATAAGCGACACCACCTAGATGAGTCACATTTGTGAATTGAAATAAATTAAAATTGAGTTTAAAATGAATCCAGATCGTTTTCTAAGAAAAACATTTTAAAATATAAGATCTTGGGGGTTGGCAAATGGAAAAATGTTCCCTTTAAAACCCATGTATTTGAAATTGCTTTTGAAAGATGAGTTTTAAAATCGAATCAGGATTAAAAGATTTTGATAAACAGGAGTGCTGGATCTCGATAATGAGATGCAATGACATACAATGCAATAAAATTATATGCCAAATGCATGCAGTGATATGCAATGACACATGAAATGTAGACCCTGGATGAGGGACTTGGAATCCCAGATCCCTGACAGAGACAAAGAATTTGGAGAGTCTCATCTGAGGATGAGAGCTGATAATTGAAATTGAGCCAAAATGGGAATTGAATCTTGATTATAGGATGGAGTACCAAATTTTTTGTAAAATTTGGGCTATGAATAGCTCTGGCTCAAATATCGACCAATTGGTTCCCTGAAGACTGCAGAGAGTGGGTCCCAGTGGCAGGAGGTAGGTGTTTGTAAATGAGGGTGAAAATTTGGGGTGTTTACAGATGCCCCTCTTTGCTACTAAGCTGGTTGAAAGCCAAGCTTAGTGGTGTGAACACCCCAAATTTTTCAAAGTTTTGTAAAAATGTTCTTTTTGCCCCTGGTTCCATTTTCTACGAAAACCAAAGCTAAATTTCAATTATTCTTCAGATTTTCTGGATTAAATTTCACATTGATATATTCAAATTCAATTCTGGATCCGAACCCAGTGTTTTAAACCCAAATCTGAGCCTCGTTGTCTGATTTTCAAAGTAAAATTACGAAAATACCCAAAATGGTTTTGAATGACTCGGGCAGTTCATCCGGCATCCTCTTGGATCCACGACCCAATATTTCTCAGTGCGAGGTTGTAAACCTCAAATATTTCCAAAAAATCCGGATATAAACCCATTTTCTGAAGATTTTTTTTTAAAATAGCTTTTAATTCTCAGAAAAATTCCCTTTTGTAAATATTTTTGCAAAAACACAAAAATTAGTTTTAATCTTTATCTTCTCGTAAAACTTTTAGGACTTTATTCTAGAAAATGCAAAAAAATGGAAAATAACACAAAAACCAAAAAAACTAGAAAAATTACGAGAAAAACAAATGAGTTTAAGCTTTTAAAATCAATTTTTGCTAAAAACCTCATTTTGAAAACCCTTTTTATGAAAAATCTTTTTTTGAAAGAGCCCCTCCTCGTTACGAATATTTTTAGGGTTTCGAGAGATTTCGCAAAGGGTCATCTGGACAACTCTCTTCGCCGCCTCTCTCTCCTCCATTGCCCACCAACGGGCCTTCCTCTCTTTGCCACCCTCCGATCATCGCCCTCCATCTTTTTTAACCTCGATCCCTAACTGCTCCACCTTCGTTCGAGAACCTTCGTCCCTCTCTTTAAGAGGGGAACGATGGGGAAACCCCCAGGACCGTTTTTCACCTCCCCATGCTCGAGACTTCCCTTCTTTTCCTTCACGAATCCACCTTCACCCTACCCTGCTCTTGGTTCGCTTCTCCTTTCTTCTTCTCCTCCCCTTTTCCTTCCCCCTCTGATCTTTTCTCCCCAACTGAGTGAAGAAGCCAGCCCTCCCTGTAGCAGAAGCTCCACCACGGTAAGTACTTCTGCTCTTCCTCTTATTTCTTTTTTTTTTCTTCTTTAAGTTCTCTTTTACGAAGTTTATGGTTTTTGTTCTTCATTTTTCAAAAAGCAAGCACCGACATAACGTCGATCTGCATATAGCAGTGTCGACCTACCCACTGCAAAATCATCGGAATGTTTATTCCCACATTGTTTTTTTTCCTTTTTCTTTCTTTCCTTTATGATTTTTTGTGGAATTACTTTAGTTTGCTATGAAAATCGATGTTCCCCTCCACCACGCACCCAACATTTATGGCCTAGCAGTTGGATTTGTTACGCTTTACTTCAAGGATCTTACTAATTTCTGTGGGGGTGTGACCGACTCTCCATGCTCAAGGGGAAGATTCAACAGGAGGTTGGCCTTCTTATTAATCAAGATTTTGTATTTTGTGAATGTGGACTGTTTGTAATACAAATGACTATCCGGATAGGCGTCATGGGGAGCTCCTGTACAGCATATTAGCAGTAGTGCGTTCTCTTTCTGACGTATTTCATTATCTTTGGCCTTCCCTCTTGCCATATCTACTGTAGCTTGCTGTTCAAATTTGCCATGTTTAACACCTTAGGTTCCCTCAGTTAATCGTCTTGGAACCTATTGGCATAAGGATGTATCAAGTGACCTCTTCCCCTAAAAAAAAAAGGGGGGAAAGTAACAATGCAGTGGTGCTAAAGCTCCAGACGCAAGCAGATCATGCTGTAGGTTTGTTTTAATTTTGTTATTACATTTTGAATCTCTAACTCTTACGTTTCCATATCGTGTAAGCTTTTTCTTTTTTTCTTTTTTTTTCTTCTAAGAGGATAATCATTCGAATTCACTCAGATCTGTCATGAGTATTCTGATTTCTTTTGTTTGGTCATCTGCTAAACTCATTTTCCTTTGTGATTTGCCATCACATTCAATTCTGCATTTTGGTTTATGTTGATTTTGATTTTCTTGCATCCACCGTAACTTTCAATTTGCATTTCATTTTGATTCTATTGATGATCAGTTGGTATTTATGATCTTACAATTTCTCTTATGCATCGTAATTCAGTCCCCTGCCCTCTTCTAGTTATTCTCTGTTGAACAAGGTGGCTAGTGACACCTTTAACGCACACACCCTTGACGTTGAAAGTAAGCAAATCATTTGGTCCATCAGGACCATGTACAAATTGCATTCATGGAGCTTACCTCTGATCTGTTCATTTTAAGAGGTGTTGACGCTTCCAAAAACAAAAAAAACAAAAAACAAAAAAAAAAGAGCATTCAGAAAATGAAGATGATATGCAGGGTTATTTGGCCTTTTGGGTGATCCTCAATTGTTTCATTTTGGCATACATCTACTGTTGGTTTTGAGACATCCATCGACTGATGATATCAAAGATGATCGGTGGTAATTTTATACCAAACAGGTGAGTACCTTTAACTTGCAACTCCTAAATTTGTTTTCAGTTGAACTGACCCATGGATGAAAATAGTTTCTTTTTTTATTTATTACTTTGATTCTTGGAAGAATGACATCATGAAGTTTGAATCTATTTATGAAGCAATCAAATGCTTGTTAGAATCCCACCATGAAGTTCGATCTTGAAATTTTTGTTCAATCACCATCATGCACAAGAGGGTCACAGAATCTCTCCTTAAGGTTTTCGAGTGAAAATTATCAACCTTCTCTGGTGTTGGGATGTAGACAATTGCTATATTTTTTTTTATTTTTTTTTTGACAAATTTTTTTTTAATGTCATTCCAAGATATTTTATTGGCATATTATCTACAGCCTGCTCACTGCATGCTTCAAGCATCATATAAAAAAAAATCAATCAATGGGGACTGCTGAAGAAACCCAGAGTTCAACGGCCGAATTGTCCAACTGTCTCAACATCTTCAGGCCCAAACCTTTTGCATCTCCTGGAAGCCCGATCTCTGATTTCAGCAGAGAGTCTCAAGTTTCATACCAAAGAGAGGAGTCGTCCTTTGAGGTTAATGACATGACAGGAAAAGAAGATTCAATAAAAGGCTTCGTTTATATATCTGTTTGCACAACCCCTGTCATATTTTCCTCCATAAACCACCTGTTCTGCATGATCTTTTCCTTGTTATGTTTGATTATTGCCTGTTTATGCCTTCTCTAACATGCTCATTTATTATGTCTCAGCATTACATCGAGTGTTATAATTTCCAGGTATATCTAGTTTGTTGTATGGGCCCATTGATTCTCTGCATTTACGTTTCATTGTATCCCCATACCCCATTGCTTTGGCATTCTTTTTGTGTTTTTATTTTGTTCTTTTCTTTCGTTTGTTGTTTGTACTATTGTCGTGATGATCTATCTCTGTCCCCCTTGCTTTGATAATCAATCAACTTTAATCCTGTATTTTTTTTTTAGTAATTTAACCACCCGATTTGTCCCTGTTGGTTCTTCTTCCTGCATACTTTGTTCTATAGTCAAGGAAGAAACTTGAGATAGCTTAAAACATGGGTATAAAGTAAAGTCATGGCCATGAGTAACACAGGTAAAAGGAAATTTGCAATATGGCTGTCTAGGTGCATTGACGCAAGTACTCTTACTTTATCTCAGATTACAGTAGCTCTATCATTTGCTATTTTAGAATTTGAGATCTCATTTATAGCTAGGCCCATGTCTTTAGCTGTTGATAGCCTTAAAATCAAAAGATATATGTCTTGCCTAAAACTTTGTTGAGACTGTACCCTTATCATTGCTGGTATTAATGTCATGCCCTCTTGAAAGTCATTGAATTACATTGAAATATAAAGGATATACTTATATACAATGGCATCCTAGCCCTTACTCTTGTATAAGTGCTTTACTGCTACCTGTTACAAGCACAGTACTCACCCTGCTTTACCTACAATTTTCCTTAACATAACATCCCTTACTACCATTCACTACAACATTAACCTACCATTGTCACCTTCAAATTAGTTCCAGCCCCTACAAACACCATTAACCTCCAACCTTCACAGCACCAGCTGCTGCCTTCACTCACCTTCATCAAGACCACAACACTACCACATTCCATCCATCCCAAATAATTCCCTGAGCAGCAGATGCTGAAGAACCTAGAGAGGAATGGACTTGGAATAACTTGAACACTCTTTGTTGGGCTATTGAATCAATATCTGGATCTATGGTGGAGGAGCCAAAAAATAGGTTTCTGGTTATGGTTATTCGTGATTTGCTGAACCTGTGTGAAATCACAAAAGGGAAAGATAATAAAGTTGTGATTGTTAGTAACATTATGTATGTGGTTGGACAGTACCCCAAGTTTTTGAGGGCTCACTGGAAATTTCTTAAGACTGTTATGAATAAGTTGTTTGAGTTCATGCATGAAACTCATCCTGGAGTTCATGATATGGCTTGTGATACATTCTTGAAGATTGTTCAGAAATGCAAGAGGAAGTTTGTAATTGTTCAGGTTGGAGAAAGTGAGCTATTTGTATCTGAGCCTTTAACTGGTCTCTCTACAACTATTACGGATCTTGAGCCCCATCAAATGCATACATTTTATGAATCGGTTGGTCATATGATTTAATCCGAATCTGACCCACAGAACAGAGATGAATATCTGCAGAGATTGATGCAGTTTCCTAATCAGTGATGGGTTGAGATTATTGGCCAAGCACGCCAAAGTGTTGACTTTTTCTGAAGGATCAGGTTGTGATACGAACTGTGCTTGACATATTGCAGAAGTTCACCAGTGTTACCATTTTTATTTCTTACATCATATATATATATATATATATATGCAATCCAACATCTCATATATATCTTTCTTCATTCTTTTTTTTTTATCATGTCAGGAAATATACACATGTCCATTTGTATGGTGGATTCAATATGATATTTGTATAATTGTTTATCGTTTGGTGCTAACCCTGTTTTGCAGGGAATATGTGGAAAAGGATCATTATTGGGAGTTGTAAATTTAATTTTACGTGTTGTAATAGTTAGATCTTAAATGAGAATTTACACTTCCTGTTTTAGATAGAATGAATGAGCATTGTAAATATCATAAATTGCCTATTCCCATGCTTCTTGCCTTTATTTCTCAAAATCTCACAATGGTGAAACACGAATGACACGTGAACCATTTCGTAAGAGGTAATTAATCCTAAGTTGATGATATACATCAATGGCCATAGTCAGGATGTAAACAAAACTTAGTATTTTTATATTTTATAAAATAACACTGGATCCACACCGGATCATTTTTTCAAAATTCATTATATTTTCTTTAAATATTTTCCTCTTTTATCAGAGTTTAGTTTAAAATTAATTCAATACGTATACCAATGGCCATAGTCAGGGTATACTGAGATTTAATTTCTTTATAAACTCTATAAAAGCACCAAAATGTGTTTCATTCTTCATTTGAATTTAGATATGGTCATTATATAATACATTCAATGACCATAGTCAGGAGTGTATTATATCATTAATCTTATTTACATTCATTTAAAGAATGAAATATGATTTTCAAATTCCAATTTCAAAGTTATTCAAATTCATTCATCATAGAATTGCATCATGTTTTCAAAATTCTTTTTTCAAAAATCCAAGTGATTGTGAATATCTTTTCTTCAAATTTCTATTTCAAATTCCAATTCTATCTCAATTTCAAAGTCCAATTTGACTTTGGAATTTCAAAATCATTTTATATTCAAACTCCAAAATTCCAAATCAATTCAAAATTCAATTTCAAAGTTCAATTTAACTTTGAAGTTTCTGATTCATTCTCAAAATCAAAGTCAAGTTCATCTTCTTATCTTCAAATTCAAAAATCACAGTTTGAGATTGATTCTGAATCTCAAAATTTGATCCTTCTTAAATTTTAAATTCAATCTGGGTTTCAAAACCCAGATCCATCTTTAAAGGTCTTATTTGGACTTTTCAGAATCCAAATCCAAAAGTTAGATCCTAAATCCCAACTTGGATCCAGATTTCCAAGTACAATATTCCATCTTGGATCTCAGATTCGAGATCCAAATTTCATTTAGGATTCAGACTCCAATTCCATCTTGGATCTCAGATTTCATATCCAAATTCCATTTAGGATCCAGACTCCAATTCCATCTTGGATCTCAGATTTCAGATCCAAAATCCATTTTAGGATCCAGAATCCAACTTCACCTTGGTTCTCAGACTTCAGATCCAAAATCCATTTTAGGATCCAGAATCCATTTCCATCTTGGATCTCAGATCCAAATTTCCTTTAGGATCCAAAATTCAAATTCCATCTTGGATCTCAAATTTCAGATCCAAATTTCATTCCAAATTTCGGATCCAATTCCATCTTGGATCCCAGATTTTAGATCTAATTCTCATTTCGGATTCTAAATCCAGAATTCAATTTTGATTTCAATTTAGAATCCAGACTTCGGATTCAAATTCCATTTTGAATTTCAACTTTCAAATCAATTCCATTTCTCAATTCTATTTAGATTTCCCAAATCTCCTTATGATTTCAAACTTCAAAGCCAGAGTTCAACTCCATTTCAGACGTTTATCCAGGTTCAAAATTCTAAAATTCAAAGTCCATTTATGACTTTGAAATTTCCTTTCTTCTCCCTTTATCTCAACTTCAAAATCATTTCTTTCAAAGTCCAGATTTATTTTTCCAAACTCTAAATTATTCCAAAAACTTAGAACTTTAAATCTCAAGTTCTAAGTTAGAAACCATTTCTTCACTCTATTATCAAATTCATCTCAGAAATACTTGGAGATTTCCAAAAACATTTTTTGAAATAGCATACATCCTTGCATTTGCACAAGCATGATTCTTTGTACATTTAGACTTAGGATAAATTCTTAGATTATATTTTAGCAAAGCAAAAAGGCATGAATTAGACCCTTAGTTCGATTACCCCTGGTAAAGGCGCCAGGAACGGTCGAACCTCGTACCGACGAGCGAATCCCGTCTCCCAGTTTTCCTGCAAATATTTCAAAACGGAGGCAGGTTATTTTCTTAAATATCTTCAAAATTAAGGTCAAGTGAGACCCCGCAAAAGAGTTCCTCTTCTCTTCTTTTTCTTTTCTTTTTTCTTCTCTCTTTCTTTCTGACTTTTATTTTCTCCCTTCAAAAAGGAGGAAATAGAGTTTGGAAAGAAAAAGAGAAGGAAGAGAAAGAATATTACGAGAGGAAAAATTTTGCGATGATCACAGGTTTGGCGACCAAGATGGGACTCATCTTCATCCGGTCGAATTTTATGCCTTTCCTTTTGCTTTAATATTATCTAAGTTTTTATTCTACAAATGTCAGCTAGATTTCCATGCAATCCTTAGGAGCCTAGACTCTGTCCTAGCTGACATCATTTCATATAGGATTTAAATATGGTTTGGTAGGACCATATTGAGGAGATTATTCCATGCTCACATTAGACTTAGGTCTGAAATACGACTCTCCTCAATTCTAGGGATTGAATGTAAAACAATGTATGCAAGTGTATGCTTCTTTTCATTTTAATCTATCTCTTTAGGACTTGCATTAGCCATCTGATTTTATTGCATGCTGAACATGTTTTTGAAAACATCCCTACCTATGTTGTCTCGGTCTTCACGTTGCTGGGCTGTCTCACTAAATCATAGTTTGGGAGAGAGCCTCACAACTGGACCACTTATTTGGGTTCGCGCCCCCCTATCACGTACCTAAGGGCCATAGTCCGAGGTATATCGGTAGGTGCTTAAGGATGTTGAGAAACCATTACCTTAGAACCGGAGAAATACTTCTATGCCACGTACTTCGAGCTTCGGCTTGAGTATATCGGCGTATCTTGATGGAAATCAGATGATCTCAACCCTAGAGTTAGGATTAAGGTCCTATCAGCCATTTCAAAAATATTGCATTTAGAGTAAGCCTCTATGGAGTGCTGTTTGCACATCTTTGTCTGTATATCTGTGATTGTGTAATATTTTCCTTATATATTTGCCAAAACTTTGGGTATATATTACTCAAAATTTCCTCTTTGTTTTTAAAACCCAGGTGCATTTTTCTTTTCTTTTCTTCAAATTCTTTGATCCTGCCTGCAAATTCTTCAAATCTCAAATCTTTGCCATCTACTTTTGAAATTCTTTTTCTCTGATATATTCCTTACCTTCTTTTTCAATAAAATATCTTTTGTCAGGATATGTCCTTTTCAAAATTAATCTTTGTTCATATTTTACTTGTTCATCCTTTTCAGAAAAACAATGCGGTTGTCGCAAATTTTGGTGACAACCCGATCCCTCGTAATGGGATGTTTTCATTTTCAGATTATGATTTCCTCTTTTATTAAAATTTCTTCCTAGATTTTTTCTAAAAACCCCCATTTTGCTCTACAGAGAGCACTGGCGTTATCAGTTGAGTCAGACAAAGATCAAGGGTTGCATCATTCTAACATCTTGGTTATAAGCAGAAAGTAAGGAATGGATTCTTAAAAGTTTGTCGGATAAGTTCAGGACAGCAGAAGTGAGATCGATCCCGCGATATATCGATTATTCAAAAAGATGACGATTGAGATATTATCCGAGCAAGCTGAATCCAGTTGCGGAAAAATTCCCACCAAAGGAGAGGCATCTGTTACCTTCTCCATGAATGAACGCAGTAATATCAGTGCAGGAAACTCTAAAGCCAGCAGGGGCAGCTACCAAGGCAACCAGGGCAGCAACTTGGGAGAGTATAAAAGCCAGATTGGGAAATGTTGTGAAAACCATGACAGACTTCTTTGAAATTCCACTAGAGGGGGGGTGAATAGTGAAATACGATAAAGATCGATAAAATAAAATAATCAGGCAATAAGGCACAACACATAAAACACAGAATTTATACTGGTTCGGTCAGTACCCAGACCTACATCCAGTCCCCAAGCAAACCACTTGAGCTTTCCACTATAACATCCGAGTCACCGGATAAATAGTACAACACCCTCTTTCTCAGAGGTCTTCTTCTCTCAACAGAGAAGGGGAAAACCCTCTTCCACAGAGGTCTTCTTCCCTCAACAGAGAAGGACAACACCCTCTTTCACAGAGGTCTTCTTCTCTCAACAGAGAAGGGCAACACCCTCTTTCACAGAGGTCTACTTCTTTCAACAAAGAAGGAAAACAGTGAATAACAGAGTTACAATACTTCCTATAGAACCTTCAGAATGATATGAATGCACGAATGAAGGATTCTCAGAATGTTCTGTTTGTCACTCAGAGGATGCTCTTTGTCAAAGAGCTAGACTTGACTTTTTCTCTTTTCTTTTTTTTTCTTTTTTTCTCTTTCTTTTTCAAGGCTTTCTTTTCAAATATCGAATAGGAGTTTTTCTCGTTGTAAGCTCACACGTCTATTCCATTCCCTCGTGAATAGTTTATTTGAGTGTGTTTATATAGCTTTTGAAAAAGTAGTCGTTGCTTTTTGAAATCGTAGCCTTTTTGAGATGTGAAATGTCATGTCATTTTCAAAAACATCTTTAGAGAAATTCGAGAATGCCTTTTTCCATAAACAGTGAAGTATGGGGTACACTAGTCGTTGTAATATTTTAGGTAATACATATTTTATGTAAAAAGTCTATTTCTTACAATAGTACATTGAACGTTGGATTGTAGTTTTGTCTTTATTCTAATTAATGATTTTGAGGTACATAAGTACTTCTTTACTTTAAATGAGTATAAGTACAATGAGTGCTTTGAGATATATATTTGTACATAGTCATGTCAAGTGTTTTCTTTATGTTGTGTTTTTCAAAGTCTTCAGAGAGAATGAGGACTAAAAGAAAGTCGACAATCTTTGAGAAGGATATTAACAAGGACTTGTTACAGGAGGTATTTAATGCTTTGTACAAAGAGAATGATGACTTCAAGTAAGTCGACATTCTATGGTTTTGTAAAAGGTAACTAGAGTCCTTTCAAAAACATATTATATTTGTATTTTTTTGTGTAGCTGATTTTATGTTTTTGTCTTCTTCTTATATTTAAAACATTTCTTTAAAGAAGGTAACTAGAGTCTTTTCAAAAACATATTATATTTGTTTTTCTCTATGTAGCCGATTTTATGTTTTTATCTTTTTCCTACATTTCTTTTTCATGTTGTCTTGTATATAGTGTAAGGTATAATTATTACATGACAAAATATCTTTTTCATAAAGGGTTGTAAGAAGGTACAATTATTACATGACAAAATATCTTTTTCATAAAGGGTTGTAAGAAGGTACAATTATTAGTTTTAAAAAAGGAGCTTTTTGAAACTATCATATACTTTTATGATATAGTTTTTATGAATGAGTATGTAATATGCAATATGCATGTTCCTGAAGGTTCTGTTACATATGACTCTAAAGAAGAAAAAAGTCTTCATCTTGAGGTAGTCGATCTCTTCATTTGAACTTTAGGAATGCATGGCTCATCAAGCTTTTTCTTCAAGGAGTATGATTGCACTAGCTGTACTTGAACAGGAAGTCTCCATCCTTTTTGGGTGAGATATCCTTGCATCAAATACTCGTTAGTTTTATGGCAAAACATATTCAGTCATAATATAACATTTTTCAAGAGGACATATTATCATATCATATAAAATCAAATACGACAGTGTATCATATTATGTGACATCAAAACAGAGTTTCTCAACATTCTCCTCCTTTTTGATGATGACAAAATATGCTCCTCCTGTCAAAAAGACATTATGTATAGAAATAATACTTATAAAAATATTGAAAAATGTTGAATACGAGTATGTTTCTCCAATAATGGAGACAGGTTTTTCTCCCCCTTTGTCATAGACAAAAAGGAAGGGATCAGAGTAAAGAGAGTTATTACAGACCAATGATAAATATTACAGTCCAAAAGTAATTAAAAGTTATTACAGACCAAAAAAAATAAGTTTATCCCGAAGGTGGAGGAGGTTGATGTGTTCGGTCGGCACGATTCTGCTGGTGAGCTTGATGAGTCTGCTGCAACAGGGCTTGATTGCGAAGAATATGATCCTGAGAGCGCTGGACATCCATCAGAGCAGGGAAGTAATTGAAGGTGGATGTTGGATCTTCTTCATCAGAGCCGGGCATGTGCAGGGACCTTAGATTGAAGGTGGTAGCATCGAGGACCTGAGAGGGATGGAGGATGACTTCGTTGTGAAGGGGTACTTTGAAGTATTTGAGAATGGGAGTTATGAAACACCCGAAAAGAAGAGGCTTGAATTTCTGATAACGAATAAAAAGGTTGAAAAGAATGGAGGACCAGTTTATCGGAGTAGAAGAAAAAATTGCGTATATAAGAAGAGAGATTTTTCGTGGAACTAATCCCTTGCAGGGAAGCTTGGGATAGATGTTGTGAAGAAGAATCTGGGCAAGTAATTGAGCATGAGGTTGGAGATTCCTCATGTGCCAGGGTAGTTGGTAGCAGTTGGTACAGAGAAGAATTTTTCGAAGTACCGATCATTCGATAGGTACTATGGTGTTGAGGTCGGTGTCGGTGGAAGGCAGATTTAGAATTCTACCTAGTGTGGAAGCATGAAAGAACATCAGCTTGCCTCGAACTTTGGTGGTGATTGTAGTTTGTTCATGATTAGTGGAAAAGTTTGTATAGAATAGTCGAACTTGTTCAGGATAGTAGGCAGCTTGGGATGAAGATCCTAGTAGAGGTTTGAGTTCAGGGAGATAGTTGTCTAAGTCAAATAGCATGAAGTCATCGAAGTTAACCAATTTACCTTCATGAATGGGGTGAGAGCATAGTAAGTTGTAATTGTGAAACAGATCTGGATACCTTAGATCTGCTGCAGTAATCACATTGTTGGAGGAAGAGGCCATTGCAAGAGTTTGTAAGGAAAAAGGAGGACTAAGAAGGGCAAGTTTGAAGTGGGTAATAGTTTGTAGGATGATAGATAGATACGAGTGTAATTGGTGTGTGATGAACCAATCCATTAAATAGAGGAATGAAAATAATTTTGATAGGTTTTGAATGACATTGGAAGTGAGTGATTTTTAGAATTTAGTCAAATAAGGAAATTCGTGAGTAGTAAGTTAAGAGACTTGTGAATGACAAATCAAATCAATGTTTGAAGATAGTGTATTATATTGGGTTGAGAAGGACATAGTTTTGAAATAGATTTTACTATGGGTGAGTTTATCGACTAGTGAGAGAAGCCATTAATAGAGTATGGGGTGTCATGTTGAACTAAAAAGAGTGAATGATTTTAAAAATAATGGCCTAATAAAACAAGCAACTTTTTACTTTATGTGGAAGTATTCTTAATTCGTGAATGGAGAGTTTAGAATAGGACAACCCATGGGGTATGAGTGAGAGGCAATAGTAGTTTTTATTTAAGAAGTATATATATTGATAAGCGTGAAAGGAGAGTAAAAGACATAAAAAGATGATACGGATATGTAGAGAAAAGAGAAAGGTTATAAAGGACAACATTCACTTGATTTAGATATGACATAAAGTAGAGTTAGAATAAATAAAGTTTTGCTTGAAGACAAGACTTTAATGAGTCTCGATTTTAGAGAGATATACAATATAAGAGAGAGTCATGGTCACGGATGGAAAGTCACTTCATATGAGATAAAGAGAGAAAGAGGAAATAAAAAGGTGGTACTAGTAGTATTAAAAACAATAGAGAACACGTTGTTTAGAATATGATTTCATAAAGGATGTGAAGGATGACCGGATGATAATAGATTATACTTAAGCTATGAAATAACTGATGATATAGTAAAAGTTTACATGAAATATATCACATGAATAAAATTTATTAAGAATAATAATGAGGAGTCATGTTTGGAGGTCGGCTAGCTTTTTGTATGAGAGGTTGTCACAAAAAGACAAAAGATATAAAAGGTGTAATGAAATGAATGATGTGATCCAAGTCATGATAACTTTTTACTTAAAGTAAATGGTTCTTATGGATATGTGTAAAAGGAGATAGGACAAGAAGACATTATGAGAGTGTACTTGAAAGATGACATGTTGAAAGACATAAAGAATGTGTTATGATGAATGAATTTTTATGAGTATTGTGAGTATACGAAAATATGAAAACATAGTTTGACTTTGAATAGTAAAACAAACACAAAAAAAATCGATAATAAGAAACTTTTAAAATAAGATTTTATCAAAAGCAATACTCTTAATAAGTGTGATTAATTTACAAGTCATTTAGTTTGCATATTCCTAGTTCTCTTCTAATACGTGTGAAGTCTTCATGTTTTAATGGTTTAGTGAATATGTCTGCTAACTGTTGATTAGTGGGTATGAATTCGAGTTTAATTATGTTGTTTAAGACTTGTTCTCTCAAGAAGTGGTGTCTTATTTGAATGTGCTTAGTTCGTGAGTGTAAAATAAGATTCTTAGATAAGTTTATAGCACTAGTATTATCACAGAAAATAGTGGTATTTTCAAAATTTAGACCAAAATCTTTTGAGGTTTGTTTCATCCAGATAACTTGTGTACAGGCTAGGCTAGAAGCAATGTATTCGGCTTCAGTAGTTGATAAGGATACACAGTTTTGTTTCTTACTGAACCATGATACTAGAGAGTGCCCTAGCATATGACATGCTCCACTTGTGCTTTTTCTGTCAGATTTACTTCCAGCAAAGTCAGCATCGCTGTATGAGATTAGATCAAATGTAGAGGATTTTGAATAGAATAATCCAAAATCAACTGTGTCTTTTAAATATCTCATTATTCTTTTTACAGCTTTAAGATGTGATTCTTTTGGATTTGACTGAAATCTAGCACACAAGCAAACACTGAACATAATATCTGGATGGCTAGCAGTTAAATAGAGAAGTGATCTTATCATACCTCGGTATACCTTTGTATCAACAGACTTACCATCTTCATCTTTGTCCAAAACAATAGTAGTGCTCATAGGAGTAGATTTTGAAGCAGTTGAGTTCATGTTGAACCTCTTCAGAAGTTCACGAGCATACTTAGATTGATTGATGAAAACTCCATCCTTGGTTTGCATAATATGCAGTCCAAGAAAGTAGGTGAGTTCTCCCATCATACTCATCTCGAATTCTTTCTGCATGGACTTAGAAAATTCTTCATAGAGAGTGTTGTTAGTAGATCCAAAGATGATATCGTCTACATATATTTGAACAATTAGGGTATGATTATTCACTATTTTCACAAATAATGTCGAGTCTGCTTTGCCTACAGAAAAACCAGTTTTTAATAAAAAGGTTTTAAGTCTATCATACCATGCACGAGGTGCTTGTTTTAGACCATATAAAGCACGTTTTAGTTTAAAAACATGATCTGGATATTGTTCATTTTCAAATCCTGGAGGTTGTTTTACATAAACTTTTTCATTTATAAAACCATTTAAAAAGGCACTTTTAACATCCATTTGATATAATTTGAAATCCATATAGCTTGCATATGCTAAAAACATTCTAATAGATTCAAGTCTAGCAACAGGAGCAAATGTTTCATCAAAATCAATACCTTCTTCCTGGTTGTATCCTTGAGCTACTAGTCTAGCTTTGTTCCTTATAACATTACCTGTTTCATCCAGCTTGTTTCTGAAGATCCATCTTGTTCCAATGATCTGATGGTCCTTTGGTCTTGGTACAAGATCCCAAACATCATTTCTTTGGAATTGATTCAATTCTTCAGTCATGGCTAGCATCCAGAACTCATCAATGATGGCTTCATCAATCTTCTTTGGTTCAAGTTGAGAAATGAATGCCATGTTTGCAATCCGTTCTAGCTGAGCTCTAGTTTGAACCCCTTTTGTCAGGTCTCCCAAAATCTGCTTTTGAGGATGATCTTTGATATCGACAAATGTTTTTTGATGATCATCTTCATTAGACTTAGCTGTGTTATCTAAGAATAAGTCTGTACTTTCAACATCATCATTATTAGTTTGCTTATGAACAGATTGATCAATAGATTCACAAAAACTAACATGCATAGATTCTTCAATAGTATTATAACTCTTATTGAAAACTCTGTATGCTTTACTATGACTTGAATATCCTAAGAATATGCCTTCAACGGATTTTGCATCAAATTTATCCAGGCTATCTTTTGTGTTTAGGATAAAACATTTACATCCAAAGACTTTGAAATAGTCTATTCTTGGAGTTCTGTCATAGAATAGTTCATAGGGAGTTTTATTTAATAAGGGTCTAATGAGAACTCTATTTGTTATGTAGCATGCAGTATTAACAGCTTCTGCCCAAAAAGATTTAGCAAGATTATTGTGTTGGAGCATAGTTCTAGCAGATTCCTGAAGGGTTCTATTCTTTCTTTCTACTACACCATTTTGAGGTGCAGCTCTAGGAAAGGCAAAGTTATGAGAAATACCATGCAAGTTACAAAAATTTTCAAAAAGTTCATTTTCAAATTCTCCTCCATGGTCACTACGGATTTTAACAATAGAACAAGATTTTTCGTTTTGTAATTTTTTACATAAGATTTCAAATTGACAAAACGTGTCACTTTTGTTTTTCAAAAATATTACCCAAGTAAATCTTGAGTAGTCATCTACAATAACAAAAACGTATTTATTGTGATTATGACTAGCTACTCTAGAAGGACCAAAAAGATCCAGGTGGAGAAGCTCTAAAGGTCTTTTACTTGAAATGATATTTTTTGATTTGAAAGATGATTTTGACAATTTTCCTAATTGACATGCATCACAAAAGTAATCTTTTTTAAAAGAAATTTTGGGTAACCCACGTACTAACTTATTTTTAGCTAATTTAGACATATACTTAGAATTTATATGACCCATTCTCATGTGCCATAAATGTTGAGAGTCATTATTAGCTATAAGGCAATGTTCTGTGATGTTTTCTAGGTATAGTTCATATATATTATTCTTTCTTATACCTTTTAAGATGATGTTTTCGTTGGTGTCTGCTATGAGGCATGCATCATGATTAAAGCTAACATTATAACCTGTGTCACACATTTGACTGATACTTAGTAGGTTATGTTTTAAGCCTTTAACAAGGAGAACGTCTTTGATAAGAGGTTTATCTATGTTACCAATATTACCAATGCCAATTATCAAACCTTTGTTGTTATCTCCAAAGGTGACGGTTCCTCCTTCTTTATGATGAAGAACAGCAAAGAGGTCTGGATGTCCTGTCATGTGCTTTGAACATCCACTATCTAGTATCCATCTGTTCTTCTTGTTTGGAGCCTGCAAATCATTAAGTAAAATTTATTTTTGGTACCCAATCGGGTCCCTTTTTGTTAGACTTTGGAACCCATATCCATTTGGATTTGGGTTTGTCTACAACCTTAGAGGAGTTAAAAAAATTATAATACTCCTTATTTGGTTCAGACGAATTTTTTACAAACGTGGTCTTTTGATTCATACAAGAAGGCTTGTTGAAATGAGAGTAGCCAATATCATTCTTGTAGAAAGAGACTTTCTGAGAGGATAAGAGTTTATCCAAGTTCTCTTTACCTTTAGTAAACTTGAAAATCGTTTTCATGAGGTTCTCAGTTTTACTTTTTAGCTCTGAAATTTCTACTTGCAGATTTTTAGTTTTGGAGCTAGTAGAAGAGATTTCAGACATAAGCATAAGGTTTTTCTTTTTCAACTCAGAATTTTCACTACTGAGTTTTTCATTCTTTTGGGAAAGCATTAGATTTTCAGATTTTAAATCTTTATTTTTGAAACTCAATTTTCTAGATTCTTCAAATAGTTCTTGAAAAGCATCTAGAAGTTCTTCAAAGAAAAAATTAGAGATTTCACTTACAGAACTTTCGTTTGCCATGAAGCACATATTTGCAGTTTCGGCTTCATCATCACTTGACTCTTCACTGCTGGATGGTTCTGAATCATCCCATTGAGCATGCAGAGCCTTTTTCTTGATGAACCTCTTCTTAGGTTCCTCAGTCTCGGACTTTCTTTTGAGAAGGAGACAGTCACGTCTCAAGTGACCTGGCTTGTTACACTGATAGCACATGGGATCTTCCTTAGGATCTTTTCTTTCCTTGTGCTTATTTGGAAGTCGGTTCCTTCTCATAAAGCGCTGGAATTTTCTGGTTAGTAGCGCAATTTCGGATTCTTTATCTGAGTCTTCATTCTCAGATAGAGCTGGGAAAGCCAAAGTTTTCTTTATTGGTTGCTCTTCTTCCCTTCTTTCTTTCATGTGGACTTCATAGGCCATAAGATTGCCTATTAAGTCGTCCAAAGTAAGCTTAGATAAATCTTGAGCTTCTTCAATAGCTGTAGTCTTTTTCTCCTAATCAGTTGTGAGAGATCTCAAGATTTTCTTCACCTTTTCATTCTGGGAATATGTTACACCCAGAGATTTCAGATCGTTGGTGATGTTGGTGAATCTGGTAAACATCTCTGTGATGGGTTCATCTTTGTTCATTTTGAACAACTCATATTTTCTAACAAGAGATGAGATTTTGGCTTCTTTCACTTTGTTGGTTCCTTCATGAATAACTTCCAAAGAATGCCAAATATCATATGCAGATTCACATATAGATATTCTATTGAATTCGTTCTGATCAATGGCACAATATAAGGCATTCATAACCTTTGCATTTAGGTTTGCCATTTTCTTTTCTTCATCAGACCATAAGCTATAGTCTGCGGATGGAGATGTGTATGGATGCTCAACAATTTTCCATACAGCAAAATCTATGGATTTGAGAAATATAGCCATTCTGCACTTCAAGTATCCATAGTTGGAGCCATTGAAGAAAGGTGGACGAGATGCGTGTTGACCTTCAATATCACGAGCATAGGAGGTAGATGTCATTTGTGCTGGAAGACTTGTTACGTCGAAACCAGCAAACCTGCTCTGATACCAAATGAAATTCCACTAGAGGGGGGGTGAATAGTGAAATACGATAAAGATCGATAAAATAAAATAATCAGGCAATAAGGCACAACACATAAAACACAGAATTTATACTGGTTCGGTCAGTACCCAGACCTACATCCAGTCCCCAAGCAAACCACTTGAGCTTTCCACTATAACATCCGAGTCACCGGATAAATAGTACAACACCCTCTTTCTCAGAGGTCTTCTTCTCTCAACAGAGAAGGGGAAAACCCTCTTCCACAGAGGTCTTCTTCCCTCAACAGAGAAGGACAACACCCTCTTTCACAGAGGTCTTCTTCTCTCAACAGAGAAGGGCAACACCCTCTTTCACAGAGGTCTACTTCTTTCAACAAAGAAGGAAAACAGTGAATAACAGAGTTACAATACTTCCTATAGAACCTTCAGAATGATATGAATGCACGAATGAAGGATTCTCAGAATGTTCTGTTTGTCACTCAGAGGATGCTCTTTGTCAAAGAGCTAGACTTGACTTTTTCTCTTTTCTTTTTTTTTCTTTTTTTCTCTTTCTTTTTCAAGGCTCTCTTTTCAAATATCGAATAGGAGTTTTTCTCGTTGTAAGCTCACACGTCTATTCCATTCCCTCGTGAATAGTTTATTTGAGTGTGTTTATATAGCTTTTGAAAAAGTAGTCGTTGCTTTTTGAAATCGTAGCCTTTTTGAGATGTGAAATGTCATGTCATTTTCAAAAACATCTTTAGAGAAATTCGAGAATGCCTTTTTCCATAAACAGTGAAGTATGGGGTACACTAGTCGTTGTAATATTTTAGGTAATACATATTTTATGTAAAAAGTCTATTTCTTACAATAGTACATTGAACGTTGGATTGTAGTTTTGTCTTTATTCTAATTAATGATTTTGAGGTACATAAGTACTTCTTTACTTTAAATGAGTATAAGTACAATGAGTGCTTTGAGATATATATTTGTACATAGTCATGTCAAGTGTTTTCTTTATGTTGTGTTTTTCAAAGTCTTCAGAGAGAATGAGGACTAAAAGAAAGTCGACAATCTTTGAGAAGGATATTAACAAGGACTTGTTACAGGAGGTATTTAATGCTTTGTACAAAGAGAATGATGACTTCAAGTAAGTCGACATTCTATGGTTTTGTAAAAGGTAACTAGAGTCCTTTCAAAAACATATTATATTTGTATTTTTTTGTGTAGCTGATTTTATGTTTTTGTCTTCTTCTTATATTTAAAACATTTCTTTAAAGAAGGTAACTAGAGTCTTTTCAAAAACATATTATATTTGTTTTTCTCTATGTAGCCGATTTTATGTTTTTATCTTTTTCCTACATTTCTTTTTCATGTTGTCTTGTATATAGTGTAAGGTATAATTATTACATGACAAAATATCTTTTTCATAAAGGGTTGTAAGAAGGTACAATTATTACATGACAAAATATCTTTTTCATAAAGGGTTGTAAGAAGGTACAATTATTAGTTTTAAGAAAGGAGCTTTTTGAAACTATCATATACTTTTATGATATAGTTTTTATGAATGAGTATGTAATATGCAATATGCATGTTCCTGAAGGTTCTGTTACATATGACTCTAAAGAAGAAAAAAGTCTTCATCTTGAGGTAGCCGATCTCTTCATTTGAACTTTAGGAATGCATGGCTCATCAAGCTTTTTCTTCAAGGAGTATGATTGCACTAGTTGTACTTGAACAGGAAGTCTCCATCCTTTTTGGGTGAGATATCCTTGCATCAAATACTCGTTAGTTTTATGGTAAAACATATTGAGTCATAATATAACATTTTTCAAGAGGACATATTATCATATCATATAAAATCAAATACGACAGTGTATCATATTATGTGACATCAAAACAGAGTTTCTCAACACTCTTCAATACAGTCCTCAGCAAAAGGGCAAGAAGCAGGAAAGACCAAGGCGCAAAGATTGGAGCAAGGGTCGAGATTTTACTCCTCTAGATGAGCCGCTCAACAAAATCCTCCAATACATGTTGTCTAGCGGATTAATCAGGCTCCTAAAGGCCGCCAACCCTTCCACAATCATGGGAAAATATATAGACCAATTCTGTGGGTACCATTGAGTAACAGGACATGACACTGAGCATTGCTTTGACTTCAAGAATATAGTTCAAGACTGCCTTGATAAGAATTTCTTTGTCAAAAACGAAGAAGAAAGGCATCCAGATCTCCTAACCATGCAAGCTCAGTCCATCTACCAGGCAGGGGTCAGCACTCAGCAGAAGTCAAGCAAGCCGAAGAAAGCAAAGCAAGAGGGTTGGGGTTATGATCGCAGACTTACCCCTCTAGGTCAGCCAATCGAAGAAGTTCTACAATACCTGCTTGCGAAAGACATGATCAAACTCCCAAAACAGGTTGATCCCTCTGTCACCAAGGGGAAATGGAAAGATCACTTTTGCAAGTTTCATCGAGCGAGGGGGCATGACACGGAGCGCTGCTTCGTCCTCAAAAATATTGTGCAAAACTACATCGACAAAGAGCTTCTGGTGCCAAAGGAAGGAGAAGAGCAGCCTGCAGTTCCAACCGAACCTTTTCCAGACCACTCAGAGAGTTGAGAATACCAAGAGTTTTTCGCTTTCATCCCTTTCTGTCAGTCGCTTTGTAGGGGCAAGTCAGCCCAGTCTTTGTGACCTTTTTTTAGAATACTTGTAAATATTCAGTTCTGTTATCAAACTTTTGTTTATCAATGAAATGTCAATTTTCTTTATATCTTTGATGTTCAATACTTCCTTCTTTTGCCATACTGGGGCATTAAATTCCTTTTCTTTTTTTTAAAATGCTGGACAATCCTGACATCATTCATGAGAGAAATGATATTACCTATGAGGGTTTTTCAAAAATCATGAAAAATTTTCATATTTTAGTCCAACCTCTTTCAAAGATCAACCCTCGTGTTGATCATCTTTTCCAAAAAATAGGTTTTTTACCATTATATTCAAAGATCAACCCTTGTGTTGACCATATTTTCCAAAATTGGTTCTTCAAACCACCACATTCAAAGATCAACCCTTGTGTTGATCATATTTTCTAAAAATTTGGTTATGAACCATTGCATTCAAAGATCAACCCTTGTGTTGATCATATTTTCTAAAAATTGATTTCGAATCATTACATTCAAAGATCAACCCTTGTGTTGATCATATTTTCTAAAAATTTGGTTTTGAACCATTGCATTCAAAGATCAACCCTTGTGTTGATCATATTTTCTAAAAATTGATTTCGAATCATTACATTCAAAGATCAACCCTTGTGTTGATCATATTTTCTAAAAATTGGTTTTGAACCATTGCATTCAAAGATCAACCCTTGTGTTGATCATATTTTCTAAAAATTGATTTCGAATCATTACATTCAAAGATCAACCCTTGTGTTGATCATATTTTCTAAAAATTTGGTTTTGAACCATTGCATTCAAAGATCAACCCTTGTGTTGATCATATTTTCTAAAAATTGATTTTGAATCATTACATTCAAAGATCAACCCTTGTGTTGATCATATTTTCTAAAAATTGGTTTCGAACCATTGCATTCAAAGATCAACCCTCGTGTTGATCATATTTTCTAAAAAATTGGTTTCGAACCATTGCATTCAAAGATCAACCCTTGTGTTGATCATATTTTCTAAAAATTGAGTTCGAATCATTGCATTCAAAGATCAACCCTCGTGTTGATCATATTTTCTAAAAATTGGTTTTCAAATCATTGCTTCAAAAAATTAACCCTCATGATGATCTCTCATGAATGATCCCCTTTCAAAGATCAGCTCTCGCGGTTAATCTTTCTTTCCAAAAATGATTTCCTCATATTCTTCTCTCATTTTAAAGATCCCACATGTAGGCAGGATCAAACTCTTTTTCCTAAAACTTTTATCAATTTTTCGCTTATCAAATCCTCTTTTGATCTTATCAGTTTTATTCATCTGTATCAAATTTTGTTAAAATTTTATTTATTCATTCTTATTTCAAAAATTTTCCCTTTCAGGTTAAGGGATAAACCTGATGCCTCCCATCAATGAGGTATTCTTTATTCTCTTTTTCCCTTTCAGGTTAAGAGATAAACCTGATGCCTCTTTCCCATGAGGTATTTCTTTTTCCTTCTTTGCCCCCCTTCAGGTTAAGGGGTAAACCTGAAACCTCATCCTATGAGGTCCTTCTTTCTTCAAGATAAGGGATAGTCCTGAATGTCTTTCTCTTTTAAAGCTTCATTAATCTCTGCCAAATCTTTTTCTTTATCCAATTTTATCAGTTTTATTTTCTTTTTCAAATTTTGTCGATTCGTTCGATTCTTTATCAAGCCTTTTATTAATTTCCTTTCCCATTCAGGATAAGGGATAATCCTGAAACCACTCATAGGAGCAACAATGCTACCTGTGAGAATTCTGTCACAAAGATGATTTTCATAAATTTCCTTAATTCTTCTCTTGTGTTAAATCTTCCATCAATTTCTATCTCTTCTCATCAGTTCTTCTCAAATTTTATTCCTCAATCAAGATAAGGGGGGCAATTTTGACAATCAGATCACATACAAATAATTCAGTCCTTGAAATGGTCATTCTCAATCCTAGGTTCGGTCCTCGCACTGGCAAAATTTTCAAAACTCAATCAAACTTTCTGTCAAAAACCCGAGTTTTGACTCAGGCTTCTCCTTTTTGGATCCAATGCTCGCGTTGGAACCAATCATTTCTTTAGAAATTCGAGTTTTCAAAACTCGGGTTTCTCTTTTATCTTTTATTTTCTGAAGATCCGAGTTCCAGCTCGGGTTTTTCCTCTATTATTTTCATTTGAAGTTATGAGTTCCGACTAGGACTTCCTTTTGAATCCAATGCTCGCGTTGGAAACCAATCATTTCTTTAGAAATTCGAGTTTTCAAAACTTGGGTTTCTCTCTTATCTTTTATTTTCTGAAGATCCGAGTTCCAGCTCGGGTTTTTCCTCTATTATTTTCGTTTGAAGTTCTGAGTTCCGACTAGGACTTCCTTTTGAATCCAATGCTCGCGTTGGAAACCAATCATTTCTTTAGAAATTCGAGTTTTCAAAACTCAGGTTTCTCTTTTATCTTTTATTTTCTGAAGATTCGAGTTTCAGCTCGGGTTTTCCCTCTATTTTTTTTTTTTTTGAAGTTTCGAGTTCCGACTCGGACTTCCTTTTGAATTCAATGCTCGTATTGGAACCAATCGTTGCGTCGAAATTTTGAAATTTTCAAAATCAAAACTTTTCTTTTATCCTTTGTTTTAAAAGACCCGAGTTCCCACCCGGCTTTTCCCTTTCTTTCATTTGAAGTTCTGAGTTCCGAATAGGACCTCCTTTTGGATCCAATGCTCACATTGGGACCAATTGATTGCGTCGAGAATTTGAGTTTTTCAACTCTAAATTTCTCTCTTATCTTTTATCTTGAACATCCGGGTTCCGACTCGAGTTCTCTCCTTTTATTTCATCTTCCTTTTTAGATACACGAGACCCGACTTGGACTCTCTTCTTCAAAAAAACCCCAATTTGCCAGGCGGGGCCTTCTTCCAAAATCCAACCTTCCGGCTAATCCATTTCAAATTTCAAAATTCAGGTTTATTCTCTTTGAAAATCCTTCTATTCCCCTTCAGAATAAGGGATAAACTTGATGCCTCCTGCTAACGAGGTATTTCTTTCCTTCCTTTCCCTTTAGGATAAGGGATAAACCTGATGCCTCCTGCTAACGAGGTATTTCTTTCCTTCCTTCCTCTTCAGGATAAGGGATAAACCTGATGCCTCTTGCTAACGAGGTATTTCTTTCCTTCCTTCCCTTTCAGGATAAAGGATAAACCTGATGCATCCTGCTAACGCGGTATTTCTTTCCTTCCTTCCTCGTTCAGGATAAGGGAGCAAATACTGAAAGCAGACCACATACAGTTAAGATGTGATGGTCCGTTGAATTCAGAATTTTCATCAAGAAACTTTACTTTCTAATCTAGCTCATCTTCACAACCCAGTCCTCGCACTGGTTATTTCTCAAAACCTTTCAATCCTATATTGAGCTCATTTTCAAAATCCGGTCCTCGCACTGGTAGCTTCCTAAATTCAACCTTTTGATCAAAGCTTTCCCTTCTACAAATCAAGTTCTGACTTGAACTTCTAAATTTGATGTATTTCAAAACGTTCCAGCTTTTTGCTAGTCAGGTATTTCAAATATTCCAGCTTTCGCTGGTCAGGCATTTCAAAAGATCCAACACTCGTTGGTCATGTATTTCCAAACGTTCTAGCTTTTTGCTGGTCATGTATTTCAAACGTTTCAGCTTTTTGCTGGTCAGGTATTTCAAACATTCCAGCTTTTGCTGGTCATGTATTTCAAAAGTTTCAGCTTTTTGCTGGTCAGGTATTTCAAACGTTTCAGCTTTTGCTGGTCATGTATTTCAAAAGTTCCAGCTTTTCGCTGGTCATGTATTTCAAACGTTCCAGCTTCTGCTGGTCATGTATTTCAAAGGTTTCAGCTTTTGCTGGTCATGTATTTCCAAAATCAAAGATTCAGCTCAAGGTCTCATCAAAATTTACATTTAGTGATTATTTCACAAAAGAATTCTCGAACATTATGCCAATTTGCTAAAAACAGTTGTTGATTCCAATATTCTTATTACACGATAGAATTACCTCAGATTACCTCTAGTATTTCCTTCCAAAAGGGTGAAACTTTTTGCAAAAAGAGGTAAAATTCAAATCTTTTCCTATTGATCAACCAAAAGGATGTAAGAAATGTCAACGATATGATCGGTGAAAGAAATATTCAATGATGTTGAAAAGCCAAAAGCGAATCGATATTGATCACGGCTATGGCACATGTTTTAAAGACGACTATCTGGCAATCAGGCAGTGGAAATATCTTGAGTTTTAAATGAATCCACTCAATCCATGTCTTCTCATCCATTTAAAGTTGCAATCAAATATCTGCAAATAGGATCTCTCAATTGTCGTCAAGATGAAGACGAATAGGCAAGCTAGACCCTCGGGGCCAAAGAAGATTTGGATCATCTCCGAGATGAAGGAGTTTATAAAAGATCCTTCTAGGGAAAGTTCAGATCACCGTCGAGATGAAGGCGAGTGTGATGGACCTACCAACAATCCCTAAAAGATATTTGATTTCTGCTATCATCTAAAAGACCTTTTTGAGCCAATATCATCAATAGAATTCTTGAGATAAAAAAAGGATCGAAACATCTCCAAGATGAAGGAGTTTGTAATGTACCCATCCCTGAAAAAGAGAGAAAAGTCAGGACGCATCCAAATAAAGGATGATGTGAAAAACCGAGAAAGTTCAGTCACTCAAAAAGAGTGCAAAAGGATCATCATGGGAAAACACCCAGATATCAAACTGCCAAAGTTGTCAGAAGTCATCTTTTCTCATTCAAAATTCTTTTATCAATATCTTTTCATTACTTGCTTTCATGAAATTAAGATAATTTCTTCTCTTCTCATAGCAGGGAAATGCATAGCTTCCTTGAAGAAAATCATCAGCGCCAAAATTTTGAATTTGACTCTTAAAAATCGAGGAGTTAACCCCGATGGAGGGAATACTTTAGGTAAAAGACGAAATATCTTTTTGCACATACGTGCACATTTTTCAAGCATTTGAGTCAACTATAATTTTATCTTATTGGCAAAAATTTCTAGATATTCCAAGAATGAAATAAATATTCAATGTTCATCTTGATGCAACCTAGCGTTGTTTATATCTTTCAGGAAAAGTTACCTCATTCAGTTGAAGTATCTCTTCATGTCCCATCACGGTTTTCTCCTTGAAGAATTTCGTATGGACGACCCACTCAGGTTAAGGGTCAAACCTGAACCTTCTGCGAGAGGTCATTGATTTCAAAAGCTATTTCAGTCTCAGCAATGAGACGCCCCATTTCGTCCCCTTTTCAAAGCTTTAGGGAACCCTATTTTCCTCCTTTCGCAAAACCCCTTTCAGATTTGTTCGGCCAAACTCCGAAGGTCCCATCGTGTTTTCTCCATTTGAGAAATCCGTATGGTAGATTTTCCCACTCAGGTTAAGGGTCAAACCTGAATTTTTTGCGAGAGGTCATTAATTTCAAAAGCTATTTCAGTCTCAGCAATGAGACACCCCATTTCGTCCCCTTTTCAAAGCTTTTGGGAACCCTATCTTCCTCCTTTCGCAAAACCCCTTTTGGATTTGTTCGTTCAAACTCCGAAGGTCCCATCGTGTTTTCTTCATTTGAGAAATCTGTATGGTAGATTCTCATTCCCACTCAGATTAAGGGTCAAACCTGAACCTTCTACGAGAGGACATTGATTTCAAAAGTTATTTCAGTCTCAGCAATGAGACGCCCCATTTTGTCCCCTTTTCAAGCTTTAGGGAATCCTATTTTATTCATTTCGCACAAACCCCTTTCGGATTTGTTCGTCCAAATTCCGAAGGTCCCATTATGGTTTCTCCATTTGAGAAATCCGTATGGTAGATATTCCCACTCAGGTTAAGGGTCAAACCTGAATTTTCTGCGAGAGGTCATTGATTTCAAAAGCTATTTCAGTCTCAGCAGTGAGACGCCCCATTCCGTCCCCTTTTCAAAGCTTTAGGGAACCCTATTTTCCTCCTTTTGCAAAAACCCCTTTCAGATTTGTTCGTCCAAATTCCGAAGGTCCCATCATGGTTTCTGCATTTGAGAAATCTGTATGGTAGATTTTCCCACTCAGGTTAAGGATCAAACCTAAATTTTCTGCGAGAGGTCATTAATTTCAAAAGCTATTTCAGTCTCAGCAATAAGACGCCCCATTTTGTCCCCCTTTTTAAAGCTTTAGGGAACCCTATTTTCCTCCTTTCGCAAAAAAACTCCTTTCGGATTTGTTCGTCCAAACTCCGAAAGTCCCATCATGGTTTCTCCATTTGAGAAATCCGTATGGTAGATTTCCCACTCAGGTTAAGGGTTAAACTTGAACCCTCTGCGAGAGGTCATTCATTTCAAAAGTTATTTCAGTCTTAGCAGTGAGACGCCCAATTTCTTCCCTTTTTCAAAAGCTTTAGAGAACCCTATTTTCCTTCTTTCGCAACACCCCTTTCGGATTTGTTTGTCCAAACTCCGAAGGTCCCATCATGGTTTCTCTATTTGAGAAATCCGTATGGTAGATTTCCCACTCAGGTTAAGGGTCAAACCTGAACCCTCTGCGAGAGGTCATTCATTTCAAAAGCTATTTCAGTCTCAGCAGTGAGACGCTCAATTTCTTTCCTTTTTCAAAAACTTTAGGGAACCCTATTTTCCTCCTTTCGCAAAACCCCTTTCGGATTTGTTCGTCCAAATTCCGAATGTCCCATTATGGTTTCTCCATTTGAGAAACCCGTATGGTAGATTTCCTATTCAGGCTAAGAGTTAACACGGAACCTCGCTTCGCGAGGTATCTTCCTTTCAGGTTTGGGTTAAACATGAGTCTCATTCCAACAAGATTCCTCGTTTTGACGAGATGTTTTCTTCCAGTCCCATCATGGTTCTTCCCATCGAGGAGTTCATACTTCATATATCCACCCGGGATAGAATTCCACTTGAGCTTTATTTCACGAGGCATTTTCCAAAAATGTCCCACCAAGGTCCTCATACATTCCTTTCTTCATTCAATTTACCTTGATATATTTTCGTCCTATTCAGGTTAAGGGCTAAACCTGAATCATTCCAAAAAGCGTATCTTGTCTCACCCATGAGACTTGATCAAAACTTCTTATTCACCATTTCGGGATATTCACCGAAAGTCTCATCACGATTTCCTCATCCTCTATTATTCAGTCATGTCATTTTCGAGGATTTCGTCTCCCAAAATAAGGTTTTAAGCCTGAAGAGCCATATTTTTCAAATTAATTCTTCCACACCCAGTTCAGATCTGTTGACTGGGGCATTTTCAAAATTTGGAGTGTTGTCTTTGCCACTAAGCTCGGCTTTCAACCGGCTTAGTAGCAAAGAGGGTCATCTGTGAACACCCCAAAATTTTCAAAGTTTTATAAAAATGTCCTTTTTGCCCCTGGTTCCATTTTCTGAGAAAACCAAAGCTAACTTTCAATTATTCTTCAGATTTTCTGGATTAAATTTTACATTGATATATTCAAAATCAATTCCGGATCCAAACCCAGTGTTTTAAACCCAAATCTGAGCCTCGTTGTCCGATTTTCAAAGTAAAATTACGAAAATACCCAAAATGGTTTTGAATGACTCGGGCAGTTCATCCGGCATCCTCTTGGATCCACGACCCTATATTTCTTAGTGCAAGGTTGTAAACCTCAAATATTTCCAAAAAATCTGGATATAAACCCATTTTCTAAAGAAATTTTTTCAAAATAGCTTTTAATTCTCAGAAAAAATCCCTTTTGTAAATATTTTTGCAAAAATACAAAAAATTAGTTTTAATCTTTGTCTTCTCGTAAAACTTTTAGGACTTTATTCTAGAAAATGCAAAAAAAATGGAAAATAACACAAAAACCAAAAAAACTAGAAAAATTATGAGAAAAACAAATGAGTTTAAGCTTTTAAAATCAATTTTTGTTAAAAACCTCATTTTGAAAACCCTTTTTATGAAAATTCTTTTTTTGAAAGAGCCCTCCCCGTTACGAATATTTTTAGGGTTTCGAGAGATTTCGCAAAGGGTCGGCTGGACAACTCTCTTCGCCGCCTCTCTCTCCCTTTCTCTCTCTCTCCTCCATTGCCCACCAATGGGCCTTCCTCTCTTTGCCACCCTCCGATCATCGCCCTCCATCTTTTTTACCCTCGATCCCTAACTGCTCCACCTTCGTTCGAGAACCTTCGTCCCTCTCTTTAAGAAGGGAACGATGGGGAAACCCCCAGGACCGTTTTTCACCTCCCCATGCTCGAGACTTCCCATCTTTTCCTTCACGAATCCACCTTCACCCTACCCTGCTCTTGGTTCGCTTCTCCTTTCTTCTTCTCCTCCCCTTTTCCTTCCCCCTCTGATCTTTTCTCCCCAAGTGAGTGAAGAAGCCAACCCTCCCTGTAGCAGAAGCTCCACCACGGTAAGTACTTCTGCTCTTCCTCTTATTTCTTTTCTTCTTTAAGTTCTCTTTTACGAAGTTTATGGTTTCTGTTCTTCATTTTTCAAAGGGCAAGCACCGGCATAACATCGATCTGCATATAGCAGTGTCGACCTACCCACTGCAAAATCATCGGAATGTTTATTCTCACATTGTTTTTTTTTTCTTCTTCTTTCTTTCCTTTATGATTTGTTGTGGAATTACTTTAGTTTGCTGTGAAAATCGATGTTCCCCTCCACCACGCACCCAAAGTTTATGGCCTATCAGTTGGATTTGTTACACTTTACTTCAAGGATCTTACTAGTTTCTGTGGGGGTGTGACCGACGCTCCATGCTCAAGGTGAAGATTCAACAAAAGTTTGGCCTTCTTAATTAATCAAGATTTTGTATTTTGTGAATGTGGACTGTTTGTAATACAAATGACTATCCGGATAGGCGTCATGGGGAGCTCTTGTACAACATATATGCAGTAGTGCGTTCTGTTTCTGATGTATTTCATTATCTTTGGCCTTCCCTCTTGCCATATCTACTGTAGCTTGCTGTTCAAATTTGCCATGTTGAACACCTTAGGTTCCCTCAGTTAATCGTCTTGGAACCTATTGGCATAAGGATGTATCAAGTGACCTCTTCCCCTAAAAAAAAAAAAGCGGAAAGTGACAATGCAGTGGCGCTAAAGCTCCAGACGCAAGCAGGTCATGCTGTAGGTTTGCTTTAATTTTGTTATTACATTTTGAATCTCTAACTGTTACGTTTCCATATCGTGTAAGCTTTTTTTTTTTTCTTCTAAGAGGATAATCATCCAGATTCACTCAGATCTGTCGTGAGTATTCTGATTTCTTCTGTTTGGTCATCTGCTAAACTCATTTTCCTTTGTGATTTGCCGTCGCATTCAATTCTGCATTTTGGTTTATGTTGATTTTGATTTTCCTGCATCCACCGTAACTTTCAGTTTGCATTTCATTTTGATTCTATTGATGATCAGTTGGTATTTATGATCTTACAATTTCTCTTATGCATCATAATTCAGTCCCATGCCCTCTTCTGGTTATTCTCTGTTGAACAAGGTGGCTAGTGACACCTTTAACGCACACACCCCTCACGTTGAAAGTAAGCAAATCATTTGGTCCATCAGGACCATGTACAAATTGCATTCATGGAGCTTACCTCTGATCTGTTCATTTTAAGAGGTGTTGACGCTTCCAAAAAAAAACAAAAACAAAAACAAAAGAACATTCAGAAAATGAAGATGATATGCAGGGTTATTTGGCCTTTTGGGTGATCCTTAATTGTTTCATTTTGGCATACATCTACTGTTGGTTTTGAGACATCCATCGACTGATGATATCAAAGATGATCGGTGGTAATTTTATACGAAACAGGTGAGTACCTTTAACTTGCAACTCCTAAATTTGTTTTCAGTTGAACTGACCCATGGATGAAAATAGTTTCTTTTTTTATTTATTACTTTGATTCTTGGAAGAATAACATCATGAAGTTTGAATCTATTTATGAAGCAAGAAAATGCTTGTTAGAATCCCACCATGAAGTTCGATCTTGAAATTTCCGTTCAATCACCATCATGCACAAGAGGGTCACAGAATCTCTCCTTAAGGTTTTCGAGTGAAAATTATCAACCTTCTCTTGTGTTGGGATGTAGACAATTGCTATATTTTTTTTTTTTTTTTTTTGACAATTTTTTTTAATGTCATTCCAAGATATTTTATTGGCATATTATCTACAGCCTGCTCACTGCATGCTTCAAGCATCATATAAAAAAAAATCAATCAGTGGGGACTGCTGAAGAAACCCAGAGTTCAACGACTGAATTGTCCAACTGTCTCAACATCTTCAGGCCCAAACCTTTTGCATCTCCTGGAAGCCCGATCTCTGATTTCAACAGAGAGTCTCAAGTTTCATACCAAAGAGAGGAGTCGTCCTTTGAGGTTAATGACATGACAGGAAAAGAAGATTCAATAAAAGGCTTCGTTTATATATCTGTTTGCACAACCCCTGTCATATTTTCCTCCATAAACCACCTGTTCTGCATGATCTTTTCCTTGTTATGTTTGATTATTGCCTGTTTATGCCTTCTCTAACATGCTCATTTATTATGTCTCAGCATTACATCGAGTGTTATAATTTCCAGGTATATCTAGTTTGTTGTATGGGCCCATTGATTCTCTGCATTTATGTTTCATTGTATCCCCATACCCCATTGCTTTGGCATTCTTTTTGTGTTTTTATTTTGTTCTTTTCTTTCTTTTGTTGTTTGTACTGTTGCCGTGATGATCTATCTCTGTCCCCCTTGCTTTGATAATCAATCAGCTTTAATCCTGTATTTTTTTTTTAGTAATTTAACCACCCGATTTGTCCCTGTTGGTTCTTCCTCCTGCATACTTTGTTCTATAGTCAAGGAAGAAACTTGAGATAGCTTAAAATATGGGTATAAAGTAAAGTCATGGCCATGAGTAACACAGGTAAAAGGAAATTTGCAATATGGCTGTCAAGGTGCATTGACGCAAGTACTCTTACTTTATTTCAGATTACAGTAGCTCTATTCTTTGCTATTTTAGAATTTGAGATCTCATTTATAGCTAGGCCCATGTCTTTAGTTGTTGATAGCCTTAAAATCATAAGATATATGTCTTGCCTAAAACTTTGTTGAGACTGTACCCTTATCATTGCTGGTATTAATGTCATGCCCTCTTGAAAGTCATTAAATTACATTGAAATATAAAGGATATACTTATATACAATGGCATCCTATCCCTTACTCTTGCATAAGTGCTTTACAACTACCTGTTACAGGCACAATACTCACCCTGCTTTACCTACAATTTTCCTTACCATAACAGCCCTTACTACCATCCACTACAACATTCACCTACCATTGTCCCCTTCAAATTAGTTCCAGCCCCTACAAACACCATTAACCTCCAACCTTCACAGCACCAGCTGCTGCCTTCACTCACCTTCATCAAGACCACAGCACTACCACATTCCATCCATCCCAAATAATTCCTTGAGCAGCAGATGCTGAAGAAGCTAGAGAGGAATGGACTTGGAATAACTTGAACACTCTTTGTTGGGCTATTGAATCAATATCTGGATCTATGGTGGAGGAGCCGAAAAATAGGTTTCTGGTTATGGTTATTCGTGATTTGCTGAACTTGTGTGAAATCACAAAAGGGAAAGATAATAAAGTTGTGATTGTTAGTAACATTATGTATGTGGTTGGACAGTACCCTAGGTTTTTGAGGACTCACTGGAAATTTCTTAAGACTGTTATGAATAAGTTGTTTGAGTTCATGCATGAAACTCATCCTGGAGTTCATGATATGGCTTGTGATACATTCTTGAAGATTGTTCAGAAATGCAAGAGGAAGTTTGTAATTGTTCAGGTTGGAGAAAGTGAGCTATTTGTATCTGAGCCTTTAACTAGTCTCTCTACAACTATTACGGATCTTGAGCCCCATCAAATGCATACATTTTATGAATCGGTTGGTCATATGATTCAATCCGAATCTGACCCACAGAACAGAGATGAATATCTGCAGAGATTAATGCAGTTTCCTAATCAGCGATGGGTTGAGATTATTGGCCAAACACGCCAAAGTGTTGACTTTTTTTGAAGGATCAGGCTGTGATAAGAACTGTGCTTGACATATTACAGAAGTTCACCAGTGTTACCATTTTCATTTCTTACATCATATATATATATGCAATCCAACATCTCATATATATCTTTCTTCATTCTTTTTTTTTTATCATGTCATGAAATATACACATGTCCATTTGTATGGTGGATTCAATATGATATTTGTATAATTGTTTATCGTTTGGTGCTAACCCTGTTTTGCAGGGAATATGTTGAAAAGGATCATTATTGGGAGTTATAAATTTAATTTTACGTGTTGTAATAGTTAGATCTTAAATGAGAATTTACACTTCCTGTTTTAGATAGAATGAATGAGCATTGTAAATATCATAAATTGACTATTCCCTTGCTTCTTGCCTTTATTTCTCAAAATCTCACAATGGTGAAACACGAATGGCACGTGAACCATTTTGTAAGAGGTAATTAATCCTAAGTTGATGATTTACATCAATGGCCATAGTCAGGATGTAAACAAAACTTAGTATTTTTATCTTTTATAAAATAACACTGGATCCACACCGGATCATTTTTCAAAATTCATCATATTTTCTTTAAATATTTTCCTCTTTTATCAGAGTTTAGTTTAAAATTAATTCAATACGTATACCAATGGCCATAGTCAGGGTATACTGAGATTTAATTTCTTTCTAAACTCTATAAAAGCACCAAAATGTGTTTCATTCTTCATTTGAATTTAGATATGGTCATTATATAATACATTCAATGACCATAGTCAGAAGTGTATTATATCATTAATCTTATTTACATTCATTAAAGAATGAAATATGATTTTCAAATTCCAATTTCAAAGTTATTCAAATTCATTCATCATAGAATTGCATCATGTTTTCAAAATTCTTTTTTCAAAAACCCAAGTGATTGTGAATATCTTTTCTTCAAATTTCTATTTCAAATTCCAATTCTATCTCAATTTCAAAGTCTAATTTGACTTTGGAATTTTAAAATCATTTTATATTCAAACTCCAAAATTCCAAATCAATTCAAAATTCAATTTCAAAGTTCAATTTAACTTTGAAGTTTCTGATTCATTCTCAAAATCAAAGTCAAGTTCATCTTCTTATCTTCAAATTCAAAAATCACAGTTTGAGATTGATTCTGAATCTCAAAATTTGATCCTTCTTAAATTTTAAATTCAATCTGGGTTTTCAAAACCCAGATCCATCTTTAAAGGTCTTATTTGGACTTTTCAGAATCCAAATCCAAAAGTTAGATCCTAAATCCCAACTTGGATCCAGATTTCCAAGTATAATATTCCATCTTGGATCTCAGATTCCAGATCCAAATTCCATTTAGGATCTAGACTCCAATTCCATCTTGAATCTCAAATTTCAGATCCAAATTTGATTTAGGATCCAGACTCCAATTCCATCTTGGATCTCAGATTTCAGATCCAAAATCCATTTTAGGATCTGGAATCCAACTTCACCTTGGATCTCAGACTTCAGATCCGAAATCCTTTTTAGGATCCAGAATCTATTTCCATCTTGGATCTCAGATCCAAATTTCCTTTAGGATCCAGAATTCAAATTTCATCTTGGATCTCAGATTTTAGATCCAAATTCCATTCCAAATTTTGGATCCAATTCCATCTTGGATCCCAGATTTCAGATCCAATTCCCATTTCGGATTCTAAATCCAGAATTCAATTTTGATCTCAATTTAGAATCCAGACTTCGGATTCAAATTCCATTTTGAATTCCAACTTTCAAATCAATTCCATTTCTCAATTCTATTTAGATTTCCCAAATCTCCTTCTGATTTCAAACTTCAAAGCCAAAGTTCAACTCCATTTCAGACGTTCATCCAGGTTCAAAATTCTAAAATTCAAAGTCCATTTATGACTTTGAAATTTTCTTTCTTCTCCCTTTATCTCAACTTCAAAATCATTCCTTTCAAAGTCCAGATTTATTTTTCCAAACTCTAAATTATTCCAAAAACTTAGAACTTTAAATCTCAAGTTCTAAGTTAGAAACCATTTCTTCACTCTATTATTAGATTCATCTCAGAAATACTTGGAGATTTACAAAAACATTTTTTGAAAGAGCATACATCCTTGCATTTGCACAAGCATGATTCTTTGTGCATTTAGACTTAGGATAGATTCTTAGATTATATTTTAGCAAAGCAAAAAGGCATGAATTCGACCCTTGGTTCGATTACCCCTGGTAAAGGCGCCAAGAACGGTCAAACCTTGTACCAACGAGCGAATCCTGTCTCCCAGTTTTCCCGTAAATATTTCAAAACGAAGGTGAGTTATTTTCTTAAATATCTTCAAAATTAAGGTCAAGTGAGACCCCGCAAAAGAGTTCCTCTTCTCTTTTTTTTCTTTTCTTTTCTCTTCTCTCTTTCTTTCTGACTTTTATTTTCTCCCTTCAAAAAGGAGGAAATAAAGTTTTGAAAGGAAAAGAGAAGGAAGAGAGAGAATATTACGAGAGGAAAAATTTTGCGATGATCACAAGTGGCAAAAGAAAAATACACCAAATTTGGACTATAAAAATGCCCCAGCATAGAAGAGTCTGACTGGGTATGAAAGAATTAGCTCTGATGATAATGGTAGGTATGGAATAAAGAATAAAGAAGAAAATTTACCTCATTGAGAAGAGGCTCAGGCTTTGCCCTTAACCTGGATGGGACAAAAGACACCTCGTGGAAGAGCGAGATTTAGGCTTGGCCCTTATCCTGAAGGAGATGAAAAATGCCTCATAGATGAATGAGGTTTAGGCTTAACCCATAACCTGAAAGGGACGATACCTCGTGGAAAAACAAGGCTTAGGCTTAACCCTTAACCTGAAGGGGGCAATACCTTGTGGAAAAATGAGGTTCAGGCTTAACCCTAAACCTAAAAGGGACGATACCTCATGGAAAAATGAGGCTCAGGCTTAACCTTTAACCTGAAGGGGGTGATACTTCATGGAAAAACGAGGTTCAGGCTTAACCCTTAACCTGAAGGGGACGATACCTCATGGAAAAATAAGGTTCAGGCATAACCCTTAACCTGAAGGGGATGATACCTCATGTAAAAATGAGGTTCAAGCTTAACCATTAACTTGAAAGAGACGATACCTCATGAAAAAACGAGGTTCAGGATTAACCCTTAACCTAAAAGGGACGATACCTTATGGAAAAATGCGGTTTAGGTTTAACCCTTAACCTGAAGGGGGAATACAGAATCCTCGAAAGAAGAAACCATGATGGGACCTTCGAATTTTGCATAATAAATCAGAGAGAGGTTTGCAAAAGGAAGAAAGGGGGTTCCTTAAAGCTTGAAAAGGGATTGATCTTGGGCGTTTCATCGCTGAGACTAAATGACTTTTAAAATAGATGACCTCTTGCAGAAACAATTCAGGTTTAACCCTTACCCTGAACGGGAATTGTTTATGGTGGGACAGTGGGGAACATAGGGAAGTATGCGAATCTGAGAGCCCAGGCGCTCAGATTAAAACAGAAGGGAAGGATCTCGAAAACTCCCATTATCAGATACTAAAGAGGGATAAAAGCAATGCCAAGATATGTCAAAATAGACATCAAGATCTCTCTTCATGTCAGGATAACTTGAAAATATTGTTAATAAGATAAAAATTGTATTTGATTCAAAATAATTGAAATGCAAGCATATTTGTTTGAAAGATATTCCCTCTTCTACCTAGAGTATTACCTCCAACTAGGTTAACTCCATAGAATTCAGAATCGAAATCAAATTTATTATTGTTGAGTTTCTTCAAGGAAGCTATCAATTTTCTTGATATGAAAAGAAAGAAATTTGTCCTTAGTATCATAAAAGCAGTTAATGGAAGAATAATGATAAAAGAATTTTACATAAATAAAGAAGATTCTTGGTAGTTTTTGGCAGTTTGATATCTGAGGTTTACCCATGATCTTTTTGCACTCTTTTAAGACATAGGGATTAAACTTTTTTTGGGGATTTGGCGAGAAGTTCATCACATCAACCTTCAACTTGGCTATGTTTTGATTTTTCTTGATAAGATACGTCACATACTCCTTCAACTCGAAGATGATCTGGGTCTTCTTTAGTCCCAAAAATTATATTGATAGAGTTGTCTCATTGGATTGAAAATCTCTTTATGATAACAGTGATCAAATATCTTTAAGGGATTGTCTGGAGGTTCATCGCATCAGCCTTTAACTTGGTGATGATTTAAACTTTCCCTGGAAGGACACGTCACATACTTCTTCAACTTGGAGATGATCCGAGTCTTCTTTGGCCCTAAGGATCTAACTCATCCATCAGTCTTCAACTTGACGATGATTGAGAGATCTCTTTTGTAGATAGTTGATTATAGCTTGATTGATTGGAGAGATATTGAAATTGAGATTGAGTGAATTCTTTTATATCGCTCAAGATATTTTCACTGCCTTATTACTAGAAGAATGATCTTTAAAAATGTGCCATAGCTATGATCAATATTGATTCACTTACGGCTTTTCAACATCATTGAATTTATCCTTTGCCAGTCATATCGAGGATTTTTTTTCATTTTTTCGGTTGACCAACAGAAAAACTTGAATTTTCTTCTTTCTTTGTAAGAGTCTTTGTCCTTTCAAAGAGACTTCTGAAAGTAATATGAGGTAAAATTTGTGAAATTAAAGATTTCGAGATCAACAACTATTTTTCATGATAAATTGGCAAAATATTCTTGGAATCCTTGGTGAAAGAAATCGCTTGAGGTCTAAATGATATATCTGTGGCTAGATACTCCTCTCCTTTCCCCAAAGAAGAGACTCAAGCTTGACCCTTACCTGAATGGGTAATAAAATATACTCCTCTCTTCTCTGAAGAAGAGGTGTTTTTAAAATAAACTTTCGAAGAGAATAAAGTTTTCATCAAAACTCCCTGTCTCTAGGCTTCTGTTATGGAAATGTGGTCGCTAACAAAGGTTGGAAATGATATCATAAAGGAATGAGTCCATCACACTCTCCCTAGAAAAGGGGTCCTTGATGACGGGATGGCCTAACAAAAGACATTGGGGGTCACAAGGAGAATGAGCTTTCGTCAAAACTCTCCCTAAAAAAAGGGTTCCTTGTGTGATAATAAAGATTGTTTTGCAAACTGTTCGTGAAGCACGAGTCTCTTTAAACTCTCCCTAAAAGGTGTAAGACCCGCAATTTTTCAGAAAATATCTGAATAAAATTCATGAGGCATTTACCGGTAAAAATTGCATTTCTTCTCAGAATGCGAAACGAATCAATTCCTGCGAGCCAGTTATACTTAGGATATTCGTCGAATCACGAATATATCCTCAAACACTCTGGAAGCCATAACTTCCTACCTGAATGAAATCAAAGGATTCCTGCGAGCCAACTTTCTAAGTTACGTCAATACGAAGGGAATGGCGTACTCAGAATTTTTCGAAAAAAAATCGCCGGAAACCCGAAATTCTTGCGGGACCCACGGAAATATTGGTGGGACCCACAGAAATATTCCTCAGAAAATATCTGGTGGGACCCACAAAAATATCCCATGGAATATCCAAGTGGGCCCCACACCAAGGAACCTCTTGGAATTAAAAAGAAGCCAAAGGGGTAGAATGGGCATGGAAAAACCCAAGAGGAGGTGGGCTTGGGCTATAAATAGCCCTCCCCACTCTCTCTCTTCTCATAAAAATTGACCCCCTCTCTATCTTGCCTTCTCTCTCTCTCCTAAACCTCCCCTACCTAGCCTAGCCCACCTGACCTGGTCTGAGCCTGCCTGACTTAGCCTGAGCCTGCCTGACCTGGTCCTAACCCACCTGACCTGGGTCTGAACCCACTTGACCTGGTCCAAACCCAGTTGACTTGACTTGAACCTAGTTGGGTTTAAAGTCAAAGTCAAAGTCCTTTTTGGTCCAGATTCCGGTTTGGATTTCTGAACCCAGACTTAGCCTACTTGAGCTGAGTTCGAACCTGCTGAACCCAGTTGACTTAGATCAAACCCTGTTTGATTCAAACCACTTAGGTTGAGTAGCTTGACCTACTCTACCTCTTTCTCAACTAAGTCAGCTTCATCTGACTTAGTCTGACCTCTCGAAGGAAGGCTCGAAGCCAAAGAAGCAACCCGGAGCCGTTTCTTCCACGATTTGAAGTAAGTTCGCTTCGTTGATCCATCTCTCTCAAGTATTTGATTGTTTGTATATAGAATATACTTTCTGAAGTAGTATCTTGCTTTAGTTCTTGATTGAGCCCTTTTTGGACACTTCGGTGTTCACCCGCTCATCTCGTAACTATCGTCGGATATATCTATGTTCAAACACGCAGTATATGCGTTCTTCAAAATGGTATCTCGCTTTAGTTCTTGGTTGAGCCCTTTAGGACACTTCGGTGTTCACCCGCTCGCCTCGTAACTATCGTTGGATGCGGATTTAGGTGTATATCTGCTGATTCTGCCGACGCGTCTTATATCGCACAGGCTATGTAATTTACCTTTGCCGTCGCGTCGTATGATGCCAAGGCTCCCTGTTTTCTGTACTTCCGATTACTGCACTTTCGATTATGCATTTACTTACGCCGTCGCGTTGAACGATGCCAAGGCTCCTGCTTTCTGCAATGTATTTACTTACGCCGTCGCGTCAAACGATGCCAAGGCTTCTGCTTTGTTATATATGTAGAATATTTCGTTCAGTTACACACCCTGAACAATAGTATATGCATTTCTTTACGCCGCCGCTGTATAAAGCACAGGCTTCTGCTTATACTACATATATAGCACATAAATGAGCGTTCAAATGGAGATCAACTCCAAATCGCCCATGCGATTCCTTGACCGCTCCTCGTTCAAGATTCTGCTTGACGAATGAAGCCCCTATTGGAAAGGCTTCGCTTTTTGGCAAAATGCTCTTTACGTAAAGACTAAGTTAATTACGTATGGCCTGGCTATGGCCCAGGGTTCCTGCAACCTTGATGGATGCAAAGTACGCACAACGGTGCCCATCCATTTCCCGAATTAAGCGTGGCGATTTCCTACCAAAGAGGGGAGATGCTACTGAAATGGATAAAAGAAACGCACGCTTTCTCCGTAAAAGAGAGGAAGTGCTGCTAAAATTTCTGAAGAAGCTAAGAATAGCTCAGAAAGAACGTAGCAGGATACTCTGACATATAGCAGAGTGCTACCCAGTTCATGGTTTGCCCTCTACAACGTAGAAGGGTTCGTCGCACCACTGCCGGTAGAGCAGAGGAGGTGCTGACGAAATGGTTGGCAGAAGAGCTGCCTGAACCAATGGAACGGCATAATGATGTCCGTTGATGGAACGATGCCAGATCGGCTCGTATCCTTGTGCCTGCAAGGGCACCTTGCTCGTAAGGGCCGCTGAGCCGGAGTAGAGGTTGCGCCTTGTCTAGGTTTGGACTCGTTGCGTAAAAATACGCCGAGTAGCCAATCTATTTAGATCGAGTCATATGCATGCTCATTGAGAACGGTTACGCAACCAGACTCGTAAGGGCCGAAGAGCCAGAGTGTGTTGTTTCCACCCAAAGAGGTGTGATACTCGTGGTGGCCGAAGTGCCAAGAGCGGTGTTCTGCATGCATATGAATAAGACTTAAGGTCTCACATACCCCGCGGTTGAAAATCGTGTTAGGGGTACCCCCTCAGTAATGACTGTGTTGGGGCAGACTGAATGGGGTCGGGTACATACTCCCGTAGTGCTGAAAGCACGGGCTGCCTAAATGGCATGCAGATTCTGTCCAAGTAATTGTAAGACTAGCAGACCCCTTCAGGAATTATGCCCACTGTGGAATGACAGTGATGGTACAGCCTTGAGTGACACGTATTTTACTTTGGACCTGATAGAGTCCACGATGGCCTCAGTCACTCATGGGTTTTGGGGTCGTGGCTATCCTTAAGATCTAAGGATTGAACCCAACTACTGCAAGTAGAGGATGCATCCGAATATGGGCCTAGTAGGATTCTCCCAGTTGAAACACACTGCCCTACTATGGATAGGGTCAATAGGCCTCTGAGGTATCTAAAATACATAGAATAATCAACCCCCAGAACGTCGCGTTGATGCCCGGACAATAGCTCTACCTGCGTACCAAAGGCGGGAGCGGTTAATTATCAAACAATGCATTAGTTCTAGGTACAGCGATGTTTTGAATGTATGAGTGGATGACGTGTTGAGTCAGTCCTGCATAACCTTTGTGAAGGTGTCATGTTCGGTATACTACTGGACCGACTCGGCAAAGACCCGTGTTGTATCCGCACGACTAAGCGAAGCTCGAGGAGTTGTCCTTAGATGCATGGGATACGGATGTGCCAAGTATGAAGACTTGAGCTAGACATCACTTTGAGACCCGGAAGAGGTCATGGCTAAGTCGTGGAGACTTAAGCGGCTATTCAAATCACAGCCCTGAAAAGGCTTGCTCTAAGTCATGAAGACTTGAGCGGATGTTCAACTCATAGCCCTGAGGAGGCTCCTGCGATATACGCTAAGTCTTGGAGGCTTGAGCGTCGTTATTGCGCATTGCGACCCTGAGTGGTCATTATTGTATTTGAGTTGAATGGATGTATGACTGCATGCTTACCAGACCATCAGTGGTTCTGACCCCGTTTCATGGGGATTTCAGGTGTTGTACCTGCGTGGCGATATGCGGAGCAAGGCGGCATCGAGTTCCAGGGTTTCTCTAGACAGAGTTGTACTGTTTCCTTTTTATTGAACTTACACTGCTTTTCTAAGCAGTGGTGTTGTAATAAACAAGTGGTTTTCGATAAATGGAACACTTTGGTGGTCAATGAGTTGTTTGGCCACATACCTGCAACGTGCTCGGAGTTTTCTAAAACTGATGACTCATTATCGTCTGATTCCGCTGCAAAGAAAAAAAAAAGAAATTCATGAAAATTTTAACTTAGCTTTGTTTTGGAAATCCGGGGCGTTACAAAAGGAGTTCAACGAACGAACAATAAAGACATGTGAAAGGAGCGAGCTCCCTCGAACTCTCCCTAGAAAAAGGGTTCCTTGCAAGAAAAAAGATTGATAATTGATTTTTGAGCTAATTGGCAGACGAATTCGACACAAAGGTCGAATCTTGAAAGACCATGATTGGCGGATGCGACCCGTAGGTTGGAAAATAATGATTAACTTTGGTAGAATTGATAACCCTAAGGTTTGCTTGATAAAATTGATCGATAAACTTTGATTGACCCGGAGCTTTGGTTGACAAACTTTGTATTGATCTTGGTGTGGAATTAGTATAAAGCTTGAATTTGAAAGAATAACAAATACAAATGCAGGAGTTGGTAAAAGAACCAATGCGAGATTGTATTTTGTAAAAAGACCAATTTGAAAATTGGATTTAACTGGACTAGTGTAAAACTGAGTTCGGCAGGAAGATTCAAATCAGAATTCAAATCTTCAAGGGAAAACTAAATGAATTGGATTTTGAAAGAAAATTCGAATCGGAACTCGGATCTTCTAGACTAATTACTAAAATTGCAAGAAAGTTCGAGTAAAAATTTGAATCTTTAAAGGAAAGCTAGACGAATTGGATTTGGAAGAAAATTTGAGTCGAAACTCTAATTTTCTAGACCAATTCTGACATTTGAATTGGATTTGGCAAAAAAATTGAGTCAGAACTCGAATCTTCTAGACCAATTCTGACATTTGAAGGAAAGGAAATTTGATAAGTGTAAAGATGAAATTTTGGACTAGTTCAACCAGTAAGAAACTGGATCTTGGAATAGCTTAACCAATAAACACAAGATTTAAAAAAAGTACTAGCATAAGCACTGGATTTTGAAAGATTACCAGCATGAGCACTGGATTTTGAAAAATTACCAGTACAAGCACTGGATTTTAAAAAATTACCAGTACGAGCACTGGATTTTGAAAAATTACCAGTACCAACACTGGATTTTAAAAAATTACCAGTACCAGCACTGGATTTTGAAAAATTACCAGTACGGGCATTGGTTTTTAAAAAATTACCAGTACAAGCACTGGATTTTAAAAAATTACCAGTACAAGCACTGAATTTTGAAAAATTACCAGTACGAGCATTGGATTTTTAAAAAATTACCAGTACGAGCACTGAATTTTGAAAAACTATCAGTACGAGCATTGGATTTTTAAAAAATTACCAGTACGAGCACTAGATTTTAAAAAATTACCCATTGATTGTGATGGGAGATTTTTGATCTTCGCCCTCATGATGCTTGGACAACTTGCCAGGGTCTCAGGATTTATCCCTTATCCTGAATGTGTATTTGATGTAAACGAATGCCAATGGATGCAAATGAATGCAAATGAATGCAGGTGAATGCAAATAGATGCAAATGGATATAATAAATGCAAATGAATGGTGGAAGATTTTGATCCTGCCTGCATACAGGATATTCTAAATAAAAGAGAAGTTTCATAACAAAAGATGCCCCAGTGTATTCCGGTAGGAAGATGTTCAAATAAAGAATAATTTAATCATCATTGAAGGAAATTCGTTGAATAATAGAAAAGGTAGAATAAAAGTTTTCTAAGTGTAGAATTTCTTCAGATGTCAGGCATTGATAGGATCGGGTAATTCTACCCCGTTCGCATTAATCAGATGATATGAATTGCGTGGTAACGCTTCTTTGACCACGTAGGAACCTTCCTAGTTCGGTGACCATTTGCCATGCGGGCGGTGCTTGAGATGAGCTGTAGATCCAAGGACCATGTCATTAACTTGGAATCTTCTTTCAATGACTGACTTGACATATTGCCTAGCTATCCTCTGACGATAAGATTGAGCATGCTCTGCTGCTTTGAGTCTTCTCTCATCGAGTAGATCAAGCTGTATAAACCTCTGCTGCTGATATTGATCGTGTGGTAGTTCTAGTAATGATGCGAATTTAAGAGCGGGCTTCTGAACATGAAGAGGCAGTACCACCTCGCTTCCATAAACAAGCTCTGAAGGAGTTGCATTGGTCGGGGTCCGAATGGTGGTTCGATATGCCCAGAGTGCATCATAGATTTTCTCATGCCAATCATGACCTGTCTCAATGGTTCTTTCCAAAATGAATTTTGTTTATAGCTTCCGCCTGACCATTCCCTTGGGGATAGTAAGGAGCTGAGAAATGATGATGAATTCTGAATTTCGAACAAAAAGTCTTCATTCTCTCATTCTTGAAATGAGTACCATTATCTAAAACAATATCATGTGGTATGCAAAAATGGAAAAGAATATTCTTATGGATGAACAAGACTACATGTCGGCCTTCCACTATACGCAAAGTGACAGCCTCGATCCACTTGGTGAAATACTCTCTCGCGGCTAGAAAATACTTATGGCCATTGGAAGCAGAAGAAGTAATTGGGCCTACAACATCGAAAGCTCACATAGAGAATGGCCATGGAGATACAATTGATTGTAAATATATGGTTGGCGCATGGATGAAAGGTGCGTGCATCTGGTATTGAACACACTTCTTCACGAAACGATAGCAGTCTTGTTGCATAGTTTTTCAATAATACCCTGCCTGAATGATCTACTTAACAAGAGTTTGATAACTGATGTGGCCACCAAAAATACCTTTGTGCGCTTCTCGTATGACTTCTTTGGCTTCATCTTCATCCAAGCATCTGGAATACTCGGTGCTGAACCCACTACGATAAAGAACATCAGTAAGAATAAAATATCAGGCAGACATGCATTGAATCGCTTTCTGTTCCATCTTTGTCAATTCTAGTGGAAGCTCACCAGTCTTGATGAAATTTTTGATATCCTGGTACCAAGGCTTCTTCTTCTGCTTCGTTTGGTTGACTTGCATGAATGGAATGAAGGCAGGTTTATCGAGTCTGCCAATTTCAAAAGAGCGACATGATTCCCATCTCTGAAAGACATAATGGAGCCTAGGCTGGCTAAGTTGTCAGCTATTTGATTAAATTCTCTTTTGATATGAAAAAGTTGGAATTCATCGAAGCTATCGATGAGAGCTAGAAAAATTTTCTAATAAGAAAGTAGCTTATGATCTTTTACCTGCCATTCAACTTTGACTTGACTGATGACAAACAACGAGTCACCGAAAGCATGCACTCTCTTAACATTAAAGTCTTGCAGAATTCTCAAACCTTGTCTTAAAGCTTCATACTCGGCCATGTTATGAGTGCATTGGAAATCGAGTTTGAGGGAGAAAGGGATCATCTCCTTCTCGAGTGTGATTAATAAAATCCTGATCCCTATACCAGCCATGTTCTTGGAACCATAAAAAAATAGACTCCAAACTGGAGATTGCTGAACATTATGAATGCGCTCATCAGGGAAATCATCCTCGGCCTTCACATCTTCTAACAAAGGAAAATCGGCTAGCTGGTCGGTGATAGCCTGGCCTTTAATTGACTTTTGGGAGACATATTCTAAGTCATATTGCATCAATAGGACTTGCCACTTGGTGATCCATCCACTGAGAAATGGTTGTTTCAGAATATACTTGAGAGGATTGAGCTTTGAGAGAACCTTGACTTTTGAAGCTAACAAGTAATGTCTCAATTTCTGACACATCCAGACTAGTGCTAGGCATGTCTTCTCTATCTGAGAAGACTTCTTCTCGTAGTGAATGAAAGTCTTGCTTACATAGTAAATGACATGCTCTACCCGACTGCCTTCTTCATATTATGCCAAGAATCCGCTACAAAAGGTTTGATTGACTGAGACATATAACAAAAGAGGCTTTCCCAATTCTGGCGACTTCAGAACGGGAGGATTGAGGAGATACTTCTTGATGCGTTTGAATGACTGCTGACATTCTAGTCCCCAATCAAATTTCACCCCTTTTCTGAGTAGATGATTGAATGGTGTTGAAAAACTATGTTTTGATGATGCATATGTGATATGATAAATATGATATGCTTTCATGTATGAAACTGAATATGTTACAATATAACTGAATAAGATGTGCTATGAATTCAATGTGTATTTGATGCAAGGATCCTTCATTTGAAGATAGTGAAGCCTTTATGTTCAAGTACAACATCCTGATGCAATTATACTCGTGGATTAAAGAAAAAGCTTGATGAGCCAAAGAGATGCATTAAAGACTATCCAAGTTGATCGGCTACCTCAAGATTTTTTTTAGTCTTTTATAACAGAACCTTCATAAGCATGCATGCATATTTCATATTAGAATATATGTTATACACAAAAAGACAAGCTTTCATAAAAGTAACCGTTTGAGTATATTGTATTATTTCAAAAAAGACCTTCTAGAACAATCATTGTACTTTCTAAAAGCATTTATGGAAAAAAATAAAAGTTGACAAGATAAGAACACTCACATATGAATTGTTGACTTTTTCAAAAAGAAGCATTAATTATATTTCAAAAAGTTAATTCAAAGAAATGACCATTAGTAATTTAAATCACTCAAGTATTCCTACAAGCACTTATGAAAAACACAAAATTGACAAGATATAAAAGCTCATGATTTCAAAAGCATTTATGTAAGAAAAGACAAAATATGAAAATATGTATTAGTTTATAATACACAAACATTTTTCGTAAGATATTTGTGGTTCTTTCTTCAAAGCATTTACTCAAGAAAAAACCATTTGAAAAATGAGTAGTACAAAGAGCATTTATTGTACTTTCAAGTATTTACTCAAGAAATGACGATTTGTGTTTTAAGTCTTATTTTTTATACTCAAACATTTAATGTACTACAAGTCATTTATTTAAGAAATGGCAAATTACATTTCTCATTTCAAAATATGTAAAACATTTAATGTACCTCAAATCAATTTAGAAATGATGATTTGAGAAAACAATCATCATTCTTTAATACACAAATATTTATTGTTAAACTAAACATTCATTTAGGAAATAACAATTTGAGATAATGAATATTATAACACACAAACATTTATTGTTTTTCCAAAGCATTTAATTAAGAATGACAACTTATGAAAAAGTAAAATAGTACACAAATTATTGTACTCTCTTTTTCATAAAAGAAAGGATGTTTTAAAAGACAAAGTGAGACGTATCAAAGAGTACTCTCATCTGAAATAGTCTTTTAATAAGAAACTCAACTTTTTCTATACCTATATATACAAACAAAAAGATGTCAAAAGATATACACACAAAAAATATTTTTGAGATAACACTCAGAGCTTTGAAAAAGAGAAAAAGAAAGAGAAAGAGAAAGAGAAAGAAAGAAACAGACAAAGAAAACTCTCTGACAAAAATCAAGTGTGTATTTGAGAAAGCAAAAGAATATTTTTTGTTCTCCAGAGTGATTATGCTACCTACTTTTTTAAGAGAGAACATTCTGTGAGAATCTTCTGAAAAGAGTGATATTATTATACGTGCTTTCATATTCTGCATATCATTCTGAAGGTTCTATAGGAAAGTATTGCAACTTTCTGTTTTATTGTTGATTTCCTTCTCGGGAATTGAGAAGAAGACCTCTGTGTATGAGGGTGTTATACCTCCTTCTGGTTTGAGAAGAAAACCTCTATGTTAGAGGGTGTTGTTTCCTTCTCGGGTTTAAGAAGAAGACCTCTGTAAGAGGGTATTGTATTATTTATCCCGTAACAAGGATTAAATAGTGGAAAGCTGTGATTATTGCAAAATTTTTCCTCTAGGTTCCCTCTTTTCCTTCTCTTTGCCCTTCTAGCCTCTATTTCCTTTTTGAAAAGGAATAAATGATAGAAAAGAAAAGAAAGAAGTGAGAGGAACTCTTTTGCAAAGGTCTCACTTGACCTAAATTTTGAAATTACTTGCCTCCATTTTTGAAAATTTGTGAGAAAATGAAGAGACGATATTCGCTCGTCGGTACGAGGTTCGACCATTCTTGGCGCCTTTACTAGGGGTAATCGAACCAAGGATCAAACTTATGCCTTTTACTTTTCTTAAATATAGTCTAAGAATTTATTCTAAGTCTAAAAATGCACGAAGAATCATGCTTGTGCAATGCAAATGCAAAGATGTATGCTTTTGAGAAGAATAATTTTAGAATTTTTGAGATTTATCCAAGTGATTTTTGAAATAAACTTGAAGATACTTGGAGAAATTATTCAAAAAGGGTTTTAAAATTGGTTTGAGAAAGTTAGATTCGGAATCTAACTTAGAACTTTGAACAATGGATCTGGAAGAAGAGACTTTGAAATTCTAAGTCTTGGAATAATCAGAGTTTGGAGAATAAATTTTGGATGAAGAGAAAAGGAGAATTGAAATTCAAATTTAGAATTTTTGAAGTAAGAATGGAATTTCAAAGTTAAGATGAACTTTAAATTTAAGTTTAAATCTAGATTTCGAAATTGAGATGGAATTTCGAAATAGAATTGAATTTCGAATTTAAAGTCTAAATTTAAAATGGGACTTGGATTTTAAGAAATCTAGGTGGAATTTGAAAATAGGATTGGATTTGAAATTTGGAGTTCAGGATGGAATTTAAATCTGAAATATGGAATTTCAAGATGAAATTGGATTTGAAATCTGGAATCCTAGATGGAATTAGATTTGAAAATCTGGAATCTGAGATGAAATTGGATTTGAAAATCTGGAATCCAAGATAGAATTGGATTTGAAATCTGGAATCCAAGATGGAATTGGATCCAAAATCCAGAATCCAAGATGGATTTGGATCCAAAACCCAGAATCCAAGATAGAGTTGGATTTTAAATCTGGAATCCAAGATGGAATTGGATTTGAAATCTGGAATCCAAGATAGAATTGGATCCAAAATTCGGAATCCAAGATGGAATTAGATCTAAAATCTGAAATCCAAGATGGAATTTGGAATTTAAATCTAGAATCTAATATGGAATTGAATTTTAAATCTGGAATCCAATATGGAATTGGATTTGAAGTCTGAAGTCCTATACAGAATGGGATTAGAGGATGGATCTGGATTTTGGGAACCCAGATGGAATTTGGATTTAGATTCAAGAAATCCAGATTGAATTTGATTTTGGAAGTGGATTTGAGAAATCCAAGTGGAATTCGAAAATATAGAGTTGGGTTTGAGAAATCCTGATTGAATTTGAAAATTGTACTTGAATTTAGCATTAATCTTAATCTCAAAGTGATTTGAAGATTAAAAACTCAGAAGATTTCAAAAGAACTTGGGGATTTGAGAACTTTAAGTGAGGAATAAAAAAAAACTTGGTTTAAACTTGATTTTTTGAAATAAGGTGATGAATCTGGGATTTCAAAGTTGAATTGAACTTTGAAATTCAATCTTGTATATTGAATTGAATTTGAAAATGAATCCTAAAAATGAATTTGGAATTTCAAAGTTGAATTGAACTTTGAAATTTCATTTGAATTGGAAATTGAATTTTGAATCTAGAAATGAATTTGAAATTTCAAAGTCGAATTGGACTTTGAAATTGAAGTTTGAATTTTGAAATAAGACATATTTGAGAATAGAAAGATGAATTTGAATTTTTAAATAAGAATTGAATATTGATCTGAGAAATGAGCAAATATTTGAAGAATTATGTCAAAATCACTTGGGTTTTTTAAGAAAATTTGAAATAATTTAAAAATAATGATACAATTCTATCCTAAATGATGAATGAATTAAAAGAATATTTGAAAAAGCATATTTCATTCTTTAGGAGAATTGAAATAAGATTGAAGATATAATACATTCCTGACTATGGTCATAAAATGTATTATAAAAATCATCTGTATTTAAATTCAGATAAAGAATAAAATATATTTTGGTGCCTTTATAGAGTTTGAAATGAAATTAACTTTCAATATATCTTGACTATGGCCATTGATATGTATATTAAGTCAATTTCAAGTTAAACTCTGATAAAGGAAGAAAAATTCATAAAATATGATGATTTTTGAAAAAGATCCAGTGTGGATCGAATGTTATTTCATAAAAGATGAAAACCCTAAGTTTTGTTCACATTTTGACTATGGCCATAAATGCAAATCGTCAACTTAGGATCTAATCACCTTTTATTAGAATGGTGCACGTGCCATTCGTATTCTCATTCGTGAATTTTTGAAATAAAAGGAAAATAATATGAAACAGATAATTCATTGTATTTACATGCTCATGCTTTCTAATCTAAGCTAGAAATATAAATTTCTCATTGATATCTAGCTATTACAATATTGGAATTGTATTGAAATTCAAATTCCTAATCTAGGAAAAGGAATTCAACAATTTATATCACTCCTGCAAAATAGAGTTAGCAAAAAAAGATAGAAGTTGGGAAAATATCACATTGAACCTAGAATGCAATTAATGAAATACTTATGCATATGTTTTATATTAATAAGGAAACATTCATATGCATCTAAATATGATGTTCATGCTAAATGAGAAATCTACATGGCATATTAGACATATATTTGTAAACAACATGGCCAATGCAAAGACATCTATGTAACTGATATGCCACTTGTGAAGGAGTGAGGATGCACATGTTGTGGAATAGTGACAATAGTTGTGAAGGGAAAGTGTTGAGAGTGAATGAAGCTGCTGACTTTGTAATGAAGGGTAAAGGTTGTGATGCTGGGTTATATTAAAGGCAATAAATGCAGTGGAAAAATGGGAACATGGGCAGTTGCTGTAGAGAGGTGGGTATATTATTGGAAATGAAGGAGTAGGTGTACAGGATAACAGGTCCACAACAGATATATGGAGACAGCATGTGAAGGTGGCTGTGAAGAGAGTAGGTGCTATGCAATAGGTGGGACTGTGTATATGTAACAGTGCATTTTGCAGGTGTAAAAGTGTACTACGCAGTGAAAGATGATCATGGAATGCTGGGGATTGGAGTGTACAGGAATTTTAAAGTGGGTAGTGAATCACAACAAGGTGTTGTAGGTAAGGAAATGTGAATGATGTTGCAAGAGGTACAACAGGGAAAGAAGGTGTAGGGAGAGATGGAATAGCAGGAGATGTCAATGGGTGCATTCTGGTTTCCAGAAAGATGAGCAAAACTTACAATTGTGGGCTTTGGTTTCCATGGCTTGCTAGGTCCATCTTTTTGGGGACTGATAAGTGGTTGTTTTGGAATTTCCATGCTCATAATAAAATAGGTTGTAAACACCACACCAAACCTAGCAAGCTCATTGGGATCTCTTGTCCTATTGCTTCCATGATATGTAAGAACTGAACGTTTAGTTTTGTCTGTAACTTTATTTTCAGTTCTTCAGCCCTATTGTCGAAGGACACCTGTCGGACACACCACCAGTGTTCCAGCTGGTGGCCTCCCCTTACATACCAAGGGAATGCTTCTGCTTTTTAATGGCTTTGGTTTCGAACTAACTCCAGAATTCCCAACCAGCTTCTCTGAATCAGGTTCTACAGTTCCATTGTCTTCATCTAAATCCAGAGCTTCAGATTTAACATTAGCAATTTCCTCTGACCTGGCCTTGGAAGATGGGGACTTCTCCATTAGTATGAGGGAGAGTGTTGATATTGTTTTACCGAGACCCCGATCATCCATAAGAATGCCACTAGAGCAGTGCAAACAACAATTTCTTTTTGGCAACATCCATGACAAGGCTATCCTCTGGTGCCTCGGGAGAGGCATTGCTAGAACTCCATCTAGGGGAATTGGCTTCTTTCTTTGGCTGGGGAAAGATCCTGTAAAGCTAACCTGTAAGTTATCCTTTCATCATATATCCTTACTCTTTCCTCCCCTATTCCAACGTGACGAAAAAGAGTCACCAAAAAGAAAAACAGGTGGCAGAATAGTATGAATCTTGTCCTGCCTTGACACTATAGGTGGATATCTTATATCATCAAAATATAGAGATTGGCTTCTCCTTTTCCACATCTGAATTGCTTGCAGAGGAATTGACATCTGACGTTGAATGCTTGTGAGGAATGTCCATAAATGGAATTCCTGATGTTTCTTGAACAAAAAGGTACCACATCAGCACCAAAATTTTCTCTACTTGTAAAAAAAACCAGCAAATGATGGTCATAAACATTTTTAATATTCCCAAAAATTCTAGAGGCTTTCCTTATCGAAGTGGATGGATGATCATTGATTGAGCTTTCGTTCTGGAGATCTTGAGAAGTTAAAGCAAAATTCAAGTCTTCGGCAGATTCTTCAGCACCCATGTGGAACGAGAACTCACTTTTCATATTTTCCAATATGTCGTCATTATCGCTATCCGAAGGAGTAACATCCACCACACACTCAGAATCTGGCACAAAGTCTATGTCTTCTGCATCAAAAATGGAAACAACACAATTTAATGATCGATTATGCGGAGGATTATCAACACCCTGAGAGGGAGTAGGAAGAACAAGAATCTCTATTGCACTCTTAGAACTCTTTTCTTGCTCCAAAGATGACAGCGATAGCCAACCCGAGTTGGGAAATCCACCATCATTGCTCACTAGGGGCTTTACATCCACTGGTTGTTCATTTAACAATCCACCTTCATATGTTTGATTGGTATATACATCACCAGATCTACCAAAACTGTATGAAATCACAAGAGAAATTAATTTTTCCTCATCTGTCTGTAATCTTTCATTCTATGCACTATCTTCATACATTGGATCAACATATACATCACCCGATCTATTCATGCCATCTCAGAGCCAGAAATGAGTAGTCTATATCGTTGTCACCCCTGATTACTAGGAATTCCAAGTTGTTTAAAGGAGACCATGGAACAAATCTAGGTAGACCAGCTTTTGATGAAAATGACCAGGGATGTTGGTAGAGGTAATATGTTATACGTGTAGGTTATACAAATGGGAATGAGATGCTGGGATGTTTGTGGTGCTGAAGTGCAGCAGTGGTCACTGTGGATACGAGATATGATGGAAATGACAATGCCTCGTGAACAACTATAATGGAGCGATCGATGAATGCAGAAAATCGAGCAACGATGGAGCAACTAACCATACATTCTATGAAATAATTAAAGGAAACACAAATAAACACAGAAATGACTTAATGGAATAATGGACTCTAAAAGGAAAAGAGAACATGATAAAAGGAATTAGTTGAAAGAAGGCCAGCATATGCATGCCCGATCATGGAGATTTGGACTGCCCATTTCTTGAATGTTATTCAACACAACTTGAACCATGTGCTTGAGACCCCTAAGTTGGTTTCTTAGGGAAACATATCAGTGATCTCAAGCCAACATTTGCAATTGCATCAGCGCTGGTTCCTCTGGGAAATTTTCCAAGAAGCTCTCAAGGAGCTCATCAATTCTTTTTGCATACTCACCAATTATCCAAATCGTTGATTCCTTGGCCTTAAGCTCATCTAAAGTGTCCTGTGGATGATCGGTGCATTTCCCAGGTCTATGAGATCTTCAGGCAAATCTTGAACTGGGAGAGGAGTAGCGGATGGTGTAGATGTATAACTCAAATGGGAGGTATGCATAGGAGTGCGCATATATTAAAAAAAAACTTTAGAAATAGCAAAATGTTGTTAATGAAATCATCAAATTATTGAGAGATAAAATAAAGGTAATGTAATTCAAAATAAGGAAAGCATGGATCGCATAGAGGAAGCTGAAACAGCAGAGCCAGGGGACTGTGAGATCATGTTTTTATGAACCTGACCAATGTATGATGAACCATCCACAAGATCAAATCGATCCTGATGATTTCTTGCAACAAACAATTATGCTTAAGATAAATAAGGAAGCAACTGACGTATAATGAAACAGTCACACAGTCAGAAGGAACATCCAGCAAAACAATAACATCAGTGGATGAATTGATGGGAGTGCAAAGACACTAATACTAATCAATCACATATAATGCAATATATGAAACAAAACAGGAAACCCAAAACATGAATCGGAAGTCAATATGAGCGTATACATAAGAAATCGTATATAACAAACCATTAAAATGAAAAGAGAGATCAAACGTTGAATCTAATATAAACATCAAAGGTGAATGAAAAATTAAAAATGAGAAAAAGGGAACGGGGTATGAAAAAAAAAACAAAACAAAGGGGAGATACTGAACCAAATATTCAAATCACCTAAGTATAAAGAAATTTTAAAAGTGAAGAAAATGAAATGTTTTGGAATCAGAGGTTCCATTGTTGTAGCACAGGGATGTGTTGGGGTTGCAACAAGCAACCCAACATTCATCCATGGTGCGTTAATGGGGGAAAATCAAAAAATTAAAAAAATAAAGCAGAGAAAGTAAAGGGGAAAGAGTAAAGTAATTGGAGAGATGAAATCAAAATCCAGATGAATCGGCGATGCCATTGCGAGGCATCATCGATCATCAATACATAAGGAAAGATATTCAACAAAAATCGAAAATCCATAGAAATAACTGTTGGAAATTAAAATGTAGAAGAATCACATGTAAAAAAAATGAAAATAGAAAATCAAACTATAAACATGCGTTAAAACCCATGAGAATCAAAGAAATTTGTATATAAACGATGAAAAGGAGGAGGAAAGATGAACGACGACTTACCTCAGTTTTGCAGGGTTTTTGAAGGAGGGAGGGGAGGTCTTCCTTCAGTAACTCCAAGAAAGATCTGAGAAATGGGGTTGAGAGGAAAGGGGATCAGAGGGAAGGAAGGAGGCGGATCAGAGCGCAATGGGGAGGTGAATGGCAGATGAAGGAAGAGGAGTTTGGTGGTTGTTTATATAGAAAAGGGAGGAAAGATCGAGAAGGGAGAGACAGAGAGAGAGAGAGAGAGAGAGACTTTTCGTAACAGAAATCCGTTAGAAGAAATTTATAAAAACGGTCCCCTGAGTTTTCAACATTTTCACCCTAGTGGTTCTTTTCAAAAAAAAATCTCAAAAGATGGTTTTAACTACGAAAATGTTTTCAAAAAGAGGTTTCTAGGCTATTTTTTTTGTATTTTCTTTGTATTTCTATCTTTTTTTTTGTATTTTTGAAATAAAGCTTTTGAAGTTGTGGAGAAAATAAGCGGTTTCAAAATATTTTTATAAAATTTGAAAATATTTGCAAAAGAGGGGTTTTCTAAGAATTCAGGGTTAAACTTTAGGAATTTCTTCAGAAAATGGACCTCGATCCAGAGTTTTGAGAAAATATTCGAGTTTTGGACCTCGAATTGAGGAATATAGAACAGTGGATCAAAATGAATATCGGATGGACTGTCTGATCCATTCAAAAATTATTTTTGGTATTTTCATAATTTTGTTTGAAAATTGGATAACAAGGCTCAGATTTGGATTTTGATATTGGTTTCGGATCCAAAATTGAGTCAGATATAGAAAATAGATTTCGATTCCAGTGAATCCGATAAATAACTGGAATTTTGATCAAAACTGACTCAATTATTCAGAAATGGAGGCTAGGGGCAAAAAGAGAATTTTTATAAAATTTGGAAAAATTTGGGGTGTTCACAGATGCCCCTCTTTGCTACTAAGCCGGTTGAAAGCCGAGCTTAGTGGCAAAGAAAACACTCTAAATTTTTTAAAATGCCCTAGTCAGAAAATCTGAATCGGGTGTGGAAGAATTTATTTTGAAGACAATATTTCTTAGGCTTGACACCTTATCCTGAATGGCTTCGGGGAGACGAAATCCTCAAAAATGATATGACTGGATAACAGAAATGAGGAAATCATGATGGTACTTTGGGTGAAGATCCCAGAATGGTGAGGATAGGAATTTTGATCATGTGTCATGGGTGAGACAAGATAAGCTTTTTGGAATGACTCATGTTTAGCCCTTAACCTGGATGGGACGAAGATATATCAAGATGAATTTTATGTTCTACCCTTACCTGAATGAAAAAGGAATACATGAATACTTTGATGGGACATTTTTGAGAAAAATGTCTCGTGAGATGAAGCTCAAGTATGATCCTTTCTTGGATGGATACGAAGAGCATGGACTCCACGACGGAGAAAACCATGATGGGACTGGAAGAATTACCTCGTCAAAATAAGATTCAGGTTTAACCCTAACCTGAACGAATGATACCTCGTGACAAAACAAGGTTCAGGCTTAACCCTTAACCTGAAAGGGACAATACCTCAAGGAGCGAGGTTCAGGCTTAACCCTTAACCTGAAAGGGACAATATCTCATAGAAAAACGAGGTTTATGCTTAACCCTTAACCTGAAAGGGACAACCATACGGAATCCTCGAACGAAGAAACCATGATGGGACCTTCAAAGTTTGGACGAACAAATCCGAGAGGGGTTTGTGAAAGGAAGAAAGGGGGTTCCCTAAAGCTTGGAAAAGGGATGATCTTGGGCGCTTCATTGCTTAGACTAAATCAGCTTTTAAAATAGATGACCTCTCGCAGAAACTGTTCAGGTTTAACCCTTAACCTGAGTGAGATAAATACCTCAAGAAGCGCAACAACTCTTTTTGAAAATATACACAACGCTAGGTTGCATCAAAATAGATATTGAATATTTATTTTATTTTTGAATAGCTAGAAAATTTTGCCAATATGATGAAATTATAGTTGATTCAGATGTTTGAAGATGTGTATGTATGTGCGAAAGTCATTCTCTCTTTTACCTAGAGTACTTCCTCCAATGAGGTTAACTCCCATGATTCAAGAGTCACGTTCAAATTTTTAGCGTTGTTGATTTTCTTCAAGAAAGCTATCCATTTCTTTGATATAAACAGAGAAGAAATACTCTTAATTTCATAAAAGCAAGCAGTGAAAAGATACTGATAAAAGAATTTTTGCATGAGAAAAGATGATTTCTGACAATTTTGGCAGTTTGATATCTGAGAGTTTTCCCACGATGATCTTTTTGCACTCTTTTTGAGTCATTGAGCTTTCTTGGGTTTTTGGCGAGGAGTTTATTACATCATCCTTCATTTTGAAGATGTCCTGACTTTTTTTTTTCTGGGAAGGGTACGTCACAAACTCCATCTTGGAGATGCTCTGATCCTTCTTTGTCTCAGGAATTATATTGATGATATTGGCTCATTGGTCAAAAATCTCTTGATGATAGCAGAAATCAAATATCTTTTAGGGTTTGTCGGGAGGTTCGTCGCATCCACCATCATTTTGACGGTGATCTGAACTTTCCGTGAAAAGATCTGTCACAAACTCTTTCATCTCGGAGATGATCCAAATCTTCTTTGGCCCCGGGGATCTAACTCATCCACCATTCTTCAACTTGATGATGATTGAGAGAACCCTTTTGCAGATATTTGATTGTAGCTTAAATGAATAAGGAGATATGGGCTGAGTGGATTCTTTTTATCACTCAAGATATTTCCACTGCCTGATTGCCAGTAAATCATCTTTAAACGCGCCATAACTATGATTAATATCAATTCGCTTCTAGCTTTTCAATATCATTGAATATTTCTTTCGCTAATCATACCAAGGATATTTCTTACGTCCTTTTGGTTGATCAACAGAGAAAAGATTTGAATTTTATCCCTTTTCGCAAAAAGCGTCACCCTTTTGAAAAGAATACTAGAGGTAATCTGAAGTGATTCTTTTGTGTAGTAAAATATTGGAATCAACAAATATTTTTAGCAAATTGGCAAAGTTTTCGAGAATCCTTTATGAAATAATCACTCAATATAGATTTTGATGGGACCTTGGGCTGAAATTTTGATTTTGGAAATCCCGACCAGTAAAACTGGATTTTGAAACACTGACCAGTGAAAGCTAGAACTTTGGACTTGCCGACCAGTGGAAAACTGGAACCTTTTATTTAATGACCAGCGAAAGCTGGAACCTTTGATTTAACAACCAACGAAAGTTGGGACTTTTGATTTAATGACCAGGGAAAATGGAACCTTTGATTTAATGACCAGTGACAAACTAGAACCTTTGATTTAATGACCAACAAAAGTTGGAACCTTTGATTTAACGGCCAGCGAAAGCTAGAACTTTTGATTTAACGACCAGTGACAAACTGGAACCTTTAATTTAATGTCCAGTGACAAACTGGAACCTTTGATTTAACGACCAGTGAAAACAGGAACCTTTTGATTTAACGACCAGTGACAAACTAGAACCTTCGATTCAACGATCAGTGACAAACTGGAACATTTGATTTAATGACCAGTGACAAACTGGAACCTTTGATTTAATGACCAATGAAGGAGCTGGGACCTTTGATTTAACGACCAACAAAAAGTTGGAACCTTTGATTTAGCGACCAACAAAAACTGGGACTTTTGATTTAACGACCAACAAAAGTTGGAACCTTTGATTTAATGACCAGTGACAAATTGGAACCTTTGATTTAACGACCAGTGACAAACTGGGACCTTTGATTTAACGACCAATAAAAGTTGGAACCTTTGATTTAATGACCAACGAAAGAGCTGGGACCTTTGATTTAGTGACCAGCGAGAGAGCTGGGACCTTTGGATTTAGCGATTTGATCTAAGATTGAGACTTTCTGAGAAACAACCAGTACGAGGATTGAGTTTTGCGAATGAACTTGATCTTTAGATTGAAAAATTTGAGAAATAGCCCGTGCGAGGACTGGGTTTTTCAAATGAACTTGGTCTTTAGATTTAAAAATTTTGAAAAATAACCAGTACGAGCACTAGGTTTTCCCAAATGAACTTGATCTTTAGATTGAAAATTTTGAAAAATGACCAGTTCGAGGACTGAGTTTTTTAAATGAACTTGGTCTTTAGTTGAAAATTTTGAGAGATAACCAGCGCGAGGATTGGGTTCCTCAAATGGACTTGGTCTTTAATTGAAAATTTTGAGAGATAACTAGTGCGAGGACTGAGTTCCTCAAATGAACTTGATTTTTATTTGAAAATTTTGAAAAATGACCAGTTCAAGGACTGGGTTCCAAAAATGGTTTGATCTAAGATAAAATTTTTGAAAATGACTAGTTCGAGGACTGAGTTATGAAAATGGTTCGATCTAAGATCAAAATTTTCAAAAATGGCCAGCTCGAGTATTGGGTTTTGAAAATGCACCAGTACGAGCACTGGATTTTGAAAATGCACCAGTACGAGCACTGAATTTTCAAAAATGTACCAGTACGAGCACTGGATTTTCCAACTGAGAGTTGGAAAGGAGACCGACATTCTTAAGATATTTTGGAGATCAAAGCAGGAATGATTGTGGGGGTTTCAGGATTATCCCTTATCGTGAAGGGAAATGGAATTTTGAAGAGAGATAACTTGAGGTTTGAATTTGAAAAGGATTCTTGATGAAAGATTCTTGATTTATGATCTAGATGGACCAGCATAGCCAGCTGTATGTGGTCCAATTTTTAGGGTTAACCCCTTATCCTGAACGGGGAATGAAGAAAATTTAGGAGAATTTTGAGGAAATCATGGAAAATGATTCAGGTTTATCCCTTAACCTGAGCGGAAAAGAAGGAAATACCTCGAAGGCTGAGGTTCAGGTTTTGTCCCTTAACCTGAAAGGGAAAAAAAAGAATACCTCAAAGGACGAGGTTCAGGTTTATCCCTTAATCTGAAAGGGGAAAAGAATACCTCGAAGGCCGAGGTTCAAGTTTATCCCTTAACCTGAAAGGAGAAAAGAATACCTCGAAGGACGAGGTTCAGGTTTATCCCTTAACCTGAAAGGGAAAAAGAATACCTCGAAGGCCGAGGTTCAGTTTTGTCCCTTAACTTGAAAGGGAACGAAGGAATTTGTGAAGAGATAACCTGAGACTTGAATTTAGAAGGAAAATGAAAGATTTATGATTTATGATTTATGATTTAGATGGACTAGCATAGTTAGTTGTATGCGGTCCGATTTTCAAGATTAACCCCTTATCCTGAACGGGAAAAGAATAAAATTTGAGAAGATAGAAAGAGATAGAATTTGATGGAAGATTGATTAAATTGGAGAAAAATTGAGGAAATTGATGAAAATTTATCTTGAAAAAGAATTCTCATAGGTAGCATTATTGATCCTATGAGGGGTCTTAGAATTATCCCTTATCCTGAATGGGAAGATAAAGGAGATAAGATTGACAAAATTGATGAAAATCGATGGAAAAATCAATAGAATTGATAAAATTGATAAAAAATGATAAAATTTAATAAAACTAATAAAGATAAATAAAAATTGATAAAAATTGATAAAAGAAATGAGTTTATTTGATCCTGCCTGCAAACAGGTTTTCGGAAAAATGAATTTTCATAAAAAATGCCCCAGTATAACTGGGAAGGAAGATTAATATTTGAAGAATGCTATTTGAGAAAAATAGAAGAACTTAAAAATGGGATATTTAGAAAAAAGAATTTTGGGCGAAGGAATCAGGTTGATAAAAAAAATGATATCCCATTATTAGGGATTGGGTCATCACAAAAATTGCGACAATCGCATTGTTTCTCTATGAGAAGGAATACATAATTAGAATATGAACAAATGCCATTTTTTGAAAAGGATATCTCTTGACAAAAGAGAAAAAAAGGCAAAGAATTTTTGGATCAGAATCAGAAGATATACTGAAAGATAGGAAGAAAAAAGAATTTGAAAATAGATGGCAAAGATTTAAAATTTGAAAAATTGCAGGCAGGATCCAAAGAATTGAAGAAATCAGAAGAAGGAAAATACACCTGTGTTTTGAAAACAAAGAAAAAAATTTGAATAATATACCCAGGGTTTTTAGAAAAAGTTAATATATAGGGAAATACAAGAAGTAAATAAACATCACATAATCACAGCTGTACAAATAAGGATGCACAAACAACACTCCCTAAAAGCTGACTCTAAAATATAATATTTGAAATGGCTTGTAGGACCTTAATCCTAACTCTAAGATTTAGATCATCTGATTCCGATCGAGATACGCCGATATACTCAAGCTGAAGCTCGCAGTATGTGGCATAAAAATTTCTTCGGTTCTAAGGTAATGGCTTCCCAACATCCTTGAGCACCTACCGATATACTTCGAACTATGGCCCTTAAGTACGTGGTAGGGGGGGTGTTAACCCAAATAAGTGGTCTAGTTGTGAGGCTCTCTCCCAAACTATGGTTCAGTGAGACAGCCCAGCAACGTGAAGACCGGGACAATATAGGTAGGGATGTTTTTAAAAACATGCTCAACATATAATAAATCAGATGGCTCTAATGTAGAGTCCTAGAGACATAGAATTTAATAATAAAGAAGCATACACTTGCATACATTGTTTGCATTCAAACCCTAGAATTGAGGAGAGTTGTATTTCAGACCTAAGTCTAAGTAAGCATGGAATAATCTCCTCAATATGGTTCTATCAAACCATACCTAAATCCTATATGCATTATGTCAGTTAGGACAGAGTCTAGGCTCCTAAGGTTTGCATGGAAATGAAGTTGATATTTGAAGAATAAAGACTTAGACAATATTAAAGCAAAGCAAAAGGCACAAATTCGACCGGACAAAGACGAAGGTCCCATCACGGTCGCCACTTCTGTGATCATTGCAAATTTTTTCCTCTAAGTTCCCTCTTTTCCTTCTCTTTGCCCTTCTAGCCTCTATTCCCTTTTTGAAGAGGAATAGATGATAGAAAAGAAGAGAGAAAAGAAAAGAAAGAAGAGAGAGAAACTCTTTTGCAAATTTCTCACTTGACCTAAATTTTGAAAATGTTTTGAAATTACTTGCCTCTATTTTTGAAAATTTGTGAGAAAATAGAGAGATGGGATTCGCTCATCGGTACGAGGTTCGACCATTCCTGACACCTTTACCAGGGGTAATCGAACCAAGGATAGAACTTATAATTTTTGCTTTGCCTAAATATAGTCTAAGAATTTATTCTAAGTCTAAAAATGCACAAAGAATCATGATTGTGCAATACAAATGCAAAGATGTATGCTTTTGAGAAGAATAATTTTAGAACTTTTGGGATTTATCCAAGTGATTTTCGAAATAAATTTGAAAATACTTGGAGAAATTATTCAAAAAGGGTTTGAAAATTGGTTTGACAAAGTTAGATGTGGAATCTAACTTAGAACTTTGAACAATGGATCTGGAAGAAAAGACTTTGAAATTCTAAGCCTTGGAATAATCAGAGTTTGGAGAATAAATTTTGGATGAAGAGAAAAGGAGAATTGAAATTGGAATTTAGAATTTTTGAAGTAAGAATGAAATTTCAAAGTTAAGATGAACTTTAAATTTGAGTTTGAATCTAGATTTCGAAATTGAGATGGAATTTCGAAATAGAATTGAATTCCGGATTTAAAGTCTGAATTTAAAATGGGACTTGGATTTTAAGAAATCTAAGTGAAATTTGAAAATAGGATTGGATTTGAAATCTGGAGTTCAGGATGGAATTTAGATCTGAAATATGGAATTTCAAGATGAAATTGGATTTGAAATCTGGAATCTGGAATCCTAGATGGAATTAGATTTGAAAATCTGGAATCTGAGATGAAATTGGATTTGAAAATCTGGAATCCGAGATAGAATTGGATTTGAAATCTGGAATCCAAGATGGAATTGGATCCAAAATCCAGAATCCAAGATGGATTTGGATCCGAAACCCGAAATCCAAGATAGAATTGGATTTTAAATCTGGAATCCAAGATGGAATTGGATTTAAAAACTGGAATCCAAGATGGAATTGGATCCAAAAATTAGAATCCAAGATGGAATTAGATCCAAAATTTGGAATCCAAGATGGAATTTGGATTTTAAATCTAGAATCCAATATGAAATTGAATTTTAAATCTGGAATCCAATATGGAATTGGATTTGAAGTCTGGAGTCCTAGACGAAATGGGATTAGAGGATGGATCTGGATTTTGGGAACCCAGATGGAATTTGGATTTAGATTCAAGAAATCCAGATTGAATTTGATTTTGGAAGTGGATTTGATAAATCCAAGTGAAATTCGAAAATGTGGAGTTGGATTTGAGAAATCCTGATTGAATTTGAAAATTGGACTTGAATTTAACATTAATCTTAATCTCAAAGTGATTTGAAGATTAAAAACTCAAAAGATTTCAAAAGAACTTGGGGATTTGAGAACTTTAAGTGAGGAATAAAAAAAAAACTTGGTTTAAACTTGAATTTTTGAAATCAGGTGATGAATCTGGTATTTCAAAGTTGAATTGAACTTTGAAATTCAATCTGAAATATTGAATTGAATTTGAAATTGAATCCTGAAAATGAATTTGGAATTTCAAAGTTGAATTGAACTTTGAAAATTGATTTGAATTGGAAATTGAATTTTGAATCTAGAAATGAATTTGAAATTTTAAAGTCGAATTGGACTTTGAAATTGAAGTTTGAATTTTGAAATAAGACAGATTTGAGAATAGAAAGATGAATTTGAATTCATAAATAAGAATTGAAGATTGATCTGAGAAATGAGAAAATATTTGAAGAATTATCTCAAAATCACTTGGGTTTTTGAAGAGAATTTGAAATAATTTAAAAATAATGATACAATTCTATCCTAAATGATGAATGAATTAAAATAATATTTGAAAATTGAATATTTATAAAAGCAAATTTCATTCTTTAGGAGAATTGAAACAAGATTCAAGATATAATACATTTCTGACTATGGTCATAAAATGTATTATAAAAATAATTTGTATTTAAATTCAGATAAAGAATAAAATACATTTTGGTGCCTTTATAGAGTTTGAAATGAAATTAACTTTCAATATATTCTGACTATGGCCATTAATATATATATTAAGTCAATTTCAAGTTAAACTCTGATAAACGAAGAAAAATTCATAAAATATGATGATTTTTGAAAGAGATCCAGTGTGGATCGAATGCTATTCCATAAAAGATGAAAACCCTAAGTTTTGTTACATTTTGACTATGGCCATAAATGCAAATCATCAACTTAAGATCTAATCACCTTTTATTAGAATGGTGCACGTGCCATTTGTATTCCCATTCGTGAATTTTTGAAATAAAAGGAAAATAATATGAAATAGATAATTCATGGTATTTACATGCTCATGCTTTCTAATCCAAGCTAGAAATATAAATTTCTCATTGATATCTAGCTATTACAATATTGAAATTGTATTGAAATTCAAATTCCTAATCTAGGAAAAGGAATTCAACAATTTATATCACTCCTGCAAAATAAAGTTAGCAAAAAAAAAAGATAGAAGTTGGCAAAATATCACATTGAACCTAGAACACAATTAATGAAATACTTATGCATATGTTTTACATTAATAAGGAAACATGCATATGCATCTAAATATGATGTTCATGCTAAATGAGAAACCTACATGGCATATTAGACATATATTTGTAAACAACATGGCCAATGCAAAGACATCTATGTTACTGATATGCCACTTGTGAAGGAGTGAGGATGCACATGCTGTGGAATAGTAACAGCAGTTGTGAAGGGCAAGTGTTGAGAGCGAATGAAGGTGTTGACTTTGTAATGAAGGGTAAAGGTTGTGATGCTGGATTATATTAAAGGCAATAAATGCAGTGGGAAAATGGGAACATGGGCAACTGCTGTAGAGAAGGTGGGTATATTGTTGGAAATGAAGGAGTAGGTGTAGAGGAAAACAGGTGTACAACAGATATATGGAGACCGCATGTGAAGGTGGTTGTGAAGAGAGTAGGTGCTATGCAATAGGTGGGACTATGTATATGTAACAGTGCATTTTGCAGGTGTAAAAGTGTACTACGCAGTGGAAGATGATCATGAAATGCTGGGGATTGGAGTGTACAGGAATTTTAAAGTGGGTAGTGAATCACAACAAGGTGTTGTAGGTAAGGAAATACAAATGATGTTGCAAGAAGTACAACAGGGAAAGAAGTTGTAGGGAGAGATGGAATAGCAGAAGATGTCAATGGGTGCATTCTGGTTTCCAGAAAGTTGAGTGGAACTTACAATTGTGGGCTTTGGTTTCCATGGCTTGCTAGGTCTAACTTTCTGAGGGCTGATAAGTGGTTGTTTTGGAATTTCCATGCTCATAATAAAATAGGTTGTAAACACCACACCAAACCTAGCAAGCTCATTGGGATCTCTCGTACTATTGCTTCCATGATATGTAAGAACTGAAAGTTTAGTTTTGTCTGAAACTTTATTTTCAATTCTTCTGCCCTATTGCCGAAGGACACCTGTCAGACACACCACCAGTGTTCTAGTTGCTGGCCTCCCCTTAAATACCAAGGGAATGCTGAAATTCCACTAGAGGGGGGGTGAATAGTGAAATTTGTTGCACATCGATAATATAAAAAATATGACAATTAGGCACAACACAATAAACACAAAATTTATACTAGTTTGGCCGAGTTACTGACCTACATCCAGTCCCCAAGTAAAAAACTTGAGCCTTTCACTATAAAATTCGTGTTACGGGATAAATAGTACAACACCCTCTTCCTCAGAGGTCTACTTCTTTCAACAGAGAAGGGAAACACCCTCTTCCTCAAAGGACTACTTCTCTCAACATAGAAGGGATACAACAGTAAACAGAAAGTTACAACACTTTCCTATAGAACCTTTAGAATGATATGCAGAGTATGAATGCATGTATGGAAATTCTCAGAATGTTCTCTCTTTTGAAAATAGGTAGAATAATCTCTCATGAGAACATAATGTTCTTTTTCTTTTTCTTCACACACACTTGATTCTTTTGTCAGAGAACTTTTCTTGTCTTTTTCTTTTTCTTTTCCTTTTCTTTTTCTAAGCTCTTTTTCAGTGTGTCGAGTAAGAATTTTTCTCTTTGAAAGCTCACTTGTGTTTTGATATTATTTTGTTTGTATATATATAGGTCTTTCAAAAATAGTCGATGCTTTTTGAAATAATTGTCCTTTTGTGATGTGAGATGCCAGGTCATCTCAAAACAACTTTCTATGAGAAAATGTGTGAAATGATATGTGTACTATATTGCTTTTTCAAAAAGTTGTCATTCCATAATTTAAAGAATTGTTAAGTAGTAAATGTTTGGTGTATTTAAATAATGATAGTTTCTTCAAGTCGTCATTTCTAAATTAAATATTTGAGGTACACTATACGTTGTTGTAAAAAGTGAGATTTAGTTTGTAATGGGTCTTTTCTCAAAATAAATGTTTTGTAGTACATTTAGTGTTTTCTTACAAATTGTCACTTCTTTGTTTAAATGTATGTAAGTACAATAAATGCTTGTTAAGTACTTTATTTTATAAATGGTCATTTCTTGAGTAAATGCTTTTGAGGTGCCATTTAATGTTTACAAAAAGAATGATGACTTTAAATATAAGTCGACATTTTTTAGTGTGGATTTTAGTATTAAATAAATAAATGGTCATTTCCTAAATTAATTATCTTGTTAAACAATAAGTAGTTGTGTATAAAATAATATTTGTTTTCTCAAATCGTCAATTCAAGATGAACGATTGTGTATTATGAATCAATGTATTTTGTCTTTTTCTTTCATAAATGCTTTTGAAATGATGAGCTTTTATATCTTTTCAAGTTGTCTTTTTCATAAATGCTTGTAGGAAGTACAATTAATGCTTTTGAAATCATGAGCTATTATATCTTGTCAAAATGTCTTTTTTATAAATGCTTGTAGGAAGTACAATGATTTGTTTCAAAAAGGTGTTTTTGAAATGCTATAATATACATAACGTGTCCTTTTATGAAAGCTTAACTTTTTGTAAATAAATGGCTTATATGATTTCAAAGCATATGGTCTAATATGAAATATGCATGCTTCTGAAGGTTCTGCTACATATGACTCTAAAGAAAAAAAAAAATCTTCATCTTGAAGTAGCCGATCTTCTTGGATAATCTTTATGAATGTATGGCCCATCAAGCTTTTTTTTGAGAGTAGTATGATTGCATCAAATAGTTGCACTTGATCAAGTTGTCTTCACTCTTCTCAAGTGAAATAACCTTGCATCAAATACTCGTTAAATACATAGCACATCATATCCAGTCATAATATAACATATTCAGTTTCACATATGAAAGCATATCATATTTATCATATCTCATGAAAGCATATCATGTATTTATCAAGTATCATATATATGCATCATGAAAGCATATCATATTTATCATGTATCATCAAAACATAGTTTCTCAACAAATGCTTCTGCTTTTTAATGGCTTTGGTTTCAGACTAACTCCAGAATTCGCAACTAGCTTCTCTGAATCAGGTTCTACAGTTCCATTGTCTTCATCTAAATCCAGAGCTTCAGATTTAACATTAGCCATTTCCTCTGACCTGGCCTTGGAAGATGGGGACTTCTCCATTAGTATGAGGGAGAGTGTTGATATTGTTTTATCGAGACCCCGATCATCCATAAGAATGCCACTAGAGCAGTGCAAACAACAATTTCTTTTTGGCAACATCCATGACAAGGCTATCCTCTGGTGCCTCGGGAGAGGCATTGCTAGAACTCCATCTAGGGGAATTGGCTTCTTTCTTTGGCTGGGGAAAGATCCTGTAAAGCTAACCTGTAAGTTATCCTTTCATCATATATCCTTACTCTTTCCTCCCCTATTCCAACGTGACGAAAAAGAGTCATCAAAAAGAAAAATAGGTGACAGAATAGTATGAATCTTGTTCTGCCTTGACACTATAGGTGGATATCTTATATCATCAAAATATAGAGATCGGCTTCCCCTTTTCCACATCTGAACTGCTTGCAAGGGAATTGACATATGACGTTGAATGCTTGTGAGGAATGTCCATAAAGGGAATTCCTGATGTTTCTTGAACAAAAAGGTACCACATCAGCACCAGAATTTTCTCTACTTGTAAAAGAAACCTGCAAATGATGGTCATAAACATTTTTAATATTCCCAAAAATTCTGGAGGCTTTCCTTATCGAAGTGGATGGATGATCATTGATTGAGCTTTTGTTCTGGAGATCTTGAGAAGTTAAAGCAAAATTCAAGTCCCCAGTAGATTCTTCAGCACCCATGTGAAACGAGAACCCACTTTTCATATTTTCCAATATGTCGTCATTATTGTTATCAGAAGGAGTAAGATCCACCACACACTGACAATCTGGAAAGAAGTCTATGTCTTCTGCATCAAAATTGGAACCAACACAATTTAATGATCGATTCTACGGAGGATTATCAACACCCTGAGAGGGAGTAGGAAGAACAAGAATCTCTATTGCACTCTTAGAACTCTTTTCTTGCTCCAAAGATGACAGCAATAGCCAACCCGAGTTGGGAAATCCACCATCATTGCTCACTAGGGGCTTTACATCCATTGGTTGTTCATTTAACAATCCACCTTCATATGTTTGATCAGTATATACATCACCAGATCTACCAAAATTGTATGAAATCACAAGGGAAATTGATTTTTCCTCATCTGTCTGTAATCTTTCATTCTATGCACTATCTTCATACATTGGATCAACATATACATCACCTGATCTATTCACGTCATCTCAGAGCCAGAAATGAGTAGTCTATATCGTTGTCACCCCTGATTACTGGGAATTCCAAGTTGTTTAAGGGAGACCATGGAACAAATCTAGGTAGACCAGCTTTTGATGAAAATGACCAGGGATGTTGGTAGAGGTAATATATTGTACGTGTAGGTTATACAGATGGGAATGAGATGGATGTTTGTGGTGCTTGTGGTGCTGAAGTGCAGCAGTGTTCACTATGGATACGAGATATGATGGAAACGACAATGCCTCGTGAACAACTATAATGGAGCGATCGATGAATGCAAAAAAAATAGCAACGGTGGAGCAACTAACCATACATTCTATGAAATAATTACAGGAAATGCAAATAAACACATAAATGACTTAATGGAATAATGGACTCTAAAAGGAAAAGAGAACATGATAAAAGGAATTAGTTGAAAAAAGGCCAGCATATGCATGCCCGATCATGGAGATTTGGACTGTCCATCTCTTGAATGTTATTCAACACAACCTGAAGCATCTGCTTGGGACCCCTAAGTTGGTTTCTTAGGGAAACATATCAGCGATCTCAAGCCAACATCTGCAATTGCATCAGCGCTAGTTCCTTTGGGAAATTTTCCAAGAAGCTCTCAAGGAGCTCATCAATTCTTTTTGCATACTCTCCAATTATCCAAATCGTTGATGCCTTGGCCTCAAGCTCATCTAAAGTGTCCTGTGGATGGTCGATGCATTGCCCAGGTCTATGAGATCTTCAAGCAAGTCTAGAACTGGGAGAGGAGTAGCGGATGGTGTAGATGTATAGCTCAAAGGGGAGGTATGCATAGGAGTGCGCATATATTAAAAAAAAAAACTTCATAAATAGCAAAATGTTGTTAATAAAATCATCAAATTATTGAGAGATAAAATAAAGGTATTGTAATTCAAAATAAGGAAAGCATGGATCGCACAGAGGAAGCTGAAACAGCAGAGCCAGAGAACTCTAAGATCGTGTTTTTATGAACCTGACCAATGTATGATGAACCATCCACAAGATCAAATCGATCCTGATGATTTCTTGCAACAAACGATTATGCTTAAGATAAATAAGGAAGCAACTGACGTATAATGAAACAGTCACACAGTCAGAAGGAACATCCAGCAAAACAATAACATCAGTGGATGAATTGATGGGAGTGCAAAGACACTAATACTAATCAATCACATACAATGCAATATATGAAACAAAACAGAAAACCCAAAACATGAATCGGAAGTCAATATGAGCGTATACATAAGAAATCGTATATAACAAACCATTAAAATGAAAAGGGAGATCAAACGTTGAATCTAATATAAACATCAAAGGTGAATGAAAAATAAAAAATGAGAAAAAGGGAATGGGGTATGAAAGAAAAAAACAAAAAACAAAGGGGAGATACTAAACCAAATATTCAAATCACCTAAGTATAAATAAATTTTAAAAGTGAAGAAAACGAAATGTGTTGGAATCAGAGGTTCCATTGTTGTAGCATAGGGATGTGTTGGGGTTGCAAAGGGCAACCCAACATTCATCCATGGTGCGTTAATGGGGGAAAATCAGGAAATTAAAAAAATAAAGCAGAGAAAGTAAAGGAGAAAGAGTAAAGTAAATGCAGAGATGAAATCAAAATCCAGATGAATCGGTGATGCCATTGCAAGGCATCGTCGATCATCAATACATAAGGAAAGATATTCAACAAAAATAAAAAATCCACAGAAATAAATATTGGAAATCAAAATGTAGATGAAGAATCACATGTAAAAAAAATGAAAATAGAAAATCAAACTATAAACATGCATTAAAACCCATGAGAATCAAAGAAATTTATGAATAAACGATGAAAGGGAAGAGGAAAGATGAACAACGACTTACCTCAGTTTTGCAGGGTTTTTGAAGGAGGGAGGGGAGGTCTTCCTTCAGTAACTCCAGGAAAGATCAGAGAAATGGGATTGAGAGGAAAGGAGATCAGAGGGAAGGAAGGAGGCAGATCAGAGCGCAATGGGGAGGTGAATGGCAGATGAAGGAAGAGGAGATTGGTGGTTGTTTATATAGAAAAGGGAGGAAAGATCGAGAAGAGAGAGAGAGAGAGAGAGAGAGAGAGAGAGAGACTTTTTGTAACAGAAAGCCGTTAAAAGAATCTTATAAAAATGGTCCCCTGAGTTTTCAACATTTTCACCCTAGTGGTTCTTTTAAAAAAAAAATCTCAAAAGATGGTTTTGACTACGAAAATGCTTTCAAAAAGAGGTTTCTAGGCTATTTTTTTTGTATTTTCTTTGTATTTCTATATTTTTTTGTATTTTTGAAATAAAACTTTTGAAATTGTGGAGAAAATAAGGGGTTTCAAAATATTTTTGTAAAATTTGAAAATATTTACAAAAGAGGGGTTTTTTGAGAATTCAGGGTTAAACTTCGGGAATTTCTTCAGAAAGTGGACCTGGATCTAGAGTTTTGAGAAAATATTCGAGTTTTGGACCTCGAATTGAGGAATATAGAACAGTGGATCCAAATGGATACTGGATGGACTGTGTGAGCCATTCAAAAATTAGTTTTTGTATTTTTATAATTTTGTTTAAAAATTGGATAGCGAGGCTCAAATTTGAATTTTGATATTAGATCCGGATCCAAAATTGAGTCAGATATAGAAAATGGATTCCGATTCCAGTGAATCTGATAAATAACTGATATTTTGATCAAAATTGACTCAATTATTCAGAAAATGGAGGCTAGGGGCAAAAAGAGAATTTTTACAAAATTTTAAAAAATTTGGGGTGTTCGTAAAAGCTCAAGTGGTTTTACTTGAGCACTGGACGTAGGTCAGTAACTCAACCGAACCAGTATAAATCCTATGTTTATTGTGTGGTGCCTATTGTTTTATGTTTTAATTATCAATCTGTGCTCATATATCACTATTCACCCCCATCTAGTGGTATTTCATTTGGTATCAGAGCAGGTTCTGCTGGTTTCGACATAACAAGTCTTCCGGCACTAAAATGACATCAACCTCTTATGGTCGTGACATTGAAGGTCAACACTCATCTCACCCTCCTTTTTTTAATGGCACTAACTATGGCTACTGGAAATGTAGAATGATCATATTTCTCAAGTCTGTAGATTTTGTGGTATGGAAAATTATAGAATGTCCATATTCTTCTCCTACAAGAAACTATTCTTCGTGGACTGATGAAGAAAGAAAAATGACAAATCTAAATGCTAAAGCCATGAATGCACTATACTGTGTCATAGATCAAAATAAATTTAACAAAATATCTATTTGTGATTCTGCCTATGATATTTGGCATTCTCTGGAGGTTATTCATGAGGGAACAAACAGAGTAAAATAAGCTAAGATCTTATCATTGGTTCGAAAATATGAACTTTTCAAGATGATCAAAGATGAAACCATTACTGAAATGTTCACTAGATTCACCAACATCATAAATGATCTCAAATCATTGAGAGAAAATTATTCTCAGTCTGACAAGGTAAAAAAAGTGTTGAGATCACTTACTTCCGATTGAAAGAAAAAGACTACTGCCATTGAAGAAGCCTAAGATCTATCCAAACTCACCTTAGACGACGTGATAGGCAATCTTATGGCCTATGAAGTCCATATGAAAGAAAAAAGGGAAGAAGAACAACCTACAAAGAAAAATCTAGCTTTCTCAGCTCTCTTAGAAGATGATGATTCAGAAAAAGATTCTGAAATTGCTCTTCTTACCCAAAGATTTCAAAGATTTATGAGAAAAGACAGGCTATCCAAAAAACTCAAAGAAAAACAGGATCCAAAATAAGAGATTACGTGCTATCAATGCAAAAAACCAGGTCGTGTGAGACATGACTGTCCTCTTCTAAAAAGAAGATCCAAAGAAGAAAATCCAAAGAAAAGGTTCTACAAGAAAAAGGCTCTCCATGCTCAATGGGATGACTCAAAACCATCCACCAGCGAAGAGTCAAGTGATGATGAAGCCGAAACTGCCAACATGTGTTTCATGGCATAAGAAAGCCCTGTAAGTCCTAAATCTAACTTTTCTTTTGATGAACTTTAAGATGCTTTTCAAGAATTATTTGAAGAATATAGAAAACTGAGCCTAAAAAACAAAGTTTTAAAAGCCAAAAACTTAGATCTCTCCCATAGAAATAAAAAGCTTACTATTGAAAATTCTGATCTAACAAAGAAAAATCGAAGTCTTGCCTCTGAAATTAACTCTACTAATGCAAAGACTAAATATCTTCAAATAGAAATTTCATAATTAAGAAGTAAAACTAAAAAACTGATGAAAACGGTTTTCAAATTTACCAAAGGAAAAGAAAACCTAGATAAACTTTTAGCTTCTCAAAAAGTCTCTTTTTACAAAAATGGTATTGGGTATTCACATGTTAATAAACCTTCTTGTGCAAATAAAAAAACTTTTTGTCAAAACATCTGCTGACTTTGAAAAGAGTTATTATTCCTATAATAATTGCAATTCAAATTCCATGTACTCTTCTCTGATCATAGATAAACCCAAATCTAAATGGTTATGGGTTCCTAAATCTAACAAGAAGGGACCCAATTGGGTACCAAAAAAGTCTTTCACTTGATTTGTTACAGGTATTGAAAAAGAAGAACAGATGGATATTAGATAGTGGATGTTCAAAACATATGACAGGACGTCCAGAACTATTTGTTGTTCTTCAATATAAAGGAGAAACTGTCACCTTTGGAGATAACAACAAAGGTTTAATAATTGGTATTGATAATATTGGTAATATCGATTATCCTCTTATTAAAGACATTCTCCTTGAGAAAGGATTAAAACATAATCTTTTAAGCATCAGTCAAATGTGTGACATAGGTTATAATGTCAATTTTAAACATGATGCATGTCTTATAGTTGACTCAAATAAAAATATCATTTTAAATGGAACAAGAAAAAATAATGTCTATGAATTATATTTAGATAATTTTTCTGAACATTGACTCATAGCAAATAATGATTCTCAAAACTTATGGCATATGAGGATGGGACATGTAAATTTTAAATATATATCTAAACTCGCCAAAAGTAAGTTGGTTCGTGGGTTACCTAAAATATCATTTAAAAGAGATTATTTTTGTGATGCTCGTCAATTAGGAAAATTGTCAAAATCATTTTTCAAATCAAAGAATGTTGTTTCAAGCAAAAGACCTCTAGAGCTTCTTCATCTGGATCTTTTTGGTCCTACTAGGGTAGCTAGTCTCAATCGTAATAAATATACTTTTGTTATTGTTGATGATTACTCAAGATTCACTTGGGTAATATTTTTAAAAATAAAAGTGATACATTTTGTGAATTTGAGATTCTATGCAAAAAATTACAAAATGAAAAATCATCTTCAATTGTTAAAATTCATAGTGACCATGGAGGAGAATTTGATAATGATCTTTTTGTAAATTTTTGTAACTTGCATGGTATTTCGCATAACTTTGCCTTTCCTAGAGCTGCACCCCAAAATGATGTAGTAGAAAGAAAGAATAGAACTCTTCAAGAATCTGCCAAAACAATGCTTCAACATAACAAACTTGCTAAATATTTTTGGGCTGAAGCTGTAAACACTGCATGCTATATCTCTAATAGAGTTCTTATTAGACCTTTATTGAATAAAACTTCCTATGAATTATTCTATGACAGAACTCTAAGAATAGACTACTTTAAAGTCTTTGGTTGTAAATGCTTTATCCTGAATACTAAAGATAGTCTTGATAAATTTGATGCTAAATCTGTTGAAGGCATATTCTTAGGACATTCAAGTCATAGTCAAGTATATAGAGTATTCAATAAGAATTTTAATACTATTGAAGAATCAATGCATGTCAGATTTGATGAATCTATTGGTCAGACTATACATAATAACACTAATGATGATGATCTTGAAAGTACATATTTTCCTTTAGATAACACAGCTGAATCTAATGAAGATGATCATCAAAAAACATTTGAGATCATCCTCAAAAGCAGATTTTGGAAGACCTAACCAAGGGGGTTCAAACAAGAGCTCAGTTGGAACGTATTGCAAATATGATTTTCATTTCTCAACTTGAACCTAAAAAGATTGATGAAGCCATCATAGATGAGTTCTGGATGCTGGCAATGACTAAAGAACTTAACCAGTTCCAAAGAAATGATATGTGAGATCTTGTACCAAAACCAAAAGATCATTAAATCATTGGGACAAGATGAATCTTCAGAAACAAGCTGGATGAATTGGGTAATGTTGTAAGAAACAAGGCAAGGCTAGTGGCTCAAGGATACAATCAGGAGGAAGGTATTGACTTTGATGAAACATTTGCTCATGTTGCTAGACTTGAATCCATAAGAATGTTTTTGGCATATGCAAGTTATATGGATTTTAAATTATATCAAATGGATGTTAAAAGTGATTTTCTAAATGGTTTTATAAATGAAGAAATATATGTAAAACAACCTCAAGGTTTTGAAAATGAACAATTTCCTGATCATGTTTTCAAACTAAAACATGCTTTATATAGATTAAAACAAGCACCTCGTGCTTGGTACAACAGACTTAAAATTTTTTTATTAAAAACTAAATTTTTTGTAGGCAAAGCAGACTCAACTTTATTTATAAAAGTAGTGGATGCTCATACCTTAATCGTTCAGATATATGTGGATGATATCATTTTTCGATCTACTAATAACAGTCTTTGTCAAGATTTTTCTAAGTCTATGCAGAAAGAATTTAAGATGAGTATGATGGGAGAACTCACCTACTTTCTTGGGTTGCACATTAAGCAAACCAAGGATGAAGTGTTCATCAATCAAATAAAATATGCTTATAAACTTCTAAAAAGGTTCAATATGAACTCAACTGCTTCAAAGAATACACCCATGAGTACAACCACTGCATTGGACAAAGATGAAAATGGTAAGATTGTTGACACAAAATTATACAGAGGTATAATAGGATCTTTACTATATTAAACTACTAGCCGTCCAGATATTATGTTCAGTGTTTGCTTGTGTGCTAGATTTCAATCTAATCCAAAAGAATCACATCTTAAAGTTGTAAAAAGAATTATGAGATATCTAAAAAGAATAGTTGTTTTGGGGTTATTTTATTCAAAATCATCTATATTTAATTTAATCTCTTACAGTGATGCTGATTTTGCTGGCAGTAAATCTAATAGAAAAAGCATAAGTGGAACATGTCATATGCTAGGGCACTCACTAGTTTCATGGTTCAGTAAGAAACAAAATTGTGTATCTTTATCAACTACTGAAGCTGAATATATTGTTGCAAGCCTAGCATGTACACAAGTCATCTGGATGAAACAAACCTTAAATGATTTTGGTTTAAAATTTGAAAATACAACTATTTTATGTGATAACATAAGTGTAATTAATCTTTCTAAAAATCCAATTCTTCATTCACAAGCAAAACACATACAAATTAGACATCATTTCTTAAGAGAACAAGTCTTGAACAATGTAATTAAACTTGAATTTGTACCCATTAATCATCAATTAGCTGACATATTCAATAAACCATTAAAACATGAAGATTTCATACGAATCAGATGAGAATTAGGTATATGTAAATTAGATGATTTATAAACTATTATTAACTTGATTAAAATTCACCTAACCAAATATGTGTCTAATCATGATAAAGACGCAGGTTATTTGATACTATATAACTAAAATTCTCATAGTTACTTTTACCACATCAGTTTCATATATACTAGGTGGTTACTCATTTGTCTATGGTGTCCTAAAACTATACGTTTTTTTTACTCGTCACTTTTAGTCTTTCTATTCAAAATATTATTTTAAGTTTAAACTACTTTATGTCTTATCTCTCCTTCACGCCATTTTTGGCCCCTCTTTCTTAAAATCTTTTATTGTTATTTTTTATCAAGTACAAGTCACTTCACCATTATGACCTCATATCCTCTTCTCTCTCACGACAATCAACAAGGAAACATAAATTAATCATGACATTCCTTTATGTCTCTTATGTCATAGCACTCTTTAAAGTATTTTGTCCTTTGTCTCTAGCCATCTCTTTATCGCTATTTTTTCATGACAATTGAGTTTGACAAATAAGCATGTCAAAACCTTACCACTTGATCATAAAATGACGAAACTCTTTCCTTCACTCATTATTTAAAATACATCATTGAATCGTATGTCTAAAAGCATTTTTTTTACGAATTTGAGTGTTCATATCTTTATCCATTCCATCCTATCACTCATTTCAATACTTTGTATTATCTGTCACCTATTTCAAATATTGTTTTATATCATAAAATCTTTTCACGACATTTTTTTCGCTCATCACTTCTTTCACACCCATCTATAAGAAAGATTCAAAATTCTCTATCAAAAATCATGACTCCTTTTTTCACACATTAAAATTTAACTTGTCCTCTTCTTGTATGTCACTCATTTCATCTCATCACAAAAAATTCAATACATCTTTTTTGTCATCTCAAAAACAGTGAATTACACTATGACTAGCTTATTAAATCCATGTTAGACTCTCTCTCAAACTTGTCGTATGTGTCTTTATGTCACTACTAAAAACTACTTTATGTCTTTTCTACACTCAAATCGATCATTTATGACTTATGTCCTTTTCTTTCTCACTCACACACGATAAATAATTCCTCTTGACATCTTGTTTCAAAACTATGGATCACCTAACCTTTATTCAAAATCTCACTATTTTCTTATTTTTCTTATACACTCTCGTCCAAACTTTTGACATGATCACACATTCATGAATTGCACCTCTTTAATTGAAAACTACAACTCTACATGATACAAAATTATTCCATATCCTCTATTTAAGAAGATGTTCTCAATAACATTGCATACGCTCTTTATCAACAAAGAAAAACTCTTACATTCTTTCAGTTTCACGATCACTATCTTCAAACCTCTACATTCTCAAATGGCCTCCTCATCAAAATCCTACACCAATGATTTCAATATGATTGATTCATTCGAACTGCGATATCCAGATCTTATACAACATTACAACTACGTAAGTTCTCTCCAAATTCAACCTGGTAGGTTGATTTCCTTTGAAAACTTTTCCTCCTTTGATCTTGAAACCTCTCTACACGATTTCACCTACATTCTTGGCTCGTCAAATTATGCCACTGATTATTTTGAACTAATCAAACTCTTTTAGACAAATATGTCTATCGATAATGATCATCAGACCCTTACCACTATGGTACGTGGCCATCTCTTTTCCTTCAATGCTCATACACTAGGTGTCATCCTCAACATCCCATCCTATGGTACTGAACTGTCCAACATAGTACCACTTGAACGGTCTGTGTTTCACAACATCCTCAGCTCTCCTAAATCGACCAAATTTCTATGGCATTTCAACAATCTCAAACCGCATGCAAAGCTTCTCTCCCACATCCTGTTTCAGAACATCTTTCCAAAGTCCAATTCAAAAGGATTTGTGGCCAAAGAGATCTCTCTCTTATTGTATGTGATATTTTGCTCTCTTCCCATAAATTGGTTGTCTATTATTCTTGAAAACATGATCAATTTTAGAAGTTTTTGTCTACTTCCTTTTGGTTATTTCATCACCTTAATTCTTTCACACTTCAATGTACCCCTTCACGACGAAGCAACATCTTTCTCTACTCTAGTATTCGATGCCAACTTTTTTGTTCAAGGATGTTCTTCTTAACAACCAGATGAAGACGAAGAATTTGATGACCAAGAATCTGAGACGACATCACATTTTGACCTGTTCTCTGTTCTGGTGGATGTCCAGATGACACAAGACCTTCTTATGCAGAATCAAGCCTCATTAATAGAGGCGTTTCAATCGTTGAAAATCGAACAAGATATCATCCTCAAGCATCTACATTCGCCATCAGATTCAGAATAACTTTTTTCATAATGATCTGTAATATTAATACTTTTATTCCTTCCTCTTTTTGTCGATGACAAAGGGGGAGAGAAAAACTCATTGTGCACAATGATGTGTACAACAAAAACCGCTTACCTTTTTTATGTCTGTAATAAGCACCTACTTTGATTTACGGTTTCTATTGCTTATCATTATTTTTTATATACATGCATTTACTATCTATCATATTTAATCATTCGAACATATGGCATATTGATAGGGGGAGCATATATTGTCATCATAAAAAAGGAGGAGAATGTTGAGAAACTATGTTTTGATGATGCATATGTGATATGATAAATATGATATGCTTTCATGTATGAAACTGAATATGTTATAATATGACTGAATATGATGTGCTATGAATCTAACGTGTATTTGATGCAAGGATCCTTCATTTGAAGATAGTGAAGGCTTTATGTTCAAGTACAACATTCTGATGCAATCATACTCATGGATTGAAGAAAAAGCTTGATGAGTCAAAGAGATGCATTAAAGATTATCCAAGTTGATCGGCTACCTCAAGATTTTTTTTAGAGTCTTTTGTAACAAAACCTTCATAAGCATGCATGCATATTTCATATTAGAATATATGTTATACACAAAAAGACAAGCTTTCATAAAAGTAACCATTTGAGTATATTGTATTATTTCAAAAAAGACCTTTTAGAACAATCATTGTACTTTCTAAAAGCATTTATGGAAAAAGACAAAAGTTGACAAGATAAGAACACTCACATATGAATTGTTGACTTTTTCAAAAAGAAGCATTAATTATATTTCAAAAAGTTAATTCAAAGAAATGACCATTAGTAATTTAAATCACTCAAGTATTCCTACAAGCATTTATGAAAAAGACAAAATTGACAAGATATAAAAGCTCATGATTTCAAAAGCATTTATGTAAGAAAAGACAAAATATGAAAAGGTGTATTAGTTTATAATACACAAACATTTCTCGTAAGATATTTGTGGTTCTTTCTTCAAAGCATTTACTCAAGAAAAGACCATTTGAAAAATGAGTAGTACAAAGAGCATTTATTGTACTTTCAAGTATTTACTCAAGAAATGGTGATTTGTGTTTTAAGTCTTATTTTTTATACTCAAACATTTAATGTACTACAAGTCATTTATTTAAGAAATGACAAATTACAATTCTCATTTCAAAATACGTAAAACATTTAATGTACCTCAAATCAATTTAGAAATGACGATTTGAGAAAACAATCATCATTCTTTAATACACAAATATTTATTGTTAAACTAAACATTCATTTAAGAAATAACAATTTGAGATAATGAATATTATAACACACAAACATTTATTGTTCTTCCAAAGCATTTAATTAAGAATGACAACTTATGAAAAAGTAAAATAGTACACAAATTATTGTACTCTCTTTTTCATAAAAGAAAGGATGTTTTGAAAGACAAAGTGATACATATCAAAGAGTACTCTCATCTGAAATAGTCTTTTAAAAAGAAACTCGACTTTTTCTATACCTATATATACAAACAAAAAGATGTCAAAAGATATACACATAAAAAATATTTTTGAGATAACACTCAGAGCTTTGAAAAAGAGAAAAAGAAAGAGAGAGAAAGAGAAAGAGAGAAAAAGACAAAGAAAACTCTCTGACAAAAATCGAGTGTGTATTTGAGAAAGCAAAAGAATATTTTTTGTTCTCCAGAGTGATTATTCTGCCTACTTTTCAAAGAGAGAACATTCTGTGAGAATCTTCTGAAAAGAGTGATATTATAATATGTGCTTTCATATTCTGTATATCATTCTGAAGGTTCTATAGGAAAGTGTTGTAACTTTCTGTTTTATTGTTGTTTCCTTCTCGGGTTTGAGAGGAGGACCTCTGTAAGAGGGTGTTGATTGCCTTCTCAGGAATTGATAAGAAGACCTCTGTGTACAAGGGTGTTATACTTCCTTCTGGTTTGAGAAGAAGACCTCTGTATTAGAGGGTGTTGTTTCCTTCTTGTGTTTGAGAAGAAGACCTCTGTAAGAGGGTATTGTATTATTTATCCCGTAACAAGGATTAAATAGTGGAAAGCTCAAGTGGTTTTACTTGAGGACTGGACGTTGGTCAGTAACTCGACTAAACCAGTATAAATCCTGTGTTTATTGTATGGTGTCGATTGTTTTATGTTTTAATTATCGATCTGTGCTCATATATCACTATTCAGACTCCCTATAGTGGTATTTCAAAAGGTTCACACCTCATGGCTAAATTAGATATAAATCATCGGATCGACTGCATACGTCCCTGAAGAGTACATAACTCTTTGAGATTGGTCGGGGGTGGCATATCAATGATAGCCTTTACTTTAGCAGGATTCACTTCTATTCCCCTTTTACTGACCATGAAACCAAGTAACTTGCCAGACTCTACTCTGAAAACACATTTCTGGGGATTGAGTCTCAACTTGAATAAAATGAGTCGCTTGAAGACTTGACCAAGAGCTTCAATATGGTCTTCTTCCTCCTTAGATTTGACCAGGATATCATCGACATACGCAGCCATAATCTTATGCATCTGGTCATGGAAAATGATGGCCATTGCGCGCTGATAGGTTGCCTCAGCATTCTTGAGTTCAAATGGCATAACCGTGTAACAGAAGGTGCCCCATGGCCTGGTGAAGGATGTTTTGGATTGGTCTCGAGTGGCCAACTTGATCTGATTATATCCAGAATATCCATCCATAAAGGAGAACATGGCATGACCAACCGTGCTGTCAATCAGAAGATCGACGTTGGGGAGCAGATAGTCATCCTTTGAAGTAGCTTTGTTGAGATCACGAAAGTCGATGCAAATTAGAACTTTACCATTCTTCTTGGGAACTGCTACAATATTTGCTAACCAATCTGGATAATCTATTGCCTGAATGAATCCCACTTTGAGCAAATCCTCAAGTCCTTCCTTAACCTGCTGCTCGATTCGAGGATCCATTTTTCTCAAATTCTGCTTAACTGGTTCAACATCGGGTTTCAAAATGAGGCGATGTTCAACCAATTTGAGGTCTAAACCTGGCATATCCTCGTAAGTCCATGCAAACACTTCTTGGTATTGCTTGAGAAAATCGATGAGCCTTTCCTTCTCCTCTTTGCTCAGACTAGTACCGATCTTGAGAATCTTTAGACTATCCTCTGAACCAATATTGATGTCTTCAGTTGGATCCTAAACTAGGGATGATGGCTCATCTTGCTTCTGAATTGCTGTAAATTCTTGTAATTCTTGAAGAGACGAATCAAATTCTATGAGTTCTTCTGACTGATTTATCGTCTTACTGTCTTCTGTTCTTGCCTTGACCCGATAGATTTTTTCAGGCTTCGTCACGATTGAAGGATTGATGACTAGTCTCCTTATTGATTGGGAAGACATCCTGAAAATTTGGGGAAAGGAATAGTATTTTAGAAAAAATTTCTCAGCATAAAACAAATTGCATGAGATGGAAAGAATAATAACAACGAATTTCAAAGACAAATTGTAGAGAGAGAAGAGAAGGATGACATCCAGATAGATGAGAAAAATTGATAACTTTATTGAAGACTTAAATGAAATGATGACATTAAAGGAAATGAACTGAAATGGGACATCGTTCCTACAAACTGCAGAAATCAAAGAAATGAAAAAGAAAAAGAATGATGGTAGATGCGTTTAATGGATCCCTCTGATGAAGACAATATCCTTATGAGATCTCTTGCCCATGAAGCCCAATCCTTCCCTACGCGGATGATGGTCAGGGATTACCGGCTCTAGCCGTCCATCTCCGTTCTTACCCAAGCCTTTGAAAGGCTGATAACCATGCTTCAGTAGGAGGTCAAATCCTTTCTTGGCTTTTATGAACTCCAGAAATAAAGGATGATCTCTGAAGCTGTTGTAATCAAGACGACCTCCGGTCTTGAAGAATTGTGGTCCTTGCCATCGGACCATTGCGGTGGTATGCTTTGTCTCTGGTGCGGCTTCTAACTTTAGCATTTGAAGCTTTTACTGAGAATAACCTCTTCACTTTCCCTAATGCTAGGGATATCAGCAGTATAGGTTGGCCTGGGAATCATGGGTTGTGGCAGCCTCTCTTCTGGATCCTCTCCCAGAACAGTAGTGATCATACCGCCCTTGGACCACTTGATGCATTGATGTAGAGCGGATGGCACTGCATTTGTGTTGTTGATCCACGTCCGCCCCAATAAAAGATTATACGTAGGCGGCACATTGACAACATGAAAAAGAACCGTGTGGACAAAGTAGTTGATGAAGATTTCCAGAAAAATCTTGCCTTTCGCAGTTTGTCCGTGGTTGTCGAACCCATAGATGGTGATTGGATCTGGCACAGACTCTTCTTATTTTATACCTAGAGCCTTGGTAGTCATCTCAGGGAAAATATTAAGGCTACTACCTCCATCGACAAGTACGTGGGGTACCATCATTCTCCTGGTTCGAACCACAATATATAAAGCATTATTATGAAATACGTGAGGCTTCAGCAGATCTTCATCTGAAAAAGTGATTGGAGCATTGGTCATGGCCTGATTGATGATCTGGGTCATATCCTCTGGAGTTATGCTTGATTTCACTTTGATCTTTCACAATAGATCATCTAAGACTTGTTGGTGCTTTGAAGAAGCATGCGCCAATTCAAGGATTGACACATTCGAGAGGGCAGTGACTGGTTTCTGGACCGAATTAATGTTTTCTTTGACTGTCCTACTCTCATCTTTGGTAGTCTTAATGAAGCACTTAGGAACCCTGGAATTCCTCTGGCTATCTCAGGGGATGCCTTGACAGGTTCCTTTGAGACATTCAGCTTGCTGAAAGCTGAAACGAGGTCCATCCTTTGGGCACTGGATTGGGCCCATTGTAGCACAAAGACCTGATGTTGAATATGAATATCCTCGCTGGTACATGGCTTAATATGATCCTATGGCTGGAAAGGCTAATCAGAGATCATTGTTGCAGAATGCTGAAGGAATGGCTCATTTAGTATGGTCATCTTTTCATCTTCGATGCCCTCTACTAAGAGATTTTTGTCAATGTAATCTTAAATGATATTTTTGAGAACGAAGCAGTTCTCAGTGTCATGTCCCACTGTTTGGTGGAACATGCAAAATCTGTCCTTTATTTTTCCCATGACCACTGGTGGATCGGCTACCCTTGGGAGCTTGATCATGTCACTGGTGAGCATATATTCAAGCACTGTCTCGAGTGACTGATCTAGGGGGTAAACTTGTGATTATAGCTCTATCCTTCACGCTTTGGTTTTTTTTGAGGTCTTGGTGTTTGCTCAAAAGTTTGCTGGGGTTGCTTATCATGTTGTGGGATTGACTTACCTTTTTGCTCATTCTTGTTGTGGTTTGAACCTTCTGAACCATAATTGTGACCTTTCGCATTGTCCTTGTGATGGTTCCTACTGTTGTTGGTGGAATAGGTAAAATGAGTTTTCTGTTTGGATTTCTGCTAGCTGTTGTTCTTGGTAAAGGTGAAACCCTCATAAACTCTATTTTTCATGCTCAACTCGATCCATTCAGCTCATTCCGTTAGTTTGATGAAAGTCTTTGACGGCGAGGTAGAAATCAGTCTCCTTAGGGGTTGCAAAAAGTTGCTCAGGAACAATGACAGTGCATGCCCTTCTGATATTGGATCCCTAATCTTATTACAGGCGGACCTCCACCTGTGAATGAAATTCTGAGCTTTCTCATTCTCCTTCTGCTTAAGGCTGTAGAGATGGATAAGGGTCGGTAGCGCCTCTGCATTGAAGAAGAATCGTTCAACAAATAGGTTGACCACCTTGTCAAACTCTTTTAGTTCAATAGGATTGATGTGTTCTGAATACCATTTAGCCGCAATACCCTCCAAACTGCGGGAAAAACAAAAGAATAAGGCACGATTGTCCCTTTTGAACTTGGCACATTCAGCAAAAAATATAGCAAGATGCGCTTTAGGATCACCAGAACCGTCAAATTTGACAAATTTCCTGAGGAGATTGTTGAGACTGTCATCCTCATCCAGTCCATCATAAAAATCTTTACTCATGAAGACCTTCTTGCTCTTGTCACGAGCTTGCAGGTATTTGACCATCTTAGCCACGTCTTTGAGTTGTGGCTGAGTAGTGTCATCAATACACTGATTTTTGGATTTGTAAGCCGACCCTTGCCCTTGAGTGGACTTTTTAAGTGCCTGCTGAATCTCATATTCTTCATCAGTATCACCCACTGATTCTGCTTCGTCAAAAGTTTTCTCGTGACGACTCTGCCTTTTGGAGATCTTCACATGTTTCATCAATGTTCAGCCCTTGACCTTTTTTTTACTATGAGATTTTCCCAGACTAGCCTCTGTTTGTTCAGACAGCATTTTATTCATCATTCTCTGGAATAGCGGGTACATCTGAGGGTCAATGTCATCATTGGCTTGTTGGCTTCTATTCTTGATAGATCGTGAAGAGGCCATTTTCTATTCAGAGGTTGACGAATAATTGATATGCTGGACGGGTGCGGTTTTCTTGTCGGACCTTGTCTGAACCATGTAAGATTGCAAGCGCTCTTTGCAGAATAAAATGGGCAATTAGTTTTGAGGAATAGTTTTGGGATAAAACAAATAGAGGGAAAAACATTTGACGAGGGTTAGGTTGACAATTTGAAGGATATCCCATTACCAGGGATTGGATCATCGCTGGAATTATGACAATTGCGTTGATATTCTTTGTAAAAAGAGATAAATAACTAAAATATGCCTTGTTACCTAGGCGAGGTCGTCAAACTATAATAGAATGAGATTTGTTGAAGGAAGATGATTTTATTAATAATAAGCTTGAGAAAGAGGGGGCAGACAAACAATTTGCTACCACTCATGATAATCAGAAGACACTTCGGGACCAGGAAAAATAGTGAGAGTTACAAAAGAATCCCAGCTATGCTTGGCAGAATGGTATGTTATAGACCACTGAGCAGATTTCATATCGAATTATAGCACGATGCCTGACAATAACCGAGCTTCAATGTGCTTCTATCTCTGCGAGAACTGTCTGACACATTGCTCTAGCTGATAATAAACTGAGAAGAATGGTCTGAGTAACTTGAATCGCTTGCCATATGCATAAGTGTACCGAGGGGGTGACTCCTGATGGTCGAAGTAATCCCACACGATTTCTTCTTCATGGAGGTTCTCAATCATGAATTTGTACCGAGAAGTGGGTAATGACTTCTTGCTGTTATATCTGAATGAGCTGGCTCGAGTTGGTACATGCCGAAAGAACCAAGATTGTAGTGTGTAGATGCACCCTTCTACTAAGATAGAATCCTTAAGCACAAAACAGGTTGATCCAAGGTATAAGAAGGCGAGTGCGGCCATGGCAATTGAGAGACAGTTGGTTTGCCGACTTCCCCATCTTCACAAAAGTTGCGCTATTCTGATATCAATGTAGTTTTGTCCGTTTTGAAAGAGGGCTAGTACTACTGTACACAAGATCATTGCATGTTGAATCCTTTCTCGTGCTGCTTGGGATAAGGAGTCAACTTCTTCAAATGCTCCATATTGTTGGTATAACTCAAACAGATCGACATATTGGCTCTCATATGCTTCTATCAATGGCCAGGATCTACGTCCAGTCATATGGGCTAAAGCATCTCGGGGGTTCAATCCCTTGATGTTGATAAAAAACTATTGTTCTATCGAATCATCGGGCTGACCAGCTGGCTTAGGTAGACCCATGATGTCTGAGAATTTGTCTAGTAGCAGAGTCATCTCTTCCCACGGGAACCAAAAGGTACTGTTATGCGGATTCCACCACTCTGCTAAGGCTTGAATCAAACTGCCATTGATGATTTGTTCCCCCACTGACAATGCCAGTTCTAATCCACAGTCACTCAGATGGTCCGGGAACATACGAGAGAAGTTCTTGAGCCAAGAATAGTACCACCGGGGAATGAAAGATATGGTGTTCAGAGTTTGATGATTAAGGAGACCTTGCCGCACCTCATAGGAGATATGGCCCTCAGAAAAGACTGAATCAAGCTGACTGGATGCCATCAGGATAGACTGAAAAATAAAGAAAAAGTAAGGACAAGACTTTGAGAAAAACTACACAATTTTTTAAGAAATTACAGGCAGGATCAAAACAAGGCTGAAATTTCAAGATCTAGAGGAAAGGAAGGATGGAAATAACCCAGAGTTTTGAAGAAAATAAAAATTTGGGAAAATCATCCAGGGTTTGAGAACATCTTTGTAGAAATAAAGAGAATATGAGAAAATAAGTAGAAAATAAGGGTTTTTGAAAATCAACTAGTATTTATAGAAAATTTATGAAGAATATGAGAAAATAAAGAGAATAAAGAGAAATACCCAAAGTATATTCAATCACATCCTGTACAAACAAGTATGCACATACAACATTCCCTAAAGGCTGACTCTTGATGCACAAGTTTTGAAATAGTTGTAGGATCCTAACCTTAACTCTAAGGCTCAGATCATCTATATTCAATCATGCTATGCCGATATACTCAAGCTAAGGCTTGATGTACGTGGCATAGAATCAATTTCTTCGCTTCTAGGTTCATGTTTTCCAACATCCTTGAGCGCCTGCCGATATACTTTGGACTATGGCCCTTGGTACGTGGCAGGGGGGGTTAACCCAAATAGGTGGCCCAGTTGTGAGGCTTTGCCCCGAACTATGGTTCTGAAAGAAAGCCCAGCAACGTGGTGGCCGGGTAAGAGTAGGTAGGGTTGTTTTTGAAATATGATCAACATGTAAGAAAACAGAAGGCTCTAATGACCTAAAGAAGTAGAGTTTTAAAATTTTTATAAGAAGCAAAAAATGTTTTCAATCAGATCCAAGATTTAGGAGGATTGTATTTGACCTAAGTCTAAGTGAGCATGAATAATGCCTCCTCAATTAGTCCTACCAAACCATGCCTAAGTCTACATGAAATCCATGTCAGCTGGGTTTCATTCTAGGCTCCTAGGTTCACATGAAATAGAGCTGACATTGCAGAACACGATTTTGATAAGTTGAATAGAACAAAGCACTAGATTGAACAGGCAAAGACATGTTGCATCACGGTTGCCAAACCTGTTATCATTGCAAAATTTTACTTTTGCAAGTCAAATTGACCTTTGAAAAAGGTTTTGAAAATAACTCGCCTCTGTTTTAAAATATGGGAAAATTTTGAGGAATGAGACTCGCTTGTCGGTACGAGGTTCAACCGTTCCTAGCACCTTTACCAGGGATAATTGAACCAAGGATGAACCATGTGCTTTGCTTTACTCAACTTGTCTAAATTATGTTCTATTTCCTAAATGCACAAAGAATCAGGCATGTGCTATGAATTTCTGAAAATGCAAGTTTGAAAACATGATGTTTGCCTTAAAGATTTGAAATACTTGGAAAATAAACCACTTGAAAATCGTGAATCATGGTTAAGAAAGTATTTCTGGAGAAAAGAAAAGTTGATTTCGGAAGAAGAGGAAAACTGATTTCTGAAGAAATCTTTGATGCTTTGTGAAAATTGATTTCTGAGGAAAACTTGGATAATTCTGAGAAAAGCTTGTTTTCTATGGACTTGAACTTTGGAATCGGGAATATAACTTGAAAAATTGATTCTTGAGCTTTGAAAAGCATTTGAAAATCCTTTGAAAAACTAAGGGTTTTTGAGAAAATCGATTTTGAGAAAAGTCAGGGCAGACTTAAGGAAAATCGATTTTCTGAAATGGAGTTGAGAAATAAATCAAAACAAGGGGCGTATAGCCTTGTAAAATACTTTCATGATGCAATCTAGACCTAAATGATGTATGAATATGATTTTGAGAAAAGATTTCTGAAGATTTTGAGAAAATTGTTTGAAAAAGAGAGTTTATGTGCCTTATAGAACTTTAATGAAGTAAATTCGCCTTATATTCCTGACTATGGCCACATATATGGATTGAATCTAACCCCATTTTATTCTAAAATAAGAAAAAAAATATTTACAAAAGATTGAAATATGTAATGGTTTTTGAAAATAGCCTAAGAGTGTATGTTGATTGTGACTTAAAAGAAGATGCTAAATCTGGATTTTGTTCGTATTCTGACTATGGCCATAAATATGAACTCAATCGAGTTTACCAACTCCCTAGAAGCTAGTGCACATGCCATTCGTGTAGACCATAGTGTGTTTGAATATGCATGAATCATCATTCATCATACATTAACATTATTATAAAATTAAACTATATGCACATGCAAATCCTAATCTAAGCAGAAATTTAAATTCTTATTCCAAATTTACAATTAATATATATCACTAATTGAATTTAAATAAAAGAAAATAAAAGAAATACAACCTTGAATATCCCTGCAAAACTAGAAAGCTTGTTAGTGAAAATATGTTGGCTTTTCTGGATTTATCCAATAATATCTAGAAATTAATGGATTTATCCAGATATAAGCCTTTTTTCATGTTTCCCTAAGATAAACATAATAATATATGATGTAAAATTAAAGAAATAATAAAGATAAATAACTTTAAAATTCGGAATTTAGGGAAAATTGACAAAAATACCTCTAAAAACAAGACTATGGCCTTGAAATCAGGGTTTTCAGAAAATATTTTGGTAAAATTTTAGATTTAGGGCTCAAATAAAATCAAATAACCACAAAATCGGGTGTGAATCACCCTAGCATGATTAAGGACATGAAAAAACCCTAAAAACATAAAATTTTATGGAAAAAATAGAAATATCACAAAAATCATGATTTTGCTAGTGTTTTGCTTGAATCGAGACTCCGTGGGCACCTTGCTTTTGCAATTTGATCAATCCAAGCATAAAACAAATTCTAAAATTAATAAAAATTGACACATGCACTTTTTATAACCCTAAAATTAAAAAAATCTATTTTGACATTATCTCAATACGAAAATTGCATAAAATCCTAAAATATGCGATTTCACCCATGGGCACGTACCTGTCACAGTGTTAGACCCGAGTTAGAGATCAAATCACCATAGAAATTCATAAAATTTTACAGAGAGCTACTAGATAGAAAAATAGAGATTTTCTTTTTTACATATGATAAAAATCATCTCTGATTAAGGAGATATCATTCCAGAAATATACGCTTGAATTTAACGAATATAAAACATGTTAAAATACGTACTTTCAGTTTCAGGAACAAGGAAAAATAACAAATCTCATTTAAAATTTATAAAATTTCAAAAGTGAATATAAGATACACAAATAAAGATTTTGCTTTTTACAGATCATCGATCGGATATCCGGTTAAGGAGATACAATCAACACAAGTTGACTTAGGGTTTAAACAATATATAACGAGTTTTGAGAAACTAATTCTACTTTATGACATAGGGAAAATATCAAACAGAAATATAAAAATATGGGAAAAATATAGTCAATACTAGACATCAATATGAAACTACTGCAATTTACGTATTATAAATCAAATCTTGGATGACAGAAATATTGCACCTGCAAGTTGCTCTTGAATCTCAATAGCGATTTCGTGGTTTGAAAAATAGGGTTCGGTCTTCTATTTTTTTGACAGGGTTCCTGAATCCAAAACTATCTGATTTTTTTACAGGAAGTCACTAACAAATCCATGAACCAACCCTAAAAAAACTCATATTTTTGTAATAAAGATTTAAGCATGAAACAATATGATTTCTATGGATCCGGGATCGAAACACATGGATATTCAATAAAACACTAAAAACCCTAATTTAAACATGTAAAATAATGAAAAAAATATGCAAATAACACAACGAAATTGGATTTGATGCTGAAATAAATAAAAAAACCATTAATATGATAAGAAAATAAAAAAAATCCAGGGAATACATGGTTGGATTTGATTTACCCTTTGAAAAGAGAGATTCAACCCATTTAACGGGCGAATCTCATCTTTCATTGGTCAAAAACATAAAACAACCTATTCTAAACCATTCTAACAGATAAAAAATTAAAAATAAACCATGGAACAGCATTAGATCATATTCTTGATTTCATTTTAAGGTTCTTGAAGGTAGATCATGCATAAAACCCACAAACAAAGGGGCGCCAATGGTGGGATCCATGGTAAAAAGCATAAAAAATTTAATAAAAACATGAAATCCATGGTGAAATCTTACCTTGGATGGTTGCAGATGCAAAGGAAGAAGGAGAGGATGCTAGGAGGAGAGAGAAGCTCCAAGAAAATAAAGGAAAAAAGCCTAGGGGTCGACCCCCCCTTTGGCTTCTTTAAATAGTTTTTTAGGAAAACCAATTTGGAAAGTTTTAAAGTTTCCTAATTTGTTTTGGATAGACACCATAGGGGGTGATTTTTTGAGAATTACCTAACCTACCCCTATCCTTAACTAACCTAATTTACACCTAATTGAACTTCTAATTAACCTAAAAGAACTCCAAATGTGGCGCCATCTACTGTGGGCCCACATTGTTTTTTTTTTAATTCTAATTTAAAATTTTAAAAACCAATAGTTAAAAATCAAAGTAAAAATGGATTTTTAAAATCAATTTTGACTCTTCTAAACTCCTAACCTAACTAGAACACTGACCAACCCTAATCTAACTCCATCTTCTTCAAATGTGGCGCCACCCACAGTGGGCCCCGTTTGATTTTCCAAAAACGATTTTAAAACTTGAGAATGAGAGATTTTCAAAAGAGGTTTGAAAGTAGAATTGAAATTGAATGTTTTAAAACAACACAGAGTATTGACTAGATTAGAACTACTTTAGATATGGCGCCAACTGGGTGGGCCCAACATCAAAGTTTTGAAAAAGTTGAAATAAAGACTGAAAATGGTTTTAAAATGGAGTTAAAATCAACGGATGAAATTTAGAGGTTTTGAAAATAGAGTCTTAAGCGAATTAAAACTCTGAACCAGAGTTCTAAACCAACTAAGACTCTGACCTTTAGGTTTTTGAAAGCCAAACGAAGAGCTTTTTGCGGGATTTTCTCATAATTGGTGAAAATAAGTTGGAAAATGTAGTCAGGGTTAGAGTCCTAACTCAATCGAAACTCTGAAATAGAGTCCTAAATCAACTGAAACTCTTCAAAGTGGACTAATTTTTGAAAACAAGTGGAGAAACTGAGAATGAAGATAGAAACAATAATCAGGATGGAGTCTTGATTGGATTAGGTCTCTATGACAGAATCCTGATCGAACTGAAACTCTAGATTTTTAGCATTTTCTGAAAGACATATGAAAGAATTTTCGAAAACCAGTGAAAATAGCAACAAGTAGTGAAATCAGAACAGAATTTTGATCCAACTGGGACTCTAGGGACAGAGTTCTAATTTGACTAGGACTCTTAAAATTTTAGATTTTTCGAGAAAAAAAATAAGAGGATTTTGGAAAACAGGTGAAAATAAGGTAGAAATTGAAGTCTGGTTCAGAGTCATGATCTGACTAGGACTCTGAGGCAGAGTCCTAATTCGACTAGAGCTCTGAAATTTTTGGTTTTCTAGAAAGCAAATGTTGAGATTTTAAAAAGAGCTTTTGAAAACAAGTGAAAATGAAGTTAGAAAATAAACTCAGGATAGAGTCCTGGTTTGATTAGGACTCTGGGATAGAGTCCCAGAATTTTGAAACTCTTGTGATAAAAGTGTAACAATTTTGGTTTCTGAAGGGATAAATGAAGAGATTTTTGAAAGATTCTCTCAAAATTGAGGTCAGGGTCAGAGTCCTGATCCAACTGGGACTCTTTGAATAGAGTCCTGGTTTAATTGAAACTCTAAGTTTTTGACTTCTTTTAAAAGATTTTGAAGGATTTGGTTGAAAATAGGTAAAATAGCAATGAAGGATTGAGTCCTCATCTGATTAAAACTATGAAGTAGAGTCCTAGTCTAACTAAAACTCTAGAATTTTGACCAGAATGAAGGATTTTGACAAAATTTTGTTGAAAACAACTGAAAATAGAGATAAAAAGCAGAATCCTAGTCTAACTAAAACTCCATGATAGAGTTCTAATCCAACCAAGAATCCAAGATTTTGGCTCTTTTGAAAGTCAGATAAGAAGGTTTTCAAAAACAAGTGAAGAACAAGAGTAAAGGATAAAATTGGGATAGAGTCCTAGTCCAATTGAAACTCTGGGACAAAGTTCTAGTTTAACTGGAACTCTAGCATTTTGGCCAAACGAAAGATTTTGAAAGGTTTTCTCAGAAAGAGATAAAATAGAAGTGAAAAGTAGAGTCTTGACTCGACTGGAACTCTGAGATTTTGATCAAAATGACAGAAATAGACAAGGGATAAGACTACATCTGGTTTAAAATCAAAATGGAGTTTTGAAAAGGTTTAAAAAGATGAAAAGACAAAGTCCTGATCCAACTAGGACTCTAAAATTTTTGAAAAGTTTGATAAATGAAGGAATCCAGAAGCGACACCACCTAGATGGGTCTCATCTGTGAATTGAAATAAATTAAAATTGAGTTTAAAATGAATCTAGATCATTTTCTAAGAAAAAGATTTTGAAATATAAGATCATGGGGGTTGCAAATGGCAAAATGTCGATTTAAAACCCAAGTATTTGAATTTGCTTTTGAAAGATGAGTTTTAAAATCGAATCTGGATTAAAAGATTTTTAAAAACAGGAGTGCTGGATCTCGATAATGAGATGCAATGACATGCAATGCCATGCAATGCAATGAAATGATATGCCAAATGCATGCAGTGATATGCAATGACACATGAAATGTAGACCCTAGATGAGGGACTTAGAATCCCAGATCCCTGACAGAGACAAAGAATTTGGAGATTCTTATCTGAGGATGAGAGTTGATAATTGAAATTGAGCAAAAATGGGGATTGAATCTTGATTGTAGGATGGAGTACCAAATTTTTTGTAAAATTTGGGCTATGAATAGCTCTGGCTCAAATATCGACCAATTGGTTCCCTAAAGACTGCATAGAGTGGGTCCCAGTGGTAGGAGGTATGTGTTTGTGAATGAGCGTGAAAATTTGGGGTGTTTACAATGTGGCAGGGGGGTTTTAGCCCAAATAAGTGGCCTAGTTGTGAGGCTCTTTCCCGAACTATGGTTCAGTGAGACAGCCCAACAACGTGAAGACCAAGACAATATAGGTAGGGGATGATTGAAAAATATGATTCAAGCATGCAGAAAATCAGATGGCTCTAATGCAAAGTCCTAAAGAAATAGAATTTTGAAAATCATAAGAAGCACAAACTTGCATACATTGTTTGCATTCAATCCCTAGATTGAGGAGAGTTGTATTTCATACCTAAGTCTAAGTGAACATGAATAAATGTCCTCAATTTGGTCCTACCAAACCATGCTTAATCCTATATGCATTAATGTCAGTTGGGTTTGATTCTTGGTCTCTGAGGTTGCATGAACATGAAGCTGACATTTAAAGAATAATAACTTAGTCAAATTTAAACAAGGCAACAACTTTAATTCGATCAACTAAAAGACAAGTCCCATCTCGGTTTCCAAACCTGTGATCGTTGCAAAATTTTTCCCTTTTCCTTTTCCTCTTTTTCAAGGGAAAAAGAGGAGAGAAACTTTTTTTGCAAGGTCTCACTTAACCTTTTGAAAAAGATGTTTTGAAATTACTCGCCTTTGTTTTGGAATTTTGTGGGAAAATGGAGAGACGGGATTCACTCATCGGTACGAGGTTCAACCGTTCCTGGCGCCTTTACCATGGGTAATCAAACCAAGGATTGAATTTATGCATTTGCTTTGCCTAAATTTGACTGAGAGATTATTCTGAAAATCCTAAATGCACATGGAATCAAGCTTGTGCTATGATTTTTGAACTTGAGAAATGTGTATGCTTTTCTTGAAAATGTTTCAAAAATTTGGATTTTCCAAGTGATTTTGAAAATGGATTTGAAAATATCTTTTTGGAAATGACTTTGAAGTTCAGAAATTGATTTTTGAAAGGTTGAAATTTGAAATGGACTTGGATTGAAGGCTTGAAATTAAAGATTTTGAAATTGGATTCAAAATTAAGAGCTTTGAAATCTAAAATTGATTGAAAATTGAAGTTGAATTGATTTTGAATTGAGAATTTGAACTTAGAAATTGATTTTGAGACCTTGAAATCAGAATTGAAATTTGAACTTGAATTTAGAATTTAAATTTTGGAATTCTAAAAGATTGAGTTTTGAAGAAAAAGAACTTGTAAATTGAAACCGAATTGTAATTTAAAAGTCAAAATCTGAATTTAGTTGAGATTTGAACCTGAACTTCTGAATTTTGAAAATGAAATTTGAAATTAGAGTAAAGAGTTTGAATTTTGAAAGTTTGAAATTGAGATGGAACTTGAAATCGATTTTTGATTTGAAATTAAGATTTTGAAGTAATTCTGAATTTTGATTTGATGTTTGAAATCAGAATTAAATTTAGAAATGGGGTCGAGAATTTGAAAAGAACTTTGAACTTAATATTTAAAATTGAAATAGAATTCTAAGTTAAAAGTAAGAACTTAAAAATGAGAAGTTTTAGAAAATTGAATTTGGAATTTTGAAACAAATTTTAAAACTGAACAAAATTGGAAATAAAAGAGATGAATATGAATTTGTAAATGAAAATTGAAAATTGACTTTGAATTTTAGAAAAAAAAAACTGTATTTTTGAAAATTCATTTCAAAAATCACTTGGAATTTTGAAAATGTCTTGAAATAATTTAAAAATATGGCAGATAATGATGCTACTCTATCTTAAATGATGAATGCATTGAAAGAATTTGTTTCAAATTAGAATTTTAAAAGAAAATTTCATTCTTTAATAGAATTGAAATAAAATTAAATTTTAATATACTCATGACTATGGTCATAAATATATTTTAATTTAATTTTCATTTAAATTTCAAGAAAGAATAAAATAAATTTTTATGCTTTTATAGAATTAGAGCAAGATTAAATTTCCATATACTCATAACTATGGCCACAAATATAACTTGATTTAATCTTTACTTTGAATTCTGATAAAAGAAGAAAAGGTATTTTTGAAAATATGATGATTTTCAGAAAGGACCTAAAGTGCAGGTCAAATTTTATTCCATAAAAGATAAAAATTCTAAGTATTGTTTACATTTTGATTATGGCCATAAATGCGAATAATTTACTTAGGGTTATTTACCTCTTATTAGAATGGTGCACGTGCCATTCGTGTCATCCCATAGTGCTTTTTGAAAAATAAAATAAAATGAAATGTCACAAGTAATTATGAGAATTTAAAGTGCAACTAAATGCTCATACATTCTAATCTAAACAAAAAAGTAGAAATTCTCATTAATATGAAATTAATACAATCTTGAATTGAAATTGAATATTGAAATTTCCTAATCTAGGACAAGAAATCAGGATCTCCAAGGCTTCCCTGCAAACACAAGATAGCACAAGGCAGTAGGAATGCAAAATATAGAAAGAAAATGAAAATACAATATTAAAACTAACATACATATGGTTATGCCTATGCTACAATGGAAATGCATATGCATGTGTGAAGATGCAATGCCTATGCCTGAATGAGATGCATATGCATTTGCCTAAGTGCAATGCTTATACTAATAAAGAAATGCATATGCATTTGCCTAAGTGCAATGCTTATGCTAATGAAGAAATGCATATGCATTTGCCTAAGTGCAATGCTTATGCTAATGAAGAAATGCATATGCATTTGCCTAAGTGCAATGTTTATGCTAATAAAGAAATGCATATGTATATGCATTTGCCTAATATGCTGTGAAAAATCAGATGATATGCTATGAAGAATCAAGTGACATGCTATAAATGACATGCTGTGAAGAATCAAATGATATGTTGTTAGAAATCCAATGATATGATGTAAGAAACCAAATGACATGCTGTGAAAATATCAAGTGATATGCTGTAAAAATATCAAGTGATATGTTGTGAAGATATCAAATGATATGTGGTGAGGAATCCGATGATATGCTGTAAGAAACCAAATGGCATGTTATGAAAATATCAAGTGATATGCTGTGAAGATATCAAATGATATGTAGTGAGGAATCCGATGATATGCTGTAAGAAACCAAATGGCATGCTGTGAAAATATCAAGTGATATGCGGTGAAAATATCAAGTGATATGCTGTAAGAGATTAAATGGCATGCTGTGAAGAATCACCAGATATGTCGTAAAGAAGCAAGTGATATGCTCTGAGAAATCAAGGGATATGTTGTAAAGAGACAAATGATATGCTGTGAGAAATCATGGGATATGTTGTAAAGAAGCAAGTGATATGCTGTGAGAAATCCAATGATATGCTATAAAGAGTCAAATGATATGCTGTAAAGAATCAAGGGATATGTTGTGAACATAAATCCAACCGGACTAAACAAATGCAAAGGGTTTTGTATCAGAACATTCAACTTCAGCGGGTGGAACTCACAATAGATTTCTCAACTTGATTTTACACAACAAACTGATTTTAAAAATTGATTTCGCAAACTGATTTCACAGGTGAAATCAAGTGCATCAGGTGGTAGGTATATCAGACCAGTTGGATGTTGCTGAGGGAAAGCATTATTACTCAGAAAAATGATGAATAGATGGTGGTGGAACATGGAGAGGAGGGAAGTATTGGTTGTAGTGAAGATAGTTAGGAGAATAATGCAATATACACATGCCAACAGGCTGCCTAAATATAGGCATAGGATGCTGGTTTATAGCAATAGAGATCTGGATAACTCCAGCAGTTTGAGTGCCAGTAGGTGAGGGTCCAGTACTTGATAAAACAAGAGAATTTCCACTCTTGCAGCGATGATCCTGGATGAGCCAATGCAAATGTCGTGAGATGCAGGAATAGGGAATGGAATGCTTAGGTAATGTTGAGACAGATGTAGGGGAATTGCAGAGTAAAGTATGATGTTGATGAGGTGATGCAGTGCTGCGGAGCATAAATCATGTAATGAGTGATGGTGGGTGTTGTGAGGCTAAAATGCAATGGATGAGGTGATGCTGTAATGAGGTGTGGTAATGTCGTTGATCGCATCTGGTATAATGAAATGAACAGGGAACCACAGCTATGTTGTAATGCTACAAATCAATGTTGATGTGAGTGGAATGGTGCCATGAGTAAACTAATGCCATGAATGAACTGTCGTGAGACTCGGTGAACGGATCAAATGAGAGCAGATCTCACGGTAGCTCAAAGGTGAGGGACTTCATGATAAATCAAATGCAAATTTGATTTCAAGTTGGATTAGAGTATTCTATGGTAAATCAAATGCAAATCCTCAAAACAAATCAGTACAGATGAGGACTTCATAATGGAATTAAATCAGAAACATCAAGCACTGAAGCTGGATGTGGGATTTCACAGTAAATCAAATGTAAACCCAATTTTGGATCAGCCGAACAGAGCATTTCATGACAGATGCACAGATCTTCAAAATGCTGATGTTCAACAGTTTCTGAATTGAATTAGATTTAAATGCAGACGCTATGTTACATTGGATTGATGCAAATGAAATCTATTGATGAAGACGATGCTGAGATGCAGATACCATTATGCAATGAAGAAATGGAGATACAAAATAGGATAAAATTGCGGAATGGAGGATAAAACAAAATTTATGCACACAGATGAATGCATTGATAAGCAATGATCTGATGTGCCAAAATCACATATAAAATAAAAGCGTCCGGATATATGATGCTGAAAGGTTGAATCCACATGAGATACACATATTCAAAATGTAATACAAAAAGGAAAGAAATGAATGGAAATCGATGAAACAAAAACGCAAATGCAAATCACCTTCAAATACCGACTAGAGACTACACACAGAATCAAAGAAATGTAGAACGGAAAGCAGTATGCCAACATTGAATGCTAGAGAAAGAAAAACAAAAATCAGAGAGAAAGAAATACTAATCCTACAGCATGAATTGAAAAAGCATAAGGGAGAAGAAGGAAAAGATGAAGAGGAAGAAATACTCACCGACCTGGATTTGATTCGGTTGAGAGGAGAAGGAGCCTTCCTCTGAGTGCTACTGCTGCCAGACCGATCTCCTTTAATTGATCAAGAGGAGAAAAACTAGAGGGAAAAGGAGAGAGAGAAGGAAAAGGAAGGAGGAGAGGAAAAGGAGAGAGGGAGAAGAGAGATTGGGAGATGTAATGCTCGATGCCTTGTAATGCTTGGTGGTTCTTGCCTTCCCCTGCATTGGTTGTTATATATGAGGGGACCGTTATTTTTTTTTCAAAAAAGGTCCCTCAAAATTTTAAAGAATTTCAAAAAGGAGGCTTTAATTACAAGGATTTTCAAGAAGAGGGTAAAGCTATTTTCTGAAATTTTTTCTTTTATGTTTTTGAAAGAAGAACCTAAAAATACGAGGGAGGAGATCCAAATGAAGTTTTTAAGAACTTTTATAAAATATTTTGCTTTGAAATTTAAGGATTTTTTTAAAGGAGGTTTTGTGAAATAACAGGGTTAAATTTTAAAAAATTGAGTTTCAAAATAGATCTGGATCCGAGGTTTTGAGCAAATATCGAGTTGGATCTCAAATTGAGGAAACGTGAGAGGAATGGATCTAAATGAAGATTGGATTTGGATAAAATACATGAGCCAATACAAAGAATTGATTTTAGATTTTTGAAAATAGAAGATCCGAGCTCAAAATTGGATTTGGATATCTGATCTGGATCCAGGATTGGGTCAAATATAAAAAATGAAATTGGATTTTGGATCTTCAACAAGGAAGTGAATCCGAGAATTAACCATAAATTGACCCAATTGCTCTTCTGACTGACTCAACAGGTGGGGGCTAGGGGCAAAAAGGGAAATTTTGAAAATTTTGGGGTGTTCACAGGATCACCAGTCCCATCGAATTTGATAAATTTGTGGGGTAGATCTTCTAGACTATCGTCCCCTTCAAGGCCATCGTAGAAGTCTTCAGTAATGTAGACCCTCTTGCTTTTATCTCAGGCTTGTAGGTCCTTGACCATCCTGGTCACTTCCTTCAGCTGAAGCTGGACTGGATCATCGATTGCTGGGGTCTGCTTCTTCAACTGGTTAAGGGATTTAGGCACTTGAATGAACAACTCTTGTTCTTCTTCAGAATCTTCCTCCGGTGAATCCGCCCTTTCGGACTCACTGTTATGTTGAGCCTTCTTCTGAGCAATTTTGACTTGCTTCTTTACTGATTTGCCCTTGACTTTCTTTCTAGATGACACCTTTGTTGAGCTAGCCTTAGCTTGCTCTGACTGCATCTTGGTCATCATCTTTTGGAATAGATCATACATGGCGAGATTGATGTCATCGCCACTCTGCTGACCCTGTCCTCTGGCTGAACCTGGGGAACTCATATTTTCTTTGCTGACGCGCTGATATGATGTAATCTTCTTGCCTGATCTGGTCTAAGCCATTCAATAATGTTGATACTCTCTGTAGGACAAAGGGGATAATCCGAATGATGGAAAAAAAATTTGAGGGCAATAATTTTGACGGAAAAGGATAGAAGGAAAACAATAAATGGGATTCAGAAATTAGGTTGACAAGTTTGGAAGAATATCTCATTACTAGGGATTGGGTCATCACTGGAATTGCGATAATTGTGTTGTTACTCTGACGAAGGAAGTACGCAACTGAGGTAAACCTAAAAGGGAAGGTGGGCAGATAATTTTCCACTGCCATGATCATGGAATTCACTGGAAAATAAGATGAAGGGATTTTTGAAAACATGATTGAAATCCATGAGAAAAACACATGATTTTTCTTGAGGAAAATAGCAGGATCAAAATAAAGCTAAAAATTCGAGATCCAAAAGAAAGGAAGGATGAAAATTGCCTGTAGTTTTGAGAAAAAGCAGAGGATTTGCAAAAATCATCCAAGGTTTGAGAAAATAAAAGGAAATGTACATGAAAATAAATGGAAGATAGGGGATTTTGAAAATCATCCAGTATTTTCAGAAAAATATAAGAAAATAAAGAGAAATAACTAAGATACATTCAATCACATCATGCACAATCAAGTATGCACATACAACATTCCCTAAAAGCTGACTCTAGATGCATAAATTTTGAAATAGATGTAGTTCCCTAACCCTATCTCTAAATCTCACATCATCTGTGTCCAATCATGCTATGCTAATATACTCGAGCCGAGGCTCGATGTATGTGGCATAAACAAAAATTTCTCCGGTTATAGGCTCATGTTTTCCAATATCTTTGAGCGTCTGCTGATATACTTTGGACTATGGCCCTCGGTACGTGGCAGGGGGGATCAACCCAAATAGGTGGCCCAGTTGTGAGGCTTGTTCTCGAACTATGGTTTTAGAAGAAAGCCTGGCAACATGGTGGCCAGGTAAAAGTAGGTGGGGTTGTTTTTGAAATATGATCAACATGGAAGAAAACAGAAGGCTCTAATGACCTAAAGAAGTAGAATTTTTAAAAAATTTATGAGAAGCAAACATTATTTTCAATCAGATCCTAGATTGAGGAGGATTGTATTTGACCTAAGTCTATGTGAGCATGAATAATGCCTCCTCAATCGATCTTACTAAACCATGCCTAAGTCTACATGAAATCAATGTCAGCTAGGTTTGATTCTAGGCTCCTAGGTTCACATGAAAATAGATCTGACATTGTAGAACACGATTTTGACAAGTTAAATAGAGCAAAGCACAAGATTGATCAGACGATGATGGGTCCCATCTCGGTTGCCAAACCTGTTATCATTGCAAAATTTTACTTTTGCAAGTCAAACTGATCTTTCAAAAAGTTTTTGAAAATAACTCACCTCCGTTTTAAAATGTGAGAAAATTCTGAGAAATGGGACTCGCCTGTCGATACGAAGTTCAATCATTCCTGGCACCATAACCAAGGGTAATCAAACCAAGGATCAATCTAGTTCTTTGCTTTGCTCAACTTGTCTAAATCGATGTTCTATTCCTAAATACACAGAGAATCAGGCATGTGTTATGAACTTTGAAAAAATGCAGATTGAAAATATGATGCATGCTTCAAATATTGGAAAATACTTGGAGAAAGGACACCTTAAAAATCATGAATGGCATTTGGAAAACATTTCTAAAGAAAAAGAAAAATTGATTTCTGAGAAATTTTGATGTTTTGACCACATCGATTTCTGAAGAAAACTTTGGAGATTTTAAGAAAATCGAAATCTGAGATGGAATTGGAAAATACATCAAAAGGGATGGGCGTGTGGCCCTGTGAAAGTCCTCCTATGATGCAATCTAACATAGATGAATGAATGAATGCAATTTGCAAAAAATATTTTTTGAAGAATTTATGGACAATCTTTGATAAAGAATTTTTTGTGCCTTATAGAACTTTGATGAAATAAATTCTTTACATATCCCTGACTATGACCACGAATACGTATTGAGTATATCTCATTTGATTCTAAAAGGGGAAAATGCTTAGAAAAGTTTGGAATATGCAATGATTTCTGAAAATGCCTAAGAGTGTAGGTTGTTTGTGGCTTAAAAGAAGATGATAAATCTGGATATTGTTTGTATTCTGACTATGACCACAAATACGAACTCAATCAAGTTTATTAACTCTTTAGAAGCTAGTGCACGTGCCATTCGTGTAGACCATTGTGAATTTGAATATGCATGAATCATCATTTATCACATATTGACATTATTAAATAAATAAAACTATATGCAATGCAACCCTCTTCTAAGCAGAAAAAAGTAAATTCTTATTCTAAATTATAGTTTACATCAATAATAAATTGAAAAAAAGAGAAAAAAAATAAAGAAAAATACACTCTTGAGTATCTCTACAAAATTAGCAAACTTGTTAGTGGACAAATGTCAGCTTTTCGGGATTTATCCAGCAATATCTGGAAATTGCTAGATTTATCCGAATATAAGCCTTTTTTCATGCTTTCCTGAGATAAACATAATAAAAGATAATGCATAATTGAATAAAAAATAAAAGTAAACAACTTTAAAATTCATAATTTTGAGAAAAATGACCAAAATACCTCTAAAAACAAGACTATGGCCTTAAAATCAGAGTTTTTAGAAAAGATTTTTGTAAAACTTTTAATTCAAGGATCAAACGGATTCAAATCAACCCCACATCGGATGTGGAGCACCCTAGCATCATTATAAACATGATCAAACCCTAAAAGTATGAAACTTTTCATAAAAAATTCGAAATATCATAAAAATATCAATTTTTGCCCGTGTTTCAGTTGAATCCACACTCGCGGGCATCCTGTTTTTATGATTTAATTAAATAATGCTTCAAACGAATTCCAAAATATGTAAAAATTTCCATGGACACTTATAATATCCTTAAAATTAAAATAGAATTGAAAAATAGAATTTTTGGCATTATTTTGATATGAAAATTAAATAAAAACAAGAAAAATAAGGGATTTTACCTGCGGTCACGAACCTGTTACAGTGTCAGACCCGAATCGGGTATCAATCCACCATAGAAATTTATAAAAAATATAGAGAGAAACTAGACAGATTAACAAAACTTTATCTTTTTACAGATCTGGAATATGATCTTCGGTTAGGGAGATACGATTCTCGCAACCTGCACTTGATTTCGACGAACAGATAACGGTTCAAAAACAGACAGTTCTAAGTTCGATTCAAATAAAAATAGCAAACAAAATTCAGAAATTACCAAAATCATACTGATAAAACTAGACATGTTGCTGAATCTGTGGCATCTTACGGATTAGAAAAACAATCTTTGGTTAGGGAGATACGATCTTGGAGCTTTGTTATCATTACAAAATTTTACTTTTGCAAGTCAAACTGATATTTGAAAAAGATTTTTGAAAATAACTCACCTTTGTTTTAAAATGCAAAAAAATTCCAAGGAATGAGACTCGCCTGTCGGTATGAGGTTTAACCGTTCTTAACACCATAACCAGGGGTAATTGAACCAAGCACCAATCTAGTGTTTTGCTTTGCTCAACTTGTCTAAATCAATGTTCTATTCCTAAATGCATAAAGAATTAGGCATGTGCTATGAACTTTTGAAAAATGCAGATTAAAAAAAATATGATGTTTGCTTCAAATACTTGAAAAATACTTGGAAAATGGATGATTGGAAATCATGAATCATATTTGAGAAGTCTTTTTTAAGAGAAGGGAAATTGATTTCTAAAGAAACTTTGGAGATTTTTGAGAAAATCAATTTTTCTGAGTTTTGAACTCTTGAATTGATAAAAAGGATGGGCGAGTAACCCTGTGAAAAACTATTAATGATGTAATCTAACCTAAATGATGCATGAATACAGTTTTGAGAAAATATTTTCTAAAGAATTTGAGGAAAATCTTTGAAAAAGAGATTTTTGTGCCTTATAGAATTTATATGAAATAAATTCTTTACATATCCCTGACTATGGCCACGAATACATATTGAATATACCTCATTTGATTCTAAAAGGGTTAAATACTTTAGAAAAGTTTGGAAAATATGCTACAATTTCAAAAAATGTCTAAGAGTGTAGGTCGTTTATTGCTTAGAAAAAGATGATAAATCTAAGTTTTGTTTGTATTCTGACTATGGCCATAAATATGAAACCCATCGAGTCTATCAACTCTTTAGAAGCAGGTGCATATGCCATTCGTGTAGACCATTGTGAGTTTAAATATGCATGAATCATCATCCATCACACATTAACATTATTGAAAAATAAACTATATGCAATGCAACCCTATTCTAAGCAGAAAATTAAATTCTTATTCCAATGTTTATAGTTTACATCAATAATAAATTGAAATGAAGAAAAAGAAAATAAATAAAAAATAGTCTTGAATGTCCCTTCAAAACTAGCAAACTCATTAGTGAAAATATGTTGGCTTATCTGGATTTATCCATTAACATCTGGAAATTGAGGGATTTATCCAGATATAAGCCTTTTTACAAGTTTCCATGAGATAAAAATAATAAAAGATAATGTAAAATTACAGAAATAATAAAAATAAATAACTTTAAAATTCAAAATTTTAGAAAAATGACCAAAATGCCCCTAAAAACAAGACTAAGGCCTTGAAATCAGGGTTTTCAGAAAAGATTTTTGTAAAACTTTTAATTCAGGGATGAAACGGTTTCAAATCAATACCAAATTGGGTGTGGAGCACCCTAGCATGATTATGAACATGATAAAACTCTAAAAATATGAAACTTTTCAAAAAAAACAAAAATTTAAGAAAATATCAATTTTTGCCTATGTTTCGCTTGAATCGGGATTCTGCGAGCATCCTGTTTTCACAATTTAACCAAATAATGTATCAAATGATTTTCAAAATCTGTAAAAATTGACATGGACACTTTCAATAACCCTAAAATTAAAATAAAATTGAAAAACAAAATTTTTGGCATTATATTGATATAAAAATTAAATAAAAAACATAAAATATGTGATTTTGCGCACGGGCACATACCTGTCACAGTGTTAGACCCAAATCGGGTATCAAACCACCATAAAAATTTATAGAGAGATACTAGATATATTAAAAAAAAATCTCTTTTTACAGATCAGAAAAATCATCTTCGGTTAGGGAGATATCATTACGGCAATATACACTTGATTTCGGCTTATATGTAACGAGTTGAAATAAATAGATTCGGTTTCGAGTATAGGGAAATATAGTAAAATATTTTCAAAAATTATAAAATTTTCTAAGATGACATTAAACACACAGATAAAAATACTCCTTTTTACAGATCATCGATCAAATCTATGGTTAGGGAGATATGATCTGAACAAGTTGATCTAGGGTTTAGACAATACATAACGGGCTCTATAGAACAGATTAAAATTTGTGACATAGGAAAAATAGCAAATGACTGTATATGTAACGCCCCAGATTTCCAAAACAAAGCTAAGTTAAAATTTTCATGAATTTCTTTTTTTTTTCTTTGCAGCGGAACTTAGAAAAGCTTTTAGCAGCGAAATCAGATAATAATGCATCGTCAGTTTTAGAAAACTCCGGGTACATTACAGGTATGTGGCCAAGCAACTCATTGACCACCAAAGTGTTCTATTTTATCGAAAACCACATGTTTATTATAACATCACTGCTAGGAAAAGCAACATAGGTTCAATAAAAGGAAGCAGTACAACTCTGTCTAGAGAAACCCTGGAACTCGATGTTGCCTTGCTCCGCATATCGCAACGCAGGTCCAACACCTGAAATCCCAATAAAACGGGGTCAGAACCACTGATGTCCTGGTAAGCAAACAATCATGCATCCATTCAACTCAAGTAAATGAGTTGACAACTCAGGGTCGTTGTTCGCAATAACAGCGCTCAAGTCTCCACGACTTAGCGTATATCGCAAGAGCCTCCTTTGGGCTATGAGTTGAACATCCGCTCAAGTCTTCATGACTTAGCGCAAGCCTCTTCAGGGTTGCGATTTGAATCTCTCACTCAAGTCTTCATGACTTAGCGCAAGCCTCTCCCGGGCTGAATATCGTGCTCAAGTCTTTATACTTGGCACATCTGTATCCCACGCATCTAAGGACAGCTCCTCGGGCTTCACTTAGTCATACGAATACAACATGGGTCTTTTCCCAGTCGGTCCAGTCGTATACCGATCATGACATCTTCACAAAGGTTATGCAGAACTGACTCAACAACGTTCATCCACTCATACATTCAAGCATCACTGAACCTAGAGCTAATGCATTATTTCGATATTTAACCTCTTCCACCCTTGGTACGCAGGCGAAGCATTGTCCGGGCCTCAACTCAACATTATGGGGGTTGATTATTCTATGTATTTTAGATACCCCAGAGGCCTGTTGACCCTATCCATAGTAGAGCAGTGTGTTTCAATTGGGAGAACCCTACTAGGCCCATATTCGGATGCATCCTCTACTTGCAGTAGTTGGGTTCAATCCTTAGATCTTCAGGATAACCGCGACCCCAAAACCCATGAGTGACTAAGACCATCGTGGACTCTATCAGGTCCAAAGTTTAATATGTGTCACTCAAGGTTGTATCATCATTGTCATTCCACAGTGAGCATAATTCCTAAAGAGGTCTGTTAGTCTTACGATTACTTAGTCAGATATTGCATTCCATTTAGGCAGTCCATCCCTCAGCACTACGATAATATGTACCCGACCCCATTCAGTATGCCCCAAGCACGATCATCAACCGAGGGGGATACCCCTAACACGATCATCAACTGCGGGGTATGTGTGACCTTAAGTTTTATTCATATGCATGCTTAACTCTGCTCTTGGCACTGCGGCCATCACGAGCATCTCACCTTTTTCGGGTGGAAACAACACACTCTGGCTCTACGGCCCTTACGAGTCTGGTTGTGTAACCGTTCTCAATGAGCATGCATATAACTCGATCTCAATAGATCGGCTGCTCGGCGTATTTTTATGCAATGAGTCCAAACCTTGTCAAGGCGCAACATCTACTTTGGCTCAGCGGCCCTTACGAGTAAGCTACCCTTACAGGTATTTGGGAGATGAGTCATTCTGGCATCGTTCCAACAACGGACATCATTATGCCATTCAACCGATTCTTGCAGCTTTTTTGCCAACCATTTCATTAGCACCTCCCCTGCTCTATCGACAGTGGTGCGACGATCCTTTCTATATTGTAGAAAGTATTTCATGAACTGGGTAGTACTCCGCTATATGACGGAGTAACCTACTATATTCTTTTTGAGCTATTTTTAGCTTCTTCAAAAATTTCAGCAGCACTTCCTCTCTTTGATGGAGAAAGTGTGTGTTTCTTTTATCCATTTCAGCGGTATCTCCCCTCTTTGGCGGGAAATCGCTACGCTTAACTCGAGAAATGGATATGCACCATTGTGCGTACCTTGTATCCATCAAGGTTGTTGGGAACCCTGGGCTATAGCCAGGTTATACGTAAATGATTTAGTCTTTACGTAAATAGCAGTTTTGCTAAAAGCGAAGCCTTTCCAATAGGGGCTTCATTCGGCAAGCAAAATCTTGAACAAGGAGCGGTAAGGGAATCGCATTGGCGATTTGGAGTTTGATCTCCATTTGAACGCTCACTTACGCACCATATATTTAGTATAAGCAGAAGCTTGCGCCTTATACAGCGGCAGCGTAAAGGAAATGCATATAATTAGTGTTCAGGGTGTGTAACTGTACGAAATATTCTACATATATATTTACAGAAAGCAGAAGCCTTGGTGTCATTCAACGCGACATCGTAATATAAATGAATAATCAGAAGTGCATAATTTTGCAAAAAGCAGGAAGCCTTGGCATCATACGATGCGACAGTGAATGGTAAATTACACAGCCTTGGCGATATAAGACGCGACGGCCCATTTCCAGATGATATACACCAAGATCTATATCCAACGATAGTTATGAGGCGAGCGAGTGAACACCAAAATATCCTAGAGGGCTCAACCAGAAACTAGGGCGAGATACTATTTTTAAGAATGTATATACTGCGTATTCAAACATATATATCTAACGATATTTACGAGGCGAGCGCGTGAACACCGAAGTGTCCTAGAGGGCTCAACCAAGAACTAGAATCAGATACTACTTTAGAAAGTATATGCTATATACAAACATACAAATACTAGAGAGAGATGGATCAACAAAGTGAACTTACTTCATATTGCGGAAGAAATGACTCCTAAACGCTCCAACACTTCAAACGAGGTTTGATCCTTCCGTCGAGAGGTCATACTAGGTCAGATGAGGTCGACCTAGTTGAGAAAGAGGTAAAGCAGGTCAAGCTGCTCAGCCTAAGTGGTTTGAACCAAACTGGGTTCGGTCCAAGTCAATTGGGTTCAACAGGTTCAGATTTAGCCCAAGCAGGCTAAGTCTGGGTTCAGAAACCAAACCAGAATCTGGGACCAAAAAGGACCTTGACTTTGACTTCAAACCCAACTAGGTTCAAGTCAAGTCAACTAGGTTTGGACCAGGTCAGGTGAGCTAGGACCAGGTCAGGCAGGCTCAGATGGGATAGGCTAGGTAGGGGAGGTTTGGAAAAGGAGGAGAGAGAGAAAGGGCTAGACGATTTTTCCAAAGGGGGGGCTCCTCTATTTATAGATTTTGAAACTTGAGCCCCAAGTTTCAGAATTTCATTTTTGCCTTTGGCTTTTCTGAAAATTTCATGTCATACTTATCTGGATGACTCACTGATCTTATCCAAATGGAATATTTCATGGAATATCCTGTGGGTCCCACTAGATATTTTCATGGGATATTTTGTGGGTCCCACCAAATATTTTCTGAAGAATATTTCTATGGGTCTCACCAACATTTCTGTGGGTCTCACAAAAATTTCGAGTTTTTGGTAATTTTTTTCTGAAAAATTCTGAGTACAACATTCTCTTCGTATTGACGTAACTAAGAAAGTTGGCTCATGGAAATCTCTTGATTTCGTTCAAGTAGGAAGTTATGACTTCCAGAGTGTTTGAGCATATATTCGCAAAGCGACGAATATCCTAAATATAATTGGTTCATGAAAACTCATTAGTTTCGCATTTAGAGTGAAAATGCTATTTTTATCAGTAAATGCCTCATGATTTATTCAGAAATTGTCTGAAATATTATGGGTCTTACATCATTACCCCTTTAAAGGAATTTCGTCTGTGAAATTCAGTTAAGAGTACAAAGTGAATAGTTGAGGATACTTATCTTGCATATCAGATTCGGGCTCCCATGTGCAATCATCGATTCCATGATGTTGTCATCTCACTTTAACAAGTGAAATGACCTTGGTTCTTAGCACTTGTTTCCGTCAGTCCATGATTTCTACTGGCCTTTCCTCCACCGTTATATCTCCTCGAATGTCAATATCTTCATGTTGGATGACGTGAGAAGGATCATGAACGTATTTCCTAAGCATTGATACGTAAAATATGTCATATATTTATGTGTATTGTGATGGCAATGCTACTCGGTAGGCAGTATCTCTGATCCAGTTCAAAACCTCGATGGGACCAACGAATCTGGGGCTGAGCTTATCCTTCTTTCCAAAATGGAACACACTCTTGGTTGGGGAGACCTTGATAAAAACCTTATCTCCAACCACAAAAGTGAGCTCCCTACGCCATTGGTCTGTGTAGCTCTTCTGTCGACTCTCAGCAGTCAGTAGCTTCTTTCTGATCATGTGGACCTGCTCAGTGTAGTGCTGCAACACAATGGGCGAGTTTAAGGTTCACTCACCCACTTCACCCCAATGAATTGGTGATCGGCATGGTCGTCCGTATAAGGCTTCATACGGTGCCATCCCAATGCTAGCGTGGTGGCTATTATTGTAAGCAAATTCAGCCAACGCTAAGTGAGAGTCCCAATCACCCTTCCATTCCAGCATATAGGCTCTTAGCATATCTTCAAGAGTCTGTATGGTCCACTCAGATTGCCCATCAGTTTGGGGTTGAAATATTGTATTGAACTTGAGTTTCGTCCACAGGGCTCTCTACAGCTGCTCTCAGAAGTGGGAGGTGAACTTCGGGTCATGATCAAATATGATCGATATCGGCACTCCATGGAGTCTAACGATTTCCTAAATGTAGATCTCTGCCAATCGTTTTGTTGAATATCGAGTGTTGATTGGCAGGAAGTGAGCAGACTTGATGAGTCTGTCCACAATCACTCATATCGAGTCATGTTGTTTCTTGGATCGAGGTAATCCTATGATAAAATCCATCGTAATACCCTCCCATTTTCATTTTGGAATTTCGATCTGTTGTATTTTACCGCCAGGTCGTTGATGTTTGATCTTAACTTGCTGGCAGATCAAACACTTTGAGACAAACGTGTCCACATCTCTTTTCATACCCCTCCACCAGTACTTTCTTTGCAAGTCTTGAAACATTTTTGTACCTCTAGGGTGAATAGTGTACTTGCTACTATGACCTTCTCGGAGTACTTTCTCTTAGCTCAGGGTTATTTGGAACCCATACTCTTTCTTCCATCCATATTCCTCCATCTTCTTTCAAATAGAAGAAAGTGTCATCCTTTTCAGCACGAGCTTTTAAATCTAAGTACTAGGGGTCCTTGAATTGTTCAGCTACAATTCGATCAAGGATCTCGATGTGGATTGTCAAACATGACAATCAGATTTTGCCAGAATCAACCAAAAATGGCTTCCAGTTGACGAAATCCTCCATCAACTTCCATTATTCTGCGAAGCTGGCCAGAGTGCAAATAGTCTTGCGACTAAGGGCATCTGCTACTACATTCTCCTTTCCAGGATGATAGAAAAGCATGAATTCGTATCCTTTGAGGAATTTCATCCATCATCATTGTCGCATATTGAGTTCTTTTTTAGAAAAGAGGTATTTTAAGCTTTTATGGTCCGGCATGACCTCAAATTTCTCTCCATACAAGTAGTGTCGCTAGATTTTAAGTGCGAACACCACCGCGGCAAGCTCAAGGTCATGGGTTGGATAGTTTTGCTCATGTATTCTCAGCTGTCATGACACATAGATGATCACCTTGCCGTGCTGCATCAATACGTAACCCAAACCTGTCCTTGAGGCATTCGTGTAAGCTACGAATCTTCCTTGACCAGAAGGTAGAGTAAGGAAAGGGGCAGTAGTAAGCATCTGTTTGAGAACTTTGAAGCACTCCTTACACTGGTCGTTCCATTCGAACTTGACTTCCTTTTTCAACAGCTTCATCATGGGTATGACGATTTGGGAGAAGTCTTGTATGAACTTCCGATAGTATTTGACAAGTATCATGAAGCTGCAGACCTCACTGATATTTTCTAGCTGCTTCCAGTCTATCACAGCTTCCACCTTCGCAGGGTCCACTACGATCCCATCCTTTGATATTACATGGCCAAGGAACATCACTTTGTCTAGTTAGAATTCATATTTTGAAAACATAGCATAGAGTTGATTATCCTGAAAAGTTTTCAAGATGATTTTCAAGTGTTCGATGTGTTGTTCTCTATTTTCTGAATATACAAGAATGTCATCGATGAAGACGATAATAAAGCTGTCCAAATATGGTCTGAATATGTGATTCATCAAATCCATGAAGGCAACATACACATTAGTGAGTCCGAAAGGCATTACTACGAACTCATAATGGCCATATCTCGTTCTGAAGGCAGACTTGTGTATATCCTCCTCCATAACTCTGAGTTGATGATACCCAGACCTGAGGTCGATCTTGGAGAATACTCTGGCAGTTCTGAGTTGATCGAATAAATCCTCAATCTGAGGCAACAGGCACTTGTTCTTAACGATTGCCTGGTTAAGCATTTGATAATCGATGCATAACCGAAGGGATCCATCCTTCTTCTTTACAAATAGCACCGGGGCTCCCCATGGTGATGCACTCGGACGGATGAACCCTTGTTTCATCAGTTCTTCCAACTGACATTTCAACTCACTGAGTTCGGCTGGTGCCATTCGATAGGGGGTCTTTGATATCGGCGTCGTTCCAGGTAAGGACTGAATTCCAAATTCAACCTCACAAAGTGGCAGAAGTCCTGGCAATTCCTCAAAAAACACATCGGAAAACTCTCACACCACTTCCAAACTCTCAAGGAACTGGTTGTTTGAATTTTCCATCAAGAGGCTCATTAGGAAGGCTACACAACCCTTCTTAAGGTATTTTTGTGCCTTAAGAGCTGATATGAGTTGTTTCTGCGGGACAAGTTTGGATAACTGGTATTCCACCTTAGGCAATCCCGATCGAGATAGAATTACCCTGCTCTCACGGCACAAAATCCTGGCATTGTTCTGGGCCAACTAATTCATTCCCAGAATGACATCATACTGCACCATATCGATTAGGATAGCATCAGTAGGCAAGTGTTGCCCTGCTATCTCAATATCCAATTTTTTCACACACTGGATACATTTGGTGCGTGAACCCAACGGGTTATATACCTTGATCATTTTATCAACCGGTTGCACCGAAGCGTGGAGTTGTTCGGTGAAATCATTGGAGATAAAGGTATGAGTAGCACCATAATCAAACAAGACGTAAGGTGCATGTCCATTTGTAGGTATAATGCCTTCAATGAGGTCACCATTTTCAACTTGTTCAGTCGTTACAGCATATACATGACCTGCAGCAGACCTTTGTTCTACTCTAGGTGGTGGTTGTTGAAATTGTGGATGTTGTGGTGCTTGTCGAGAGGGTTTGGCAGATCTGACACTACTCCTCTATTCATCTACAACCTCCTTGGTGCAATCCCTTATAAAGTGACCCATTTTGCCACAATAAAGGCAACCACCAATGTCACGAGGACATGGCCTCTCAGGGTGGTTCACACGACACTTCAGGCAGCTAAAGTTGGACTGCTGACCATTTGAAGTCATGTTCTGTCTTGGCCTCACGACTTGTTGAGTATTGTTCCCACCTTGGAACTTCTTTTGAAAGGGTTGTCGTGAACCCTGACCACTTGGGAACGTTCTCTTACAGTTTCCACAATTAACTATGGGCTTTTTTGCTATGATCACTTTAGATTGCGCCCAATCCTCTTGGATTCTCGAAGTTGCTGCCACCGCAGCTTGAAAAGTTGAGGACATGCTTGTTATCACATGAGATTGCAGCCCTTCTAGCAGTCCATTGACATACTTGTCGGCCCTTTCCTGGTCTGTCTCGAACAACTGAGAGCAATACCGCTCAAGGTTTTGAAATTTGGTGGTATAGTCGGTAAGACTCATACCACCCTGTTCCAATTCTAGAAACTCCATCTTCTTTTTGTTTCTAGAGTACAACAGAAAGTAGTTATCCATGAAAGTCCTCTGAAAGTCCTTCCAAGGAACAACTTTGAGTTGTGAGAACTGGATCAACTTAGTGGTATCCCACCACTTCTGTGCATTGTCCTTCAGTCTATACGTGCCAAAGTTTATCTTTTTCTCTTTTGGTACTCCCAATACTAGGAAGACACGTTCTGTCTCCTCGATCCAGCTTTTTGCAAGCTCTGGATCAGCTCTGCCAACGGAAACTGGTGGGTCAAGTTTGAGGGACTTCTCATAAGTTATTCCTCTCAGATTCTCGTTGTGAGGTATTACTGGTTCTGGCATCGTCTCACAGATGGCTGTAACCAGGTTGTTGAGCGCCTCCAACAGGAATCCTTGGGTATGGGACTCCTCGCTCGGCATGGTTCTCCTCGTCTTAGGAGCCATTTATCTATTTACACACAAACACTTGTTTTAGTTTCTCGATATATATGAGGAAGTAAAACTTTATTTACTTATATACATTCATTTATACAAGCATCATCATTGTATACAAGTGTCATGCCACACTGGCAGACATAGGCGGTGAGAAACTATATACATGAGTCTATTGACTCCAACACAAAATCAATTTCTTAAGAACTGAACTTCCTTTTCGACGCAAACAACTCAAAATTGCATCGACTGCCACATTGCCTTGGCTTAAGCACAACTAGAGTTGGTTTGGGCGGCACTTCCGCACACTCAAGCAAATCATGTGGATAGATCAGTGATGCCGGTCCACTTTCCCACTCTGTATTATTATTATGACTTAGGGAGTCTGAGATCATAACGGGATAATAGTAGTTGTATCCCTCTTCCGGGCCATTAAGGCTCGGCGTTTGTGAAGCTGCTTCATTCTCCCATACAATAGCACTATGACTCGGGGAATCTGAAATCATAATGGGATTATAGAAGGAGTTGTTGCATCCCTTAATAAAGTTTGAGTCAAATTCCACCAGATGTAGTAGTTCATCTGAAGTTGATGGAGTGTGGCTACTCTCAACACTTGTATGATGTGATCCACTAATACGCGAGATCTCATCCCTAAGACCAAGCGATCCCCACCGACCCATATCGACGGTATACCTCCTTTGGCATTCGTTAGCAGAATGCTCATATTTGCCACAATATTGGCAGTCTTGGACTTCATACGAACATATTCACTCATCGTGCATGATCCCGCAACGATAGCAATATCCGTGTGAGTCGTGAGTTGTCATCTATATAAAGATGCACCCATATCATAAAAAGTATAAAATTTATACTTACAGTGTGATATCGCAAACACGACGGATCTTGAACCAGGTTTCTCAGACACATGCTCTGATACCAATTCTATAACACCCCAGATTTCTAAAACAAAGCTAAGTTAAAATTTTCATGAATTTCTTTTTTTTTCTTTGAAGCGAAACTTAGAAACGCTTTTAGCAGCGGAATCAGACGATAATGAGTCATTAGTTTTAGAAAACTCTGGGCACATTACAGGTATGTGGCCAAGCAACTCATTGACCACCAAAGTGTTCCATTTTATCAAAAATCGCATGTTTATTATATCACTGCTTGAAAAAATAGCATAGGTTCAATAAAAGGAAGCAGTACAACTCTGTATAGAGAAACCCTAAAACTCGATGCCGCCTTGCTCCGCATATCGCAACGCAGGTCCAACACCTGAAATCCCCATAAAATGGGGTCAGAACCACTGATGGTCTGGTAAGCAAACAATCATGCATCCATTCAACTCAAGTAAATGCGTTGACCACTCAGGGTCGCAGTTCGCAATAACAATGCTCAAGTCTCCACGACTTAGCGTATATCGCAAGAGCCTCCTCTGGGCTATGAGTTGAACATCCGCTCAAGTCTTTATGACATAGTGCAAGCCTCTTCTAGGTTGTGATTTGAATCTCTCACTCAAGTCTTCATGACTTAGCGCAAGCCTCTCCAGGGATGAATATCGTGCTCAAGTCCTTATACTTGGCATATCCATATCCCACGCATCTAAAGACAACTTCTTGAGCTTCGCTTAGTTGTGCGGATACAACACGGGTGTAAACATTCCAAATTTTCACCCTCATTCAGTGTTTACACTTCATATATCATTGCAATATCACTGCATGCATTTGGCATATCATTTCATTGTATTGCATATCATTGCATGTCATTGCATCTCGTTATCGAGATCTAGAACTCTTGTTTTTAAAATATTAAATCTAGATTCGAGTTTTTAAAACTTTTCTTTCAAAATCAATTTTAAAACCTGGGTATTAAATCGACATTCTTGTCATTCGCCAACCCCTAGGATCTTATATTTTGAAATGTTTTCCTCATAAAACAATCTGGATTCATTTGAAACTCAATTTCAATTGATTTCAATTCTTAAACGAGACCCATGTAAGTGGTGTTGCTTCTGGATCCCTTTATTTATCAAAAATCTCAAAAATTTTAGAGTCCTAGTTGGATCAAGACTCTGTATTTTCATCTTTTTGAACCTTTTCAAAAACTTGATTCTGATTTTAAACCAGATGTGGTCATATCCTTGTCTATTCTTGGCCAAAATTTCAGAATCTCAGTCCAATCAGGACTCTTTTTTCAGAATCCTAGTTGGATCAAGACTCTTTTTCCAGAGCCCAAGTCGGATCAAAACTCTATTTTTTACTACCCTTTTCACCTGTTTTTGAGAAAACCTATCAAAATCTTTTGTTTTTGGCCAAAATTCTAGTGTCCCAGTTGAATTAGGACTCTTTCTTAGAGTCCTAATCGAATCAGGACTTTATCTTTCAACATTATTCCTACCTGTTTTTAATCAACTCTTTCAAAATCTTTCAAAGAGAAGTCAAAAACTCAGAGTTTTGGTTGAACCAGGACTCTGTTTGAAGAGTCCCAGTTGGATCAGGACTCTGACCCTGATTTCAATTTTGAGAGAATCTTTCAAAAATCCTTCTATTTATCTCTTCAGGAATCAAATTTGTTATACCTTTATCATGAAATTTCAAAATTCTGGGATTTTATCCCAGAGTCTTGATCGAATCAGGACTCTATCCCAGAGTCTTGATCGAATCAGGACTCTATCCAAAGTTTGTTTTCTCACTTCATTTTCACTGGTTTTCAAAAGCTTTGTTTAAATCTCATCATTTGTTTCTCAAAAAACCAAAACTTTTCAGAGTTCTAGTCAAATTAGGACTCTTCTTCAGAGTCCTAGTCAGATCAGGACTCTGAACCAAACTTCGATTCTATCTTATTTTCACTTGTTTTTCAAAATCCTCTCATTTGTTTTCTCAGAAAATCCAAAATTCTGAGAGTCCTAGTTCAATTAGGACTCTGTCCCTAGAGTCCCACTTGGACCAGGACTCTGTTTTGATTTCAATACTAGTCATTATTTTCACTGTTTTTACAAGTTCTTTCGTATGTTTTTCAGAAAATACAAAAAAATTCTAGAGTTTTAGTCCGATCAAGACTCTGTCCTAGAGTCCTAATCCAGTCAGGAGTCTGTTTTTGTAAACACCCCAAATTTTTACCCACCTCCCTGACATCTCCATCAATCACCACATTTCGGTTCTCTGAGATCATTGAAGGGAAAAATGGTCATTTTATGAGAATGGATCTCGCAGGAAGTCCAAAATGCATTCCAAATGCTCAAATTTTTTTCTATTTAGGCTTAGAAACATCTCCAAGTCACTGATCTTCAAAATCCTATTCTTGACAAAAAGCTAGAATTTCCAATTTTAAATTCAGAGTGGCATTTCATGAAACATGTCTTTGCATAGCAGTGCATGAACATTTCACACCATTTCACTGCACAGCATGTCATTTTGAGATCCAGAACTCCTGATTTTCAAAAGTATCAATCCATATTCGAGTTTTAAATATTTCAAACTTGATTTCAAACCCCTGGGTTTTCAAAATTGCCAATTCTTCCCATTTTACCCCCAGGACTCCGAATTACAATAGTTTTCTCAGGAAAACGATCTGGATGATTTTTTTTATATTGATTTTTAAAATTTCGTCAGTTGGACAGAAGGGGATGCAACTTTAAATTTATAAGACTCTATTTCAAACTTTTACAAAAAGGGCTCCGAATTTCTCCACATCTTTCTAAATTTTGCCTTGAAGGACCATTTTCTTCTAAGTTTTGAAATCAAGCCAAATTTCGCTTCGTGATTTCTAAACTTGCCTACAATTATGAAAATCCCAAAAAGAATTTATTTTAGCTTTTATTTTAAATAAATGACGTGGGACCCGCCTTGAGGTGGTGTTACACTCAAATTCTCAAATAGTTCTCTTATTTTCAGAACAGTGCCCATCCAGAGGTGGCACCAATGTGTAAAACTCTTTCTTTAACTTAATTTCCAATTCTAGTTGTTCTAATAAAATAATAAGTGGGCCCACACATAGGTGGCGCCTCACTAAAATTCCCAGTAGAGAAATCTTATTTCAAAAAGTTTTTCTTTATTTTACCTTTTTTTTATTACTTTTCGGCTGAGGTGGTACCACCTTAAAAAAAAAAATCCTTTATCGCTTTACCCACCCTCTGTCTTTTACCTTTTTCAACCCCAAAAGGGAACCACTATGAAAACCCTCGTCTTTACCTAAGCTTTGAACCCAATTTTTTTTCCCTTCAGAAAATAACGCCATCCTCTTCTCAACGATGGGCGCATTTCAAAAATTTTTAAAATTTCGTTTGAAGATGCTTTCAAAATTCAGTTCGGATGATTTCAAGAGGCCGATTTTTCTGTAAAACAGGTTGAAAACTTATTTAAAAAAGGGCCCGTTGGGAGAAGAAAGGGGGTGATTATTCTTTTTTTGGGCCCTATCTTCCACTTCCCCCATCATCAACTCTCTTCCCCTCTTCTAGCAGAGTGCCTCCTCCCATCTCGGCTAACAGGAGACCATCGGCTTCCACCCTCCTTCAAGGAAGTCCCAAAGAACCTGCCAGACATAAGGAAGAAGAGCCCTCTTTTGGTTGCCGATTCTGAATACTGGGATCCATCTTAGCACTCCAGTTTCCAGAAGCCAGCATCCGAGAGGTGTGCAGTTTGCATAATCAGGTAGGGAATCACCTCCTTTCTTTATTGGTAGGCCTCCTGAGAAGTTATATTCCATTGTTTCCATTGGGGCAGACATGCGCCCAACCCTATTTATTTAAGCATTTTGTTAAACCTTAAGGTTTTACAGCAGTATTGGGTTGCCTCATTACCTATGACTGCGAAACTGGGTAAATATGCATTGCATCCATCTCGTAGGGGTCATAAACTTGGTTCATCGGTTGAAGTGGTATGCATACATGATGTTCTCATGCATTGATGAGCGATGATGCCTCGCAATGGCATCATCAACTCCCCCTTGAAGATCATATTTTCTAAAATCTGCAATCCTTTTTTTTTCTTTCTTTTTTTTTTATTTTGACATAGGACAATATTTGGTTTTAGCCGATGAATTTTCAGAATCATATTTGCAGCATACCATATTGTATAACTCCATTCATGTTATTGAGGGTCATTTTGCAATAGATTTCTAGTCTATTAACGTTTCAATCTTTGCAAACTCAGTGAAGGTGATACCAGCTTGTATCATTCTCACCATCCTTTTGGCAGCCCTGTTATTCTCCATGTTTTCTCACATAGTGACATTAACTCTAACTCTTCTGTATCTCATTGGTTTTTATCCACCCATACAGTTTTTTTTTTTAAGGAAAGCATATGCATGTCATGACCCCAAGCGATATCCTTGTGGAGCTATCGTACAGGAAATAGTGCCCTGGACCCAGGCGCAACATCGAAATTTGACATAAGTCCTCATCTCAACTTGTTATAATGTTTTATTTACATATTGCAATAGTTGCTGTTGTTATCTGTGCACTGTAATATATTATCATTTGCTTTAAGCTTCTCTGTTTTCGGTAAACTCATATCCAGGGTACTGTCTTGATGATCATGCAAAACCCTTAATCTAATTGATAGGTTAGTCTACAAATTCTCTTCAGCAGGCTCAGCACTAGAAAATTTCATGTCTGCTTCTTTACTTCTTACCTCTTTTCCTCTTATAAAAGATACTGCAATTCAAGAAGTATAACCACCTGTTTAAACATTTGATTCATAGTTATTATCTGTAAAATCCATATCTGGATTTCTGCTGGGTCTTTGCAAGAAACCTTGGTTGTAACAGGGGTGATTTATGTTCTTACCACTATGAGATGCCATTTTCTGATGATCGGCTGCGTTTTTTTTTTTATTTCTCAATGCTTGCCAAAGTCGATAAAAATCTGTCATATGGGCTTGTATTTTATCATGGGAGATTCGGTTTTATAACACATTACTGTGTTTCCATGGATATAACACCTAGTCCTGAGTACAAAGGACCAGGACAGTCCTCTGTAAGTTGAGCCCTTTCAGAACCCCACAACATCATGGCAATCGGCATCAAGAAAAATTACTTGTTCAGTTTGCCTATCTGACGTAGATTCAGATTGGCGAAGCATATGTACTCCAGCATTGGCTGTGTCTCATTGCTTCCTCACCTTTATATTATACTTTTTTTTTTATCCTTTATATTTCAGCCTTTTAGATTCCTGCACTTATATTTCTGTATAACTATCTGTTTTTTTTTTCTTATAAACCTGTCTGATAGATCTTACTTTGCTATCACTATGCTGGTATAGTCAGGATGACATGCTTGTTGGTATTGAAACTGCAATAGTAAGACAGTCCATCATCATATTTATATTAGTCCCATTCTCCTTTTATCAGGACCATTCATGTCTATGTATAAAGTTCCCCTTTTGCATATTTTTTTTCCTTTCTCTTTTCTTTTGTCTGGTTATTGATTTATTTATCAGAGTATACTTGCACTTTACTATACATATCCTGTAGCCGTGCCTTACCTCTTGAACAAGACCTATTACCTGTTATATAGTGTGTAAACTTTGTCCATTTTGCATTCAGCTCACTAATTCCACTACATATTTCGTGAAGATTTTTAGATTTTTTTTTATCTCTGTTAATCTCTAACAAACAACATCCCTTTTGCATAGCCTCATTACTGTATCTAATATATCATCTCATGTATATATTGTAAGTTCAATTCCTTTATTTTTTTTACCGGGTATTTACATGGTGGAGGGTATATACATCAATAATAGTTGGCTCCCTGATAATCGGCTATACCTGTAACATGTCAAAGTATATCTTGACTGTAAATTATAATGTTGTTATATACATTGGCTGGTTGCCATTAAAAGGCAATTTCGGATTTACCAGGATGATTCTAGATATATTCAAAAATCGGCATGATGGTTTGAGTTTTTTTATTTTTTTCATATTCCTACTATAATTCATGAAAAATCACTTGTGTCCGGTCATCAATATAGGACTTTCAACCTCCTCCCTGCACATTGTATTTCTTATCTCAAATCTCACTTGCAGGAAAAACTGACGGATGCTGACATCTTTTAATTCTGTATTTCCTTTTTTTTCTTTTCTTTTCTTTTTTTTTGCTTTATGTCAGAGATGAAATAATCAAATTTGGAATAATATTTACTTTACTACTTAGATTAGGATGCATATCATGTAGTTTGAGTTCCTTCAATATCCTGATTCTATGATTCATGCATCTTGTTTGCAAAATCACCATGGATGTACACGAATGGCACGTGCAGCAACTCTTAGAGAGTTGATGAACTCGGTGGAATCCATATTTACGACCCTAGTCAGAATGTGGACGAGACCCAGATCCATCATCTTTCTACCAGTCACACTGAGCCTACACTCTTAGGCTATCTTAAAAAATGCACAACATATTTCCAATTTTTCAAAATATTGTGAATTAATTCAATTAAACTCTGAACATATTCATGGCCACAGTCAGAATATGTGAAGAATCTACTTTGACTTAATACACATTTTTCCAACAAATTTCTCAGAAAATCTTTCCGGATATCTTTTCCAAAGTGCATTCATACATTCAAATCATCTGCATCATGGCATCATCTACTTTTTCTCATGATTTTCTCAAGAAAATTTCATTTTCTGGAAATCGATTCCTCAAGAAACTCTGAAAATTTTCAAAGTTGGATTTCCCAAGTCAAAGTTTTCCCGTGATTTTCCCTGAAAATGTTATTTTCTTAAGATTCATTTTCAAAAAGGAATTTCTCATCTTTCTCAAGAATCAAAATCGATTTTCAGATATTTCAAGGACATCATTCTCAGGATTTCAATTTTCTAAGTTTTGATTCCTTTCTCCAAAGAGCTTTCCCGTAAATTTCAATCATTTTTCCAAGAAAATTCTCAAAGTCAGAGTTTTCCTGACAAATATTTTCCTTTTCAAATGTTCCTCTTTTCTCAAGAATTCTCTCCATTTTCTCAGGATTTTCTCACATTCTCATAAACTTTCTAGTGATTTCCAAATCCTTTCATCTGAGTTTCCTAAGAAATTGATTTTCAACTTTTCCTGAGAAATGCTTTTCAACTCCAAATGTTTTCTAAGCATACATCATAGTTTTCCAAACTTACATTTTATAAAATTTCATAGCACATGCCTGAATTCTCTATGCATTTAGGATAGAACACGATTTTGATGCTTTAACTAAGTCAAGCACATTTTTGGTCCTTGGTTTGATTACCCCTGTTAAAGGCGGCAGGAACGGTCGAACCTCGTACCGACAAGTCGGGCCCCCTCCCATGAATTTTCCCGCTATTTTAAAAAACGAACTGTAAACACCCCAAATTTTCAACCTCATCCAGTACTTACATGTGTCACTGTATATCATTGCATGCATTCGGCATACCATTTCATTGCATGCATTCGGCATACCATTTCATTGCATTGCATGTCATTACATCTCATTTTCGAGATCCAGAACTCCTGTTTTCAAAATATTAAATCCAGATTCGAGCTTTTTAAACTTTTCTTTCAAAATCAATTGTTAAAACCTGGGTTTTTAATCAGCATTTTGTCATTTGCCAACCCCCAGGACCTTATATTTTGAAATGTTTTCTCAGAAAACAATCTGGATTCATTTCAAACTCAATTTCAATTGATTTCAATTCTCAGATGAGACCCATTTAGGTGGTGTCGCTTCTGGATTTCTTTACTTGTCAAAAATCTCCAAAAATTTCAGAGTCCTAGTTGGATCAGGACTCTTTTTCCAGAGTCCAGTCGGATCAGAACTCTACTTTTCACTACCTTTTTACCTGTTTTCGGAGAAAACCTTTTAAAATCTTCTATTTTGGCCAAAATTTTAGAGTCCTAGTTGGATCAGGACTCTTCTTCAAGAGTCCAGTCGGATCAAGACTCTTCTTCAGAGTTTCAATTGGATTGGGACTCTAATCTTTCACCGCTATTTTTATCCATTTTCAATTAAATCTTTCAAAATCTTTCAAAATGAGTCAGAAACTCAGAGTTTCAGTCAAAAGAGGACTCTGTTCAGAGAGTCCTAGTTGGATCAGAACTCTGATCCTGATTTCAATTTTGAGAGAATCTTTCAGAAATCTTTCAATCTACCAAAACTATTACACTTTTATCAAAGAATTTCAAAATTCTGAGGTTTTATCTCAGAGTCCTGATCAAATCAGGACTCTACCCCAGAGTCTTGATCGAAGTAGGACTCTATCCAAAGTTCATTTTCTCACTTCATTTTCACTGGTTTTCAAAAGCTTTGCTTAAAATTCATCATTTGCCTACCAGAAAAACCAAAATTCTTAGAGTTCTGATCGAATCAGGACTCTTTCTTAGAGTCCTAATCAGATCAGGACTTTGAACCAAAACTTCAATTTCATCCTGTTTCTAACTGTTTTTTTTTTTAAATTCTCTCATTTGTTTTCTCAGAAAATCCAAAAATCTGAGAGTCCTAGTTCAATCAGGACTCTGTCTTTAGAGTCTTAGTTGAATCAGAACTCTGTTCTATTTCAATACTTGTTATTGTTTACATTGTTTTTACAAATTCTTTCGTCTGTTTTTCAGAAAATATAAAAAAAAAAATCTAGAGTTTCGGTCCGATCAGGACTCTGTCCCGGAGTCCTAGTCCAGTCAGGAGTTTGTTTTTATTCCATTTTCATTTATTTCCATTTGTTTTAAAAAATTAGGTCATTTTAGAGAGTCCAGTTAGTTTAGGACTCTATTTCAGAGTTCGGTCGAGTTAGGAATCTAACCCTGACTGTGTTTTCTAACTCATTTCACCATTTTCTGATGAATTCTTTTAAAAATTCTTTCACATGGCTTTTAAAATCCAAAATCTCAGAGTTTTAAGAGTTCAGGACTCTAACCCGGAGTTTCAGTTCGCTTGAGACTCTGTTTTCAAAAATCTTGAATTTCAATTATTGATTTTAACCCCTTTTCAAAGCTGTTTTCAGTGTTTATTTCAAAATTTTAAAAAATTGATGTGGGCCCACTCAGTTGGAACCATATCCAGAGGAGTTCTGACCCAGTTAGAACCTTATGCCATTTCAAAAAATTTAATTTCAAAGCTTACTTTTGAAAATCTTTAGAAAACTTTCTCAATTTCAAGTTTCAAAATCACTTTTTGAAAAACTCAAGTAGGGCCCATTCGGGGTGGCGCCACATTTGAGAAAGTCGGGGTTAGTCTAGGCTTAGTCAGTGTCTTGTTTAGTTTTAGAAGTTTAGAAGATTCAAAATCCACTTTGAAAATCCATCTTTTTATTTGGTTTTTAAATTATTGTTTTTAAAGGTTTTAATTAAAACTTGAAAAACAAATGTGGGTTCACACTAGGTGGTGCCACATTTGGAGTTTTTAGGGTTTAGCTAGGAGTCTTAGGTTAGATAAGAGCCTAATTAGGAAAGTCAAAGAGTCAAACTCAATTAGAGAAAATCACCCCCCCCTTAGAAGTCCAAATTTTTCAAAATTCTAATTTTTAAACCTATTTTTTTACTATATGGGGGACGATTTTGGAGAGTCATCCTTTGCAAATCTTGGAGCCTCTCTCTCCTCTCCAGCTCTTCCTCCATTGCTGCAACACCAAGGTAAGAAATTTTATTAATTTCTTAGTTTTATTTAATAGTTTTCGTTGTTTTAATATCAATTTAGCCATTAATATCGTCTATTCCATGGATTAAACCATGGATTCAAGTCCAAGAACCTCAAGAATAGTCCAAGAAGATGATATAACTCTGTTTTTTGTGTTTTACAGGGATTCTAATCCATTAGAATCGATTTTAGCATTGTCTTTTGTATTATTAACCAATAAAACATGTGATTTACCCTTTTAATGGGTTAAATCCATGCTTTTAAAGGTAACATCAAATTCCAGCCATTGATTCCCTGATCTTTATTTATTTATTTGTTTATTCATGTTTATTATACGTTTTTCAGCATAGAAATAATTTTTATTTTACTGTTTTAGTATTTATTTTATTGTTTTCCATTAGTTAATGCATGATTTCCTAAGTTTCTTAGATTTCTGTGTGTTTTTTTAGTTTAGAACAGAAAAGAGTATGATTTTTCGGATTGAAATATTTACTATTAATTTTTGATTTTTTTATATGTGATACATGCATATGTAATTGAACTACTGTAAAAAAATAAGAGGTTTTGGGATTCTGGAACCCTGTCAGAAAAATCAGACATCAAATCGGGTTTTTAAAACTTTAAAATCGTTGTTAAAATCAAAAGGGTAGCTTGCTATTATGATATTTTTCTCATCCTATATCAGATTTGAGATCTGTAAAGTGCATGGATTCATAGTGATTAGATCTATCTACTGTGAAATGTTGAGATTTTTTGATATCTGTCTAGTATTTTTCCTCTGATAGAAAGTGTGATTTTAAATTTAAAACTCGTTAAGGTTTACCAAAACCCTAATCAGAGTTGTGTTGTTCATAGATCCCAAAACACAGATCCGATTCATGATATGTAAAAAGTGAGTATTGCTATTTTTCTGTCTAATATTCACTGCTAAAAGTTCAGAATATTTTTATTAAGTTTGCTATTTATTTCTGTATTTTCAATCCTAAGTAGCTATTTTAACCCTTGTTAGATTTGTTATATTTTAGTTCAGATTGCCGGAAGGGTTTCTCCCTAACTAGAGATGCTTTTTCTATCTGTAAATTGGGAAATCTTTGTTTTTCTTCCTAGTTTATCTCTGTAAAAATTCAGAAGTTTTTATAGAGGATTGACTCCTGATTTGGGTCTAACTCTGAAACTGGTTTGTGACTTAGGTTAAAAATAGTATATTTTAGGATTTTAATGCAATTTTCGAATTACAATAATGTCAAAAAATTATTTTTATGATTTTAATATGACTTCAGAGACATAACAAGTGCAGGTACCAATTTGTATAAAATTTGGAATCCGTTTGATGCCTAAATTGATCAAATTACAAAACAGGGCCCCGCAGGATCCCGAAACACTGCCAAAATCACAATTTTTGTGATATTTCTTGATTTTCGTGCATAAGTGTGTGTTTTTAGGGTTTGTTCATATTTATAATCATATTAGTATGCTTCATGTTTGATTTTATGTTTATTTCAATCATAAATCCCAAGTTTTTATCAAAATCTATTTCAAAAAACCCTGATTTCAAGGCCATAGTCTTGCTATCATGGGTAATTTGGTCATTTGACCTAAATTTCGAAATTCCAAAACCCTAATTTGAATACTTTTAATCATGTTACATCATACTTATTTCAATTTATTCTTATTTGGATTTTAAAAGTTGTATTTTACAAAATATCTTTCTAAAAACCCTAATTTCAAGGCCATAGTCTTGCTATCAGGGGTATTTTGGTCATTTTGACCCCAATTTCGAATTTTTAAATTTCATCTTTATTATTCATTTAGTTTTATTCCTTATTTGATTAAGTTTATATAAGGGAATCATATGGAAAATGGCTTATATCTAGCAAAATCCAGTAATTTCTAGATATTACTGCATAAATCTAGAAAAGCCAACATATTTTCACTAACCAGTTTTTCTAGTTTTGCAGGAACATTGAAGACTTTACTTTCCTTTAATTTTATCTATTTAAATTCAATTAGTGATGTAAGTTGTAATTAAATTTGGAATAAGAATTTCAATTCCTGCATAGAATAGGATGCATTGCATATAGTTTTAAACTTTGATATATAATTGCTATGTATGCCAATTCATGCATATTTTTACCAATTCACTATGCTCTACACGAATGGCACGTGCACTAGCTCTTATGGAGTTGACAAACTTGGTGGAATTTGTATTTATGACCATAGTCAGAATACGAATGATACCTAGATTTGTAATCTTCGTATTAGCCACATTCAGCCTACACTATTAGGCTAACTTCAAAATGCACTGCATTTCTCAAAAATACAAAAAGGATTTCCTCAATTCCTCAAAATCAAGTCTTTCAAATTCATATTCATTCAATTCATTCATTTGCAAATTTCAATTTCAATTCAGAGAAATCAATTTCTTCAAAATCTCCTAAGTCTTATTCAAAAATCGATTTTCTCAAAATATGGATTTGCCAATGATATTTCAAGTATTTCCCAAGTTCCAAATTCAATTTTTCTAAGTTATATTTTCAATTTCAAGGTTTGAATTCAAAGAAATCAAGTTTTCCAAAGCTATTTCACATTTCTCAAAATCGATTTTCACAAAATCCTTATATTTCTTCAGAAATCGATTTTCACTTTCTCAAATACAGTATCTCAATCATGATTCACGATTTTCAAAGAGTTTATTTTCCAAATAGTTTCCAATCTTTGAAGCAAACATCATGTTTTCAAATATGCATTTTCAGAAATTCATAGCACATGCCTGATTCTTTGTGCATTTAGGAAATAGAACATGATGTAGACAAGTTGAACAAAGTTAAGCATACAATTGATCCTTGCTTCAATTACCCCTGGTAAAGGCGCCAGGAACGGTTGAACCTCGTACCGACAGGCGAGTCCCATTCTTCGAAATTATCTCGCATTTTAAAACGGAGGCGAGTTATTTTCAAAATCTTTTTCAAAGGTCAGTTTGACTCGCAAAAGTTAAAAATTTTGCGATGATAACAGGTTTGGCGACCGTGATGGGACCTGTCTTCGCCTGATCAATTATGTGCTTAACTTAGTTCAAATTGTCAAAATCGTGTTCTATAGAATGTCATCTTTTATTTCATGATATCATGTGAACCTAGGAGCCTAGACTTGAACCCAGCTGACATGAATTGCATATAGACTAAGTATGGTTTGGTAGGACCATATTGAGGAGGAAATTTTCATGCTCACATAGACTTAGGTGTAATACAACCCTCTTCAATCTAGGTTTGATTGAAAACAATGTTTGCTTCTTCAAAATTTTTAAAATCTCTACTTCTTTAGGTTTTAGAGCCTTCTGATTTTCTTGCATGTGATCATATTTTCAAAAACCACCCCACATACTTTTACCCGGTCTTCACGTTGCTTGGCTTTCTTCCAGAACCATAGTTCAGGACAAAGCCTCACAACTGGGCCACCTATTTGGGTGAAAACCCCCCTGCCACGTACCAAGGGCCATAGTCCAACATATATCGGCAGGTGCTCAAGGATGTTGGAAAACTTGAACCTAGAACCGGAGAAATTTATTTTATGCCACGTACATCGAGCCTTGGCTCGAGTATATAGGCATAGCATGATTGGACACAGATGATCTGAACCTTAGAGTTAGGATTAAGGTCCTACAGCTATTTCAAAACTTGTGCATCTAGAGTCAGCTTTTAGGGAGTGTTGTATGTGCATACTTGTTTGTACAGGATGTAATTGAATGTGTTATAGTCATTTCCTTGTTATTTTCCATATTTTCCCAATTTTCCAAAATACTGGACGGTTATTCAGAAACCCCCAATCCATTTCCATATACTGTCCATGTTTTAAACCTTGGACGATTTTTCAAATACTTCATTTTATGAAGTATTTCTTCATATTTCATCAAACCCTTGACGATTTTCTAAATTTCCCTTAATTTCCTTCAAAACTCCAGGTGATTTTTCATCCTTTCTTTCTTCTGGATCTTGAATTCCCTGCTTTATTTTTATCCTGCCTGCATTTTTTTTGAAATCCTCATATTTCCCCAAGTCTTATTCCAAACTTTCCATGTTTTCCAGTCTGATGGCATCCAGTCAACGCGATTCAGTCTTTCTTGAGGGTCACATCTCCTACGAGGTGCGACAAGGTCTTCCAGAACATCGAACTCTCAGCACCGGATCCTTTATTCCCCGGTGGTATTATTCATGGCTCAAGAACTTCTCTCGTATGTTTCCGGACCACTTGGACGATTTTGGGTTAGAACTGGCGTCCGCAGTGGGAAAGCAAACAGTCAACGGCAATTTGATCCATGCACTAGCAGAACGGTGGAATCTGAGCACGTCTACTTTCTGGTTCCCATAGGAAGAAATGACGTTGCTGATAGATGAATTTTCAGAGATTATGGGATTACCCGAGCCAGCCGGTCAGCCTGGAGATCCGTTGGAAAAACAGTTCTTAATCAATGTTAAGGGACTGGATCCTAAAGTTGCTTTAGCTCGCATGACAAGACAAAAGTCCTGGCCCTTGATCGAAGAGGATATAAATGAATATGTGAGCTTGATCGAGATCTATCGACAGTATGGGGGTATTCGTGGAAGTCAGCTCGTTGTCCAGGACAACTCGAGAGAGAATCCAGCATGCAATGGTCTTATGCATTGTGGGACTCGCTCTCTTTCCAGATGGATGTAATTACATGGATATCAGGATAGTTCAACTTCTGCGAAGGTGGGGAAGTCGACAGACTAGCCGCCTCTCCATAGACATGGCCGCACTCGCCTTTCTATACCGAGGGTTGACTCGTTTCACACTTGGAGAATCAATTCTAGTCGAAGGATGCACCTATGCATTACAATCTTGGTTCCTCCGGTAGGTGCCAGCCCGAGCCAGTTCATTCAGATACAATGGTGAAAAACTTCTTCTAGTTGCACGATACAGGTTCTTGATCGATAACCTTCAGGAGGAAGAAGTCGTATGGGACTACTTTGATCGTCAGGAATCACCTCTCAGATACACTTACGCATACGACAAGCGGTTCAGGCTACTTGGTCCCTTCTTCTGCGCATACTACCATCCAGAGCGGTGTGTTAGGCAGTTCTCTCAGAGACAAAAGTGTGTAGAAATTCGTCCACTATCAGGGATCTTGCCAGAGTTCGATCTCACATCAGATCAGTGGTCCGGAGCATACCATTCTGCCAGACATGGCTGGGATTCTTTTGTCACTCTCACTATTTTTCCTGGTCCTCGAGTGTCCTCTGATTATCAGGAGTGGTGGAAAATTGTCCGACCCCCTCCCCTTTGTCAAGTTTATTATTAATAAAATCATGTTTTTCCTTTCTTCAATAAAATTCCTTTAATTTTTCATCCTATATTGGTTTGACGACCTCGCCTAGGTAACAAGGCATATTTTTAGTTGTTTGTTCTTTTGCAAAGGAATGGCAACACAATTGTCGTAATCCCAGCGACAACTCAATCCCTAGTAATGGGATAATTCTTTCAATTGTCTACCAAAATTCTCAGCAAATATTTTCCAACCGAATTTCTTTCAAAATCCTAACCATCAGTTATGCCTTGCAGAGAGCGTTAATAACATTCAAAAGAGCATTCGTGATACTCAATAGTTCAGACAAGGCCCAGAAAGAAAACTGCCTCAGTCGAAGGTATTGCATATCCAACAGCTTCAGAAGAAGAAATGGACTCACCTCAATCAATCCAAAATCAGAATTAGCAAGCGGATGATGGCATCAATCCCCAAATGTATGTCATGTTCAAAGAGATGATGACCAAAATGCTGGCAGAACAAGCCGAAGCTAATACAGAAACGATCCAGGTCAAGCAGAAGGCAAAAGGCCAGGCAGTCAAGAAAGTTCTGAAGCTATCCAAGAAACATATCCAGCAGGAGGATACATCTGATGAATCAGGATCGGTAGGTGACACTGATGAAGAGTATGAAGTTCAGCAAGCACTTCAGAGATCCCCTCATAGACAAGGGACGACCTATAAATTGAAAAATCAAGAAATGGATGATCCAGTCCAAATACAGCTGAAGGAAATAGCAAAGAAGATTAAAGATTTGCAAGCCCGCGACAAGGGCAAGAAGGTCTTCAGGTGCAAAGACTTCTACAAGAGCATCACCCCCGTCAGGAATAATCAAGATTCAAAAAAGAAGATGAATTTTGCCTTCTTCATCAAGGCCAATCGCGATGGTTGCAAAGATAACAAAGGCAATCATACAAGTCAGAAAGAAAAGTCTTCGAAGCAGTGTGGAAAATTGAGTCAACAGAAAGAAAAGATTAAGCGGGACGGTTGGGGTTACGATCGCCAGTTTACTCCTCTCGAGCAGTCTCTCGATAAAATCCTTGAATATATGTTGGCCAAAGAATTGGTAAAGCTTTCAATAGTCACAAATCCTCCCACAGTCATGGGAAGATTCATGGACTAGTTCTGCAAATTCCATAGGCCAGTAGGACATGATACCGACCACTGTTTCGTCTTCAAGAACATTGTCCAAGATTATATTGACAAGAATTTCTTCGTTGAGAATAAGAAAGAATACCAGTCGACTGTCTTATCCAAGTCTCAGCAGAAATCAAGCACTCGAAAAGAGGTGCAGCGTGATGATCCGAACCAGGATCGCAAGAGGGCCCCATTGGATCAAATATTCGAGACTTTTCTGGAATACATGCTGGCAAAAGACACAGTCGGATCTCTGAAGGCTCACTCCACAGTTTTCACCAATTCCATCAGAAATAGCAATGGACAAAGCAAAAGAGGAGGTAGAAAAAATCATACTGGAGGCTCAGGAAACCCAAACCCAGAGAGAAATGACCTCGCAAGTCGAAAGGATAAAATGGACAAGCAAAATGACAACTCTTCCTCAAGTGTCCAATTAGAATTAAAACTTCAAGGAAGACCAAAGCATGATGGTTGGGGATACGATCACAATTTTACTCCCTTAGAACAGCCACTAGAGCAAGTTCTCGAATACATGATAGCCAATGGGACGGTTAGATTCCCCAAGATAGCGGATCCTCCTGTGACCATGGGAAGGTTTAAAGATCAATTCTGCAAATTTCATCGGACAATGGGTCACGACACCAAGCATTGCTTGTCTTTAAAAATATTGTTCAAGACGGCATTGACAAGAATCTCCTCGTTGAAGATGGAAAGAAGGACCAATCATCCTGATCATGCTTTTCCTCAATCATTCCAGAAATTGATAACACTAGTGCTTTTCTAATTTCTTGTCTTGTTTTTATGGGAGAATACAATCCTGTTTGTCTTTCCTTGATTTGTCACTTTCCTTCAATGCATCAATAAAGCTGTCTATTTTTCCCGCAAGCTCGGCGCCACCTTTTATTCTCCTTCTCTGTAAAATGTTCTGTCAGGAGGAATGATCCTCTTCGGAGTCTCTGAATCAATCAAAAGTCAGAAAGCATTCTTCAAATATCAACTACTTATTCTTTCATCCAACCCCTCACTCCCCAGTTATACTGGGGCATTATTTTGAAAATTGGCTTCAAAACTTTTTGTATGCAGGCGGGATCAAACAAATCTCTCATTTTGCACACATGTGCACCCATTTACATTCATTTGCATTTGCATGCATTCATTCGCATTCACTTGCATTCGTCTGCATCAATTTGCATTAAACTTCCCATTCAAGATAAGGGATGAATCCTGAGACCTCGACAGTTGTCCAAGTCATCGTGAGGGTGAAGACCGAAAATCTTCTATCAGAATCAATTGGTAATTTTCCAAAATTCAGTGTTCGTGCTGGTAATTTTTCAAAAACCAGTGTTTGTGCTGGTAATTTAAAAAAAAAACAGTGTTTGTGCTAGTAATTCTTTAAAAACCCAGTGTTCGTGCTGGTAATTTTCCAAAACCCAGTGTTCATGCTAGTAATTTTCCAAAATCCAGTGTTCGTGCTGGTAAATTTTTCTTCAAAATCCAGTGCTCGTACTGGCAATCTTTTTAAAATCCAGTGCTCATACTGGTAATTTTCCAAAATTCAGTGCTCGTACTAGTAATCTTCCAAAATTCAGTGCTCGTACTGGTAATCTTCCAAAACCCAGTATTCATACTAGTAATTTTTCAAAACATAATGCTTGTATTGGTACATCCTTAAAATCCGGTGTTCGCAATGAAACACTTTAAAATTCAGTGTCCACATTGATCTAGTTTTCCTTTGGGATTCGAGTTCTGACTCGAATTTTCTTTCCTTCTAGTTAATCTAGTTTTCGTCCGGGATTCGAGTTCCGACTTGAATCTCCTTTCCTTCTAACTGTTCTAGTTTTTCTTCGGGATTCGAGTTCCTACTCGAATTTTCTTTCCTTCTAGTTAATCTAGTTTTCGTTCGGGATTCGAGTTCCGACTCAAATCTCCTTTCCTTCTAACCGGTCTAGTTTTTCTTCAGGATTCGAGTTCCGACTCGAATTTTCTTTCCTTCCAAATTGATCTACCTTTCCTTCAGGATTCGAGTTCCGACTCGAATTTCTTTTCCTTCCACAATGGATCTAGTTTTTCTTCGAAGATTCGGGTTTCGACCCGAGTTTTCTTTTTCTTCTAAATTGGTCTAGAAGATCCGAGTTCCGACCCGAACCCTCTTTCAAAATCCAATTCATCTAGTTTTTCCTTAAAGACTTGAATTCCGATTTGAATCTTCCCTCAAACCCAGTTTAGCACCTGGTCCATTCAAAGCTCACAAATTGGATGATTCCTTCTTAAACTGTGATCCTTAGGTTAAATCCCTATGAAATTGATAGTTCGTAGGTCAAACCCCTGCGAAACCGATGTGATCCTTAGGTTAAATCCCCATGGAATTGATAGTTCGTAGGTCGAACCCCTGCGGAGTCAATGTGATATGTAGGTTGAATGCCTGTCAAACCAATACAACTCATAGGTTGAACCCCTTTGTGAACCAAAAGTCCTCCTCAACCCAGTCGTTCTTAGGCTGAATCCCTATTGAACCCATGTCGTTCCCAGTGAACCAATGTCATTCTTAATTGAACCAATGTCGTTCTTAGGCTGAATCCCTACAGAACCCATGTCGTTCCCAGTGAACCAATGTTGTTCCCAGTGAACCAATGCCGTTCTCAATTGAACCAATGTCGTTCTTAGGCTGAATCCCTACAGAACCCATGTCGTTCTCAATTGAACCAATGTCGTTCTTAGGCTGAATCCCTATTGAACCCATGTCGTTCCCAGTGAACCAATGTTATTCCCAGTGAACCAATGTCGTTCTCAAGTAATTCAATGTCGTTCTCAATTAAACCAATGTTGTTCTTAGGCTGAATCCCTACAGAACCCATGTCGTTCCCAGTAAACCAATTCACAATTTTGACCTCCAGGTCATCCAATTTCCAATTTCAAATGTCAACCTTTCGAGTCAATCAATTTCCAAATTTCAAACTTCAAATATCCAATTTTCAATTTCGACCTTTAGGTCAATCAATTCTCAATTCCAAATTTCAAATTTCAAACTTCAAATTCCAAACTTCCAATTTCGACTTTCGGGTCAATCAAATTTCAATTTTGACTTTCGGGTCAATCAAATTTCCAATTTCCAAATTTCCAAATTTCCAATTTCCAATTTCAAATACCAAATTTCAGAATCCAAATTTCAAATTCCCAATTTCCAAATTCGACCCTTTTGGGTCACCCAATATCCAATTTCGATCATTTTCTCTTGTGAGAGACCCTTTTTATAGGGAGAGTTCGAGGGAGCTCGTTCTTTTCGCATGCTATCCAATTTGTTCACTTGGCCCCTTTTCAGGGAGAGTTTGAAGGGACTCGTGTCTTTGTGAACTGTTTGCAAAACAAAATTTCAATTTCATACAAGGAACCCTTAGTTCAGGGAGAGCTTCGACGAAAGTTCGCTTTCCTTGTGACCATAATTTCAGACTAGGTCATTTCATCATAAAGGACCCTCTTTTCGAGGAGAGTATAATGAACTCGTTCTTTCATAACCAATTCATTGACCTCACCAATACCGGCCCCCTTTCCATAAGAGAAGCCTAATGTTAGGAAGTTTTGACGAAAGCTTAATTTCTCTTTGAAAGTTCGTTTTGCAAACACCTCCTCTTGAAGGAAGAGAGGAGTAATTTCTAATTCCAATTTCTAAATCGTCTCCTTTGGAGAAAGGAGAAGAGAATTTCTGTCATGGATGTGTTGCGTTGTGCCTCAAATGCTCGCTTTCACAAGGGATGTCAAGAAAATTTTGCTAATTTGTCATTAAATATTTGTTGATTTCAAAAATCTTTATTGCACAAAATTATTACCTCAGAATACCCTCAGTATTACTTTCGAAAGGACAAAGCTTTCGCGAAAAAAAGATTCAAAGTTCAAAATCTTTCTATTGGCCAACCAAAAGGATGAAGAATAAATCTGCGATATGGCCAGCAAAGAATATTCAATGTTGTTGCAAAGCCATGAGTGATTGATATTGATCGCAGTCAATGGCACATTTTTAAAGACCTTTCTTGAAAAATAAAGCAGTCGAAATATCCTGGGTGATACAGAAAAATCCACTCAATCTCTATATCTCCTCAATCACCTAAGCTGCAATTAAATATCTGCAAAAGGGATCTCTCAATTGTCGTCAAGATGAAGGCGAATTAAGCGAGTAGACCCCCGGGGCCAAAGAAGATTTGAAACATCTCCAAGATGACGGAGTTTATGACGGATCCTTCCAAGGAAAGTCCAGAGCACTGTCGAGATGAAGGCAGATGCGATAAGTATTCCGACAAACCCTAAAGGATATTTAATTACCGCTATCATCAAGAGATCCCCGACCAAAGAGCCAATAATCATCAAGATAATCCCTGAGCGAAAAGAAGGATCGGAACATCTCTGAGATGAAGGAGTTTGTGGCGTACCCTTCCAAAAGAAAAAGAGAGAAAAGTCAGGACATCTCCAAAACGAAGGATAATGTAATTCCCAAAAAATCCAAGAGAGCTCCAATTCTGTTAAAAAGAGAGTGCAGAAAGATCATCATGAGAAAAGAATCCTAGGATATCAAACTGCCAAATCTATCAAGAATCTTCTTTAATTTTGTGAAATTCTTTGTTCTTTCACCAATAGCTCTCGCAATATCAAGAATACTTTATTTTCTATCCATATCAAGGAAATTGATAACCTCCTTGAAAGAAAGCCAATCGCAGGCAATTTGAATTTGAATCTTGATTCTACGGAGTTAAGCCCAGTCGGAGGTAATACTTTCGGTAGACAAGAAGGAATATTTTCGCACCAATGGGCATCACTGTCAATCATTTTAAATCAACAACAATTTTTCAACATTTTGACAATATTTTCTAGCTATTCTGGCATGAATCGAGAGTTTGAGGTTCATCTTTGGCGCATCCTGACACCATCCCTTTTAGGACTTGATAACGGGAGTTTTCAAGATTCCTTCCCTTCTTTGGAATAATCTGAGCGCCTGGGCTCTCAGATTTGCACACTTCCCTGTGTCCCCACTGTCCCACTATAGACAGTCCAATTTCGGCTTGAGGTTAAGCCACCAATTCCAGTAAAAGGCAATTTCAAAAGTTATTTAGTCTCATCAATGAGGCGCCCAAAATTAAACCCCTTTTCAAACTGTAGGGACCCCAATTCCATCCTTTTGCAAAACCCCTATTGGATTTAATGTGCAAAATTAAGGTTCCATCATGGTCTCTTCTTTTGAGGATTCCGTTTATTTCTGCCGAATCAGGATAAGGGTACAAACCTGAGCCTCCTTTGATGAGGTATTTCATTGCCCGATCAGGTTAAGGGTACAAACCTGAGCCTCATTTGATGAGGTATTTCATTTCTGCCCAATCAGGATAAGGGTACAAACGTGAGCCTCATTTGATGAGGTATTTCATTTCCCGGTCAGGATAAGAGGTTAAACCTGAGCTTCATTTTGATGAGGTATTTCATTTCCCGGTCAAGTTAAGGGTTAAACCTGAGCTTCGTTCCATACGAGGTATTTCTCGTCCCATCCAGGTTAAGGGCAAAACCTGAATCTCACTTCTTTTTGAAGTAAAATTTTCTCTTTAGTCTCCATTCCATATCTACCATCATCACTTCAATTAATCCTTTCATACCCAGGCAGATTTCTTCTAACTGGGGCATTTTTATAATCCTAATTTGGTGTGTTTTCTTTGCCACTAAGCTCGGCTTTCAACCGGCTTAGCAGCAAAGAGGGGCATCTGTAAACACCCCAAATTTTCACCCTCAACCAGTACTTACATGTGTCATTGTATATCATTGCATGCATTCGGCATACCATTTCATTGCATTGCATTGCATGGCATTGCATGTCATTACATCTCATTTTCGAGATCCAGAACTCCTGTTTTCAAAATATTAAATCCAGATTCGAGCTTTTTAAACTTTTCTTTCAAAATCAATTGTTAAAACCTGGGTTTTTAATCAGCATTTTGTCATTTGCCAACCCCCAGGACCTTATATTTTGAAATGTTTTCTCAGAAAACAATTTGGATTCATTTCAAACTCAATTTCAATTGATTTCAATTCTCAGATGAGACCCATTTAGGTGGTGTCGCTTCTGGATTCCTTTACTTGTCAAAAATCTACAAAAAAATTCAGAGTCCTAGTTGGATCAGGACTCTTTTTCCAGAGTCCAGTCGGATCAGAACTCTACTTTTCACTACCTTTTTACATTTTTTCAGAGAAAACCTTTTAAAATCTTCTGTTTTGGCCAAAATTTTAGAGTCCTAGTTGGATCAAGACTCTTCTTCAAGAGTCCAGTCGGATCAAGACTCTTCTTCAGAGTTTCAATTGGATTGGGACTCTAATCTTTCACCGCTATTTTTATCCATTTTCAATCAAATCTTTCAAAATCTTTCAAAATGAGTCAGAAACTTAGAGTTTCAGTCAAAACAGGACTCTGTTCAGAGAGTCCTAGTTGGATCAGGACTCTGATCCTGATTTCAATTTTGAGAGAATCTTTCAGAAATCTTTCAATCTACCAAAACTATTACACTTTTATCAAAGAATTTCAAAATTATGAGGTTTTATCTCAGAGTCCTGATCAAATCAGGACTCTACCCCAGAGTCCTGATCGAAGTAGGACTCTATACAAAGTTCATTTTCTCACTTCATTTTCACTGGTTTTTAAAAGCTTTGCTTAAAATTCATCATTTGCCTACCAGAAAAACCAAAATTCTCAGAGTTCTGATCGAATCAGGACTCTTTCTTAGAGTCCTAATCAGATCAAGACTCTGAACCAAAACTTCAATTTCATCCTGTTTCTAACTGTTTTTTTTTTAAATTCTCTCATTTGTTTTCTCAGAAAATCTAAAAATCTGAGAGTTCTAGTTCAATCAGGACTCTGTCTTCAGAGTCTCAGTTGAATCAGAACTCTATTCTATTTCAATACTTGTTATTGATTACATTGTTTTTACAAATTCTGTCATCTGTTTTTCAGAAAATACCAAAAAAAAATCTAGAGTTTCGGTCCGATCAGGACTCTGTCCTAGAGTCCTAGTCCAGTCAGGAGTCTGTTTTGAAGTCTGTTTTTATTCCATTTTCATTTATTTCCATTTGTTTTCAAAAATTAGGTCATTTTACAGAGTCCAGTTAGTTCAGGACTCTATTTCAGAGTTCGGTCGAGTTAGGAATCTAATTCTGACTGTGTTTTCTGACTCATTTCACCATTTTCTGATGAATTCTTTTAAAAATTCTTTCACTTGGCTTTTAAAATCCAAAATCTCAGAGTTCTAAGAGTTTAGGACTCTAACCTGGAGTTCCAGTTCGCTTGAGACACTGTTTTCAAAAATCTTGAATTTCAATTATTGATTTTAACCCCTTTTCAAAGCTGTTTTCAATGTTTATTTCAAAATTTTCAAAAATCGATATAGGCCCACTCAGTTGGAACCATATCCAGAGGAGTTCTAACCCAGTTAGAACCCTATGCCATTTCAAAAAATTTAAATTTAAAGCTTACTTTTGAAAATCTTTTGAAAACTTTCTCAATTTCAAGTTTCAAAATCACTTTTTGAAAAACTCAAGTAGGGCCCACTCGGGGTGGCGCCACATTTGAGAAAGTCGGGGTTAGTCTAGGCTTAGTCAGTGTCTTGTTTAGTTTTAGAAGTTTAGAAGATTCAAAATCCACTTTGAAAATCCATCTTTTTATTTGGTTTTTAAATTATTGTTTTTAAAGGTTTTAATTAAAACTTGAAAAACAAATGTGGGTTCACACTAGGTGGCGCCACATTTGGAGTTTTTAGGGTTTAGCTAGGAGTCTTAGGTTAGATAAGAGCCTAATTAGGAAAGTCAAAGAGTCAAACTTAATTAGAGAAAATCGCCCCCCCCCCCCCCTTAGAAGTCCAAATTTTTCAAAATTCTAATTTTTAAACCTAATTTTTTTATTATAAAAGGGAGGCTATGGGGGACGATTTTGGAGAGTCATCCTTTGCAAATCTTGGAGCCTCTCTCTCCTCTCCAGCCCTTCCTCCATTACTGCAACACCAAGGTAAGAAATTTTATTAATTTCTTAGTTTTATTTAATAGTTTTCATTGTTTTAATATCAATTTAGCCATTAATATCATTTATTCCATGGATTAAACCATGGATTCAAGTCCAAGAACCTCAAGAACAGTCCAAGAAGATGATCCAACTCTGTTTTTTGTGTTTTACAGGGATTCTAATCCATTATAATCGATTTTAGCATTGTCTTTTGTATTATTAACCAATAAAACATGTGATTTACCCTTTTAATGGGCTAAATCCATGCTTTTAAAGGTAACATCAAATTCCAGCCATTGATTCCCGGATCTTTATTTATTTATTTGTTTATTCATGTTTATTATACATTTTCCAGCATAGAAATAATTTTTATTTTACTGTTTTAGTGTTTATTTTATTTTTTTCCATTAGTTAATGCATGATTTCCTAAGTTTCTTAGATTTCTGTGTGTTTTTATAGTTTAGAACAGAAAAGAGCATGTTGTTTCAGATTGAAATATTTACTGTTAATTTTTTATTTTTTTATATGTGATACATGCATATGTAATTGAACTACTGTAAAAAAATTAGAGGTTTTGGGATTCAGGAACCCTGTCATAAAAATCAGACATCAAATCGGGTTTTTAAAACTTTAAAATCGTTGTTAAAATCAAAAGGGTAACTTGCTGTTATGATATTTTTCTCATCCTATATCCGATTTGAGATCTGCAAAATGCCATGGATTCATAGTGATTAGATATATTTACTGTGAAATGTTGAGATTTTTTGATATCTGTATATTATTTTTCCTTTGATAGAGAGTGTGATTTTAAATTTAAAACTCGTTAGGGTTTACCAAAACCTTAATCAGAGTTGTGTTGTTCATAGATCCCAAAAACAGATCCGATTCATGATATGTAAAAAGTGAGTATTGCTATTTTTCTGTCTACTATTCACTGCTAAAAGTTCAGAAATCTTTGATTAAGTTTGCTATTTATTTCTGTATTTTCAATCCTAAGTAGCTGTTTTAACCCTTGTTAGATTTGTTATATTTTAGTTCAGATTGCCGGAAAAGTTTCTCCCTAACCGGATATGCTTTTTCCAATCTGTAAATTGGGAAATCTCTGTTTTTCTTCCTAGTTTTTCTCTGTAAAAATTAAGAAGTTTTCATAGAAGATTGACCCTTGATTCGGGTCTAACTCTGAAACTGGTTTGTGACTTAGGTTAAAAATAGCATATTTTAGGGTTTTAATGCAATTTTCGGATTAAAATAATGTCAAAAAAATATTTTTATGATTTCAATATGACTTCAGAGACATAACAAGTGCAGGTACCAATTTTTATAAAATTTGGAATCCGTTTGATGCCTAAATTGATCAAATTGCAAAACAGGGCCCCGCAGGATCCTAAAACACTGCCAAAATCACAATTTTTGTGATATTTCTTGATTTTTGTGCATAAGTGTGTGTTTTTAGGGTTTTTTTCATATTTATAATCATATTAGTATGCTACACTCTCCAGCTCTTCCTCCATTGCTGCAACACCAAGGTAAGAAATTTTATTAATTTCTTAGTTTTATTTAATAGTTTTCGTTGTTTTAATACCAATTTAGCCATTAATATCGTCTATTCCATGGATTAAACCATGGATTCAAGTCCAAGAACCTCAAGAATAGTCCAAGAAGATGATATAACTCTGTTTTTTGTGTTTTACAGGGATTCTAATCCATTAGAATCGATTTTAGCATTGTCTTTTGTATTATTAACCAATAAAACATGTGATTTACCCTTTTAATGGGTTAAATCCATGCTTTTAAAGGTAACATCAAATTTCAGCCATTGATTCCCTGATCTTTATTTATTTATTTGTTTATTCATGTTTATTATACGTTTTTCAGCATAGAAATAATTTTTATTTTACTGTTTTAGTATTTATTTTATTGTTTTCCATTAGTTAATGCATGATTTCCTAAGTTTCTTAGATTTCTGTGTGTTTTTTTAGTTTAGAACAGAAAAGAGTATGATTTTTCGGATTGAAATATTTATTGTTAATTTTTGATTTTTTTATATGTGATACATGCATATGTAATTGAACTACTGTAAAAAAATAAGAGGTTTTGGGATTCTGGAACCCTGTCAGAAAAATCAGACATCAAATCGGGTTTTTAAAACTTTAAAATCGTTGTTAAAATCAAAAGGGTAGCTTGCTATTATGATATTTTTCTCATCCTATATCAGATTTGAGATCTGTAAAGTGCATGGATTCATAGTGATTAGATCTATCTACTGTGAAATGTTGAGATTTTTTGATATCTGTCTAGTATTTTTCCTCTGATAGAAAGTGTGATTTTAAATTTAAAACTCGTTAAGGTTTACCAAAACCCTAATCAGAGTTGTGTTGTTCATAGATCCCAAAACACAGATCCGATTCATGATATGTAAAAAGTGAGTATTGCTATTTTTCTGTCTAATATTCACTGCTAAAAGTTCAGAATATTTTTATTAAGTTTGCTATTTATTTCTGTATTTTCAATCCTAAGTAGCTGTTTTAACCCTTGTTAGATTTGTTATATTTTAGTTCAGATTGCCGGAAGGGTTTCTCCCTAACTAGAGATGCTTTTTCTATCTGTAAATTGGGAAATCTTTGTTTTTCTTCCTAGTTTATCTCTGTAAAAATTCAGAAGTTTTTATAGAGGATTGACCCCTGATTTGGGTCTAACTCTGAAACTGGTTTGTGACTTAGGTTAAAAATAGTATATTTTAGGGTTTTAATGCAATTTTCGAATTACAATAATGTCAAAAAATTATTTTTATGATTTTAATATGACTTCAGAGACATAACAAGTGCAGGTACCAATTTGTATAAAATTTGGAATCCGTTTGATGCCTAAATTGATCAAATTACAAAACAGGGCCCCGCAGGATCCCGAAACACTGCCAAAATCACAATTTTTGTGATATTTCTTGATTTTCGTGCATAAGTGTGTGTTTTTAGGGTTTGTTCATATTTATAATCATATTAGTATGCTTCATGTTTGATTTTATGTTTATTTCAATCATAAATCCCAAGTTTTTATCAAAATCTATTTCAAAAAACCCTGATTTCAAGGCCATAGTCTTGCTATCATGGGTAATTTGGTCATTTGACCTAAATTTCGAAATTCCAAAACCCTAATTTGAATACTTTTAATCATGTTACATCATACTTATTTCAATTTATTCTTATTTGGATTTTAAAAGTTGTATTTTACAAAATATCTTTCTAAAAACCCTAATTTCAAGGCCATAGTCTTGCTATCAGGGGTATTTTGGTCATTTTGACCCCAATTTCGAATTTTTAAATTTCATCTTTATTATTCATTTAGTTTTATTCCTTATTTGATTAAGTTTATATAAGGGAATCATATGGAAAATGGCTTATATCTAGCAAAATCCAGTAATTTTTAGATATTACTACATAAATCTAGAAAAGCCAACATATTTTCACTAACCAGTTTTTCTAGTTTTGTAGAAACATTGAAGACTTTACTTTCATTTAATTTTATGTATTTAAATTCAATTAGTGATGTAAGTTGTAATTAAATTTGGAATAAGAATTTCAATTCCTGCATAGAATAGGATGCATTGCATATAGTTTTAAACTTTGATATATAACTGCTATGTATGCCAATTCATGCATATTTTTACCAATTCACTATGCTCTACACGAATGGCACGTGCACTAGCTCTTATGGAGTTGACAAACTTGGTGGAATTTGTATTTATGGCCATAGTCAGAATACGAATGATACCCAGATTTGTAATCTTCGTATTAGCCACATTCAGCCTACACTATTAGGCTAACTTCAAAATGCACTGCATTTCTCAAAAATACAAAAAGGATTTCCTCAATTCCTCAAAATCAAGTCTTTCAAATTCATATTCATTCAATTCATTCATTTGCAAATTTCAATTTTAATTCAGAGAAATCAATTTCTTCAAAATCTCCTAAGTCTTATTTAAAAATCGATTTTCTCAAAATATGGATTTGCCAATGATATTTCAAGTATTTCCCAAGTTTCAAATTCGATTTTTCTAAGTTATATTTTCAATTTCAAGGTTTGAATTCAAAGAAATCAAGTTTTCCAAAGCTATTTCACATTTCTCAAAATCGATTTTCACAAAATCCTTATATTTCTTCAGAAATCGATTTTCACTTTCTCAAATACAGTATCTCAATCATGATTCATGATTTTCAAAGAGTTTATTTTCCAAATAGTTTCCAATCTTTGAAGCAAACATCATGTTTTCAAATATGCATTTTCAGAAATTCATAGCACATGCTTGATTCTTTGTGCATTTAGAAAATAGAACATGATTTAGACAAGTTGAACAAAGTTAAGCATACAATTGATCCTTGGTTCAATTACCCCTGGTAAAGGCACCAGGAACGGTTGAACCTCGTACCGACAGACGAGTCCCATTCTTCGGAATTATCCCGCATTTTAAAACGGAGGCGAGTTATTTTCAAAATCTTTTTCAAAGGTCAGTTTGACTCGCAAAAGTTAAAAATTTTGCGATGATAACACGGAGGTGAGTATTTCAAAACAATTTCCAAAATCCAGTCAAGTTTGACTCGCAAAAGCGTTTTCCCCTCTCTCCCGCAGGGAAGGGAAGACAGAAAAATTGTGCGACGATAACAGGTTTGGCGACCGTGATAGGACCTGTCCTTGCCTGATCACAAATGTGCTTGGCTTAGTTCAATTATCGAAACTGTGTTTACAAAATGTCAGCTCTTTTACTTTCTGATATCATGCGAACCTAGGCACCTAGATTCTGACCTAGCTGACATTGATTGCATATAGACTAGGCATGGTTTGGTAGGACTATATTGAGGAGACATTTTCATGCTCACATAGACTTAGGTCTAAACACAACTCTCCTAAATTTAGGATCTGAATGCAAACAATGTATGCTTCTTCAAAGATTTTAAAAATCTCTCTCTTTAGCTTTTAGAGCCCTCTATTTCTTGCATGTGATCATTTTTTCAAACCTCCCTTACCTACTTTTACCCGGTCTTCACGTTGTTGAGCTCTCTTCCAGAACCCTGGTTCTGGACAAAGCCTCACAACTGGGCCACTTATTTGGGTTAACACCCCCCTACCACGTACTGCAGGTCACAGTCCGAAGTATATTGGTAGGCGCTCAAGGATGTTGGAAAACCTTACCTTAGAACCGGAGTTGAAATTATATGTCACGTACCTCGAATTTCGGTTCGAGTATACCGGCATAACTGGATTGGACAAAGATGATCTGAACCTAGAGTTAGGATTAGGGTCCTACAACTGTTTTCAAAATGATGCATCTAGAGTCAGCCTTTTAGGGAGTGTTGTATGTGCAAAAGTGTTTGTGCAGGATGTGATTATTTTATATTACCTTCATTCTTCTCATATTTTCCCCAAAATATCTTTTCAAATACCCACATTCTTATCTTTTTCGTTTATTTTCTCAAACCCTGGATGATTTTCCCAAACATCTAATTTCTCTCAAAAACTCTAGGTGATTTTTCATTCTTCCATTCTACTGGATCTCGAATTTCTAGCTGCATTTTATATCCTGCCTGCAAATCTTTCAAAATTTCCTACATTTTCCTAAGTCTGATTCCGAGTCTTTCTCTGTTTTCAGTCCGATGGCATCCAGTCAAGTCGATCCTATCTTTTCTGAAGGTCACATCTTCTACGATGTGCGACAAGGTCGTCCTGAACATCGATCCCTTAGCACCAGAACTTTCATTCCCCGATGGTACTATTCATGGCTTAAAAGCTTTTCTCGCATGTTCCCGGACCATTTAAGCGAGTGCGGGTTAGAAGTGGCATCAACAGTCGGAAAGCAGACAGTGAATGGTAACCTGATCCATGCAATGGTGGAGCGATGGAATCCAAGGACATGTACCTTCTGGTTCCCATGGGGAGAAATGACCATTTTGATGGATGAATTTTCAGAAATTATGGGATTACCAAAACCAGTCGGTCAACCAGAAGATCCGTTAGAGCATCAATTCCTGATCAATGTCAAGGGTTTGGACCCCCGAGACTCATTAGCTCGTATGACAGGCCGCCGATCTTGGCCTCTGATCCAGTTGGACGGAAATGAATATGTCAATCTGCTCGAGTTGTATCGCCAGTACGGGACCTTCGTTGAAGTCAGCTCACTATCAAGGACAACTAGAGAAAGGATTCAGAATGCAATGGTTTTATGCACTGTAGGATTAGCTCTCTTCCCAGATGGACAAAACTATATGGATATCAAAATAATCCAACTCATGAGAAGATGGGGAAGTCGACAAACCAACCGGCTCTCCATAGCCATGGCAACACTTGCTTTCCTTTATCGGGGTCTGACTCGTTTTTCACTTGGAGAATCCATCTTAGTTGAAGGATGCATTTACGCTCTTCAATCATGGTTCTTCCAGCATATTCCAGCCCGAGCAAATTCTTTCAGATACAATGTCCAAGAACTCCTTCCAGTGGCGCAGTACCGGTCCATGATCGACAACATCCAAGAGGATGACATAGTTTGGGACTATTTTGATCGACAATTATCTCCTCCCAGATATACGTACGCTTATGGCAAGCGGTTCAAATTGCTGGGACCATTCTTCTGCACTTACTACCAACCGGAGCGGTGTGTTCGGCAGTTCTCCCAGAGGCAGCACTACGTCGAAGCCCGACTGCTATCAGGAGCTATGGCAAAATTCAATCTCACTTCCGCACAATGGTCCGGGGCATATCATTCCGTCCGCTACGGTTGGGATTCCTTTGTTTCTCTCAAAATCTTTCCTGGTCCTAGAGTGTCTGCCAACTATCATGAATGGTGGCAAATTGTTTGTCATCCACCTCTTTGTCAAGATCAATAAAAGTTCAAAATTCATCATTCCAATAAATTTTTTTCTCTCTCTAATATGGTTTGACAACCTCGCCTAGGTAACAAGGCACATTTTTGTTGTTCATTTTCTCTTGCAAAAAGAATGACAACACAATTGTCGTGATTCCTACGATGACTCAATCCCTAGTAATGGGATATCTTTCCAACAAATATTTCTTTCAAAAACAAATTCCTTCAGAATCTAATCAGATCTTTGCCCTATAGAGAGCATCCACAGCATTTGATGGTTCAGACAAAATCAGGCAAAAGAACAATGGCATCTCAATACTCGTCAGCTTCAGAAGAAAAGATGGGCTCCCCGCGATCCGACAGGAGTCAAGATCAGCAACAAGAGGATGATGGCATAGACCCGCAAATGTATGCCATGTTCCAGAAGATGATAAACAAGATGATGAATGAGCAGCCCAAGACCAGTTCAGAAAAGAATCCATTTAGAGAGAAGTTCCACGGGCACAAGGATAAGAAGGCTTTCAAGAAACAGGTTCAGCTAGAGGAAATTGCAGATGAATCAGAATCAACGGAAGACAACGATGAAGAATATGAGGTGCCTCTGGCATTTCAGAAATGGGGCCAAGAACGAAGGAAGAGCCGCAAATCAAAAAGTCAGGTCACAGAAGAGCCCCTGCAAGAGCAATTCAATGAAATGGCCAGAGTGGTTAAAGATCTGCAAGCCCGCGACAAGGGCAAGAAAGTTTTCACCAGCGAGGACTTTTATGATGGCTTAGAAGGAGATGAAGATCTCAAAAACCTTCCTCGTAAATTCATCAAGTTCAACGGTTCTGGCGACCCAAAAGCTCATCTCGCCACATTATTTGCTGAGTGCTCAAGGTTCAAGAGGGACAACAGAGCACTATTCCTATGTTTTCCCCGCAGCTTGGAAGGAGTTGCAGCCAAATGGTATGCTGAGCATATCAACCCCATCGAGCTCAAGGAGTTCGATAAAGTGGTGAACTTGTTTATTGAACACTTCCTGTTCAATACGGAGGCGCTCTCGACACTAAGTCACCTCTGCAATCTAAGGCAGAATGAGAACGAAAAAGCATGGGATTTCATTCACAGATGGAGATCAGCCTACAATAAAATAAGGGACCCTATATCTGAAAGACATGCCTTATCCCTAATCCTCAACAACTTTTCGTAACCACTAAGAGGATTAATCTCCACCGCACCATCCCGTACTTTCATTGAGCTGACCGAACAAGCTGAATGGCTCGAGCTGAGTGTGGAGAATAGAGTCTATGAAGGCTTCATATTTTTCAACAATAACCCTCAAGGTGAACAAAAGAAGAAAGCCCACTTCACCTACTCTGCCAACAACAACAACAATAGCCGAAATCAGTATAAAGGGCAGAAGAAAGATTACTGCTACGGTGTAGGCAATTCTAACAACAAAGGTGATCAGAAAGGAAAGCCTGCTTCTCAATACAGTAAGCCTCCTCAACAGGATCAAGGGCCGAAACTGCGTGAGAAGACCAAACATGAAGGATGGAGCTATGACCAAAAATTCACTCCTTTAGACCAATCACTCGAAGATGTGCTCGAGTATATGCTGTCGAAGGAAATGGTCAAGTTACCTAGACTGGCCGATCCCCCTATGCCTATGAGGAAGTGGAAAGATCAATTTTGCAAGTTCCACAAGACAGTGGGACACAACACTGAGAACTGCTTTGTTCTCAAGAACATTGTGTAGGACCTTATTGACAAAAATCTTTTAGTGGAAGGAGAAGAAGAAGAGAAAATGGACATTCTAAATCAGCTCTTTCCTCCACACACCACATCAATGATATCTGAACAGCCATTCCTACCTCATGAGCACATCAAACCATGTTTCATCCAAGATCTCCAAGTTCAGCATCAGGTGTCAGTGCTACGACAAGCAGCTCCAACTTCTAAGAAGATGGACATAATCTCAGCATTTGGCAGGATGAAAGTGTCTGAAGAGCCCACGAAGTAATCCCCCAAGTTAAGAAGAATTCCTGATTTCCTTAATCAGTTCATCAAGCCCAGGCCAGAAAATGAAAGTCAAAAGCCTTTGACTGCTCTGTCCAATATTTCAATTTTGGACTTTGCCAAGAGTTCTTGCAAGCATCAGCAAGTACTGGATGATTTGCTAAGAAAGATTAAAGTCAAACCCAGTACCACACCCAAAGACATGGCACAAATTATGAATTTAGCCATGACCAATGCGCCGATCACCTTCTCAGATGAAGACCTTCCAAAGCCTCATTCCTTTCATAATAATGCTATGTACATTGTCGTTCGAGTAAGAGGAATGACAGTACCCCATGTGCTAGTTGATGGAGGCAGCAACCTCAATATATGTTCTGAAATGACCGCAAAGGCACTAGGGATCAAGTAAGAAGAATACATTCCTGGTCCTATCACTATATATGCGTTTGACAACCACGGTCAAATGGCTAAAGGCAAGATATTTCTGGAAGTATTCATCAACTATTCTGTGCATTCAGTGCTTTTTCATGTGGTCAATGTACCACCCACCTACAATCTACGGCTCAGAAGAACGTTGATTCATAACGCAAATGTCGTACCTTCCACCCTTCATCAATGTGTAAAATGGTCAAAAGGTGAAATGATTACAACAGTATTGGGAGAGGACCCAGAAAAAAGGCTCCCGTAGCCCATGATCCCTCGACCATCATTCACAGCAGATATCTCTAGCATCAGGAAAAGTAAAGAAATCAGTCTCGGAGAAAGCCAGGAAATACTCCAGACAACATCAGAATTGTCTCTGCACACTGTAGCCATGACCCGATGGAGAGGTCTTGAATTCTTCAAGATTGGAGGCTGGATCAACTACAGCGCTATCAAAGATCATCCGTTGTTCCCATAATTCATGAAAGCAAGAAAGGGGTTTGATTTACTTCTGAAACATGGTTATAAACCCTTCAAAGGACTGGGCAAAAATGAAGATGGTCGTGTCGAGCCAATGATTCAAAAGCATTGTCCCCACAGAACAGGACTAGGGTTTTCCGGCGGAAGCTCACCAAAGAAGACTGTTTTTCTCAAAGGGGCACATTGAGAACCATTTATTATTTTCTTTCTATTCTTTTCAATAAATGTCTCATTTTATCAATGTCCTTGATCAATTCAAGATCAATAAAATTTCAAGTTTCTTTGTCTATTTGGATGCCATCTATCTTCCTTCTCTATATCCTCATTTTATAATTCCAATGGCATTTTACGCATGATTCTTTTCAAATAATTGTTTGTCTTATGATAGGCGATTTTACCTGAATCAAATTTCTCGTCCAAAATTTCAGAATGTCTTCCCGAGCAATCAAGAAGCTCGTTCTCAATCCAAAGGCTTTCCAGAAATCGACAACAATTCACCAAGTCAAAGCGAAGACAGAAGATGGCAAGGTTGCAAAGCAATAAGATGATTATGCAGAATTTGATCAGTTTCTGCAGGAATTACCAGAGTTCGCCTCAGCTCAGAAGCAAGACGAACCATCTGCTCTAGTACAAGATCCAACTGAAGATGTCAATATTGGCTCAGAGGACGATCCCAAAATTCTCCAGATCGAAACCAGTCTGAGTCCGGAAGAAAAGGAAAGGCTCACTAATTTTCTCAAGCAACATGAAGAAGTGTTCGCATGGAGATATGAAGATATGCGAGGCTTAGACTCCAAATTGGTCGAACACCGACTTGTTTTGAAGCCAGATGCTAAGCCAGTTAAACAGAAATTGAGAAAAATGGATCCCAGAATAGAACAACAAGTCAAAAAAGGACTCGAAGATTTGCTCAAAGTAGGATTCATCTGAACTATTGACTACCCAGATTGGTTAGCCAATATTGTCGTTGTTCCAAAGAAAAGCGGCAAAGTGAGAATTTGCATAGACTTCAAAGACCTCAATAAAGCAACTTCGAAAGATTATTATCCACTTCCAAGCATTGATCTTCTAGTCGACAGCATGGCAGGACATGTCATGTTCTCTTTTATGGACGGATATTCCGGCTACAATCAGATTAAGTTGGCTGCCCGCGATCAATCAAAAACTTCCTTTACTACGCCTTGGGGCACTTTCTGCTATACAATTATGCCTTTTGGGCTTAAGAATGCTGGAGCAATGTATCAACGCGCAATGGTCGTTATCTTTCACGATCAGATGCGTAAAATCATGGATGCGTATGTTGATGATATCCTCATGAAATCTAAAGAGGGAGAAGATCACCTCGAAGCCCTCGATCAAGTCTTTAAGTGACTCATTCTTTATAAGTTAAGACTTAACCTAGAAAAGTGTATTTTTGGAGTCGAATCAGGCAAATTGTTGGGTTTTTTGGTCAGCAAAAAGGGAATTGAAATCGACCCAGCCAAAGCAAAGGCTATAATTGATATGCCACCCCCAAAAAATCTCAAAGAATTGCGTAACCTTCAGGGACGCATGCAATCAATTCGGCGATTTATTTCCAACTTGGCAATAAGATGCGAACCTTTCAACCACCTACTTAGAAAAGGAGTGAAGTTCGAATGGGGACTAGAATGTCAGCAATCTTTCGATCGTATCAAGAAATATCTTCTCAATCCTCCAATTCTAAAGCCGCCAGAATTGGGAAAACCTCTTTTGTTATACATCTCAGTCAATCAAGTCGCATGCGGCGGATTCTTGGCGCAGTACAAAGAAGGCAGCTTGATAGAGCACGCCATTTATTATGTGAGTAAGACTTTCATAGACTATGAAAAGAAATACTTTCAAATAGAAAAGACCTGCCTAGCTCTGGTGTGGATGTGTCAGAAGCTAAGACACTACCTGCTGGCATCTGAAGTCAAAATCTTGTCTAAACTTAATCCTCTCAAGTATATCTTAGAGCAACCTTTTCTCAATGGACGAGTCGCCAAATGGCAAGTCTTATTGATGCAGTATGACTTAGAATATGTCTCGCAACAATCAATTAACGGTCAAACAATTGCAGATCAGTTGGTTGATTTTCCATTGGCAGAAGAAGTGAAAGCCGAAGATGATTTCCCTGACGAGCAAATATGCAATATCCAGCAGCCTCCAATCTGAAATTTATTTTTCGATGGTTCCAAGAATATAGCTGGAATAGGCATTGTGATCTTATTAATCACTCCGGAGAAGGATATGATTCCATTTTCTCTCAAGTTGGATTTTCAATGCACCCATAATATGGCTGAGTACGAAGCTCTAATTCAAGGTCTAAAGATTCTACTAGACTTCAATGTCAAGAGAGTGCATGCCTACGATGACTCATTACTTGTTGTCAATCAAGTCCGAGCCGAATGGCAAGTGAAAGATCAGAAGCTATTTACTTATCAGAAAATTGTTTCAGCTCTTGTCAACAAATTCGAAGAATTTCAGCTCTTCCATATCAAAAGAGATTTTAATCAAGTGGCTGATAGTCTAGCCAGCTTAGGCTCCATTATGACATTCAAGAATGGGGAATCTTGTCGCTCTTTCGAAATTGGCAGACTTGACCAATCTGCCTTCCTTCCAATAGAACAAGTAAACCAGGCTGAGCAAAAGAAGAAGCCCTAGTATTACAACATCAAGAACTTCATAGAAACCGGTGAATTTCCTCCAGAACTCTCAAAGAAAGAGCAGCGAGCAATCCAGCGTATGTCTACTCAATATTTCATTCTAGCCAATGTCCTCTATCATCATGGATTCAGTTCAGAATATTCCAGATGCTTAGACGAAGACAAAGCCAAAGAAGTCGTGCGAGAAGCACACGAAGGCATTTGTGGTGGCCACGTCGGTTACCAAACCCTTGTCAAGCAGATCGTCAGAGCAGGTTATTATTGGAAAACTATGCAGCAAGACTGTTACCATTTTGTGAAGAAGTGTATCTAATGTCAGATACATGCACCTTCTATTCATGCTCCAGCAACATATTTGCAATCTGTTGTCTCTCCATGGCCGTTCTCTATGTGGGCCTTCAATGTCGTAGGTCCCATCACTCTTTCTGCTTCAAATGGCCACAAATACTTCTTTGCTGTGACAAAATATTTCACCAAGTGGGTAGAAGCTATCACTCTCCGCACAGTAGAAGGCCGACACGTGGTCTCTTTCATTCACAAGAGTATCCTTTGCCGTTTCGGCATCCCACACGACATCGTGTCAGATAATGGCAGTCATTTCAAGAATGAAAAGATGAAGATATTCTGCTCAAAATTCAAAATCTATCATCATTTCTCCGCTCCCTACTATCCTCAAGGGAATGGTCAGGCAGAAGCCACCAACAAGATTTTAATTCGTATCTTGGAGCAAACTGTAGAAACAGGCCGTGACTGTCATGAGAAGATCCACAATGCACTATGGGCCTACCGGACCACCATTCGTACTCCAACAAATGCTACTCCATCAAAACTGGTCTATGGAACAAAAGTAGTATTGCCTCTACATGTTCAGAAGCCCGCTTTGAAATTCGCATCACTTCTAGAGCTACCTCTTGATCAATACCAGCAGCAGCGTCTGGTACAACTAGACTTGCTCGATGAGAGAAGGCTAAAAGCAGCAGAGCATGCTCAATCTTATCGCCAGAGAGTAGCCAGGCAATATGCGAAGTCTGTTATCGAAAGAAGATTCAAAGTCAATGATTTAGTGCTTCGATCCACAGCTTATCTCAAACATCATCCTGGTAGTAAATGGTCGCCAAATTGGGAAGGTCCATATGTCGTCAAAGAAGCATTACCCCGCAACTCATATCGTCTCATCAACGCCGATGGGGTGGAATTACCAGATCCCATTAATGCTCGACACTTGAAAAAGTTCTATACTTGAAGCACCTATTCTTCCCTTGTAATCTTCCTATTTTCTTCAATAAGGATCGAACTTTCTTTTCCCAGTTACACTGGGGCATTTTAAAATTTTGTTTTGTATGTAGGCAGGATAAACAAATCTCTCACTTTACACACTTGTGCATTCATGTGCATCAATTTGCATTCATTTGCATCCAATTGCATTAACATCAATTTGGCCAGTATTGGGATTTCAATAAACAAGTCCCATCACAATTCCTAATTGTTATTCAAAATTGAAAACAATCATTAATACTGAACCAAAATCCAGTGCTCAAACTGGTACATTTCAAAATCCAAATTTTAAGTTGGTCTATATTTTCTTTGAAAAATCGAGTCCCGACTCGGGTTTTCTCTCAAATTATATTTTCTTTGAAAAATCGAGTTCTGACTTAGGTTTTCCTTCAAATTATATTTTTTCTTTGAAAAACCGAGTTCCGACTCGGGTTTTTTTTAAAATTATTTTTCTTTTAAAGATCTTAGTTCCGACTTAGGTTTTTCCTTCAAATTATTTTCCTTTGTTGATCCGAGTTTTGACTCGTGATCTCTTTACTTTATTCGAGCTTTGATTCTAGCTCTTCATTTTCCTTTGTTGATCTGAGTTCTGACTCGTGATCTCTTTACTTTATTCGAGCTCTTCATTTTCCTTTGTTGATCTGAGTTCCGACTTGTGATCTCTTTACCCTGTTAGAGCTCTGATCCGAGCTCTCCATTTTCCTTTGTTGATCCGGGTTCCGACTCGTGATCTCTTGACTTTATTCGAGCTCTGACTCGAGCTTCCCTTCTTTGAGAGCGTGAGCTCTCAGATTTGCACACTTCCATGTGTCCCCACTGTCCCACCATAGACAGTCCCATTTCGGTTCGAGGTCGAACCACCAATCATTTTCTTGCAAAAGGAAATTTCAAAAGCTATTTAGTCTCAGCAATGAGACGCCCAAAATCAACCCCTTTTCAAGCTTTAGGGACCCCATTTTCCTTCCTTTTGCAAAACCTTGTCAGATTTATTATGCAAAATCCGAAGGTTCCATCATGGTCTCTTCTTTCGAGGATTCCATTCATTTTCCGCCCAATCAGGATAAGGGTAAAAACCTGGGCCTCCTTTGATGAGGTATTTCATTTTCCGCCCAATCAGGATAAGGGTACAAACCTGAGCCTCCTTTGATGAGGTATTTCATTTTCTGCCCAATCAGGTTAAGGGTACAAACCTGAGTCTCATTTCGATTAGACATTCCATTCCCCAATCAAACCAAAAGTTTAACCCGAGCCTCTTCCCAAGCGAAGCACCTTCTGTCCCATCCAGGTTAAGGGCAGAAACCTGAACTTCACTCTCACAGAGCAAATCTTTTCTCTTTATTCTCCATTTTATATCTACCATCTTCCTCGGGCTAATTTCTTCATACCCAGTCAGATCCTTCTAACTGGGGCATTTTTTTTATATATATAGCCCAAATTTGGAGTGTTTTTCTCTGCCACTAAGCTCGGCCACGAGCCGGCTTAGTAGCAAAGAGGGGCATCTGTAAACACCCCAAATTTTCACTCACCTCCCTAACATCTCCATCAATCACCACATTTCGATTCTCCGAGATCACTGAAGGGCAAAATGGTCATTTTCTGAGAATAGATCTCGCAGGAAGTCCAAAATGCATTCTGAATGCTCAAAAATTTCTCTATTTAGGCTCAGAAACATCTCCAAGTCACGGATCTTCAAAATCCTATTCTTGACAAGAAGCTAGAATTTCCAATTTTAAATTCAGAGTGGCATTTCAAGAAACATGTCTTTGCATAGCAGTGCATGAACATTTCACACCATTTCACTGCACAGCATGTCATTTTGAGATCCAGAACTCCTGATTTTCAAAAGTATCAATCCAGATTCGAGTTTTAAATATTTCAAACTTGATTTCAAACCCTTGGGTTTTCAAAATTGCCAATTCTTCCCATTTTACCCCCAGGACTCCGAATTACAAAAGTTTTCTCAGGAAAATGATTTGGATGGTTTTTTTTTATATTGATTTTTAAAATTTCGTCACTTGGAAAGAAGGGGATGCAACTTTAAATTTAGAAGACTCTATTTCAAATATTTACAAAAAGGGCTCCGAATTTCTCCACATCTTTCTAAATTTTGCCTTAAAGGACCATTTTCTTCTAAGTTTTGAAATCAAGCCAAATTTCGCTTCGTGATTTCTAAACTAGCCTACAATTATGAAAATCCCCAAAAGAATTTATTTTAGCTTTTATTTTAAATAAATGACGTGGGACCTGCCTTGAGGTGGTGCTACACTCAAATTCTCAAATACTTCTCTTATTTTCAAAACAGTGCCCATCCGGAGGTGGCACCAATGTGTAAAACTCTTTCTTTAACTTAATTTCCAATTCTAGTTGTTCTAATAAAATAATAAGTGGGCCCACACATAGGTGGCGCCTCACTAAAATTCCCTGTAGAGAAATCTTATTTCAAAAAGTTTTCCTTTATTTTACCTTTTTTTTTTTATTACTTTTCGGCTGAGGTGGTACCACCTTAAAAAAAAATTCCTTTATCGCTTTACCCACCCTCTGTCTTTTACCTTTTTCAACCCCAAAAGGGAACCACTGTGAAAACCCTCGTCTTTACCTAATCTTTGAACCCAAATTTTTTCCCTTCAGAAAATAACGCCATCCTCTTCTCAACGATGGGCGCATTTCAAAAATTTTCAAAATTTCGTTTGAAGATGCTTTCAAAATTCAGTTCGGATGATTTCAAGAGGCCAATTTTTTTGTAAAACAGGTTGAAACTTTTTTAAAAAGGGGCCCGTTGGGAGAAGAAAGGGGTCGATTATTCTTTTTTTTGGGCCCTATCTTCCACTTCCCCCATCATCAGCTCTCTTCCCCTCTTCTAGCAGAGGGCCTCTTCCCATCTTGGCTAACAGGAGACCGTCGACTTCCACCCTCCTTCAAGGAAGTCCCAAAGAACCTGCCAGACATAAGGAAGAAGAGCCCCCTTTTGGTTGCCGATTCTGAATACTGGGATCCATGTTAGCACTCTAGTTTCCATGAGCCAGCATCCGAGAGGTGTGTAATTTGCATAATCAGGTAGGGAATCACCTCCTTTCTTTATTGGCAGGCCTCCTGAGAAGTTATATTCCATCGTTTCCATTGGGGCAGACATGCGCCCAACCTTGTTTATTTAAGCATTTTGTTAAACCTTAAGGTTTTATAGCTGTATTGGGTTGCCTCATTACCTATGACTGCGAAACTCGGTAAATATGCATTGCATCCATCTCGTAGGGGTCATAAACTCGGTTCATTGGTTGAAGTGTTATGCATACATGATGTTCTCATGCATTGAGGAGCAATGATGCCTCGCAATGGCATCATCAGCTCCCCCTTGAAGATCATATTTTCTAAAATCTGCAATCCTTTTTTTTTCTTTCTTTTTTTTTATTTTGACATAGGATGATATTTGGTTTTAGCCGATGAAATTTCAGAATCATATTTGCAGCATTCCATATTGTATAACTCCATTCATGTTATTGAGGGTCATTTTGCAACAAATTTCTAGTCTATTAACGTTTCAATCTTTGCAAACTCAGTGAAGGTGATACCAGCTAGTATCATTCTCACCATCCTTTTGGCAGCCCTATTATTCTCCATGTTTTCTCACATAGTGACATTAACTCTAACTCTCCTGTATCTCATTGGTTTTTATCCACCCATACAGTTTTTTTTTTTTTAAGGAAAGCATATGCATGTCATGACCCCAAGCGATATCCTTGTGGAGCTATCGTACAGAAAATAGCGCCCTGGACCCAGGCGCAACATCAAAATTTGACATAAGTCCTCATCTCAACTTGTTATAATGTTTTATTTACATATTGCAATAGTTGTTGTTGTTATCTGTGCACTGTGATATATTATAATTTGCTTTAAGCTTCTCTGTTTTCGGTAAACTCATATCCAGGGTACTGTCTTGATGATCATGCAAAACCCTTAATCTAATTGATAGGTTAGTCTACAAATTCTCCTCAGCAGGCTCAGCACTAGAAAATTTCCTGTCTACTTCTTTACTTCTTACCTCTTTTCCTCTTATAAAAGATACTGCAATTCTAGAAGTATAACCACCTGTTTAAACATTTGATTCATAATTATCATCTGTAAAATCTAGATCTGGATTTCTGCTAGGTCTTTGCAAGAAACCTTGGTTATAACAGGGGTGATTTTTGTTTTTACCACTATGAGATGCCGTTTTCTGATGATCGGCTGCATTTTTTTATTTATTTCTCAATGCTTGCCAAAGTCGATAAAAATCTGTCCTATGGGCTTGTATTTTATCATGGGAGATTTTGTTTTACAACACATTACTGTGTTTCCATGGATATAACACCTGGTTCTGAGTACAAAGGACCAAGACAGTCCTCTGTAAGTTGAGCCCTTTCACAACCCCACAACATCATGGCAATCGGCATCAAGGAAAATTATTTGTTCAGTTCGCCTATCTGACGTAGATTTAGATTGGTGAAGCATATGTACTCCAGCATTGGCTGTGTCTCATTGCTTCCTCACCTTTATATTATTCTTTTTTTTTATCCTTTATATTTCATCCTTTTAGATTCCTGCACTTATATTTCTGTATAACTATATGTTTTTTTTTTTATATATAAACTTGTCTGATAGATCTTACTTTGCTATCACTATGCTGGTATAGTCAGGATGACATGCTTGCTGGTATTGAAACTGCAGTAGTAAGACAGTCCATCATCATATTTATATTAGTCCCATTTTCCTTTTATCAAGACCATTCATGTCTATGTATAAAGTTCCCCTTTTGCATATTTTTTTTTCCTTTCTATTTTCTTTTGTCTGGTTATTGATTTTTTTATCAGAGTATACTTGCACTTTACTATACATATCCTGTAGCCGTGCCTTACCTCTTGAACAAGACCTATTACCTGTTATATAGTATGTAAACTTTGTCCATTTTGCATTCAGCTCACTAATTCCACTGCATATTTCGTGAAGATTTTTAGATTTTTTTTATCTCTGTTAATCTCTAACAAACAGCATCCCTTTTGCATAGCCTCATTACTGTATCTTATATATCATCTCATGTATATATTGTAAGTTCAATTCCTTTCTTTTTTTTACCGGGTATTTACATGGTGGAGGGTATATACATTAATAATAGTTTGCTCCCTGATAATCGGCTATACCTGTAACATGTCAAAGTATACCTTGACTGTAAATTATAATGTTGTTATATACATTGGCTGGTTGTCATTAAAAGGCAATTTCGGATTTACCAGGATGATTCTAGATATATTCAAAAACCGGCATGATGGTTTGAGTTTTTTTTTGTATTTTTTTTTTCATGAAAAATCACTTGTGTCCGGTCATCAACATAGGACTTTCAACCTCCTCCCTGCACATTGTATTTCTTATCTCAAATCTCACTTGCAGGAAAAACTGATGGACGCTGACATCTTTTAATTCTGTATTTACTTTTTTTTCTTTTCTTTTCTTTTTTTTTTGCATTATGTTAGAGATATAATAATCAAATTTGGAATAATATTTACTTTACTGCTTAGATTAGGATGCATATCATGTAGTTTGAGTTCCTGCAATATCCTGATTCTATGATTCATGCATCTTGTTTGCAAAATCACCATGGATGTACACGAATGACACGTGCAACAACTCTTAGAGAGTTGATGAACTCGGTGGAATCCATATTTACGGCCCTAGTCGAAATGTGGACGAGACCGAGATTCATCATCTTTCTACCAGTCACACTGAGCCTACACTCTTAGGCTATCTTAAAAAATGCACAACATATTTCCAATTTTTCAAAATATTGTGAATTAATTCAATTAAACTCTGAACATATTCATGGCCACAGTCAGAATATGTGAAGAATCTACTTTGACTTAATACACATTTTTCCAACAAATTTCTCAGAAAATCTTTTCGGATATCTTTTCCAAAGTGCATTCATACATTCAAATCATCTGCATCATGGCATCATCTACTTTTTCTCATGATCTTCTCAAGAAAATTTCATTCTCTGGAAATCGATTCCTCAAGAAACTCTGAAAATTTTCGAAGTTGGATTTCCCAAGTCAAAGTTTTCCCGTGATTTTCCCTGAAAATGTTATTTTCCTAAGATTCATTTTCAAAAAGGAATTTCTCATCTTTCTCAAGAATCAAAATCGATTTTCAGATATTTCAAGGACAATATTCTCAGGATTTCAATTTTCTATGTTTTGATTCCTTTCTCCAAAGAGCTTTCCCATAAATTTCAATCATTTTCCCAAGAAAATTTTCAAAGTCAGAGTTTTTCTGACAAATATTTTCCTTTTCAAATGTTCCTCTTTTCTCAAGAATTCTCTCCATTTTCTCAGGATTTTCTCACATTCTCATAAACTTTCTAGTGATTTCCAAATCCTTTCATCTGAGTTTCCTGAGAGATTGATTTCCATCTTTTTTTGAGAAATGCTTTTCAACTCCAAATGTTTTCTAAGCATACATCATAGTTTTCCAAACTTACATTTTATAAAATTTCATAGCACATGCCTGAATTCTTTATGCATTTAGGATAGAACACAGTTTTGATGCTTTAACTAAGTCAAGCACATTTTTGGTCCTTGGTTCGATTACCCCTGTTAAAGGCGGCAGGAACGGTCGAACCTCGTACCGACAGGTCGGCCCCCCTCCCATGGATTTTCCTGCTATTTTAAAAAACTGAGGTGAGTATTTCAAAACAATTTCCAAAATCTGGTCAAGTTTGACTCACGAAAGCTTTGTCCTTTCTCTCCCGCAGGGAAGGGAAGACGAAATTTTTTTGCGACAATAACAGTTCTAAAGTCTGTGTTTACTTCCATTTTCATTTGTTTTTCAAAAATTAGGTCATTTTACAGAGTCCAGTTAATTCAGGACTCTATTTCGGAGTTTCAGTTGTGTTAGGACTCTAACCCTGACTGTATTTTCTGACTTATTTTACCATTTCTGATAAAATCTTTCAAAAACTCCTTCATTTGGCTTTTAAAATAAAAAATCTCAGAGTCTTAGAAATTCAAGACTCTAGCCGAGAGTTCCAGTTCGCTTAGAACTCTATTTTCAAAACTTGGAATCTCATTTATTGATTTTAACCCCTTTTCAAAATAATTTTCAGTCTTTATTTCAAATTTTTCAAAACTTTGATGTGGGGCCCACCCAGTGTGAACACCCCAAATTTTTCAAAATTTTGTAAATTTTCCCTTTTTGCCCCTGGCCCCATCTTTTGAGAAAATTGGAGCAATTTCAATCCAAATTTCAGTCATTATTCGGATTTTCTGGAATAAACTCCATTTTATATATTTGACTCGATTTTAGATCTGGACCCAGTGTTTAAAATCCAAATCTGAGCCTCGTTATCCAATTCTCAAATTAAAATTACAAAAATGCCAAAAATAGTTTCTGAAAGGCTCGAATAGTCCATCCGATATCTATTTAGGATCCACTGCTCTATATTCCTTGATTCAAGGTTAAAAACTAGAATATTTCCTCAAAATCTGGACCCAAACCCGTTTTCCAAAGAAATTTCCAAAATTCGATGCCCAAATTCTCAAAAAACCCCTCTTTTGTAAATATTTCTCAAAAATACAAAAAAATAGTTTTAAATCTCTTGTTTTCTCATAATTTTAGAGTTTTTGTTCCAAAAATACAAAAAAAATATACAAAGGAAAAGAGCAAAAAAAAAATCATCGAAAAATCGGTTTAGAGGCCCCTTTTAGGTTGTAAAAACCCTTTTCAGAAAAATTTCTTTTAAAGGAACCCTGTTTTTGAAAAAATCAGAAAAATGGCAACGACTTTTGCCTGCCTGTCGCATGAAAATGAACCGATTCCTCCATGCCATCTTCTTCCTCTCCTCATCAAATCTCTAACGGTCGGTGCTTGCTCGAGCCATTCGATCGTCTGCCTTCCCCCCTCAACCATCAATGTCTAACCATCGGCTCCATTCCTGAATCTTCCTCTCCACCTATAAAGAGAAGCACAAGGGGAATGGTGGAGGCATCCATTCTCTCGCATCCATTTTCCTCAGCGCCTCTCGAATCACCCAATTATCCATCTCACTCGTTCTTCACTCCCCCTCTCTGAGGCCCTTTCCTGTAAGACACTGAAGCACGATCCTCCCTCTTCATGGCATCTCCTCTGCGGGAGCCTAAAAGAGATCAATCTCACCATAGTCAGAAGTAAGTGCCTCATCCCCTTCTTTCTTCTTCTTCTTCGCATCATTCATTTCTTTTATCTCGTTACTGCATTTCCCTTTGTTTTGTTTTCCTTTCTCTCTCTTTTCAATTTTTTTTCTTTGTTTTATTTATTTCTTTAGCTTGAGTTTATTGATGCACTCTCTGTAACATCAGTTTGTATATAACAAACCGAGTTACAGATAAGCAAGATCAAGAGGAACAATCATGTTCCAACATCTCTTTTGTATTTCTGTTTCGTTTACGATTTTATTCTCGTTGGGCTCAGACTATCGGATTCAGTAATTTGATAAGATTTATACTAATCCCAGTCTAATCTGATTGCTAATCCTTAGTTTTATTTTCGTTTTGATTACCTATTTCCGTTTTCATTATCTACATTTCTCATGTTTATACCCGATTTTCGCTTGTTACCTTGATTTTCTGATTACATCAGAATCTTGATCCCGACGCTATGAATCAGCTTGGATTTTGATTCTTGATTCTGTGTTTTGCCTTTTTTATTGGTCGTAATCAGCTATGCACATATTTGAATCCTTATTTTTAATTGCATCCTTAGTATGCATCTTGTCTTTTGTTCATAATATCTGACCTCTTTTAATCGCATCTGGGTTTCATTAGGTATGGCATTCCTATTCAGCATCGTTCGTTTCCATCTTGTTCATTTGGTTTCGCTTACCTATTTGCCAGTGTTTTCTCTGTTTTATATTTTCCTCATTCATGTTGTTGATCCATATCTTTTGGCTGTTATTAATCTGTTTATATCATTTTCCTGTCATTCTGTATTTTTCTTTTTCACTATAATATCATAGCGTACCAATGCTAGCATAACAATCATATCGATTCTATGCGATACTTGGTTCTGCACACTGAATCCTAGCTATCTTCTGCAATTTTGTGAATATCGTTAGATACTTCATATCTAAGTAGTGTTTTCTCTTGATCTCAATGTTTTGCTTAATGCCCATTGATTTGCCTTACATCATGCATGATGATTAGTTTTTCATACCCTTGGACTGCTTCTACATATCATCTATTGGGGTTTTATGGCTTGGCTAAAAAAAAAAGAGGAAGAAATAATTGATAGGAAAAGGGAGCGTCAAAAATCCACTTTCCTTAAAGATAGAACCCTTGTTTGTTTTATCATTCACTTTATCTTCTCTATTATCTTGCTTCATTGATATGCGTTGAGTATTCCTGATTCTTGAGTTTAATTTCAGAAAACCAGTTTGTTCTTATTTGCAATACGTGAGTAAGTTCTGGTTACCTTGAGAGAAAAATGCAGTCAACTTATGCACCTTCGGTGTTAAGAGATGTTTGCCCTCCTGATCAAGCGACCTTTCCTGGGAAAATGGAGGATGATGCCCCTCTGGGGCTTGAGAAGATCGGGTGTCTTGTTGATTGGAGTCACTGGACCCCCCCCCCCTTTTAACAAAAGTTATGCCTAACGCAGACTACCCTGTGATCATTCCTGAAATTGAATAAACCAGAGAGTAACTCACTGAGTAATGGAATCCCACGCTAGCCACTATGGATGATGAGGCTGCCAATGGCCATTCATTAGAAAGACAGACGTTCCTGTGGCTATTCATCAACATCTTTTCAGGTTTTGATAAGTAGGAGATTAGCAAGCTTGTAATTATAGTCGTCCTCTGCATTTTAGCTTCACAATCTATCATCGATGGTAATCCTTTGAATATTTAGTAGCCACTGTTTACAATGCCTTCCCATCTCAGGTGTATTCTGTACCAGGTATTCAGGTAATGTCTCATGCCACATTGTGTTTGTATTTTCAAGTTATTTCTTCATTCATGACATCAATTTCTGCTCACATGTCTTGTCAATATAATCTTCCTTATGATATCAATGTTTCAGTAATTAGCCTTATGATTCACGTAGATTGATTATGAAAGGGACTTATGATAAGTTGTAATAATAAATCTGGTTTACCAAGAAGGCAAATATTCAATCCGATCTGTTGCAATAACATGTTCGGTTTGTTGCAAAACTACTCGCAATTGCGGGTTTGATTCATTGAGAGAATGGGTTGGAATAACAGGCCTGATTTACTGTGAGAAGGTTCACTGTTACATCTTTGAAGCCTCCTTATGTTTATTACTACCCACTTACATGTGCATTTACCCATCATGTTTCTCACATTAATGTATCCATCTCCACTTATCATCACTATCCCATCGTCAATTGTACCTTCACTACACTGTTCACAATATACTCACAGCATCTTAGTGTCAATACATCTGCATATTCACTCATATGCTCACCCATACCTGTTGCTCCTCATGCTGCCAAAATGTTTCTGGCCTCAGTTCTTCTGTACCAAAATACAAACAATCGTTTGACCCTTCATTTGATGCAATGGTCACATATTATATGGTGCTCCTAACTTGAAACATGTTAGAAAGGGTGCATCCCCTGTGATCGTTGCACCCCTCTGCTGGTCCTCTGATGGATCTTGATGTGGAATTTCCAAGTGCTCCACAAGCCTTTGGTCCTGTAGCGTATGTTCTGCTACCTTATAAATTTGAATGGAAGAGGTCAAAAGGGTGTTACACGTCAACTGGTTGCAGAGTTGCCCACATCTCAAGTATCCCCTATCACCTGCAGCACATATATATATATTTTTTTACGGTAGCATATGCCACTCACTTGTCCTGTCACCTTCCATTACATTGCTCATCTGTACAGGTTAGTTAATGCTCTCATGTTTAGTGTTACTATAACATCATCGATTTTCTGCTTATTTGCTTACATTTCCTTGAATATACTGTCACACCTTTGTGTGGTTTAAGTTGATGTATAACATTTTCTTGGCTTTATGATTGAATATCCTCGGCTCTGAGAGGCCATCTGCATTCATAAGTATTGAATCCCTACATTTAGTGCCATCATCATCCTTTCATTTGGCAAGTCTACATGGTCATTGAGTCACAGTAGCCGCAGCATGCACCTCCACCCTCACAATACTTTCATAGCACATCATTGCACGCACTTATGCACCTGTATTTTCTTTTATGCAAAATGCACTATTTACATCGCAAGGTCAGTGCATCTACGCACCTGATTCTTGCTAATTCATTTCCTGTATCCAGCAGGGGCTATAGTCTATTCCTGGTTACATGTATCATTTCCACCCACATGTTTCAGTAGCATAACCACCATCTCATATAAACATGTTTGTTGATGATTTTCCAGCATCCTTCTTAATACATATTCCCTACTGATGATGCATAAATTATACATTTTATTAACATGTTTTCACTGCATAAATGCATCATCTATAGGTTTAAAGCATACACTTAGATGCATAATGATGTTAGGGAGCTCTGGTTCGAATTTCATCGAAATCGAACTTAAAACGAAGGAATTATGGCATTTATAGTGTAACGGGTCAAACCTCGGAGCCGATTTGAGAGATTTGGATCCAGATGCCCATTTGGATCTTGGATTTGGGTCAAAATACATTGTTTCAACCCAGCTCCAGCCCACTTAAGTTTTGTAAAAACATTTTCTAAAAACCCCCTGCAGAAAGAGGCGCCCAGGAATTATTTTTATTTTAACACTATTTTTGTAAAATAGCCAAAACGTCAAAAGAGGGGGGCACCCATTCCAGCCCTGTCTTTGCTTTGGTTTTCGTGCCCTAGGGGCACGATTCTAACTCCAGCCCCCTTCTCATCTTCCACCTCACGCCATCTCCATTAGAGCATGAAGACAAGCTTGAGATTCAAGCTTTTTCTTGCCTTCTTTCACAATCTCTCCATTTCTTTAATCTCCAATGTTGGCTAATCTCCATGTGTGTTGTGTTTTGCAGGTCCAGCAGAGGTGGGAAACATCTATTCTCGTTTGGAAGTGCGAAACACTCCAACGAGAAGGGCCGGCTCTACCTCCATCCGGTCTTCTATGCCCCCCGATCGAGAATCGGTTCACATTTCATCTTCGGTGGATTTCCAACGTGTTGCAGCTGTAGGACATGGTACCATGGCATATTTCCAGCATCAACGAGGTCCCTCGCGGTACGAAGCCAAGCAAAGTCCGCTCTTCTCTTTTTCCCCTCAGTCTTCGGATCGCCCAAGAGGTAGGTCTTCTTCTCCCTTCTCTTCTAGCTAAAACCTATCACGTGAGTGTGTAATGTGTTGGGTGTTTTTCTGTATTTTCGTCAGCCCTAGTATAGCTTTTGTTCGTGCAAATGCCAACACGTAGGATGTTTAGGTGTTTGAGTCATTTACTTGTATGTTTTTCAATCCAACGTTGGGAGTTTTTAGGCATGTTTTGGGTGTGTGCGTGTGTTCAAAAATATTTCTGTGGTGCATCTGTGTTTTTCAGTTGTTCTAAGTCTAATAGATGTTGTCTTAATCAATTTTAGTATTTTAGGAAAAGTGTTTAGATCATTTGTTGTTTTATGCATTTTTAGATTTTGTGAAATTGTCTAGTCGAGTATTGTTTTTTCAGTTTTTAGGTAGAATGTCCAGCCGGCTGTAGTGTTTAGGTTGAATGTAGTTTGATTAATTAGTTTAACGTGTTTTCATTGTTGTTTAGATTTAGTCTTCATCATGTATCCATTTTCTTTTGCTTCTTAATTTCTATTTTGTTCGTAGTTTAGTCGATTGTAGGGTTTTGTTAGAATTCGATTTCTGTGTTTTCTATTTCATGTTCAGCATATTGTTAGATTAGTTTAGATTCATTAATTTTTGTTTAGATGTCAATAGATTTAATCTGGTCGTAATGTTAGTTGTTGGTGTATTTTCATTTTAGATTTAGGAAGTCGATTGCATTATGTTCTTGTTTTAGCGTTTTTGTGTTTTGAATTAGGTTCCAGCATGTTAATTAGATAAGTCTTAGTGTTTTACAATTTTAAAAAGTTCATGTTTAATCGTGTGTTAATGTAATAGCATGTAGTTTTTTATTAGAGTATGTTATTAGTTTAGATATTTAGTTTGTAATTTGATGTAGATTTCATGTAATGTCTTGTGCAATTCATTTTTAGTTTAAATTTCTGTAGGTAGCAGCTTGTTAGATTCATTGTTGATATGTTTTGATATTTAGGTTAGTCATAGGTTAATTAGAATTTATTTTTTGTATTTTTCATGAGTTTCCATTTTCGTTTCTGTCTTAGGTGTAAATGTAGTCATCTTCTCCATAGGTAGGGTGGCCATTAGAGGGCAGCTAGGTTGCATGTTTCAGTTATTAGGTCATTAGGTTTTAGGAAATTAGAATTAAAATGTCTAGGTGCAATGTATTTCGTTTTAGGCAATTTAGCATTAATTGAGTAAGTTCGAATTGTGTGTAGGAATTAAATTAGATAGAATTGCTAATATCGTTTTTAGAGTAGCATTAACTTAGTATTGTGATGTGCGTGTAGTAATTAATATAGTTAGATTTCTTTCAATTCGTGAAGTAGGTATTTCATATTTGATTTTAACTTTAAGTCATAGGTTAGAGTAATTACAATTCTCGATTTTCATTTTAGTTAATTTAGCATTAGTTTAGTATTTTGATTTTTGTGTAGTGTTTAATTCAATAGACTTTCCAAATTCGTGATTTCTTATGCATACCCTTTGTTTGATTTGTATATATGTTAGGTTAGTTAGATTAATTGTAGTTTAGCATAGTAAAATAATTAGATGGAGTTAAAATTTAGAAGGGCAATTGAGTCATTGTTTTGAAATTCGTTTTTGGTATGAATACACCTCCTCCCAATTCGTGGATAGCACTTAAGGAGGTTATCTTTTCCAACCCAACCATAAATGAGTTACATTTTCAAAGTTGGAAACCCTTTGGAATTCCAAAGGGCCTTTTAAAGAAGGTTACACGAATTTTAGAAACCCTTTGGAATTCCAAAGGTCATGCTAAATATGGCTACACGTTTTAGGAAAAGATTGGAAATTTGAAATGTGCATTCAAAGCTAATCCAAAAACGTGTTTTGTGTTTTGGGAAAGGGTTGAAATGCTTTATTTTCATTTAAGGCCTTTAATGCTTTCAAGGAAGGGAACCCAAAGAAATTCGTGTGATGCTTTGGGAAACGTTTTCAAAAGAGTTTATTGCTTTTAAAGAAAAGGATTGAAAACGTATGAGTCAAAGGGGTTGGACGGTTTTTGAAATCAAACACTTTCCCTAAGTGCAATTAAGGCAATAATGAGAGGAGTTGGCTTCTACCAAATTCGTGGATTTCTATTATTAGCCCTATTTATTCTTTCCTAGTTTAACGTAGCATAGGATTAATGTTAATTAATTTAGTAAGTTAGTAATAGTATAGATTTTAGAAATTCGTGTATTCTAATTAGGTTAGTGTTTATTGAATTAAATTAGATTTGTAAAAACCGTGTATACTTATTTAAGTAGGTGCTAATTCTAGTGTATATTGAAGATAAGTTTTAATTTAGATTGACTTTAGTGTTTTAGGAAATATCAATTAGTTATTAGCCTGATTAAATCAATCTAGGTTGGCATGGACCCTATTCAAATCCTATTCTAAAACCGCCACCTAGACTAACCCTAGTTAAGTAATCCTAACCGACCGTAGTTAAAGCCAATTAACCCTAGTTGATCTCTTATTAACCCTAGTTAGTGTTTAGACATAGTTAGTCTAACTATAGTTAGTTATTAACCTATAGTCGACCCTATCTAGTTAACCTAACACTAGTCATACCTCTAGTCAACCATAGCTAACCCTAGTTGACCTAATTTAGGAACTAACCGTAATTAGTGTATAACTCTAGTTAATGTTAATTAGCCTAACCTTAGGTTTCTAATTGTACTTTGTTGTTTACCCTTAGTTAACCTCGTTTGACCTTAGTTAACCCTACCTAATCCCAATCGCCCCCTAGTTAAATCCATACCCTAATTGTACCTTAACTACCTTTAGTTCATATTTAACCCTAGTTAGTGTCTGACTTAAATAGGTACTAACCCTAGTTAGTAATTAGTGCTAATTAGAATAACTCTAGTTAAATACCTACCCTTAGTTAGTTACTAGACTTAAGTAGTTAGTCTAACCATAGTTAAACCGTAGTTAATTACTAACCCTAGCCTTAGTTAAACCCCTAACCTTAGTTAGTAAAATAACCCTAGATAGTTAGTTAACATAGTTAGTGTTTAATTTAGTTAGTAAGTAATCTTAGCTAGTTAGACTAACCGTAAGTTAGTAGTTGTTTTAGTAAGTTAGAATTAATATTAGAATAGATAGTTAATCTAGTTAGTGATATTAGACATTATACATTATGTTTAATTAGAGTGTATATTCATTTAGATATCTTATTTAGGGTATTAGTGAGTTTAGGTTAGGTTATCTCTTAGATTTTATAATGTAGTTTAATTGTTATCATTTTCTGTAGTTTAGCAGTAGTTTAGGTGTAATTTAGGACTGTTAGTTCATGTGATTTAATGTGTAAATGCATTAATGGATTCAAAGAGATGAATAGTGCACTGAACCAAAACCCTAATTTTTACCCGATCGTGCACTCATCATCGCATGTGGATTTTTCGTGAGTTTTCTGAAAACTATTGTTCTATTCTCTACTTTGGCGTGTTAACTGTCTGCAGATCAAATTTCAGCTCGATCCGAGTTGATTTGGTCTGGTTTTTAAGCGTATTATGAAAACAGCTTTTTTGGATTTTGAAATTTCGGGTCCTGCGATTTCCCAAATTATCCCAATTTTGAAACGCTTCGTTCTGGAGATCCAGAACGTATTTTTCACTTCTGTAAACTGTGTCAGTTTCTTGGATCTGTATTTTACAGAATAAAAGTGATTTGATGAATTTTGGAATTTTTTTGACCCCTCAAACAGTCGTTTTGCGAAAAGCTTTCAGAATCCATTTTTGCCTTCTTTAGGGACAAAACAGTCTTTTACTTATTTGTCTGATTTCGTGTAGTTTTACTGTTTTCTAACATTGTAGTTAGTATATTAACAGTATTTAGAGTAATTAGAGTTGCTTAGATTAGTTAGTTAACTTAGTTAGTATAACTTTAGTTTTATATATTTAAATTAACTGTAGTTTAATGTAGAAATAGTTTAGAATTAGTTATAGATGTAAGTTAGATTAATTCTTTATTTAGTTACTGACTTTGTGTTTTTATTATGTAGGTTGTTAAGTTAGAACAGGTTCACAGATGCCATTCAATTGTGATGTGCGACTGCACTTGATGTGAAAAGACAATTTTGCCCCTGGAGACCTGTTGAAGACTTAGCCGCCTATTGTAGTTTATTTTCGTAGTTAGAATGTTATTTAATGTAACTTGTAAACATTGACATAGATTGTAAAAATTTTATGTTAATAAAGTGTTATTTTAGAATTATTTCAGAAATATCCCGTTCCCTGTGGATTCGACCCGTACTCGCCACTTCGGTGGAAAGTCGGTTTTTATATCTTTGGTTGATGATTTTCCCATGTTTTTATTGAAAAATATTGTTTAAAAATATCACTTCCAAAAGTGCAACCACCTGCCAAACTTTTCTTAGACAGGTTTGTAGTCCAAATATATATAATGTTTGGTGAGTTGCTCAAAAGTAGCACTCATAACATAGAACTGCAACTTACAGGTAATAAAGAGTATAAGGGTATAGAACCTAGGCAAGTTATAAGTTGCATATACCTGATCTGATGCCGCAGGAGGGGCCCGAAAACCAAGTTGCAGATCTAACCACAGCTAGTCTATGATGGTTAACAGTTAGCAAAATTATACATAAGGTTCATTGCTGTAATTGTGTGCCTTTCTTACATCATGGCAAACTATTTATCTTGGTTAGAGAACACAAGCTATTAGCTTGATTTCTCCTGTTCTTTCAAAAAAAAAGAAAATGTGTGTCATTGCTACATCCTTTACATAGGCCTTCAATGATTCTTTTTTAATATTGTGCTCATAATATGTCATGTCTCACTCTCCCCATCCACACATATTTTTCACATTTCCTGTATATACTTGCCATTTGCTTGGTTCATTATTGCACATTAATCTTCCACATGTATGTCCACCTTCGTCAACACATTTCACATTTATATATTGCACATCTCTGCATTTGTATCTCTATATCTTTCGGCACTTACCCATATCCAATTTTCTGTGAATGTTTTGTCATACCACACCTCCAATATACAATCTGTGCAATCACATTCCCTTTGCTCCATCTTGTGTACATTGCGGCGTCACTTACACACTACCTCCCATACACCACGGTAGTTTTAAACCACTGTACACCTGGGTGTTTGCATGATAAATTAGATTAATGCTTGTCACAGACTATGTGATTGGGCTGTTTGCTCATTCTTTTCTAATTTGGAATGAAGGGTTTATCTGAGTGCAACTTTTGTAGCCGGCTTAAGGATGTATAGCAACTGTATCTTCATATGGAACTTACAAAATTTGAGATGCCTATTTGCAATCAGAATTTCATCAAATTGTTATAATTTCATATCTTTTTATGAATCTCATTTTATGACCTTCTTCATTTTGTACAATCCTTACCCTTGGATATCCTCATATTGCATCCCCCATTCATATTAACCTTGCATATGCATGTCTGTACACATTTTTCGAATAGATGCATTATGTAGGCCTCTAAACTATGCATCTTCTCTTCAGCATGAACTTTTACAAAAGCACCCCATCCATTGGTACATATGCATCCATATAGGCCTTTCCTTCCTTAGCCTCATCATACATTTTTTTGCATATATATATATATACACATGTATCCTTCATCATGCTTAACCATATGCACGTTGGTCTTAAGCATAAGTGTTTTCCATTTTGTCTCAAGCTAACCCATTTTTTTTTTTTACAAGGGAAGCTTGAATAATTTAGACTCCCTTCCTTAGATTAGGAATTTTTGATCTTTCAATTTAAAGTTGTAATAATTAAATATTAATGAGAATTTTAATTTCCAGTCTTAGATAGAATGAATGAGCATGTAAATATCATAAATTGCTTGTTTCATGTCATTTTGCCCTTATTTTTCAAAAATCCACAAATGGGAACACGAATGGCACGTGCACCATTCTAATAAAAGGTGATTAAATCCTAAGTTGATGATTTGCATTTATGGCCTTAGTCAAAATGTGAACAAAACTTAGGATTTTCATCTTTTATGGAATAACATTGGATTCACACTGGATCTCCTCTCAAATCATCATATTTTCTAAATACTCTTCTTCCTTTATCAGAGTTTAACTTAAAATTAACTCAAAATATATATCAATGGCCATAGTGAGGATATAAATTGAGAGTTAATTTCATTTTAAACTCTATAAAGGCACTAAAATATATTTTATTCTTTATTTTAATTTAAATATGATTATTATATAATATATTTTATGGCCTTAGTCAGAGATGTATTATATTTTCAATCTTATTTCAAATTCACTTAAAGAATGAAATATGCTTTTCAATATCCAAAATTCAAAATTCTTTAAATTCATTCATCTTTTAGGATAGAATTACATCATATTTTTCAAATCATTTCAAATCTTCTTGAAAAGCCCAAGTGAATTTTGAGATAATCCTTCTTTCTCAGATCAATTCTTAAATTCAAACTCATCTCTGTCTCATTTTCAAAATTCAAAATTCAATTTCAGAGTCCAATTTGACTTTGGAATTCCAAATTCGTTTCTATATCTCAAATCCAATTTCAAAATCATAATCCAAATTCAAAGTTCAATTTAACTTTGAAAACTCGAGTTCATTTTTACATTCAAAAGTCAAATTCCAATTCAAATTTCAAAGTTCAATTCAACTTTGAAATTCCAAATTCATTTTCAAGATTCAACTTTAAATTCAATTCAATGTTCCATATCGTATTTCAAAGTCCAAATTTCAAATTTCAAAATTCAAATTTCAAATTTCAAATTCATTTCCTTATTCAAGTTTAAATCAAATTCATTCTTTACTTCAAATTTCAAAATCTCCAAATTATGGAATCTTCTAAAAATTCAAATTTTCAAAATTCAATTTCATTCTGAAATCAAGAAATCAAAGCTGTTGAGATGTATTATAAAATCGATTTCTCTAAAATTAAAAAAAAAAACAAAATCAAAATGAAAATTCGATCTGGATTCTCAAATCCAAGATTTATCTGGATTTCTTGAATACAATTCCAAATTTCATCTTAAACTCCAGGTTCTTCATATCCAATTCCTTGGATTCTAGATCCAATTCCATTTTGGATTCCGGATTTTGGATCCAATTTTATCTTATATTTCTGATTCAAAACCCAATTTTATCCAAGATGTTAAATCAAAATCCTTTCTAGGATTCAGATTTTAAAAACCAACTTTCAAACTTGATTACCAATTCCAATTCAGTTCCATTTTCAACTCTCTCATTCATTTAAATCCAAAATTTCAATCCCATTTCTAAGGTTCATTTCAATTTCTAGGTTTAAACTCAAATTCAAAGTCTATCTTGACTTTGAAAATTCATTCTTATTTCAAAAATCTAAACTCAAAATCCAATTTTCCCTTCAAATCAAAATCCATTTTTTTCAAACTCCGATTATTCCAAGACTTGGAATTTCAAGTCTCTCCTTCCAAATCTATTTCAAACTCTAAGTTAGATCCAAAATCTAACTTTTTCAAACCAATTTCAAACCTTTAAATCATCTCTTCACCTCATTATTAAATTTATTTCAAGATCACTTGGAAAAACCCAAATTTCCAAACTATTTTCTCACAAGCATACATTTCTGCATTTGTATTGCGCAAGCATGATTCTTTGTGCATCTAGGACTTAGAATAAATTCTTAGATAATATTTTAAGCAAAGCAAAAGGCATTTATTCGATCCTTGGTTCGATTATCCATGGTAAAGGCGCCAGGAACGGTCGAACCTCGTACCGACGAGCAAATCCCGTCTCTCCATTTTTCCCACAAATTTTCAAAACAGAGGCGAGTGATTTTCAAAACATTTCTTTGGTCAAATTAAACCTTGCAAAAGAGTTCCCCTCTTCTTCCTTTTTCTCATTCTCTCTTCTTTTCTATCTTTTATTCACCTTCAAAAGAGAATAGAGGCTAGAAAGGCAAAGAGAAAGGAACAGAGGAACGAGAGGAAAAATTTTACATGATCACAGAAATGGGGACCATGATGGGACCTCGTCTCCGTCCGGTCGAATTGATGCCTTTTCTTTGCTTTGCTTTGATATTATCTAAGTCTCTATTCTTCAAATGTCAGCTTCATTTTCATGCAAATCTGTGATCATTACAAAATTTTTCCTCTCATAATATTTTCTCTTTTCCTTCTCTTTTCCTTTCCAAATTCTATTTCCACCTTTTTGAAGCGAGAAAATAAAAGACAGAAAGAAAGAGAGAAGAGAAAAGAAAAGAAAAGAAGAGAAGCTGAACTCTTTTGCGGGGTCTCACTTGACCTTGATTTGAAAATATTTAGAAAATTACTCACCTCCGTTTTGAAAATATTTTGCGGGAAAATGGAGAGACGAGATTCGCTCGTCGATACGAGGTTCGACCGTTCATGGCGCCTTTACCAGGGGTAATCGAACCAAGGATCGAATTTATGCCTTTTTGCTTTGCCTAAATATTATCTAAGAATTTATCCTAAGTCTAAATGCACAAAGAATCATACTTGTGCAATGCAAGGATGTATGCTCTTTTCGAAAAAAATGGTTTTGGAAATCTCCAAGTATTCTGAGATGAGCTTGATAATGGAGTGAAGAAGTGGTTTTTGAATGGTAGAATCTAACTTAGAATTCGAGATAGATCAGAGAAATTCTAAGTTTTTGAAATGATCAGAGTTGGGACAATAAATCTTTGAATTTGGAAAGAATGATTTGGAGATGAGAGAAAAAGGAAAAGGAAGGAAACTTCAAAGTCAGAAGATGGACTTTGAACTTAGATTTAGGAGAAGAGATAAAATTTGAAATGGAATTGAACTTAAAATTCAAAATCACGATGGATTTGAGAAATCCAAATGGTATTTAAAAATAGAAATGGATTTAGGAAGTTCAGATGAGATCTGAAAATGGAATTGAATTTTGAAATCTAAAATTGGGAATGGAATTGGATTCTGAATCTTGAACAGAATTGGATCCAAGATCTGGAATCCAAGATGAGATTAGATTCTGAATCCTAAAATGGATTTTGGATCTTAAAATAGGTTTTAGGATCTGAAATCTGAGATCCAAGATAGAGTTGGACTCTGGATCCTAAGATGGATTTTGGATCTGAAGTCTGAGATCCAAAGTAGAATCGGGTTCTGAATCCTAAAATGGATTTGGATTTGAAGTCTGAGATCCAAAGTAAATTGGGTTCTGGATCCTAAAATGGATTTGGATTTGAAGTCTGAGATCCAAGGTGAAGTTGGATTCTGGATCCAGAATCCTAAATGGGATTTGGATCCGAAACCTAGAATCCAAGATGTAATTTGGATCTAACTTTGGATTTGGAATTTCAAAATTGTTTTTCAAAATTGGACTTGAATTTGGAGCTTGAATTTGGAATTTAGAAAATGAATCAAGAATCTCAATGTTAAATTGAACTTTGGATTTGATTGGAGTTTTGAATATAAAATGAATTTGAAATTTTAAAGTTAAATTGAACTTTGCAGTCTGATTTGAATTGGAATTTTTTAATATAAAATGAATTTGAAATCTCAAAGTTAAATTAGACTTTGAGATTGAAAATGAAAATAGAATTGAAAATGAAAAGATGAATTGGATTTTACAAGAATTGAAGATTGATTGAAGAAGATATTAACATCACTTGGTGTAAACACCCCAAATTTTCACCCCCATCCAGTGTTTGTCCATTTCATACGTAATTGCATATCACTGCATACATTTTTGCATATCATTTCATCGCATTGCATAACATTGCATGTCATTACATGTCATCCCATCTCATTTTCGAGATCCAACACTCCTGTTTTCAAAACATTCAATCCAGATTTGAATTTTAAAGCTTTATTTCAAAATCAATTTCAAAACCTGGGTTTTTATTCAATACTCTGTCATTTTCCAACCCCAGGACTTTATATTTCAAAATATTTTCTCAAGGAAACAATCTGGATTCATTTCAAATTCAAATTTTAATCGATTTCAATTTATAGATGAAACCCATTGAGGTGGTGTCGCTTCTGAATTCCTCTATTCATCAAATTTCTCAAAATTTTGAAAGTTTCAGTCCGATCAGGACTCTGTCTCAGAGTCCTGATCCGGTCAGGAGTCTGTATTGAAGTCTGTTTTACTTCCATTTTTAATCTTTTTCGTTTGTTTTCGAAATTTAGGTCATTTTACAGAGTCCAGTTAGTTTAGGATTCTATTTTAGAGTTCGGTCGAGTTAGGAATCTAACCCTGACTGTGTTTTCTGACTTATTTCATCATTTCTTGATAAAATCTTTTGAAAATTCTTTCATTTGGCTGTTAAAATTTAAAATTTCAGAGTCCTAAGAGTTCAGGACTCTAACCCGGAGTTCCAGTTCGCATGAGACCCTATTTTCAAAAATCTTGAATTTCAAATGTCAATTTTAACCCTTTTTCAAAGCCATTTTCAGTGTTTATTTCAAAATTTCTAAAACTCGATGTGGGCCCACTCAGTTGGCACCATATCCAGAGGAATTCTAATTCAGTTAGGATCCTATATCATTTCAAAAATTTTAATTTCAAAGTTTGCTTTTGAAAAGCTTTTGAAAACTCCTTCAATTTCAAGTTTTAAAATCGTTTTTTTTTTTTTTTTGAAAAACTCAAGTAGGGCCCACTCGGGGTGGTGCCATATTCGAGTCAGTCAGGGCTAGACTAGGGTTAGTGGATGTCTTGGTTAGTGTTAGAGGTTTAGAAGAGTCAAAATCATTTTAAAAAAAAACTCATTTTGAAAGTTAGTTTTTAAAACTAGTGTTTTTAAAGGTTTTTAAAGTTTTTTTAAAAAAGCCAAATGTAGAAAATGCCAAGTGGCATTACATTTGGGGATTTTTTAGGAGAGTCTAGGGGTTAATTAGGTATTAAATAGGATAATTTAGGCTAGGGGTAGGATAGTCTTTACACCCCAAAATCGCCCCCCTTAGAAGAGTCCAATTTTTTTAAAACATTTAATTTTTAACCTAAATTTTTTTTATAAATAGAAGGCTATAGGGGGTCGATTTTCCCAATTGGCTTTCCTTTGGATTCTTGGAGCTTCTCTCTCCTCTCCAGCCCTTCCTCCATTGCAGCAACCTCAAGGTAACTATTTTCTCTAATTTTTAGTTTTTATTTAATTTTTTTCATTGTTTTAAACATGATTTAGCCATTGGTACCATCATCTTCATGGATTAAACCATGGATTCAACCTCAAGAACCATCAAGAATCAGCAAGAACGATCCAAGAAGGTGATCCAACCCTGTTTTGGGTGATTTACAGAGATTTTAATCCATTAGAATTGATTTTAATATGATTCTTTGCATTAATAACCAATAAAATATATGATTTGCCCTTTTTAATGGGTTAAATCTATGTTTTAAAGGTGATATCAAATTCCAGCCATTGATTCCCTGTTTTTATTTTATTTTCATTGTTTATTCATGTTTTTTTTACGTTCTATAGCATAGAAATAATTTTTATTTACTGTTTTATGGTTTATTTTATTTATTTACATTAGTTAATGCATGGTTTTTTAAGTTTCTTAAATTTCTGTGTGTTCTAGGTTTATAACGGTAAAGATGATGTTATTTCGGATGGAAGCACTCATTGTTTATTTTTGATTTTTTTATATGTGGTGAATGCATGAGTTATTGAGTTACTGTAGAAAAATCAGAGGTTTTGGATCTCGGGAACCCTGTCAAAAAAATCAGACATCAAATCGGGTTTTTAAAGTTTTAAAATCATGGTTAAAATCAAGAAGGTAACTTGCTGTTATGATATTTCTCTCATCTTATATCCGATTTTAGATCTGTAAAGTGCTATGGATTCACATTGAGTAGATCTGTCTTCTGTGAAATTTTCGGATTTTTTGATCACTGTTTATTATTTTTCCCTTTTTAGAGAATCGGTTTTTAATTTTAAAACTCGTTAGGGTTTACCAAAACCCTAATCAGACTTGTGTTAGTCATAAATCCCAAACCACAGATCCGATTTTAGATCTGTAAAAAGTGAGTATTGTTATTTTTCTATATACTGTTCACCATTAAAATTTCAGAGACTTTTGTTTAGAATTGTTATTTATGTCTGTATTTTCAATCTGGAATAGCTGTTTTAGTCCCTGTTAAGAGTGATATATTTTAGCTCAGATTGCCGGAAGGGTTTCTCACTAACCGGAGATGATTTTTCAGATCTGAAAATTGGGAAATCTCTGTTTTCCTTCCTAGTTTGTCTCTGTAAAATTTCATAAATTTCTATGGAGATTTGACCCCTGGTTCAGGTCTTGGACTGAGACTGGTTGGTGAATTAGGTCAAAAATAACATATTTTTAGGGTTTAATGCAATTTTCGGATTAATTTAATGTCCAAAAATTATTTTTATAAATCCAATTCGACATTAGGGTTATAAAAAGTGCAGGTACTAATTTTTATGGATTTTGGAATCCATTTGATGGCTGAATTAAGCAAATTGCAAAACCGGGTTCCTGAAAGATCCAAAAACACTGCAAAAATCACAAAATTTGTGATATTATTGGATTTTCGTGCATAAGCATATATTCTTAGGGTTTAATCATGTTCATAATCATATTAGGATGCTTTAGGTTTAATTTTGTGCTCATTTGATTTCATTTAGTGCATAAAACCTAAGTTTTTACCAAAATCTATTTCTAAAAACCCTGATTTCAAGGCCATAGTCTTGCTATCGGGGCAATTTGGTCATTTGACCTAAATTTCGAAATCCCTAACCCTAATTTCATATTTTTAATCATGTCATAGCATATTTGGTTTGAGTTTATTCCATTCAAATTTCAAAATTTGCATTTTATCAAAATATCTTTCTAAAAACCCTAATTTCAAGGCCATAGTCTTGTTATTAGGGATATTTTGGTCATTTTAACCCCAATTTCGAAATTCCATATCTTTTCTTTCATATTTATTCAATTTTATTTCATACTTTATCATTTCTATTTAAGGGAATCAAGGAAGAGGCTTATATCTAGCAAAATCCAACAATTTCCTGATATTGTTGGATAAATCTAGAAAAGCCAACATATATTCATTAACCAAGTTCTCCAGTTTTGCAGGTACATTGAAGACTTTATTTTTCATGTATTTAAATTTCAATAGTGATGTAATTTGTAATTAAACTTTGGAATAAGAATTTACATTTCCTGCTTAGCTTAGGTTGCATTGCATATAGTTTATTTTTATAATTTTAATGTGTGATGGATGATGATTCATGCATATTTTTACAAATTCACCATGGTCTACACGAATGGCACATGCACTAGCTTCTATGAAGTTTATAAACTTGGTGGAATTTGTATTTATGGCCATAGTCAGAATATGAATGATACTTAGATTTATGATCTTCACATTAGCCACATTCAACCTACACTCTTAGGCTAACTTCAAAAATGCACTGCATTTCTCAAAAATACAAAAAGTATTTCTCAATTCCTCAAAATCATATTCATTCATTTCATGCATTTGCCAATTCCAATTCAAATTTCAATTCAAAGAAGTTCATTTTCTCAAAATCTCCTAAGTCTTATAGCAAAATCGATTTTCCCAAAGACATTGAATTTCAAAGGATATTTCAAGTATTTCCCAAGTTCCAAATTCAAATTTTCTAAGTTAGAATTTCAATTTCCAAGTTTGAATTAAGAGAAACCAAGTCTCTCAGAATCGATTTTCACCAAATGTCAAGGATTCCTCAAAATCGATTTTTATTTCTCTCAGAAGTATATTTTAAATCCCATTTCACGATTTCTCATGTGATATCATTTCCAAGATTTACATTTTCTAAAAATTTCAATCATTCAAAGCAAACATCATGTTTTCAAATGTGCATTTTCTGAAAATTCATAGCACATGCCTAATTCTTTGTGCATTTAGAAATTAGAATATGATTTAGACAAGTTGAATAGAGTAGAGCATAAGATTGATCCTTGGTTCAATTACCCCTCTTAAAGGTGGCAGGAACGGTTGAACCTCGTACCGACAGGCGAGTCCCATTCTACGAAATTTTCCTGCATTTTAAAAACGGAGGCGAGTTATTTTCAAAAACTTTTTCAAAGGTCAGTTTGATTTGCAAAAGTAAAAATTTTGCGATGATAACAGGTTTGGCGACCGTGATGGGACCTGTCTTCGCCTGATCAATTTAATGCTTTACTTAGTTCAAGTTGTCAAAATCGATTTCCATGGAATGTCAGCTTTGCTTTATGATGTGAACCTAGGAGCCTAGACTTGAACCCAGCTGACATGGAATGCATATAGACTAGGTATGGTTTGGTAGGACCATATTGAGGAGAATTAATCATGCTCACATAGACTTAGGTCTAATACAACACTCCTCAATTTAGGAATTGTATGAAAACAATGTTTGCTTCTTCAAATATTTCAAAAATCTATCTCTTCAGGACTTAGAGCCTTCTGTTTGATTGCATGTGCTCATGTTTTTTAAAAATCACCCCACCTATATTGTCCCGGTCTTCACGTTGCTGGGCTCTCTTTCAGAACCATAGTTCGAGACAGAGCCTCACAACTGGGCCACTTATTTGGGTGAAAACCCCCCTGCCACGTACCAAGGGCCATAGTCCAACGTATATCGGCGGGTGCTCAAAGATGTTGGAAAACTTGAACCTAGAACCGGAGAAATTGATTTTATGCCACGTACATCGAGCCTTGGCTTGAGTATATAGGCATAACTGGATTGGATATAGATGATCTGAGCCTTAGAGTTAGGATTAACGTCCTACAGCCATTTCAAAATTTGTGCATCTAGAGTCAGCTTTTAGAGAATGTTGTTTGTGCATACTTGTTTGTGCAGAATGTGATTGAATATGTTATAGTCATCTCCTTTTATTTTCCATATTTTCCCCAATTTTCTAAAATACTGGACGATTTTTTTAAAAATTCCCCAGTCCATGTCCATGTACTGTCCATGTTTTAAATCCTGGACGATTTTTAAAATACTTCATTTTATAAAGTACTTCCTTATATTTCATTAAACCCTGGATGATTTTCATAAAGTTCCTCCATTTTCTTCAAAACTCCAGGTGATTTCCCATCTTCTGGATCTCGAATTTCCTGCTTTATTTTTATCCTGCCTGCATTTTTCTCAAAATTCCTGTATTTTCTAAGTCTTATTCCAAATTTTCCATATTTTTCAGTCTATTCTGATGGCATCCAGTCAGCTTGATTCAGTCTTCCCTGAGGGTCACATCTCCTACGAGGTGCGACAACGTCTTCCCGAACATCGAGTCCTCAGCACCGGATCCTTCTTTCCCCGGTGGTATTATTCATGGTTCAAAAACTTCTCTCGTATGTTTCCGGACCATCTGGATGAGTGTGGATTGGAACTGGCGTCCGCAGTGGGAAAGCAGACAGTCAACGGCAACTTGATCCATGCACTAGCAGAGCAGTGGAATCTGAGCACTTCTACCTTCTGGTTCCCGTGGGGCGAGATGACAGTACTGATAGATGAATTTTCAGAGATTATGGGATTGCCCGAGCCAGCCGGTCAGCCTGGAGATCCATTAGAGAAACAATTTTTGATTAATGTCAAGGGTCTGGATCCCCGAGATGCTTTAGCTCGCATGACAGGACGCAAGTCTTGGCCTCTGATTGAAGAAGATGGAAATGAATATGTGGATCTGCTCGAAATCTACAGACAGCATGGGGCATTTGTGGAAGTCAGTTCATTGTCCAGCACAGCTCGAGAGAGAATTCAGCACGCGATGGTTCTGTGCACGGTGGGATTAGCTTTCTTTCCCGATGGACGGAATTACATGGACATCAGAATAGTTTAGCTTCTAAGGAGATGGGGAAGTCGACAGACCAGCCGCCTCTCAATAGCCATGGCCGCACTTGCCTTTCTATACCGAGGGTTGACTCGTTTCGCACTCGGAGAATCGATTCTAGTCGAAGGATGCACCTATGCCTTGCAGTCTTGGTTCCTCCGGCATGTGCCAGTCCAAGCCAGTTCATTCAGATACAATGGAGAGAAGCTTCTTCCAGTTGCGCGATACCGGTTCTTGATCGACAACCTTCAGGAGGAAGAAGTCGTATGGGACTACTTTGATCGTCAGGAATCACCTCCCAGATACACTTATACTTATGGCAAGCGATTCAGACTACTTGGCCCGTTCTTCTGCGCATACTATCATCCCGAGCGGTGTATCAGGCAGTTCTCTCAGAGGCAGAAGCACGTAGAGATTCGTCCACTAGCGGGGGTTCTGCCAGAATTCGATCTCGCATCAGATCAGTGGTCCGGAGCATACCATTCTGCCAGACATGGCTGGGATTCCTTTGTCAGTCTTACTATTTTTCCTGGTCCTCGTGTGTCTTCTGATTTTGTAGAGTGGTGGAAAATTGTTCGTCCCCCTCCCCTCTGTCAAGTGTATTATTGATAAAATCATGTTTTTCCCCTCAATAAAATTCTTTTATATTTCACTTTGGTTTGACGACCTCGCCTAGGTAACAAGGCATATTTTCAGTTGTTTATCTTGCAAAGAATAGCAATGCAATTATCGTAATCCCAGCGACGACTCAATCCCTAGTAATGGGATATTATTTCAATTGTCTACCAAAATTCTCAACAAATATTTTCTTCCAAACCAAATTTCCTTCAGAAGCCTAACCATCAGTTCTGCCCTGCAGAGAGCATCAACAACATCCAAGAGAACATTTGCAATACCCGATGGTCAATACAAGATCCAGAAAGAAAACCACATCAGTTGAAGGTGTCACATATTCAGTAGCTTCAGAAGAAGAGATGGACTCACCTCGATCAATCCAGAGTCAGGGTCAGCAAGCGGATGATGGCATCGATCCCCAAATGTATATCATGTTCAAAAAGATGATGACCAAGATGCTGGCAGAGCAAGCTGAGGCCAGTACTGAGCAAATTCAAACTAAACAGAAAGATAAGGGTCAGGTCGTCAAGAATGTGAAGATCAGCAAAAAGCAGAGTCGTCACGAGGAAATATCTAATGAGTCAGAATCAGCTGACGATGCTGACAAGGAATGTGAAAATAAATATGAATTCAGAAGGTCGACTCAGGGTCAGGGGTCAGCTTACAAATCCAAGAATCAGTCTGTTGACGACCCTGCGCAGTCACAACTGAAAGATGTGATGAAAATGGTTAAGGATCTGCAAGCCCGCGACAAGGGAAAGAAAATCTTCACCAGCGAAGACTTCTATGATGGATTGGATGGGGATGATGATCTCGATAACCTCCCCAAGAAATTCATTAAGTTTGATGGTTCGGGTGACCCAAAGGCGCACCTCGCCCTTTTCTTTGCAGAGTGTTCCAAGTTCAGGAGGAATAACAGGGCCTTATTTCTTTGTTTCCCTCGCAGTTTGGAGGGTATTGCAGCAAAATGGTATTCAGAGCATATTAATCCCATAGAGCTGAAAGAGTTTGATAAAGTGGTCAATTTGTTTATTGAGCGCTTTTTATTCAACGCTGAGGCACTCCCGACCCTCAGCCACCTCTGTGGCCTGAAACAAAGAGAAAATGAAAAGGCCTGAGATTTTATCCACCGCTGGAGGTCAGCTTGTAATAAAATGAGAGATCCCATATCAGAGGGGCATGCTTTGTCCTTAATTCTAAGCAATTTCTCGCAGCCTCTGAAAGGCCTCATCTCCACCGCACCATCTAGAACCTTTATTGAATTAACAGAGCGAGCCGAATGGCTCGAATTAAGTCTGGAGAATGGATTCTATGAAGGTTTCACTTTCACCAAGAACAGCGGCCAGAACGAGTCAAAGAAGAAGACTCACTTTACTAATTCTGTCAATAATAATAAATGGAATCATCGCGAGGGGCAGAATAGAGACTTCTGTTATGGGGCAGGAGGTTCAAACAGGAATGATCAGAAAGGGAAGTCGATCCCGCAATTCAATAAGCCGCTTCAGCTGGAGTAGGGACCAAAACCCCGAGAAAAAGTGAAGCATGAAGGATGGAGCTATGACAGGAAATTCACTCCATTAGATCAATCACTCGAGACTGTGCTCGAGTACATGTTGACCAAGGAGATGGTCAAGTTGCCAAGGCTGGCCGATCCTCCCGTTCCTATGGGAAAATTCAAAGACCAATTCTGCAAGTTCCACAGAACAGTGGGGCACAATACTGAGAACTGCTTTATTCTGAAGAATATTGTTCAGGACCTTATTGATAAAAATCTTCTGGTAGAAGGCGCGGAAGATGAAAATATAGATATTCTAAAAGAGCCATTTCCTCGTCATTCTACAGTAGTCATCACCGAACAGTCGTTTCAACCACAGGAGCATATCAGGCCATGCTCTGAAAATGACATGCAAGCTCAGCATCAAGTCCTGGTATTGCAGCAGGCTCGGTCCAAGGCCCAGAAGATGGACCTTATTTCAGCTTTCGGCAAATTGAAAGTATCTGACAAGTCCGCTGGGATATCTCCCGAGGTAGCCAGAAGTATGCCATGGCTCCCTAAGCATCTCATTAAGTCCACCACAAAGAAAAGCGAGACATCAACTCTAAAGCCTATTACAGCATTATCAAATGTCTCAATTTTGGACTTAACTCAAGCCTCCGCCAAGCATCAGCAGGTGTTGAATGATCTGCTACAAAAGATCAAGGTGAAACCAAGCACAACTCCTGAAGACATGGCCCATATAGTCAATCAGACCATGACTAATGCTCCAGTTACTTTCTCCGATGAGGATCTCCCTAAACCTCATGTATTTCACAACAATGCCTTGTATGTTGTAGTTCGAACCAGAGGGATGACAGTTCCTCATGTGCTGATCGATGGAGGCAGCAACCTCAATATATGTCCGGAAATGACCGCCAAAGCTTTGGGCATAAAAGAAGAAGAATACATTCCAGATCCAATCACCATTTATGGGTTTGACAATCATGGCCAAACAGCGAAAGGAAAAATATTCCTAGAGATCTTCATTGACTACTCGGTCCATTCAATTCTCTTTCACGTGGTCAATGTGCCGCCCACTTATAATCTACTTCTCGGGAGACCATGGATCCACAATACAAACGCAGTACCGTCTACTCTGCATCAATGCATCAAGTGGTCAAAAGGTGGTATGATCACGACAGTCTTAGGCGAAGATCCGGAGCAGAGGCTAGCACAGCCCATGGTTCCCAGGCCCTCTTTCACTACTGATATCCCTAGCATTAGGAGTATTGAAGAGGTCAGCTTCGAAGAGGATTCAGGAATAATGCAGACGGCAGAGCAGCCCGAGCATACAGTGGCTGTGACCCGATGGGGAGGTCCACAGTTCTTCAAGATTGGAGGACGAATTGATTACAGCACTCTTAAGGGTCATTCCCTATTCTCCCAATTTATGAAGGCTAAAAAAGGATTTGATTTACTAGTAAAGCATGGCTACCAGCCTTTTCGAGGCCTAGGCAAAAATGAAGATGGTCGTCTTGAACCAGTGATTCCTCAGCACTGCCCTAAAAGAGCCGGATTGGGCTTTAATGGTCGAAGGTCTCAGAAAGGGACTGTTTTCATTAAGGGAGCACATTAGAAGAATTCCTTTGTCTTTCTTTTTCTATTCTGTTATCGGGATGATATCCCATTTCATTTTCATCATTGTCATTTTGATTAATTTTATCTTTCAATAAAGTTGCCAGTTTCCTTTGTCTATCTTGGTGCCATTTGTCTCTTTGTTCCTCAGTATTAAATCTTCACAAAATTGAAATCATTTTGCTCTTTTATCTTTCCAATTATTTTCAATAAAAGCAATTTATTTCATGATGAGCAATTTCCCTAAATCAATTTATCCTTCAATTTTCAGAATGTCTTCCCGATCTATCAAGAAGCTCGTCTTTAATCCAAAAGCTTGTTCGAAATCAGCAGTAATTCATCAGGTCAGAATAAGAGCAGAATGTAGTCAAACTGCAAAGCAGTCAGAAGAACCCGCAGAGTTCGATTCAGCTCTTCAGGAACTGCCAGAATTTGCATCAATTCAGAGGCAAGATGAGCCATCATCCTTGGTTCAAGATCCGACTGAGGATATCAATATCGGATCAGAAGACGATCCTAGAATTCTCAAAATTGGCAGTGGCTTGAGCCCAGTGGAGAAAGAAAGGCTCACTAATTTCCTCAAGCAGCATGAAGTAGTATTCGCATGGACTTATGAGGATATGTCAGGTTTAGATCCGAAATTGGTGGAACATCGCCTCGTTTTGAAGCCTGAGGCGAAACTAGTCAAGCAGAAGTTGAGAAAAATGGATCCTCGAATCAAGCAACAGGTCAAGGAAGGACTTGAGGATCTGCTTAAAGCAGGATTCATTCGAGCAATTGATTACCCGGATTGGTTGGCGAATATCGTAGCAGTTCCTAAGAAGAATGGGAAAGTGCGAATCTGTATCGACTTCCATGATCTCAATAAAGCCACTCCGAAGGATGACTATCCGCTCCCAAACATTGATCTCCTAGTCGATAGCACAGCCGGGCATGCTATGTTTTCCTTTATGGACGGATACTCCGGATATAATCAAATCAAGTTGGCCGCTCGTGACCAATCCAAAACATCCTTTACCACGCCATGGGGCACTTTCTGTTATACAGTCATGCCTTTTGGGCTCAAGAATGCTGGAGCCACTTATCAGCACGCTATGGCCGTTATATTCCATGATCAGATGCACAAAATCATGGATGCATATGTTGATGATATTCTAGTAAAATCCAAAGAAGAGGAAGATCACATCGAAGCTCTCAATCAAGTTTTCAAGCGGCTCATTCTTTACAAGCTAAGACTCAATCCACAAAAATGTGTTTTTGGAGTCGAATCTGGCAAGTTGCTAGGCTTCTTAGTCAGCAAGAAGGGGATAGAGATGGATCCTGCTAAGGCCAAGGCTATCATTGGCATGCCGCCTCCGACTAATCTCAAAGAATTGCATAGCCTTCAACGACGCATGCAATCAATTCGGCGATTCATTTCTAATTTGGCCATGAGATGTGAGCCTTTCAATCATTTGCTCAGAAAAGGAGTGAAGTTTGAATGGGGACCAGAGTGTCAGCAATCGTTCAAACGCATCAAGAAATATCTTCTCAATCCTCCTGTTTTAAAGCCGCCAGAATTAGGGAAACCCCTATTGCTATACATTTCAGTTAATCAAGTTGCTTGCGGCGGATTCTTGGCACAATACGAAGAAGGCAGCTTGATAGAACATGCCATTTACTATGTGAGCAAGACCTTTATTGATTACGAGAAGAAATACTCTCAGATAGAGAAGACATGTTTAGCTCTGGTATGGATGTGTTAGAAATTGAGACATTATCTATTGGCGTCTGAAGTCAAGATTCTATCTAAATTAAATCCTCTCAAGTACGTTCTTGAACAACCATTTCTCAGCGGACGGATCGCCAAATGGCAAGTCCTATTAATGCAATACGACTTGCAATATGTCTCTCAGCAATCTATCAAAGGCCAAGCAATTGCAGACCAATTAGCAGATTTTCCTCTAGCAGAGGATGTTAAAGCTGAGGATGATTTCCCCGATGAGCGGATCTGCAATATTCAACAATCCCCAATTTGGAATTTATTCTTCGACGGTTCCAAGAATATGGCAGGCATAGGAATCGGAATTCTGCTAATTACACCAGAGAAGGAGATGATTCCCTTTTCTCTTAAACTGGATTTTCAGTGCACTCATAATATGGCCGAGTATGAAGCTTTGATACAAGGTCTGAAAATTCTACAGGACTTCAATGTCAAAAGAGTGCATGCTTATGGCGATTCTTTGTTAATCGTCAATCAAGTTCTGGCCGAATGGCAAGTGAAAGAATAGAAACTACTTCCTTACCAGAAGATTGTCTCAGCTCTTGCCAACAAATTCGAAGAATTCCAACTTTTTCATATCAAAAGAGATTTCAACCAAGTTGCAGACAGTTTAGCCAATCTGGGATCCATCATGTCTTTCAGGAGTGGAGAATCTTGTCGCTCATTTGAAATTGGCAGACTTGATCAACCCGCTTTCGTTCCAGTAGAGCAGATAAACCAGGCGGAGCAGAAGAAGAAGCCTTGGTATCATGATATCAAAAATTTCATTAAAATTGGCGAATTTCCTCCAGAATTATCAAAGAGAGAGCAGCGAGCAATTCAACGCATGTCTGCTCGATATTTTATTCTTGCCGACGTCCTTTATCGTCGTGGATTCAGTTCTGAATATTCCAGATGTTTGGACGAAGAAGAAGCCAAAGAAGTCGTGCAAGAAGCACATGAAGGCATTTGCGGTGGCCATGTTGGCTATCAGACTCTCGTCAAACAAATCATCTGAGCAGGATATTATTGGAGAACTATGCAACAAGATTGCTATCATTTTGTGAAGAAGTGCGTTCAATGTCAGATGCATGCGCCTTCCATTCATGCGCCAGCAACATACTTGCAATCTGTCGTCTCGCCATGGCCATTTTCCATGTGGGCTTTCGATGTTGTAGGCCCCATCACTCCTTCAGCCTCCAATGGTCATAAATATTTTCTTGCTGCAACAGAATATTTTACTAAATGGGTAGAAGCAGTCACTCTATGCACAGTAGAAGGTCGGCATGTGGTTTCTTTCATCCATAAGAATATCCTTTGCCGCTTCGGTATACCGCATGATATTGTGTCGGATAATGGCAGTCATTTCAAGAATGAGAGAATGAGGACATTCTGCTCAAAATTCAGAATTCATCATCATTTTTCCGCTCCTTATTATCCTCAAGGGAATGGTCAGGCAGAGGCCACCAACAAGATTCTGATTCGAATCCTGGAGCGAACTTTAGAAACGGGCCGTGACTGGCATGAAAAGATTCATGACGCATTATGGGCATACAGAACCACCATTCGAACTCCAACGAATGCTACTCCGTCAGAACTTGTCTACGGAACTGAAGTAGTACTGCCTCTACATGTTCAGAAACCTGCTCTGAAATTTGCATCACTTCTAGAATTACCTCTTGATCAGTATCAGCAACAGCGACTGGTACAGCTTGATTTGCTTGATGAAAGAAGGCTCAGAGCAGCAGAGCATGCTCAATCCTATCGTCAGAGGATAGCCCGACAATATGCAAAATCTGTCATTGAGAGAAAATTTCGGGTCAATGATCTAGTGCTCAGATCAACAACTTATCTCAGGCATCGCCCGGGTGGCAAATGGTTGCCAAATTGGGAAGGTCCTTATGTTGTCAAAGAGGCACTACCTCGCAATTCATATCGACTCATCAATGCTGATGGAATAGAATTACCAGATCCCATCAATGCTCGACATTTGAAAAAATTCTATACTTGAACAATTCTCTATTCTTTGTAATCCTTCCAAATTTTCTTCAATAATGATCAAAATTCTTTTCCCAGTTACACTGGGGCATTTTAAAATTTTGTTTTTATCTACAAATATTCCGTATGCAGGCAGGATAAACAAATCTCTCATTTCACGCACTTGTGCACGCCTGTGCACCCATTTATATTCATTTGCATTTGCATGCATTCATTCGCATTCGTCTGCATCAATTTGCATTAGCATCGATTACCCATTCAGGATAAGGGATAAATCCTGAGACCCCGACAGTTGTCCGAGTCGTCGTGAGGGTGAAGACTGAAAATTTTCCATCAAAATCAATTAGTAATTCTTCAGGATCCAGTGTTCGTGCTGGTAATTTTTCAAAAATCCAGTGTTCGTGCTGGTAAACTTTAAAAAATCCAGTGTTCGTGCTGGTAAACTTTCAAAATCCAGTGTTCGTGTTGGTAAATTTCCAAAACCCAGCGCTCGTACTGGTAACCATTTAAAATCCAGCGCTCGTACTGGTAACCATTTAAAATCCAGCGCTCGTACTGGTAACCATTTAAAATCCAGCGCTCGTACTGGTAACCTTTTAATATCCAACGCTCGTACTGGAAATCTTTCAAAATCCAGCGCTCGTACTAGTAATCTTCCAAAATCCAGTATCCAAACTGGTACATTTTTAAACCAGTATGCATACAGGTATCTTTTCAAAATCGAGCACTCGTGTCATGTCAGTCGACCTCTTGAGTTCAGTCCTCGTGCTGATCACTCATCAAATTCCCAATTTCCAAATTCCCAATTTCCAAATTTCCAATTTCCAATTTCCAATTATCAATTTCCAAATTTCCAAATTTCCAATTTCCAATTATCAATTTCCAAATTTCCAAATTTCTAATTTCCAATTTTCCAATTTTCCAATTTCAAATATCAAATTTCAAAATTCCAATTTCCAAAATTTGACCCTTTTGAGCCACCCAATACCAATTTCAATCATTTTCTCTTGCGAGAGACCCTTTGTATAGGGAGAGTTCGAGGGAGCTCGCTCTTTTCGCATGCTATCCAATTCGTTCACTTAGCCCCTTTTCAGGGAGAGTTTGAAGGGACTCGTGTCTCTGTGAACCGTTTGCAAAACAAAATTCCAAATTTCACACAAGGAACCCTTTTTATAGGGAGAGACTCGACGGAGACTTGCTTTCCTTGTGGCCCCATAATTTCAGACTAGGCCATTTCATCATGAAGGACCCTCTTTTCAGGGAGAGTGTGATGAACTCGTTCCTTCATGACCAATTTACCAACCTCACCAATTCCGGCCCCCTTTCCATAAGAGAAGCCTAATGTTAGGAAGTTTTGACGAAAGCTTAATTTCTCTTCGAAAGTTCGTTTTGCAAACACCTCCTCTTCAGGGAAGAGAGGAGTAATTCCCAATTCCAATTTCTGAATCTTCTCCTTTGGGGAAAGGAGAAGAGAGTTTTTGTCAGAGATGTGTTGCGTTGTTCTTCAAATGCTCGATTTCACAAAAGGATTTCAAGAAAGTTTTGCCAATTTGTCCTTAAATATTTGTTGATTTCAAAAATCTTTATTGCACAAAATGATTACTTCAGAATACCTCCATTATTACTTCCGAAATGGTAAGGCTTTCGCGAAAAAGGACTCAAAGTTCAAAATCTTTCTATTGGCCAACCAAAAGGATGAAGAATAAATCCTCGATATGGCCAGCAAAGAGAATTCAATGTTGTTGCAAAGCCATGAGTGATTGATATTGATTGCAGTCAATGGCACATTTTTAAAGACCATTCTTGAAAAATAAAGTAGTCGAAATATCCTGGGTGATACAGAAAAATCCACTCAATTTTCATATCTCCTCAATCACCTAAGCTGCAATAATATATCTGCAAAAGGGATCTCTCAATTGTCGTCAAGATGAAGGCGAATTAAGCGAGTCGACCCCCGGGGCCAAAGAAGATTTGGATCATCTCCAAGATGACGGAGTTTGTGACGGATCCTTCCAGGGAAAGTTCAGATCACCGTCGAGATGAAGGCGAGTGTGATGAGCCTACCGACAAACCCTAAAAGATATTTGATTCCAGCTATCATCAAGAGATTCCCAACCAATGAGCCAATAACTATCAAGATAATCCCTGAGAGAAAAGAAGGATCGGAACATCTCTGAGATGAAGGAGTTTGTGACGTACCCTTCCTAAGAAAAAAAGAGAGAAAAGTCAGGACATCTCCAGAATGAAGGATGATGTAATTCCCGAAAAATCCAAGAGAGCTCCAATCTGCTAAAAAAAAAAAAGAGTGCAGAAAGATAATCATGAGAAAAGAATCCCAGGATATCAGACTGCCAAATTTATCAAGAATTTTCTTTAATTTTGTGAAATTCTTTTATCAATATTCTTTCACCAATAGCTCTCACAATATCAAGAATATTTTCTTTCTCGTCCATATCAAGGAAATTGATAGCTTCCTTGAAAGAAAGCCAATTGCAAGCAATTTGAATTCGAATCTTGATTCTACGGAGTTAAGCTCAGTCGGAGGTAATACTTTAGGTAGAAAAGAGGAAATACTTTCAAAACAATGCGCATCATTTTCAATTATTTTGAATCAACAATAATTTTCAACATTTTGACAATATTTTCTAGCTATCCTGGCGTGAAGCGAGAGCTTGAGGTTCATCTTTGGCACATCCTGACATCAGTTGTTATCCCTTTTAGGACTTGATAACGGGAGTTTTCAAGATTCCTTCCCTTCTTTGGTATAATCTGAGCGCACGGGCTCTCAGATTCGCACACTTCCCTGTGTCCCCACTGTCCCACCATAGACAGTCCAAATTTGGCTTGAGGTTAAGCCACCAATTCCAGCAAAAGGCAATTTCAAAAGTTAATTAGTCTCAGCAATGAGGCGCCCAAAATCAATCCCTTTTCAAACTTTAGGGACCCCAATTTCCTTCCTTTTGCCAAACCCCTATCGGATTCATTGTGCGGAAATCTGAAGGTTCCATCACGGTCTCTTCTTTCGAGGATTCCGTTCATTTTCTGCCCGATCAGGTTAAGGGTACAAACCTGAGCCTCCTTTGATGAGGTATTTCATTTTCTGCCCAATCAGGTTAAGGGTACAAACCTGAGCCTCATTTGATGAGGTATTTCATTTTCAACCCGATCAGGTTAAGGGTACAAACCTGAGCCTCCTTTGATGAGGTATTTCATTTTCAACCCAATCAGGTTAAGGGTATAAACCTGAGCCTCCTTTGATGAGGTATTTCATTTTCTGCCCGATCAGGTTAAGGGTACAAACCTGAGCCTCCTTTGATGAGGTATTTCATTTTCAACCCGATCAGGTTAAGGGTACAAACCTGAGCCTCATTTGATGAGGTATTTCATTTTCAACCCGATCAGGTTAAGGGTACAAACCTGAGCCTCCTCTGATGAGGTATTTCATTTTCAACCCAATCAGGTTAAGGGTATAAACCTGAGCCTCCTTTGATGAGGTATTTCATTTTCAACCCGATCAGGTTAAGGGTACAAACCTGAGCCTCCTTTGATGAGGTATTCCATTTTCATTTCCCGGTCAGGTTAAGGGTCAAACCTGAGCTTCGTTTCTACACGAGGTATTTTCTGTCCCATCCAGGTTAAGGGCAAAACCTGAATCTCACTTCTTTTCGAAGTAAAATTTTCTCCTTATTCTTCATTTCATATCTATCATCATCACTTGAACTAATTCTTTCATACCCAGTCAGATTCATCTAACTGGGGCATTTTTATGATCCAAATTTGGTGTGTTTTTTTTGCCACTAAGCTCGGCTTTCAACCGGCTTAGCAGCAAAGAGGGGCATCTGTAAACACCCCAAATTTTCACCCTCATCCAGTGTTTGTCCATTTCATATGTAATTGCATATCACTGCATACATTTTTGCATATCATTTCATCGCATTGCATAACATTGCATGTCATTACATGTCATCCCATCTCATTTTCGAGATCCAACACTCCTGTTTTCAAAACATTCAATCCAGATTTGAATTTTAAAGCTTTATTTCAAAATCAATTTCAAAACATGGGTTTTTATTCAATACTCTGTCATTTTCCAACCCCAGGACTTTATATTTCAAAATATTTTCTCAAGGAAACAATCTGGATTCATTTCAAATTCAAATTTTAATCGATTTCAATTTACAGATGAAACCCATTGAGGTGGTGTCGCTTCTGAATTCCTCTATTCATCAAATTTCTCAAAATTTTGAAAGTTTCAGTCCGATCAGGACTCTGTCTCAGAGTCCTGATCCGGTCAGGAGTCTGTATTGAAGTCTGTTTTACTTCCATTTTTAATCTTTTTCGTTTGTTTTCGAAATTTAGGTCATTTTACAGAGTCCAGTTAGTTTAGGATTCTATTTTAGAGTTCGGTCGAGTTAGGAATCTAACCCTGACTGTGTTTTCTGACTTATTTCATCATTTCTTGATAAAATCTTTTGAAAATTCTTTCATTTGGCTGTTAAAATTTAAAATTTCAGAGTCCTAAGAGTTCAGGACTCTAACCCGGAGTTCCAGTTCGCATGAGACCCTATTTTCAAAAATCTTGAATTTCAAATGTCAATTTTAACCCTTTTTCAAAGCCATTTTCAGTGTTTATTTCAAAATTTCTAAAACTCGATGTGGGCCCACTCAGTTGGCACCATATCCAGAGGAATTCTAATTCAGTTAGGATCCTATATCATTTCAAAAATTTGAATTTCAAAGTTTGCTTTTGAAAAGCTTTTGAAAACTCCTTCAATTTCAAGTTTTAAAATCATTTTTTTTTTTTTTGAAAAACTCAAGTAGGGCCCACTCGGGGTGGTGCCATATTCGAGTCAGTCAGGGCTAGACTAGGGTTAGTGGATGTCTTGGTTAGTGTTAGAGGTTTAGAAGAGTCAAAATCATTTTAAAAAAAAACTCATTTTGAAAGTTAGTTTTTAAAACTAGTGTTTTTAAAGGTTTTTAAAGGTTTTTTTAAAAAAAACCAAATGTAGAAAATGCCAAGTGGCATTACATTTGGGGATTTTTTAGGAGAGTCTAGGGGTTAATTAGGTATTAAATAGGATAATTTAGGCTAGGGGTAGGATAGTCTTTACACCCCAAAATCGCCCCCCTTAGAAGAGTCCAATTTTTTTAAAACATTTAATTTTTAACCTAAATTTTTTATTATAAATAGAAGGCTATAGGGGGTCGATTTTCCCAATTGGCTTTCCTTTGGATTCTTGGAGCTTCTCTCTCCTCTCCAGCCCTTCCTCCATTGCAGCAACCTCAAGTTAACTATTTTCTCTAATTTTTAGTTTTTATTTAATTTTTTTCATTGTTTTAAACATGATTTAGCCATTGGTACCATCATCTTCATGGATTAAACCATGGATTCAACCTCAAGAACCATCAAGAATCAGCAAGAACGATCCAAGAAGGTGATCCAACCCTGTTTTGGGTGATTTACAGAGATTTTAATCCATTAGAATTGATTTTAATATGATTCTTTGCATTAATAACCAATAAAATATATGATTTGCCCTTTTTAATGGGTTAAATCTATGTTTTAAAGGTGATATCAAATTTCAGCCATTGATTCCCTGTTTTTATTTTATTTTCATGGTTTATTCATGTTTGTTTTACGTTCTATAGCATAGAAATAATTTTTATTTACTGTTTTATGGTTTATTTTATTTATTTACATTAGTTAATGCATGGTTTTTTAAGTTTCTTAAATTTCTGTGTGTTCTAGGTTTATAACGGTAACGATGATGTTATTTCGGATGGAAGAACTCATTGTTTATTTCTGATTTTTTTATATGTGGTGCATGCATGAGTTATTGAGTTACTGTAGAAAAATCAGAGGTTTTGGATCTCGAGAACCCTGTCAAAAAAATCAGACATCAAATCGGGTTTTTAAAGTTTTAAAATCATGGTTAAAATCAAGAAGGTAACTTGCTGTTATGATATTTCTCTCATCTTATATCCGATTTTAGATCTGTAAAGTGCTATGGATTCACATTGAGTAGATCTGTCTTCTGTGAAATTTTCGGATTTTTTGATCACTTTTTATTATTTTTCCCTTTTTAGAGAATCTGTTTTTAATTTTAAAACTCGTTAGGGTTTACCAAAACCCTAATCAGACTTGTGTTAGTCATAAATCCCAAACCACAGATCCGATTTTAGATCTGTAAAAAGTGAGTATTGTTATTTTTCTATATACTGTTCACCATTAAAATTTTAGAGACTTTTGTTTATAATTGCTATTTATGTCTGTATTTTCAATCTGGAATAGCTGTTTTAATCCCTGTTAAAAGTGATATATTTTAGCTCAGATTGCCGGAAGGGTTTCTCACTAACCGGAGATGATTTTTCAGATCTGTAAATTGGGAAATCTTTGTTTTCATTCCTAGTTAGTCTCTGTAAAATTTCATAAATTTCCATGGAGATTTAACCCCTGGTTCAGGTCTTGGACTGAGACTGGTTGGTGAATTATGTCAAAAATAGCATATTTTTAGGGTTTAATGCAATTTTCGGATTAATTTAATGTCAAAAAATTATTTTTATAATTCCAATTCGACATTAGGGTTATAACAAGTGCAGGTACCAATTTTTATGGATTTTTGAATCCATTTGATGGCTGAATTAAGCAAATTGCAAAACCGGGTTCCTGAAAGATCCAAAAACACTGCAAAAATCACAAAATTTGTGATATTATTGGATTTTCGTGCATAAGCATATATTCTTAGGGTTTAATCATGTTAATAATCATATTAGGATGCTTTAGGTTTAATTTTGTGCTCATTTGATTTCATTTAGTGCATAAAACCTAAGTTTTTACCAAAATCTATTTCTAAAAACCCTGATTTCAAGGCCATAGTCTTGCTATCGGGGGCAATTTGGTCATTTGACCTAAATTTCAAAATCCCTAACCCTAATTTCATATTTTTAATCATGTCATAGCATATTTGGTTTAAGTTTATTCCATTCAAATTTCAAAATTTGCATTTTATCAAAATATCTTTCTAAAAACCCTAATTTCAAGACCATAGTCTTGTTATTAGGGGTATTTTGGTCATTTTGACCCCAATTTCGAAATTCCATATCTTCTATTTCATATTTATTCAATTTTATTTCATACTTTATCATTTTTATTTAAGGGAATCAAGGAAGAGGCTTATATCTAGCAAAATCCAACAAATTCCTGATATTGTTGGATAAATCTAGAAAAGCCAACATATATTCATTAACCAAGTTCTCTAGTTTTGCAGGTACATTGAAGACTTTATTTTTCATGTATTTAAATTTCAATAGTGATGTAATTTGTAATTAAACTTTAGAATAAGAATTTACATTTCCTGCTTAGCTTAGGTTGCATTGCATATAGTTTATTTTTATAATTTTAATGTGTGATGGATGATGATTCATGCATATTTTTACAAATTCACCATGGTCTACACGAATGGCACATGCACTAGCTTCTATGAAGTTTATAAACTTGGTGGAATTTGTATTTACGGCCATAGTCAGAATATGAATGATACTTAGATTTATGATCTTCACATTAGCCACATTCAGCCTACACTCTTAGGCTAACTTCAAAAATGCACTGCATTTCTCAAAAATACAAAAAGTATTTCTCAATTCCTCAAAATCATATTCATTCATTTCATGCATTTGCCAATTCCAATTCAAATTTCAATTCAAAAAAGTTCATTTTCTCAAAATCTCCTAAGTCTTATAGCAAAATCGATTTTCCCAAAGACATTGAATTTCAAAGGATATTTCAAGTATTTCCCAAGTTCCAAATTCAAATTTTCTAAGTTAGAATTTCAATTTCCAAGTTTGAATTAAGAGAAACCAAGTCTCTCAGAATCGATTTTCACCAAATGTCAAGGATTCCTCAAAATCGATTTTTATTTCTCTCAGAAGTATATTTCAAATCCCATTTCACGATTTCTCATGTGATATCATTTCCAAGATTTACATTTTCTAAAAATTTCAATCATTCAAAGCAAACATCATGTTTTCAAATGTGCATTTTCTGAAAATTCATAGCACATGCCTAATTCTTTGTGCATTTAGAAATTAGAATATGATTTAGACAAGTTGAATAGAGTAGAGCATAAGATTGATCCTTGGTTCAATTACCCCTCTTAAAGGTGGCAGGAACGGTTGAACCTCGTACCGACAGGCGAGTCCCATTCTACAGAATTTTCCCGCATTTTAAAAACGGAGGCGAGTTATTTTCAAAAACTTTTTCAAAGGTCAGTTTGATTTGCAAAAGTAAAAATTTTGCGATGATAACACTTGGATTTTGGAAAAGAATTTTGAAAATATGATGCTGTTCAATCTTAAATGATGAATGAATTTAAAGAATCTTGAAATTGGATTTTGAAAAGCTATTCCATTCTTTAAATGAATTAAAAATGAGATTGAAGATATAATACATCCCTGACTATGGTCATTGAATGTATTATATAATAACCACATTTAAATTCAAGTGAAGAACAAAATACATCTTTGGTGCTTTTATAGAATTTAAAATGAAATTAACTCTCAATATACCCTGACTATGGCCATTGGTATATATATTGAGTTAATTTTAAATTAAACCCTGATAAAAGAGGAGAATATTTAAAGAAAACATGATGAATTTTGAAAAGGATCCAGTGTGGATCCAGTGTTTATTTTGTAAAAGATAAAAATCTTAAGTTTTGTTTACATCCTGACTATGGCCATTGATGTAAATCATCAACTTAGGGTTAATTACCTCTTATGAAATGGTGCACGTGTCATTCGTGCGATCTTTGAAAAATGAGATAAAAATGACATGGAAGCAAGTGATTTATAACATTTATATGCTCATTCATTCTATCTAGTGCGGAAAATGTAAATTCTTATTAAGATCTAATTATTACAACACTTAAAATTGAAAATACAAATCCCCAAGTAATGACATTTTCCCACACGATCAAGAGTGATTGTCTATATTAGTGAAGAATATATACATGCAAATACCTAAATGAGGGAAATGAACATGGTAATGCCCAAATTCTAAGGGAAAGGCATACGAAAATGTCTTTATCTAAATGACTGTGAGGACACAGTCACCTAGTTATAAGCCTAAACACACAAGACGCCAACCCAGTATGTATCCATAGGCAGTAGATATGCGTGATAGGTAATATGGGATATCTCATACCTATATGTACGCATGATAGATGATGGAGATAACGATATGGAGTGGAGATATAATCTGAAAAATACAATGCATTTGGTATATCTAGCAATGAGTGACTGCATCATTGAAGGACACAGTGGGATACACCATTGGTGGTGTGGTGAATGATACTATGGTGACTCAGCAGGGGTTGCGGTATGGGGTACATGTGCCGCGGTAATGAGAATGCAGCATAACCTAGATTTGACAGTGACTGTATATATGAAGCCACAGCAGGGATGATGTATATGATACCGGCTTGGATGCAAATGTAATGAAGAAGTTAATGATGCCTAAATGGACATGTAACAGGTGGTGACACCTAAATGAGGGTGTGAGCTAAACTATAAATGTTGAATGAGTAAGGGTAAGGGTAAGTAGAGTGCAGCAAGTGTTAACAGATGGACCTCCATTAGTGTCTGAACTGCATATGTAAGCCGATGCCAAATCGACTTTGGCCTGTCTAAGTTACAATAAATGTCTAAAACTCGATCTTACATGGCAAACTGATATTCTATTTATCAAATCAAGTGTTACAGAGATTGGATCAATGAGCAAGCGAATCAATGGATTAGGCAAGCAACCAATGGGCCAAATAAATAGATTAAGCAAATGAATTATATAAGCAGCAAGCAAAACTAAGTGAATGAACTGCAAAGGATCATAGGTGAATCGGTGAGGATGCTGTGAGAATAAGTAAAGAAAAAAAAAACATGGATATGAACACAAATTGCTGAAACTAGATTATAGAAATTATAACAAATCAGGTGGAGCATCTAGCAAGCCAAGTTACCGGGGTTTCACTGTAACAGATAATCAGACTTCAGAAATGGTTGAGCACACCTGAAAGATAAGAAAAATGTGAGGAGATGCAGGAAGAATATATTGAAATGTTGTACCTGTAAAAAGGAGAATCAACTAAAATAAAATCTCTTAAGATATGGACTAAAAAACAACGAGAAGATGTAGAGACACATGATCCCCTCATATGTACAGGATCTTCTTACTGAGTTAGATTGATAATGCAAAAATCCGGATAGATCTGAGAGACAACATTGCTCAGGTGATGCTGTTGTCATATTCATACCAGCGATGCCGATTGGTGTAGGAGCAGCATTGATCACTCTCCTGTTTCCAGATTTTCCCTTCTTCTCTCCCCCTTTTTTTTTTTAGTGAGCTACTTGTGCTATCAACAAGCTACAGGAAATAGAGGTGTGTGTGTCGACTGTTGGTGGGGATGCAACATTGAGGTAATGAATTGATAGTATGACGATAAGTGACATTGAAGTGGAGATGACAGGGATGTGCAGTAATGACTTAGCCGTTATGTTATTAACACACCAGGGATCATATTGGCTGTGGGGTCACTATGCTGTGAAAATACATGAAGTCACTGTGGACATTGTATTGTAAAGACACAAGGTCTTGTGGTAGGTGAGGAAGAAAACGTAACAGGTTGCAACATGCTATACAAGTGCCACAGACGTCAGTGAAAAGGTAAGTAGGAAGATGCAATGAGACGAGGGGCTGCAACAGGAGTTGCTCAAGCAATAGTACAAACATCATGAGCATTAGTATACTATATACAGGATACAAATGATGCTAAGTACACTAATATCAAATGCCGAGCATGTTACAATAATTGACACAGTAAGATCAAATGCAAATAAAACACTTAAGCTGAAGTTGTCAGTAGCAATATCATTTGCTAAATGTAAATATCACACAACTACTACAACCAATGCCAATCAATGGAGATGACTTAAATATTCAGCGATTTGTTTTCCTGTGAATCAATTCCTGCAAAATGGCGTGACGATTGGTTAATAACAAAGTTTTAAATTGATTTCTGTTCATCCATCCACCGTGCAATTTATTGACAAAGCACACTGCAGAGTGTAACAATTTTGTCTCACCTTTTGAGAAGTAGGATTTTCCTCTCGAGTCTGAGTGATCTCAGAGCTCTTATACTGAAAAATAATCATGACGCAGGCAGATTCTCAGACTGTTCCTTATTTTAGCTGTCTCATTTTTAATGGTGGACTATACACAACATGCGACCAGTATATCCATTTATAATCACCTAGTGTTATCTGATATATGCCATACTCTCAGAGCCCAATACCTCTCAGATTGCACTAAACTCTGAATATCTGAGAGTTTACTGAAAATTTTGGGAAAAGCTATAGTGGCTACGAGTTTGCTGATAAGCCCTCCCACCTTCACGCAATGTAATACTTTATTTTCCCAAACCTCATTGGAGACTTACGGTAGATAGATTGCTTCTATGCCCATCACGCACATATCCATTCGATGAAGTGAACAACCAAACATGCGACAACACTAAGCATGCATACAGAATGTGATGATATACAGGTGAAATAAATTGCATACGATGGACTAGAAAATATGAACTGGTTAGATGAGATAAGATGTGTATATATGCAGAAAAGAAAACATGGCATATGATACAGAATATGGAATGTGAAATAATAATAAAACATGAGTGTAACGGAGATTAGCACAAATTTTCAGATCAAATTATACTGGCAACTTAGATACACCTAACATTATTTTTTTTACTTCTTGCGATGACTTGATCTCCATCATTCCTATGGGGTAGCTCCAACCACCAGGTGAGTCTCGGCAACCAAATCTTGTAGAAGGAGGAGATCCGAAAACTGCTATGAACCATACTGTGGGCAATGTCTTGCCACATTTCGAACTATCGACATTGATGCCATCTAGATTGCATCTGGTGAAACTTAGGGCCATTGGATAGTGACTGTCAAATGGAATGTAAGATCTAGTTGGCAAAGGTGCTAGGAAGAACTTATTAAAGAATTCCATGGTGCTTGTACCACACAATGTTTTTTAGCAAGACTCAAAGATACGTCAAATGGGCTTTTGTTATTAATCATACAAGTTCTGAAGGGGGTTCCTAGCTTCTTTAATGCTAGTGAAACTTCAAATTGGAATGAAGTGATTTATGATGAAATCTAATGTAGATCTTCATAGCAGATCAATACAGTAAAAAAAAAATGGAATCGCACTAGAGCTGTTAAACACCGTAACTTAAATGAGATTCTCCGATAAATCAGATGTAACCTTGATTTTCAGACCACCAGAACACGGTAGTTGATGATAAGCATGGGGAACCATGGAACACTAACATTCAGTCGTCTCCAAATTGATTCAAACACTGATTCTATGATGCAAAAGGAAAAGAAACAAAAATTTAATGATGACTATAAGGTTGTAGTGAATCAAAGCACGCGAATGCTCGAGAAAGTGAACGCAAATATATGCATAATGGAAAACTCAGTGAAATAAGAGAAGATAAAATGCCAATCAGGAATTAGAGAGAAACATGAGATTAGAACATGAACAAATGATTGAAACAAGAGCAGAGGATTGTGGATCAAAGAGCAATCAGAGAGAAAGAAAAAAAAAAGTGAGTAGTAAAATAGTAAGTCAAACATCAAAAGAAATTTCCAATTGAAAGTCAGAAATCCGAAATAAGATATACAAAGGTTTGAAAACCATCTTTTAGAAAAAAGGAATGTTTCCACGCATTTGATTCTTTGAGAATTGTTGGGTTGGTAATCAAATGATTACCCTACTGACCGCTGGGAGTCATTATGCTCCAATGCCAAAGGAAACAGGGATAGAGGTTTCAAACCAAACAGAAATCAAATAAGTGAAAATATAAAGGCCTTGACAAACAGAAGTCGAAATCGGAACAAAGAATTGTAATATAAACAAGGATTTGATATGTCAAAACACTATGATCTCGTTGATTTTGCACGAGAGAGGTCGGTGTTGCTACAAACAAACTGAGGAACTCAGTGGTGCGTTAATAGGGGAAAATCAAAGGGAAAAACAAGGTGATGAAATGAAAGAGAAGAAACAAAAAAAATGCTATAAAGAGATATTTAGGGAAGGAGGCACTTACTGATTTCTCGCAGAGGCGGTGCTTTGGAAAGAATCATTCTGCAATGCCTTGCAGAAAAGGAACCCTCAGAAAAGGGGAAGGAGGCGGATGATGGATGTCCCTCAAAGAAGATCTGATCCCTTCTTTCCCCTCTTGTGCGTGCTCTTATAGGAAAGCAAACGAGGCTCGAGAAGGGTGAGGCTGTTGAGGATGAGCGAAGGAGGGAGAGATTTGGTTGGTGATGAAGGGTTGAGGAGAAGGTGAGGCGTGCGATGGATGGATGAGGAACGTGATGGGGTTCCGTTGGTGATGAAGGGTGAGGAGAGAAAACCATGGATGATCGGAGGGAGGAGGAGATGCAATTGGGAAGCTTCTGGAGGATGATGGAGAGGTTGCACATGGGGTTTGCCGTGGAGGGTTCGGGCGAGAGAGGGAGAAGGGCAGAGAGAGAGGAGAGAAAATGTTCGGCCTCCGACCCTTTGCGAGAAAACCCTAAAAGATTTTTTTTACGGGGCCCTTCAGACTTTTCATGCAATTTAAAGAGAAGGCTCCTTTACCAGGTTTTTCTAAAAAAAAAAGGTTTTTCTTAAAAAGGATATTTTTAGAAAGAGGTTTTCAAAAACCGATTTAGACATATTTTTTTCTTTTCCTTTGCATTTTCTATTTTTTTTTTGGTATTTTTGAAATAAAACCTTAGAATTCACAAGAAAATGAGGATTTAAACTTTTTTTTTTGTATTTTTGGGAAATATTTACAAAAGAAGGTTTTCAAGGTTATTTTTGGGAAAATTTCTTCAGAAAATGGGTTTGGACCCAAGTTTTGAGAAAATATTCGAGCTTTAAACCTCGAATTGAGGAATATAACGCAATGGATCCAAATGGACACCGGACGAACTGTTTGAGCCTGTTAAAAGGTTATTTTAGTAATTTTGAGAATTTGATTTAAACATTGGACAACAAAGCTCAGATTTGGATCTTTTATCTAGATCCGGATCCGAAATTGAGTCAGATATGTAAAATGAATTTAATTTCAGTAAAATTTGAGAAATAAAATGAAATTTAGATTTAAAAGTGACTCAATTGCCCAGAAAATGAAGATAAAGGGCAAAAAGAGAATACTTATAAATTTTTGAAAAATTTGGGGTGTTCACAGATGCCCCTCTTTGCTACTAAGCCGGTTGAAAGCTGAGCTTAGTGGCAAAGAAAATACTCCAAATTTTGAAAAATGCCCCAGTTTAGCAAACCTAAACTGGGTGTGGAAGAATTATTTTGAAAAGACATGATTTTCAGGCTTAAAACCTTATCCTGAATGGTCCTGGGGGGGGGGGGGGGGGGGGGGGAATCCTCGACAATGATATGACTGAATGATAGAAATGAGGAAATCGTGATAGGACTTTGGGTGAAGATCCCGAAGTGATGAAAGATAAGATTTCAGGTCAAGTCTCGTGGGTGAGACAAGATCAGCTTTTTGGAATGACTCAGGTTTTAGCCCTTAACCTGGATGGGACGAAGATATCTCAAGATACCCTGAATGGGAAAAGGAATATATGAGGACTTTGATGGGACATTTTGAGAGAAAATGCCTCGTGAGATGAAATTTAAGCATGATCCTTTCCTGGATGGATGAACATAGAGCATGGATTCCTTTGTGGGGAAAACCATGATGGGACTGAAAGAATTACCTCGTCGAGACGAGATTCAGGTTTTACCTAAACCTGAATGGAAGGTACCTCGTAGAACGAGGTTCAGGCTTAACCCTTAACCTGAAGGGGACAATACCTCGAGGAGCGAGGTTCAGGCTTAACCCTTATCCTGAAAGGGATGACCATACAGAATCCTTGAACGAAGAAACCGTGATGGGACAACAAAATGCATCGCCAAAGTGAGATTCAGGTTTAACCCTTGACCTGAGTGGGGGGAATCGCACAAAGTCCTGTAAACACCCCAAATTTTCACCCTTATCCAATGCTTACATTTCATGTGTCATTGCTTATCATTGCATGAATTCAGCATATCATTGCATTGCATAGCATAGCATTGCATGTCATTACATCTCATCTTCGAGATCCAACACTCCTGTTTTCAAAATATTCAATCCAGATTTGAGTTTTAAAACTTTTCTTTCAAAAATCAATTTTAAAACCTGGTTTTTTAAACAACATTGTGTCATTTGTCAACCCCCAGGACCTTATATTTTGAAGTATTTTCTCATAAAACAATCTGGATTCATTTCAAACTCAATTTCAATTGATTTCAATTCTCAGATGAGACCCATTTAGGTGGTGTCGCTTCTGGATTCCTTCATTTATCAAAAATCTCAAAAATTTTAGAGTCCTAGTTGGATCAGGACTCTTTTTCCAGAGTCCAGTCAGATCAAAACTCTACTTTTCACTACCTTTTTACCTGTTTTCGGAGAAAACCTTTTAAAATCTTCTGTTTTGGCCAAAATTTCATAGTCCTAGTTGGATCAGGACTCTTCTTCAAGAGTCCAGTCAGATCAGGACTCTTCTTCGGAGTTTCAATTGGATTGGGACTCTAATCTTTTACAGCTATTTTATCTATTTTAATCAAATCTTTCAAAAAGAGTCAGAAACTCAGAGTTTTAGTCAAAACAGGACTCCTGTTCAGAGAGTCCTAGTTGGATCAGGACTCTGATCCTGATTTCAATTTTGAGAAAATCTTTCCATTTATCAAATTTGTTACACTTTTATCAAAGAATTTCAAAATTCTGAGGTTTTATCTCAGAGTCCTGATCAAATCAAGACTCTACCCCAGAGTCCTGATCGAAGTAGGACTCTATCCAAAATTGATTTTCTCACTTTATTTTCACTAGTTTTCAAAAAGCTTTGCTTAAATTTCATCATTTACTTATCAGAAAACCAAAATTTTTTAGAGTTCTGATCGAATCCGGACTCTTTCTCAGAGTCCTAATCAGAACAGGACTCTGAACCAAAACTTCAATTTCATCCCATTTTTAACTGTTTTCCAAAATTCTCTCATTTGTTTTATCAGAAAATCCAAAAATCTGAGAGTCCTAGTTCAATCAGGACTCTGTTTTTAGAGTCTCAGTTGAATCAAAACTCTGTTCTATTTCAATACTTGTCATTGTTTACATTGTTCTTTCGTCTGTTTTTCAGAAAATACCAAAAAAATCTAGAGTTTCACTCCGATCAGAACTCTGTCCCAGAGTCCTAGTCCAGTCAGGAGTCTGTTTTGAAGTCTGTTTTTATTTTATTTTTATTGTTTTCAAAATTTAGGTCATTTTACAGAGTCCAGTTAATTCAGGACTCTATTTTAGAGGTCGGTCGAGTTAGGAGTCTACCCCTGACTGTGTGTTTTTGACTTATTTCGTCAATTTTTGATAAAATCTTTCAAAAATTCTTCCATTTGAATTCTAAAATCTAAAATCTCAGAATCCTAAGAGTTCAGGACTCTAATTCGGAGTTCGAGTTCGCTTGAGACCCTATTTTCAAAGATCTTGAATTTCAAATACTGATTTTAACCCCTTTTCAAAACCATTTTCAGTGTTTATTTCAAAATTCTTCAAAACTCGATGCGGGCCCACTCAGTTGGCACCATATCCAGAGGAGTTATGACTTGGTTAGAACCCTATGCCATTTCAAAAATTCTAATTTTAAGATTGCTTTTGAAAATCCTTTTGAAAACTCCTTCAATTTCAAGTTTTAAAATCGCTTTTTGAAAAACTCAAGTAGGGCCCACACGGGGTGGCGCCATATTCGAGTAAGTCAGGGCTAGACTAGGGTTAGTCAGTGTCTTAGTTAGTGTTAGGGGTTTAGAAGAGTTAATATCATTTTGAAAACCCATTTTTAAGTTTAGTTTTTAAAACTAGTGTTTTTAAAGGTTTTTAAAAAACCAAATGTGGAAGATGCCAAGTGGCATCACATTTGGGGGTTTTCTAGGTTTAGTTAGGGGCTAATTAGGGATTAATTAGAGTCCCACCTAGGCTATAATTCTCCAAAAAAATTGTTGCCCCCTTTATTGGATTTATTAGAAAGAGTTCTAAAAAAATAAAACTCCTTAATTAACCCTAATTAAGGAGGTTTTGAAAACCTATAAATAGGGGACTTCAAGAGGTCAAAAAGACTCTTTTTCTCTCAAATTTTCGTGGCCTCTCTCTCCTCTCCAGCACCTCCACCTTCCTCCATTGCAGCTGCAGCCCCAAGGTGAGTTATTTAATATTATTTTATTATTTTTTTTATTAGTTTTTTATGATTTTTCAATAGATTTCACCATGGAAACTCTTGTGTTCATGGATTTAACCATGGATTTCATCCAAGAACCCCAAAATCGACCCAAGAAGATGATCTAACTCAGTTTGAGGGTGATTTCAAGGATTCTAATCCATTAGAATCGATGAGAGGTACGTTTTTCATGTTCTTAACCGACGAAACGTGAGATTTACCCGTTGAATGGGTTAAATCCATGATTTCAAAGGTGAAAGCAAATTCCAGCCATGGATTCCCTGTATTTTATTTATTTATTTGCTTATTCATATTTATTACACGTTTTCCAGCATAGAAATCAATTTTATTTTACTGTTTTATGGTTTATTTTATTGTTTTTCATTCATTAATGCATAGTTTTTATAGTTTCTTAGATTTCTGTGTGTTTTAGGTTTAGAACAGTAAAGATAATGTTATTTCGGATTTAAATCCTTGTTGTTTACTTCTGATTTTTGTATATGTGATGAATGCATATGTGATTGATCTACTGTAAAAAATCAGAGATTTTGGACTTCGGGAACCCTGTCAGAAAAATCAGACATCAAGTCGGGTTTCTAAAACTTTAAAATCGTTGTTAAAATCAGGAAGGTAACTTGTTGTGATGATATTTTTCTCATCCTATATACGATTTTAGATCTGTAAAGTGCCATGGATTCACATTAATTAGATATGTCTACTGTGAAATTTTCAAAATTTTTTATTACTGTGTAGTATTTTTCCTCTGTCAGAGACTCTGATTTTCAATTTAAAACTCGTTAGGTTTTTCCAAAACCCTAATCAGACTTGTGTTGTTTATAAATCCCAAACTACAGATCCGATTCATGATCTGTAAAAAGTGCATATTGTTATTTTTTGTCAACTGTGCACTGTTAAAATCTCAGATATTTTGAATGAGTACTGCTATTTATTCCAGAATTTTCAATTGAAAGTATCAGTTAGGACCAAAGTTAAAATCAATATATTCAAGAACGGATTGTCGGATGGGGATCTCACTGGTTTTAAAGGATTTTTCAGATCTGTAAAAAAGAAAAGTTCTGTTTTCATGTCTATTTGGTCTCTGTAAAATTTCATAGATTTACATGGAGATTTGACCCCTAGTTCGGGTCTTGGACTGAGACTGGTTGGTGAACTAGGTTAAAAATAGCAAATTTTTAGGGTTTGATGCTATTTTTGGATTAATTTAATGTCAAAAAATTATTTTTATAATTCTAATTTGATATTAGGGTTATAACAAGTGCAGGTACCAATTTTGAGGATTTTTAGAATCCGTTTGATGCTTGAATGGTTTGAATTGCAAAACAGGGTACCCGAAGAATTCCAAAACACTGCAAAAATCACAAAATTTGTGATATTCTTGGATTTTCGTGCATAAGCATATATTTTTAGGGTTCTATCATATTCACTATCACATTAGAATACTTTAGGTTAAATTTGATGTTCATTTGATTTCATTTAGTGCATAAAACCTAAGTTTTACCAAAATATTTTCTAAAAAACCTGATTTCAAGGCCATAGTCTTGCTATCGGGGGCAATTTGGTCATTTGACCTAAATTTCGAAATCCCTAACCCTAATTTTGATATTTTTAATCATGTCATAGCATATTTAGTTTGATTTATTTTCATTTAAACCTCAAAACTTGCATTTTATCAAATATCTTTCTAAAAACCCTAATTTCAAGGCCATAGTCTTGTTATTAGGGGTATTTTGGTCATTTTTACCCCAATTTCGAAATTTCATATCTTCTCTTTCATATTTATTCAATTTTAATTCATATTTTTATAATTTTGATTTAAGGGAATCATGGCAAAATGGCTTATATCTAGCAAAATCCAGTAATTTCTAGATATTACTGGATAAACCTAGAAAAGCCAACATATATTCACTAACCAAGCTTTCTAGTTTTGCAGGTATTAATTTCATGTATTTAAATTTCAATAGTGATATAAACTAAATTAAACTTTGGAATAAGAATTTACATTTCCTGCTTAGCTTAGGCAACATTGCATATAGTTTATTTTTTTAAATAATGTTAATGTGTGATGGATGATGATTCATGCATATTCAAACTCACTATGGTCTACACAAATGGCACATACACTAGCTTTTATGAAGTTCATAAACTTGGTGGAATTCGTATTTATGGCCATAGTCAGAATATGAAGGATATCCAGATTTATGATCTTCACATTAGCCATATTCAGCCTACACTCTTAGGCTAACTTCAAAAATGTACTGCATTTCTCAAAAATACAAAGAGTTTTTCCCAATTCCTCAAAATCATATTCATTCATTTCATGAATTTTCCAATTCAAATTCCAAGTCAAAGGAATCAAATTCTTCAAAATTTCCTAAGTCTTTTTCAAAATCGATTTTCTCAAAATATGGATTTGCCAATGATATTTCAAGTATTTCCCAAGTTCCAAATTCGATTTTCTAAGTTAGATTTTCAATTTCAAAGTTTGAATTCAAAGAAATCGAGTTTTTCAAAGTTATTTCACATTTCTCAAAATCGATTTTCACAAAATCCTTATATTTCTTCAGAAATCGATTTTCACTTTCTCAAATACAGCATCTCAAATATGATTCACAATTTTCAAAGAGTTTATTTTCCAAGGATTTTCCAAATATTTTCCAATCTTTGAAGCAAACATCATGTTTTCAAATATGCATTTTCAGAAATTCATAGCACATGCCTGATTCTTTGTGCATTTAGGAATTAGAATATGGTTTAGACAAGTTGAACAAAGCAAAGCAGTAGATTGATCCTTGGTTCAATTACCCCTGGTAAAGGCGCCAGGAACGGTTGAACCTCGTACCGACAGGCGAGTCCCATTCTTCGGAATTATCCCGCATTTTAAAAAACGGAGGCGAGTTATTTTCAAAATCTTTTTCAAAGGTCAGTTTGATTTGCAAAAGTAAAATTTTGCGATGATAACAGGTTTGGCGACCGAGATGGGACCTGTCTTCGCCTAATCAATCTAATGCTTTGCTTAGTTCAAATTGTCAAAATCGATTTCCATGGAATGTCAGCTTTGCTTTATGATATCATGTGAACCTAGGAGCCTAGACCTGAACCCAGCTGACATGGAATGCATGTAGACTAGGTATGGTTTGGTAGGACCATATTGAGGAGGAAATTTTCATGCTCACATAGACTTAGGTCTAATACAACCATCCTCAATCTAGGTTTGTATGAAAACAATGTTTGCTTCTTCAAAATTTTCAAAATCTATCTCTTTAGGACTTAGAGCCTTCTATTTGCTTGCATGTGCTCATATTTTTCAAAAACCACCCCACCTATATTGTCCCGGTCTTCACGTTGCTGGGCTCTCTTCCAGAACCATAGTTCAGGACAGAGCCTCACAACTGGGCCACCTATTTGGGTGAAAACCCCCCTGCCACGTACCAAGGGACATAGTCCAACGTATATCGGCAGGTGCTCAAGGATGTTGGAAAACTTGAACCTAGAACTGGAGGAATTGATTTTCTGCCACGTACATCAAGCCTTGGCTTGAGTATATAGGCATAGCATGATTGGACACAGATGATCTGAACCTTAGAGTTAGGATTAAGGTCCTACAGCTATTTCAAAATTTGTGCATCTAGAGTCAGCTTTTAGGGAATGCTGTATGTGCATACTTGTTGTAATTGAATGTGTTATAGTCATTTCTTTGTTATTTTCCATATTTTTCCAATTTTCTAAAATACTGGACGACTTTTCAAAAATCCCCAATCCATGTCCATGTATTGTCCATGTTTTAAACCCTGGACGATTTTCAAAATACTCCATTTTATGAAGTACTTCCTTATATTTCATTAAACCCTGGACGATTTTCATAAAATTCCTCCATTTTCCTAAAAACTCCAGGTGATTTCCCATCTTCCTATCCTCTGGATCTCGAATCTCCTACTTCATTTTATCCTGCCTGCATTTTTTTCAAAGTCTCTATATTTTCCCAAGTCTTATTCCAAAATTTCCATGTTTTCCAGTCGATTCTGATGGCATCCAGTCAGCTTGATTCAGTCTTCCCCGAGGGTCACATCTCCTACGAGGTGCGACAAGGTCTTCCAGAACATCGAGTCCTCAGCACCGCATCCTTCTTTCCCCGGTGGTACTACTCATGGTTCAAGAACTTCTCTCGTATGTTTTCGGACCACTTGGACGATTGTGGGGTAGAACTGGCGTCCGCGGTGGGAAAGCAGACAGTCAACGGCAATTTGATCCATGCACTAGCAGAGCGGTGGAATCCGAGCACTTCTACCTTCTGGTTCCTATGGGGCGAGATGACGGTGCTGATAGATGAATTTTCAGAGATTATGGGATTACCCGAGCCAGCCGATCAGCCTGAAGACCCATTGGAGAAACAATTTCTGATTAATGTTAAGGGTCTGGACCCTAAGGATGCCTTAGCTCGCATGACAGGACGTAAGTCGTGGCCCTTGATCGAGGAGGATGGAAATGAATATGTGGACCTGCTCGAAATCTACAAACAGTATGGAACATTTGCAGAGGTCAGCTAATTGTCCAGGACAGCTCGAGAGAGAATCCAGCACACGATGGTTCTGTGCACGGTGGGATTAGCCTTCTTTCCTGATGGGCGGAATTATATAGATATCAGAATAGTTCAGCTTCTAAGGAGATGGGGAAGTCGACAGACCAGCCACCTCTCCATAGCCATGGCCGCACTCGCTTTTCTATACCGAGGGTTGACCCGCTTCACACTTGGAGAATCGATTCTAGTCGAAGGGTGCACCTATGCATTACAATCTTGGTTCCTTCGGCATGTGCCAGCCCGAGTCAGTTCATTCAGATATAATGGTGAAAAGCTTCTGCCAGTTGCGCTCTACCGGTTCTTGATCGATAACCTTCAGGAGGAAGAAGTCGTGTGGGATTACTTTGATCGTCAGGAATCACCTCCCAGATATACTTATGCATACGGCAAGCGGTTCAGGTTACTTGCTCCATTCTTCTGCGCATACTACCATCCGGAGCGGTGTGTCAGGCAGTTCTCTCAGAGACAAAAACGTGTAGAGATTCGTCCACTATCGGGGGTCTTGCCAGAGTTCGATCTCACATCAGATCAGTGGTCCGGAGCATACCATTCTGCCAGACATGGCTGGGATTCCTTTATTACTCTTACTATTTTTCCTGGTCCTCGAGTGTCCTCTGATTATCAGGAGTGGTGGAAAATTGTCCGTCCCCCTCCCCTTTGTCGAGTCTATTATTAATAAAATCATGTCTTTTTTTTTCTTCAATAAAATTCCTTTAAATTTCATCCTATCTTGGTTTGACGACCTCACCTAGGTAACAAGGCATATTTTTCAGTTGTTTATTTTTGCAAAGGAATAGCAGCGCAATTGTCGTAATCCCAGCGACGACTCAATCCCTAGTGATGGGATACTCTTTCAATTGTCTACCAAAATTCTCAACAAATATCTTCTTCCAACCCAATTTCTTTCAAAATCCCAATCATCAGTTCTGCCTTGTAGAGAGCACCAATGACATTCAGAAGAATATTTGTGATATTCGATGGTTCATACAAGGTCCGGAAAGAAAATCACATCAGTTGAAGACATCGCGTACTCAATCACGTCAGAAGAGGAAATGGACTCACCCCGTAGTCAGGGTCAGCAAGCAAAGAATGATGTGGATCCTCAGATGTACGTCATGTTCAAGAAAATGATGACCAAGATGCTGACAAAGCAAGCTGAAGCCAGTGTTGAACAGACTCAGATCAAACAGAAGGATAGGGGCCACACGGCTAGGAATGTGAAAGTCAGTAAAAAGCAGAATCGTCATGAGGAAATGTCTAATGAGTTAGAATCAACAGATGATACTGACAAAGAGTATGAAAACAAGCAAGAATTCACAAGGTCAACTCAGGGGCAGGGGTCAGCTTACAAATCCAAGAATCAGTCTGTTGACGGCCCTACGCAGTCACAACTCAAAGATGTGATGAAAATAGTTAAGGATCTTCAAACTCGTGACAAGGGCAAAAGGGTCTTTACAAGCGAAGACTTTTATGATGGACTGGATGGGGATGATGATCTTGATAATCTCTTTAAGAAATTTATCAAGTTTGATGGTTCGGGCGATCCAAAAGCGCATCTCGCCCTATTCTTCGCAGAGTGTTCTAGGTTCAAGAGAAATAATCGTGCCTTATTTCTCTGCTTCCCTCGCAGCTTGGAGGGTATCGCGGCAAAGTGGTATTCAGAGCATATCAACCCGATAGAGCTGAAAGAGTTCGATAAAGTGGTCAATTTATTTATTGAGCGCTTTCTATTCAATGCTGAAGCACACCCGACTCTCAGTCATCTTTGCGGCCTTAAGCAGAAAGAAAACGAGAAGGCTCGAGATTTTATCCACCGATGGAGGTCAGCTTGCAATAAGATGAGAGACCCGATATCAGAAGGGCATGCATTGTCACTAATCTTGAATAATTTTTCACAACCCTTGAAAGGTCTCATTTCCACGGCACCGTCAAAAACCTTCATCGAACTGACAGAACGAGCCGAGTGGCTCGAGATAAGCATGGAAAATGGAGTTTATGAAGGCTTCATCTTTACACAAGGTAACAATCAGAGTGAGCAGAAGAAGAAGGCTCACTTCACTCTTTCTGCCAATGATAGCAAAAGCAACAAGAAAAATCATGATCACTATTCAGAGGGATCCAAGGGCCAAAAAGGAAAGTTCTCCAACAAAGATAGGCCTCTTCAATCTAGTCCTTAGCATAAAGAGAAAGATCAAGAAAAGCCAAAGCGCAAGGATTGGAGTACGGATCGAAAGTTCACCCCTCTGGACCAAACACTAGAGAGTGTTCTGGAATACATGCTTGCAAAAGATATGATCCATTTACCTAAAGCAGCTGATCCCGCAATAATCATGGGCAGATTCAAAGAAAGATTTTGCAAATTTCATTGGGCAGTAGGACATGACACTGAGAATTGTTTCGTCCTGAAAAATATCATTCAAGATTGCATCAACAAGAATATCCTTATTGAAGATGAGGAAGATACCAGTCTACCATCCTGAGCAAGTTTTCTAAAAATTGACAATGTCGAGACTATGTCACTTTCATCATTTTGAAGGGACAATGTAGTCCCAGTTCTTCTATTAATTTGTTATTTCCTTCTTCAATGCATTAATAAATTTGTCAATCTTTCTTATGGCCTGGCGTCATCTTTTATATTCCTCATTTGCAAATGTTTAAATGTCTTCTTATAAGGGGTAACCTTTTTCAAAGTGCCTCTCTGATCAACCAAGAAGCTCATTGTAAGTTTTTACCTCGTTATTCTGAGAGAATTCTCATCAAATATCAATTATTTATCCTTTCATCCAATATCTTACTCCCCCATTACACTGAGGCATTACTTTGGAATTTGTCTTCAAAACATCCTGTATGCAGGCAGGATCAAACAAATCTCCCATTTTGCACGCATGTGCACCCATTTATATCATTTTACATACATTCATTTGCATTTGCAGGCATTCATTCGTATTCATCTGCATTTGCATCAAGCTTCCCCGCTCAAGAGAAGGGGTTAATCCTGAAAACAGGCTTTGAAAAGCTAACTATGATGGTCCATTCAAATCATTAACCAAGAATTTTTATTTTCCAAATTCAAAACCCATAAGTTGAACCCTTCCTTCTTAAACTGTGATCCTTAGGTTAAATTCTTATGAAATTGATAGTTCGTAGGTCGAACCCCTGCATGAACCAATGTGATCCTTAGGTTAAATCCCTATGAAATTGATAGTTCGTAGATCGAACCCCTGCAGAGTCAATGTGATTTGTAGGTTGAACACCTGTCAAACCAATACGGCTCATAGGTTGAACCCCTTTCGAACCAATCTCGTTCTCAAAATTTTGATCTGTAGGTTGAAGTCTTACTAATCCCCGGTTCCTAGGTTGAACTCCTTCGAAACTAATCCCATTTGCAAAAAATTTCGATCTGTAGGTTGAAGTCCTGATCCGATATTCTTTACAGTCCTTAGGTCGAACTCCTTTTGGATTGGTATTTTTTAGATATATGATTTGTAGGTTGAAGTCCTCCTGATCCACGTTCTTAGGCTGAATTCCTACAGAACCCATGTCGTTCCCAGTGAACCAATGTCGTTCTCAATTGAACCAATGTCGTTCTTAGGCTGAATCCCTATTGAACCCATGTCGTTCCCAGTGAACCAATGTCGTTCCCAGTGAACCAATGCCGTTCTCAATTGAATCAATGTCGTTCTTAGGCTGAATCCCTATTGAACCCATGTCGTTCCTAGTGAACCAATGTCGTTCTCAATTGAACCAATGTCGTTCTTAGGCTGAATCCCTATTGAACCCATGTCGTTCCCAATGAACCAATGCCGTTCTCAATTAAACCAATGTCATTCTTAGGCTGAATCCCTATTGAACTAATGTCGTTCTCAATTGAACCAATGTCGTTCTTAGGCTGAATGCCTATTGAACCCATGTCGTTCCTTCTGAACCAATGTCGTTCTCAATTGAACCAATGTCGTTCTTAGGCTAAATCCCTAGAGAACCCATGTTGTTCCCAGTGAACCAATGCCATTCTCAATTGAACCAAAGTCGTTCTTAGGCTAAATCCCTATTGAACCCATGTCGTTCCCAGTGAACCAATGCCGTTCTCAATCGAACCAATGTCGTTCTTAGGCTGAATCCCTATTGAACCCATGTCGTTCCCAGTGAACCAATGCCGTTCTCAATTGAACCAATGTCGTTCTTAGGCTGAATCCCTATTGAACCCATGTCGTTCGTAGTAAACCAATGCCGTTCTCAATTGAACCAATGTCGTTCTTAGGCTGAATCTCTATTGAACCCATGTCATTCCCAGTGAACCAATGTTGTTCTCAATTGAACCAATGTCGTTCTTAGGCTGAATCCCTATTGAACCCATGTCGTTCCCAGTGAACCAATGCCGTTCTCAATTGAACCAATGTCGTTCTTAGGCTGAATCCCTATTGAACCCATGTTGTTCCCAGTGAACCAATGTTGTTCTTAATTGAACCCATGTCGTTCCCAGTGAACCAATGTCGTTCTCAATTGAACCAATGTCGTTCTTAGGCTGAATCCCTACAGAACCCATGTCATTCCCAGTGAACCAATGTCGTTCTCAATTGAACCAATGTCGTTCTTAGGCTGAATACCTATCGAACTCATGTTGTTCCCAGTGAACCAATGTCATTCTCAATTGAACCAATGTCGTTCTTAGGCTGAATCCCTATTGAACTCATGTCGTTCCCAGTGAACCAATGTCGTTCTCAATAGAACCAATGTCGTTCTTAGGCTGAATCCCTATTGAACCCATGTCGTTCCCAGTGAACCAATGCCGTTCTCAATTGAACCAATGTCGTTCTTAGGCTGAATCCCTATTGAACTAATGTCGTTCTCAATCGAACCAATGTCGTTTTCAATCGAACCAATGTCGTTCTTAGGATGAATCCCTACGGAACCCATGTCGCTTCCAGTAAACCAATTCTCAATTTCGATCTCCAGGTCATCCAATATCCTATTTCCAATTTCTGAGTCTCTCCTTTGGGGAAAGGAGAGGAGTAATTCCTAATTCCAAATTCTAAATCGTCTCCTTTGGGGAAAGGAGAAGAGAATTTCTGTCATGGATGTGTTGCGTTGTGCTTCAAATGCTCGCTTTCACAAAGGATTTCAAGAAAATTTTGCCAATTTGTCATTAAATATTTGTTGATTTCAAAAATCTTTATTGCACAAAAACATTACTTCAAGAATACCCCCATTATTACTTTCGAAAGGGCAATGCTTTCGCGAAAAAGGATTCAAAGTTCAAAATCTTTCTATTGGCCAACCAAAAGGATGAAGAATAAATCCTCGATATGGCCAGCAAAGAGAATTCAATGTTGTTGCAAAGCCATGAGTGATTGATATTGATCGCAGTCAATGGCACATTTTTAAAAACCATTCTTGAAAAATAAAGCAGTCGAAATATCCTGGGTGATACAGAAAAAATCCACTCAATCTCCATATCTCCTCAAACACCTAAGCTGCAATTAAATATCTGCAAAAGGGATCTCTCAATTGTCGTCAAGATGAAGGCGAATTAAGCGAGTCAACCCCCGGGGCCAAAGAAGATTTGGATCATCTCCAAGATGACGAAGTTTGTGACGGATCCTTCCAGGGAAAGTTCAGATCACCGTCAAGATGAAGGCGAGTGTGATGAGCCTACCGACAAACCCTAAAAAATATTTAATTCCAGCTATCATCAAGAGATTTTCCACCAAAGAGCCAATAATCATCATGATAATCCCTTAGAGAAAAGAAGGATCGGAACATCTTTGAGATGAAGAAGTTTGTGACGTACCCTTCCAAAAAAAAAAAAGAGAGAGACAAGTCAGGACATCTCCAAAATGAAGGATGATGTAATTCCCGAAAATCCAAGAGAGCTCCAATCTGCTAAAAAAAAAAGTGTAGAAAGATCATCATGAGAAAAGAATCCCAGGATATCAGACTGCCAAATCTATCAAGAATCTTCTTTAATTTTGTGAAATTCTTTTATCAATATTCTTTCACCAATAGCTCTCGCAATATCAAGAATACTTTCTTTTCCTTCCATATCAAGGAAATTGATAGCTTCCTTGAAAGGAAGTCAATCGCAAGCAATTTGAATTTGAATCTTGATTCTACAGAGTTAAGCCCAGTTGGAGGTAATACTTCAGGTAGAAAAGAGGGAATACTTTCAAAACAATGTGCATCATTTTCAATTATTTTGAATCAACAACAATTTTCAACATTTTGACAATATTTTCTAGCTATCCCGGCATAAAGCGAGAGCTTGAGGTTCATCTTTGGTGCATCCTGACACCATCCCTTTTAGGACTTGATAACGGGAGTTTTCAAGATTCCTTCCCTTCTATTGGTATAATCTGAGTGCCTGGGCTCTCAGATTCGCACACTTCTCTGTGCTCCCCACTGTCCCACCATAGACAGTTCTCGTTCAGGTTAAGGGTTAAACCTGAATTTTCTGCAAAAAGGTCATCTGTCTTAAAAGCCATTCAGTCTCATCAATGAGATGCCCAAGATCAATCCCTTTTCAAGCTTTAGGGAACCCCCTTTCTTCCTTTTGCAAACCCCTCTCGGATTTATTGTGCAAAATTCGAAGGTCCCATCATGGTTTCTTCATTCGAGGACTCCGTATATCGTCCCCTTTCAGGTTAAGGGGTTAAGCCTGAGCCTCATTTTTCCATGAGGTATCGTCCCCTTTCAGGTTAAGGGTTAAGCCTGAGCCTCGTTTTTCCACGAGGTATCGTCCCCTTTCAGGTTAAGGGTTAAGCCTGAGCCTCGTTTTTCCACGAGGTATCGTCCCCTTTCAGGTTAAGGGTTATGCCTGAGCCTCATTTTTCCACGAGGTATCGTCCCCCTTCAGGTTAAGGGTTAAGCCTGAGCCTCGTTTTTCCACGAGGTATCGTCCCCTTTCAGGTTAAGGGTTAAGCCTGAGCCTCGTTTTTCCACGAGGTATTGTCCCCTTTCAGGTTAAGGGTTAAGCCTGAGCCTCATTTTTCCACGAGGTATTGTCCCCTTTCAGGTTAAGGGTTAAGCCTGAGCCTCGTTTTTCCATGAGGTATCGTCCCCTTTAAGGTTAAGGGTTATGCCTGAGCCTCGTTTTTCCACGAGGTATCGTCCCCCTTCAGGTTAAGGGTTAAGCCTGAGCCTCATTTTTCCACGTGGTATCGTCCCCTTTCAGGTTAAGGGTTAAGCCTGAGCCTCGTTTTTCCACGAGGTATTGTCCCCTTTCAGGTTAAGGGTTAAGCCTGAGCCTCGTTTTTCCACGAGGTATTGTCCCCTTTCAGGTTAAGGGTTAAGCCTGAGCCTCATTTTTCCATGAGGTATCGTCCCCTTTCAGGTCAAGGGGTTAAACCTGAGCCTCATTCTGATGAGGTATTTCATTTGTCATCCCATCCAGGTTAAGGGCTAAGCCTGAGCCTCACTTCGATGAGGTGAATCTTCTTCTTTATTTTTTATGCTATATCTACCACCATCATTTGAACTAATTCTTTCATACCCAGTCAAATTCATCTAACTGGGGCATGTTTATAGTCTGAATTTGGTGTGTTTTTCTTTGCCACTAAGCTCGGCTTACAACCGGCTTAGTAGCAAAGAGGGGCATCTGTAAACACCCCAAATTTTCACCCTTATCCAGTGCTTACATTTCATGTGTCATTGCTTATCATTGCATGAATTCAGCATATCATTGCATTGCATAGTATAGCATTGCATGTCATTACATCTCATCTTCGAGATCCAACACTCCTGTTTTCAAAATATTCAATCCAGATTTGAGTTTTAAAACTTTTCTTTCAAAAATCAATTTTCAAACCTGGGTTTTCAATCAACATTGTGTCATTTGCCAACCCCCAGGACCTTATATTCTGAAGTATTTTCTCATAAAACAATCTGGATTCATTTCAAACTCAATTTCAATTGATTTTAATTCTCAGATGAGATCCATTTAGGTGGTGTCGCTTCTGGATTCCTTCATTTATCAAAAATCTCAAAAATTTTAGAGTCCTAGTTGGATCAGGACTCTTTTTCCAGAGTCCAGCCAGATCAAAACTCTACTTTTCACTACCTTTTTACCTGTTTTCGGAGAAAACCTTTTAAAATCTTCTGTTTTGGCCAAAATTTCAAAGTCCTAGTTGGATCAGGACTCTTCTTCAAGAGTCCAGTCGGATCAGGACTCTTCTTCGGAGTTTCAATTGGATTGGGACTCTAATCTTTTACAGCTATTTTATCTATTTCAATCAAATCTTTCAAAATCTTTCAAAAAGAGTCAGAAACTCAGAGTTTTAGTCAAAACAGGACTCTGTTCAGAGAGTCCTAGTTGGATTAGGACTCTGATCCTGATTTCAATTTTGAGAAAATCTTTCAAAAATCTTTCCATTTATCAAATTTGTTACACTTTTATCAAAGAATTTCAAAATTCTGAGGTTTTATTTTAGAGTCCTGATCAAATCAGGACTCTACCCCAGAGTCTTGATAGAAGTAGGACTCTATCCAAAATTGATTTTCTCACTTCATTTTCACTAGTTTCCAAAAAGCTTTGCTTAAATTTCATCATTTACTTATCAGAAAACCAAAATTTTTTAGAGTTCTGATCGAATCAAGACTCTTTCTCAGAGTCCTAATCAGAATAGGACTCTGAACCAAAACTTCAATTTCATCCCATTTTTAACTGTTTTTCAAAATTCTCTCACTTGTTTTATCAGAAAATCCAAAAATCTGAGAGTCCTAGTTCAATCAGGACTCTGTTCTCAGAGTCTCAGTTGAATCAGAACTCTGTTCTATTTCAATACTTGTCATTGTTTACATTGTTCTTTCGTCTGTTTTTCAGAAAATACCAAAAAAATCTAGAGTTTCAGTCCGATCAGAACTCTGTCCCAGAGTCCTAGTCCAGTCAGGAGTCTGTTTTGAAGTCTGTTTTTATTTCATTTTTATTGTTTTCAAAATTTAGGTCATTTTACAGAGTCCAGTTAATTCAGGACTCTATTTTAGGGGTCGGTCGAGTTAGGAGTCTACCCCTGATTGTGTGTTTTTGACTTATTTCATCAATTTTTGATAAAATCTTTCGAAAATTCTTCCATTTGAATTCTAAATTCTAAAATCTCAGAATCCTAAGAGTTCAGGACTCTAATTCAGAGTTCCAGTTCGCTTGAGACCCTATTTTCAAAGATCTTGAATTTCAAATACTGATTTTAACCCCTTTTCAAAACCATTTTCAGTGTTTATTTCAAAATTCTTCAAAACTCGATGCGGGCCCACTCAGTTGGCACCATATCCAGAGGAGTTATGACTTGGTTAGAACCCTATGCCATTTCAAAAATTCTAATTTTAAGATTGCTTTTGAAAATCCTTTTGAAAACTCCTTCAATTTCAAGTTTTAAAATCGCTTTTTAAAAAACTCAAGTAGGGCCCACTCGGGGTGGCACCATATTCGAGTAAGTCAGGGCTAGACTAGGGTTAGTCAGTGTCTAGGTTAGTGTTAGGGGTTTAGAAGAGTTAATATCATTTTGAAAACCCATTTTGAAGTTTAGTTTTTAAAACTAGTGTTTTTAAAGGTTTTTAAAGGTTTTTAAAAAACCAAATGTGGAAGATGCCAAGTGGCATCACATTTGGGGGTTTTCTAGGTTTAGTTAGGGTCTAATTAGGGATTAATTAGAGTCCCACCTAGGCTATAATTCTCCAAAAAAATCATTGCCCCCTTTATTGGATTTATTAGAAAGAGTTCTAAAAAAATAAAACTCCTTAATTAACCCTAATTAAGGAGGTTTTGAAAACCTATAAATAGGGGACTTCAAGAGGTCAAAAAGGCTCTTTTTCTCTCAAATTTTCGTGGCCTCTCTCTCCTCTCCAGCACCTCCACCTTCCTTCATTGCAGCTGCAGCCCCAAAGTGAGTTATTTAATATTATTTTATTATTTGTTTTATTAGTTTTTTATGATTTTTCAATAGATTTCACCATGGAAACTCTTGTGTTCATGGATTTAACCATGGATTTCATCCAAGAACCCCAAAATCGACCCAAGAAGATGATCTAACTCAGTTTGAGGGTGATTTCAAGGATTCTAATCCATTAGAATCGATGAGAGGTACGTTTTTCATGTTCTTAACCGACGAAACGTGAGATTTACCAGTTAAATGGGTTAAATCCATGATTTCAAAGGTGAAAGCAAATTTCAGCCATGGATTCCCTGTATTTTATTTATTTCTTTGCTTATTCATATTTATTACACGTTTTCCAGCATAGAAATCAATTTTATTTTACTGTTTTATGGTTTATTTTATTATTTTTCATTAATTAATGCATAGTTTTTATAGTTTCTTAGATTTCTGTGTGTTTTAGGTTTAGAACCGTAAAGATAATGTTATTTTGGATTTAAATCCTTGTTGTTTACTTCTGATTTTTTTATATGTGATGCATGCATATGTGATTGATCTACTGTAAACAAATCAGAGATTTTGGACTTTGGGAACCCTGTCAGAAAAATCAGACCTCAAGTCGGGTTTTTAAAACTTTAAAATCGTTGTTAAAATCAGAAAGGTAACTTGTTATGATGATATTTTTCTCATCTTATATCCAATTTTAGATCTGTAAAGTGCCATGGATGCACATTAATTAGATCTGTCTACTGTGAAATTTTCAAATTTTTTTATTACTGTTTAGTATTTTTTCTTTGTCAGAGACTCTGATTTTCAATTTAAAACTCGTTAGGGTTTTCCAAAACCCTAATCATACTTGTGTTGTTTATAAATCCCAAACTACAGATCCGATTCATGATCTGTAAAAAGTGAGTATTGTTATTTGTTTTTCAAATGTGCACTGTTAAAATCTTAAATATTTTGAATGAGTACTACTATTTATTCCGGAATTTTTAATTGAAAGTATCAGTTAGGACCAAAGTTAAAATCAATATATTCAAGCCCGGATTGTCGGATGGGGATCTCCCTGGTTTTAAAGGCTTTTTCAAATCTGTAAAAAAGAAAAGTTCTGTTTTTCTGTCTATTTTCTCTATGTACAATTTCATAGATTTCCATGGAGGTTTGGTCCCTGGTTCGGGTCTTGGACTGAGATTGGTTGGTGAACTAGGTTAAAAATATCATATTTTTAGGGTTTGATGCTATTTTTGGATTAATTTAATGTCAAAAAAATATTTTTACAAATCTAATTTGATATTACGGTTTAAACAAGTGCAGGTACCAATTTTGAGGATTTTTAGAATCCGTTTGATGCTTGAATGGTTTGAATTGCAAAATAGGGTACCCGAAGAATTCCAAAACACTGCAAAAATCACAAAATTTGTGATATTCTTGGATTTTCGTGCATAAGCATATATTTTTAGGGTTCTATCATATTCATAATCATATTAGGATACTTAGGTTAAATTTGATGTTCATTTGATTTCATTTAGTGCATAAAACCTAAGTTTTACCAAAATATTTTCTAAAAACCCTGATTTCAAGGCCATAGTCTTGCTATCGGGGGAAATTTGGTCATTTGACCTAAATTTCGAAATCCCTAACCCTAATTTTCATATTTTTAATCATGTCATAGCATATTTAGTTTGATTTATTTTCATTTAAACCTCAAAACTTGCATTTTATCAAATAGCTTTCTAAAAACCCTAATTTCAAGGCCATAGTCTTGTTATTAGGGGTATTTTGGTCATTTTTACCCCAATTTCGAAATTTCATATCTTTTCTTTCATATTTATTCAATTTTAATTCATATTTTTATAATTTTGATTTAAGGGAATCATGGCAAAAAGGCTTATATCTAGCAAAATCCAGTAATTTCTCGATATTACTGGATAAACCTAGAAAAGCCAACATATATTCACTAACCAAGCTTTCTAGTTTTGCAGGTATTAATTTCATGTATTTAAATTTCAATAGTGATGTAAACTAAAATAAACTTTGGAATAAGAATTTACATTTCCTGCTTAGCTTAGGCAGCATTGCATATAGTTTATTTTTTTAAATAATGTTAATGTGTGATGGATGATGATTCATGCATATTCAAACTCACTATGGTCTACACGAATGACACATACACTAGCTTTTATGAAGTTTATAAACTTGGTGGAATTTGTATTTATGGCCATAGTCAGAATATAAAGGATATCCAGATTTATGATCTTCACATTAGCCACATTCAGCCTACACTCTTAGGCTAACTTCAAAAATGCACTGCATTTCTCAAAAATACAAAGAGTTTTTCCCAATTCCTCAAAATCATATTCATTCATTTCATGAATTTTCCAATTCCAATTCCAAGTCAAAGGAATCAAATTCTTCAAAATTTCCTAAGTCTTATTCAAAATCAATTTTCTCAAAATATGGATTTGCCAATGATATTTCAAGTATTTCCCAAGTTCCAAATTCAATTTTCTAAGTTAGATTTTCAATTTCAAAGTTTGAATTCAAAGAAATCGAGTTTTTCAAAGTTATTTCACATTTTTCAAAATCGATTTTCACAAAATCCTTATATTTCTTCAGAAATCGATTTTCACTTTCTCAATTACAGCATCTCAAATATGATTCACAATTTTCAAAGAGTTTATTTTCCAAGGATTTTCCAAATATTTTCCAATCTTTGAAGCAAACATCATGTTTTCAAATATGCATTTTCAGAAATTCATAGCACATGCCTGATTCTTTGTGCATTTAGGAATTAGAATATGGTTTAGACAAGTTGAACAAAGCAAAGCAGTAGATTGATCCTTGGTTCAATTACCCCTGGTAAAGGCGCCAGGAACGGTTGAACCTCGTACCGACAGACGAGTCCCAATCTTCGGAATTATCCCGCATTTTAAAAAACGGAGGCGAGTTATTTTCAAAATCTTTTTCAAAGGTCAGTTTGATTTGCAAAATTAAAATTTTGCGATGATAACAAGTCCTCAAATGAAGAAACCGTGGTGGGACTAGAAAGGACATCTAGTCAAAATGAGACTCAGGTTTAACCCTAACCTGAACGAAAAGATACCTCGCGAAGCAAGGTTCAAGCTTATCCCTTAACCTGAAAGGGGTGACCATACGGAATCCTCGGATGAAGAAACCATAATGGGACCTTCAGAGTTTGGACGAAAAAATCCGAAAGGGGTTCTGTGAGAAGAGAAAACAAGGGATTCCCTAAAGCTTGGAAAAGGGATGATCTGGGGCGTCTCATTGCTGAGACTAAATCAGCTTTAAAAACAGACAACCTCTCGCAGAAGGTTTGGGTGATACCTCGAGGAGCGAGGTAACAAGTTTAATCTTTAGCCTGAATGGATACAAAATCCTCGAAGAGCAGGGAAACTGTGATGGGACCTCTAGTCTTTGCACAAAAGTCCAAGAGGGGTTTGCAAAAGGATGAAAATGGGGGTCCCTAAAGCTTGAAAAAGGGTTGTTCTTGGGCGCCTCATTGCTGAGACTGAAAATAGCTTTTGATAATAACAGACCTTTTGCAGAAAGTTCAGGTTTAACCCTTATCCTGAGCGGGAACTATCTATGGCGGGACAGTGGGGAACACAGGGAAGTGTGCAAATCTGAGAGCATTCAGATTAAACGGAAGGAGAGGACTTTTCAGTCCTAAGGAGGGATGACGTCAGGATACGTCAAAACGAACATCAAGTTCTTGCTTCATTTTAGGATAACGAGAAAATATTGCTAATAAGATGCCAAAAAATAGTAGTTAATTCATAAATGATTGAATTGTGCATATATGTGTGAAAATATCGCCTCTTTCTACCTAGAGTATTAACTCCTATAGAGCTAACTCTGTAGAATCGAGAATCAAATTCAAATTTGTTGTTGTTGAGTTTCTTCAAGGAAGATATCAATTTCTTTGATATGAAATGAGAGGAAACATTCTTAGCTTCATAAAAGCAATTGAGTGAAAGGATATTGATAAAAGAATTTCACATAAATAAAGATGATTTCTGGCAGTTTTGGGCAGTTTGATATCCTGGGCATTTCCTATGATGATCTTTTTGCACTCTTTTGAGTCATGGAGCTTTCTTAGGCTTTTACATCATCCTTCATTTTGAAAATGTCCTGACTTTTCTCTCTTTTCGGGGAAGAGTACGTCACAAACTCCTTCATCTTGGAGATGCTCTGATCCTTCTCTTTCTTTCTCAGGAATTAGGCTTGATGACATAGGTTCTTTGGTCAAAATTCTCTAGATGATAGCATAAATCAAATATCTTTTAGGGTTTGTCAGTAGGTTCATCGCACTCGCCTTCATCTCGACGGTGATCTGAACTTTCCCTGGAAGGATTCTTCACAAACTCCTTCATCTCGGAGATGATCCAAATCTTCTTTGGCCCCGGGGGTCTAGCTCGCATATTCGTCTTCATCTTGACGACAATTGAGAGATCTCTTTTGTGGATATTTGATTGCAGCTTGGATGACTGAGAAGATATGGATTGGGTAGGTCCTTTTTTACTGCCTAGGATATTTTCACTGTCTTACTGCCAAAAGAACGATCTTTAAGAATGTGCCATAGCTATGATCAATATCAATTTGCTTATGGCTTTTCAACATCATTGAATTTTTCCTTTGTTGGTCATATCGAAGATTTTTCTTCATCCTCTTGTTGACCAACAAAAAAAGCTTGAATTCAGTTTTTATTTCGCAAAAGTCTTTGTTCTTTTGGAAAAAATACTAAAGGTAGTTTGAGGTAATTCTTTGTGAAAGCTTTAAGATCAACAGTGACTTTTAATAGCAGATTGGCAAAAGATTCTTGAAATCCTTAATGAAAGAGATTACTTGATATCGGATTGACATGTCCATGACAAAATTCTTCTCTCTTTTTCCCCAAAAAGAGAGACTCGGGCTTAGCCCTTACCTGAATGGGAAGTTGGAAATACTCCTCTCTTCCCCAAAGAGGAGGTGTTTGCAAAACAGAACTTTCGAAGAAAAATTAAGTTTTCGTCAAAACTCTCTATCTCTAGGCTTCTCTTATGGAAAGGCGGCCAAAAAACAAAGTTGAGAAAGTATCACAGAGAAATGAGCCCATCATACTCTCCCTAGAAGAGGGTCCTCTATGAAGAGGTTGGCCAAAGATGAGAAAAACAGAGGCCACAAAAAGAAATGAGCTTCCGTCGAAGCTCTCCCTGAGAAAAGGGTTCTTTTGTGTAAAGCTGGTTGTTGTTTTGCAAATAGTTCGCGAAGAAAATGAGTCCCTTCAAACTCTCCCTGAAAGAGGGTTCTTGCGAACGAAAGATGGTTGCATGCGAAAGGAACGAGCTCCCTCGAACTCTCCATGAAGAGGGTCCTTCGCAAGGAAAAAAGATTGATTTTTGACAAAATGGTAACCCGAAGGTCGAAATCGAGAATTTAGAGCTTGAATTGTTGATGATTGGTTAGTACAAAGACTGAACCTGGAGGGCTAACTGATCAGTCAGCCAAACACTAGCACGAGCGCTAGATATACCAGCACGAGCACTGGATTTTGAAGATGTACCAGCATGAGCACTGGGTTTTGAAAAACACACCAGCACTGGATTTCGAAAAATGCCCCAGTACGAGCGTTGGGTTTCGAAAATGTACACCAGCAGGAGCACTGGGTTTTTGAAATGCACACCAGTATGAGCGTTGGGTTTTCGAAATGCACACCAGTACGAGCACTGGATTTTCGAAATGCACACTAGTACGAGCGCTGGGTTTTCGAAATGCATACCAGTATGAGCACTGGGTTTTCGAAAGTGCACCAGTACGAGCACTGGATTTTCAAAATGCATACCAGTACAAGCACTGGGTTTTTAAAAGTGCACCAGTACGAGCACTGGATTTTCAAAATGCACCAGTATGAGCACTGGGTTTTTTAATGGAGAGTTGACAACGAGACCGATATTTGAAGAAACTTGAGAATTTAAGCGAGAATGATTGTCGGTGTTTCAGGATTATCTCTTATCCTGAAGAGGAAATTCAGGTTTGTCCCTTAACTTGAAAGGGAAATACCTCATTGAAACGAGGCATCAGGTTTATCCCTTAACCTGAAGGGGGAGTTCAGGTTTGTCCCTTAACCTGAAAGGGAAGGCAAGGAGAAATTTTGGTCTAATACGAGCATTGGATCAACAGGGGAAATTCGAGTCGAAACTCAAGAAAATAAGAATATACAAAAGGGGAAATCCAAGTCGGAACTCGATTTTTCAAAAATAAAGATAAAAAAGATGAATGAGAATTGAGTTTGAAAACTTGAATTCTCGACATGACAACTGGTTCCAATACGAGCATCGAATCCAAAAGAAAGTTCGAGTCGGAACCCGGAACTTCAAAAATAAGAATATACAAAAAGGGAAATTCGAGTCGGAACTCCGTTTTCAAAAATAAAGATAAAAAAGATGAATGAGAATCGAGTTTGAGAACTCGAATTCTCGGCATGACAATTGGTTCCAATATGAGTATCGGATCCAAAAGGCAGTCTGAGTCGGAACCCGGAAAATAAGAATATACAAATGCGAAAATCCGAGTCGGAACCCGGTTTTTCAAAATAAAAAAATGGGTGAGAATCGAGTTTGAGAACTCGAATTCTCGACGCAATGATTGGTTCCAATATGAGCATCGGATCCAAAAGGAAGTCCGAGTCAGAACTCGAAGCTTCCGAAATAAGAATATACAAAAGGGAAAATCCGAGTCAGAACCCGTTTTTTCAAGAATAGAGATAAAAGAATAAATGAGAATCGAGTTTAAGAACTCGAATTCTCGACATCACAATCGGTTCCAACACGAGCATTGGATCCAAAAAGGAGGTCTGAGTTGGAACTCGAAGCTCCCGAAATGAGAATATACAAAAGGGAAAAATCCGAGTCGGAACTCGGTTTTTTCAAAAAAAAAATAGAAGAATGAATGAGAATCGAATTTGAGAACTCGAATTCTTAATGCAACGATTGGTTCCAATACGAGCATTGGATCCAAAAGGAAGTTCAAGTCGGAACTCGAAGCTTCAGAAATAAAAATATACAAAAGGGAAAAATCTGAGTCGGAACTCGGTTTTTCAGAAATAAAGATAAAAAGAATAAATGAGAATCGAGTTTAAGAACTCGAATTCTTGATGTAGCAATTGGTCCAACACGGGCATTGGAGTAAAAAAGAAGTCCAAGTCGGAACTCGAAGCTTCAGAAATAAGAATGTACAAAAGGGAAAACCCGAGTCGGAACCCAGTTTTTCCAAAAAATAAAATAAAATGAAAACACAGTCTGAGTCGAAACTCAGACGGGAGGGAAATAACTCCTTCCCAAAAGTCGGGTTTCAGAAGGATTGACAAAAAGCATGAATAGATTCCGACGATGAGGATGATAAGTTTATTCAAGGTCCTTGGCCCAAGGTGGCCTAAGATCTGAATTCTGTTTGTGATGATTTCCAGGACTATCCTTGATCCTGAAGAGAATTCGACAAAGTCTAAAAGGATTGATAGCAATTGACAAAGATAAGAGGATTGATAAAGGGAATAAATTATTGAAATTGACAATAAAGATTTAGTAGAAATCGACAGAAATTCGAGGAAAAATTGATGATAGAGGGATTTAGGATTATCCCCTGTTTTGAAAGAAAATAAAGAGGCCTCGCAAGACGAGGTTCAGGTTTTTGTCCCTTAACCTGAAAGGGAAATACCTCATTGAAACGAGGCATCAGGTTTATCCCTTAACCTAAAGGGGTTAAAGATAAAGGAATAAAATTTAATAAAATTGATAAAACTTGACAAAATTGATAAAATTGACAATAAATTGATGAAGACTTGATTAAATTGAAGAATGGAATGAATGAAATTGAATAAAGATAACAAGATTAACTGAAAAGTTGATAAGATTTTTAGAAAAAGATTCGTCTGATCCTGCCTGCATATGATGAAGGAAGACAAGTATAGATCAAAATAAAATGCCCTAGTATCAGAGAGAAGTATGTGAGAATTTGATAGAAGATTATCGCTTTATTTGAAAAAGACTTTTGAAGAGTACAAAAGGCTAAGATGAACAATTTAAGTATAAAATCTCTTCAAATATAGAGCATTAATAGGATCTGGCAGTTCCACCCCATCTGCGTTGATCAGACAATAGGAATTACGAGGCAGTGCTTCCTTAATCACATAAGGGCCTTCCCAATCGGGTGACCACTTGCCCTTCGGTCGATGCTTGAGATGAGCTGTCGATTTGAGTACAAGATCATTGACTCGAAATCTTCTCTCAATAACTGATTTGGCATAGTGCCTAGCTATTCTCTGCCGATAAGCTTGAGCGTGCTCTGCTGCCTTGAGTCTTCTCTCGTCTAGTAGATCAAGCTGTACCAATCTCTGCTGCTGATACTGATCAAGCGGGAGTTCTATAAGCGACACAAACTTGAGTGCGGGTTTCTGAACGTGGAGAGGTAACACTACCTCGGTCCCGTAGACAAGCTCTGAAGGAGTGGCATTGGTTGGGGTCTGAATGGCGGTTCGGTATGCCCAGAGCGCATCATGCATCTTCTCGTGCCAATCGCAGCCCGCCTCCACAGTTCTTTCTAGAATGCAGATCAAAATTTTGTTGGTGGCCTCTGCCTGGCCATTTCCTTGAGGATAGTAAGGAGCCGAGAAATGGTGATAAATCTTGAACTTCGAGCAAAAGGTCTTCATCCTCTCATTCTTGAAGTGGATGCCATTGTCTGACACAATATCATGTGGGATGCCAAAGCGACAAAGAAGATTCTTATGAATTAACGAAACCACATGCCGGCCTTCTACTGTTCGCAGAGTTACAACTTCGATCCATTTGGTGAAGTATTCTGTAGCTGCGAGGAAATATCTATGGCCATTAGAAGTCGAAGGGGTGATTGGGCCCACCACGTCGAAGGCCCACATTGAAAAAGGCCAGGGAGAAACCACGGATTGCAAGTATGCGGCTGGCGCATGAATGGAAGGTGCGTGCATCTGACATTTGACGCACTTCCTCACAAATTGATGGCAATCCTGCTGTATGGTCTTCCAATAATATCCTGCTCGGACAATCTGCTTGACGAGTGTTTGGTAGCCGACGTGGCCACCACAAATTCCCTCATGTGCCTCTTGGACAACTTCCATGGCTTCATCTTTATCTAAGCATCTGACATACTCATAACTGAACCCACGACGGTAAAGTGTATTGGCAAGGATGAAATAATGGGCCGACATGCGTTGGATCGCATGTTGCTCCTTTCTTGGCATTTCAGATGGAAATTTACCAATTTCAATAAAGCTTTTGATGTCTTGGTACCAAGGCTTCTCTTTCTGAGTGGCTTGGTTCACTTGTTCAGCTGGAATGTAGGCAGGTTGATCAAGTCTGCCGATCTCGAAGGAATGACAGGATTCATTGTTTTTGAACGACAAGATAAAGCCTAAACAGGCTAGGCCGTCGGCTATATGATTGTATTCCCTCTTGATATGGTTGAGCTGAAATTCTTCAAAGTTGCCTATGAGAGCTAAGGTAATCTTCTGATAGGGAATCAATTTTGCATCCTTGACTTGCCACTCAGCATTAACTTGACTGACAACAAGTAAAGAATCGCCGAAGGCATGTACTCTCTTGACATCAAAGTCTTGCAAAATCTTGAGGCCTTGTATTAGAGCTTCATACTTGGCCATATTGTGAGTACATTGGAAGTTGAGCTTGAGGGAATAAGGGAGCATCTCCTTTTCGGGAGTGATCAACAAGATCCCAATCCCTATACCAGACATGTTTCTAGCTTCATCAAAGAATAGAATCCAAACTGGGGACTCCTGGACATTGCAGATGCGATCATCAGGAAAATCATCTTCCGCTTTGATCTCTTCTGTCAACGAGAAATCTGCCAACTGATCTACGATAGACTGACCCTTGACTAACTTCTGAGAAACATACTCCAAGTCATACTGCATCAAGAGGACCTGTCATTTTGCAATCCGTCCAGTAAGGAAAGGCTGCTCAAGGATGTACTTGAGAGGATTGAGCCTTGATAAAATTTTGATTTCTGATGCTAACAGATAATGTCTCAGCTTCTGACACATCCACACCAAGGCTAGACATGTCTTCTCTATCTGAGAATATCTTTTCTCATAATCAATGAAAGTCTTGCTTATGTAGTAGATGACATGCTCTATCCAGCTGCCTTTCTCATACTGTGCAAGAAATCCGCCACAAGCATTATGGTTGACAGAAATATATAAGAGTAGCGGCTTTTCTAGTTCTGGTGGCTTCAAAACAGGTGGATTGAGGAGATACTGCTTGATGCGCTCAAATGAGAGCTGACATTTTGGTCTCCACTCAAATGTCACTTCTTTTCTCAATAGGTGATTGAAGGGCTCGCATCTCATGGCTAAATTTGAGATGAAGCGTCTAATTGACTGAATGCGACCTTGAAGGCTTCGCAGTTCTTTTAGGTTGGTGGGAGGCGGCATATCAATGATTGCCTTTGCCTTGGCAGGATCCACTTCTATGCCTTTCTTGCTGATCATATAGCCAAGTAGTTTGCCTGACTCTACTCTGAAGACACACTTTTGTGGATTAAGTCTCAACTTGTAGAGAATAAGTCTTTCAAAGACTTGGCCGAGAGCATCAAGATGATCCTCTCCTTCTTTTGACTTAACCAAGATGTCATCCACATAGGCATCCATGTTCTTATGCATCTGGTCATGAAAAATAACCGCCATTGCTCTCTGATAGGTTGCCCCAGCATTCTTGAGCCCAAATGGCATGACTGTGTAGCAAAATGTGCCCCAAGGCATGGTAAAAGAAGTTTTTGATTGGTCACGAGTGGCCAATTTGATCTGATTGTAGCCTGAGTATCCATCCATAAATGAAAACAAGGCATGGCCTGCCGTGATATCGATCAAAAGATCGATGTTGGAGAGTGGATAATCATCCTTAGGGGTGGCCTTATTCAGATCTCTGAAATCAATACAAATTCGGACTTTGCCATTCTTTTTGGGAACTGCCACAATGTTCGCCAACCAGTCTGGGTATTCGATAGTTCGGATGAATCCTGCTTTTAACAACTCTTCAAGTCCTTCTTTAACTTGCGGTGCCACTCGGGGATCCATCTTTCTCAATTTCTACTTGATTGGCTTGCAATTCGACTTCAGCACAATGCGATGCTCGACCAACTTGGGATCTAAGTGTGGCATATCCTCATAAGTCCAAGCAAAGACTTCTTGGTGTTGTTTGAAGAAATGGATGAGTTTCTCCTTCTCATCTAAACTTAAGCTAGAGCCAATTTGGAGGATTTTCGGATCATCTTCTGAAGTGATGTTGACATCCTCTGTCAGATCTTGAACCAATGGTGATGGTTTGTCCTGCTTCTGAATACTAGAAAATCCTGAATCGCTGAGTCGAATTCTGCTAACTCTTTGATCTGCGTTGTCACCTTGCTGATTTTGGCCCATGCCTTAGCCTTGCAGATTATGGCTGGTTTGGATTTATTTTGAGAAAAGTTGGTATTGATAACGAGCTTTTTGAGCGATTTAAGAGCCATGATTCCGACAATCCTGAAAGTGCAAAGAAGGTTTTTGAGAAAAGGATAAAAGGTTTTGAAAATAGCCTTTTGTACAGACACAAAGAATGACAATCATGGAAAAGGATATAAGCAAATTTGTGTACACCAAGATGAGAAATAGGAATCAAAATTTCATTGATTTGAAATATTCTTGATATTTACATATGCTTTGAAGAAAAGAAGAAAACTGGGGCAGATTTTGTGCCCCTACAAGATGACATGAAAAGAAAAGAAAGCAAAAAACACTGGCATTGTCTTCTTCACTGAGCTCCCTTGACGAAGGTGGTCTTTCTGCTGGACGACTGACCGGTGAATCCCAAGCCTGTATTATCAATATGCTGAGCGAGGACGATCGGCTCCAGAATGCCGTCTTCATTTCTGCCCAGGCCCCTGAAGGGCTGATAACCATGCTTTATCAGAAGATCAAACCCTCTCTTAGTTTTCGAGAACTGAGAGAAAAGAGGGTGATCTTTGAGTGAAGTGCAATCAAGGCGCCTGCCTAACTTGAAGAAGCGAGGTCCCTGCCACTGGGTTACTGCTGCCACATTTTCTGTCGGCTGGACCTCTTTCAATTTTAACATGTCCAGACTTTCACTCAGATTGATTTCATCGATTTCCCGGATACTCGGGATGTCGGCAGTGAAAGTAGGACGGGGAATCATTGGCTGCGGGAGTCTTTCTTCCGGATCCTCTCCTAGGACCATAGTGATAATGCCTCCCTTCGACCATTTGATGCATTGGTGAAGGGTTGAAGGGACAGCGTTGGCGTTGTGGATCCAAGTGTGCCCTAGAAGAAGGTTGTATGTGGGCGGCACATTGACTACATGAAACAGGACTGTATGCACCGAATAGTTGATGAAAATTTTGAGAAAAACCTTCCCCTTGGTTGTCTGCCCGTGGTTGTCAAAACCGTAGATCGTGATCAGATCTAGGGTATATTCTTCTTCTTTCAGTCCCAAGGCCTTGGCTGTCATCTCCGGACAGATATTGAGGTTGCTGCCTCCATCAACCAATACATGAGGGACTGTCATGCCCCTGGTTCGCACCACTATGTAGAGAGCGTTATTGTGAAATGAATGAGGTTTTGGCAAATCCTCATCCGAAAATGTGATTGGTGCATTTGTCATGGCCTGGTTGACGATCTGTGCCATATCTTGTGGTGTTGTGCTAGGCTTGACTTTGATCTTTCTTAGTAGAACTTCTAGCACTTGTTGATGCTCCGGGGAAGCATGGGTCAAATCTAGGATAGAGATGTTTGACAGCGCTGTAATGGGATTCTAAGCAGATCTCGAAGTTTCTCCCTTCTTTGAAGTTGCCTGGATAAAACGCTTTGGAATCCTGGGGACTTGCTTGGCGACTTCTGCTGTCACCTTTGCTGGTTCTTTTACTGCCTTCTTGATTAATGATGTGGTATCCACCCTCTTGGTGGAAGACTGTGCTTGACGCAATACGAGGACTTGATGTTGGTCCTGAATGTCTTTGCTAGAACACGGCTGGATACTGCCTTGAACGAAAATCGATTGTTTGGTAACCACGGAAGCTAAATGCTTAGGGAATGGCTTGGACAAGATCTCCGACTGTTGCTCATCTTCATCCTCGATTAACAAGTTCTTGTCAATACAGTCCTAGATGATGCTTTTGAGGACGAAACAGTGCTCTGTGTCATGCCCCACAGTCCGGTGAAATTTGCAGAATTTGTCAGTCCATTTGCCCATAGCGACCGGAGGCTCTGCGACCTTGGGGAGTTTGATCATCCCCTTGGACAACATGTACTCAAGGATGTCCTCGCGGGATTGTTCCAAAGCTGTAAACTCCCGATCATAACTCCAACCTTCGTGCTTTGGTTTTTCTTGCTGCCTTGCTTCAGGTTGTGGCGCTGCTTGGACAGGCCGCGACTTTAAAAATTTTCCTTTTTGAGCTGTCGAATTGGTCCTTTCAGCCTTAGGGGATCCAGAGTCTTTTCGGCGGTTTCTCTTGCTTTTCTTGCTGTTGGAGCTACTGTCATGATCTAAAAACTCTGTAGAGTAGGCGACGTGTGCCTTTTTCTTCTGATCAGGGTTACCTCGGACGAATGGGTACCCTTCGTAGAGGTCGTTATCTAATCCGGTCTCGAGCCACTCGGCTCTCTCAATCAACTTGATGAATGATTTGGCAGGAGAGGTAGAAATGAGGTTCCTCAAAGGCTGAGCAAAGTTGTTCAAAATAATCTATAGGGCGTACTCTTCTGGGACGGGAACCTTCATTCTGTTACAGGTGCTCCTCCACCTGTGGATGAATTCGCTAGCTCTCTCACCTTCATTCTGCTTCAGATTATACAGATGGTTAAGAGTTGGTGAGGCTTCGACATTGAACATGAAGCGCTCAATGAACAAATTAACAACTTTATCGAACTCTCGTAGTTCGATAGGATTAATGTGGTCTGCATACCACCTGGCTGCTACACCCTCTAGGCTGCGAGGAAAGCAAATGAATATCGCTCGATTATCCTTCCTGAAATGGCCGCACTCAGCATAGAAAGTGGCCAGATGAGCCTTTGGGTTGCTGGTTCTGTCAAACTTGAGGAACTTGCGAGAAAGATTTTCCAGGTTATCATCCCCATCTAGGCCATTGTAAAACTCTTCACCAGAGTAAGTCTGTTTGCCTTTGCTTTTGGCCTGAATATCCTTAATGGCTTGAGTCATTTCCCTCATCTGTTCGTGCATTGGATCATTAACTGGAATAGATTTATTTACAGATTTGGGTTTTGCGGTGATCTTAACGGACTGCTGCGGAGGATTCTGATGGTAAACAAACCGCTCTTCCTCTTCTGATTCTTCCTCGACTGATTCTGATTCCTCAAAAGTGGTGTCAGGCTGGACTTTCTTTTTGACAATCCTGATCGGCTTTTTCACAGCTTTCTTCTTTGGTTTGCTCTTTGGAACAACCTTTTTCTGACTGGCCTCAGCCTGCTCTGACATCATTCTCTTAAACAGGCTGTACATGGCAGGATCTATATCATCGGTTTTGTTCTGATTCTGCCCTCTGTCTGACTTAGGAAAGTTTGTTGCCTTGGCTTCGTTGTCGCTGCACTGAGGAGCAGTCTCTTTGCTAGCTCTGGTCTGAACCATCTTGCCAATGCCAATGATTTCTGAAGATAAAGGAATGGTTAGAGCTCGGAGCAATTTTGAAAATGCGGCCTTTTGAGAAAAAGACAGGGAGGGAGGAATTTACAGACAATTAAACAAGTTATCCCATCACCAGGGATCGGGTCATCACAAATTTTGTGATAATTGTGTCACCATTTTGTGGTAATGGAAAAATATGCCTTGTTACCTAGGCGAGGTCGTCTATCATGATAAGAGATAATTCGAAGAAGAATATAAGGCAAAGTCTCATCGCTATGGATGAGGTCGTCACAGGGATTGTGACCACATAAAAGAATAAAATTTTGGCCATAAAGAGTTTTTTAACAGAACACGAAGTTGCATTTTTATTGATGACAAAATTTTAAATACAAAGAGAAAGTGGGCAGACAGTTTGTCACCATTCTCGATATTCCGAAGATACATTAGGAACAGGAAACACAGACAAAGGAATGAAGGAGTCCCAAGTGTACTTGGTCACATGGTATGCCCCAGACCACTGATCCGACTGCAGATCGAACTCTGGCATGTGGCCCGTTGGAAAGCGAATGTTGACACGAACCTGCCATTGCGAGAACTGTCTGAGACACCTCTCTGGCTGATAGTCAATGCAGAAGAAAGGGCCAAGCAATCTGTAACGCTTGCTACGAGCATAAATGTAGCAAGGAACTGATTCTCGTCTGTCAAAGTAATCCCAAAGGATCTCTTCCTGGTGCAGACTCTCAATCAAGGCTCGATACTGAATAACAGATTTTGGCTTCTTGCTGCTGAATCTAAAGGAACTGGATTTTGACGGCACATGTCGCAGGAACCAAGACTGCAAAGCATACGTGCATCCTTCTACCAGAATGGTCTCTCCGAGGGCAAAATGAGCTAGGCCTCTGTAGAGAAAGGCTAGAGCTGCCATGGACACTGAAAGCTGATGGGTCTGTTTGCTTCCCCATCTTCGAAAGAGTTGAGCAATTCTGACATCGATGAAATTCTGACTGTATTGGAAGAATGCTAATCCTACTGTGCATAGGACCATTGCATGCTGGATTCTTTCTCTCGCTGCTTGGGACAAGGTGTCAACTTCCTCGTAGGCTTTGTACTTGCGATAGAGTCCGAGCAGGTCGATGAACTGATTCCCATTAATCTCAGTGAGAGGCCAAGATCTGCCCCCTGTCGCTCTGGCTAATGCTTCTCGAACGTCTATCCCCTTGACATTGATCAGGAATTGCTGCTCGACCGGATCATCTGGCTGACCAGCTGGTTCTGGCAATCCCATGATGTCACTGAATTCATCCATTAGTAGAGTCATCTCTCCCCACGGGAACCAGAATGTACAGGTACGCGGGTTCCACCGTTCTGCCATAGCTTAAATAAGACTGTCATTGATGGTTCGCTTGCCCACTGCTGATGCCATTTCCAATCCACATTCATCCAAGTGGTCTGGGAATATACGCGAGAAGGTGGCGAACTAGGAATAATACCACCGAAGGAAGAAGGAACGAGACTCGATGACCCGATAATCCGGGGTTCCATCCCTTATTTGACAGAAGACATAATCCCTGGAAAAGATAGCATCGAGATATTCGGGCGCCATCGGCATGATACTGAGGCAAAAAAGGAAGAGAATCAGATAGAATGCAGGACTTACGGACAGACTTTTGATGAAAGAAGAGGATAGACATAAATCTTGGAAATTTTGAAAGATCAAGGGATTTAGAAAAAGACTTTCCAGGGTTTTTAAAGAAAATTTGACACAAAAGAGAAAAGAATGTAGGTAAAGGAAAATTATATACTTGGGGTTTTTGAAAATAAGAGGAAATTTTGAATAATATATCCAGGATTTTGAGAAGGTTTGATATATATAGGAGAATACAAGGAAACATCGCACAATCAGAGCTGCACAATCAAAGATGCACACACAGCACTCCCTAAAGGCTGACTCTAAATGCAATATTTGAAATGGCTTGTAGGACCTTAATCCTAACTCTATGGTTCAGATCTTCTGATTCCAATCAAGGTATGCCGATATACTCAAGCTGAAGCTCGAAGTACGTGGCATAGAAATAATTCTCCGGTTCTAAGGTAATGGCTTCCCAACATCCTTGAGCACCTACCGATATACCTCAGACTATGGCCCTTAGGTATGTGGCAGGGGGTGCGAACCCAAATAAGTGGTCCAGTTGTGAGGTTCTCTCCAGAACTATGGTTCAGTGAGACAGCCCAGCAACGTGAAGACCGGGACAATATAGGTAGGGATGTTTTCAAAAACATGATCAACATGCAGATAAAAACCAGAGAGTTCTAATGCAAATCCTAAAGAGATAGATTTAAAATGAATAGAAGCATACACTTGCATACATTGTTTGCATTCAATCCCTAGAATTGAGGAGAGTTGTATTTAAGACCTAAGTCTAATGTGAACATAGAATAATCTCCTCAATATGGTCCTACCAAACCATACTTAAATCCTATATGCAAATGATGTCAACTTTAGGACAGAGTCTAGGCTCCTAAGGTTTGCATGGAAATGAAGCTGACATAGAAGAATAAAAACTTAGAAAATATTAAAGCAAAGCAAAGGCATATTTCGACCAGACGAAGACGAGTCCCATCACGGTCGCCAAAATCTGTGATCATTGCAAAAATTTTCCTCTCGTAATATTCTCTCTCTTCCTTCTCTTTTCCTTTCCAAACTCTATTTCCTCCTTTTTGAAGGGAGAAAATAAAAGACAGAAAGAAAGAGAGAAGAGAAAAGAAAAAAAAAGAAAAGAAGAGAAGAGGAACTCTTTTGCGGAGTCTCACTTGACCTTGATTTGAAAATATTTAGAAAATTACTCGCCTCCGTTTTGAAAATATTTTGCGGGAAAATGGAGAGACGAGATTCGCTCATCGGTACGAGGTTCGACCGTTCCTAGCGCCTTTACCAGGGGTAATCGAACCAAGGATCGAATTTATGCCTTTTTGCTTTGCCTAAATATTATCTAAGAATTTATCCTAAGTCTAAATGCACAAAGAATCATACTTGTGCAATGCAAGGATGTATGCTCTTTTCGAAAAAAATGGTTTTGGAAATCTCCAAGTATTCTGAGATGAGCTTGATAATGGAGTGAAGAAGTGGTTTTTGAATGGTAGATTCTAACTTAGAATTCGAGATAGATCAGAGAAATTCTAAGTTTTTGAAATGATCAGAGTTGGGAAAATAAATCTTTGAATTTGGAAAGAATGATTTGGAGATGAGAGAAAAAGGAAAAGGAAGGAAACTTCAAAGTCAGAAGATGGACTTTGAACTTAGATTTAGGAGAAGAGATAAAATTTGAAATGGAATTGAACTTAAAATTCGAAATCACGATGGATTTGAGAAATCCAAATGGTATTTAAAAATAGAAATGGATTTAGGAAGTTCAGATGAGATCTGAAAATGGAATTGAATTTTGAAATCTAAAATTGGGAATGGAATTGGATTCTGAATCCTGAACAGAATTGGATCCAAGATCTGGAATCCAAGATGGGATTAGATTCTGAATCCTAAAATGGATTTTGGATCTTAAAATGAGTTTTAGGATCTGAAATCTGAGATCCAAGATAGAGTTGGACTCTGGATCCTAAGATAGATTTTGGATCTGAAGTCTGAGATCCAAAGTAGAATTGGGTTCTGGATCCTAAAATGGATTTGGATTTGAAGTCTGAGATCCAAAGTAGAATTGGGTTCTGGATCCTAAAATGGATTTGGATCCAAAGTCTGAGATCCAAGGTGAAGTTGGATTTTGGATCCAGAATCCTAAATGGGAATTGGATCCGAAACCTAGAATCCAATATGTAATTTGGATCTAACTTTGGATTTGGAATTTCAAAATTGTTTTTCAAAATTGGACTTGAATTTGGAGCTTGAATTTGGAATTTAGAAAATGAATCAAGAATCTCAAAGTTAAATTGAACTTTGGATTTGATTGGAGTTTTGAATATAAAATGAATTTGAAATTTCAAAGTTAAATTAAACTTTGAAGTCTGATTTGAATTGGAATTTTTGAATATAAAATGAATTTGAAATCTCGAATTTAAATTGGACTTTGAGATTGAAAATGAAAATAGAATTGAAAATGAAAATATGAATTGGATTTTACAAGAATTGAAGATTGATTGAAGAAGATTTTAACATCACTTGGATTTTGGAAAAGAATTTTGAAAATATGATGTTGTTCTATCTTAAATGATGAATGAATTTAAAGAATCTTGAAATTGGATTTTGAAAAGCTATTCCATTCTTTAAATGAATTAAAAATGAGATTGAAGATATAATACATCCCTGACTATGGTCATTGAATGTATTATATAATAACTACATTTAAATTCAAGTGAAGAATAAAATACATCTTTGGTGCTTTTATAGAATTTAAAATGAAATTAACTATCAATATACCTTGACTATGGCCATTGGTATATACATTAAGTTAATTTTAAATTAAACCCTGATAAAAGAGGAGAATATTTAAAGAAAACATGATAAATTTTGAAAAGGATCCAGTGTGGATCCAATGTTTATTTTGTAAAAGATAAAAATCTTAAGTTTTGTTTACATCCTGACTATGGCCATTGATGTAAATCATCAACTTAGGGTTAATTACCTCTTATGAAATGGTGCATGTGCCATTTGTGTTCCCATTCATGAGATCTTTGAGAAATGAGATAAAAATGACATGGAAGCAAGTGATTTATAACATTTATATGCTCATTCATTCTATCTAGTGCGGAAAATGTAAATTCTTATTAAGATCTAATTATTACAACACTTAAAATTGAAAATACAAATCCCCAAGTAATGACATTTTCCCACATATTTCCTGCAAAATCTTGAGTTAGCTATCAACACCTATATACATACGATCAAGAGTGATCGTCTATATTAGTGAAGAATATATACATGCAAATACCTAAATGAGGGAAATGAACATGGTTATGCCCAAATTCTAAGGGAAGGGCATACGAAAATGTCTTTATCTAAATGACTGTGAGGACACAGTCACCTAGATATAGGCCTAAACACACAAGACTCCAACCCAGTATGTATCCATAGGCAGTAGATATGTGTGATAGGTAATATGGGATATCTCATACCTATATGTACGCATGATAGATGATGGAGATAATGATATGGAGTGGAGATATAATGTGAAAAATACAATGCATTTTGTATATCTAGCAATGAGTGACTGCATCATTGAAGGACACAGTGGGATACACCATTGGTGGTGTGGTGAATGATACTATGGTGACTCAGTAGGGGTTGTGGTATGGGGTACATGTGCCGCGGTAATGAGAATGCAGCATAACCTAGATGAGACGGTGACTGTGTATATGAAGCCACAGCAGGGATGCTGTATATGATACTGGCTTGGATGCAAATGTAATGAAGAAGTCAATGATGCCTAAATGGACATGTAACAAGTGGTGACACCTAAATGAGGGTGTGAGCTAAACTGTAAATGCTGAATGAGTAAGGGTAAGTGTAAGTAGAGTGTAGCAAGTGTTAACAGATGGACCTCCATTAGTGTTTGAACTCCATATGTAAGCCAATGCCAAATCGACTTTGGCCTGTCTAAGTTACAATAGATGTCTAAAGCTCGATCTTACATGGCAAACTGATATTTTATTTATCAAATCAAGTGTTACAGAGATTGGATCAATGAGCAAGTGAATCAATAGATTAGGCAAGCAACCAATGGGCCAAATAAATGGATTAAGCAAATGAATTATATAAGCAGCAAGCAAAACTAAGTGAATGAACTGCAAAGGATCATAGGTGAATCGGTGAGGATGCTGTGAGAATAAGTAAAGAAAAAAAAAACATGGATATGAACACAAATTGCTGAAACTAGATTATAGAAATTATAACAAATCAGATGGAGCATCTAGAAAGCCAAGTTACTGGGGTTTCACTGTAACAGATAATCAGACTTCAGAAATTGTTGAGCACACCTGAAAGATAAGAAAAATGTGAGGAGATGCAGGAAGAATATATTGAAATGTTGTACCTGTAAAAAGGAGAATCAACTAAAATAAAATCTCATGAGATATGGACTAAAAAAAAATGAGAAGATGTAGAGACACATGATCCCCTCATATGTACAGGATCTTCTTACTGAGTTAGATTAATAATGCAAAAATCCAGATAGATCTGAGTGACAACATTGCTCAGGTGATGCTGCTGTCATATTCATACCAGCGATGCCGATTGGTGTAGGAGAAGCATTGATCACTCTCCTATTTCCAGATTTTCCCTTCTTCTCTCCCCTTTTTTTTTAGTGAGCTACTTGTGCTTTCCACAAGCTACATAAAACGGAGGTGTGTGTGTCGACTGTTGGTGGAGGATGCAACATTGAGGTAATGAATTGATAGTGTGACGATAAGTGACATTGAAGTGGAGATGACAGGGATGTGCAGTAATGACTTAGCCGTTATGTTATTAACACACCAGGGATCATATTGGCTGTGGGGTCACTGTGCTGTGAAAATACATGAAGTCACTGTGGACATTGTATTGTAAAGACACAAGGTCTTGTGGTAGGTGAGGAAGAAAACGTAACAGGTTGCAACATGCTATACAAGTGCCACAGACGTCAGTGAAAAGGTAAGTAGGAAGATGCAATGAGACGAGGGGCTGCAACAGGAGTTGCTCAAGCAATAGTACAGACATCATGAGCATTAGTATACTATATACAGGATACAAATAATGCTAAGTACACTAATATCAAATGCCAAGCATGTTACAATAATTGACACAGTAAGATCAAATGCAAATAAAACACTTAAGCTGAAGCTGTCAGTAGCAATATCATTTGCTAAATGTAAATATCACACAACTACTGCAACCAATGCCAATCGATGGAGATGACTTAAATATTCAGCGATTTGTTTTCCTGTGAATCAATTCCTGCAAATTGGCGTGACGATCAGTTAATATCAAAGTTTTAAACTGATTTATGTTCATCCATCCACCGTGCAATTTATTGACAAAGCACACTGCAGAGTGTAACAATTTTGTCTCACCTTTTGAGAAGTAGGATTTTCCTCTCGAGATTACTGAGTGATCTCAGAGCTCTTATACTGAAAAATAATCATGACGCAGGCAGATTCTCAAACCGTTCCTTATTTTAGCTGCCTCATTTTTAATGGTGGACTATACACAACATGTGACCAGTATATCCATTTATAATCACCCAGTGTTATCTGATATATGCCATACCCTCAGAGCCCAATACCTCTCAGATTGCACTAAACTCTGAATATCTGAGAGTTCACTGAAAATTTTGGGAAAAGCTACAGTGGCTACGAGTTTGCTGATAAGCCCTCCCACCTTCACGCAATGTAATACTTTATTTTCCCAAACCTCACTGGAGACTTATGGCAGATAGATTGCTTCTATGCCCATCACGCACATATCCATTCGATGAAGTGAACAACCAAACATGCGACAACACTAAGCATGCATACAGAATGTGATGATATACAGGTGAAATAAATTGCATACAATGGACTAAAAAATATGAACTGATTAGATGAGATAAGATGTGTATATATGCATAAAAGAAAACATGGCATATGATACAGAATATGGAATGTGAAATAATAATAAAACATGAGTGTAACGAAGATTAGCACAAATTTTCAGATCAAATTATACTGGCAACTTAGATACACCTAACATTATTTTTTTTTTACTTCTTGCGATGACTTGATCTCCATCATTCCTATCGGGTAGTTCCAACCACCAGGTGAGTCTCGACAACCAAATCTTGTAGAAGGAGGAGATCCGAAAACTGCTATGAACCATACTGTGGGCAATGTCTTGCCACATTTCGAACTATCGACATTGATGCCATCTAGATTGCATCTAGTGAAACTTAGGGCCATTGGATAGTGATTGTCAAATGGAATGTAAGATCTAATTGGCAAAGGTGCTAGGAAGAACTTATTAAAGAATTCCATGGTGCTTGTACCACACAATTTTTTTTAGCAAGACTCAAAGATGCGTCAAATGGGCTTTAGTTATAAATCATACAAGTTCTGAAGGGGGTGACTAGCTTCTTTAATGCTAATGAAACTTCAAATTGGAATGAAGTGATTTATGATGAAATCTAATGTAGATCTTCATAGCAGATCAATACAGTAAAAAAAAAAATGGAATCGCACTGGAGCTGTTAAACACCGTAACTTAAATGAGATTCTCCGATAAATCAGATGTAACCTTGATTTTCAGACCACCAGAACACGATAGTTGATGATAAGCATGGGGAACCATGAAACACTAACATTCAGTCGTCTCCAAATTGATTCAAACACTGTTTCTACGATGTAAAAGGAAAAGAAACAGAAATTTAATGATGACTATAAGGCTGTAGTGAATCAAAGCACGTGAATGCTCGAGAAAGTGAACGCAAATATATGCATAATGGAAAACTCAGTGAAATAAGAGAAGATAAAATGCCAATCGGGAATTAGAGAGAAACATGAGATTAGTACATGAACAAATGATTGAAACAAGAGCAGAGGATTGTGGATCAAAGGGCAATTAGAGAGAATGAAAAAAAAAAGTGAGTAGTAAAATAGTAAGTCAAACATCGAAAGAAATTGCCAATTGAAAGTCAGAAATCCGAAATAAGATATACGAAGGTTTGAAAACCATCTTTTAGAAAAAAGGAATGTTTCCATGCATTTGATTCCTTGAGAATCGTTGGGTTGGTAATCAAATGATTACCCTACCGACCGTTGGGAGTCATTATGCTCCAATGCCAAAGGAAACAGGGATAGAGGTTTTAAACCGAACGGAAATCAAATAATTGAAAATATAAAGTCCTTGACAAATAGAAGTCAAAATCGGAACAAAGAATCGTAATATAAACAAGGATTTGATATGTCGGAACACTGTGATCCCGTTGATTTTGCACGAGAGAGGTCGGTGTTGCTACAAACAAACCGAGGCACTCAGTGGTGCGTTAATAGGGGAAAATCAAAGGGAAAAACAAGGTGATGAAATGAAAGAGAAGAAACAAAAAAAATGCTATAAAGAGATATTTAGGGAAGGAGGCACTTACTGATTTCTCGCAGAGGAGGTGCTTTGGAAAGAATCATTCTGCAATGCCTTGCAGAAAAGGAACCCTCAGAAAAGGGGAAGGAGGCGGATGATGGATGTCTCTCAAAGAAGATCTGATTCCTTCTTTCCCCTCCTGTGCGTGCTCTTATAGGAAAGCAAACGAGGCTCGAGAAGGGTAAGGCCGTTGAGGATGAGCGGAGGAGGGAGAGATTCGGTTGGTGATAAAGGGTTGAGGAGAAGGTGAGGCGTGCGATGGACGGATGAGGAACGTGATGGGATTCCGTTGGTGATGAAGGGTGAGGAGAAAAAACCATGGATGATCGGAGGGAGGAGGAGATGCAATTGGGAAGCTTCTGGAGGATGATGGAGAGGTTGCACATGGGGTTTGCCGTGGAGGGTTCGGGCGAGAGAGGGAGAAGGGCAGAGAGAGAGGAGAGAAAATGTTCGGCCTCCGACCCTTTGCGAGAAAACCCTAAAAGAATTTTTTTACGGGGCCCTTCATACTTTTCATGCAATTTAAAGAGAAGGCTCCTTTACCAGGTTTTTCTAAAAAAAAAAGGTTTTTCTTAAAAAGGATATTTTTAGAAAGAGGTTTTCAAAAACCGATTTAGACATATTTTTTTCTTTTCTTTTGCATTTTCTATTTTTTTTTTTGGTATTTTTGAAATAAAACCTTAGAATTCACAAGAAAATGAGGATTTAAACTAAATTTTTTTGTATTTTTGGGAAATATTTACAAAAGAAGGTTTTCAAGGTTATTTTTGGGAAAATTTCTTCAGAAAATGGGTTTGGACCCAAGTTTTGAGAAAATATTCGAGCTTTAAACCTCGAATTGAGGAATATAACGCAATGGATCCAAATGGACACCGGACGAACTGTTTAAGCCTGTTAAAAGGTTATTTTAGTAATTTTGAGAATTTGATTTAAACATTGGACAACAAAGCTCAGATTTGGATCTTTTATCTAGATCCGGATCCGAAATTGAGTCAGATATGTAAAATGAATTTAATTTCAATAAAATTTGAGAAATAAAATAGAATTTAGATTTAAAAGTGACTCAATTACCCAGAAAATGAAGATAAAGGGAAAAAAGGGAATACTTATAAAATTTTGAAAAATTTGGGGTGTTCACAAAACCTTAGGAGCCTAGATTCTGTCCTAAGCTGACATAAAAGCATATAGGATTTAAGTATGGTTTGGTAGGACCATATTGAGGAGAACTATCCATGCTTACTTAGACTTAGGTCTGAAATACAACTCTCCTCAATTCTAGGGATTGAATGCAAACAATGTATGCAAGTGTATGCTTCTCTTCATTTAAATTCTATCTCTTTAGGACTTGCATTAAAGCTTTCTGGTTTATTGCATGTTGAGCATGTTTTCAAAAACATCCCTACCTATATTGTCCCGGTCTTCACGTTGCTGGGCTGTCTCACTGAACCGTAGTTTAAGAGAGAGCCTCACAACTGGACCACCTATTTGGGCTAGCGCCCCCTACCACGTACCTAAGGGCCTTAGTCCGAGGTATATCGATAGGTGCTGAAGGATGTTGGGAAGCCATTACCTTAGAACCGGAGAAATATTTCTATGCCATGTACTTCGAGCTTCGACTTTGGTATATCGGCGTACCTTGATGGGAATCAGATGATTTGAACCTTAGAGTTAGGATTAAGGTCCTACAAGCCATTTCAAATATTGCATTTAGAGTCAGCTTTTAGGGAATGACTGTTTGTGCATCATTGTTTGTATAGTTGTGATTATGTGATGTTTATTTACTTCTCGTATTTTCCTATATATTAACCTTTTTTCAAAATTCTGGGTATGTCATTCAAATTTTTCCTCCTTATTTTCAAACTTAGATATATATTTCCTTTGCCTTCATTCTTTTCTCTTTTATATCAAATTTCTCCAAAACCCTAGAAATCATTTTCCAAAATTCCTCGGTCTTTCAAAATTTCCAGGTTTGTATCTATTCTCATTTCTTCAAGAGTATATCCATAAGTCGTGCATTCTATCTGATTCTCTTCATTCTTCTTTGCCCCAGTATTATTCCAATGACGTCCAACTCCCTTGATACTATCTTTCCTCGAGATCATGTCTCCGGTCGGATAAGAGATGGACTCCCAGATCATCGGGTTATCCAGAGTCATTCCTTCTTCCCCCGGTGGTATTATTCTTGGTTCGCCACCTTCTCGCGTATGTTCCCAGGCCACTTGGATGACTGTGGATTGGAGATGGCATCGGCAGTAGGCAAACAGACCATCAATGGATGTCTGATTCAAGCTATGGCAGAGCGGTGAAATCCACGTACCTGCACATTTTGGTTTCCGTGGGGAGAGATGACTCTACTGATGGATGAGTTCAATGATATCATGGGATTGCCAGAACCAGCTGGTCAGCCAGATGATCCAGTCAAGCAGCAGTTTTTTATCAATATCAAAGGAGTAGATGTTTGAGAAGCTTCGGCCAGAACGACATGGAGCAAATCTTGGTCTCTCATTGAGATCAGCAGAGATAAGTTCATTGACCTATTTGGACTCTATCGCAAGTATAGAGCATACAATAAGGTTGATACTTTGTCTCGAGCAGCCAAAGACAGAATTCAAAATGTCATAGCCCTATGCACAGCAGGATTAGCGTTCTTTCAAGATGGCCAGAATTTTGTTGATGTTAGAGTTGCCCAACTCTTTCGAAGATGGGGAAGCAAATAGACCCGTCAGCTTTCAGTTTCCATGGCCGGCTTAGCTTTTCTTCACCGAGGCTTGGCCCGTTTTTCTTTTAAAGAGACCATTTTGGTAGAAGGATGCACCTATGCCCTGCAGTCGTGGTTCCTGCGACATGTTCCATCAAAGGCCAGTTCCTTCAGGTTCAACAACAAGAAGCCAAAGACAGCCATTCAGTGTCGAGCTTTGATCGAGAAACTGCATCAGAAGGAGATTGTTTGAGATTACTTTAACCGGCAAGAGTCAGTTCCTCGCTACACGTATGCACGATATAAGCGATACAGATTGCTGGGGCCATTCTTCTATGTCGACTATCAGCCCGAAAGGTGCCTCAGACAGTTTTCGCAGCGGCAGGTTCGAGCCAACACTCATTTTTCGGTGGGTAACATGCCAGAATTCAATCTGCAGTCGGATCAGTGGTCTGGGGCATACCATGCGGCCAAATACACTTGGGACTCTTTCATTTCTCTGTCTATATTCCCAGGACCCAATGTATCTTCTGAATATCGAGAGTGGTGGCAAATTGTCTGCCCGCCCTCTCTTTGTCTTTGAATTTATCATCAATAAAGTTTACTTTTGTTCTACTGAAAAGCTTTTTGGGCCAAATTTTATTCTTTTATTTGTTTTATAGCCTAAATGGTCATGATTCTTGTGACGATCTCATCCCTGGTAAATGGGACATTCCTCTTATTCCTCTTTAATATCTTTTATCATGGTTGACGACCTCGCCTAGGTAACAAGGCGCATCTTTCCGTCATCGTGAAAATGGTGACACAATTATCACAAGTCTTGTGATGACCTGATTCTGGGTAATGGGATAACCTCTTAAAATTGTTTACCAAAGCCCTTCATTCTTGCTTTTCTCAGAAAAATTTTGTTTTCAAAAGAGTTTCTTCTGCACTCTAACCACTCCTTTCTTCTGCAGGAAAACTTTGGCATCTCAAAATTGGTTCAGACAAGAACTGGCAAGCAAACTGTTCATCAGCACAGTGATAGTGAGATAGAAGAAATGAACTCTCCCAGATTGTCCAAAGAACATGGCTCAGAAAGGGAAGATGATGTTGATCCTGCCATGTACAGAGTATTTCAAAAAATGATGTCAAAGATGATGTCTGAGCAGGCTGGTGCTGGTCCAAAGAAAGCGTCATCCAAGAGCAGAATAAAGAGAAAACCCATAAAAAGGCATGTCAGGATCAGTAAACAAAAAATCCAGCGTGACAGCAACTCTGAGGACTCGGAATCAGCAGAGGAGGGTTCTAAAGAAGAAGAGCAGTTGATGTTCATTCTGAAACATCTGCGGCAGTCTAAGAGGGCGGTTGAAGCGCCTGTATCAGTGAACAAACCTAAGTATGGCCCCCCCGCAGAAGATCCAATCCAAGCGCTGACCAAGATAGTCAAGGATCTGCAAATCCGAGACAAAGGAAAGAAATTATATACCAGGCAAGACTTCTACCTCGGATTGGAAGGGGATAATAATCTAGAGAACCTCCCCAAGAAGTTCAATAAGTTTGATGGATCCGGTGATCCCAAGGATCATCTTGCAATGTTTTTCGCAGAATGTGCCAGGTTCATTGAAGATAACCGTGCTCTTTTCCTCTGTTTTCCTCGCAGTTTGAAAGGTATAGCTGCTAAATGGTATGCAGAGCATGTCAACCACATTGAGTTGCGACATTTCTACAAGGTTGTTAACATGTTCATTGAGCGATTTCTGTTCAACATAGAAGCTCTGCCCATGCTCAATCATTTGTACAACCTCAAGCAAGAAGGCAATGAGAAGGCCAGAGATTTCATCCGTAAATAGAGAAGTATTTGCAACAAAATGAGGAATCCCATCTCCGAGGAACATGCCCTCCAGATTATCCTCAATAACTACTCGCAACCTTTGAGAAGCCTCATTTCCACATACCCATCCAAGTCATTTATTGAATTAACAGAGCAAGCAGAATGACTCGAAATGAGAATAGAGAATGGGGTGTATGAGGGCATTACTCTGGACAAGAATGCTCGGGATCAAAAGAAAAAGGCACATGTCACTTGCTCAGCCGATACCCCAGGCAACAGTCATGGCAGTGGCAACAAGAACAACAATAACAGTGGCACAAAACCTGATCAGAACAGAGGACGGAAAGGAAAGTTTTTCAAGAGCAGTGGCAGGCCTCTTACAAGCAGTTCCCAATAAAAAGGGGATCTCCAAGAAAAACCCAAGCACATCAATTGGAGTAGGGATCGTGAATTCACTCTTTTGGATCAACCTCTAGAGAAAGTCCTAGAATATCTGTTGTCCCAAGGGATGGTTAAGCTCCCTAAAATCGCAGATCCACCAGTGATCATGGGAAGATTCAAAGAGCAATTCTGCAAGTTCCACAGGGCAATGGGGCATGATACAGAATATTGCTTCGTCCTTAAGCACTTGATCCAAGATTGTATTGACAAGAACATCCTCATAGAAGATGAAGAGGAAGGAAAGATGGAAATCTTGTCAGCTCCATTCCTAAATCATTCTGCAGCAGCCATCTCAGAATGCTCATTTTTACCACAAGGCCATATATGTCCATGCTCCAATGAGGACATAAGTCTCCAACATCAGGTCATGGTCCTGCATCGAGACCAGCCTACTCCCAAAAAAATGAACATCATCTCCATCATGAGTCAGAGGAACTCGTCAGCTAAGGACAAAAGGGTCTCTGGCTTCCCCAAGAAATTCATCAAAAACAAGTCCCTGCAGAAGAAGCAGAAACCTCTAAGGTAGCTGAAGAGCGAGCCAATCTGTTGCAGAAGCCAATCACAACGCTCTCCAATGTTTCAATCTTGGAGCTGACTCAGGATTCTTCAAAATATCAAGAGGTGTTAGATGATCTATTAAGAAAGATCAAGGTAAAGCCAGGCACCACGCCAGAAGATATGGCACAAATTGTAAATCAGGAGATGACTAATGCGCCTATCACCTTTTCTGATGAGGACTTGCCAAAACCTCATTCTTTTCACAACAATGCGTTGCATATCGTGGTGAGGACTAGGGGCATGACTGTCCCACATGTGCTTGTTCATGGAGGCAGTAACCTCAATATTTGTCCAGAGATGACAGCGAAAGCCTTGGGATTAAAAGAGGAAGAATACGTGCCTGATTCAATCACAATCTACAGTTTCGATAACCATGGGCAGACTGCCAAGGGCAAGGTCTTTCTATAAATTTTCATCAACTACTTAGTACATACAGTTTTATTCTATGTTGTCAATGTGCCACCCAACCTACAATCTTTTGTTGGGACGAACGTGGATCCATAATGCCAATGTTGTTCCATCGACCTTCCACCAATGCATAAAATGGTCTTAGGGGGGGATGATCACCACAATTCTGGGAGAAGATCCCAAAGAAAGACTGTCACAGCCTATGATCCCCCATCCAACATTTACAGCTTACATTCCCAGCATCCGAGAAAGTGATGAGATCAACCTTAGCGAAAGTTTAGAGATGCTGAAGCTGAAGGATGTTCAGACAGAGGAAAATGTTGCAGCAATGGTCCAATGGCAAGGACCCGATTTCTTCAAGCTAGGAGGGCGTATTGATTGTGCTTCCTTCAAAGATCATCCCTTGTACCCTCAGTTTTCCAAAGCTAAAAGGGGATTTGATCTGCTGATAAAGCACGAGTACCAGCCATTCCGAGGCATGGGAAAGAATGAAGACGACATAGTGGAGTCGATAATTCTTGCTCGACATTCAGCAAGTTCAGGGTTGGGGTTCACCGGCCAAGTTTTCAGCGAAGGCACCGTATTTATCAAAGGAACCAAATGAAGAGGATAATGCCTTAGTTTTCCTGCTTTCTGCTTTTGTTTTTCAGTCGGTCTTGTAGGGACAACATAGTCTCCATCTTTGCGTCATTTGTCAGTTTTTTTAAATATTTTATTCTCAATCAATGAAAACTTGATCTTCTCTTCATATTTGGGCATCTATTATTCTTGCTTATATTTTGTCTGTGCCATTGTTCTTTGCTTTTGTACAAAAAGTTCATTTTGGACTTGTACTTTCTCTTGAAAACCTTCTTGGCATTTTCAGAAGATCATTGAAACATAGCTTCTGAATCGATGAAGAAGTTCATTATCAATCCCAAATTCTCCCAAAAGAAATAAAAACTGGCAAGAATTCATAAAATAAAGGTCAGAGCAGAGGTCGGACAGGAAACAGAGTAGACCGAAGAGCTAGCAGAGTTTGATTCAACTATTCAAGAATTGTCAGAATTTGCTCACATTCAAAAGCAGGATGAACCATCATCTTTGGTTCAAGATCCAATTGAAGATATCAACATTGGTTCGGAAGATGATCCGAGAATCCTCAAAATCGGTTCGGATCTAAATGCAGATAAAAAAGCAAGACTCATCCAGTTCCTTAAGCAGCATCAAGAAGTATTTGCCTGGACTTATGAAGATATGCCAGGATTAGATCCCAAGCTGGTTGAGCATCGACTCAAGTTGAAACCAGATTCCAAACCAATCAAGCAAAAACTGAGGAAATTGGACCCTCGAGTTGAGCAACAAGTTAAGGAAGAACTTGAAGATTTGTTAAAAGCAGGCTTCATCCGAGCCATTGATTATCTGGATTGGTTGGCAAATATCATAGCAGTTCCTAAAAAGAATGTCAAAGTTCAGATTTGCATTGATTTCAGGGATCTCAATAAGGCTACCCCGAAGGATGATTATCCACTTCCCAATATTGATCTTATGATTGATAGCACAACAAGTCATGCCATATTTTTCTTTATGGACAGATATTCAGGCTATAATCAAATCAAGTTGGCCGCTCGTGATCAGTCAAAAACTTCTTTTACCACACTATGGGGAACCTTCTGTTATACAGTCGTGTCGTTTGGGCTAAAAAACGCCGGGGCAACCTATCAGAGGGCGATGGCCGTTATTTTTCATGATCAGATGCATAAGAATATGGATGCCTATGTAGATGACATTTTGGTCAAATTTAAAGAAGAAGCGGATCACCTCGATGCTCTTGGTCAAGTCTTTGAGAGACTCATTCTCTACAAGTTGAGACTTAAACAGAAATGCGTTTTTGGAGTAGAGTCTGGCAAATTGCTCGATTTCATAATCAGCAAAAGAGGAATAGAGGTGGACCCTGCTAAAGCAAAAGCAATCATTGATATGCCACCTCCAACTAATCTCAGGGAACTACGAAGCCTTCAAGGGCGTATTTAGTCTATTCGACGTTTCATCTCCAATGTGGCCATGAGATGTGAACCCTTTAATCATTTGCTAAGAAAAGGAGTAAAATTTAAATGAAGATCGGAATGTCAACTCTCGTTTGAGTGTATCAAGCAGTATCTCCTTAATCCACCAGTTTTGAAGCCGCCAAAATTAGGGAAGCCTCTCATATTATACATCTCTGTCAATCAAAATGTCTGTGGTGGATTCCTTGCACAGTATGAAGAAGGCAACCTAATAGAGCATGCCATATACTATGTGAGCAAAACTTTCATTGATTATGAAAAGAAGTATTCTCAGATGGAGAAGACTTGTCTAGCTCTGGTTTGGATGTGCCAGAAATTAAGACATTACTTGTTGGCATCTGAAATCAAATTCCTATTAAAGCTTAATCCTCTCAGATACATTCTTGAGCAACCATTTCTCACTGGACGGATTGCGAAATGACAAGTCCTTCTAATGCAATATGACTTAGAGTATGTTTCTCAAAAGTCAATCAAAAGCCAAGTTATCGCAGATCAGTTGGCTGACTTTCCTCTGACGGAAGAAATTAAAACAGAAGATGATTTTCCTGATGAGCACATCTACAATGTCCAACAAGCTCCAGTTTGGAACCTATTCTTCGATGGCTCTAAAAATATGTCTGGCATAGGGATTGGAATCTAGTTAATCACTCCAAAAAAAAAGATCCCTTATTCTCTCAAGCTTGGTTTTCAATGTACTCATAATATGGCTGAGTATGAAGCTCTAATACAAGGCCTCAAAGTTCTGCAAAGTTTCAATGTCAAGAGAGTGCATGCCTTTGGCGATTCGTTACTTGTCGTCAATCAAGTTAACACTGAGTGGTAGGTGAAAGATTCAAAATTGATCCCCTATCAAAAGATCGTCCTAGCTCTGGCAGACAACTTCCAAGAATTTCAGCTCAATCACATCAGGAGGGAGCACAATCAAATAGCAGATGGCTTAGCCAGCCTGGGCTCCATTTTATCCTTTAAAGGCAGTAAATCATGTCGTTTTTTCAAAGTTGTTAGACTTGAGCAACCTTTTCAACCATGCAAGTAAACCAGGTCAATCAGAAGGAAAAGCCTTGGTATCAAGATATCAAAAATTTTATTAAAACTGGCGAATTTCCACCAGAAATGCCAAAAAGAGAGCAACATGCAATTCAACGCATGTCTGCTCATTATTTCATCTTTGCCAATATTCTCTACCGTCGTGGGTTCAGTTCTGAGTATGCCAGGTGCTTAGACAAAGAGAAAGCTATGGAAATTATCCAAGAGGCACATGAGGGGATTTGTGGTGGCCATGTTGGCTATCAAAGTCTCGTCAAACAGATCATCTGAGCAGGGTACTACTGGAAAACCATGCAACAAGAATGCCATTGATTTGTGAAGAAGTGGGTCAAGTGCCAAATGCATGGACCTTCCATTCATGCGCCAGCCGCATATCTACAATCAGTTGTTTCTCCTTGGCCATTTTCTATGTGGGCTTTTGACGTCGTAGGCCCAATTACTCCCTCTGCTTCCAATGGCCACAAGTATTTTCTGGCTGCTACAGAGTATTTCACCAAATGGGTTGAAGTTGTTACTCTGTGCACAGTAGAAGACCGCCATGTGGTTTCTTTCATTCTGTTATCATCGCAAAATTTTACTTTTTGTGAGTCAAACTGACCTTTAAAAAAAGTTTTTGAAAATAACTCGCCTCCGTTTTAAAATGCGGGAAAATTCCGTAGAATGGGACTCGCCTGTCGGTACGAGGTTCGACCGTTCCTGCCACCTTTAATAGGGGTAATCAAACCAAGGATCAATCTACTGCTCTGCTCTATTCAACTTGTCTAAATCATATTCTAATTTCTAAATGCACAAAGAATCAGGCATGTGCTATGAATTTCTAAAAATGCACATTTGAAAACATGATGCTTGCTTTGAATAACTGAAACACTTAGAATAGATATCACATGGAAAATCGTGAATTGGGATTTGAAATGTACTTCTGAGAAAAGTAAAAATCGATTTCTGAAGAAATGTAAGGATTTTGTGAAAATCGATTTTGAGAAATATGAAATAACTTTGAAAAACTTGATTTCTTTGAATTCAAACTTTGAAATTGAAAATATAACTTAGAAAAATCGAATTTGGAACTTGGGAAATACTTGAAATATCATTGGCAAATCAATATTTTGAGAAAATCGATTTTTGAATAAGACTTAGAAAAATTTGAGAAAAGGAACTTCTTTGAATTGAGATTTGAATTGGAATTGGCAAATGCATGAAATGAATGAATATGGGTTTGAGGAATTGAGAAATACTTTTTGTATTTTGGAGAAATGCAGTGCATTTTTGAAGTTAGCCTAAGAGTGTAGGCTGAATGTGGCTAATGTGAAGATCATAAATCTAGGTATCATTCGTATTCTGACTATGGCCATAAATACAAATTCCACCAAGTTTATAAACTTCATAAAAGCTAGTGCATGTGCCATTCGTATAGACCATAATGAGTTTGAATATGCATGAATCATCATCCATCACACATTAACATTATTTAAAAAATAAACTATATGCAATGCTGCCTAAGCTAAGCAGGAAATGGAAATTCTTATTCCAAAGTTTAATTTAGTTTACATCACTATTGAAATTTAAATACATGAAAAATAAAGTCTTCAATGTACCTGCAAAACTAGAAAACTTTGTTAGTGATGATATGTTGGCTTTTCTAGATTTATCCAGTAATATCTAGAAATTACTGGATTTTGTTAGATATAAGCCTTTTTCATGATTCCCTTAAATAAAAATTGATAAAATATGAAATAAAATTGAATAAATAAGGAAGATAAGATATGAGATTTCTAAATTGGGGTCAAAATGACCAAAATACCCCTAATAACAAGACTATGGCCTTGAAATTAGGGTTTTAGAAAGATATTTGGTAAAATGCATGTTTTGAAATTCAAATGAGAATAAATCAAACTAAATATGCTATGGCATGATTAAAAATATGAAAATTAGGGTTAGGGATTTCGAAATTTAGGTCAAATAACCAAATTGCCCCCGATAGCAAGACTATGGCCATGAAATCAGGGTTTTTAGAAAATATTTTGGAAAAACTTAGGTTTTATGCACTAAATGAAATCAAATGAGCATCAAATTAAACCTAAAGAATCCTAATATGATTATGAATATGATTAAACCCTAAAAATATATGCTTATACACCAAAATCCAAGAATATCACAAATTTTGTGATTTTTGCAATGTTTTGGAATTCTTCGGGTGCCCTGTTTTGCAATTTGCTTAATTCAGCCATCAATCAGATTCCAAAATTCATCCAATTTGGTACCTACACTTGTTATAACCTTAATTTTGAATTAGAATTATAAAAATATTTTTTTGACATTAAATTAACCCGAAAATTGCATCAAACCCTAAAAATATGCTATTTTTGACCTAGTTCACCAACCAGTCTCAGTCCAAGACCCGAACCAGGAGTCAAACCTCCATGGAAATCTATGAAATTTTACAGAGAACAAACAGATAGGAATACAGAACTTTTCTTTTTTACAGATATGAAAAATCCTTTAAAACCAGCGAGATCCCTATCCGACAATCCGGACTTGAATATATTGATTTTAACCTTGGTCCAAACTGATACTTTCAATTGAAAATTCCAGGATAAAAAGAAGTACTCATTCAAAATATCTGAGATTGTAACAGTGAACAGCTGACAAGAAAATAATAATACTCACTTTTTAGAGATCATGAATCGTATCTGTAGCTTGGGATTTATAAACAACACAAGTCTGATTAGGGTTTTGGAAAACCCTAACGAGTTTTAAATTGAAAATCAGAGTCTCTGACAGAGGAAAAATACTAAACAGTAATAAAAAATTCTGAAAATTTCACAGTAGCTAGATCTAACCAATATGAATCCATGGCATTTTACAGATCTAAAATCAGATATAAGATGAGAAAAATATCATAACAGCAAGTTACCCTTTTGATTTTAACAATGATTTTAAAGTTTTAAAAACCCGATTTGATGTTCGATTTTTCTGACAGGGTTCCCGAATCCCAAAACCTCTAATTGTTTTACAGTAGTTCAATTACATATGCATGTATCACATATAAAAAAATCAGACATTAACAGCAAGTATTTCAATCCGAAATAGTATGATCTTGACTGTTCTAAACTAAAAACACCCAGAAATCTAATAAAATCTAATAAAACATGCATTAACTAATAAAAACAATAAAACAAACCAAAAAACAGTAAATAAAAATTATTTATATGCTAAAAAACGTAAAATAGACATGAATAAACAGAGAAATAAATAAAAATTTGGGAACCAATGACTGGAATTTAATATTACCTTTAAAAGCATGGATTTAACCCATTAAAAGGGTAAATCACATGTTTTATTGGTTAATAATGCAAAAGATAATGCTAAAATCGATTCTAATGGATTAGAATCCCTGTAAACACCATGAAACAGAGTTAGATCACTTTCTTGAACCTCTCTTGAGGTTCTTGGACTTGAATCCATGGTTTAATCCATGAAGGGGATGGCACCAATGGCTAAAATTGATTTAAAACATGAAAAAGTATTGAATAAAACTAAAAAAATATTAAAAATATTACCTTGGTGCTTGCAGCTGCAATGGAGGAAGGTGGATATGCTGGAGAGGAGAGAGAACCCACGAAAATTTGAGAGAGAAAAGACCCCCCTTTGACCCCCTTTAAGTCCCGTATTTATAGATTTTCAAAAAGTCACTTAATTAGGGTTAATTAAGAGGTTTTTCATTTTTTCAGGACTCTTTCTAATAAATCCACTAAAGGCAACGATTTTTTGTGGTTTTCTAACCCTAAATGAACTCTAATTAAACTCTAATTAATACCTAATTAAACCCTAAAAAGTCCAAATGTGACACCACCTAGTATGGACCCACATTTGGTTTTTAAAACCTGAATTTAAAACCTTTAAAAACCAATGGTTTAAAAGTTAAATAAAATGGATTTTTAAAATTGATTTTGACTCCTCTAAACCCCTAACCTAACTAGGACAATGGCTAACTCTAGTCTAGCCCTGACTTACTCGAATATGGCGCCACCCCGAGTGGGCCCTACTTGAGTTTTTCAAAAAGCGATTTTAAAACTTGAAATTGAAAGCATTTTCAAAAGGATTTTCGAAAGCAATCTTGAAATTAAAAGTTTTGAAATTGCATAGGGTTCTAACTGGGTTAGAACTTCTCTAGACATGGTGCCAACTGAGTGGACCCACATCGAGTTTTGAAGAATTTTGAAATAAACACTGAAAATGGTTTTGAAAAGGGGTTAAAATCAGTATTTGAAATTCAAGATTTTTGAAAATAGAGTCTCAAGCGAACTGGACTCTGGGCTAGAGTCCTGGATTTTTAGGACTCTGTGATTTTGGTTTTTAAAAGCCAAATAAAGAAATTTTTGGAAAGATTTCATCGAAAATGGTGAAACAAGTCAGAAAATACAGTCAGGGTTAGACTCCTAACTCGATCAGAACTCTAAATTAGAGTCCTGGATTAACTGGACTCTACAAAATGACCTAAATTTTGAAAATAAATGGAAATAAATGAAAATAGAAATAAAAACAGACTCTAGAACAAACTCCTGACTGGATTAGAACTCTGGGACAGAGTCCTGATTAGACTGAAACTCTAGATTTTTTTGGTATTTTCTGAAAAACAGTTGAAAGAACTTGTCAAAACAGTGAAAACAATAACGAATATTGGAATAAAACAAAGTTCTGATTCAATTAAGACTCTGAGGACAGAGTCTTGATTGAACTTGGACTCTCAGATTTTTGGATTTTCTGAGAAAACAAATAAGAGAATTTTGAAAAACAGTTAAAAACAGGATGAAATTGAATTTTGGTTCAGAGTCCTGATTTGATTAGGACTCTAAGAAAGAGTTCTGATTCGATCAGAACTCTAAGCATTTTGGTTTTCTGGTAGGCAAATGATGAAATTTGGGCAAAGCTTTTGAAAACCAGTGAAAATGAAGCGAGAACATCAATTTTGGATAGAGTCCTACTTCGATCAGGACTCTGGGGTAGAGTCCTGATTTGATCAGGACTCTGAGATAAAATCTCAGAATTTTGAAATTCTTTGATAAAAGTGTAATAGTTTTGGTAGATTGAAAGATTTCTGAAAGATTCTCTCAAAATTGAAATCAGGATCAGAGTCCTGATCCAACTAGGACTCTCTGAACAAAGTCCTGTTTTAACTGAAACTCTAAGTTTCTGACTCATTTTGAAATATTTTGAAGGATTTGATTGAGAATGGATAAAAATAGCTGTAAAAGATTAGAGTCCCAATCCAATTGAAACTCTGAAGAAGAGTCCTGATCCGACTGGACTCTTGAATAAGAGTCCTGATCCAACTAGGACTCTGAAATTTTGGCCAAAACAGCAAATTTTGAAAGGTTTTCTTCAAAGACAGGTAAAAAGGTAGTGAAAAGTAGAGTTTTGATCCGACTAAGACTCTGGAAAAAGAGTCCTGATCCAACTAGGACTCTAAGATTTTTCAGATTTTTAATAAGTGAAGGAATCCAGAAGCGACACCACCTAAATGGGCCTCATCTGAGAATTAAAATCAATTGAAATTGAGTTTGAAATGAATCCAGATCGTTTTCTAAGAAAGTATTTCAAAATATAAGGTCCCGGGGGTTGGAAAATGACAAAATGTTGAATAAAAACCCAGGTTTTAAAATTGTTTTTGAAAGAAAAGTTTTAAAAACCCGAATTTGGATTGAATATTTTAAAAACAGGAGTGCTGGATCTCGAAAATGAGATGGGATGACATGCAATGCTATGCGATGCAATGAAATGGTATACCGAATGCATGCAATGATATGCAATGACACATGAAATGTAAGTACTAGATGAGGGTGAAAATTTGGGGTGTTTACAGATGCCCCTCTTTGCTACTAAGCCGGTTGTAAGCCGAGCTTAGTGGCAAAGAAAACACACCAAATTTGGATTATAAAAATGCCCCAGTTCGATGAATCTAACTGGGTATGAAAGAATTAGTTCAAGTGATGATGGTAGATATAGCATAAAGAATAAAGAAGAAGATTCACCTCATCGAAATGAGGCTCAGGCTTAGCCCTTAACCTGGATGGGACGACAAATGAAATACCTCATCAGAATGAGGCTCAGGTTTAACCCCTTGACCTGAAAGGGGACGATACCTCGTGAAAAAACGAGGCTCAGGCTTAACCCTTAACCTGAAGGGGGACGATACCTCATGGAAAAACGAGGCTCAGGCTTAACCCTTAACCTGAAAGGGGACGATACCTCGTGGAAAAACGAGGCTCAGGCTTAACCCTTAACCTGAAAGGGGATGATACCTCGTGGAAAAACGAGGCTCAGACTTAACCCTTAACCTGAAAGGGGACGATACCTCGTGGAAAAATGAGGCTCAGGCTTAACCCTTAACCTGAAAGGGGACGATATACGGAGTCCTCGAATGAAGAAACCATGATGGGACCTTCGAATTTTGCAAAATAAATCCGAGAGGGGTTTGCAAAAGGAAGAAAGGGGGTTCCCTAAAGCTTGAAAAGGGATTGATCTTGGACGTCTCATCGCTGAGACTGAATGGCTTTTAAGATAGATGACCTTTTTGCAAAAAAATCAGGTTTAACCCTTAATCTGAACGGGAACTGTCTATGGTGGGACAGTGGGGAGCATAGGGAAGTGTGCGAATCTGAGAGCCCAGGCATTCAGATTAAAACAAGAAGGGAAGGAGCTTGGACAACTCCCATCATCCGATCCTAAAAGGGATGACAACAACGCCTGGATACATCAAAATAAACATCAAGTTCTCACTTCATGTCAGGATAACTTGAAAAGATTGCCAATAAGATAAAAAAAAAATATAGTTAATTCAAGAATGATAAGCATATATATGAAAAATATTCCCTCTTGTCTACCTGAAGTATTACCTCCGACTGGGCTTAACCCCGTAGAATCAAGATTCGAATTCAACTATCATTGCCTTTGACTTTCTCTCAAGGAAGCTATCAATTTCCTTGATATGGGCGGAAAAGAATATATTCTTGATATTGCGAGAGCTATTGGTGTAAGACCCGCAATTTTTCAGAAAATATCTGAATAAAATTCATGAGGCATTTACCGCTAAATATGGCATTTTTCTCAGAACGCGAAACAAATCTATTCCTGCGAGCCAGTTACACTTAGTATATTCGTCGAAACACGAATATATGCTCAAACACTCTGGAAGTCATAACTTCCTATCTCAACAAAATCAAAGGATTCCTGCGAGCCAACTTTCTTAGTGGCATCAATACGAAGATAATGGCATACTCAGAATTTTTCGGAAAAAAATCGCCGAAAACCCGAAATTCTTGTGGGACCCACGGAAATATGGGTGGGACCCACAGAAATATTTCTCAGAAAATATTCTAGAAGATTCTAGAATATTCCAGCACCTTCCAGCTCCTTCCAGCACCTTCCATGGAAGGGATTTCTGAAAAGCCAAGGGGTATAAGGGTAAAAGTGAAACTTGGGGCCCAAGTTTCACTTCCTATAAATAGAGGAGCCCCCCTCTCTCTAAAAATCGCCAACCCCTCTCTCTCTCCTCCTTTTTCCAAACCTCCCCTACCTAGCCTAGCCCACCTGACCTGGTCTGAGCCTGCCTGACTTAGCCTGAGCCTGCTTGACCTGGTCTGAGCCTGCCTGACCTGGTCCTAATCCACCTGACCTAGGTCTGAACCTACTTGACCTAAGTCTGAACCCAGTTGACTTGACCTGAACCTGGTTTGGTTCAAAGTCAAAGTCCTTTTTCGTTCGAAGTTCGAAGTTGATCCTTTTTCGAAGTCGAGCCTCGTTCGAAGCGTTTGAAGCAACCGGAGTCGTTTCTTCCGCAATTTGAAGTAAGTTCGCTTCATTAAACCATCTCTCTCAAGTATTTGATTGTTTGTATATAGCATATACTTTCTGAAATAGTATCTTGCTTTATTTCTTGGTTGAGCCCTCTAGGACGCTTCGGTGTTCACGCGCTCGCCTCGTAACTATCGTCGGATATATATGTTCGAATACGCAGTATATGCGTTCTTCAAAAGAGTATCTCACCCTAGTTCTTGGTTGAGCCCTCTAGGACACTTCGGTGTTCACTCGCTCGCCTCGTAACTATCGTTGGATACAGATCTAGGTGTATATCTGTTGATTCTGCCGACGCGTCTTATATCGCACAGCCTATGTAATTTACCTTTGCCGTCGCGTCGTATGATGCCAAGGCTCCCTGCTTTCTGTACTTCCGATTATGCATTTACTTACGCCGTCGCGTCGAACGATGCCAAGGCTTCTGCTTTCTGCAATGTATTTACTTACGCTGTCGCGTCGAACCATGCCAAGGCTCCTGTTTTGTTATATATGTAGAATATTTCGTTCAGTTACACACCCTGAACAATAGTATATGCATTTTCTTTACGCCGCCGCTGTATAAAGCACAGGCTTCTGCTTATACTACATATATGGCGCGTAAGTGAGCGTTCAAATGGAGATCAACTCCAAAATCGCCCATGCGATTCCCTTACCGCTCCTCGTGCAAGATTCTGCTTGACGAATGAAGCCCCATTTGGAAAGACTTCGCCTTTTGGCAAAATGCTCTTTACGTAAAGACTAAATCAATTACGTATGGCCTGGCTATGGCCCAAGGTTCCTACAACCTTGATGAATGCAAAGTTCGCACAACGGTGCACATCCATTTCCCGAGTTAAGCGTAGCGATTTCCCACCAAAGAGGGGAGATGCCGCTGAAATGGATAAAAGAAAACGCACGCTTTCTCCGTTAAAGAGAGGAAGTGCTGCTGAAATTCCTGAAGGAGCTAAGAATGGCTCAGAAAGAACGTAGCAGAAGTGCTACCCAGTTATGAAACGCCTTCCACGATGTAGAAAGGTTCGTCGCACCACTGCCGGTAGAGCAAAGAAGGTGTTGACAGAATGGTTGGCAGAAGAGCTGCCAGAACCAGTTAAGTGGCACAATGATGTCCTTTGTTGAAACGATGTTAGAATGACTCGTCTCCCTGGCACCTGCAAGGGCACCATACTTGTAAGAGCCGTTGCGCCAAAGTAGTGGTAGCACCTTGACGAGGTCCTGAGCTCGTTGTGTAAAAATATGCCGAGTAGCCGATCCGTAGAGATCGAGTCATGTGCATGCTCATTAAGAATTATCAAACAACCAGACTCATAAGGGCCGCTGAGCCGGAGTGTGTTGTTTCCACCGAAAGAGGTGAAGTGCTCGTCAAGGCCGAAGTGCCGAGAGCAGAGTTAAGCATGCATATGAATAAAACCTTTGTTCCACGGTGAAAACCGTGTGGTTGATTGGGGTCGGGTACATACTTCTCAAAGGCTGCCCTATAGGCATGCAATGTTTGTCAATTAATTGTACGACCGGCAGGCCCCTTTCAGAATTTCTCACCGAGGAAGACGGTGATGGCGCAGCCTTGAGTGACATATATTTCACCCGAACCTGATAGAGTTCATTGATGGCCTTCGTCACTCAGAGGTATGGAGGTCATGGTTATCCTTAAATATCTAAGGATTGAACCCAACTACTGCAGTAGCAGAATGCATTCGGATACCTAGTAAGGATCTCTTCCGGTATGCTGTACCATCCTACTAGGGGGATGGGGTCAACCGGCCTCTGGGGTATCTAAAATACATAGAATAATCAACCCCCAGATCGTCGCGTTGTCGTCCAGATATGAGTCCCCTAAGCCCAGGGGGAGGTGCAATTATCGAAACAAAGCATTAGCTTAGGTACAACGCTACTTTGAATGTATGAGTGGATGACGTTGTTGAGTCAGTCCTGCATAACCTTTGTGAAGGTGTCATGGTCGGTATACTACTGTACCGATTGGGAAAGAACCCCATTGATATCCGTACGACTAAGTGACTTCTGGAGAGCTGTCCTTAGATTCGTAGGATACGGATGTGCCAAGCATAAAGGCTTGAGCTAGACATCCATTCGTGACTCTGAGGAGGTCAAGGCTAAGTCGTAGAGACTTAAGCGGTTATTCTAACTCACAGCCCTGAAGAGGCTTATGTGAAGTCATGAAGACTTGCGTGGATGTTTAACTCATAGCCCTGATGAGGCTTTTGCGATATACGCTAAGTCATGGAGGCTTGAGCGTCGTATTACAAACTGCGACCCTGAGTGGTCTATGCATTTACTTGAGTTGAATAGATAGGTGTTTGCCTACTTACCACACCATCAGTGGTTCTGACCCCGTTTAATAGGGATTTCAGGTGTTAGACCTGCGTGGCGATATGCGGAGCAAGGCGGCATCGAGTTCCAGGGTTTCTCTAGACAGAGTTGTACTGCTTCCTTTTATTGAACCTATACTGCTTTTCTAAGCAGTGATGTTGTAATAAACATGTGGTTTTCGATAAGATGGAACACTTTGGTGGTGAATGAGTTGCTTGGCCACATACCTGCAACGTGCTCGGAGTTTTCTAAAACCGACGACTCATTATCGTCTGATTCCGCTACTAAAAGCATTTGTAAGTTCCGCTGCAAAGAAAAAAAAAAAGAAATTCATAAAAATTGTAACTTAGCTTTGTTTTGGAAATCCGGGGCGTTACAGAATTGGTATCAAAGCTTGAGTCTAAGAAACCTGGTTCGAGATCCGTCTTGTCCACCATATCGCACTGTAAGTATATTTTATACTTCTTGTTCTGATTTGGGTGCATCTTTGTATAGATGGCAACTCACGACTCCCAAGGATACTGCTATCATTGCGGAATCATGCGCAACGAGTGGGTATGCCCATATGAAGTCCAAGACTGCCAGTATTGTGGCGAAGAAGGGCATTCTGCCAACAAATGCCAAATGAAGCATACCGCCGATATGGGTCGGCGGGGATCGCTTGGTCTTAGGGATGAGACATCGCGTGTTAGTGGGCCACATTACTCCAATAGAGGGAGTAGCCGTACCCCAGCGACTTCTGATGAACTACCATCTTTGGTAGGATTTGACTTGAACTTCCTTGAGGGATTTGGCCAATCGCAAGGCTATCAACAGGCATCATGTACGCCTAGCTTGCACAGTCGGGAGGAGGGATGCAACAACTCCTTCTATAATCCCATTATGATTTCGGATTCCTCGAATCATAGTACGATTATATGGGGGAATAGAGCGGCTTCACCAACGCCGAGCCTGAATGGCCAAGGAGAGGGATACAACCTATATCATCCCGTTATGGTCTCGGATTCCCCGAGCCATGATGCCACTGAATGGGCAAGTGGACCGGCATCACTGATCTATCCACAAGAGTCGCTTGAGAGTGCGAAAGTGCCGCCCAAGCCAAAACTAGTAGTGCCTGCACCAAGGCAATGTAGAAGTAAACGATACTTCGGGTTCTTTGGGTCAAGAAAGAAATCCAGTCCCTAGAAGAGACTGGTAGTGTTTTGGAGTCAATAGACTCATGTACATAGTTTCTCAACGCCTAAAAGTCTGCCAGTGCGGCATGACATTTTGTTTAAGGCAATGCTTGTGTAAATATGATGTATATTAAGTAAATAGAACTTTGCTTCGATATATACATTGTGAAACTAAAACACGTTGCTTGTATGTGGTAGATAAATGGCTCCTACGACGAGGAGAACCATGCCGAGCGAGGAGTCCCATACTCAAGGATTCCTGCTGGAAACGCTCAACAATTTGGTTACTACCATTCGAGAAACAAGGCCAGAATCAGTCGCACCTCAAAGCGAAAACCTTGGGGGAATAACCTATGAAAAATTTCTCAAGCTCGATCCACCAGTCTTCGCCGGTAGAGTCGATCCTGAACTAGCAGAGAGTTGGGTCGAAGAGACCGAATGTGCCTTTCTGGTACTGGGAGTACCAGAAGAAAAGAAGACCAACTTTGGCATGTACAGGCTGAAAGACAATGCACGGAAGTGGTGGGATACCACTAAGATTATCCAGTTCTCGGAAGTTGAAGTCATTCCTTGGACTGACTTTCGGAGAGCTTTCATGGATAATTACTTCCCGTTACACTCCAGAAACAAGAAAAAAAAAGAGTTTCTGGAATTGGAGCAGGGTGGCATGAGTCTGATTGACTATACCACCAAATTTCAAAATCTTGAACGGTACTGCTCCCGGTTATTTGAGACCGACCAAGAAAGGGCCGACAAGTACATCAACGGACTGCGAGAAGGGCTAAGGTCACGGGTTATCACCAGCATGCCCCAAACTTTTCAAACTACTGTGGCAGCAGCTTCAAAAATACAAGTGGATTGGGAGCGATCCAAAGTGATCATAGCAAAAAGGCCCATAGTTGATGGTGGGAACAAGAAGAGAATGTTTCCAAGTGGCCAGGGTTCACGACAACCCTTTCAAAAGAAAAGGTTCCAAGGTGGGAACAACACTCAACAAGTCCTGAGACCAAGGCAGAACATGGCTCCAAACAATCTGCAGTCCAACCCGAACTACCCAAAATGCCATGTAAATCACGCGAGAGGACCATGTCCACGTGACACAAGTGGATGCTTCTACTGTGGCAAAATGGGCCACATTGCAAGACAGTGCAGGAAGAAGCTTGCGGATGAGCAAAGGAGGAATGCCGGATCTGCCGGACCCTCTCAACAAATACCACAACGAACACAAGTCCAACGACCCCCACCTAGAGTAGAACAAAGGCCTGCTGCAGGTCGTGTATACGATGTAACGACTGAACAAGTCGAAACCGGTGACCTCATTGAAGGCACCGTACCTGTTAATGGACATGCAGCTTACGTCTTGTTTGATTGTGGTGCTACTCATACGTTTATCTCTGACGATTTCACCGAACAACTCCACGCCTCGGTGCAACCGATTGATAAAATGATCGAAGTATATAACCCGTTGGGTTCACGCACCAAACGTATCCGGTGTGTGAAAAATTTGGATATTGAGATAGCAGGGCAACACTTGCCTACTGACGCCATCCTGATCGATATGATACAGTACGATGTCATTCTGGGAATGAATTGGTTGGCTCAGAATAATGCCAAGATTTTGTGTCGTGAGGGCAGAGTAATTCTATCTCGACCCGGATTGCCTAAGATGGAATACCGGTTATCCAAACCAGTTCCACAAAAAAGGTTCATATCAGCACTTAAGGTACAAAAATACCTTAGGAAGGGTTGTGTGGCCTTCCTGTTGAGTCTCTCGGTGGAAAAATCCAACGACCAACCCCTTGAGAGTTTGAAAGTAGTGCGGGAGTTTCCTGATCTGTTTCCTGAGGAATTGCCAGGACTTCCGCCACTTCGTGAGGTTGAATTTGGAATTCAATCCTTACCTGAAACAGCGCCAATATCCAAAGCCCCTTATCGTATGGCACCAGCTGAACTCAGTTAGTTGAAGTGTCAGTTGGAAGAACTGATGGAACAAGGGTTCATCCGACCAAGTATGTCACCATGGGAAGCCCCGGTATTATTTGTAAAAATGAAGGATGGATCCCTTCGGTTATGCATCGATTATCGGATGCTTAACCAGGCAACCGTTAAAAATAAGTACCCGTTGCCTCGGATTGAGGACTTATTCGATCAGCTCAGAACAGCGAGAGTGTTCTCCAAGATCGACCTCAGGTATGGATACCATCAACTCAAAGTTAAGGAGGAGGATATACCTAAGACTGCCTTCAGAATGAGATATGGCCATTATGAGTTCGTAGTAATGCCCTTCGGACTTACTAATGCGCCTGCTGTCTTTATGGACCTGATGAACCGAGTATTCAAGCCATACTTAGACACCTTTTTCATCGTCTTTATTGATGACATTCTCGTGTATTCAGAGAATGAGGAACAACACAAGGAGCACTTGAGAATCGTCTTGAAAACCCTTCAAGATAATCAGTTATATGCCAAGTTTTCAAAATATGAATTCTGGCTAGACAAAGTAATGTTCCTTGGCCATGTGATCTCAAAAGATGGAATCGCAGTAGATCCTGCGAAGGTCGAAGCTGTGATAGACTGGAAGCAGCCAGAAAATATCACTGAGGTCCGCAGCTTCCTTGGACTTGCCGGATATTATCGAAAGTTCATACAAGACTTCTCCCGAATCGCCGTACCGATGAAAAAATTGTTGAAAAAGGGAGTCAAGTTCGAATGTACTGACCAGTGTAAGGAGTGCTTTGAGGTTCTCAAACAGAGGCTTACCACTGCCCCTGTCCTTACCTTACCTGCTAGTCAGGGAGGCTTCGTGGCTTATACCGATGCCTCGGGAACAGGTCTGGGTTGCGTATTGATGCAGCATGGCAAAGTAATCGCCTATGCATCCCGTCAGTTAAGAATTCATGAGAAAAACTATCCAACCCACAATCTTGAGCTTGCCGCAGTAGTGTTCGCACTTAAAATATGGTGACACTACCTTTATGGAGAGAAATTTGAGGTCATGTCAGACCATAAAAGCCTAAAATACCTCTTTTCTCAAAAGGAACTCAATATGCGGCAACGACGATGGCTGAAATTCCTCAAAGACTATGAATTCACGCTTTCCTATCACCCTGGAAAAGCGAATGTTGTAGCAGATGCCCTTAGTCGCAAGACTGTTGGCACTCTGGCCAGCCTCTCCGGACAATGGAAGCTGATGGAGGATTTTGTCAGTTGGAAGCCATTCCTGGCTGACCCAGGAAAGATTCGATTGTCATGCCTGACAATCCATATCGAGATCCTCGATCGCATCGTAGCCGAACAGTTCAAGGACCCCCAGTACTTGGAATTAAAAGCTCGTGCTGCAAAAGATGATACTTTCTTCCATTTAAAAGAGGATGGAGGAATATGGATGGAAGAAAGAATTTGGGTTCCAAATAACCCTGAGATAAGACAGAAAGTACTCCAGGAGGCTCATAACAGCAAGTACACCATTCACCCTGGAGGTACAAAAATGTTTCGGGACTTACAGAGAAAGTACTGGTGGAGGGGTATGAAACGTGATGTGGCTACATTTGTCTCAAAGTGTTTGATCTGCCAGCAAGTAAAAATCGAGCATCAACGACCTGGTGGAAAAATGCAACGGATCGAGATTCTAGAATGGAAATGGGAGGGCATTACGATGGATTTCATCGTTGGATTGCCTCGGTCCAAGAGACAACATGACTCAATATGGGTGATCGTAGACAGACTCACCAAGTCTGCTCACTTCCTGCCAATCAACACTCGATACTCAACTGAACGATTGGCGGAGATCTACATTCGGGAAATCGTTAGACTCCCTGGAGTGCCGATTTCGATCATATCCGATCGTGACCCGAAGTTCACCTCTCACTTTTGAGAGCAGCTTCAGAGAACCCTAGGGACGAAACTCAAGTTCAGTACAGCATTCTATCCCCAAACAGATGGGCAATCAGAACGAACCATACAGACTCTTGAAGATATGCTAAGAGCCTGTATGCTAGAATGGAAAGGTGATTGGGATTCCCACCTAGCGTTGGCTGAATTTTTTTATAATAATAGCCACCACGCTAGCATTGGGATGGCACCGTATGAAGCCTTGTACGGGCGACCCTGTCGATCACCAATCCATTGGGGTGAAGTGGGTGAGCGAACCTTGGACTCGCCCATAGTGTTGCAGCATTATACTGAGCAGGTCCACATGATCAGGAAGAAGCTACTGACTGCTCAGAGTCGACAGAAGAGCTACGCCGATCAGCGGCGTAGGGAACTCACTTTTGCGGTTGGAGATAAGGTTTTTATCAAGGTCTCCCCAACCAAGAGTGTGTTTCGTTTCGTAAAGAAGGGAAAACTCAGCCCCAGATTCGTTGGTCCCTTCGAGGTTTTGAGCCAGATAGGAGAGACCGCCTACAGAGTAGCATTGCAACCGCAGTATACACAGGTACACAACGTATTTCATGTGTCAATGCTTAGAAAATACGTTCACGACCCTTCCCACATCATCCAACATGAAGATATTGACATCCAGGAGGATATGACGTTGGAAGAAAGGCCAGTAGAGATCATGGACCGACGGGAGCAAGTGCTAAGGACGAAGGTCATTCCACTTGTCAAAGTGAGATGGCAACATCACGGAGTCGATGATTGCACTTGGGAGCCCGAATCGGATATGCGGGATAAATATCCTGAACTCTTCACCTTGTACTCTTAGCTGAATTTCGCGGACGAAATTCCTTTAAGGGGGTAATGATGTAAGACCCGCAATTTTTCAGAAAATATCTGAATAAAATTCATGAGGCATTTACCGCTAAATATGGCATTTTTCTCAGAACGCGAAACGAATCAATTCCTGCGAGCCAGTTACACTTAGTATATTCGTCGAAACGCGAATATATGCTTAAACACTCTGGAAGCCATAACTTCCTATCTGAACAAAATCAAAGGATTCCTGCGAGCCAACTTTCTTAGTGGCATCAATACGAAGATAATGGCGTACTCAGAATTTTTCGGAAAAAAATCGCCGAAAACCCGAAATTCTTGTGGGACCCACGGAAATATGGGTGGGACCCACAGAAATATTTCTCAGAAAATATTCTAGAAGATTCTAGAATATTCCAGCTCCTTCCAGCACCTTCCATGGAAGGGATTTCTGAAAAGCCAAGGGGTATAAGGGTAAAAGTGAAACTTGGGGCCCAAGTTTCACTTCCTATAAATAGAGGAGCCCCCCTCTCTCTAAAAATCGCCAACCCCTCTCTCTCTCCTCCTTTTTCCAAACCTCCCCTACCTAGCCTATCCCACCTGAGCCCACCTGATCTGGTCTGAGCCTGCCTGACTTAGCCTGAGCCTGCTTGACCTGGTCTGAGCCTGCCTGACCTGGTCCTAACACACCTGACCTAGGTCTGAACCTACTTGACCTAAGTCTGAACCCAGTTGACTTGACCTAAACCTGGTTTGGTTCAAAGTCAAAGTCCAAGTCCTTTTTCGTCCGAAGTTCGAAGTTGATCCTTTTTCGAAGTCGAGCCTCGTTCGAAGCGTTTGAAGCAACCAGAGTCGTTTCTTCCGCAATTTGAAGTAAGTTCGCTTCATTAAACCATCTCTCTCAAGTATTTGATTGTTTGTATATAGCATATACTTTCTGAAATAGTATCTTGCTTTAGTTCTTGGTTGAGCCCTCTAGGACGCTTCGGTGTTCACGCGCTCGCCTCGTAACTATCGTCGGATATATATGTTCGAATACGCAGTATATGCGTTCTTCAAAAGAGTATCTCACCCTAGTTCTTGGTTGAGCCCTCTAGGACACTTCGGTGTTCACTCGCTCGCCTCGTAACTATCGTTGGATACAGATCTAGGTGTATATCTGCTGATTTTGCCGACGCGTCTTATATCGCACAGGCTATGTAATTTACCTTTGCCGTCGCGTCGTATGATGCCAAGGCTCCCTGCTTTCTGTACTTTCGATTATGCATTTACTTATGCCGTCGCGTCGAACGATGCCAAGGCTCCTGCTTTCTGCAATGTATTTACTTACGCTGTCGCGTCGAACGATGCCAAGGCTCCTGTTTTGTTATATATGTAGAATATTTCGTTCAGTTACACACTCTGAACAATAGTATATGCATTTTCTTTACGCCGCCGCTGTATAAAGCATAGGCTTCTGCTTATACTACATATATGGCGCGTAAGTGAGCATTCAAATGGAGATCAACTCCAAAATCGCCCATGCGATTCCCTTACCGCTCCTCGTGCAAGATTCTGCTTGACGAATGAAGCCCCTATTGGAAAGGCTTCACCTTTTGGCAAAATGCTCTTTACGTAAAGACTAAATCAATTACGTATGGCCTGGCTATGGCCCAAGGTTCCTGCAACCTTGATGGATGCAAAGTACGCACAACGGTGCGCATCCATTTCCCGAGTTAAGCGTAGCGATTTCCCACCAAAGAGGGGAGTTGCCGCTGAAATGGATAAAAGAAAACGCACGCTTTCTCCGTTAAAGAGAGGAAGTGCTGCTGAAATTCTTGAAGGAGCTAAGAATGGCTCAGAAAGAACGTAGCAGAAGTGCTACTCAGTTATGAAATGCCTTCTATGATGTAGAAAGGTTCGTCGCACCACTGCCGGTAGAGCAGAGAAGGTGTTGACAGAATGGTTGGCAGAAGAGCTGCCAGAACCAGTTAAGTGGCACAATGATGTCCTTTGTTGGAACGATGTTAGAATGACTCGTCTCCCTGGCACCTGCAAGGGCACCATACTTGTAAGAGCCGTTGCGCCAAAGTAGTGGTAGCACCTTGACGAGGTCCTGAGCTCGTTGCGTAAAAATATGCCGAGTAGCCGATCCGTAGAGATCGAGTCATGTGCATGCTCATTAAGAATTATCAGACAACCAGACTCGTAAGGGCCGCTGAGCCGGAGTGTGTTGTTTCCACCGAAAGAGGTGAAGTGCTCGTCAAGGCCGAAGTGCCGAGAGCAGAGTTAAGCATGCATATGAATAAAACCTTTGTTCCACGGTGAAAACCGTGTGGTTGATTGGGGTCAGGTACATACTTCTCAAAGGCTGCACTATAGGCATGCAATGTTCGTCAAGTAATTGTAAGACCGGCAGGCCCCTTTTAGAATTTCTCACCGAGGAAGACGGTGATGGCGCAGCCTTGAGTGACATATATTTCACCCGAACCTGATAGAGTTCATTGATGGCCTTCGTCACTCAGAGGTATGGAGGTCGTGGTTATCCTTAAATATCTAAGGATTGAACCCAACTACTGCAGTAGCAGAATGCATTCGGATACCTAGTAAGTATCTCTTCCGGTATGCTGTACCGTCCTACTAGGGGGATGGGGTCAACAGGCCTCTGGGGTATCTAAAATACATAGAATAATCAACCCCCAGATTGTCGCGTTGTCGTCCAGATATGAGTCCCCTAAGCCCAGGGGGAGGTGCAATTATCGAAACAAAGCATTAGCTTAGGTACAACGCTACTTTGAATGTATGAGTGGATGACGTTGTTGAGTCAGTCCTGCATAACCTTTGTGAAGGTGTCATGGTCGGTATACTACTGTACCGATTGGGAAAGAACCCCATTGATATCCGTACAACTAAGTGACTTCCGGAGAGCTGTCCTTAGATTCGTAGGATACGGATGTGCCAAGCATAAAGGCTTGAGCTAGACATCCATTCGTGACTCTGAGGAGGTCAAGGCTAAGTCGTAAAGACTTAAGCGATTATTCTAACTCACAGCCCTGAAGAGGCTTATGCGAAGTCATGAAGACTTGCGTGGATGTTTAACTCATAGCTCTGATGAGGCTTTTGCGATATACGCTAAATCATGGAGGCTTGAGCGTCGTATTACGAACTGCGACCCTGAGTGGTCTATGCATTTACTTGAGTTGAATAGATAGGTGTTTGCCTACTTGCCAGACCATCAGTGGTTCTGACCCCGTTTAATGGGGATTTCAGGTACTGGACCTGCGTGGCGATATGCGGAGCAAGGCGGCATCGAGTTCCAGGGTTTCTCTAAACAGAGTTGTACTGCTTCCTTTTATTGAACCTATATTGCTTTTCTAAGCAGTGATGTTGTAATAAACATATGGTTTTCGATAAGATGAAACACTTTGGTGGTCAATGAGTTGCTTGGCCACATACCTGCAACGTGCTCGGAGTTTTCTAAAACCGACGACTCATTATCGTCTGATTCCGCTACTAAAAGCTTTTGTAAGTTCCGCTGCAAAGAAAAAAAAAAGAAATTCATAAAAATTGTAACTTAGCTTTGTTTTCGAAATCCGGGGCGTTACAATTGGTGAAAGGATATTGATAAAAGAATTTCACGAAATTAAAGAAGATTCTTGATAGATTCGGCAGTCTGATATCCTGGGATTCTTTTCTCATGATGATCTTTCTGCACTCTCTTTTTGACAGAATTGGAGCTCTCTTGGATTTTTCGGGAATTACATCATCCTTCATTTTGGAGATGTCCTGACTTTTCTCTCTTTTTAGGAAGGGTACGTCACAAACTCCTTCATCTCAGAGTTGTTCTGATCCTTCTTTTCTCTCAGGGATTATCTTGACGATTATTGGCTCATTGGTTGGGAATCTCTTGATGATAGCAGAAATTAAATATCTTTTAGGGTTTGTCGGTAGGCTCATCACACTCACCTTCATCTCGACGGTGATCTGAACTTTCCCTGGAAGGATCCGTCACAAACTCCGTCATCTTGGAGATGATCCAAATCTTCTTTGGCCCCGGGGGTCGACTCGCTTAATTCGCCTTCATTTTGACGACAATTGAGAGATCCCTTTTGCAGATATTTAATTGCAGCTTAGGTGATTGAGGAGATATGGAAATCGAGTGGATTTTTCTGTATCACCCAGGATATTTCGACTGCTTATTTTCCAAGAATGATCTTTAAAAGTGTGCCATTGACTGCGATCAATATCAATCACTCATGGCTTTGCAACAACATTGAATTTTCTTTGCTGGACATATCGCGGATTTATTCTTCATCCTTTTGGTTGGCCAATAGAAAGATTTTGAATTTTGAATCCTTTTTCACAAAAGCTTTGTCCTTTCGGAAGTAATACTAAAGGTATTTTGAGGTACAATTTTATGCAGTAAAGATTTTGAGATCAACAACTATTTTTCATGACAAATTGGCAAAATATTCCTGAAATCCTTGGTGAAAGAAATCACTTGAGATCTAAATGACACATCCGTGGCTAGATTCTTCTCTCCTTTCCCCAAAGGAGAGACTCAGGCTTGACCCTTACCTGAACGGGTAACAAAAGATACTCCTCTCTTCCCTGAAGAGGAGGTGTTTGCAAAACGAACTTTCGAAGAGAAATAGAGTTTTCGTCAAAACTCCCTATTTCTAGGCTTCTCTTATGGAAAGCGGGCCGCGAACAAAGATTGAAAGGATATCATAGAGGAACGAGTCCATCACACTCTCCCTGGAAAAAGGGTCCTCGACGACGGGGGTGGCCTAACAGAAGACATTTAGGGTTACAAGGAGGACGAGCTTCCGTCGAAACTCTCCCTGGAAAAAGGGTTCCTTGTATGACAATAAAGATTGTTTTGCAAACTGTTCATGAAGCATGAGTCCCTTCAAACTCTCCCTAGAAAAAAGGGGTTCAACGAATGAACAATAAAGACATGCGAAAAGAAACGAGCTCCCTCGAACTCTCCCTGGAAAAAGGGTCCCTCGCAAGAGAAATACTTGACGATTGATTTTGATAGCTTTTGATAACTCAAAGAACTGCTTGATAACACGAATGACTAGAGGTCTAACAAAATCGACAACCCGAATGTCAGATTAACAGAATGGAACGACCCAAGGGTCTGATACAGATTGTTTGGTTCGCAGGTTTGAAGATTAACATCGAGTCTGAACCTCAATGTGAGAGTCATGTTGCGACCAGTATGAAGACCGAATTAAAATACCAGTACGAGTACTGGGTTTTAAAGGATTACCAATACGAGCACTGGATTTTGGAAGATCACTAATATAGGTATTGGATTTCAAAAGATTTACCAGTACGAGTGCTGGATTTAAAAAGATTACCAGTACGAGCACTGGATTTTAAAAGATTACCAATACGAGATTTGGTAAAGCAACCAAGGCGAGATTGGATTTCATAAAAGGACCAATTTTGAAAATTGGATTTAACCGGACCGGTGTAAGACTGGGTTCGGTTTGAAGGTTCGAATCGAAATTCAAATCTTCAAGGAAAGACTAGATGAATTGGATTTTGAAAGACAATTCGAGTCGGGAACTCTGATTTTCTAGACCAATTCTGAATTGGATTTGGAAGAAGATTCGAATCGGAACTCGACTCTTCTAGACCAATTCTAGAATCTAGAGGAAAGAAAATTATACGAATTGGATTTGTAAGAAAATTCAAGTCGGGACTTGGATTTTCTAGACCAATTCTGAATTGGATTTGGAAGAAGATTCGAATCGGAACTCGACTCTTCTAGACCAATTCTAGAATCTAGAGGAAAGAAAATTATACGAATTGGATTTGTAAGAAAATTCAAGTCGGGACTTGGATTTTCTGGACCAATTCTGAATTGGATTTGGAAGAAGATTCGAATCGGAACTCGACTTTTCTAGACCAATTCTAGAATCTAGAGGAAAGAAAATTATACGAATTGGATTTGTAAGAAAATTCAAGTCGGGACTTGGATTTTCTAGACCAATTCTGAATTGGATTTGGAAGAAGATTCGAATCGGAACTCTAATCTTCTAGACCAATTCAAGACATTTAAAGAAAAGAAAAGTTGATAAGTATAAAGATGACATTTGGGACTAGTTCAACTAGTACGAGCATCAGATTTTGAAAGAGTACCAGTATGAGCACTGGATTTTGGAAGATTACCAATACGAACACTGGGTTTTAAAAGGTTACCAGTATGAGCACTAGGTTTTTTTTTTTTTTTAAAGATTACCAGTACGAGTACTGGGTTTTAAAAGATTACCAGTACGAGCACTGAGTTTTAAAAGATTACCAGTACGAGCACTAGGTTTTAAAAGGTTACCAGTACGAGCACTGGGTCTTAAAAGATTACCAGTACGAGCACTAAGTTTTAAAAGATTATCAGTACGAGCACTGAGTTTTAAAAGGTTACCAGTACGAGCACTGGGTCTTAAAAGATTACCAATACGAGCACTGGGTTTTAAAAGATTACCAGTACGAGCACTGGGTTTTAAAAGGTTACCAGTACGAGCACTGGGTCTTAAAAGGTTACTAGTATGAGCACTGGGTTTTAAAGGGTCATCAATTGATGATGACTTGGACGACTTGCCGGGGTCTCAAGATTTATCCCTTATCCTGAATGGGAAATTCAATGCAAATTGATGCAGATGAATGCGAATGAATGCATGCAAATTCAAATGGATGCAACTGAGTGCACATGCGTGCAAAATGAGAGATTTATTAGATCCTGCCTACACACAGATTGTTTTGGATAAAAGGCAACTTTAACAAGAGTGCCCCAGTATATTCTGGGAAAGAGAGATATTTTGACAAAAGAATAATTGATCATTTATTGAAAGGAATTTTTGAAGAATACAAAAGATAGAATAGAGATTTTCTAGGTATAGAATTTCTTCAGATGTCGAGCATTAATGGGGTCGGATAGTTCTACCCCGTCTTCATTAATCAGATGATATGAATTACGGGGCAACGCTTCTTTCACCACGTAGGGACCTTCCCAGTTTGGTGACCATTTGCCACGTGGACGATGCTTGAGATGAGCCATTGATCTAAGGACCAAGTCATTAACTTGGAATCTCCTTTCGATGACTGACTTGGCATATTGCCTTGCTATCCTCTGACGATAAGACTGAGTGTGCTTTGCTATTTTGAGTCTTTTCTCAGCGAGTAAATCTAACTGTACCAATCTCTGTTGCTGATACTGATCGAGTGGTAACTCTAAAAGAGATGCGAACTTAAGGGCGGGCTTCTAAACATGAAGGGGTAACACCACCTCAGTCCCATAAACAAGTTCTGAAGGAGTCACATTGGTTGGGGTTCGAATGGTAGTTCGATATGCCCAAAGTGCATCATGGATTTTCTCGTGCCAATCACGACCCGTCTCAACGGTTCTTTCCAAGATGCAAATCAAACTCTTGTTTGTTGCTTCTGCATGCCCATTTCCTTGTGGATAATAAGGAGCTGAAAAATGATGATGAATTCGGAATTTTGAACAAAAGATTTTCATTCTCTCATTCTTGAAATGAGTACCATTATCTGACACGATGTCGTGCGGTATACCGAAACGACAAAGAATGTTCTTATGAATGAACGAAACTACATGTCGACCTTCCACTGTACGCAGAGTGACGACTTCAACCCATTTGGTGAAATACTCTGTTGCGGCAAGGAAATATTTATAACCATTAGAAGCTGAAGGAGAGATGGGTCCTACAACGTCGAAGGCCCACATAGAAAATGGCCATGGAGACACGACTGATTGCAAGTACGTGGCTGGCGCATGAATGGAAGGTGCGTGTATCTGACACTGAACGCACTTCACAAAACGATAGCAGTCTTGCTGCATGGTTCTCCAATAGTATCCTGCCCGAATGATTTATTTAACAAGGGTTTGGTAGCCGACATGACCACCGCAAATACCTTCATGCGCTTCTCGCACGATTTCTTTGGCTTCTTCTTCGTCTAAGCACCTGGAATACTCAAAACTGAACCCACGACGATAAAGAACATTGGCAAGGATAAAATAGCGGGCGGACATATGCTGAATTGCTTTTTGCTCCTTCTTTGATAGTTCTGGTGGAAGCTCACCAGTTTCAATAAAGTTTTTGATATCTTGATACCAAGGCTTCTTTTTCTGTTCCGCCTGGTTGACTTGCATTACTGGAATGAAGGCAGGTTGGTCAAGTCTACCGATTTCAAAAGAGCGACAGGATTCTCCATTTCTGAAAGACATAATGGAGCCCAAACTGGCCAAACCATCAGCTATTTGATTAAACTCTCTTTTGATATGGAAAAACTGAAATTCCTCGAAATTGTTGATAAGGGCTAAAACGATCTTTTGGTAAGGGAGCAACTTCTGATCTTTTACCTGCCATTCAACTTTGACTTGGCTGACGACAAGCAATGAATCGCCGAAAGCGTGTACCCTCTGAATATTGAAGTCTTGCAAAATTCTCATACCTTGTATTAAAGCTTCATACTCAGCCATATTATGGGTACATTGAAAATCCAGTTTCAGAGAAAAGGGGATCATCTCTTTCTCTGGTGTGATCAGCAAGATTTTGACCCCTATGCCAGCCATGTTCTTGGATCCATCGAAAAATAGATTCCAAACTGGGGATTGTTGAACATTACAGATCCGCTCATCGGAAAAACTATCCTCGATTTTAACATCTTCTGCTAAAGGAAAATCTGCCAATTGGTCTGCAATTGCTTGACCTTTGATAGATTGCTGAGAAACATACCCCAGATCATACTGCATTAACAGGACTTGCCACTTAGCAATCCGTCCACTGAGAAATGGTTGTTCGAGAATATACTTGAGAGGATTAAGTTTTGAGAGAATCTTGACTTCTGATGCTAACAAGTAATGTCTCAACTTCTGACACATCCATACTAGTGCTAGGCATGTCTTTTCTATCTGAGAATATTTCTTCTCGTAATCAATGAAAGTCTTGCTTACATAATAGATAGCATGTTCAATCAAACTGCCTTCCTCATACTGTGCCAAGAATCCACCACAAGCGGCTTGGTTAACTGAAACATATAGCAAGAGAGGCTTTCTCAATTCTGGTGGCTTCAGAACGGGCGGATTAAGAAGATATTTCTTGATACGTTCAAACGATTGCTGACACTCTGGTCCCCACTCAAATTTCACTCCTTTTCTGAGTAGATGATTGAAAGGTTCACATCTCATGGCAAGGTTGGATATGAATCTCCGAATTGATTGCATACGTCCCTGAAGACTACGCAATTCCTTAAGAGTAGTTGGAGGTGGCATGTCAATGATGGCCTTTGCTTTAGCGGGATCCATTTCTATCCCCTTTTTGCTGACCAAGAAGCCTAGCAATTTGCCTGATTCAACCCCGAAGACACATTTCTAAGGATTGAGTCTCATTTTGTAAAGAATGAGTCGCTTGAAGACTTGACTTAAAGCATCGATATAATCTTCTTCTTCTTTGGATTTGACCAGGATGTCATCAACGTATGCATCCATAGTCTTGTGCATCTGATCATGGAACATGGCAGCCATTGCACGCTGATAGGTTGTCCCAGCATTCTTGAGCCCAAACGGCATGACTGTATAACAGAAAGTGCCCCATGGCGTAGTGAATGATGTCTTGGATTGGTCACGAGTGGCTAACTTGATCTGATTATATCGGAGTATCTGTCCATGAAGGAGAACATGGCATGCCCAGCCGTGCTATCAACTAGGAGATCAATATTTGGGAGTGGATAGTCATCCTTCGGAGTAGCTTTATTGAGATCGCGAAAGTCAATACAATATCGCACTTTGCCATTTTTCTTGGGAACTGCAACAATATTTGCCAACCAGTCCGGATAATCTATTGCTCGAATGAATCCTGCTTTAAGCAAGTCCTCAAGTCCTTCCTTGACCTGTTGCTCGATTCGAGGATCCAGTTTTCTTAACTTTTGCTTAACAGGTTTCGCATCAGGCTTCAGAACGAGTCGATGTTCCACCAATTTAGGATCTAAACCTGGCATATCTTCATAAGTCCATGCGAACACTTCTTGGTACTGCTTGAGAAAGTCAATGAGCCTTTCCTTCTCATCTGCACTTAGGCTGGTGCTGATCTTGAGAATTTTCGGACTATCTTCTGAACCAATATTGATGTCCTCAGTCGGGTCCTGGACTAGGGTCGATGGTTCATCTTGTTTCTGAATCGCTGCAAATTCTGGCAACTCTAGAAGCGACGAATCAAATTCTGTCATTTCTTCTGACTGCTTTGTGACCTTACTGTCCTCTGCTTTTACCCGGATCTGATGTATCTTTGCCGGTTTCGATAGGATTAAAGGATTGATGACTAATCTTTTTATCAGTTGAGAAGACATTCTGAATTTTTTGAAAAAGAATAGCTTTTAGAAAAAGTTCATTCACTATGACATAAATTGTATGAGAATAAAAAAGATAAGAATAATGAATTTTGAAGACAAATTACAGAGGAATAAGAGAAAGATGACATCCAGATAGACGAGAAAATTAATAACTTTATTGAAGACTTGGAATGAAATAAGGACATTTAAAATGAGCTGAAATGGGACATTGTCCCTACAAACTGCAGAAATCAAATGAATGAAATAGAAAAGACAGATGGTAGAAAATTTTTAATAGATCCCTTTAATGAAGACAGTATTTTTGTGAGATCTTTTGCCCATGAATCCTAGTCTTTCTCTGCGCGGATGATGATCAGGGATCATTGGCTCTAGCCGGCCATCTTCGTTCTTGCCCAATCCTTTGAAAGGCTGATAACCATGCTTCAGTAACAGGTCAAACCCTTTCTTGGTTCTAACAAACTGCGGGAAAAGAGGATGGTCCTTAAAAGTACTGTAATCGAGACGACCTCCGATCTTAAAGAAATGTGGTCCTTGCCATTGGACCATCGCTGTTGTGTGGTTTGTCTCTGATGCTCTCTGCAAGGTAGAACTGATTGATTAGGTTTTTGAAGGAAATTTGGTTTGGAGGAAAATATTTATTGAGAATTTTGGTAGACAATTGAAAGAGTATCCCATTACTAGGGATTGAGTCGTCGCTGGGATTACGACAATTGCGCTGCTATTCCTTTGCAAAAATAAACAACTGAAAAATATGCCTTGTTACCTAGGCGAGGTCGTCAAACCAAGATAGGATGAAATTTAAAGGAATTTTATTGAAGAAAAAAAAAGACATGATTTTATTAATAATAGACTCGACAAAGGGGAGGGGGACGGACAATTTTCCACCACTCCTGATAATCAGAGGACACTCGAGGACCAGGAAAAATAGTAAGAGTAATAAAGGAATCCCAGCCATGTCTGGCAGAATGGTATGCTTCGGATCACTGATCTGATGTGAGATCGAACTCTGGCAAGACCCCCGATAGTGGACGAATCTCTACACGTTTTTGCCTCTGAGAGAACTGCCTGACACACCACTCTGGATGAAAGTATGCGCAGAAGAATGGGCCAAGTAGCCTGAATCGCTTGACATATGCATAAGTATATCTGGGAGGTGATTCCTGACAATCAAAGTAGTCCCATACGACTTCTTTCTCCTGAAGGTTGTCGATCAAGAATCGGTATCGCGCAACTGGCAGAAGCTTTTTACCATTGTATCTGAAGGAACTGGTTCGGGCTGGCACATGCCAAGATTGTAATGCGTAGGTGCACCCTTCGACTAGAATTGATTCTCCGAGTGTGAAACGGGTCAACCCTCGGTATAGAAAAGCGAGTGCGGCCATGGCTATGGAGAGGTGGCTGGTCTGTCGACTTCCCCATCTTCGCAGAAGCTGAACTATTCTAATATCTATATAATTCTGTCCGTCGGGAAAGAAAGCTAATCCCACCGTGCACAGAACCATCGCATGCTGAATTCTTTCTCGAGCTGTTCGAGACAATGAACTGACTTCTGCAAATGTCTCATACTGTCTGTAGATTTCGAGCAGGACCACATATTCGTTTCCATCCTCCTCTATCAATGGCCAAGACTTGCGTCCTGTCATGCGAGCTAAAGCGTCTCGGGGATCCAGACCCTTGACATTGATCAAAAATTGTTTCTCCAATGGATCTCCAGGCTGACCGGCTGGCTCGGGCAATCCCATAATCTCTGAAAATTCATCTATCAGTATTGTCATCTCGCCCCACGGGAACCAAAAAGTAGAAGTGCTCGGATTCCACTGTTCTGCATGGATCAAATTGTCGTTGACTGTCTGCTTTCCCACTGCGGACGCCAGTTCTAACCCACAATCGTCCAAGTGGTCCGGAAACATACGAGAGAAATTCTTGAACCATGAGTAGTACCACCGGGGAAAGAAGGATCCGGTGTTGAGGACTCGATGTTCTGGAAGACCTTGTCGCACCTCGTAGGAGATGTGACCCTCGGGGAAGACTGAATCAAGCTGACTGGATGCCATCAGAATCGACTGAAAAACATGGAAAATTTGGAATAAGACTTGGGAAAATATAGAGACTTTGAAAAAAATGCAGGCAGGATAAAATGAAGTAGGAGATTCGAGATCCAGAAGACAGGAATGATGGGAAATCACCTGGAGTTTTGAAGAAAATGGAGGGAAATTTGGAAAATTGTCCAGGGTTTAATGAAATATAAAGAAGTATTTCATACAAGAAGATATTTGAAAATCGTCCAGGGTTTACAACATGGACAGTACATGGACATGGATTGGGGATTTTTGAAAAGTCGTCCAGTATTTTAGAAAATTGAGAAAATATGGAAAATAAAAAGGAAATGACTATTCAATTACATCTTGCACAAACAAGTATGCACATACAGCATTCCCTAAAAGCTGACTCTAGATGCACAAATTTTGAAATAGCTGTAGGACCTTAATCCTAACTCTAAGGTTCAGATCAACTGTATCCAATCCAGTTATGCCTATATACTCAAGCCAAGGCTCGATGTACGTGGCATAAAATCAATTTCTCCGGTTCTAGGTTCAAGTTTTCCAACATCCTTGAGCACCTGCCGATATACGTTGGACTATGGCCCTTGGTACGTGGCAGGGGGGTTTTCACCCAAATAGGTGGCCCAGTTGTGAGGCTCTGTCCCGAACAATAGTTCTGGAAGAGAGCCCAGCAACGTGAAGACCGGGACAATATAGGTAGGGTGATTTTTGAAATATGAGCACATGCAAGAAAACAGAGGGCTCTAAGTCCTAAAGAGATAGAATTTTGAAATATTTGAAGAAGCAAACATTGTTTTCATACAATTCCTAAATTGAGGAGTGTTGTATTAGACCTAAGTCTATGTGAGCATGAATAATTCTCCTCAATATGGTCCTACCAAACCATACCTAGTCTATATGCATTCCATGTCAGCTGGGTTCAAGTCTAGGCTCCTAGGTTCACATGATATCATAAAGCAAAGCTGACATTCCATGGAAATCGATTTTGACAATTTGAACTAAGTAGAGCATTAGATTGATCAGGCAAAGACAATGTCCCATCACGGTCGCCAAACCTGTTATCATCGCAAAATTTTACTTTTTGCGAGTCAAACTGGCCTTTAAAAAAAGTTTTTGAAAATAACTCGCCTCTGTTTTAAAATGCGGGAAAATTCCGTAGAATGGGACTCGCCTGTCGGTACGAGGTTCGACCGTTCCTGCCACCTTTAACAGGGGTAATCAAACCAAGGATCAATCTACTGCTCTGCTCTATTCAACTTGTCTAAATCATATTCTAATTTCTAAATGCACAAAGAATCAGGCATGTGCTATGAATTTCTAAAAATGCACATTTGAAAACATGATGCTTGCTTTGAATAACTGAAAACCTTAGAATAGATATCACATGGAAAATCGTGAATTGGGATTTGAAATGTACTTCTGAGAAAAGTAAAAATCGATTTCTGAAGAAATGTAAGGATTTTGTGAAAATCGATTTTGAGAAATATGAAATAACTTTGAAAAACTTGATTTCTTTGAATTCAAACTTTGAAATTGAAAATATAACTTAGAAAAATCGAATTTGGAACTTGGGAAATACTTGAAATATCATTGGCAAATCAATATTTTGAGAAAATCGATTTTTGAATAAGACTTAGAAAAATTTGAGAAAAGGAACTTTTTTGAATTGATATTTGAATTGGAATTGGCAAATGCATGAAATGAATGAATATGGGTTTGAGGAATTGAGAAATACTTTTTGTATTTTTGAGAAATGCAGTGCATTTTTGAAGTTAGCCTAAGAGTGTAGGCTGAATGTGGCTAATGTGAAGATCATAAATCTAGGTATCATTCGTATTCTGACTATGGCCATAAATACAAATTTCACCAAGTTTATAAACTTCATAAAAGCTAGTGCATGTGTCATTCGTGTAGACCATAGTGAGTTTGAATATGCATGAATCATCATCCATCACATATTAACATTATTTAAAAAATAAACTATATGCAATGCTGCCTAAGCTAAGCAGGAAATGTAAATTCTTATTCCAAAGTTTAATTTAGTTTACATCACTATTGAAATTTAAATACATGAAAAATAAAGTCTTCAATGTACCTGCAAAACTAGAAAACTTTGTTAGTGATGATATGTTGGCTTTTCTAGATTTATCCAGTAATATCTAGAAATTACAGGATTTTGCTAGATATAAGCCTTTTCCATGATTCCCTTAAATAAAAATTGATAAAATATGAAATAAGATTGAATAAATAAGGAAGATAAGATATGAAATTTCGAAATTGGGGTCAAAATGACCAAAATACCCCTAATAACAAGACTATGGCCTTGAAATTAGGGTTTTTAGAAAGATATTTGGTAAAATGCATGTTTTGAAATTCAAATGAGAATAAATAATACTAAATATGCTATGGCATGATTAAAAATATGAAAATTAGGGTTAGGGATTTCGAAATTTAGGTCAAATAACCAAATTGCCCCCGATAGCAAGACTATGGCCTTGAAATCAGGGTTTTTAGAAAATATTTTGGTAAAACTTAGGTTTTATGCACTAAATGAAATCAAATGAGCATCAAATTAAACCTAAAGAATCCTAATATGATTATGAATATGATTAAACCCTAAAAATATATGCTTATACACAAAAATCCAAGAATATCAAAAATTTTGTGATTTTTGCAATGTTTTGGAATTCTTCGGGTGCCCTGTTTTGCAATTTGCTTAATTCAGCCATCAATCAGATTTCAAAATTCATCCAATTTGGTACCTACACTTGTTATAACCTTAATTTTGAATTAGAATTATAAAAATATTTTTTTGACATTAAATTAACCCGAAAATTGCATCAAACCCTAAAAATATGCTATTTTTGACCTAGTTCACCAACCAGTCTCAGTCCAAGACCCGAACCAGGAGTCAAACCTCCATGGAAATCTATGAAATTTTACAGAGAACAAATAGATAGGAATACAGAACTTTTCCTTTTTACAAATATGAAAAATCCTTTAAAACCAGGGAGATCCCTACTGACAATCCGGACTTGAATATATTGATTTTAACCTTGGTCCAAACTGATACTTTCAATTGAAAATTCCAGGATAAAAAGAAGTACTCATTCAAAATATTTGAGATTGTAACAGTGAACAGCTGACAAGAAAATAATAATACTCACCTTTTACATATCATGAATCGGATCTGTAGCTTGGGATTTATAAACAACACAAGTCTGATTAGGGTTTTGGAAAACCCTAACGAGTTTTAAATTGAAAATCAGAGTCTCTGACAGAGGAAAAATACTAAATAGTAATAAAAAATTCTGAAAATTTCACAGTAGCTAGATCTAACCAATATGAATCCATGGCATTTTACAGATCTAAAATCAGATATAAGATGAGAAAAATATCATAACAGCAAGTTACCCTTTTGATTTTAACAATGATTTTAAAGTTTTAAAAACCCGATTTGATGTTCGATTTTTCTGACAGGGTTCCCGAATTCCAAAACCTCTAATTGTTTTACAGTAGTTCAATTACATATGCATGTATCACATATAAAAAAATCAGACATTAACAGCAAGTATTTCAATCCGAAATAGTATGATCTTGACTGTTCTAAACTAAAAACACCCAGAAATCTAATAAAATCTAATAAAACATGCATTAACTAATAAAAACAATAAAACAAACCAAAAAACAGTAAATAAAAATTATTTATATGCTAAAAAACGTAAAATATACATGAATAAACAGAGAAATAAATAAAAATTTGGGAATCAATGACTGGAATTTAATATTACCTTTAAAAGCATGGATTTAACCCATTAAAAGGGTAAATCACATGTTTTATTGGTTAATAATGCAAAAGATAATGCTAAAATCGATTCTAATGGATTAGAATCCCTGTAAACACCATGAAACAGAGTTAGATCACTTTCTTGAACCTCTCTTGAGGTTCTTGGACTTGAATCCATGGTTTAATCCATGAAGGGGATGGCACCAATGGCTAAAATTGATTTAAAACATGAAAAAGTATTGAATAAAACTAAAAAAATATTAAAAATATTACCTTGGTGCTTGCAGATGCAATGGAGGAAGGTGGATATGCTGGAGAGGAGAGAGAACCCACGGAAATTTGAGAGAGAAAAGACCCCCCTTTGACCCCCTTTAAGTCCCCTATTTATAGATTTTCAAAAAGTCACTTAATTAGGGTTAATTAAGAGGTTTTTCATTTTTTCAGGACTCTTTCTAATAAATCCACTAAGGGCAACGATTTTTTGTGGTTTCCTAACCCTAAATGAACTCTAATTAAACTCTAATTAATACCTAATTAAACCCTAAAAAGTCCAAATGTGACACCACCTAGTATGGACCCACATTTGGTTTTTAAAACCTGAATTTAAAACCTTTAAAAACCAATGGTTTAAAAGTTAAATAAAATGGATTTTTAAAATTGATTTTGACTCCTCTAAACCCCTAACCTAACTAGGACAATGACTAACTCTAGTCTAGCCCTGACTTACTCGAATATGGCGCCACCCCGAGTGGGCCCTACTTGAGTTTTTCAAAAAGCGATTTTAAAACTTGAAATTGAAAGCATTTTCAAAAGGATTTTTGAAAGCAATCTTGAAATTAAAAGTTTTGAAATTGCATAGGGTTCTAACTGGGTTAGAACTTCTCTAGACATGGTGCCAACTGAGTGGACCCACATCGAGTTTTGAAGAATTTTGAAATAAACACTGAAAATGGTTTTGAAAAGGGGTTAAAATCAGTATTTGAAATTCAAGATTTTTGAAAATAGAGTCTCAAGCGAACTGGACTCTGGGCTAGAGTCCTGGATTTTTAGAACTCTGTGATTTTGGTTTTTAAAAGCCAAATAAAGAAATTTTTTAAAAGATTTCATCGAAAATGGTGAAACAAGTCAGAAAATACAGTCAGGGTTAGACTCTTAACTCGATCAGAACTCTAAATTAGAGTCCTGGATTAACTGGACTCTACAAAATGACCTAAATTTTGAAAATAAATGAAAATAAATGAAAATAGAAATAAAAACAGACTCTAGAACAACCTCCTAACTGGATTAGGACTCTGGGTCAGACTGAAACTCTAGATTTTTTTGGTATTTTCTGAAAAACAGTTGAAAGAACTTGTCAAAACAGTGAAAACAATAACGAATATTGGAATAAAACAAAGTTCTGATTCAATTAAGACTCTGAGGACAGAGTCTTGATTGAACTTGGACTCTCAGATTTTTGGATTTTCTGAGAAAACAAATAAGAGAATTTTGAAAAACAGTTAAAAACAGGATGAAATTGAATTTTGGTTCAGAGTCCTGATTTGATTAGGACTCTAAGAAAGAGTTCTGATTCGATCAGAACTCTAAGCATTTTGGTTTTCTGGTAGGCAAATGATGAAATTTGGGCAAAGCTTTTGAAAACCAGTGAAAATGAAGCGAGAACATCAATTTTGGATAGAGTCCTACTTCGATCAGGACTCTGGGGTAGAGTCCTGATTTGATCAGGACTCTGAGATAAAATCTCAGAATTTTGAAATTCTTTGATAAAAGTGTAATAGTTTTGGTAGATTGAAAGATTTCTGAAAGATTCTCTCAAAATTGAAATCAGGATCAGAGTCCTGATCCAACTAGGACTCTCTGAACAGAGTCCTGTTTTAACTGAAACTCTAAGTTTCTGACTCATTTTGAAATATTTTGAAGGATTTGATTGAGAATGGATAAAAATAGCTGTAAAAGATTAGAGTCCCAATCCAACTGAAACTCTGAAGAAGAGTCCTAATCCGACTGGACTCTTGAATAAGAGTCCTGATCCAACTAGGACTCTAAAATTTTGGCCAAAACAGCAAATTTTGAAAGGTTTTCTTCAAAGACAGGTAAAAAGGTAGTGAAAAGTAGAGTTTTGATCCGACTAAGACTCTGGAAAAAGAGTCCTGATCCAACTAGGACTCTAAGATTTTTGAGAGTTTTAATAAGTGAAGGAATCCAGAAGCGACACCACCTAAATGGGCCTCATCTGAGAATTAAAATCAATTGAAATTGAGTTTGAAATGAATCCAGATCGTTTTCTAAGTATTTCAAAATATAAGGTCCCGGGGGTTTAAAAATGACAGAATGTTGAATAAAAACCCAGGTTTTAAAATTGTTTTTGAAAGAAAAGTTTTAAAAACCCAAATCTGGATTGAATATTTTAAAAACAGGAGTGCTGGATCTCGAAAATGAGATGGGATGACATGCAATGCTATGCGATGCAATGAAATGGTATACCGAATGCATGCAATGATATGCAATGACACATGAAATGTAAGTACTGGATGAGGGTGAAAATTTGGGGTGTTTACACATTCATAAGAACATTCTTTGCCACTTCGGCATACCACATGACATTGTTTCAGACAATGGAAGCAATTTAAAAAATGAGAGGATGAAAACCTTCTATTCCAAATTCAGAATTTACCATCATTTCTCAGCTCCCTACTATCCTCAAGGAAACGGTCAGGCAGAGGCTACCAATAAGATTTTGATTCGCATTTTGGAAAGGACTGTGAAAACAGGTCGAGATTGGCATGAGAAAATTCATGATGCACTTTGGGCATACCGAACCACCATTCGGACTCCGACTAATGTCACTCCTTTAGAACTTGTTTACGGAACTGAAGTAGTGTTACCTCTCTATGTCCAGAAGCTCGCTCTCAAATTTGCCTCCCTTATAGAAATGCCACTTGATCAATATCAGCAGCAGAGATTGGTGCAGCTGGATCTACTGGATGAAAAGAGGCTCAAGGCAGCAGAGCATGCTCAAGCTTATCGTCGGAGGGTAGCTCGACACTATGCCAAGTCTGTCATTAAGAGAAAATTCCGAGTTAATGATTTGGTGCTCAGATCGACAGCTCATCTCAAGCATCGACCATGGGGCAAGTGGTCACCCAATTGAGAAGACCCTTATGTGGTTAAGGAAGTACTGCCTCGCAATTCATATCGTCTGATCAATGCAGATGGGGTGGAGATTCCAGATCCTGTCAATGCTCTGCATCTGAAGAGGTTTTATACTTGAAATGTTCATTCTAGCCTTTTGTTCTCTTCAAAGAGTCGTTTCAATAAAACAATGATCTTCTATCAATTCTCACATTCTTCTCCATAATACTGGGGCATTTTATTTTAGATACATCTGTCTTCCATTCATCATATGCAGGCGGGATTAGACAAAAACTCTTTTTCTCAAATCCTACCAATTTTCAATTAATCTTGTGATCTTTATTAATTTCATTCATTTTGTTCATTTCTCAATTTAATCAAATTTTCATCAAACTATTGTCAATTTTTGTCAAGTTTTAGCAAATTTTCATCAATTTTATTATTAAATTTTATCAATCTTTATTTCTAATACCCTTTCAGGTTAAGGGATAAAATTGATGCCTCATTTTAATGATGTGATCATCGCAAAATTTTTTCCTCTCTGGGTGTTTCTCTCTCTTCCTTCTCTTTTTCATTTCTGACCTCTATTTCTCCTTTTTGAGGGGAGAAATGAAAAGACAGAAAAGAAGAGAGAAGAGAAAAGAAAAGAAGAGAGAAGAGGAACTCTTTTGCTGGGTCTCACTTGACCTTGATTTGAAAATATTTAGAAAATGACTCGCCTCCATTTTGAAATATTGTGGGAAAAATGGAGAGACGGGGCTCGTTCGTCGGTACGAGGTTCGACCATTCCTGGCACCTTTACCAGGGGTAATCGAACCAAGGATCGAATTTATGCCTCTTTGCTTTGCCGAAATATTATCTAAGAATTTATTCTAAGTCTAAATGCACAAAGAATCATGCTTGTGCAATGCAAGGATGAATGCTCTTTTCAAAAAAATATTTTTTGAAATCTCCAAGTATTTTTTGAGGTGAATTTGATAATAGAGCGAAGAAAATGGTCTCTAACTTAGAACTTGAGATAAATCAGAAAAGATATGTGAAGTTCTAAGTCTTTGAAATAATCAGAGTTGGAAGAATAAATCTTGATTTTTGAGAAAGAATGATTTGAAGCTGAGATAAAAGGAAAAGAAAGAAAATTTCAAAGTCAGAAATGGACTTTGAATTTGAATTTGAATTTTGAACTTGGATTTAGGAGAGGAAATGAATATTTGAAATGGAATTGAATTCTAGTTTTGAAGTTTAAAATCAAAATGAGATTTGAGAAATCCAAATAGGATTGAGAAACTGAATTGGTTTTTGGAATTTTGAGAATCAAGATAACCTTGGATTTTGAAATCTGAAATGAAATGGAATTTGGTTTTGAAAGTTGGAATTGGGAATAGAATTTGATTTGAAATATGAAATTCAAGATGGAATTTGAATCCAAAGTCTGGATCCTAAATAGAGTTGAAATCCCAGATGAAATTGAATTCTAGATTTAGAATCTTAAATGGGAATTGAATCTGAAATTTGAGATCCAATGATGAAGTTGAATTATGGGTTTTAAATAAAATTGGATCCAAGATCTAGAATCCAAGATGGAATTTGGATCTGAAGTCTGAGATCCAAGATGGAATTGGATTCGAAATTTGGAATGAAATTTGTATTTGAAATTTGATATCCAAAGATGGAACTGGATCTGAGATCTGAGATCCGAGTTAGGGTTGGATTCTGGATCCTAAAGTGGAATTGGATCTGAAGTCTGAGATCCAAAGTGGAATTGGGTTCTAGGTCTAGAATTGGACTTTTGGAGTTTTAAAATTTAGAAGATGATTTAGAGATTTCAAAATTAAATTGAACTTTAAAATTGGATTTGAGATATTGATTTGATTTTGATTTTTTTTGAAAATGAATTTGGAATCTCAAAGTTGATTTGAACTTTGAAGTTTGATTTATATTGTAAATTTTGAAGTTTTGAAAATGAATTTGAAATTTCAAAGTCAAATTGGACTTTGAAACCGAATTTTGAATCTTGAAAATGAGGTATAATTGAATTTTGAATCTATACAATAGAATTGTTTGAAGAAGATCACTTGGAGTTTTGAAAAGGAATTTTGAAAATATGATGCAATTTTATCCTATATGATGGATGAAGAAGGAATTTGAAATTAAATTTTGAAAACCGTATCTTATTCTTTAAGTGAATGAAAATAGGATTGAAGATATAATACATCTCTGACTATGGTCATTGAATGCATTATATAATAAACATATTTGAATTCAAACAGATAATAAAACACATTTTGGTGCCTTTATAGGGTTTAAGATGAAATTAATCTCTCAATATATCCTGACTATGGCCATTGATATATGTCTTGAGTTAATTTCTAAATTAAACTCTAATAAAGGAGAATTTTTTTTGAAAATATGATGATTTTTGGAAAATGGATCCAGCGCAGATCCAGCGTTATTCCATAAAAGATGAAAATCTTAAGTTTTGTTCATATCCTGACTATGGCCATTGATGCAAATCATCAACTTAGGATTAATCACCTCCTATTAGAATGGTGCACATGTCATTCGTGTTTCACCATTTGTGAATTGTTTTTGAGAAATAAAAAAAAAATGATATGAGAACAAGTAATCCATAATATTCATATGCTCATTCATTCTAAACTAATGCTGATAATGTAGATATTTTAATTATATCTAGCTATTACAAATTGGGGAATACAAAGAAGTAATAAAATCCTAAATCTAAAGAAATTTCAATATTTCTGAATATTTCCTGCAAAACAGAGTTAGTACTAGATGTAGAGTAATGGAAAAATGTTATATTCCTATGGCTAGATTAGATATCCACCTTAAGAAAAGACGTACATGTGAAAAACTACTACCCTTATAGGAATGGCATGTATATGTACACCTAAACATAATGCCTGTATTAATGAGAGAATGCATATATAACAGATGCACAGGCTATGCCTTGATGCTAAATGCAAGTCTATATGTACTTGCCTAAGGCGTTATGTTTTATGCGGATGAAGGATATCTATGAAGAAGGTACCATGGTATGGTGGAAAGATATAGAGGCACAAATGCTGATGGTGAGGTGATGTGCACAACGTAGTTGTGGGTAGTGAATGGTGCAGGGGACATTATGTAGTGTGGGGGATAGTAAGTGCCTATGGGGCTACAGTAGTGAGATGATGAAACTGAAGACAAGTACAAAGCAACAGGCTGATCCCAATGTAAATGTCAAGAAAACATATATATAGCAAGAATGGACTTACTTTCATATCAACTACCAAACCTAGCAAATGGCATTCATATAGTGGTTTGTAAAAGACAACATCAATGGGTTATTGTGGCCATGATGAACCTACGAATTAATCATAACATAGGGAATGACCTTTTGACAATCATATATCAGTTCCTGCAAATGCTTACTGGAATCTAAGGTATGCCACATACCTATGTGCTGCTGCCAGTACAGAATATATAGATGCCAGGACAGTGGTGTCGGCAAATGAAGATATGTATGATGAATATATAGATGCTAATATGGACAGAGGGATGTATCCGGCTGAATACTGTAGGCAAATGTAATGAATAATGATCACTGATGAGCTGCAGTGCAGTAGGCATATAGTGGATGATGCACTAATGTCAATGTGAAACCATGTCATGGGTGGACAACCACTGGTGACAGGAATCTGGTTTGAACTATAACCATGAGTTTTGCAGAAAAGCATACCTTCTGCGCAGAGAGCATAGCATTAAGATAGATGCCTACGAGGAACCCAGTATGTATAAGACAATGCATACTAAACATCAAGAATAGCTAGTTATATATATATATGTATATATTTTTTTGGCAGGGCAATGTCAATAGCAGAATATTAGCACAAGGATGGGTGCTGTAACACAGTAGTGAGGGCTAGAGATATGATGGAGATACAGGGTCTGCTCACAGTGAGCCTATACTGCGACACAAATGCTTTATATAGGGATGATGCTGATTCTAAAACATGCGGATGAACGAAGGATGAAATAAATATGCAGTAGCCTACAACAACAGTGGGTGTCTAAATGTAACTCAAAATAGGGAATGGAATGCCATTCTCGGTTGTGGAAGTTTCTGTAATCAGGAAGTGAGTTTAGGGAGTATTGCACTAAATGATGTAATATTACATAGAAATTGCTAATTGATTAACAAGTGTAGATAACAGGAGGGGCTGATTTGCACAACTACAGCCAAGATGAGATGCAATGAACCCACAAATATATATGCAATGAAATGAAGACTGTTGTAAACCGAGAATTGAATTATCAACTATATATACAATAAAACATGGGTTGTTGTGACAAAACAGGAATTTATGTAATAAAAGGATCCAATCATACCATGTAATACATGGTGAACAAGAGAAATACACCTGCAGACATCTTCCTTAAAAAAAAAAAATTCTTGAAGCACTACACACAGATTAACCATCTTACCTTCTGGATTGTAAGCTTAAACTGGATATGATAAAAAACTTGCGAAAAAATGAAGTGTGAGTACAGTGAAAGACAGTAAGATGTAAATGATGAATTGAAAACGCCTATACGATGCACAAACTTTTGTTATAACATGTAATATATATGGAACACCAACCGATGCTAAAAAAAACAACAACTAAATTGATAATTTACAAAGGTTCTGATGCATCCTATCAATGATGCATAAATCATGCTGCAGGGCTTTTGTAACTTCTAGTAAATATGTATATATATATATATATATATATATATATATATATATATATATATATATATATATGTATAAAAAAAAAATCTATGTAGCTACTGGAGTGGTGACTTTTAATTCCTGAGGCAGAAATGGTGGTTGCCGTAAGCTATGCAAAAGGGGTGAACAACGTGGTTTGTTGTGTTGGGTATACAGGGCCTTGACACTATCAGATGATGCAATACCTAAAAATGTTGTGAATGGGGGTACTACAACAACAGTGATAATACAGGTGGTATGACTAGGCTGTGGGGTATCATTGGCGATGATAGTGATGAAATGTGCTAGTGTACAGGTGGAAGGCAATGGGTGTAACTACTGTTGTAATTACAGCATATTATGTAGTAACTGTGAGTGGAGTGCAAAAAGGCATGTGAAGTAATGTGGATGTAACAAAAGGTGAAGTAACTGGGGTAAATGTAGGAAGCTGCAGATGTTGGCTGGTGACAGCAGTAGGACGAAGCTACTATAATTGTGAGCATGATGGTGCTGTGTGTATTTGTGTAGTAGAACTGGGAGTTAAGTGGTAAAAAAAAATGAAAATGGGTGAAAAATGTGAAATAGGGAGGGTCGTTGTTATAAAGAGGAGTGAATGGATGCTATTTACAGGCATGTTAAAGGCAGAGGTACCATGAAGAAGTGCAGGTATAAATGAGAATGATAATATGTACAATGTATTTTGCTATACTTGACATATATATTCATGCATTTATACTAATATGTATATATATTAGCATGTACCTAAAATTTGGCAAACATCACTGTTGTTGCCCCCTTAACATAGTCATAGCATACTTTCCCAATGTCCAACTATCTGTAGGGGATTTAGTCAATACACAACCCATAAAATACTTACCTGATTAGCCCTCTTCTCAGACTACGTGCATTTATCTCAGCAACATGAGATCAAACTATATCTTTGAGAAGCAACATAGATGATGACAAGCATAGGGAAAATGGAACAGTGGAAGCATCTTGTAATGGAGGCTGTGTGACTAAATAAAAAAAAAGAATTGCAGGATAGTCCACAGAAATCTGCTGGGACCAACAAGTGGGATTTTCAACTCTTAAAAATCATAACCAAGAGAATCGTGGCTCATTCCATAGATTTTTATGAAGGGCCTTTAAAAGTTATGGTGTTTAGTGGACCGTGATGGGAGGTATGAAAGCATTGATGCCTTATTAATCAAACCACGTTCTGATGCCATGTAACCAATGATGCTCAGAGTTCCAGTCCAAAGTGAAGTCTTATTCTTCATTGAAAATTTGATGATTACCATAGCCAATCAGCCAATGAAAAGTTAACGGTAGGTTGTGGGTGTGACCCCTGCTGGATTCACCCAATACAGAGGAGAAGATGTGCAGAATATGAACACCAAAGATTAGGTTCATGAATCGACCTAGTTGAATGTTGTATGAATGAGAAAAAAAATGTCATGGGATGCAACAGACAAAATCAGAGGCGTCAAACGATGAATCGCATTGATGTGGATGACAGTCATGGATGATGCGATGATGCTAGATGAAATGGATGAAAGGCATATAAAGAAACAGAAGTAATATACGAACGAAGATGTAGAAATAATATAAACATAAATTCAGGGTGAACCTAGCTATTTACAAGGGGGTCTTTATGAGGTAAAAAAAAAATACAAAATACAAGAGATGATACCGTGATATGGCTAATGTAAAAGGAGATTAACACTAGATGCTAACGCCAAACAATGAGTGACCCAGTAATGGCGTGCTAGCGAAACAAGAACTCCAGAAACAGAAGAATAAAATGTTGAGAATGAAAAAAATGAAAACGAACTAACTCAGAAGTACAAAAAGCATAGATGGTAACAATGAATCCAAAAAAAAAAAAAGATGTTGGAATTTGGACAATTCCATTGATGTTGCATATAAGCGAAGCGGTATCGTTATAAACAATCCGCTACTACTAGGGATGCATTGGTGGGGCAAAAACCGAAAACCCAAAAAAAAAAAATTGAAAATATCCAAGAGAAGAGGGTAGAGGTTCTTACCGAATTTTTTTTTGGTATGCTTCAATCGAAGGAGGAGAGGTGTCTCCTATACTACGTAGATATGGTGAAGCTCGTGGGTTTGCAAGAATTTTGGATTTCGGAGGAGGGAGCTTCCTCTTCTACTGTGGGGGCTCTCTTATGTTGAAGGAGACGAGGGAGGGAGAAGATGATCCTTCCGAAAAGAGGGAAAACAACAAACGCCAATGGAGAGTGAGAATGATTGATGATTGATGATCCTGAGTGTGAGGAATGGCTCCCCTTTTAAAGAAGAAGAAGAAAACTCCAGAAGAGCTTCCGTTAGAGATGAAGCGTGGGTGCAGGTAGTTGTTACGGATCAATGGTCGAGGATGGGGACTGGGGTTCCGTTGGCGATGAAGGGCTTAGGGAGGAGAAGATGGAAGTTGTCCTCCCTCTCTGATTTTTACGAAGGGTTTTCAAACCCTAAAAAAAAAAAATTTGCAAAGGGGCCCTTTCATTTTCGAGATTTTTCACAAAGAGGGATCCTTAACAAATTTTGCTAAAAAGTATTTTCACAAAACTTGATTTTTCAAAAGGGTGCTTTCAAAAGGCCATTTTTGTGTTTTTCCTTTTTCTATTTTCTTATTTTTTTTGTTCTTTTCTTGAAATTTTCTACATTTTTTTTGTATTTTTGAAAACGAAACTCTAAAACTGTGGGATTTCTAAACCATTTATAAAATTTCACAAATATTTACTAAAGAGGGCTTTAGTGAGAATTTGAGTTTATTTTTGGAAATTTTCTTCAGAACATGGGTTTAGATCCACTTTTTTTTAGAAGATATTCGGGTTTTTGAACCTCGAATCGCGAAATATAATGTGATGGATCCAAACGGATACCGGACGAACTATCTGAGCCTTTCAAGCGGTCATTTTGGTAATTTTGAGAATTTGATTTAAAAAATTGGACAACGAAGCTCAGATTTGGATCTTGATAATGGATCCGGATCCGAAATCGAGTCAGATATATAAAATGAATTTAATTTCAGTAAAATTTGAGAAATAAAATGGAATTTAGATTTAAAAGTGACTCAATTACTCAGAAAAATAGGTCAGGGGCAAAAAGGGGATATTTACAACATTTTGAAAATTTTGGGGTATTCACAGGTACTCCTTTATTCTTTTCCCCATTCAGGATAAGGGGATAAATCCTGAAAGCGGACCACATACAGTTAAACTATGATGGTCCATTGAATTCAGAATTTTCACCAAGAATCTTTACTCTCTAAATTCATTTTGAAAATCGAGCTCATCTTCAAAACCCAGTCCTCGCACTGGTTATTTCTCAAACTTTTCGATCATATATCGAGCTCATTTGGAAAACCCAATCCTCGCACTGTTTTTTTCTCAAAAAATTTGACCATGTATCAAGCTCATTTTCAAAATCTAGTCCTCGCACCGGTAACTTTCTAAATTCAACCTTCTGATCAAAGTTTTTCCATCTACAAATTGAGTTCTGACTTGAACTTCCAAATTTGACTTATTTCAAATGATCCAGCTCTAGTTGGTCATATATTTCAAAGGATCCAGCTTTCGTTGGTCATATATTCCAAAAGATCCAACACTCGTTGGTCATGTATTCCAAAAGATCCAACACTCGTTGGTCATGTATTCCAAAGAATCCAGCTCTCGTTGGTCGTGTATTCCAAAGGATCCAGCTCTTGCTGGCCATGTACTTCAAAAGTTCCAGCTCACGCTAGATGAGCTCCCAAATCAATTTACTTCACAATCAAACCTTCAGATTTCAATTTCTCAATTCTATCAGTTCCTAAACTTCGGTTTTCGATTTCTCAAATCTATCATTTCCTCATTTTCTCAACCCACGGGTTATAATCTCCCAATTTCAATCATTTTCAAACCTTTCGTTCAAAATCCAATATTTTTCACTGGTCAGGATTATCAAAATCTAGTATTTTTCACTGGTCGGGTGTTATCATCGCAAAATTTTTCCCCTCTCTTGCGAGAGAGAAACGAATTTTGCGAATCAAACTCGACCAAAGTTTTGAAAATGGTTTTGAAAATTACTCGCCTCCGTTTTGAAAATTTGCGAGAAAATTCCGTGGAATGGGATCCGCCTGTCGGTACGAGGTTCAACCGTTCCTGGCACCTTTACCAGGGGTAATTGAACCAAAGATCACTTATGTGTTTTAACTTGACTCAAATATCTAAATTATGCTCTATTTTCTTAAGATGCACAGAGAATCAGGCTTGTGCTATGAAATTTTGAAAATAATGCAAGTTTGAGAAACATGATGTTTGCTTTGAAAAATTGAAATACGCTTGGAAAATGCTTGAGAAATACTTGGGAAAATCATTGAATTTCATTGGAAATCAAAAATTTGCATTGGGAAATGATTTCTCAGGAAAACTTGAACTTTGGAAAAATCGATTTTGGGATTTAGATTGCTTTTCTAAGGAAATAGATTTGAGAATTCTGAGAAAATCAGAAAATTCATTGGAAAAGGATTTTTGAAAAGGAAAATGGATTCTCAGGAAAAACTGAAAAATCTGAGAAAATTGATTTTGAGATTGGAAAACGAAATTGAGAATATGAAAATCTTGAGAAAATCAATTTATGAAAACTTGGGATTTTGAAATTTGAGAATTTTAAAACATTGGAAAATCTTGATTTGAACTTGGTAAATGCTTTGAAATATCATTTGAAAACTCAGAATTCTGAGAAAATCCAATCCTGAGAAAGACTGGGTAAATCCTTGAGAAAATTGATTTTTCTGAAATTGAAATTGGAAAATGAATTTAAAAATAATGCAATTTGAATGATATGAATGAATGAATATGAATTTGAAAGGGAATTTCAATTGAGGAATTGGGAAATCCTTTTGAAACTTTGAGAAATGCAGTGCATTTTTGAAATTAGCCTAAGAGTGTAGGCTGAATGTGGCTAATACGAAGATCATAAATCTTGGTTTTCTTTGTATTCTGACTATGGCCATAAATACGAATCCCACCGAATTTATAAACTCCATAAGAGCTTGTGCACGTGTCATTCGTTTCAACCATAGTGGATTTGGAAAAATGTGCATGAATGATACATTAAGATATTGAATTTGCATAAATTAAAATATATGCAATGCAATCCCATTCTAAGCAGAAAAGTAACTCTTATTCCAAATTATTATATTTGATGTTACATTGAATTGAAATAAAAATAAAATAAAACTAAGTCTTCTTCTTGAATATTCCTGCAAAACTAGAAAACAATGTTAGCACAAAAATATAGGTTTTTCTGAATTTATCCAAAAATATTGGAAATTATCGGATATTATTTCGATATAAACCCAAATTCATACCCCTTTTGATATAAACATGATAAATAATGAATAAATTTTGAAAATAAACTTGAAAATTCGAAATTAGGGTCAAAATAACCAAAATGCCCCTGATGACCTTGAACTCAAGGTTTTCTGAAAGAAATTTTATAAATTTTGGAGTTTTGAAAATCAAATAAAATAAATCAAACACAATATGATGAAATATGATGATATGCATGAAAATTTAGAAAATTAAAGATTGAAATTTCGAAATTGTGGTCAAAATGCCCCTGATAACAAGACTATGGCCTTGAAGCCAGGGTTTTCTGAAATAAATTTTGCAAAAATGGAAAATTGAAATGCAAATGAGATTGAAATTAACTCTAATATGACATGACATGCTTATTTACATGAAAAAACCCTAAAATGGTGAAAATATAATAAAATATCAAATTTAACTTGATTTTCGCTTCTGAATTTAAAGATAAACTAACATGTAAATCAAATGAACTTGGAATTGATCCAAATTTTGCATAGACACCTAGACTAACCCTAAAAACAGAATGGATCTCGAAAATATATTTTTTTGTATTTTCCTAATATGGAAAATAGCTAAAATCCTAAGAAAATCAAAATTTTGCCTAAAATGCTGATTATAAAGGGGATTTCGGATATCAAACTTCCATAACAATTTCCCAAATTTTATAGAGTGACAGAATACAGTAAGGCAAGGATTTTTATCTTTTGCACTTTCTGTTTTTGACCTATGGTCAGAGCTATACAGCTTCGGCAAGTCGGATCAGAATCCAGCGACTCTAGGTTTTGAGGGAAACAGATAGGTTTCGGGAGAAAATGTGGGAAAAATAGCAAACAGATGGAAAAATGGCTGAAATTGTGGTAAAACGTCCCTGACAGACATAAAAAAATTTGATTTTTTCACACCATTGGGATTCGGGTTACGGTTTGGAAAAGGGCACACTGTTATCAGAGACCCAAATCTCTGAAATTTCTGGATATTGGAATCTGTCAGACAGAAAAGAAAATTTCGGGAAAAATACTTAGACAAATTCAAAAATCCCCAAAATTTGAGAAATGACAGGAAAACATGTCAGTAACAACTTTTGTGTTGAAAAAGTTTGCAGACGAGCTACGGGTTGAGCGGACTCAGTGCATTAGGGTCTGTCTATACCCTGACAAAGGAAAATCGAGATTTTTCCAGAGGTCTGGGAAAATCGTTTTTTGACAAAGGATAAATCTACTTGTACAGATCTCAAAATTTCCAGATCATTATTCTATTCTATTGTGAATCTACCATGATTTTTAGGGAAAAATCCAGATCTTCCACGGGAGAGATTCCGGAGGTCAAAGTCTGCTAAAGCAGAAAATGGAAGTTCAGAGAAACAGAAAACTCGATTTAGGGGCTGATTGGTTTAGAGAGGTTACGAAACCCGAATTGAATCAAGTTTTTGGCAAAAGACCATAGACAAATAATAACATCTATCATAAAATTTTCAAGATTTTTGAATGAAAATCTTTACATGAAATCATAACTGGACTACATGCACAAATCCAAGCTTGTAAATCTTAAATCAAATGTTAATGAAGGCTATCCTACATAAATAAAAACGATTATCTAAATAGCGAAATGAACCTAAATATGTTAGTAATCTACATGGAAAATGATGAAAAATAAAACCAACAAGGAAGCATGATTCATCTTGATATTGGCTCCCATGATGAGAGATCCAATCCATCGAATGGATGGATCTCCTCATTTCCATAGCCCACGCATATAGGGTGTAGGTTTTCTTACTTCCTACCATTCAAAACCATAAAAGAAATCCCTGTGTTACCATGGTTCCATTTTTTTGAAATGGCCACTCAACATTATTCTCACAAACATAGCATTTGAGTGCCCCCTTTTAATCACATGACATTAGTGAAATCGAATGAAACACTTAATGAGATAAAAATTGCTCTTACCTTGGAAATGGAGGTTGGAACAACGGCTAGAGGGGTGTCTCTTTGGAGGGTTCGGCTACTACGAATGAAGTTGAGGCAGCACTGGTGGAGGGTAGTGGAGCTGAACTTGAAAGGGCTGCAAGGGAGGCGCTGGAGTGGGTATGTGCTGGTCGACCAATGAGATTGCTTCAAGATGGCTGCTGCTGGAGTCAACCGGAGATGGCTGCAAGTTGGACTCGAGGTGCCGCCAAGGTTGGTTGAAGGATGGAAGCTTCAAGAGGCACCGGCTGGAAGGAGTTGAAGGTGGTGTTGCCAAAAAGGCTGCCTTGCTACAAGGAGGCGTGGTTGGAGGTGTTGCTGAAGCGATAATGGCGCTGCAGCTGAGAGTTGCGGCTAATAGCAGATTGACTAGGGAGAAGGCAAGGAGATGAAGGCGCCGGTTGGTGCTTCCCTTTGGTGGCTGGCAGTGGTGGCGTTGAAGGAGCTGGTTGGTGCTTCAAGGTGGAGCAATGGCTGCTACAAAGGGAGGAGTTGCTGTGGGGCTGTAGCAGCAAAGGGGAGAGAAAGAGAGAGCTAAAGGGAGAGAGAGAGAAAGAGAGGCGTGAGATTGGATTGGGAGCAGCCGTTGTTTTTTTTCTCTCTTATGACAACTTAGGTTTTGATAAAAATCAAAACCTAAGTTTCTAATAATGTTTCATGAATGAACATACGTGAATGGCTGTAGCCATTTGGCTTTGGAGGAAATAGGAAGGGAGTAAGGAAGAAAGGGGAAAGAAGGAACGGAAGGAAAAGGAAAGAAGAGGGGAAGAAGGAAAAGGAAAGAAAAGAAAGAAAGGAGAGGGAAAGAAGAAGAATGAGGGGGGCTGGAAAGGCTGCACGTGAGTGGAGGGAGAGGAAAGAAAGGAGGAAAGAAAGAAGAAAAAGAAAGAAAAGAAAAGAAAAAGGAAGAAGAAAGGAAGAAAAGAAAGAAAGAAGGAAAGAAAAGATGAAAGAAAAAGGAAAATGGAAGAAGAAAGAAAGGAAATGGGCTGGAAGAGAAGGGCTAGGGTGGTTGACCCCCTTGTGGGTCCCACCTTAGGGAAAATAAAAAAAATAAAATAATAAAAAAATGAAGAAAATAAAGAAAAAGGTAAAAAAAAAATCTTTTTATATATAAATTAAAACAGAAAATGCAAATGGATGGACCATCTCAGAGCGGGTCCAGATACAACTTTTAAAAATCATTTTGAGGAATAGAGGGGTAAAATAGTCTTTTTAGAAAATTTCCAGACGAAACGAGCTATTTTTGGTAGTTTTTGAAACGAGCTCGGATTTTGAAGTTGAATACCCCGTTGCGAAGCAAATCCAGCATAGATTTTGAAAATTTGAGTTTGAAATAAATCCAGATTGTTTTTCTCGAGAAAATATTTCCAAATTTAGAATCTCGAGGGTAAAAATGTCAATTTTAGAAACTCAGGGTTTGAAATTGATTTCTGAAAACTTTCAAAAATCAATCTGGATTGAAATTTATAAAACTGGAGTTCTGGACTTCGAAAATGAAATGAAATGTAATGAAATGTTATGAAATGTTGAGAAATGATATGAAATGACATGAAATGCTATGCGAAGTGCAGACCTTGAGTGAAGAATTTTGGATGTTAGACCCCGATTGGTAGCTGTATCAGTTTAAAAAGCCTTAAAATTGATAAAATTTGCAAAATGGTTGAAGAAATGGTTTTCAGGCCCTACCGAGCTAGAGTGACACTGGAAATTAGAATCTGAGCTGAATTGAACTGAAATGAGCTGGGTTTTAGAATTTCAGAACTCAAATGAACTGACCAGACACTGACTCAACTGACCTTTCCGACTAAATTTTTAAGAAAAACTGCCATTTTTAGAGAAATGATACGAAATGGTCACTAGAGTGAAGTGAATTACGAATTTGAGTTGGGTTTGAGCTGGGTTAAAGGTCAGTAATACTGACATGAACTAAAATTGAAGCTTTAACACTAGCTCAACTGACTGGATTTAGCTCAATTTCAGCTGAAAGAGCTGAAATGGGCTAAAATGGGCCCCTAGACACTTGAAAATGGTTTTGAACTAAAACTGGAGCACTTGAACTCTTGGTGAGCTCAGGTTAGACTCTGGGGAATATGACTGACTGTGAATGACTGACTCGGGGACAATTGACTTTGATTTGAGTGAGAAATAAGCTCATTTCTAAAGAAATGATCCCATTTTGGCAGGAATGGTCAGAAATGGAAATGGTTTGTTCATTGTGAGCTCAGATGAGCTTGAAATGACTGATATTCTAACTGCCTTGAACTGACCAATGAGCTTGGTTGACTCCGACTGACTGGGGTCCGGGATGACCTAGGGGTAAAATGGTAATTTTCCTAATAAAAATGGGTAAAGTGGTGATTTTTTGAAACTGACTCGAGGTTTGACTTCTACACTGACCTAACAGGGTTGGCACTGCACGAGGAGGGTTGTTTGAGAATGGATGAGGAAAAATTGGGGTGTTTACAGATGCCCCTCTTTGCTACTAAGTCGACTTGAAGACGAGCTTAGTGACAAAGAAAAACACACCAAATTTGGGCTATAAAAATGCCCCAGTTAGAAGGATCTGACTGGATATGAAGATATTAGCCCTAATGAAAATAATAGATATGAAATGGAGAATAAAGAAGAAAGAATTTACTTTGAAAGAAGTGAGATTCAGGTTTTGCCCTTAACCTGGATGGGACGGAAAATACCTCGTGTAGAAACGAAGCTCAGGTTTGACCCTTAACCTGACCGGAAAATAAAATACCTCATCAGAATGAGGCTCAGGTTTAACCCTTAACCTGACCGAGAAATGACCTCATCAAAATGAGGCTCAGGTTTAACCCTTAACCTGACCGGGGATGAAATACCTCATCAAAATGAGGCTCAGGTTTAATCCCTTAACCTGACCGGGAAATAAAAATGATGAGTTGAATGGTGAATAAGACAATTTTCTTGAAGAGGAATAAGGTGACTCTTTCGACAACGCAAAAGATGAATTCCTTCGACAACGCAAAAGATGAATTCTTTCGACAACGCGAAAGATAACAAAGGCGATCCAAAGGAACAAGGTGATTCTTTCAACAACACGAAAGATAACAAGGCGATCCAAAGGAGCAAGGCGATTCTTTTGACAACGCAAAAGATGAATTCTTTCGACAACGCGAAAGATAACAAAGGCGATCCAAAGGAACAAAGTGATTCTTTCAACAACGCGAAAGATGACAAGGCGATCCAAAGGAACAAAGTGATTCTTTCAACAACGCGAAAGATGACAAGGCGATCCAAAGGAGCAAGGCAATTCTTTTGACAACGCAAAAGATGAATTCTTTCGACAACGCGAAAGATGAATTCTCTCGACAACGCGAAAGATAACAAAGGTGATCCAAAGGAACAAGGTGATTCTTTCAACAACGCGAAAGATGACAAGGCGATCCAAAGGAGCAAGGCGATTCTTTTGACAACGCAAAAGATGAATTCTTTCGACAACGTGAAAGATGACAAAACGATTCAAAGGAACAAGGCGATTCTTTCAACAACGTGAAAGATGACAAGGCGATCCAAAAGAGCAAGGCGATTCTTTTGACAACGCGAAAGATGACAAGGCGATCCAAAGGAGCAAGGCAATTCTTTTGACAACGCAAAAGATGACAATGTGATCCAAAGGAACAAGGCGATTCTTTTGACAATGCAAAAGATGAATTCTTTCGACAACGCGAAAGATGACAAAGGCGATCCAAAGGAGCAAGGCGATTCTTTTGACAATGCAAAAGATGGATTCTTTCGACAACGCGAAAGATAACAAAGGCGATCCAAAGGAACAAAGCAATTCTTTCAACAACGCGAAAAATGACATGGCGATTCTTTTGACAACGCAAAAGATGGATTCTTTCGACAATGCAAAAGTTAACAAAGGCTATCCTTTTAGAGAAAAGGCTAATCTTTCAACAACGCGAAAGACGATAAAGGTTACTCTCTCAAGGAGGTAAAAGGTGATACCAGGATGTGTCAAGATGGACATTGAGCTCTTCACTTCATGTCAAGATAGTAAGAAAATATTGCCAAAATGTTAAAAATTGTTTGTTGATTCAAAATGCTTGAAATTGATGTATATTAGTATGAAAATTTTTCCTCTTTTCTACCTAGAGTATTACCTTCAATTGGGCTAACTCTGTAGAATCAAGATTCAAATTCAAATTGCTTGCGATTGGCTTTCTTTCAAGGAAGCTATCAATTTCCTTGATATGAACAGAAAAGAATATATTCTTGATATTGTAAAAGCAATTGGTGAAAGAATATTGATAATAGAATTTCACAAAATTTAAGGAAGATTCTTGGTAGATTTGGCAGTCTGATATCCTGGGATTCTTTTCTTATGATGATCTTTCTGCTCTTCCTTTTTTTTTGGCAGAATTGAAGCTCTCTTGGATTTTTGAGGATTACATCATCCTTCATTTCGGAGATGTCCTAACTTTTCTCTCTTTTTTTTTTGGAAGGGTACGTCACAAACTCCTTCATCTTGGAGATGCTCTGATCCTTCTTTTTCTCAGGGTTGATCTTGACGGTATTGGCTCATTGGTTAGGAATCTCTTGATGATAGCAGAAATTAAATATCTTTTAGGGTTTGTCGGGAGGCTCATTGCAGTCGTCTTCATCTTGACGGTGATCTGAACTTTCCCTGGAAGGATCCGTCACAAACTCCTTCATCTTGGAGATGATCCAAATCTTCTTTGGCCCCGAGGGTCTTACTCGCATAATTCGTCTTCATCTTGACGATAATTGAGAGATCCCTTTTGCAGATATTTAATTACAGCTTACGTGATAGAGGAGATATGGAAATTGAGTGGATTTTTCTGTATCACCCAGGATATTTCGACTGCTTTATTTCCCAAGAATGATCTTTAAAAATGTATCATTGACTGCGATCAATATCGATCACTTATGGCTTTGCAACAACATTGAATTTTTTTTGCTGGCCATATCGAGGATTTATTCTTTATCCTTTTGGTTGGCCAATAGAAAGATTTTGAATTTTGAATCCTTCTTCGCGAAAGCTTTGTCCTTTCAGAAATAATATTGAACGTATTCTAAGGTAAAGTTTTTGTGCCATAAAGATTTTGAAATCAACAAATATTTAATGACAAATTGGCAAAATACTCTTGGGATCTTTGGTGAAAGAAATTGCTTGATATCCGAGTTGACACATCAGTGACCAAATTGAGTCCTGAAAAAAAAACTCAATAAAAGATCAACTCGAAAGTTGGGTTTTGTTTTGACTTACTAGCTCGAAAGCAGGATTTGTTGACCAACCAGCTTGAAAGCAGGATTTGTTGACCGACCAGCTCGAAAGCAAGATTTGTTGACCAACCAACTCGAAAGCAGAATTTTGATTGAAAGATCGAATTTGATGATTTGAAATTGATTGACATTGATGAAGTTGTAACCTGAAGGCTTAGAAAGTGATAGATATTGATAAAGTTGTAACCCGAAGGCAGGAAAATGACCGAGGTTGGTAAGATTGTAACCCGAAGGCTTGAATTTGGAAATTGATTGACCCGAAGGTCGAAATTAGAAATTAGTTTACTGGGAACGACATGGGTTCAATTGAGAACGACATTGGTTCTCTGGTAATAACATGGGTTCAATTGAGAACGACATTGGTTCTCTGGGAATAACATGGATCCAATAGGGATTCATCCTAAGAATGACATTGGTTCAATTAAGAACGACATGGGTTCAATTGAGAACGGCATTGGTTCTCTGGGAACAACATGAATTCAATATGGATTCATCCTAAGAATGACATTGGTTCAATTAAGAACGACATGGGTTCAATAGGGATTCAGCCTAAGAACTATCAATTCCATAGGGATTTAACCTAAGGATCACAGTTTAAGAAGGAAGGATTCAACTTGTGAGCTTTGAATAAACCAGGTGCTAAATTGGGTTTTGAGGGAAGATTCTAATCAGAATTCAAATCTTCAAGGAAAAACTAAATGAATTGGGTTTTGAAAGAAAATTCGAGTCAGAACTTGGATCTTCTAGAACAATTACTAAATTACAGAAAAGTTTGAGTAGGAGTTCAAACCTTTAAAGAAAAGCTAAACAAATCGGATTTGGGAGAAAATTCAAGTCAAAACTCTAATTTTCTAGACCGATTCTAGACATTTGAATTGGATTTGGAAGAAAATTCGAGTCGAAACTCTAATTTTCTAGACCAATTCAGAAGAAAAAGAAAACTCAGGTCGGAACTTGAATCTTCAAAGGAAAACTAGATCCATTGTGGAAGGAAAAAAAATTCGAGTCGGAACTCAAATCCTGAAGGAAAAGTAGATCAATTTGGAAGGAAAAGAAATTCGAGTCGAAACTCGAATCCTGAAGGAAAAGTAGATCAATTTTGAAGGAAAAGAAATTCGAGTCGAAACTCGAATCCTGAAGGGAAAATAGATCAATTTGGAAGGAGAAGAAATTCGAGTCGGAACTCGAATCCTGAAGGAAAAATAGATCAATTAGAAGGAAAGGAAATTCAAGTCGGAACTCGAATCCTGAAGGAAAACTAGACCAATGTGGACACTGAATTTTAAAGTGTACCAATGTGAACACCGGATTTTGAAAATGTACCCGTGCAAGCATTATGTTTCAAAAAATTACCAGTACAAATACTGGGTTTTGGAAAATTACCAGCACTAACACTGGTTTTTTGAAAAATTACCATCATGAACACTGAATTTTTTTATTTTTTTGAAATTTTACCAGCACGAACACTGGATTTTTGAAATTTTACCAGCCCGAACACTAGAGTTTTGAAATTTTACCAGCATGAACACTAATTTTTTTTTTTTTTTTTTGAAATTTTACCAGCACGAACACTGGATTTTTGAAATTTTACCAACACGAACACTGGATTTTTGAAATTTTACCAATTGATTCTGATAGAAGATTTTCGGTCTTCACCCTCACGATGACTTGGACAACTGTCGGGGTCTCAGGATTTATCCCTTATCCTGAATGGGCAACTCAGGTTTATCCCTTAACCTAAAGGGGAATTGAATTTGATGCAAATGAATGTAAATAGATGCAAATGAATGCATGTAAATGCAAATGTATGCAAAATGATGTAAATGAATGCACATGCATGCAAAATGAGAGATTTGTTTGATTCTGCCTGCATACAGGATGTTTTGAAGACAATTTTTTTTTAAATAATGCCCCAGTGTAATAGGGGAAAGAAATTTTGGATAAAAGGAAGATAATTGATGTTCGAAGAATGCTCTCTGAAGGTAACAAAGCAACTGACTTTTAATTGATTCATAAGAGACTCTGAAGAATATCACTCCTTGCGGAAGAACATGGTGCAGAGAAGGAGAAATTGATAATTGTATTTATGCATTGAAGGAAAATGACAAATCAAGGACAGATAGACAGGATTACATCCGCCTTTGAATGCAAAATGAAAAATGGGAAAATGCCAGCATTGTCGGCTTTTTGAGTAATTGAGGAAAAATGACTAGTCCTTCTTTTCATCTTCAACGAGAAGATTTTTATCAATGCAATCCTGAACAATGTTCTTGAAGACAAAACAGTGGTCAGTATCATGTCCTACTTCCTGATAGAATTTGCAGAACTGGTCCATGAACCTTCCCATGATCGTGGGAGGATCTGTGGCTCTTGGGAGCTTTACCATTTCTTTGGTCAACATATATTCAAGGATTTCATCGAGAGGTTGCTCAAGAGGAGTAAACTGACGATCGTCACCCCAACCATCCCATTTTATCTTTTCTTTCTGTTTACTCAATTTTTCATTCTTTTTTGAAGAGTTTTCTTTCTGACCTGCATGTTTGCTCTTGCTATTTTTGTAGTTGTTGCGGCCGACATTGGCAGAGAATGTGAAATTTTCCTTCTTCTTTGAATCATGATTATTCTTGACAAGGGTGATGCCATCATAGACCCCGTTCTCTATTCCCATCTTGAGCCACTCATCCCGTTCAGTAAGCTCAATGAAAGATTTGGAAGGCGAGGTGGAGATAAGACCTCTCAAAGGTTGTGAGAAATTATTCAGAATAATCTGGAGTGCGTGCTCCTCTGAGATGGGATTTCTTATTTTATTGCAAGTGCCCCTCCATCTACGAATGAAGTTTCTGGCTTTCTCATTATCTCTTTGCTTTGTATTATAGAGATGGTTTAGTGTCGGCAGCGCTTCAGTGTTAAAAAGGAATCATTCAATGAACAAATTGACTACTTTATCGAATTCCTTGAACTTGATGGGGTTGATATGTTCTGAGTACCACTTGGCGGAGGTGCCCTTCAGACTGTAAGGAAAACATATGAACAAAGCACGATTATCTCTCTTGAATCGATTGCACTCCACAAAGAACATAGCCAGGTGAGCCTTGGGATCGCTAGTCCCATCAAATTTGACAAATTTATGGGGGAGATCTTCTAAGCTATCGTCCCCATCTAAACCATCATAGAAATCTTCGCTTGTGAAAATCCTTTTTCCCTTGTCGCGGGCTTGCAGATCCTTAACCATTTTGACCACATCTCTGAGTTGTGACAGGTCAGAGTTATTAGCAGACTGATCTTTTAGCTTATTGGTTGACCCCCGCCCCTGAGTCCTCTTTTGAAAAGCTTGTTGAGCCTCACACTCTTCATCGGTGCAACCTTCTGATTTTGCTTCATCAGATGTATCCTCATGTTGGATACGCTTCTTGGATATCTTCAGTTGTTTCTTCAATGTTCGGCCCTTGATCTTTTTCTTGGTAGGAATTTTGTCATAACTGGCCCCTGTTTGCTCTGCCATCATCTTATTCATCATCTTTTGAAACATGGCATACATCTGGGGATCGACATCATCATTGGCTTGTTGACTTTCTTAGCCATACAAGTTCCATGGTTGTAGTGGCCATAGCACGATATTCCGCTTCCGTTGAGGACAATGATACTTTGTGCTGCTTCTTGCATCTCCAAGAAATCATAGAGTCACCTAAGAAAACACAAAATCCTGTAGTTGAGACTCGGTCATTGGGATTTCCTCCCCAATCAACATCAGTATAAGCAATTAAATCAAGTGATGAGGAGGAGGAAAGAAAAAGTCCCTTAGTTATGGTGTTTTTGATATATCTGACGATCCTTAAGACTGCACTCATGTGCACGGTTGTAGGTACATGTTGAAACTGACTGACAGAGTGGACACCATGAGCTATGTCTGGCTGAGTAATGGATAAGTAGGTTAGAGACCCAACAAGTTGCCGGTAGGGAGTAGGATCCTCGAGAAGTGTTCCATCTTCCAACCTTAACTTTGCATTGATGACTTCAGGGGTTTCTGTCTTCTTATCATCGGAGGTACCAGATTTAGAACAAATGTCAGCAGCCAGTTTCATCTGAGAGAGAATGTACCCTCGACGAGAGTATGCCACTTCAATCCCTAAAAAGTATCTTAAGAAACCAAGATCAGACATGTCAAAATGTTCTTTTAAAACTTTCTTAATATCATAAATTCCTTGCTCATCACTTCCAGTGATGATCATATCATCAACATAAAGTAGTAAAATAACTACTGAAGACCCTGCACTTTTCACAAACAAAGCAGTGTCAGTATAACATAAACGAAAATTCAAACTTGTCATTACATTACTAAATCTATCATGCCAAGCCTTTGGGGCTTGTTTTAAACCCTATAATGCCTTTTTAAGTTTGAGAATTTTATTTTTACCAATACATACTCCTGGTGGGGGATCCATGTAAACTTCTTCATTTAATTCGCCATTTAGAAATGCATTCTTAACATCTAGTTGATAGATAGGTCATTTTTTCACTGACGCAATGGCAATAAGAGTCCTAACACTAGTCATTCTAGCAACAGGTGCGAAGGTTTCTTCATAATCTATACCATATTCTTGAGCATATCCTTTAGCTACTAATCGTGCTTTATAACGTTCTAATGAACCATCACTCTTAGTTTTAATTTTGAAGACCCATCTACATCCAATTGATTTCTTTCCAGTGGGTAACGAAGTTATTTCCCAAGTTTTTGCTTTTTCAAGGGCACTAAGCTCTAAGTTCATGGCTTCAACCCATTGGAGAATGTTTTTGGCCTCATTATAGTGTGAAGGTTCATGAAATGAGTGCAATGCAATTAGACACGCTCTATATCTTGGAGTTAGGGACTCATAGGAAACAAACCTATTAGGAGGATTGGAGATCCGGCTGGATCTCCTTAAAGAGGTTTCTTCTATGTTGGATCCTTGAGAGTATTTTTCTAAGGCGCTCATTTGAGTTTGTTGACCACGCCTAACATAGGTTTGGATTGGTCTATCACTTTCATCTATAACATTGTCAAGAGGAATATCCTCTAGGTCATTCAAAGACTCATTAGAGATTTCCTCTTCTTGAGGAGTCTCATCTTCTTGAGATAGAAGATCAAACTAGCAGATCGCGGAGAATCCATCTCTTGCTCGCTGCTACTGTTAGGGTGCTGAAGTGACACTGTTTTCTTCCCGAATCTGGTCTGAACCATTCCACGATGCCAAAACTCTCTGCAAGACAAATGGGATGATCAGAATGAGGGAAAAATTCCTAAAGGCAATGACTTGGAGAATAGAATGAGAATAATGGATGAAGATCTGAAATTGGGTTGACAATTTGAAGGATATCCCTTTACCAGGGATGGGATTATTGTTGGGATTGCGACAATTGCGTTGTTATTCCATGAGAGAAAATAAACAACCGAGATATGCCTTGTTACCTAGGCGAGGTCGTCAACCATGAAGAAAAAGACATTTTTTGAAGGAATATAACAAAGTAATGCATAATTGGTAATGAGCTTCCCTGTGAACTTGGTAGATTATCTGAGAAGGAAGGCAGAAAGAATTTTTTTTTCAGGGAAAAGCATTTATCACAAAGGGCATATTGCATGAGAGTTCATAAAATAACATTATGAAGAAAATGACCTCCAAATATAAGGAAAATTGATGATTTTATTGATGTCTTGGAGGAAGGATGACAAATTTAAAGAAAGCAACTGAAGACTACATTTATTCAGAGAAGCAAAAAGCAGAAATGATGGAAATGAGAAAGCATTGGCATTTGTCATCTTCATGAATGATCAGGGAAAGGCTCGGTCAGAACGGCCGACTGGTCTTCCTCTTTAACAGGGAGATTCTTGTCAACACAGTCTTGAACAAGACGAAGCATCGCTCAATATCATGCCCTGTAGCTCGATGAAATTTGCAGAAGCGATCTTTCCATTTCCCTAGGGTGACTGGAGGATTAGCGATTCTTGGAAGCTTAACCATTACTTTGCTCAACATGTATTCAAGGACCTTTTCGAGGGACTGATCTAGAGGAGTGAGCTTGCGGTCATAACCCCAACCTTCATGCTTTGGCTTCTTTTGACTACTTGCTTTCTGCTGGGAGCGGTGTGATCATCGCAAAAATTTTCCTCTCTTGTGGTTTCTCTCTCTTCATTCTCTTTTTCCTTTCTATCCTCTATTTTCCTCTTTTTTGAATAGAGAAAAATAAAAGACAGAAAAGAAGAGAGAAGAGAAAAGAAAAGAGAGAGGAACTCTTTTGCGGGGTCTCACTTGACCTTAATTTGAAAGTATTTGAGAAAATAACTCGCCTTCGTTTTGAAATATTTGCGGGAAAACTGGGAGACGGGATTCGCTCGTCGGTACGAGGTTCGACCGTTCCTGACGCCTTTACCAGGGGTAATCGAAACAAGGGTTGAATTCATGCCTTTTGCTTTGCCTTAATATCACCTAAGAATTTATCCTAAGACTAAATGCACATAGAATCATGCTTGTGCAAATGCGAGGATGTATGCTCTTTCAAAAATGATTTTGGAAATTTTCAAGTGTTTTCTGATGAATAGAGTGATGGAATGGTTTCTAACTTAGAACTTAAGATTTAAAATTCTAAGTTTTTGGAATAATCAGAGCTTTGGGGAAAATAAATCTAAACTTCGAAAGGAATGGTTTTGAAGTTGAGATTAAAAGGAGAAGAAAAGAAATTTCAAAGTCATAAATGGACTTTGAATTTTGAATCAGGATAGAGATGAAATTTGGAATATAATTTGAATTTCAGTTGTAAAGCTTTTAAATCAAAGTAAGATTTGAGATATCAAAATAGAATTGAGGAATAGAATTGGTTTTTGGATTCAAGATAAACTTGGAATGGAATTTAGACTTGGAGATAGAATTTGATTTGGAATTTTGGAGTTCAGAATGGATTTTGAATAAAAAGTTTGAATTCAAAAATAGAGTTGGAATCCAAGATGAGATTGAATTCTGGATTTAGAATCCTAAATGGGAATTGGATCTAAAATCTGAGATATAAGATGGAATTGGTTTCTGGATTCTAAAAATGGATTTGGACCTGAAGTCTGAGATCCAAAGTGAAAGTTGAATTCTGGATCCTAAAAATGGAATTGATCCAAGATTTGGAACCCAAGATGGAATTTGGATCTGAAGTTTAAGATCCAAGGTAGAATAGGATCCAAAAATTTGGGATGGAACTTGGATCTGAAATCTAAGATCCAAAAATGGAATTCGATTCTGGATCCTAAAATGGGTTTTGGATCTGAAGTCTGAGATCCAAGGTGAGGTTAGATTCCGGAACCTAGAATGGATTTTGGATCTGAAGTCTGAGATCCAAGGTGGAATTGGATTCTGGATCCTAAGATGGGTTTTGGATCTGAGATCCAAAAAGTGGAGATTTGTACTTGGAAATTTGGATCCAAGTTGGGATTAGGATCTAACTTTAGATTTGAATTCTGAAAATCCAAATGGGACTACTAAAGATGGATCTGGGTTTTAAAAACCCATTTTGAATTTAAAATTTAAGAAGAGTCAAGTTTTGAGATTCAAAATCAATCTCAAACTTTGATTTTGATTTTTGAAGATGAACTTTATTTCGAATGTGAAATCAGAAGATAACTCAGATGTTTCAAAGTTAAATTGAACTTTGAAAAATGGAATTGAATTGAATTTGAATTGTGAATTTGGATCTTGAAAATGAATTTGGAATTTCAAAGTTGATTTGAGAATTAAATTTCGAATATACAAATGAATTTCAAAGTCAAATTGGACTTTGAATTTGAGGTTTGAATTTTGGAATTTAGAAAATGAATCAAGTTGAATTAAACTTTGAGTTTGATTTCAAAATCAAAATTTGGACTTTGAAGATGAGGTAGAATTGCTAGATTGAAGTAGAAATTGAAGAAAAGATATTCACAATCACTTGGGTTTTTGAAAGAATTTTTGAAAATTTATGATGCAATTCTATCCTAAATGATGAATGAATTTAAATAATTTTTTAAATTGGATTTGAAAATCATATTTCATTCTTTAAATAAATGTAAATAAGATTAATGATATAATACACTCCTGACTATGGTCATTGAATGTATTATATAATAATCACATTTAAATTCAAATGAAGAATAAAATATATTTTGGTGCTTTTATAGAATTTAAAATGAAATTAACCCTCAATATACCCTGACTATGGCCATTGGTATATGTATTGACTTAATTTTAGATTATATTCTGATAAAAGAATAAAATATTTAAGGAAAACATGATGAATTTTGAATCTGAAGTTTTGTCTACATCCTCACTATGGCTATTGATGTAAATCATCAACTTAGGATTAATCACCTCTTACGAAATGGTGCACTTGCCATTCGTGTTTCACCATTGTGAGAATTTGAGAAATAAAGGCAAAAAAAATGCATGAAAATAAACAATTTATGATATTTACAATGCTCATTCATTCTATCTAAAACAGGAAAGGTAGATTCTCATTAAGATCTAGCTTATTACAAGGATTTAAACTGAATTTGAAATCCTAATCTAAGAAGGACATCAACAGTTCTAGAGATTCCTGCAAGAAAGAAGAATTAGTACCAAGCCAAGATAAAAGAAGATCGTAGAAATTAGGCTGTAAATGCAAATATAGATGGTTTAGACTAATTCTAGCTTAAAATGCTACATTAGGCTAAAAGAGACACATTGCCTATTCTACATTTATGAGAAAATGTTCACATATACCTGTGCATATATACATATATTACAAATATACATATATATATAGGAAATATCATAAGCAAACAAAACCCTATATGTGCAAATGCAATGGATAAGTAATGACTGTATAGCAGTGGCTACTGAAGTGAGATGAAATAGCAGGTAAGTGGATGATGATCAGGTGACTGTGCTGAATATACAGACGTGCTGTAGTAATATGATAAGGATGATGCTGGACATTTGAGGGATATTGTATCATGTTGTTGGGGGTGTTATAGCAAGGGGTGCTTAGAGCAAGAAGCTGAAATCGAATGGATAGTGCAAGAAACTGGGACAATAGTGAATGTATGTGTTGTGTATAAGTATAAGATGATGGCTGGAAAGGTAGATACCTGTGAGAAGGTATCATATACAGGTAGTTATGACAAATGGGTACTATAAAGAGATATGGTGGAGTGTATTAGGTGTGAAAAATACAGTGGGCATTATTGTGGATAGGAGGTGAATAGTAAAATTTACAAGGAATGCAAATGGTGAGTGCTGGACATATACTGTGCACAAGGGATCAAGCAATATGTGTAGATGATGGATGTTTCGGCAGAAGGTGATCTTCTGCAAGATGGTGACAGCGGCTAATGATGGTAATGAGGATAGTGGGCATGTAAATGAACATACAACTATGATGGATGCTGGATATGCAGGCTTTTGCAGAGGTAAGACTCGGGTTTAACAAGTGAGACAGTGAATGATGCCGGGGGTGCTGCAGGAATGCAGCAACATAGGTTAGAATATCATCCAGGTGATATGTAGAAAGTAATGTGAGGCAAAGGGGGGAAGCTGTAAGCCATGGCAGAGGGACACTGCGTATGCCACAGTTTTGCAACAAGTGACAGCAGCGTTCTTCATTATAGTGGGTGATCCAAAGACATCACAATATTGTGCACACACGACTGTAGAGATTAAAAGTGTAATCGTTGTGATGCTTAAAACATCACTGTAGGTGACAGTGTGGGTATATGTACTGCCATGGAAAGGCTGTGTGCTAAAAACTGTGGAGTATGTACGCAGTGGATGAGCACATCATGGGATATTCAATGTAAATGGGAATGATGTGCAGGGAGTTTGAGCCACTGTGACATTGAAAAACACAGGTGGTGATGTTGTGTTTGCTGGAACTAATTTAGAAACGATGGTGGTAACTGGTAGGTTAATATTACAACAGATGAACTAACTCAGAAACCCAATAAGCTAATACGATATGCAGATGGACCATAGATTAACATGGGTATAGTCAGTAGCATGCAATATTGTATGAGGTTTTACCAAATTCTGGAGACTAAGGCCCAACTGAGCTTTCATCTGTTTACTTCTCCTATGTTGATGATATCCATGAACTAAAGAGGCACCTGCAACAAATTTTGCATCCATGACTCTCTAAACCTTTGTGGTTTGAAACCTGTTTGATTCTCTCAGTCATTAGATGAACTGATGTGATTTTGCTGAGAGTCTAGGTCTTAACTCAAAGTTTGAAAGCATCCTTGGGTCAGGCTGCTCAGATCGACCTAGCAGGGGAGAAATGGCTTCAGACTATAAAGGTTGTGCAAGATTCAATCCCCATGTCCTACTGTCTGTAAGACCCGCAATTTTTCAGAAAATATCTGAATAAAATTCATGAGGCATTTATCGCTAAATATGGCATTTTTCTCAGAACGCGAAACGAATCAATTCCTGCGAGCCAGTTACACTTAGTATATTCGTCGAAACGCGAATATATGCTCAAACACTCTGGAAGCCATAACTTCCTATCTGAACAAAATCAAAGGATTCCTGCGAGCCAACTTTCTTAGTGGCATCAATACGAAGATAATGGCGTACTCAGAATTTTTCGGAAAAAAATCGCCGAAAACCTGAAATTCTTGTGGGACCCACGAAAATATGGGTGAGACCCACAGAAATATTTCTCAGAAAATATTCTAGAAGATTCTAGAATATTCCAGCACCTTCCAGCTCCTTCCAGCACCTTCCATTGAAGGGATTTCTAAAAAGCCAAGGGGTATAAGGGTAAAAGTGAAACTTGGGGCCCAAGTTTCACTTCCTATAAATAGAGGAGCCCCCCTCTCTCTAAAAATCGCCAACCCCTCTCTCTCTCCTCCTTTTTCCAAACCTCCCCTACCTAGCCTAGCCCACCTGAGCCAATCTGACCTGGTCTGAGCCTGCCTGACTTAGCCTGAGCCTGCTTGACCTGGTCTGAGCCTGCCTGACCTGGTCCTAACCCACCTGACCTAGGTCTGAACCTACTTGACCTAAGTCTGAACCCAGTTGACTTGACCTGAACCTGGTTTGGTTCAAAGTCAAAGTCCTTTTTCGTCCGAAGTTCAAAGTTGATCCTTTTTCGAAGTCGAGCGTCATTCGAAGCGTTTGAAGCAACCGGAGTCGTTTCTTCCGCAATTTGAAGTAAGTTCGCTTCATTAAACCATCTCTCTCAAGTATTTGATTGTTTGTATATAGCATATACTTTCTGAAATAGTATCTTGCTTTAGTTCTTGGTTGAGCCCTCTAGGACGCTTCGGTGTTCACGCACTCGCCTCGTAACTATCGTCGGATATATATGTTCGAATACGCAGTATATGCGTTCTTCAAAAGAGTATCTCACCCTAGTTCTTGGTTGAGCCCTCTAGGACACTTCGGTGTTCACTCGCTCGCCTCGTAACTATCGTTGGATACAGATCTAGGTGTATATCTGTTGATTCTGCCGACGCGTCTTATATCGCACAGGCTATGTAATTTACCTTTGCCGTCGCGTCGTATGATGCCAAGGCTCCCTGCTTTCTGTACTTCTGATTATGCATTTACTTACGCCGTCGCGTCGAACGATGCCAAGGCTCCTGCTTTCTGCAATGTATTTACTTACGTCATCGCGTCGAACGATGCCAAGGCTCCTGTTTTGTTATATATGTAGAATATTTCGTTCAGTTACACACCCTGAACAATAGTATATGCATTTTCTTTACGCCGCCGCTGTATAAAGCACAGGCTTCTGCTTATACTACATATATGGCGCGTAAGTGAGCGTTCAAATGGAGATCAACTCCAAAATCGCCCATGCGATTCCCTTACCGCTCCTCGTGCAAGATTCTGCTTGACGAATGAAGCCCCTATTGGAAAGGCTTCGCCTTTTGGCAAAATGCTCTTTACGTAAAGACTAAATCAATTACGTATGGCCTGGCTATGGCCCAAGGTTCCTGCAACCTTGATGGATGCAAAGTACGCACAACAGTGCGCATCCATTTCCCGAGTTAAGCGTAGCGATTTCCCACCAAAGAGGGGAGATGCCGCTGAAATGGATAAAAGAAAACGCACGCTTTCTCCGTTAAAGAGAGGAAGTGCTGCTGAAATTCCTGAAGGAGCTAAGAATGACTCAGAAAGAATGTAGCAGAAGTGCTACCCAGTTATGAAACGCCTTCTACGATGTAGAAAGGTTCGTCGCACCACTGCCGGTAGAGCAGAGAAGGTGTTGACAGAATGGTTGGCAGAAGAGCTGCCAGAACCAGTTAAGTGGCACAATGATGTCCTTTGTTGGAACGATGTTAGAATGACTCGTCTCCCTGGCACCTGCAAGGGCACCATACTTGTAAGAGCCGTTGCGCCAAAGTAGTGGTAGCACCTTGACGAGGTCCTGAGCTCGTTGCGTAAAAATATGCCGAGTAGCCGATCCGTAGAGATCGAGTCATGTGCATGCTCATTAAGAATTATCAGACAACCAGACTCGTAAGGGCCGCTGAGCCGGAGTGTGTTGTTTCCACCGAAAGAGGTGAAGTGCTCGTCAAGGCCGAAGTGCCGAGAGCAGAGTTAAGCATGCATATGAATAAAACCTTTATTCCACGGTGAAAACCGTGTGGTTGATTGGGGTCGGGTACATACTTCTCAAAGGCTGCCCTATAGGCATGCAATGTTCGTCAAGTAATTGTAAGACCGGCAGGCCCCTTTCAGAATTTCTCACCGAGGAAGACGGTGATGGCGCAGCCTTGAGTGACATATATTTCACCCGAACCTGATAGAGTTCATTGATGGCCTTCGTCACTCAGAGGTATGGAGGTCGTGGTTATCCTTAAATATCTAAGGATTGAACCCAACTACTGCAGTAGCAGAATGCATTCGGATACCTAGTAAGGATCTCTTCCGGTATGCTGTACCGTCTTACTAGGGGGATGGGGTCAACAGGCCTCTGGGGTATCTAAAATACATAGAATAATCAACCCCCAGATCGTCGCGTTGTCGTCCAGATATGAGTCCCCTAAGCCCAGGGGGAGGTGCAATTATCGAAACAAAGCATTAGCTTAGGTACAACGCTACTTTGAATGTATGAGTGGATGACGTTGTTGAGTCAGTCCTGCATAACCTTTGTGATGGTGTCATGGTCGTTATACTACTGTACCGATTGGGAAAGAACCCCATTGATATTCGTACGACTAAGTGACTTCCGGAGAGCTGTCCTTAGATTCGTAGGATACAGATGTGCCAAGCATAAAGGCTTGAGCTAGACATCCATTCGTGACTCTGAGGAGGTCAAGGCTAAGTCATAGAGACTTAAGCGGTTATTCTAACTCACAGCCCTTAAGAGGCTTATGCGAAGTCATGAAGACTTGCGTGGATGTTTAACTCATAGCCCTGATGAGGCTTTTGTGATATACGCTAAGTCATGGAGGCTTGAGCGTCGTATTACGAACTGCGACCCTGAGTGGTCTATGCATTTACTTGAGTTGAATAGATAGGTGTTTGCCTACTTACCAGACCATCAGTGGTTCTGACCCCGTTTAATGGGGATTTCAGGTGTTGGACCTGCGTGGCGATATGCGGAGCAAGGCGGCATCGAGTTCCAGGGTTTCTCTAGACAGAGTTGTACTGCTTCCTTTTATTAAACCTATATTGCTTTTCTAAGCAGTGATGTTGTAATAAACATGTGGTTTTCGATAAGATGGAACACTTTGGTGGTCAATGAGTTGCTTGGCCACATACCTGCAACGTGCTCGAAGTTTTCTAAAACCGACGACTCATTATCGTCTGATTCCGCTACTAAAAGCTTTTGTAAGTTCCGCTGCAAAGAAAAAAAAAAAGAAATTCATAAAAATTGTAACTTAGCTTTGTTTTGAAAATCCGGGGCGTTACAGAATTGGTATCAAAGCTTGAGTCTGAGAAACCTGGTTCGAGATCCGTCTTGTCCACCATATCGCACTGTAAGTATATTTTATACTTCTTGTTCTGATCTGGGTGCATCTTTGTATAGATGGCAACTCACGACTCCCAAGGATACTGCTATCGTTGCGGGATCATGCGCAACGAGTGGGTATGCCCATATGAAGTCCAAGACTGACAGTATTGTGGCGAAGAAGGGCATTCCGCCAACAAATGCCAAATGAAGCATACCGCCGATATGGGTCGGCGGGGATCGCTTGGTCTTAGGGATGAGACCTCGCGTGTTAGTGGGCCACATTACTCCAGTAGAGGGAGTAGCCGTACCCCAGCGACTTCTGATGAACTACCATCTCTGGTAGGATTTGACTTGAACTTCCTTGAGGGATTTGGTCAATCGCATGGCTATCAACAGGCATCATGTACGCCTAGCTTGCACAGTCGGGAGGAGGGATGCAACAACTCCTTCTATAATCCCATTATGATTTCGGATTCCTCGAATCATAGTACGATTATATGGGAGAACAGAGCGGCTTCACCAACGCCGAGCCTGAATGGCCAAGGAGAGGGATACAACCTATATCATCCCGTTATGGTCTCGGATTCCCCGAGCCATGATGCCACTGAATGGGCAAGTGGACCGGCATCACTGATCTATCCACAAGAGTCGCTTGAGAGTGCGGAAGTGCCGCCCAAGCCAAAACTAGTAGTGCCTGCACCAAGGCAATGTGGAAGTAAACGATACTTCGAGTTCTTTGGGTCAAGAAAGAAATCCAGTCCCTAGAAGAGATTGATAGTGTTTTGGAGTCAATAGACTCATGTACATAGTTTCTCAACGCCTAAAAGTCTGTCAGTGTGGCATGACGTTTTGTTTAAGGCGATGCTTGTGTAAATGTGATGTATATTAAGTAAATAGAACTTTGCTTCGATATATACATTGTGAAACTAAAACACGTTGCTTGTATGTGGTAGATAAATGGCTCCTACGACAAGGAGAACCATGCCGAGCGAGGAGTCCCATACTCAAGGATTCCTGCTGGAAACGCTCAACAATTTGGTTACTGCCATTCGAGAAACAAGGCCAGAATCAGTCGCACCTCAAAGCGAAAACCTTGGGGGAATAACCTATGAAAAATTCCTCAAGCTCGATCCACCAGTCTTCGCCGGTAGAGCCGATCCTGAACTAGCAGAGAGTTGGGTCGAAGAGACCGAACGTGCCTTTCTGGTACTGGGAGTACCAGAAGAAAAGAAGACCAACTTTGGCACGTACAGGCTGAAAGACAATGCACGAAAGTGGTGGGATACCACTAAGATTATCCAGTTCTCGGAAGTTGAAGTCATTCCTTGGACTGACTTCCAGAGAGCTTTCATGGATAATTACTTCCCGTTACACTCCAGAAACAAGAAAAAAATGGAGTTTCTGGAATTGGAGCAGGGTGGCATGAGTCTGATTGACTATACCACCAAATTTCAAAATCTTGAACGGTACTGCTCCCGGTTATTTGAGACCGACCAAGAAAGGGCCGACAAGTACATCAACGGACTGCGAGAAGGGCTAAGGTCACGGGTTATCACCAGCATGCCCCAAACTTTTCAAACTGCTGTGGCAGCAGCTTCAAAAATACAAATGGATTGGGAGCGATCCAAAGTGATCATAGCAAAAAGGCCCGTAGTTGATGGTGGGAACAAGAAGAGAATGTTTCCAAGTGGCCAGGGTTCACGACAACCCTTTCAAAAGAAAAGGTTCCAAGGTGGGAACAACACTCAACAAGTCATGAGGCCAAGGCAGAACATGGCTCCAAACAATCTGCAGTCCAACCCGAACTACCCAAAATGCCATGTAAATCACGCGAGAGGACCATGTCCACGTGACACAGGTGGATGCTTCTATTGTGGCAAAATGGGCCACATTGCAAGACAGTGCAGGAAGAAGCTTGCGGATGAGCAAAGGAGGAATGCCGGATCTGCCGGACCCTCTCAACAAATACCACAACGAACACAAGTCCAACGACCCCCACCTAGAGTAGAACAAAGGCCTGCTGCAGGTCGTGTATACGCTGTAACGACTAAACAAGTCGAAACCGGTGACCTCATTGAAGACACTGTACATGTTAATGGACATGCAACTTACGTCTTGTTTGATTGTGGTGCTACTCATACGTTTATCTCTGACGATTTCACCGAACAACTCCACGCCTTGGTGCAACCGATTGATAAAATAATCGAAGTATATAACCCGTTGGGTTCACGCACCAAATGTATTCGGTGTGTGAAAAATTTGGATATTGAGATAGCAGGGCAACACTTGCCTACTGACGCCATCCTGATCGATATGATACAGTACGATGTCATTCTGGGAATGAATTGGTTCGCTCAGAATAATGCCAAGATTCTGTGTCGCAAGGGTAGAGTAATTCTATCTCGACCCGGATTGCCTAAGATGGAATACCGGTTATCCAAACCAGTTCCATAAAAAAGGCTCATATCAGCACTTAAGGTACAAAAATACCTTAGGAAGGGTTGTGTGGCCTTCCTGTTCAGTCTCTCGGTGGAAAAATCCAACGACCAACCCCTTGAGAGTTTGGAAGTAGTGCGGGAGTTTCCCGATCTGTTTCCTGAGGAATTGCCAGGACTTCCGCCACTTCATGAGGTTGAATTTGGAATTCAATCCTTACCTGGAACAGCGCCAATATCCAAAGTCCCTTATCATATTGCACCAGCTGAACTCAGTGAGTTGAAGTGTCAGTTGGAAGAACTGATGGAACAAGGGTTCATCCGACCAAGTATGTCACCATGGGGAGCCCCGGTACTATTTGTAAAAAAGAAGGATGGATCCCTTCGGTTATGCATCGATTATCGGATGCTTAACCAGGCAACCGTTAAAACTAAGTACCCGTTGCCTCGGATTGAGGACTTATTCGATCAGCTCAGAACAGCGAGAGTGTTCTCCAAGATCGACCTCAGGTCTGGATACCATCAGCTCAGAGTTAAGGAGAAGGATATACCTAAGACTGCCTTCAGAACGAGATATGGCCATTATGAGTTCGTAGTAATGCCCTTCGGACTTACTAATGCGCCTGCTGTCTTTATGGACCTGATGAACCAAGTATTCAAGCCATACTTAGACACCTTTGTCATCGTCTTCATTGATGACATTCTCGTGTATTCAGAGAATGAGGAACAACACAAGGAGCACTTGAGAATCGTCTTGAAAACCCTTCAAGATAATCAGTTATATGCCAAGTTTTCAAAATGTGAATTCTGGCTAGACAAAGTAATGTTCCTTGGCCATGTGTTCTCAAAAGATGGAATCGCAGTAGATCCTGCGAAGGTCGAAGCTGTGATAGAATGGAAGCAGCCAGAAAATATCACTGAGGTCCGCAGCTTCCTTGGACTTGCCGGATATTATCGGAAGTTCATACAAGACTTCTCCCGAATCGCCGTACCGATGACAAAATTGTTGAAAAAGGGAGTCAAGTTCGAATGGACTGACCAGTGTAAGGAGTGCTTTGAGGTTCTCAAACAGAGGCTTACCACTGCCCCTGTCCTTACCTTACCTGCTGGTCAGGGAGGCTTCGTGGCTTATACCGATGACTCGGGAAAAGGTCTGGGTTGCGTATTGATGCAGCATGGCAAAGTAATCGCCTATGCATCCCGTCAGTTAAGAATTCATGAGAAAAACTATCCAACCCACGATCTTGAGCTTGCCGCAGTAGTGTTCGCACTTAAAATATGGCGACACTACCTTTATGGAGAGAAATTTGAGGTCATGTCAGACCATAAAAGCCTAAAATACCTCTTTTCTCAAAAGGAACTCAATATGCGGCAACGGCGATGGCTGGAATTCCTCAAAGACTATGAATTCACGCTTTCCTATCACCCTGGAAAAGCGAATGTTGTAGCAGATGCCCTTAGTCGCAAGACTGTTGGCACTCTGGCCAGCCTCACTGGACAATGGAAGCTGATGGAGGATTTTGTCAGTTGGAAGCCATTCCTGGCTGACCCAGGAAAGATTCGATTGTCATGCCTGACAATCCATATCGAGATCCTCGATCGCATCGTAGCCGAACAGTTCAAGGACCCCCAGTACTTGGAATTAAAAGCTCGTGCTGTAAAAGATGACACTTTCTTCCATTTAAAAGAGGATGGAGGAATATGGATGGAAGAAAGAATTTGGGTTCCAAATAACCCTGAGCTAAGACAGAAAGTACTCCAGGAGGCTTATAACAGCAAGTACACCATTCACCCTGGAGGTACAAAAATGTTTCGGGACTTACAGAGAAAGTACTGGTGGAGGGGTATGAAACGTGATGTGGCTACATTTGTCTCAAAGTGTTTGATCTGCCAGCAAGTAAAAATCGAGCATCAACGACCTGGTGGAAAAATGCAACGGATCGAGATTCCAGAATGGAAATGGGAGGGCATTACGATGGATTTCATCGTTGGATTGCCTCGGTCCAAGAGACAACATGACTCAATATGGGTGATCGTAGACAGACTCACCAAGTCTGCTCACTTCCTGCCAATCAACACTCGATACTCAACTGAACGATTGGCAAAGATCTACATTCGGGAAATCGTTAGACTCCATGGAGTGCCGATTTCGATCATATCCGATCGTGACCCACAGTTCACCTCTCACTTTTGGGAGCAGCTTCAAAGAGCCCTGGGGACGAAACTCAAGTTCAGTACAGCATTCCATCCTCAAACAGATGGGCAATCAGAACGAACCGTACAGACTCTTGAAGATATGCTAAGAGCCTGTATGCTAGAATGGAAAGGTGATTGGGATTCCCACCTAGCGTTGGCTGAATTTGCTTATAATAATAGCCACCACGCTAGCATTGGGATGGCACCGTATGAAGCCTTGTACGGGCGACCCTGTCGATCACCAATCCATTGGGGTGAAGTGGGTGAGCGAACCTTGGACTCGCCCATAGTGTTGCAGCATTATACTGAGCAGGTCCACATGATCAGGAAGAAGCTACTGACTGCTCAGAGTCGACAGAAGAGCTACGCCGATCAGCGGCGTAGGGAACTCACTTTTGCGGTTGGAGATAAGGTTTTTATCAAGGTCTCCCCAACCAAGAGTGTGTTTCGTTTCGGAAAGAAGGGGAAACTCAGCCCCAGATTCGTTGGTCCCTTCGAGGTTTTGAGCCGGATAGGAGAGACCGCCTACAGAGTAGCATTGCCACCGCAGTATACACAGGTACACAACGTATTTCATGTGTCAATGCATAGAAAATACGTTCACGACCCTTCCCACGTCATCCAACATGAAGATATTGACATCCAAGAGGATATGACGGTGGAAGAAAGGCCAGTAGAGATCATGGACCGACGGGAGCAAGTGCTAAGGACGAAGGTCATTCCACTTGTCAAAGTGAGATGGCAACATCACGGAGTCGATGATTGCACTTGGGAGCCCGAATCGGATATGCGGGATAAATATCCTGAACTCTTCACCTTGTACTCTTAGCTGAATTTCGCGGACAAAATTCCTTTAAGGGGGTAATGATGTAAGACCCGCAATTTTTCAGAAAATATATGAATAAAATTCATGAGGCATTTACCGCTAAATATGGCATTTTTCTCAGAACGCGAAACGAATCAATTCCTGCGAGCCAGTTACACTTAGTATATTCGTCGAAACGCGAATATATGCTCAAACACTCTGGAAGCCATAACTTCCTATCTGAACAAAATCAAAGGATTCCTGCGAGCCAACTTTCTTAGTGGCATCAATACGAAGATAATGGCGTACTCAGAATTTTTCGGAAAAAAATCGCCGAAAACCCAAAATTCTTGTGGGACCCACGGATATATGTGTGGGACCCACAGAAATATTTCTCAGAAAATATTCTAGAAGATTCTGGAATATTCCAGCACCTTCCAGCTCCTTCTAGCACCTTCCATGGAAGGGATTTCTAAAAAGCCAAGGGGTATAAGGGTAAAAGTGAAACTTCGGGCCCAAGTTTCACTTCCTATAAATAGAGGAGCCCCCCTCTCTCTAAAAATCGCCAACCCCTCTCTCTCTCCTCCTTTTTCCAAACCTCCCCTACCTAGCCTAGCCCACCTGAGCCAATCTGACCTGGTCTGAGCCTGCCTGACTTAGCCTGAGCCTGCTTGACCTGGTCTGAGCCTGCCTGACCTGGTCCTAACCCACCTGACCTAGGTCTGAACCTACTTGACCTAAGTCTGAACCCAGTTGACTTGACCTGAACCTGGTTTGGTTCAAAGTCAAAGTCCAAGTCCTTTTTCGTCCGAAGTTCAAAGTTGATCCTTTTTCGAAGTCGAGCGTCATTCGAAGCGTTTGAAGCAACCGGAGTCGTTTCTTCCGCAATTTGAAGTAAGTTCGCTTCATTAAACCATCTCTCTCAAGTATTTGATTGTTTGTATATAGCATATACTTTCTGAAATAGTATCTTGCTTTAGTTCTTGGTTGAGCCCTCTAGGACGCTTCGGTGTTCACGCACTCGCCTCGTAACTATCGTCGGATATATATGTTCGAATACGCAGTATATGCGTTCTTCAAAAGAGTATCTCACCCTAGTTCTTGGTTGAGCCCTCTAGGACACTTCGGTGTTCACTCGCTCGCCTCGTAACTATCGTTGGATACAGATCTAGGTGTATATCTGTTGATTCTGCCGACGCGTCTTATATCGCACAGGCTATGTAATTTACCTTTGCCGTCGCGTCGTATGATGCCAAGGCTCCCTGCTTTCTGTACTTCTGATTATGCATTTACTTACGCCGTCGCGTCGAACGATGCCAAGGCTCCTGCTTTCTGCAATGTATTTACTTACGTCATCGCGTCGAACGATGCCAAGGCTCCTGTTTTGTTATATATGTAGAATATTTCGTTCAGTTACACACCCTGAACAATAGTATATGCATTTTCTTTACGCCGCCGCTGTATAAAGCATAGGCTTCTGCTTATACTACATATATGGCGCGTAAGTGAGCGTTCAAATGGAGATCAACTCCAAAATCGCCCATGCGATTCCCTTACCGCTCCTCGTGCAAGATTCTGCTTGACGAATGAAGCCCCTATTGGAAAGGCTTCGCCTTTTGGCAAAATGCTCTTTACGTAAAGACTAAATCAATTACGTATGGCCTGGCTATGGCCCAAGGTTCCTGCAACCTTGATGGATGCAAAGTACGCACAACGGTGCGCATCCATTTCCCGAGTTAAGCGTAGCGATTTCCCACCAAAGAGGGGAGATGCCGCTGAAATGGATAAAAGAAAACGCACGCTTTCTCCGTTAAAGAGAGGAAGTGCTGCTGAAATTCCTGAAGGAGCTAAGAATGACTCAGAAAGAATGTAGCAGAAGTGCTACCCAGTTATGAAACGCCTTCTACGATGTAGAAAGGTTCGTCGCACCACTGCCGGTAGAGCAGAGAAGGTGTTGACAGAATGGTTGGCAGAAGAGCTGCCAGAACCAGTTAAGTGGCACAATGATGTCCTTTGTTGGAACGATGTTAGAATGACTCGTCTCCCTGGCACCTGCAAGGGCACCATACTTGTAAGAGCCGTTGCGCCAAAGTAGTGGTAGCACCTTGACGAGGTCCTGAGCTCGTTGCGTAAAAATATGCCGAGTAGCCGATCCGTAGAGATCGAGTCATGTGCATGCTCATTAAGAATTATCAGACAACCAGACTCGTAAGGGCCGCTGAGCCGGAGTGTGTTGTTTCCACCGAAAGAGGTGAAGTGCTCGTCAAGGCCGAAGTGCCGAGAGCAGAGTTAAGCATGCATATGAATAAAACCTTTATTCCACGGTGAAAACCGTGTGGTTGATTGGGGTCGGGTACATACTTCTCAAAGGCTGCCCTATAGGCATGCAATGTTCGTCAAGTAATTGTAAGACCGGCAGGCCCCTTTCAGAATTTCTCACCGAGGAAGACGGTGATGGCGCAGCCTTGAGTGACATATATTTCACCCGAACCTGATAGAGTTCATTGATGGCCTTCGTCACTCAGAGGTATGGAGGTCGTGGTTATCCTTAAATATCTAAGGATTGAACCCAACTACTGCAGTAGCAGAATGCATTCGGATACCTAGTAAGGATCTCTTCCGGTATGCTGTACCGTCTTACTAGGGGGATGGGGTCAACAGGCCTCTGGGGTATCTAAAATACATAGAATAATCAACCCCCAGATCGTCGCGTTGTCGTCCAGATATGAGTCCCCTAAGCCCAGGGGGAGGTGCAATTATCGAAACAAAGCATTAGCTTAGGTACAACGCTACTTTGAATGTATGAGTGGATGACGTTGTTGAGTCAGTCCTGCATAACCTTTGTGATGGTGTCATGGTCGTTATACTACTGTACCGATTGGGAAAAAGAACCCCATTGATATTCGTACGACTAAGTGACTTCCGGAGAGCTGTCCTTAGATTCGTAGGATACAGATGTGCCAAGCATAAAGGCTTGAGCTAGACATCCATTCGTGACTCTGAGGAGGTCAAGGCTAAGTCATAGAGACTTAAGCGGTTATTCTAACTCACAACCCTGAAGAGGCTTATGCGAAGTCATGAAGACTTGCGTGGATGTTTAACTCATAGCCCTGATGAGGCTTTTGCGATATACGCTAAGTCATGAAGGCTTGAGCGTCGTATTACGAACTGCGACCCTGAGTGGTCTATGTATTTACTTGAGTTGAATAGATAGGTGTTTTCCTACTTACCAGACCATCAGTGGTTCTGACCCCGTTTAATGGAGATTTTAGGTGTTGGACCTGCGTGGCGATATGCGGAGCAAGGCGGCATCGAGTTCCAGGGTTTCTCTAGACAGAGTTGTACTGCTTCCTTTTATTGAACCTATACTGCTTTTCTAAGCACTGATGTTGTAATAAACATGTGGTTTTCGATAAGATGGAACACTTTGGTGGTCAATGAGTTGCTTGGCCACATACCTGCAACGTGCTCGGAGTTTTCTAAAACCGCCGACTCATTATCGTCTGATTCCGCTACTAAAAGCTTTTGTAAGTTCCGCTGCAAAGAAAAAAAAAAGAAATTCATAAAACATGTAACTTAGCTTTGTTTTGGAAATCCGGGGCGTTACACTGTCACTATGGTCTGGTTTCAGCAGCAACAGGGGTTGCTTGCTATAATGAAATTCAACTCCACGCCTCTTCCTTGAGATAATCTGTATAGGAACGGTGAATTGATAAATATGAAATTTTAAACAAACTATCAACAGTTGCGTCATGCATCACATTAGTAATATAATGAATCCTGTCAGTACAGAGGACTGAAATCACCATATTCTTAAGGCCAAGAAAGCAACTGAAATTAATGGCCAAATGAATATTTCCTGGCTTTGTATGGTTTCTTTATGGGAGTTACATTTGACTGGCGACTGATTAACCTTCAGCGTTTCAAATGCTGAGGAACAAATGTCCATAGCCTTCCACTCAAAATAATATATTTATGGAAAAAAAAGGGACGATCTAGCTGATGATGCGGATAAAATAAAAAGAATGAAACACAAAACATGCTTTAAGACCAAAAAATGAACAGAAAGAAAAGGAACAAAGACAAAAAGAATGAAACATGAAAGGGACATGAGAATCGAGCATGATATGAAAACGAGAAAAAAAAAACTTTAAAACAAAAGGGATAGAATCCCTTGATATCCAAAAGAAGAGAAAATCTTACTCTCTGCAGTAACAATAAATCTGGTCAGTGACACTCAGCTGAAATGGAAATCTCAGTAAATCTCAAGTATCCACACCATAGTGAATTTACCTAAAACTCAAACAGCCAACCGAGGTTCGAACCTATGCTGGAGCAAAACACAACTAAAATTAACAGCAAATTGATCCCGTAAATCATGAAATGCACTTCACGATGGCTTAAGAACGGAGCCACCAGATTCTTTCTGGCGAAATGTGAGTCTTACGTGGGCTGAAGCAGAAGATGCTGGAGGACTTACCAGATGGGCAGATAGGCTCATTCAACCAAAGATTCTCGGACCCCACCCAATGATCAGTATTTCCATCACCCATTTGCAGACAAGCAACACAGGGTATACAATGGGGAAAGAGGAGGGAGCTAACTTCGAAATGTAAGAAGCATTATACAGAATATGTGAAAACTGAGAGAAACTGAAATAAGAACAAAATGATTTATGAAAGAAAATGGAACCACGAGAAAACACTAGGAAATCTAATTCAAATTGTAAGCAGAGAAACTAACCTTAAACATAAATCGGTCATCAAGAGTAGAATTCAAAAGTAAATACAAAATAATAATAAAAAATCTAATGAAGCTTAGAATGTATCGATCAAAAAATGGGAAATACATAAGGAAATATCGAAACTAGAGAATTCTGTTTGTTGTCACACAACATGCATGGATTAGTGTTTGTTATATACAAAACTAATATCCACGACAGTGCTTTGAGGGTGTAGAAATGAAAGCAAATCCCAAAGAAGTTAGAAACTAGGGCTAGAGGCATTTTCACCTTGTTCTGTAGGGGTTTCTGCAAGATGGGGAGAGTCTTCTTATTCCGCAGGTGATTGATCCTCCAGAAGCCCCAATCCGATCGTGAGAATTGACGGATGTTTCAGAAGAAAAGTCCCTCCGACCTTTTTGCAGGAGAAATGCTTCAGAGAAGAGTTGTTTCGTAGTGTTTTGCAGAGGATACTCGAAATGAAGGAGTGAATGCCGATGATCGATGGAAAAATGGATGAAATTGATGGATGCCTTCGAGAAGCGGTGGAGGGCTCTTCTTAAGGGAGCAGTGGAGGATTCGAGAGGGGAGGCAGTTGCAGATGTAGGGTAAAAAGCCACGATGGCTATTGAAGATGGAGGGTAGAAATGAGAGGGAGGAGTGCGCGGGAACGAGCCGTTTGCACCTTCCCTCTTTTCCAAAAAGAGGGTTCCCTTTTCTTAAAAATTTTTGTAAAATGGTTCAAGATGAGGTTTTCGGCAAAATAGCTTTAAAAAGCTTAAAAACCATTTATTTTTCTCGTAGTTTTTCCATTTTTTTTGGTTTTTGTGTTTTTTTTATTTTTTGTATTTTTAGAATAAAATCCTAAGATTTACGAGGAAATAAAGATTTTTAAAACTGATTTTTTTGTATTTTGCAAAATATTTACAAAAAAAGAAGAGTTTTTCTGAGAATTCAAAGCTATTTCTCTGAAAAATTCTTCAGAAAGCGAATTTTGACCTGGAATTTGAGGTGATATTTGAGGTTTGGACCTCGAATCAAGAAAATATAAAATAGTGGATCCAAATGGGTGCCGAATGAGCTATTTGAGCCATTCAGAAGATGTTTTTGGTATTTTATAATTTCGATTTGTAAATTGAGTAACGAGGCTCAAGTTTGGACCTTAAACACCAGGTTCGGCTCTGAAATTGAATTTGAATACATCAATGTGGAATTCGATCCAGAAAATCTGAAGAATGACTGAATTTTAGCTTTGGTTTTCTCAGAAGATGGAGTCACGGGCAAAAGGGTCATTTTTACAAGATTTTGAAAAATTTGGGGTGTTCACAGATGCCCCTCTTTGCTACTAAGCCGGTTGAAAGCTGAGCTAAGTGGCAAAGATAACACTCCAAATTTGAAAAATGCCCCAGTCAGTAGGTCTGAACTGGGTGTGGAAGAATTATTTTTGAAAATATGACTTCTCAGGCTTAAAACCTTGTCCTTAATGGTTTTGGGAGGACGAAATCCTCGAAGATGATGTGATCAAATGATAGAAATAAGGAAATCGTGATGGGACTTTGGGTGAAAATTCTGAAATGGTGAAAGATAAGAAGTTTGATCAAGTCTCATGGGTAAGACAAGATACGCTTTTGGAATGATTCAGGTTTAGCCCTTATCCTGGATGGGACGAAGATATATCAAGATGTATTTGAACGAGGAAAGAAATACATGAGGACCTTGATGGAATATTTTTGAAAAATGCCTCGTGAGATGCAACTCACGTAAAATCCTTTCTTGGTGGATATATGAAGCATGGATTCCACGATGAGAAGGGCCACGATGGGACTGAAAGAAAACATCTCGTTAAAACAAGGAATTTTATAGGAACAAGACTCAGGTTTAACCCAAACCTGAAAAGGAAGATACCTCGTGAAGCAAGGTTCAGGCTTAACCCTTAACTTGAAAGGGGAAATCTACCATACGGGTTTCTCAAATGGAGAAGCCATAATGAGACCTTTGGAGTTTTGGACGAACAAAATCCGAAAGGGGTTTTGCGAAAAGGAAGAAAATAGGGTTCCCTAAAGCTTTGAAAAGGGGAAGAAATGGGGCATCTCATTGCTGAGACAGAAATAGCTTTTGAAATCAATGACCTCTCGCAGAAAATTCAGGTTTTGACCTTTAACTTGAGTGGGAACTACCATACGAAATCCTCGGATGAAGAAACCATGATGGGACAGGAAAAGATACTTCTTCTGAAGGAGGCAACTCTTCTGAAAAATATAAACAATGCTAGGTTGCATCAAAATGAATATCAAATTTTTATTTCATTCTTGGAATAGCTAGAAAATCTTGCCAATAAGATAAAATTATAGTTGATTCAAAACGCTTGAAAATGTGCACGTATGTGCAAAGATATTCCCTCTTTTACCTAGAGTATTCCTTCCATTGGGGTTAACTCCTTGGTTTTAAAAGTCAAATTCAAAATTTTAGCATTGATGATTTTCTTCAAGGAAGCTATCCATTTCCTTGATATGAGAAGAGAAGAAATATTCTTAATTTCATAAAACCAAGTATTGAAGAGATAATGATAAAAGAATTTTGCACGAGAAAAGATGACTTCTGGCAACTTTGGCAGTTTGATATCTGAGTGTTCTCCCATGATGATCTTTTTGCACTCTTTTTTGAGTTATTGAACTTTCTCGGTTTTTTTTTTTACATCATTCTTCATTTGGATGTCCTGACTTTTCTCTCTTTTTCAGGGAAGGTTATGTCACAAACTCCATCTTGGAGATGTTCCGATCCTTCTTTTATCTTAGGTATCATATAGGCTCAAAAGGTCTTTAGATGATAGCAGAAATCAAATATCTTTTAGGGTTTGTCGGTAGGTTCATCGCACTCGCCTTCATCTCGACGGTGATCTAAACTTTCCCTAGAAGGATCTTTCACAAACTTCTTCATCTCGGAGATGATCAAAATCTTCTTTGGCCCGGGGGGTCTAGCTCGCATATTCGTCTTCATCTTGACGACAATTGAGAGATCCCTTTTGCGGATATTTGATTGCAACTTTAAATGAATGTGAAGACATGGATTGGGTGGATTCTTTTTATAGCTCAAGATACTTCTACTGCCTGACTGCCAGATATCCGTCTTTAAACATGTGCCATGGCCATGATCAATATCAACTTGCTTCTGGCTTTTCAATATCATTGAAGATTTCTTTCACTGGTCATATCGAGGATATTTCTTACATACTTTCGGTAGATCAACAAGTAAAAGATTTGAATTTTACCTCTTTTCGCAAAAGTTTCACCCTTTTGGAAAGAAGATACTAGAGGTAATTTGAGGTAATTCTTTTTGTATAGTAAGAATATTGGAATCAACAGCTGTCTTTAGCGAATTGGCATAATGTTCCAACATTCCTTTGTGAAATAATCACTCAATATGAATTTTGATGATACCTTTAGCTGTAATTTAGGGAAATGATGTAAAGATCAGACTTTGAAAAACTTGACTTTTAGATTTTAGAAATTCCGACCAGTTATAAGAAACTGGATTTCAAATTCCGACCAGTGGAAACACTGGATTTCAAATCCCGACCAGTTATGAAAAGTGGATTTCAAATCCCGACCAGTGAAAACACTGGATTTTGAAAATCCCGACCAGTTATGAAAACTGGATTTTGAATCCCGACCAGTGAAAATACTGGATTTCAAATCCCGACCAGTTATGAAAACTGGATTTCAAATCTCGACCAATTATAAAAACTGGATTTGAAAATCCCGACCAGTTATAAGAAACTGGATTTGAAAATCCCGACCAGTTATAAGAAACTGGATTTGAAAATCCTGACCAGTTATAAGAAACTAGATTTTAAAATCCCGACCAGTGAAAACACTGGATTTTGATTTGAATAAGGTTTTATCTGAAGGTTTGAGAGTAATTAAATTTGAGAAGATTGAAAACCCGAAGGTTTGGAAATGAGAGAATGAAGAAATCATACCTTGAAGGTTTGATTTGTGGAACAGATTGACTTGAGGAGCTCGACACTTGTGAGCTGGGACTTTTCGAAATACATGACCAGCGAGATGCTGGATCCTTTTGGAATACATGACCAGCGGAAGCTGGGTCTTTTGGAAGACATGACCAACGAGTGTTGGATCCTTTTGAAAATACATGACCAACGAGGGTTGGATCTTTTTTAGAATACATGACCAGCGATATGCTGGATCCTTTGGAAATATATGACCAGCGAGATGCCGGATCTTTTGGAAATATCAAATCTTGGGAAGTTCAAGTCAGAACTTGAATTTTGGAAAAGAAAGGTATTTGATCAGAAGACTGATGTTAGAAATTTATCTGTGTGAGAACCGGATTTTCCAAATGAGCTCAATATATGATTGAAAAAGTTTGAGAGATAACCAGTGCGAGGACCGGGTTTTGAAGATGAGCTAGATTTTTAAAATGAGTTTTAGAAGATAATTCAGGATTTATCCCCTTATCCTGAACGGAGGAAATAACAAAAAAAGAATACCTCATTGAAAGGAGGCATCAGGTTTATCCCTTAACCTGAAAGGGTATTTTTAAAGATAAAGGTAGATGGAATTTTAATAAGATTGACGAAAATTTTAAAACTTGACAGAAATTGGCAATAGTCTGATGAAAATTTGATCAAACCAAAAGCGAATCAAATGAAATGAAAATAAAGATACCAAGATCAATTGAGAATTAATAAAATTTGAGGAAAAGAGCTTTTGTCTAATCCTGCATGCATATGATGGAAGAAGACGATTATAGATCAAAATAAAATGCCCCAGTATCATGGAGAAGAATGTAAGAATTGATAGAAGATCATTGTTTTATTGAAATGGCTCTTTGAATTGTACAGAAGGCTTTAGAATGAAAAATTCTAAGTATAAAATTTCTTCAGATGGAGAGCGTTGATAGGATCTGGTATTTCCACCCCGTCTGCATTGATCAGATGATAAGAATTGGGAGGTAATGCTTCCTTAACCATATAGGGGCCTTCCCAATTGGGTGACCACTTGCCCCGTGGTCGATGCTTGAGATGAGCTGTCGATCTGAGCACCAAATCGTTAACTCAAATTTTTCTCTCAATGACGGACTTGGCATAGTGTCGAGCTATCCTTTGTCGATAAGCTTGAGCATGCTTTGCTGCCTTAAGCCTTTTCTCATACAGTAGATCCAGTTATACCAATCTTTGCTGTTGATATTGATCAAGTGGCAATTCTATAAGGGAAGCAAATTTGAGAGCGGGCTTCTGGACATGGAGAGGCAACACTACTTCAGTTCCGTAAACAAGTTCTGAAGGAGTGGCGTTGGTCGGAGTCCGGATGGTGGTTCGGTAAGCCCAAAGTACATCATGAATTTTCTTATGCCAATCTCGACCTATTTTCACAGTCCTTTCCAGAATACGGATCAGAATCTTATTGGTGGCATCTGCTTGGCCATTCCCTTGAGGATAATAGGGAGCTGAGAAATGATGGCAAATTCTGAATTTAGAACAAAATGTTTTCATCCTCTCATTCTTGAAATGGCTTCCATTGTTTGAGACAATATCATGTGGTATGCCAAAGCGGCAAAGAATGTTCTTGTGAATGAAAGAAACCACATGGCGGCCTTCTACTGTGCGTAGAGTAATAGCTTCAACCCATTTTGTGAAATACTTTGTAGCGGCCAGAAAGTATTTGTGGCCGTTGGAAGCAGAAGGAATAATCGGGCCTACGACGTCGAATGCCCACATAGAAAATGGCCAAGGAGAAACAACTGATTATAGATAAGTGGCCGGTGCATGAATGGAAGGTGCGTGCATTTGACATTTGATACACTTCTTCACAAATCTATGACAGTCCTGTGTGATCATCGCAAAATTTTTCGTCTCTTGTGGTTTCTCTCTCTTCCTTCTCTTTTCCCTTTTTTAACCTCTATTTTCCTCCTTTTTGAAGGGAGAAGAATAAAGGAAAGAAAAGAGAGAAGAGAAAAGAAAGAAAGAAAGAGAGAAGAGGAAGGAATTCTTTTGTGGGTTTTCACTTGACCTTTATTTGAAAATATTTAGAAAATTACTCGCCTCTGTTTTGAAAATTTGCGAGAAAATGGAGAGACGGGATTCGCTCGTCGGTACGAGGTTCGACCATTCCTGGCGCCTTTATCAGGGGTAATCGAACCAAGGATCGAACCTATGCCTTTTGCTTTGCCTAAATATAATCTAAGAATTTATCCTAACTCTAAATGCACAAAGAATCATACTTGTGCAATGCAAGGATATATGCTTCTTTTGAAAAGATGTTTTGAAAATTCCCAAGTGTTCTGAGATGAACTTGATAAGGGAGTGAAGAAATGTTTAGAACTTTGAGATAGATCAGAGAAGTTCTAAGTCTTTGAAATAAATCAGGGTTGGAGGAATAAATGAGAAAGAATGACTTGAAGCTTTGAAATGAAAGGAAATGAAGTTTCAAAGTCAAAAATGGACTTTGAATTTGAATTTGAATTTAGGAAAGGAAATGAATACTTGAGATTGAATTTGGATTTTTAAGTTTGGAATGGATCTGAGATAATCAAATGGTATTTAAGAATAGAAATGGATTTAGGGAGTTTTGGATGAGATCTGAAAATGGAATTGGATTTGAAATCTAGAATTGGGAATGGAATTGGATCTAAAGATGGATTTAAAATCTGAAATCTGAGATTCGATATAAAATTGGGTTTTGGATCTTAAGATGGATTTGGATCTGAAGTCTGAGATCCAAATGTAGAATTGGGTTCTGGATCCTAAGATGGATTTGGATCTGAAGTCTGAGATCCAATGTAGAATTGGATTCTGGATCCTAACATCGATTTGGATCTGAAGACTGAGATCCAAGGTGAAATTGGATTCTGGATCCTATAAGGAAATTGGATCTGAAGTCTAAGATCCAAAGTGAAATTGGAGTCTGGATCCTAAAGGGGAATTGGATCTGAAGTCTGAGATCCAAAAGTGGAATTGGACTCTGAATCCTAAAGAGGAATGGGATCTGAAGTCTGAGATCCAATATGAGTGTTGAATCCTGGATCCAAAAATGGATTTGGAATTAAATTCAGAAGATGAATCAAGAACTTCCAAGTTTAATTTGAGCTTGGAAAATGGATTTTAGAAATTGAATCTTGAATATACAAATGAATTTCTAAGTTAAATTGGATTTTAAATTTAAGATAGAATTTGGAATTTGAAATATAAGATGATTCTGAAGTTTCAAAGTCAAATGTGACTTTGCAATTGAATTCTTGAATCCTTTTGAGAAATAGAATTGAATTTGAATTTATAAATAAGATTTGATCTGAGAAATGAAGGGAAGAATTACTTGGAGTTATGAAAAAGAAATTTTAAAAATATGATGCAATTCTATCCTAAATGATGAATGAATTTGAATGATTTTGAAATAGGACTTTGAAGAGTTATTCCATTCTTTAGATGAATTAAAATAAGATTGAAGATATAATACATCCCTGACTATGGTCATTGAATGTATTATATAATAATCTGTATTTATATTCATATGGAGAATGAAACACATTTGGTGCTTTTATAGAATTTAAAATGAAATTAACTCTCAATATACCCTGACTATGGCCATTGGTATATATTTTTTAGTTAATTTTAAGTTAAATTCTGATAAAAGAAGAAAATATTTAAGGAAAATATGATGAATTTTGAAAACGGATCCAGTGTTGTTTCGTAAAAGATAAAAATCCTAAGTCTTGTTTACATCCTGACTTTGGCCATTGATGTAAATCATCAACTTAGGATTAACTACCTCTTACGAAATGGTGCACGTGCCATTCGTGTTCCCATTTGTGAGATTTTGAAAGGTAAGAAGCATGAAGACAAGCAATTCATGATATTTACAATGCTCATTCATTCTATCTAAGAGCTGGAAACGTAAATTCTCATTTAAGATCTATCTTATTACACAAATTGAAAATTGAAATACAAATCCAAGAAATAGCCTTTTCCACATATTCCCTGTAAAGAAACGAGTTAGCATAATGCAGGAGAGAACACTTTGTTGAGAAAAAAAAAAAAGAAAAAAAAAATGAAGGTGTTGATTCTAATACCAGATGCTATGTTTATGTTGAATGAGAAAGACATATACAATGGGTGAAGTAAAAAACCAGGATGGTCCAAGATGAGTCAGTCTAAAATCAGGTAGTTCCTGATGACCAACCATAGAAAAAAAAGGACACAATGGTTCATTGTGAACCACTATGAAAGGAAAACTATTATAGTAGTTCTTAACGAACTACTATAATAAAGAAGGGTTGCAAGGGTTTCTCTGTGAACCATTGCAAAGGATAACTATTGTAATAGTCCCCGATGAACTACTATAAAAGAAAGGAGACTACGGTGGTTCATGGTGAACCACCATGAAATGTAGCAACTATGGTTGTTCTTGATGGACCACCATAGAAAAGAAAGAATATGGTGGCTATGTATTATCATGCAAAGCACGAGGGGTGCAATGATTAGCAAAAAATGCAACTAAGAATAATTAATGACTAGCAAGATGCACTGCTGGATTGGAGAATTTCAGCAATTTAATGAATGTAAATGTATTGCTAACCCACTAATAAATTTTATAGCCAACGAATTTAAATACATTGCTAATATACAAAACTGAGAAATACTCAGCAAAATGCATTGAATAACAGTGTGAATGTTCACTAGTGGAGACATATTGAAAGTGCTGAATGGGGTGTAAGCATACGGTAAGTGGAAAGGCTAGAAATTGTGGTGTGTAGGGGAAAAGAACATACATCAACTATGAACTGATATTACCAGGGTTTGCATAATATAAGAAATCAACTACATCCCAAAAATATACATCATAAAGAGTCATCTTATGGTAGCTACTCACCTTTTAAAAGAAAAAGTTAGATCCATATAAATACAAAATTACGAACCTGAGCATCGAAAGGTAATATACAAACTTCAAATATTCCAGCACCAATTAATGAGTAGCCCAAAATGCACTAGAGATCCTTTTAGAATTTGAATGCCAGCCCTTAACAGTGTATACTCAAATCAGTAGCTCCAGTGTATTGTGAGTACAGGTAACATAGACCAGAATCAACTTTTCAAGGTCACATGGTCACTTGTATATGGGATACAATGATAGCACAGAAAGTGGGCAGCTGGGGACTACATAGGGCTGTAAAGAAACTAATCTGGGAGGAACCAGACTTCGCAATCCAAAATGCACAGAACAGAGGAGGGTTATTCAGACCTACAATTTCAGAAAATTGCAAAATTTGAAATACCTTTCAACAGAAGGGCTATCAGGTAGCAGGGGGATTCGTGGTAACAGTGCAGCAGCTAGTGGCCGAAACAACCAGAGACAGGAAAACACAATATTCAGTCGAACTAAGCTCATTCATTGTCCTATATGAAATATAACAAACAAGATCAGATTGCAGAACATGGTGATAAACCGCTTAATTAAGCATTTAATGGTGGCAATTCTGCATGCCCCTCACGACCAGACAAGTAGCTAGGCACTTCTTCTAAGCCAAAAACTTTCCTAAATTCAATAAGAAAAATTAAGAGCTCAAACCTAACCTTTCTTTTTTTTTTTTAGTTTAGTTTCTAATTATTTATTTTGTTTCCAAGTATGAAAATGCTCGATATGACAAAGATCAAAATCTATGAATCCCTACCTGCTGAGTAGTAAACCTGATGATATGCACACATTTTACAAAATAGGTATGAGATACAGGGGTGCTGATAGTATTTACCTGGCAGATGACGTCTGGTGGCATTACCTGCTAAACACAATCCACATAAAAAAAGTCATGCCAACAGGGATGCTGGAAGCTGAGGTGTTGTGCTGGGTTGTGGAATGCACAGGTACTGTTGTTGAACATTGGTTTCATCCTGCGAGCTTTTCGAAGATCTTCATTAAAATAATGCTCCCTTTGTATGCGAGCTTTAATCCGTCAACCATGAACTTAACAGATCCCTCCTGAATTTCTTCTTCTTGAAAGATAATCAGATGAGTCTACACAGAAGACGAAAGTATGAGCTAATAGAGCAAGGATATAATTACTATAAACAAAAGATATCATTTTCAATCTTCAGGACTCGATCGATGAGGTGCTCTTCCTAGGATCGAGTAATTTATGATGAATAAGAAGACTTCTCAACAAATCAAAACCTACCTTCATAACCTTTTCAATCTGTTTCTAGAGAAAGATAATCTACCTTCAGAAATTTTCCCCTCAGAGGGGCCAACTCGGCAGCATGTCATTACTAAAAGATTTTCAATGATCAAAGTTAACAATCCTAGATATTCCTTGAAATGAATTAGACAATTCACTGGTAAAGCAGACTACAGAGCTTAATTCCCTGTAACATCCCAGGTTCATGATTCCCTTTGCAAGATTACTGAGTGATCTCAAAACTCTTACAGTAGGAGATAACTTTGATACTAATATATTCTCAAATTGCTCTTTATTCAGTTTATTTTTTTTTTTGACTGATTACACCTAACAGACAACTGGTGCGTATATTCAGCAATCACACAATGCTTCATAATATGAATCAGGCAATCATGACCACAACACCTCTTAAATTATGACAGATTCAAAGTTTTGGCGAGTTCAACTGAGACTTCTGGGGAAGCTATAGTAGCTGTGAATCTTTTGATAGGTCCTGCAACAGTAAGGGAGCTGAAGTCAGTATTAACAACACCACTTGATTTTGATAAAACTCTTCTTCTTTTCTCTGCAAAGATATACATGTAAGAAAAGGGGAACCTGTGGGAGCATACCTTATTCAGCATTTCTCTTTCACTAGATTTTTACAATATCCAGTTATGAGAAAAAGAAAAGAAATGGAAACAGATGAATGGAGAAGCAGGGATAATAAAATTAGCAACAGCATAGTGATAAATGGATTTCAACAGATTGGTGGCGTCAATGGACGGCACATGGCATCATAAACTGATTTAGCAGATCAGTTTCTGCAAAGGATTTTCTAAGGAATTATTCACTGTATAGTAAATATGCAAGTAGCCATGAGTTTCTAGGGAAACTAAATATTAATGACAATCACATGAGAATTACATACAGGATTTGGAATTACCAAAATATGAAATGTGCAGATATGATAAAAAGCACAGGACATACAGGTGCAGAAAAAGGGTTGATAATACTATATACAGGTGAGTGCTGGCATATTAATAACCGTACCACCTTTGACCCCATATATAAGTGCAAAAATCGAGATCAATATATTGAAAGTTTTCTGGAATAACCAAAACAGGAATTGATATTTTACAGGTCTAGAACATGAAACCACTAGTGCCGACGAGATTTAATGGGTCGTAATACAAAGGAGTTTACACGTAACATGCAACACAGGCAAATCAAGTGATAATGAAGTATGAATGCACATATGGTAACTCACAGTTTGGCCTTGGTGAGCCTAGATTGTGATCATATCGGGCTCTTTTGGTAAACTGATATCCTGATGTTGGGTCAGTCATCACAGAAATTGGATTAGCAGGCAAAACAAATTAATGGGCTGAGTAAGCAATCGATAGGTCACATAAAATGATCTAAAAAAAAAATGGATTAATGAATTAAATGACAATCAACAAACCAAACATAGGAACCAATCAAACGGATCTAAACAAAAATTAATGAACCGAAATCAATGGGTCTGAAACTAATGTATAAGCTAGCAAAGGGGATTACTGGATATGACAACCTGTCAATAGGTAGGCAAATATAAATAATGAAGGCATTATAGGAAATGGACGTTGAACCAAGGCTTGCGTGTATGTTCTAAAAGACCATGCTTACAATAAAATTTGGGAAGATACAAATTGATTTTACAACCCAGCATGGTTACCTGCCATGTGTAGTACATGAAAGAAAAAACCAAAGTAAAACTTAATAAAAGAGCAGATACTAAATAACAATGGCAAATGGGGTTAACTACAGGAAACAAATCTTTAAACGAACAATGAACCGAAGGTTTTAATAAAAAAGCTCAAGCTGTAATGAAGCAAGGTTGTGTGGATCATACGAGTGACAAAATTTATTAAATGTAAAATGCAGGACGATTTTGAGCAGAGGATACCCACATCATCGGATATGCTATGCAAAAGTTCATGATTGATGTCCTGAAATGAATCTGAGGACTGCATGTCACTTCTTGCAGAATTTAAACGCAGGCTTCAAACACAGATCTAATGTCACAAGCGTTGATTGCAAACTCAACTCATCGTGAACTCAAATGGTGAGCACGGTGGGAACATAGAAATCAACTATGATGTAAAATGAATGATGGAAATGATAACATCGAACAAGAAATCGAGATCAAAAAGATAAATAAAGACAAGAAAAATGGAAATCAAAGGAAGGGAAGATCGGAATGTAGGAATATATATTCCATTGCTGTTGCACGGTGTTAACTGATTTGTTATATACACATCAGTTTTACAAGGTGTGCGTTTACTGAAACAAAATAAGAAATCAAGAAAGGAAGAATAAAATAAAAAAAAAAAGATTGGGATCAGAGGGGGGGGGGGATCGATCCTGCTATAGGCAGATTGATCCCCACTGTTTTACTTTACGAAGAGAAAAGGTGACGAAACGAAAGCAGAATAGGGCGATGCTCTGGAAGGGAAGGGAAAATTTTAGAATCACCAGAGAAGGGAGAGCATTTACCTGTAACTTTGGGATTGATTGACTCCCCTTAGTCGGCCATAGCTTGATCGATCGGATGATGCTTCTTTTCGATTCGTTTGCTGAAGGTGCGGAGGTCTTCCCTAATCCGACAGGGGAAGAAGTGGGGCTTCACAGAGGTTCTAAAGGAGAGAGGTGTGTGAGGGATATTAAATGAAGCAGAGACAGCGAGAATATGTGGTTGCTTGAGGTCCTTGCGGAGGTAGCCGACCTCCTTCGGCTTGCTTGGGAAGAAAACAGTACCAAGAGAAGAAGAAGAATGAAGAAGAAGGGGAATCAGGAGCGTGGTGGGGTGAAGGCGGATCGTGAAGGAGAAGAAGGTGGAGAGGCAGGAGATGGATGGGGAAAAGAGGTCTTTCGTGACCCTTTTTAAAGAGGAAAGAGAGATCTCCAGTAGGGGAGGCCGTTAGGCATTGATGGTGGAGGAAGGCTTCGGAAGATGGAGGGCGATGGAGGTTGGTTGTTGGAGATCGCACATGGTCATGGAAGGTTCCGGAGAAGGTTTGTGAAGGCTGAGCCGAGAAGGGGAGAAGGCGGCTGGGCCATGGCGATCTTTTGTGAAAGGGGAAGAAGGCGCCTGAAAACCTTCTTTTACGAAAACCCTAAAAACGAATTTTCAAAGTGGCCCCTTTTTTTTCAAGTTTTTGCGAAGAGGGGGCTCCCTAACATTTTTTCGAAAAAGAAGTTTTCTAAAAAAAACTCGATTTTTCAAAAGGGTGTTTTTCAAAAAGGCTTTTTTGGAAAAAGGATGGTTTTTAAAAGTGGTTTTTTTTTTTTTTCAAAACCAATTTTTTTTGTTTCTTTTCTATTTGTATTTTTCATTTTTTTGTATTTTTAAGTAAAATCCTAAAGTTTGTGAGAAAACAAAGATTAAAACTAAATTTTTGTGTTTTTGTAAAAAATATTTTACAAAAGGGAATTTTTCTGAGAATTTATAAGCTATTTTGAGAAAATTTCTTTAGAAATGGTTTTGGATCCAGATTTTGAGAAAATATGGATTTAGAGTACTGGATTCGGATCCGGAGTTGATTTTGAATATATCACTATGGAATTTAATTCAGAAAATCTGAAGAATGACTGAAATTTATCTTAGAAATCGCTTTGATTTTCTCAGAAGATGGGGTTAGGGGCAAAAGGGTCATTTTGTAAATTTTTGAAAAATTTGGGGTGTTCACATCCTGCTGCATGGTATTCCAATAGTACCCTGCTCGGATGATCTGTTTGACAAGAGTTTGATAGCCGACATGGCCACCATAAATCCCTTCATGTGCCTCTTAGATAACTTTCATAGCTTCCTCTTTGTCTAAGTATCTTGAGTACTCAGAACTGAACCCACGACGGTAGAGGACATTGGCCAGAACGAAATATCGGGTAGACATACACTGAATTGCACGTTGCTCCCTTTTTGGCATTTCTGGTGGAAATTCACCAGTCTCAATGAAATTCTTGATATTTTGATACCAAGGTTTCTCCTTCTGATTAACCTGGTTTACTTGCATGGTTGAAATGAAAGCGGGTTTCTCAAGTCTGCCAACCTCAAAAGAGCGACATGATTCACTGCCTTTGAAGGATAAAATAGAGCCCAGACTGGCTAAACCATCGGCTATCTGATTGTGCTCTCTTCTTATGTGATTGAGCTAAAATTCTTCGAAGCTGTCCACAAGAGCTAAGACGATCTTCTGATAGGGAATCAATTTTGAATCTTTTACCTGCCATTCAGTGTTAACTTGACTAATAACAAGTAAAGAATCGCCAAAGGCATGCACTCTTTTGACATTAAAATTTTGCAAAATTTTGAGGCCTTGTATTAGAGCTTCATACTCGGCCATATTGTGAGTGCATTGGAAACCAAGCTTGAGAGAATAAGAGATCATTTCTTTTTCTTGAGTGATTAACAAGACTCTAATCCCTATGCCAGACATATTTTTAGAGCCATCAAAGAACAAGTTCCAAACGGGGGGCTGTTGGATATTGCATATGTGCTCGTCAGGAAAATCATCTCCTGCCTTAATTTCTTCTGTCAGAGGGAAATCTGCCAACTGATCTGCGATCGCTTGGCCTTTAATCGACTTTTGAGAAACATACTCTAAGTCATATTGCATCAGAAGGACTTGCCACTTTGCAATCCGTCCAGTGAGAAATGGTTGTTCCAAAATGTATCTGAGAGAATTAAGTTTTGATAGAAACTTGATTTCAGAAGCCAACAAGTAATGTCTTAATTTCTGACACATCCAAACCAGAGCTAGACAAGTCTTTTCCATCTGAGAATACTTCTTTTCATAATCAATGAAGGTTTTGCTCACATAGTAGATGGCGTGCTCTATCAGACTGTCTTCTTCATACTATGCGAGGAATCCACCACAGACATTCTGATTTACAGAAATATATAGTAAAAGAGGCTTCTCCAATTTTGGCGGCTTCAAAACTGGTGGATTAAGGAGATACTACTTGATGCGCTCAAACGAGAGTTGACATTCCGATCCCCATTCAAATTTAACTCCTTTTCTTAGAAAATGATTGAAAGGTTCACATCTCATAGCCAAATTAGAGATGAATCTGCGAATAAACTGAATACGCCCTTGAAGGCTTCGCAGTTCCTTGAGATTAGTTGGCGGAGGCATATCAATAATGGCTTTTGCCTTGGCTGGATCCACCTTTATTCCTTTCTTGCTGATAATGAAGCCGAGCAATTTGCCAGACTCAACTCCGAAAACACATTTTTGAGGATTAAGTCTCAACTTATAGAGAATAAGTCTTTCAAAAACTTGACTAAGAGCATCAAGGTGAGCCTCTTCTTCTTTAGACTTAACCAGAATGTCATCCACATATGCATCCATACTTTTGTGCATTTGATCATGGAAAATAACTGCCATTGCCCTCTGATAGGTTGCCCCGACATTTTTTAGCCCAAATGGCATGACTGTGTAGCAGAAGGTTCCCCACGGTATAGTAAAGGAAGTCTTTGACTGATCACGAGCGGCCAGCTTGATCTGATTATAGCCTGAGTATTCATCCATGAAAGAAAACATGGCGTGACCCGCTGTGCTATCGATCAACAGGTCAATGTTGGGAAGTGAATAATCATCTTTCGGGGTAGCCTTATTGAGATCCCTGAAATCAATGCAAATCCGAACTTTGCCATTCTTTTTAAGAACTGCTACAATATTTGCCAACCAATCTGGATAATCAATGGCTCGGATAAAGCCTGCTTTTAACAAATCTTCAAGTCCTTCTTTGACTTGCTGCTCAATTCGAGGGTCTAATTTCCTCAGTTTTTTTGCTTGATTGGTCTGGAATCTGGTTTCAACTTGAGTCGATGCTCAACCAGCTTGGGATCTAATCCTGGCATATCTTCATAAGTCCAGGCAAATACTTCTTGATGCTTCTTAAGGAAATGGATGAGTCTAGCCTTTTCAACTGCATTTAGACCCGAACCGATTTAGAGAATTTTCGGATCATCTTCCGACCCAATGTTGATATCTTCAGTTGGATCTTGAACCAAAGATGAGGGTTCATTCTGCTTCTGAATGTGAGCAAATTATGGCAATTCCTGAATAGTAGAATCAAATTCGGCTGGCTCTTCGGTCTGCTCTGATGCCTGGCTGACCTCTGCTCTGTCTTTCATCTCAAGAAACCTTGCCAATTTTAGATACTTGGGATTGATAATGAATTTCTTCATTGATTCAGGAGTTAATGGTCCTGAAAATGCCAAGAAGAGATTTTTTAAGGGAAAGTACAAGTCAAGACAAATTTTGTACAAAGTAAAGAACAATGGCACAGACAAAATATAAGAAAGAATGACAGATACTCAAGTATGGAGAGGAAATTGATCTTTCATTGATTGGAAGTATGATATTTACAAGATTTTCAACAAAAGATGGGACTTGTGTTGTCCCTATAAGAGTAGAAAAAGATAGAAAAAGCAGGAAAACTAAGGCATCATATTCTCATTTGTTTCCTCTGACAAAAATGGTCTTTTTACTAGAATCCTGGCCGGTGAACCCCAACTTTGAACTATCTGCATGCTGAACTGGAATGATAGGCTCTATTATGCCGTCCTCATTTTTCCCCAAGTCTTAAAATGGCTGATATCCATGTTTTATCAACAGATCGAATCCCTTTCTGGCTTTGGAAATTTGAGGGAATAGGGGATGATCTTTGAAGGAGGTGTAATTGACGCGTCCCCCTAACTTGAAAAAACAAGGTCCCTGCCATTGGATCATGGTTGCAACATTCTCTTCATCCATGATATCTTTCAACTTCAACATCTCTAAGCTGTCACTGAGATTGATTTTGTCTGCCTCTCGTATGCTTGAAATATCAGCTATGAACGTTGGACGAGGAATCATAGGCTGTGGCAGCCTTTCTTCAGGATCTTCGCCCAGAATGGTGGTAATTATTCCTCCCTTGGACCACTTTATGCATTGGTGGAGGATTGATGGAACGACATTAGCATTATGGATCCATGTTCGTCCCAACAGAAGATTGTAAGTTGGCGGCACGTTGACAACATGGAATAATACTGTGTGCACTGAATAATTGATAAAGATTTCCAAAAAGATTTTGCCCTTGGCGGTTTGCCCATGATTATCGAAGCCATAGATGGTAATGGGATCAGGCACGTACTCTTCTTCCTTTAATCCCAAGGCTTTCGCTGTCATCTCTTGGCAAATGTTGAGGCTGCTGCCTCCATCAACAAGCACATGCGGGACAGTCATGCCCCTGGTCCTTACCACAATATACGATGCATTATTGTGGAATGAATGAGGCTTTGGCAGGTCCTTATCTGAAAAAGTGATAGGCACGTTAGTCATCACCTGATTTACGATTTGTGCCATATCTTCGGGCGTGGTGCCCGACTTCACTTTGATCTTTCTCAGTAGATCATCCAATTTTTCCTGATGCTTGGGAGAATCATGAGTTAACTCAAAAATAGAGATGTTAGAGAGCGCGATAATTGGCTTCTGAAGGCTTTTGGCCCGCTCTTCTGCTGCCTCGGAGGTTTCTGCTTCCTTTGTGGAGGCTTCCTTTTTCAAAAATCTCTTTGGAAAATCTTGGGTTTTTCCACTCTCAACTGACATATTTCTTAGGTTTAAAAATGAGAGGATGTTCATCATCTGAGATGCAGGCTGATCCTGATGTAGAACCATCACCTGATGCTGAAGACTGATATCTTTGCTGGAGCATGGATGTATGTGACTCTGCGGAAGGAAAGAATGTTCGGAAATGGTCGATGCCGAATGTTTTGGGAATAGGGCAGACAAGATATCCATTTTTCCTTCTTCTTCATCCTCGATGAGGATGCTCTTATCGATGCAGTCTTGGATTAAATGCTTCAGGACAAAGCAATATTTTGTGTCATGGCCTGTCACTCTATGGAACTTGCAATACTGTTCCTTGAATCTTCCCATGATTACTGACGGATTTGCAACTTTGGGAAGTTTCACCATTCTGTGAGATAGCAAATACTCCAGAATTTTTTCTAAAGGCTGGTCGAGGGGAGTGAATTTTCGATCCCTGCTCCAGTTTATGTTCTTGGGTTTTATCTGAAGGTCCCCTTTTTGTTGAGGACCGGCCGGGAGAGGCTTGTCATTGTTCTTGAAAAACTTTCCCTTTCTCCCTCTGCTCTGTTCAGGCTTCGTGCTACTGCCGCTGCCATGCTTGTTGCTACTGCCCTGGTCATCCCCTGGAACCTCGACTGAGTAAGTGAAGTGTGCTTTTTTTTTCGGATCCTAGACATTCTTGGCCAGAGCGACACCTTCGTACATTCCATTTTCCACCCCCATCTCGAGCCATTCAGCTCGCTTCGTCAGTTCAATAAACGACTTGGATGGATATGGGAAAAGGCGGCTTTTCAGGGGTTGAGAGAAGTTGTTGAGAATGACTTGGAGGGCATGCTCTTCAGAAATGAGATTTCTCATTTTGTTATAAACACTCCTCCATTTATGGATAAAATCCTTGGCTTTCTCATTAGGCTCCTGTTTGAGGTTGCACAAATGGTTCAGGGTGGGCAGAGCTTTCGTATTGAACAGGAAGCGCTCAACGAACATGTTGACAACTCTGTCAAAATCCCTTAGCTCAATGGGATTGACGTGCTCGGCATACCATTTGGCAGCTATCCCCTCCAGACTGCGGGGAAAACAGAGAAATAGGGCACGATTGTCCTCACTGAATCGGGCACATTCGGCGAAAAACATTGCCAAATGGGCCTTGGGATCTCCGGATCCATCAAACTTAATAAATTTCCAGGGAAGATTCTCCAGATTGATGTCCCCTTCCAAGCCGAGGTAGAAGTCTTGCCTGGTGTATGACCTCTTTCCTTTGTCCCGGATTTGCAGGTCCTTGACTATTTTGGTCAGTGACTGGATTGAATCCTCTGCGGGGGGGCCGTACTTGGGTTTGTTTACTGACAATGGCTTTTCCACTGGCCTTTTGGATGATCGTAGATGCTTTGGAATGTAAATCAACTGCTCTTCCTCTTCAGAGTTCTCTTTCGCTGATTTTGAATCTTTCGAGGTGTTGTCACGCTAGACCTTCTATTTGCTGATCTTGATGGGCTTTTTCTTGGGCTTCTTCTTAACTTTGCTCTTAGAAGCCGCCTTCTTCGGACCAGCCTTAGCCTGCTCGGCCATCATTTTGGACATCATTTTTTGAAAGACCCGGTACATGGCCGGATAAACATCGCTCTCATCTCCTGAGTCATGTTTCTTGGATAATCTAGGAGAATTCATCTCCTCTGGTTCGCTGTCACTGTGCCGCTGAGCAGTCTACTTACCAGCCCTTGTCTGAACCATCTTTGGATGCCAAAGTTTTCCTGCAGAATATGGGAATGGTTAGAGTATGGAGAAGCTTTTTTTTTTTTTTGAAAATCATAATTTTTTAAGAAAAAAGAATAAAGGATTTCAGTAGACAATTTCAAGAGATTATCCCATTACCCGGGATTGGGTCATCACAAGATTTGTGATAATTGTGTTACCATTTTGATGATAACAGAGAAATGTTCCTTGTTACCTAGGCGAGGTCGTCAACCATGATAAAATATATTGAAGAAATGTGGAAGGAATGTTCCTTTTACCCGGGATGAGGTCGTCACAAAAATTGTGACCATTTTCTGCTATAAAAACAAAAATACAAGAAATAACATTTTGGCCCAAAAAGTAATTTTTATTGATAGTAATATTTACAGACAAAGAGAGGGTGGGCAGACAGTTTGCCACCACTCCTGATATTCAGAAGATACATTCGGCTCAGGAAATATGGATAAAGAAACAAAGGAGTCTCAAGTATATTTGATGACATGGTATGCCCCAGACCACTGATCCGACTGTAGATTGAATTCTGGCATGTTGCCTGTCGGGAAGCGGGTGTTGGCACGAACCTGCCGCTGTGAAATCTGTCTGAGACATCGTTCTGGCTGATAATCAACACAAAAGAAAGGGCCAACCATTCTGTAGTGCTTGCTGCGAGCATAGGTATATTGAGGAACGGTCTCTCTTCTGTCGAAGAAGTCCCAAACAATCTCCTCCTGATGCAGCTTCTCGATCAAGGCTCGAAACTGAATGGTAGATTTGGGCTGCTTGCTGCTGAATCTGAAAGAACTGGCCTTTGAGGGAACTTGTCGCAGGAACCATGACTACAGGGCGTAAGTGCATCATTCTACCAAGATGGTCTCCCCAAGAGAAAATCGAGCCAAGCCTCTATAAAGAAAAGCCAAGGCTACCATAGAAACTGATAGCTGACGGGTCTCCTTGCTTCCCCATCTTCGAAAGAGTTGGGCGACTCTAACATCTATGAAATTCTGGCCATTTTGGAAGAAAGCTAATCCTACTGTGCATAGGATCATGGCATGCTAAATTCTGTCTTTCGCTGCTCGAGACAAAGTATCTACCTCTTCGTAAGCTCCGTACTTGCGATAGAGTCCAAACAGGTCAATGAACTGATTCCCATTGATCTCAGTAAGAGGCCAGGATCTGCTCCCTGTTGCTCTGGCCAAGGCTTCTCGAACATCTACCCCTTTGATATTGATCAGGAACTGCTGCTCGACAGGATCATCTGACTGACCAGCTGGTTCGGGCAATCCCATGATATCATTGAATTCGTCCATCAGCAGAGTCATTTCTCTCCATGAAAACCAGAATGTGCAGGTACGCGGATTCCACCATTCTGCCATAGTCTGAATCAAAGCTCCATTGATGGTTCGCTTGCCCACTGCCGATGCCATCTCCAACCCACAATCATCCAAGTGGTCTGGGAACATACGTGAGAAGGTGGCGAACCAAAAATAATACCACCGAGGGAAGAAAGGACGAGACTGGATGACCCGATGATCCGGGGATCCACCTTGAATCTTATAGAAGACATGATCTTTAGGAAAGACAGCATCGAGGGAATCAGACGTCATTTGAAATAATACTGGGGCAAAGAAGAGATGAGGAGAATTAGATAGGATGCAAGACTTACGGATAGACTCTTGAAGAATCAAATCTGAAAACTTTCAAAAGATTGAAGAAAATTTTAAAGGAATTTTCCAAAGTTTTGAAGAAAATTTGATCTAAAGAGAAAAGAAATGTATTTAGAGAAAAATATACACCTTGGGTTTTTGAAAGTAAGGAGAAGTTTTGAATAATACACCCAGGGTTTTGAAAAAGGTTTGATATGTATATACAAGAGAATAAGAGAAACATCATAAAAAAGCTGCACAAACAAGGATGCGCACACAGCACTCCCTAAAGGCTGACTCTAAATGCAATATTTGAAATGATTGGTAGGACCTTAATCCTAACTCTAGGGTTCAGATCATCTGATTCCAATCAAGATATGCTGATATACTCAAGCCGAAGCTTGAAGTGCGTGGCATAGAAATATTTCTCTGGTTCTAAGGTAATGGTTTCCCAACATCCTTGAGCACCTACCGATATACCTCAGACTATGGCCATTAGGTACGTGGTAAGGGGGCGCGAACCCAAATAAGTGGTCCAGTTGTGAGGCCCTTTCCCAAACTATGGTTCAGTGAGACAACCTAGCAACGTGAAGATCGGGACAATATAGGTGAGGGATGTTTTCGAAAACATTTCAGCGTGCAAGAAATCAGATGGCTCTAATGCAAATCCTAAAGAGATGGATTTAAAAGAAAAGAAGCATACACTTGCATACATTGTTTTGCATTCAATCCCTAGAATTGAGGAGAGTTGTATTTCAGACCTAGATCTAATGTGAGCATGGAATAATTTCCTCAATATGGTCCTACCAAACCATACTTAAATCCTATATGCAATGATGTCAGCTTAGGACAGATTCTAAGCTCCTATGGTTTGCATGGAAATGTAGCTGACATTTATAGAATAAAGACTTAGATAATATTAAAGCAAGAAGAAAAGGCATTAAATTCGACCGGACGAAGACGAGTCCCATCACGGTCGCCAAACCTGTTATCATTGCAGAATTTTTCCTCTCTTGTGGTTTCTCTCTCTTCCTTCTCTTTTTCCTTTCTATCCTCTATTTTCCTCTTTTTTGAATGGAGAAAAATAAAAGACAGAAAAGAAGAGAGAAGAGAAAAGAAAAGAAGAGAGAGAGGAACTCTTTTGCGGACTTGACCTTAATTTGAAAGTATTTGAGAAAATAACTCGCCTTCGTTTTGAAATATTTGCGGGAAAACTGGGAGACGGGATTTGCTCGTTGGTACGAGGTTCGACCGTTCCTGGCGCCTTTACCAGGGGTAATCGAACCAAGGGTCGAATTCATGCCTTTTTCTTTGCCTTAATATCACCTAAGAATTTATCCTAAGACTAAATGCACATAGAATCATGTTTGTGCAAATGCGAGGATGTATGCTCTTTCGAAAATGATTTTGGAAATTTTCAAGTGTTTTCTGGTGAATAGAGTGATGGAATGGTTTCTAACTTAGAACTTAAGATTTAAAATTCTAAGTTTTTGGAATAATCAGAGCTTTGGGGAAAATAAATCTGAACTTCGAAAGGAATGGTTTTGAAGTTGAGATTAAAAGGAGAAGAAAAAAAATTTCAAAGTCATAAATGGACTTTGAATTTAGAATTTTGAATCAGGATAGAGATGAAATTTGGAATATAATTTGAATTTCAGTTGTAAAGCTTTTAAATCAAAGTAAGATTTGAGATATCAAAATAGAATTGAGGAATAGAATTGGTTTTTGGATTCAAGATAAACTTGGAATGGAATTTAGACTTGGAGATAGAATTTGATTTGGAATTTTGGAGTTCAGAATGGAATTTGAATAAAAAGTTTGAATTCAAAAATAGAGTTGGAATCCAAGATGAGATTGAATTCTGGATTTAGAATCCTAAATGGGAATTGGATCTAAAATCTGAGATCTAAGATGGAATTGGTTTCTGGATTCTAAAAATGGATTTGGACCTGAAGTCTGAGATCCAAAGTGAAAGTTGAATTTTGGATCCTAAAAATGGAATTGATCCAAGATTTGGAACCCAAGATGGAATTTGGATCTGAAGTTTAAGATCCAAGGTAGAATAGGATCCAAAAAATTGGGATGGAAGTTGGATCTGAAATCTAAGATCCAAAAATGGAATTGGATTCTGGATCCTAAAATGGGTTTTGGATCTGAAGTCTGAGATCCAAGGTGAGGTTAGATTCTGGAACCTAGAATGGATTTTGGATCTGAAGTCTGAGATCCAAGGTGGAATTGGATTCTGTATCCTAAGATGGGTTTTGGATCTGAGATCCAAAAAGTGGAGATTTGTACTTGGAAATTTGGATCCAAGTTGGGATTAGGATCTAACTTTAGATTTGAATTCTGAAAATCCAAATGGGACTACTAAAGATGGATCTGGGTTTTAAAAACCCATTTTGAATTTAAAATTTAAGAAGAGTCAAGTTTTGAGATTCAAAATCAATCTCAAACTTTGATTTTGATTTTTGAAGATGAACTTGATTTCGAATGTGAAATCAGAAGATAACTCAAAAGTTTCAAAGTTAAATTGAACTTTGAAAAATGGAATTGAATTGAATTTGAATTTTGAATTTGGATCTTGAAAATGAATTTGGAATTTCAAAGTTGATTTGAGAATTAAATTTCGAATATACAAATGAATTTCAAAGTCAAATTGGACTTTGAATTTGAAGCTTGAATTTTGGAATTTAGAAAATGAATCAAGTTGAATTAAACTTTGAATTTGATTTCAAAATCAAAATTTGGACTTTGAAGATGAGGTAGAATTGATAGATTGAAGTAGAAATTGAAGAAAAGATATTCACAATCACTTGGGTTTTTGAAAGAATTTTTGAAAATTTATGATGCAATTCTATCCTAAATGATGAATGAATTTAAATAATTTTTGAAATTGGATTTGAAAATCATATTTCATTCTTTAAATGAATGTAAATAAGATTAATGATATAATACACTCCTAACTATTGTCATTGAATGTATTATATAATAATCACATTTAAATTCAAATGAAGAATAAAATATATTTTGGTGCATTTATAGAATTTAAAATGAAATTAACCCTCAATATACCCTGACTATGGCCATTGGTATATGTATTGACTTAATTTTAGATTATATTCTGATAAAAGAAGAAAATATTTAAGGAAAACATGATGAATTTTGAAAATGATCCAGTGTTATTTTATAAAAGATAAGAATCCTAAGTTTTGTCTACATCCTGACTATGGCCATTGATGTAAATCATCAACTTAGGATTAATCACCTCTTACGAAATGGGCACTTGCCATTCGTGTTTCACCATTGTGAGAATTTGAGAAATAAAGGCAAAAAAAAAAAACGCATGGAAATAAACAATTTATGATATTTACAATGCTCATTCATTCTATCTAAAACAGGAAAGGTAGATTCTCATTAAGATCTAGCTTATTACAAGGATTTAAACTGAATTTGAAATCCTAATCTAAGAAGGACATCAACAGTTCTAGAGATTCCTACAAGAAAGAAGAATTAGTACCAAGCCAAGATAAAAGAAGATCGTAGAAATTAGGCTGTGAATGCAAATATAGATGGTTTAGACTAATTCTAGCTTAAAATGCTACATTAGGCTAAAAGAGACACATTGCCTATTCTACATTTATGAGAAAATGTTCATATATACCTGTGCATTTATATACATATATTACATATATATATATATATAGGAAATATCATAAGCAAACAAAACCCTATATGTGCAAATGCAATGGATAAGTAATGACTGTATAGCAGTGGCTAGTGAAGTGAGATGAAATAGCAGGTAAGTGGATGATGATCAGGTGATTGTGCTGAATATACAGACGTGCTGTAGTAATATGATAAGGATGATGCTGGACATTTGAGGGGTATTGTATCATGTTGTTGGGGGTGTTATAGCAAGGGGTGCCTAGAGCAAGAAGCTGAAATTGAATGGATAGTGCAGGAAACTGGGACAATAGTGAATGTATGTGTTGTGTATAAGTATAAGATGATGGCTGGAAAGGTAGATACCTGTGAGAAGGTATCATATACAGGTAGTTATGGCAAATGGGTACTATGAAGAGATATGGTGGAGTGTATTAGGTGTGAAAAATACAGTGGGCATTATTGTGGATAGGAGGTGAATAGTAAAATTTACAGGGAATGCAAATGGTGAGTGCTGGACATATACTGTGCACAAGGGATCAAGCAATATGTGTAGATGATGGATGTTTCAGCAGAAGGTGATCTTCTGTAAGATGGTGACAGCGGATAATGATGGTGATGAGGATAGTGGGCATGTAAATGAACATACAACTATGATGGATGCTGGATATGCAGGCTTTTGCAGAGGTAAGACTGGGGTTTAACAAGTGAGACAGCGAATGATGCCGGGGGTGCTGCAGGAAATATGCAGGAATGCAGCAGCATAGGTTAGAATATCATCCAGGTGATATGTAGAAAGTAATGTGAGGCAAAGAGGGGAAGCTGTAAGCCATGGCAGAGGGACACTGCGTATGCCACAGTTTTGCAGCAAGTGACAGCAGCGTTCTTCATTATAGTGGGTGATCCAATGACATCACAATAGTGTGCACACACAGCTGTAGAGATCAAAAGTGCAATCGCTGTGACGCTTAAAACATCACTGTAGGTGACAGTGTGGGTATATGTACTGCCATGGAAAGGCTGTGTGCTAAAAACTGTGGAGTATGTACGTAGTGGATGTGCACATCATGGGATATTCAATGTAAATGGGAATGATGTGCAGGGAGTTTGAGCCACTGTGACATTGAAAAACACAGGTGGTGATGCTGTGTTTGCTGGAACTAATTTAGAAATGATGGTGGTAATTGGTAGGTTAATATTACAACAGATGAACTAACTCAGAAACCCAATAAGCTAATACGATATGCAGATGGACCATAGATTAACATGGGTATAGCCAATAGCATGCAATATTGTATGAGGTTTTACCAAATTCTGGAGACTAAGGCCCAACCGAGCTTTCATCTATTTACTTCTCCTATGTTGATGATATCCATGAACTAAAGAGGCACCTGCAACAGATTCTGCATCAATGACTCTCTAAACCTCTGTGGTTTGAAACCTGTATGATTCTCTCAGTCATTAGATGAACTGACGTGATTTTGCTGAGAGTCTAGGTCTTAACTCAAAGTTTGAAAGCATCCTTGGGTCAGGCTGCTCAGATTGACCTAGCAAGGGAGAAATGGCTTCAGACTATAAAGGCTGTGCAAGATTCAATCCCTATGTCCTATTGTCACTATGGTCTGGTTTCAGCAGCAACAGGGGTTGCTTGCTATAATGAAATTCAACTCCACGCCCCTTCCTTGAGATAATCTGTATAGGAACTGTGAATTGATAAATATGAAATTTTAAACAAACTATCAACAATTGCGTCATGCATCACATCAGTAATATAATGAATCCTGTCAGTACAGAGGACTAAAATCACCATATTCTTAAGGCCAAGAAAGCAGCTGAAATTAATGGCCAAATGAATATTTCCTGGCTTTGTATGGTTTCTTTGTGGGAGTTACTCATGACTGGCGACCGATTAACCTTCAGCGTTTCAAATGTTGAGGAACAGATGTCCATAGCCTTCCACTCAAAATAATATATTTATGAAAAAAAAAGGATGATCTAGCTGATGATGCGGATAAAATAAAAAGAATGAATCACAAAACATGCTTTAAGACCCAAAAATGAACAGAAAGAAAAGGAACAAAGACAAAAAGAATGAAACATGAAAGGGACATGAGAATCGAGCATGATATGAAAACGAGAAAAAAAAATCTTTAAAACAAAAGGGATAGAATCCTCTGATATCCAAAAGAAGAGAAAATCTTACTCTCGGCAGTAACAATAAATCTGCTCAGTAACACTCAGCTGAAATGGAAATCTCAGTAAATCTCAAGTATCCACACCATAGTGAATTTACCTAAAACTCATACAGCCAACCGAGGTTCGAACCTTTGCTGGAGCAAAACACAACTAAAATTAACAGCAAATTGATCCCGTAAATCGTGAAATGCACTTCACGATGGCTTAAGAACGGAGCCACCAGATTCTTTCTAGCGAAATGTGAGTCTTACTTGGGCTGAAGCATGAAATGCCAGAGGACTTACCAGATGGGCAGATAGGCTCATTCAGCCAGAGATTCTCGGACCCCACCCAATGATCAGTATTGCCATCACCCATTTGCAGACAAGCAACACAGGGTATACAATGGGGAAAGAGGAGGGAGCTAACTCCGAAATGTAAGAAGCATTATACAGAATATGTGAAAACTGAGAGAAACTGAAATAAGAACAAAATGATTTATGAAAGAAAATGGAACCATGAGAAAACACTAGGAAATCAAATTCAAATTGTAAGCAGAGAAACTAACCTTAAACATAAATCGGTCATCAAGAGTAGAATTCAGAAGTAAATACAAAATAATAAAAAAAAAATCTAATGAAGCTTAGAATGTATCGATCAAAAAAATGGGAAATACAGAAGGAAATGTCGAAACTAGAGAATTCCGTTTGTTGTCGCACAACATGCATGGATCAGTGTTTGTTATATACAAAACTGATATCCACGACAGTGCTTTGAGGGTGTAGAAATGAAAGCAAATCCCAAAGAAGTTAGAAACAAGGGATAGAGGCATTTTCACCTTGTTCTGTAGGGGTTTCTACAAGATGGGGAGAGTCTTCTTATTCCGCAGGTGATTGATCCTCCAGAAGCCCCAATCCGATCGTGAGAATTGACAGATGTTTCAGAAGAAAAGTCCCTCTGACCTTTTTGCAGGAGAAATGCTTCGGAGAAGAGTTGTTCCGTAGTGTTTTGCAGAGGATACTTGAAATGAATGAGTGAATGCCGATGATCGATGGAAAAATGGATGAAGTTGATGGATGCCTTCGAGAAGCGGTGGAGGGCTCTTCTTAAGGGAGCAGTGGAGGATTCGATAGGGGAGGCAGTTGCAGATGTAGGGTAAAAAGCCACGATGGCTGTTGAAGATGGAGGGTAGAAATGAGAGGGAGGAGTGAGCGGGAACGAGCTGTTTGCACCTTCCCTCTTTTCCAAAAAGAGGGTTCCCTTTTCTTAAAAATTTTTGTAAAATGGTTCAAGATGAGATTTTCTGCAAAATAGCTTTAAAAAGCTTAAAAACCATTTATTTTTCTCGTAGTTTTTCCAATTTTTTTTGGTTTTTGTGTTTTTTTTATTTTTTGTATTTTTAGAATAAAATCCTAAGATTTGCGAGGAAATAAAGATTTTTAAAACTGATTTTTTTGTATTTTTGCAAAATATTTTCAAAAAAAAGAAGAAGAGTTTTTCTGAGAATTCAAAGCTATTTCTCTGAAAAATTCTTCAGAAAGCGAATTTTGACATGGAATTTGAGGTGATATTCGAGGTTTGGACCTCAAATCGAGAAAATATAAAACAATGGATCCAAATGGGTGCCGAATGAGCTATTTGAGCCATTCAGAAGATGTTTTTGGTATTTTATAATTTCGATTTGTAAATTGAGTAACGAGGCTCAAGTTTGGACCTTAAACACCAGGTTCGGCTCTGAAATTGAATTTGAATACATCAATGTGGAATTCGATCCAGAAAATCTGAAGAATGATTGAATTTTAGCTTTGGTTTTCTCAGAAGATGGAGTCAGGGGCAAAAGGGTCATTTTTACAAGATTTTGAAAAATTTGGGGTGTTCACAAGCGGAATTGAAGGGGTTTGGCTAGGATGGTCGGTTGATCCACCATTTTGCTTTCCCCCAGAATATTTTTATCAACATGATCCTGAACGATATTCTTAAGGACAAAACAATTTTCTGTATCGTGTCCTATTGCACGGTGAAACTTGTAAAATTGTTCCTTGAATCTGCCCATGATTGATGGGGGATTGACGACTTTTGGTAAATTAACCATGCCTTTTACAAGCAAATTTTCTAAAATAGTCTCGAGCTTCTGATCCAAAGGGGTGAACTTTCAATCAGCGCTCCAATCTTTGTGTTTTGGTTTTTCCTGCTCTTTCCCTTTATGCTGGGGACTGAACTGGAGAGTTCGGACATTCTGCTTGTCCATTTTATCTTTTTGACCTGTGTGGTCCTCTCTGCCTGGATTCGGGTTTCCTGATCCTCCAGTATGATTTTTTCTGCCACCCTTTTTGCTTTTGCCATTTTTGTTGCCCTCGATGTTCACAGAGAATGTGACTAGTGTCATCTCCTCGACTGGCTCCTTTTTGATGCTTGACTCGGGTAGCACCAATAGCATCTTTGTATCATTTTTTGAAACATTTTGTATATGACTGGATCAATCTCATCTTCACTTGTATGGTCCTACTTCTTGACTGGCCTTAGAGAACTCATCTCTTCGACACTGCTTGGCGTTGTTCTGTTTCCCGACCTTGTTTGAACCACGGTGAAAAGTGCCAATGCTTTCTGTAGAGTAAAGGAATGGTTTAGACTGAAGATTTTTTGAGAGAAATAGAGATGATGTAGGAGATGTCAAGGACTCGAAAAGAGACGAAAATCTGGCAGACATGGAGAAAAGAAGTTTGACAAGATTTCAACATTTGAAAAATTGCAGGCAGGATCAAAATAAGGTTGGAAGTTCGAGATCCAGAGGAAAGGTAGGAAAAGGGAAATCGCCTGGACTTTTTGAGTAAAAATATGAGATTTTGAAAATCGTCCAGGGTTTTGATAAAATTGTTGAAAAATATAGATGAACTTTGGAAAATGATGTAAAAGGAAAATAAAAGAGAATTGAAAAATAAAAGAAGAATGCATTCAATCACATCCTGCACAAACAATTATGCACGTACAACATTCCCTAAGAAGCTGACTCTAAATGCATCAATTTTAAAAGAGTTGTAGGACCCTAATCCTGAAACCATGTTATGCCGATATACTCGAACCCAAGCTCGATGTACGTGGCATAAAAATTCATCTCCGGTTCTAGGCTTGTGTTTTTCCAACATCCTTGAGCGTCTGCCGATATACGTTGGACTATGGCCGTTGGTACATGGCAGGGGAGCGTTAGCCCAAATAAGGGGCCCAGTTGTGAGACTCTATCCCGAACTATGGTTCTGAAAAAGAGCTCAGCAACGTGAAGACTGGGTAAACATAGGTGGGGTGGTTTTTGAAAACATGATCACATGCAGGCAAATAGAGAGCTCTAAAACCTAAAGAGATAGAGATTTTGAAATTTTTTGAAGAAGCAAGCATTGTTTTCATACAAGTCCTAGATTGAGGAGTGTTGTATTTCAGACCTAAGTCTAAGTGAGCATACATAATTCTCCTCAATATGGTCCTACCAAACCATGCCTAGTCTACATGCAATTCATGTCAGCTGGGTTCAAGCCTAGGCTCCTAGGTCCACATGATATCAGAAAATAAAGCTTACAATTCAGAGAACATGATTCAGAAAATTGAACTAAGTCAAGCACACAATTGATCAGACAAAGACAGATCCCATCACGATCGCCAAACCTGTTATCATCGCAAAATTTTTCCCCTTTCTTGCGAGAGAGAAACGAATTTCACGAGTCAAACTCGACCAAAGTTTTGAAAATGGTTTTGAAAATTACTCGCTTCCGTTTTGAAAATTTGCGGGAAAATTCCATGGAATGGGATCCGCCTGTCGGTACGAGGTTCAACCGTTCCTGACGCCTTTACCAGGGGTACTTGAACCAAGGATCACTTATGTGCTTTAACTTGACTCAAATATCTAAATTATGCTCTATTTTCCTAAGATGCACAGAGAATCAAGCTTGTGCTATGAAATTTTGAAAATAATGTAAGTTTGAGAAACATGATGTTTGTTTTGGAAAATTGAAATATGCTTGGAAAATGCTTGAGAAATACTTGGGAAAATCATTGAATTTCATTGGAAATCAGAAATTTGCATTGGGAAATGATTTCTCAGGAAAACTTGAACTTTGGAAAAATCGATTTTGGGATTTAGATTGCTTTTCTGAGGAAATAGATTTGAGAATTCTGAGAAAACCAAGAAATTCATTGGAAAAGGATTTTTGAAAAGGAAAATCGATTCTCAAGAAAAACTGAAAAATCTGAGAAAATTGATTTTGAGATTGGAAAACGAAATTGAGAATGTGGAAATCTTGAGAAAATCGATTTCTGAAAACTTGGGATTTTGAAATTTGAGAATTTTAAAACATTGGAAAATCTTGATTTGAACTTGGGAAATGCTTTGAAATATCATTTGAAAACTCAGAATTCTGAGAAAATCCAATCCTGAGAAAGACTTGGTAAATCCTTGAGAAAATTGTTTTTTCTGAAATTGAAATTGGAAAATGAATTTGAAAATAATGCAATTTGAATGATATGAATGAATGAATATGAATTTGAAAGGGAATTTCAATTGAAGAATTGGGAAATCCTTTTGAAACTTTGAGAAATGCAGTGCATTTTTGAAATTAGCCTAAGAGTGTAGGCTGAATGTGGCTAATACGAAGATCATAAATCTTGGTTTTCTTCGTATTCTGACTATGTCCATAAATACGAATCCCATCGAGTTTATAAACTCCATAAGAGCTTGTGCACGTGCCATTCGTGTCAACCATAGTGGATTTGGAAAAATGTGCATGAATGATACATTCAGATATTGAATTTGCAGAAATTAAACTATATGCAATGCAATCCTATTCTAAGCAAAAAAGTAACTCTTATTCCAAATTATTACATTTGATGTTACATTGAATTGAAATAAAAAAAATAAAACTAAGTCTTCTTCTTGAATATTCCTGCAAAACTAGAAAATAATGTTCACACAAAAATGTAGGTTTTTCTGAATTTATCCAAAAATATTGGAAATTATCGGATATTATTCAGATATAAACCCAAATTCATACCCCCTTTGATATAAACATGATAAATAATGAATAAATTTCGAAAATAAACTTGAAAATTCAAAATTGGGGTCAAAATGACCAAAATGCCCCTGATGACCTTGAAATGAGGGTTTTCTAAAAGAAATTTTGTAAATTTTAGAGTTTTAAAAATCAAATGAAATAAATCAAACACAATATGATGAAATATGATGATGTGCATGAAAATTTGGAAAATTAAAGATTGAAATTTCGAAATTGTGGTCAAAATGACCAAAATGCCCCTGATAACAAGACTATGGCCTTGGAACCAGGGTTTTCTGAAATAAATTTTGCAAAAATGGAAAATTGAAATGAAAATGAGATTGAAATTAACCCTAATATGACATGACATGCTTATTTGCATGAATAAAACCCTAAAATGGTGAAAATATAAAAAAATATCAAATTTAACTTGATTTTCGCTTCTGAATTTAAAGATAAACTAACATGTAAATCAAATAAACTTGGAATTGAGCCAAATTTGGCATGGACACCTAGACTAACCCTAAAAACATAATGGACCTCAAAAATCTATTTTTTTTGTATTTTCTTAATATGAAAAATAGCTAAAATCCTAAGAAAATCAAAATTTTGCCTAAAATGATGATTCTAAAGGAGATTTCGGAAATCAAAATTCCATAAAAATTTCCCAAATTTTATGGAGAGACAGAGGACAGTGTAAACACACCAAATTTTTACCTTCATCCAGTGTTTGTCCATTTCATAAGTCATCACAGATCATTGCATGTCATTGCACGTATTCTGCATAGCATTGTATGACATTGCATCTCATTTTCGAGATCCAGCACTCCTATTTCAAAACATTCAATCCACATTTGAATTTTAAAGCTTTATTTCAAAATCAATTTCAAAACCTGGGTTTTTATTCAATACTCTGTCATTTTCCAACCCCAGGACTTTGTATTTCGAAATATTTTCTCAGAAAACAATCTGGATTCCTTTCAAATTCAAACTTTAATCGATTTCAATTCACAGATGAGACCCATTTAGATGGTGTCGCCTCTGAATGCCTCTATTCATCAAATTTCTCAAATTTTTGAAAGTTTCAGTCCGATCAGGACTCTGTCTCAGAGTCCTAATCCGGTCAGAAGTTTGGTTTTTAAGTCTGTTTTACTTCCATTCTCAATCTTTTTCGTTTGTTTTCGAAATTTAGGTCATTTCACAGAGTCCAGTTAGTTCAGGACTCTATTTTAGAGTTCGGTCGAGTTAGGAGTCTAACCCTGACTGTGTTTTCTGACTTATTTCATCATTTCTTGATAAAATCTTTTGAAAATTCTTTCATTTGGCTTTTAAAATCTAAAGTCTCAGAGTCCTAAGAGTTCAGGACTCTAACCCGGAGTTCCAGTTCGCTTGAGACCCTATTTTCAAAGATCTTGAATTTCAAATATTGATTTTAACCCCTTTTCAAAGCCATTTTCAGTGTTTATTTCAAAAATGTTCAAAATTCGATGTGGGCCCACTCAGTTGGTACCATATCCAGAGGAATTCTAACTCAGTTAGGACCTTATGCCATTTCAAAAATCCTAATTTTAAGTTTACTTTTGAAAATCTTTTGAAAACTCCTTCAATTTCAAGTTTTAAAATCGCTTTTTGAAAAACTCAAGTAGGGCCCACTCGGGGTGGCGCCATATTCGAGTAAGTCAGGGCTAGACTAGGGTTAGTTGATGTCTTGGTTAGTGTTAGAGGTTTAGAAGAGTCAAAACCATTTTGAAAAACTCATTTTTGAAAGTTAGTTTTTGAAACTAGTGTTTTTAAAGGTTTTTAAAAGTGTTTTAAAAACCCAATGTGAGAGAATGCCAAGTGGCACCACATTTGGGGGATTCTTAGGTTTAGCTAGGGGTTAATTAGGAACTATTTAGGATAATTTAGACTAGGGGTAGTTAGGTAACTCCACCCCAAAATCGCCCCCCCCTTTAGAGTCCAAAATTTTCAAAATTGTCAATTTTTAAACCTATTTTTTTTATTATAAATAGAGGCATAAGGGGGGTCGATTTTCCCATCTCTCTCTTATTGGATTCTTGGAGCTTCTCTCTCCTCTCCAGCCCTTCCTCCATTGCTGCAACTCCAAGGTATGAACTTCTTCACTTTTCTTTTTTTATTTAATGCTTTAAACATAGATTTAGGCTTGGACACCCCTCCTTATGGAAGATCAACCATGGTTTCACCTCAAGAACCAGCAAGAACAATCCAAGAAGGTGATCTAACCCTATTTTGGATAATTTACAGAGATTTTAATCCATTAGAATTGATTTTAACATGATTCTTTGCATTATTAACCAATAAAATATATGATTTACCCTTTTTAATGGGTTAAATCTATGTTTTAAAGGTGATATCAAATTCCAGCCATTGATTCCCTGTTTTTAATTTATTTTCATGGTTTATTCATGTTTGTTTTACGTTCTATAGCATAGAAATAATTTTTATTTACTGTTTATGGTTTATTTTATTTATTTACATTAGTTAATGCATGGTTTTTCAAGTTTCTTAAATTTCTGTGTGTTCTAGGTTTAGAACAGTAAAGATGATGTTATTTTGGATTGAAGCACTCATTGTTTATTTCTGATTTTTTTATATATGATGCATGCATGAGTTATTGAGTTAATGTAGAAAAATAAGAGGTTTTGGATCTCGGAAACCCTGTCAAAAAAATCAGACATCAAATCGGGTTTTTAAAGCTTTAAAATCGTGGTTAAAATCAAGAAGGTAACTTGCTGTTATGATATTTCTCTCATCTTATATCCGATTTTAGATCTGTAAAGTGCTATGGATTCACATTGAGTAGATCTGTCTGCTGTGAAATTTTTGGATTTTTTTTATTACTGTTTAGTATTTTTCCCTTTTTAGAGAATCTGTTTTTAAATTTAAAACTCGTTAGGGTTTACCAAAATCCTAATCAGACTTGTGTTAGTCATAAATCCCAAACCACAGATCTGATTTTAGATCTGTAAAAAGTGAGTATTGTTATTTTTCTGTCTACTGTTCACCACTAAGATTTCAGAGATTTTTGTTTATAATTGCTATTTATGTCTGTATTTTCAATCTGGAATAGCTCTTTTAATCCCTGTTAAGAGTGATATATTTTAGCTCAGATTGCCGGATAGGTTTCTCCCTAACCGGAGATGCTTTTTCCAATCTGTAAATTGGGAAATCTCTGATTTTCTTCCTAGTTAGTCTCTGTAAAATATCATAAATTTCCATGGAGATTTGACCCCTGGTTCAGGTCTTGGACTGAGACTGGTTGGTGAATTAGGTCAAAACTAGCATATTTTTAGGGTTTAATGCAATTTTCGGATTAATTTAATGTCAAAAAATTATTTTTATAATTCCAATTCGATATTAGGGTTATAAAAAGTGCAGGTACCAATTTTTATGGATTTTGGAATCCATTTGATGGCTGAATTAAGCAAATTGCAAAACCGGGTTCTTGAAAGATCCAAAAACACTGCTAAAATCACGGTTTTTGTGATATTGTTGGATTTTCGTGCATAGGCATATATTTTTAGGGTTTAATCATGTTCATAATCATATTAGGATGCTTTAGGTTTAATTTTGTGCTCATTTGATTTCATTTAGTGCATAAAACCTAAGTTTTTACCAAAAATCTCTTTCTAAAAACCCTGATTTTAAGGCCATAGTCTTGCTATCGGGGGCAATTTGGTCATTTGACCTAAATTTCGAAATCCCTAACCCTAATTTTTATATTTTTAAGCATGTCACATCATATTTAGCTTAGTTTATTACATTCAAATTTCAAAACTTGCATTTTATCAAAATATCTTTCTAAAAACCCTAATTTCAAGGCCATAGTCTTGTTATTAGGGGTATTTTGGTCATTTGGACCCCAATTTCGAAATTTCATATTTTATCTTTCTTATTTATTCAATTTTATTTCATATTTTATCATTTTGATTTAAGGGAATCATGGCAAAAAGGCTTATATCTAGCAAAATCCAACAATTTCCTGATATTGTTGGATAAATCTAGAAAAGCCAACATATTTTCATTAACAAAGTTTTCTAGTTTTGCAGGTACATTGAAGACTTTATTTTTCATGTATTTAAATTTCAATAGTGATGTAATTTGTAATTAAACTTTGGAATAAAAATTTACATTTCCTGCTTAGCTTAGGTTGCATTGCATATAGTTTATTTTTTTAAATAATGTTAATGTGTGATGGATGATGATTCATGCATATTCAAACTCACTATGGTCTACACGAATGGCACATGCACTAGCTTCTATGAAGTTTATAAACTTGGTGGAATTTGTATTTATGGCCATAGTCAGAATATGAATGATACTTAGATTTATGATCTTCACATTAGCCACATTCAGCCTACACTCTTAGGCTAACTTCAAAAATGCACTGCATTTCTCAAAAAAAAAAAATACAAAAAGTATTTCTCAATTCCTCAAATCCATATTCATTCATTTTATGCATTTGCCAATTCCAATCTCAATTCAAAGAAGTTCATTTTCTCAAAATCTCCCAAGTCTTATAGCAAAATCGATTTTCCCAAAAGCATTGAATTTCAAAGAATATTTCAAGTGTTTTTCAAGTTCATAAACTCAATTTTCCAAAGTTATGCAGTCAATTTCAAAGTTTGAAGTTAGAATTTTTCTAAGTCTTATTCAAAAGAATATGGATTTGCCATTGATATTTCAAATATTTCCCAAGTTCCAAATTCAAATTTTCTAAGTTAGAATTTCAATTTCAAAGTTTGAATTCAGAGAAACCAAGTCTCTCAGAATCGATTTTCACCAAATGTCAAGAATTTCTCAAAATCGATTTTTATATTTCAAATCCCAATTCACGATTTTCCATGTGATACCTATTCTAAATATTTCAATCATTCAAAGCAAACATCATGTTTTCAAAATGTGCATTTTCTGAAAATTCATAGCACATGCCTGATTCTATGTGCATTTAGAAATTAGAATATGATTTAGACAAGTTGAATAGAGCAGAGCATAAGATTGATCCTTGGTTCAATTACCCATGTTAAAGGTGGCAGGAACGGTTGAACCTCGTACCGACAAGCGAGTCCCATTCTTCGGAATTTTCCCGCATTTTAAAAACGGAGGCGAGTTATTTTCAAAAATCTTTTTCAAAGGTCAGTTTGATTTGCAAAAGTAAAATTTTGCGATGATAACAGGTTTGGCGACCGAGATGGGACCTGTCTTCGCCTGATCAATCTAATGCTCTACTTAGTTCAGATTGTCAAAATCGATTTCCATGGAATGTCAGCTTTGCTTTATGATATCATGTGAACCTAGGAGCCTAGACTTGAACCCAGCTGACATGGAATGCATATAGACTAGGTATGGTTTGGTGGGACCATATTGAGGAGAATTATTCATGCTCACATAGACTTAGGTCTAATACAACACTCCTCAATTTAGGAATTGTATGAAAACAATGTTTGCTTCTTCAAATATTTCAAAATTCTATATCTTTAGGACTTAGAGCCTTCTGTTTGATTGCATGTGCTCATGTTTTTCAAAAATCACCCCACCTATATTGTCCCGGTCTTCACGTTGCTGGGCTCTCTTCCAGAACCATAGTTCGGGACAAGGCCTCACAACTGGGCCACTTATTTGGGTGAAAACCCCCCTGCCACGTACCAAGGGCCATAGTCCAACGTATATCGGCAGGTGCTCAAGGATGTTGGAAAACTTGAACCTAGAACCGAAGAAATTGATTTTATGCCACGTACATTGAGCCTTGGCTCGAGTATATAGGCATAACTGGATTGGATACAGATGATCTGAACCTTAGAGTTAGGATTAAGGTCCCACAGCCATTTCAAAATTTGTGCATCTAAAGTCAGCTTTTAGGGAATGCTGTATGTGCATACTTGTTTGTGCAGAATGTGATTGAATATGTTATAGTCATATTTTCTAAAAATACTGGACGATTTTTCAAAATTCCCCAGTCCATGTCCATGTACTGTCTATGTTTTAAATCTTGGACGATTTTCAAAACACTTCATTTTATAAAGTACTTCCTTATATTTCATTAAACCCTGGATGATTTTCATAAAATTCCTCCATTTTCTTCAAAACTCCGGGTGATTTCCCATCTTTCCTGTCTTCTGGATCTCGAATTTCCTGCTTTATTTTTATCCTGCCTGTATTTTCCTCAAATTTCCTGTATTTTTCCAAGTCTTATTCCAATTTTCATGTCTTCCAGTCCGATGGCATCCAGTCAGCTTGATTCAGTCTTCCCTGAGAGTCACATCTCCTACGAGGTGCGACAAAGTCTTCTCGAACATCGAGTCCTCAGCACCGGATCCTTCTTTCCTCGGTGGTACTATTCATGGTTCAAGAACTTCTCTCGTATGTTTCCGGACCATCTGGACGAGTGTGGATTGGAACTGGCGTCCGCAGTGGGAAAGCAGACAGTCAACGGCAACTTGATTCATGCACTAGCAGAGCGGTGGAATCCGAGCACTTCTACCTTCTGGTTTCCATGGGGCGAGATGACAGTACTGATGGATGAATTTTCAGAGATTATGGGATTGCCCGAGCCAGCCGGTCAGCCTGGAGATCCATTGGAGAAACAGTTTCTGATTAATGTTAAGGGTATGGACCCTAAGGATGCCTTAGCCCGCATGACAGGACGCAAGTCTTGGCCTCTGATTGAAGAAGATGGAAATGAATATGTGGATCTGCTCGAAATCTACAGACAGCATGGGACATTTGTGGAAGTCAGTTCGTTGTCTAGGACAGCTCGAGAGAGAATTCAGCATGTGATGGTTCTGTGCACGGTGGGATTGGCTTTCTTTCCCGACGGACGAAATTACATGGATATCAGAATAGTTCAGCTTCTAAGGAGATGGGGAAGTCGACAGACCAACCGCCTCTCAATAGCCATGGCCGCACTCGCCTTTCTATACCGAGGGTTGACTCGTTTCGCACTCAGAGAATCGATCCTAGTCGAAGGATGCACCTATGCCTTGCAGTCTTGGTTCCTCCGGCATGTGCCAGTTCGAGCCAGTTCCTTCAGATACAACGGTGAGAAGCTCCTTCCAGTTGCACGATACCGGTTCTTGATCGACAACCTTCAGGAGAAAGAGGTCGTATGGGACTACTTTGATCGCCAGGAATCACCTCCCAGATATACTTATGCATACGGCAAGCGATTCAGGCTACTGGGCCCGTTCTTCTGCGCATATTATCATCCAGAGCAGTGTGTCAGACAATTCTCTCAGAGGCAGAAGCGCGTAGAGATTCGTCCACTAGCCGGGGTTCTGCCAGAATTCAATCTCACATCAGATCAGTGGTCCGGAGCATACCATTCTGCCAGACATGGCTGGGATTCTTTTGTCAGTCTTACTATTTTTCCTGGTCCTCGTGTATCTTCTGATTATCTGGAGTGGTGGAAAATTGTCTGTCCCCCTCCCCTCTGTCAAGTGTATTATTGATAAAATCATGTTTTTCCTCTCAATAAAATTCCTTTATTTTACATTTCACTTTGGTTTGACGACCTCGCCTAGGTAACAAGGCATATTTTCAGTTGTTTATCCTGCAAAGAATAGCAACACAATTGTCGCAATCCCAGCGACGACTCAATCCCTAGTAATGGGATATTATTTCAATTGTCTACCAAAATTCTCAACAAATATTTTCCTCCAAACCAAATTTCCTTCAGAAGCCTAACCATCAGTTCTGCCCTGCAGCGAGCATCAGTAATATCCAAAAGAACATTTGCGATACCCGATGGTTGATACAAGATCCAGAAAGAAATCCGCATCAGTTGAAGGCGTCGCGTACTCAGTAGCTTCAGAAGAAGAGATGGACTCACCTCGATCCATCCAGAGTCAGGGTCAGCAGGCGGATGATAGCATCGATCCCCAAATGTACGTCATGTTCAAAAAAATGATGACCAAGATGCTGGCAGAGCAAGCTGAGGCCAGTACTGAGCAAATTCAGACCAAACAGAAAGATAAGGGTCATGCCGTCAAGAATGTGAAGATCAGTAAAAAGCAGAATCGTCATGAGGAAATGTCTGATGAGTCAGAATCAGCAGATGATACTGACAAAGAGTATGAAAACAAGCAAGAATTCAAAAGGTCGACTCAGGGGCAAGGGTCGGCCTACAAATCCAAGAATCAGTCTGTTGACGACCCTACGCAGTCACAACTGAAAGATGTGATGAAAATAGTTAAGGATCTTCAAACTCGTGACAAGGGTAAAAGAGTCTTTACAAGTGAAGACTTCTATGATGGACTGGATGGGGATGATGATCTTGATAATCTCCCCAAGAAATTTATCAAGTTTGATGGTTCGGGTGACCCAAAAGCACATCTCGCCCTATTCTTCGCAGAATGTTCCAGGTTCAAGAGGAACAATAGTGCCTTATTTCTCTGCTTCCCTCGCAGTTTGGAAGGTGTCGCAGCAAAGTGGTACTCAGAGCACATTAATCCGATAGAACTGAAAGAATTCGACAAAGTGGTCAATTTATTTATTGAGCGCTTTCTATTCAACGCTGAAGCACTCCCGACTCTCAGTCATCTCTGCAGTCTGAGGCAGAAGGAAAACGAGAAGGCCAGGGATTTTATTCATAGATGGAGATCCGCTTGCAATAAGATGTGCGAGCCAATAGCAGAAAGACACGCACTATCTTTGATCCTGAGCAACTTCTCGCAACCCCTGAGGGGACTAATTTCTACATCTCCATCGAAGCTTCATAGAACTAACAGAACGAGCCGAATGGCTCGAGTTGAGTATGGAGAATGGGTCTTATGAAGGTTTTATGTTTACAAAGAATAACAGTCAACAAGAATCAAAGAAGAAAGCCCATCTTACCTACTCTGCCAATAACAGTAAGAATCAGAACAAAGGAAATGGAAAAAATCATAGTTATGCTTCAGGAGGATCAAATCCCAACAAAAGTGATCAGAAAGGCAATTCGATTATTCAATATGATAAGCAGCCACAGCAAACCCTCGAACAAAGATCAAGACCACAAGAAAAGCCGAAGCGGGAAGGATGGAGTTATAACCGCAAGTTTACTCCTCTAGACCAGTCCCTCGAGACAGTATTAGAATATATGCTCGGCAGTGATATGATTAAGCTTCCAAGGGTAGCTGACCCGCCAGTGGTTATGGGAAAAATGAAGGACAGATTCTGCAAGTTCCACCGAACTGTGGGACATGATACCGAGAACTGTTTTGTTCTCAAAAACATCATACAAGATTATATTGACAAAAATCTGTTAGTAGAAGGGGTTGAAGATGAGAAAATGAAGATTCTAAAACAGCCTTTCTTGCAGCACTCCATAGCAATGATATCTGATCATCCCTTTCAGCCACAAGATCGTATCCGACCATGCCCTAGCAGTGATATCAATGTGCAGCATCAGGTATTAGTATTACATAAGGCCCAGTCCAGTTCTCAAAAGATGGACCTCGTTTCAGCATTCAGTAAGCTGAAAGTTTCGAGAGAACCCGCTAGAATATCTCCAGAGGTAGCCAAAAGAATGCCATGGTTACCCAAGAACCTTGTCAAATCTACTTCGAAAAAAGGGAGAAAACCAGAAGAAAAGGTCGACACGGTGCAAAGACCAATCACTGCCCTCTCTAATATCCCTATCCTTGAGTTGGCACGTGCCTCTCCTAAGCATCAGCAAGTTCTGGACGATTTACTGCGAAAGATCAAAGTCAAGCCAGACACCACACCTGAAGACATGGCTCAGATCGTTAATCAGGCCATGACCAATGCTCCCATAACCTTCTCAGATGAGGATCTGCCAAAACCTCACGCATTTCATAACAATGCCTTGTACATTGTGGTGCGAACCCGGGGAATGACTGTACCCCACGTGCTTGTAGATGGAGGCAGTAGCCTCAACATTTGTCCTGAAATGACTGCCAAGGCTCTGGGTATAAAAGAAGAAGAGTATACACCGGATCCGATCACCATTTATGGGTTTGATAATCATGGACAGATAGCAAAGGGAAAGATCTTCTTGGAAATATTTATCAACTACTCTGTTCATACAGTGCTTTTCCATGTCGTCAACGTGCCACCAACGTATAATCTTCTACTGGGAAGAACATGGATTCATAATGCCAACGCCGTGCCATCCACTCTGCATCAGTGCATCAAGTGGTCTAAAGGTGGCATGATAACTACTGTTTTGGGGGAAGATCCTAAAGAGAGGCTACCTCAGCCTATGATCCCTAGGCCAACTTATACTGCTGATATCCCTAGCATTAGGGAAAGTGAAAAAATTGTTCTCAGTGAAAGCCTTGAAATGCTAAAGTTAGGAGCAACATCAGAGACAAATCACACAGCAGCGATGGTCCAATGGCAAGGACCACATTTCTTTAAGATTGGGGGTCGTCTCGATTACAGTACTTTCAAGGACCATCCTCTTTTCCCGCAGTTTGTTAGGACCAAGAAAGGATTTGACCTGTTACTGAAGCATGGTTATCAGCCTTTCAAAGGATTGGGCAAGAACGGAGATGGCCGGCTAGAGCCAGTGATCCCTGATCAGCATCCGCGCAGGGCAGGACTAGGATTCACGGGCAAAAGATCCCACAAAAATACTGTCTTCATTAAAGGGATCCATTAAAAATTTTCTACCATCTGTCTTTTCTATTCCATTCATTTGATTTTTGCAGTTTGTAGGGACAATGTCCCATTTCAGTTCATTTTAAGTGTCCTTATTTCATTTCAAGTCTTCAATAAAGTTATCAAGTTTCTCGTCTATCTGGATGTCATCTTTCTCTTATTCCTCTGCAATTTGTCTTCAAAATTCATTTGTTCTTATTTTTTTTTATTTCCATGCAATTTATGTCATAGTAAAGGAGCTTTCTCTAAAAGCTATTCCTTTTCAAAATTTCAGAATGTCTTCTCAACCGATAAAAAGGTTAGTCATTAATCCTTCAATCCTATCGAAACCGGCAAAGATATATCGGGTCCGAGCAAGAACAGGGGACAGTAAGGTCACAAAGCAGTCAGAAGAAATGGCAGAATTCGATTCGTTGCTTCCAGAGTTGCCAGAATTTGCAGCGATTCAGAAACAAGATGAACCATCGACCCTAGTCTAGGATCCGACTGAGGACATCAATATTGGTTCAGAAGATAGTTCGAAAATTCTCAAGATCGGCACCAGCCTAAGTACAGATGAGAAGGAAAGGCTCATTGACTTTCTCAAGCAGCACCAAGAAGTATTCGCATGGACTTATGAAGATATGCCCGGTTTAGATCCTAAATTGGTAGAACATCGACTCGTTCTGAAGCCTGATGCGAAACCTATTAAACAGAAGTTAAGGAAAATGGATCCTCGAATCGAGCAACAGGTCAAGGAAGGACTTGAGGACTTGCTTAAAGCAGGATTCATTCGAGCAATAGATTATCCGAACTGGTTGGCGAATATCGTTGCAGTTCCCAAGAAAAATGGCAAAGTGCAAATTTGTATCGACTTTCGCGATCTCAATAAAGCTACTCCGAAGGATGACTATCCCCTCCCAAATATTGACCTCCTAGTTGATAGCACGGCCGGGCATGCCATGTTTTCCTTCATGGACGGATACTCCGGATATAATCAGATCAAGTTAGCCGCTCGTGACCAATCCAAAACATCCTTCACTACGCCATGGGGCACTTTCTGTTATACGGTCATGCCATTTGGGCTAAAAAATGTTGGGGCAACCTATCAACGTGCAATGGCTGCCATTTTCCATGATCAAATGCATAAGACTATGGATGCATATGTTGATGACATCCTGGTCAAATCCAAAGAAGAAGAAGATCATATCGATGCCTTAAGTCAAGTCTTCAAGCGGCTTATTCTTTATAAGCTAAGACTCAACCCTCAGAAGTGTGTCTTCGGAGTTGAATCAGGGAAATTGCTAGGCTTCTTGGTCAGCAAAAAGGGGATAGAAATGGATCCCGCTAAAGCAAAGGCCATCATTGACATGCCACCTCCAACTACTCTTAAGGAATTGCATAGTCTTCAGGGACGTATGCAATCAATTCGGAGATTCATATCCAACCTTGCCATGAGATGTGAACCTTTCAATCATCTACTCAGAAAAGGAGTGAAATTTGAATGGGGACCAGAGTGTCAGCAATCGTTTGAGCGTATCAAGAAATATCTTCTTAATCCGCCCGTTCTAAAGCCACCAGAATTGGGAAAGCCTCTCTTGCTATACGTTTCAGTTAACCAAGCCGCTTGTGGCGGATTCTTGGCACAATATGAAGAAGGCAGTTTGGTTGAACATGCCATTTACTATGTAAGCAAGACTTTCATTGACTACGAGAAGAAATATTCTCAAATAGAGAAGACATGCCTAGCACTGGTATGGATGTGTCAGAAGCTGAGACATTACTTGTTAGCATCAGAAGTCAAGATTCTCTCAAAACTTAATCCTCTCAAGTATATTCTCGAACAACCATTTCTTAGTGGACGGATTGCTAAGTGGCAAGTCCTGTTAATGCAGTATGATCTGGGGTATGTTTCTCAGCAATCTATCAAAGGTCAAGCAATTGCAGACCAATTGACAGATTTTCCTTTAGCAGAAGATGTTAGAATCGAGGATAGCTTTCCCGATGAGCGGATCTGTAATGTTCAACAATCCCTAGTTTGGAATCTGTTTTTCGACGGATCCAAGAACATGGCCGGCATAGGAGTCAGAATCTTGCTGATCACACCAGAGAAAGAGATGATCCCCTTTTCTCTGAAACTGGATTTTCAGTGTACCCATAATATGGCCGAGTATGAAGCTTTAATACAAGGTATGAGAATTTTGCAAGACTTCAATGTTCAGAGGGTACATGCTTTCGGCGATTCATTGCTCGTCGTCAGCCAAGTCAAAGCTGAATGGCAGGTAAAAGATCAGAAGCTACTCCCTTACCAAAAGATCGTTTTATCCCTTATCAACAATTTCGATGAATTTCAGCTTTTCCATATCAAAAGAGAGTTTAATCAAATAGCTGATGGTTTGGCCAGCCTGGGCTCCATTATGTCTTTCAGAAATGGAGAATCCTGTCGCTCCTTTGAAATCGGTAGACTTGACCAACCTGCCTTCGTTCCGGTAATGCAAGTCAACCAGGCGGAACAGAAAAAGAAGCCTTGGTATCAAGATATCAAAAACTTTATTGAAACTGGTGAGCTTCCACCAGAACTATCAAAGAAGGAGCAAAAAGCAATTCAGCATATGTCCGCCTGCTATTTTATCCTTGCCAATGTTCTTTATCGTCGTGGGTTCAGTTCTGAGTATTCCAGGTGCTTAGACGAAGAAGAAGCTAAAGAAATCATACGAGAAGCGCATGAAGGTATTTGCGGTGGTCATGTCGGCTACCAAACCCTTGTTAAACAAATCATTCGGGCAGGATACTATTGAAGAACCATGCAGCAAGACTGCTATCGTTTTGTGAAGAAGTGCGTTCAGTGTCAGATACACGCACCTTCCATTCATGCGCCAGCCATGTACTTGCAATCAGTCGTGTCTCCATGGCCATTTTCTATGTGGGCCTTCGACGTCGTAGGACCCATCTCTCCTTCAGCTTCTAATGGTCATAAATATTTTTTTGCCGCAACAGAGTATTTCACCAAATGGGTTGAAGCCGTCACTCTGCGTACAGTGGAAGGTCGACATGTAGTCTTGTTCATTCATAAGAACATTCTTTATCGTTTCGGTATACCGCACGACATCGTGTCAGATAATGGTACTCATTTCAAGAATGAGAGAATGAAGATCTTTTGTTCAAACTTTAGAATTCATCATCATTTTTCAGCTCCTTATTATCCACAAGGAAATGGTCAGGCAGAAGCAACCAACAAAAGTTTGATTCGCATCTTGGAAAGAACCGTTGAGACGGGTCGTGATTGGCACGAGAAAATTCATGATGCACTTTGGGCATATCGAACTACCATTCGAACCCCAACCAATGCGACTCCTTCAGAACTTGTTTATGGGACTGAGGTGGTGTTACCTCTTCATGTTCAGAAACCCGCCCTTAAGTTCGCATCTCTTTTAGAGCTACCACTCGATCAATATCAGCAACAGAGATTGGTACAGTTAGATTTACTCGATGAAAAAAGACTCAAAGAAGCAGAACACGCTCAGCCTTATCGTCAGAGGATAGCAAGGCAATATGCCAAGTCAGTCATCGAAAGGAAATTCCAAGTTAATGACTTGGTCCTTAGATCAACGGCTCATCTCAAGCATCGTCCACGTGGCAAATGGTCACCAAACTGGGAAGGTCCCTACGTGGTGAAAGAAGCGTTGCCCCGTAATTCATATCGTCTGATTAATGCAGACGGGGTAGAACTATCCAACCCCATTAATGCTCGACATCTGAAGAAATTCTATACCTAGAAAATCTCTATTCTATCTTTTGTATTCTTCAAAAATTCTCCTCAATAGATGATCAATTATTCTTTGGTCAAAATACCCCTCTTCCCCAGAATATACTGGGGCATTCTTGTTAAAGTTGCCTTTTATCCAAAACAATTTGTGTGCAGGCAGGATGTAAGACCCGCAATTTTTCAGATAACTCTGAATAAATTCCTGAGGTATTTACAGGTAAAAATAGCATTTTTCTCAGAATGCGAAACGAATCAATTCCTGCGAGCCAGTTATACTTAGGATATTCGTCGAATCGCGAATATATGCTCAAACACTCTGGAAACCATAACTTCCTATCTGAACAAAATCAAAGGATTCCTGCGAGCCAACTTTCTTAGTGGCATCAATACGAAGATAATGGCGTACTCAGAATTTTTCAGAAAAAAATCATCGAAAACCTGAAATTCTTGCGGGACCCACAGAAATATGGGTGGGACCCACAGAAATATTTCTCAGAAAATATTCTAGAAGATTCTAGAATATTCCAGCACCTTCCAGCACCTTCCAGAGCCTTTCAGCTCCTTCCAGCACCTTCCATGGAAGGGATTTCTGAAAAGCCAAGGGGTAAAGAGGAGATTCTGAAACTTGGGGCCCAAGTTTCAGAATCTATAAATAAAGGAGCCCCCCCTCTCTTTAAAAATCGCCAACCCCTCTCTCTCTCCTCCTTTTCCAAACCTCCCCTACCTAGCCTAGCCCACCTGAGCCCACCTGACCTGGTTTGAGCCTGCCTGACCTGGTCCTAACCCACCTGACCTAGGTCTGAACCCACCTGACCTAGCTCAAACCCAATTGACTTGACTTGAACCTAGTTGGGTTTGAAGTCAAAGTCAAAGTCCTTTTTGGTCCAGCTTTTGGTTTGGATTTCTGAACCCAGACTTAGCCTACTTGAGCTGAGTTCGAACCTGCTGAACCCAGTTGACTTGGATCGAACCCTGTTTGGTTCAAACCACTTAGGTTGAGTAGCTTGACCTGCTCTACCTCTTTCTCAACTAAGTCAGCTTCATCTGACTTAGTCTGACCTCTCGAAGGAAGACTCGAAGCCAAAGAAGCAACCCGGAGCCGTTTCTTCCACGATTTGAAGTAAGTTCGCTTCATTAAACCATCTCTCTCAAGTATTTGATTGTTTGTATATAGCATATACTTTCTGAAGTAGTATCTTACTTTAGTTCTTGGTTGAGCCCTCTAGGACACTTCGGTGTTCACGCGCTCGCCTCGTAACTATCGTCGGATATATATGTTCGAATACGCAGTATATGCGTTCTTCAAAATAGTATCTCACCCTAGTTCTTGGTTGAGCCCTCTAGGACACTTCGGTGTTCACTCGCTCGCCTCGTAACTATCGTTGGATACAGATCTAGGTGTATATCTGCTGATACTGCCGACGCGTCTTATATCGCACAGGCCATGTAATTTACCTTTGCCGTCGCGTCGTATGATGCCAAGGCTCTCTGCTTTCTGTACTTCCGATTACTGCACTTCCGATTATGCATTTACTTACGCCGTCGCGTCGAACGATGACAAGGCTCCTGCTTTCTGCAATGTATTTACTTACGCCGTCGCGTCGAACGATGCCAAGGCTCCTGTTTTGTTATATATAAAGAATATTTTGTTCAGTTACACACCCTGAACAATAGTATATGCATTTCCTTTACGTCGCCGCTGTATAAAGCACAGGCTTCTGCTTATATTACATATATGGCGCGTAAGTGAGCGTTCAAACGGAGATCAACTCCAAAATCGCCCATGCGATTCCCTTACCGCTCCTCGTACAAGATTCTGCTTGACGAATGAAGCCCCTATTGGAAAGGCTTCGCCTTTTGGCAAAATGCTCTTTACGTAAAGACTAAATCAATTACGTATGGTCTGGCTATGGCCCAAGGTTCCGGTAACCTTGATGGATGCAAAGTACGCACAACGGTGCGCATCCATTTCCCGAGTTAAGCGTAGCGATTTCCCACCAAAGAGGGGAGATGCCGCTGAAATGGATAAAAGAAAACGCACGCTTTCTCCGTTAAAGAGAGGAAGTGCTGCTAAAATTCCTGAAGGGCTAAGAATAGCTCAGAAAGAACGTAGCAGAAGTGCTACCCAGTTATGGAACGCCTTCTACGATGTAGAAAGGTTCGTCGCACCACTGTCGGTAGAGCAGAGAAGGTGTTGACAGAATGGTTGGCAAAAGAGCTGCCAAAACCAGTTAAGTGGCACAATGATGTCCTTTGTTGGAACGATGTCAGAATGACTCGTCTCCCTGACACCTGCAAGGGCATCATACTTGTAAGAGCCGTTGCGCCAAAGTAGTGGTAGCGCCTTGACAAGGTCCTTAGCTCGTTGCGTAAAAATACGCCGAGTAGCCGATCCGTAGAGATCGAGTCATGTGCATGCTCATTGAGAATTATGAGACAACCAGACTCGTAAGGGCCGCTGAGCCGGAGTGAGTTGTTTCCACCGAAAGAGGTGAAGTGCTCGTCAAGGCCGAAGTGCCGAGAGCAGAGTTAAGCATGCATATGAATAAAACCTTTGTTACACGGTGAAAACTGTGTGGTTGATTGGGGTCGGGTACATACTTCTCAAAGGCTGCCCTATAGGCATGCAATGTTCGTCAAGTAATTGTAAGACCGGCAGGCCCCTTTCAGAATTTCTCACCGAGGAAGACGATGATGGCGCAGCCTTGAGTGACATATATTTCACCCGAACCTGATAGAGTTCATTGATGGCCTTCGTCACTCAGAGGTATGGAGGTCGTGGTTATCCTTAAATATCTAAGGATTGAACCCAACTACTGCAGTAGCAGAATGCATTCGGATACCTAGTAAGGATCTCTTCCGGTATGCTGTACCGTCCTACTAGGGGGATGGGGTCAACAGGCCTCTGGGGTATCTAAAATACATAGAATAATCAACCCCCAGATCGTCGCGTTGTCGCCCAGATATGAGTTCCCTAAGCCCACGGGGAGGTGCAATTATCGAAACAAAGCATTAGCTTAGGTACAGCGGTACTTTGAATGTATGAGTGGATGACGTTGTTGAGTCAGTCCTGCATAACCTTTGTGAAGGTGTCATGGTCGGTATACTACTGGACCGATTGGGAAAGAACCCCATTGATATCCGTACGACTAAGTGAAGCTCGGAGAGCTGTCCTTAGATTCGTACGATACGGATGTGCCAAGCATAAAGGCTTGAGCTAGACATCCATTCGTGACTCTAAGGAAGTCAAGGCTAAGTCGTAGAGACTTAAGAGGTTATTCTAACTCATAGCCCTGAAGAGGCTTATGCGAAGTCATGACGACTTGCGTGGATGTTCAACTCATAGCCCTGATGAGGCTTTTGCGATATACGCTAAGTCATGGAGGCTTGAGCGTCGTATTACGAACTGCGACCCTGAGTGGTCTATGCATTTACTTGAGTTGAATAGACAGGTGTTTGCCTACTTACCAGACCATCAGTGGTTCTGACCCCGTTTAATGGGGATTTCAGGTGTTGAACCTGCTTGGCGATATGCGGAGCAAGGCGGCATCGAGTTCCAGGGTTTCTCTAGACAGAGTTGTACTGCTTCCTTTTTATTGAACCTTCACTGCTTTTCTAAGCAGTAGTGTTGTAATAGACATATGTTTTCGATAAAATGAAACACTTTGGTGGTCAATGAGTTGCTTGGCCACATACCTGCAACGTGCTCGGAGTTTTCTAAAACTGACGACTCATTATCGTCTGATTCCGCTGCTAAAAGCTTTTGTAAGTTCCGCTGCAAAGAAAAAAAAAAAGAAATTCATGAAAATTTTAACTTAGCTTTGTTTTGGAAATCCGGGGCGTTACAGAATTGGTATCAAAGCATGAGTCTGAGAAACCTGGTTCAAGATCCGTCATGTTTGCGGTATCGCACTGTAAGTATAAATCTTATACTTTCTCTAATTTGGGTGTATTTGCATGAATAGATAAATGGCTCCTAAGGCGAGGAGAACCACGTCGAGCGAGGAGTCTCATACACAGGGCTTCCTGTTGGAGACGCTCAACAGGCTTGTGTCTGCCATTCGTGAATCAAGGCAAGCACCAACCCCGCCTCGTAATGAGCACTTTGGAGGAATAACTTATGAAAAGTTCCTCAAACTAGACCCACCAGTCTTCGTTGGCAGTGCCGATCCAGAGCTTGCAGAAAGCTGGATTGAGGAAACGGAGCGTGCCTTCCTGGTATTAGGAGTACCAGAAGAAAAGAAGACCAACTTTGGCACGTACAGGCTGAAAGACAACGCACGGAAGTGGTGGGATACCACTAAGATAATCCAGTTCTCTCAGTTTGAAGTCATCCCTTGGGATGATTTTCGGAGAACTTTCTTGGATAATTACTTCCCGATACACTCCAGAAATAAGAAGAAGATGGAGTTTCTGGAATTAGAGCAAGGTGTTATGAGTCTGATGGACTATACCACTAAATTTCAAAACCTTGAACGATATTGCTCCACGTTATTCGATACTGACCAAGAAAGGGCCGATAAATATATAAATGGATTGCAAGGAGGGTTGCGATCTCGTGTGATAACAAGCATGCCCTCGACTTTTCAAGCTGTTGTGGCAGCATCTTCAAAGATTAGCGAGGATTGGGCGCGATCTAAGGTGATCATAGCAAAGAGGCCCATAGTTGATGGTGGGAATAATAAGAGGACGTTCCCCGGTGGCCAGGAATCACGACCAGCTTTTTATAAGAGGGATTTTCGGGAGAACAACTTTACTCCACCGACCGAGCAGCCATTACAAATGGTAGAAGCTAATCAGCCCTACCAACAGCCTAATTTTTGATGCCCAAAGTGTAGCTCAGATCGTCCGGGAGGGGTTTGTCCTCGCGATACGGGAGGTTGCCTGTATTGCAGCAAACCAGGGCATCATGTGAGAGAATGTCGCAAGAAGGCCTCAGATCTTCAACAGAGAAATATGGGATCTGGAGGACCCTCTCAACAAATACAACAACGATTGCCACTATCCAGAATAGAGCAGAAACCTGTGGCAGGTCGTGTCTATGCAGTGACAGCCGAACAACTCACAAATGATGACCATATCAAGGAATCTGGATACCTTGATAGATAGAGTTGTAATGGGTAAAAAGCTATCAAAGGACAAGATACAATAATCGCTCGAGACAAGAGGCTTATGACCTTGTGTATGGTCATTTGGATCGATATGTATCCTTGCTCTCTAAAGTAATGTTGGATTTGTTAAATTAAATCTTAAGTGCTTATGCCCAAAATTTATGGCTATAGACCACATGATTGAGAAATTAAGTTTGCGTAATTAGAACGTTAAAAGTTACTTAATAAAATAAATCATCGAGGAATTGTTCCCAAGAAGAGAGTCCTGTGAGGTTTTACATATTCAAGATCAGATCGTCTAGCCAAAGTGAGCCTGTGAGGGTATACAGCTCCGTGCGAGTATATATGTTCCAAAACCAGTAGCTTGGCTAGTATGATTCTGTGAGGGTGTACTGATCCAATATCAGGTAAGTCTGACGAAGGCGAACCTGTGAGGAGGTACGTTTTCAATACCAGGTAGTCTGACAGGGGACTTATTCCAATATGGTTAATCTCTAGAAGAATGATCTGTGTGTACAAAATAGTTACACAAGATGACTATGTTAAATAGCCGGTTGGAAGAACGTTGATTCAACAAACTATCGTGGTTGTAGCATGATTTGAACTCAGATATGAGAAACATACCTCATCGATCATGAATCATGATATGAGGTAATGATTGGAATAAATACAATGTTGAACTAAGTGAATAAAATTATGAATCTAACATATGGGAGAAATATCCCGACTTACGCACTTAGTACTCTTAACTGAATTTCGCGGACGAAATTCCTTTAAGAGGGTAATGATGTAAGACCCGCAATTTTTCAGATAACTCTGAATAAATTCCTGAGGCATTTACCGGTAAAAATAGCATTTTTCTTAGAATGCGAAACGAATCAATTCCTGCGAGTCAGTTATACTTAGGATATTCGTCGAATCGCGAATATATGCTCAAACACTCTGGAAGCCATAACTTCCTATCTGAACAAAATCAAAGGATTCCTGCGAGCCAACTTTCTTAGTGGCATCAATACGAAGATAATGGCGTACTCAGAATTTTTCGGAAAAAAATCGCCGAAAACCCGAAATTCTTGCGGGACCCACAGAAATATGGGTAGGACCCACAGAAATATTTCTCAGAAAATATTCTAGAAGATTCTAGAATATTCCAGCACCTTCCAGCACCTTCCAGAGCCTTCCAGCTCCTTCCAGCACCTTCCATGAAAGGGATTTCTGAAAAGCCAAGGGGTAAAGAGGAGATTCTGAAACTTGGGGCCCAAGTTTCAGAATCTATAAATAAAGGAGCCCCCCCTCTCTTTAAAAATCGCCAACCCCTCTCTCTCTCCTCCTTTTCCAAACCTCCCCTACCTAGCCTAGCCCACCTGAGCCCACCTGACCTGGTCTGAGCCTGCCTGACCTGGTCCTAACCCACCTGACCTAGGTCTGAACCCACCTGACCTAGCTCAAACCCAGTTGACTTGACTTGAACCTAGTTGGGTTTGAAGTCAAAGTCAAAGTCCTTTTTGGTCCAGCTTTTGGTTTGGATTTCTGAACCCAGACTTAGCCTACTTGAGCTGAGTTCGAACCTGCTGAACCCAGTTGACTTGGATCGAACCCTGTTTGGTTCAAACCACTTAGGTTGAGTAGCTTGACCTGCTCTACCTCTTTCTCAACTAAGTCAGCTTCATCTGACTTAGTCTGACCTCTCGAAGGAAGGCTCGAAGCCAAAGAAGCAACCCGGAGCCGTTTCTTCCACGATTTGAAGTAAGTTCGCTTCATTAAACCATCTCTCTCAAGTATTTGATTGTTTGTATATAGCATATACTTTCTGAAGTAGTATCTTACTTTAGTTCTTGGTTGAGCCCTCTAGGACACTTCGGTGTTCACGCGCTCGCCTCGTAACTATCGTCGGATATATATGTTCGAATACGCAGTATATGCGTTCTTCAAAATAGTATCTCACCCTAGTTCTTGGTTGAGCCCTCTAGGACACTTCGGTGTTCACTCGCTCGCCTCGTAACTATCGTTGGATACAGATCTAGGTGTATATCTGCTGATACTGCCGATGCGTCTTATATCGCACAGGCCATGTAATTTACCTTTGCCGTCGCGTCGTATGATGCCAAGGCTCCCTGCTTTCTGTACTTCCGATTACTGCACTTCCGATTATGCATTTACTTACGCCGTCGCGTCGAACGATGCCAAGGCTCCTGCTTTCTGCAATGTATTTACTTACGCCGTCGCGTCGAACGATGCCAAGGCTCCTGTTTTGTTATATATGTAGAATATTTTGTTCAGTTACACACCCTGAACAATAGTATATGCATTTCCTTTACGCCGCCGCTGTATAAAGCACAGGCTTCTGCTTATATTACATATATGGCGCGTAAGTGAGCGTTCAAACGGAGATCAACTCCAAAATCGCCCATGCGATTCCCTTACCGCTCCTCGTACAAGATTCTGCTTGACGAATGAAGCCCCTATTGGAAAGGCTTCGCCTTTTGGCAAATTGCTCTTTACGTAAAGACTAAATCAATTACGTATGGCCTGGCTATGGCCCAAGGTTCCGGTAACCTTGATGGATGCAAAGTACGCACAATGGTGCGCATCCATTTCCCGAGTTAAGCGTAGCGATTTCCCACCAAAGAGGGGAGATGCCGCTGAAATGGATAAAAGAAAACGCACGCTTTCTCCGTTAAAGAGAGGAAGTGCTGCTAAAATTCCTGAAGGGCTAATAATAGCTCAGAAAGAACGTAGCAGAAGTGCTACCCAGTTATGGAACGCCTTCTACGATGTAGAAAGGTTCGTCGCACCACTGCCGGTAGAGCAGAGAAGGTGTTGACAGAATGGTTGGCAGAAGAGCTGCCAAAACCAGTTAAGTGGCACAATGATGTCCTTTGTTGGAACGATATCAGAATGACTCGTCTCCCTGACACCTGCAAGGGCATCATACTTGTAAGAGCCGTTGCGCCAAAGTAGTGGTAGCGCCTTGACAAGGTCCTGAGCTCGTTGCGTAAAAATACGCCGAGTAGCCGATCCGTAGAGATCGAGTCATGTGCATGCTCATTGAGAATTATCAGACAACCAGACACGTAAGGGCCGCTGAGCCAGAGTGAGTTGTTTCCACCGAAAGAGGTGAAGTGCTCGTCAAGGCCGAAGTGCCGAGAGCAGAGTTAAGCATGCATATGAATAAAACCTTTGTTCCACGGTGAAAACTGTGTGGTTGATTGGGGTCGGGTACATACTTCTCAAAGGCTGCCCTATAGGCATGCAATGTTCGTCAAGTAATTGTAAGACCGGCAGGCCCCTTTCAGAATTTCTCACCGAGGAAGACGGTGATGGCGCAGCCTTGAGTGACATATATTTCACCCGAACCTGATAGAGTTCATTGATGGCCTTCGTCACTCAGAGGTATGGAGGTCGTGGTTATCCTTAAATATCTAAGGATTGAATCCAACTACTGCAGTAGCAGAATGCATTCGGATACCTAGTAAGGATCTCTTCCGGTATGCTGTACCGTCCTACTAGGGGGATGGGGTCAACAGGCCTCTGGGGTATCTAAAATACATAGAATAATCAACCCCCAAATCGTCGCGTTGTCGCCCAGATATGAGTTCCCTAAGCCCAGGGGGAGGTGCAATTATCGAAACAAAGCATTAGCTTAGGTACAGCGCTACTTTGAATGTATGAGTGGATGACGTTGTTGAGTCAGTCCTGCATAACCTTTGTGAAGGTGTCATGGTCGGTATACTACTGGACCGATTGGGAAAGAACCCCATTGATATCCGTACGACTAAGTGAAGCTCGGAGAGCTGTCCTTAGATTCGTAGGATACGGATGTGCCAAGCATAAAGGCTTGAGCTAGACATCCATTCGTGACTCTAAGGAAGTCAAGGCTAAGTCGTAGAGACTTAAGAGGTTATTCTAACTCACAGCCCTGAAGAGGCTTATGCGAAGTCATGACGACTTGCGTGGATGTTCAACTCATAGCCCTGATGAGGCTTTTGCGATATACGCTAAGTAATGGAGGCTTGAGCGTCGTATTACGAACTGCGACCCTGAGTGGTCTATGCATTTACTTGAGTTGAATAGACAGGTGTTTGCCTACTTACCAGACCATCAATGGTTCTGACCCCGTTTAATGGGGATTTCAGGTGTTGAACCTGCTTGGTGATATGCGGAGCAAGGCGACATCGAGTTCCAGGGTTTCTCTAGACAGAGTTGTACTGCTTCCTTTTTATTGAACCTTCACTGCTTTTCTAAGCAGTAGTGTTGTAATAGACATATGTTTTCGATAAAATGAAACACTTTGGTGGTCAATGAGTTGCTTGGCCACATACCTGCAACGTGCTCGGAGTTTTCTAAAACTGACGACTCATTATCGTCTGATTCCGCTGCTAAAAGCTTTTGTAAGTTCCGCTGCAAAGAAAAAAAAAAGAAATTTATGAAAATTTTAACTTAGCTTTGTTTTGGAAATCCGGGGCGTTACACAGGATCTAATAAATCTCTCATTTTGCACGCATGTGCACTCAGTTGCATCCGTTTTCATTTGCACGCATTCATCTGCATCAATTTGCATTGGATTTCCCATTCAGGATAAGGGATAAATCCTGAGACCCCGGCAAGTCGTCCAAGTCATCGCCAATTGATGACCCTTCAAAACCCAGTGCTCGTACTGGTAATCTTTAAAACCCAGTGCTCGTACTGGTAATCTTTAAAACCCAGTGCTCATACTGGTAACCTTTTAAAATCCAGTGCTCGTACTGGTAACCTTTTAAAGTCCAGTGCTCGTACTGGTATCCTTTAAAAATCCAGTGCTCGTACTGGTAGTCTTTTAAAACCTAGTGCTCGTACTGGTAACCTTTTAAAATCCAGTGCTCGTACTGGTAACCTTTTAAAGTCCAGTGCTCGTACTGGTATCCTTTAAAAATCCAGTGCTCGTACTGGTAGTCTTTTAAAACCCAGTGCTCGTACTGGTAACCTTTTAAAATCCAGTGCTCGTACTGGTAACCTTTTAAAGTCCAGTGCTCGTACTGGTATCCTTTAAAAATCCAGTGCTCGTACTGGTAGTCTTTTAAAACCCAGTGCTCGTACTGGTAACCTTTTAAAATCCAGTGCTCGTACTGGTAACCTTTTAAAGTCCAGTGCTCGTACTGGTATCCTTTAAAAATCCAGTGCTCGTACTGGTAGTCTTTTAAAATTCAGTGCTCGTACTGATAACTTTTTAAAATCCAATGCTCGTACTGGTAACCTTTTAAAGTCCAGTGCTCGTACTGGTATCCTTTAAAAATCCAGTGCTCGTACTGGTAGTCTTTTAAAACCCAGTGCTCGTACTGGTAACCTTTTAAAATCCAGTGCTCGTACTGGTAACCTTTTAAAGTCCAGTGCTCGTACTGGTATCCTTTAAAAAATCCAGTGCTCGTACTGGTAATCTTTTAAAATACAGTGCTCGTATTGGTACTTTGCAAAAGATCGGTCTTCATACTGGTCACAACATAACTCTCATATTGAGGTTCAGGCTCAATCTTTAGACCTGCGAACCAAACAATCTGTATCAGACACTTGGGTCGTTCCATTCTGTTAATCTGACATTCGGGTTGCCGATTTTGTCAAGACCTCTAGTCATTCGTGTTATCAAGCAGTTCTTTGAGTTATCAAAAGCTATCAAAATCAATCGCCAAGTATCTCTCTTGCGAGGGACCCTTTTTCCAGGGAGAGTTCGAGGGAGCTCGTTTCTTTTCGCATGTCTTTATTGTTCGTTCGTTGAACCCCTTTTTCTAAGGAGAGTTTGAAGGGACTCGTGATTCACGAACAGTTTGCAAAATAATCTTTATTGTCACACAAGGAACCCTTTTTCTAGGGAGAGTTTCGACGGAAGCTCGTCCTCCTTGTAACCCTAAATGTCTTTTGTTAGGCCACCCCCGTCGTCGAGGACCCTTTTTCCAGGGAGAGTGTGATAGACTTGTTCCTCTATGATATCCTTTCAATCTCTGTTAGCGGCCCCCTTTCCATAAGAGAAGCCTAGAAATAGGGAGTTTTGACGAAAACTCTATTTCTCTTCGAAAGTTCGTTTTGCAAACACCTCCTCTTCAGGGAAGAGAGGAGTATCTTTTGTTACCCGTTCAGGTAAGGGTCAAGCCTGAGTCTCTCCTTTGGGGAAAGGAGAGGAGAATCTAGCCACGGATGTGTCATATAGATATCAAATGATTTCCTTCACCAAGGATTCCAAGAATATTTTGCCAATTTGCCATAGAAAATAGTTGTTGATTTCAAAATCTTTATCGCATAAAATTGTACCTCAGAATACCTTCAGTATTACTTCCAAAGTGACAAAGCTTTTGCGAAAAAGGATTCAAAATTCAAAATCTTTCTATTGGCCAACCAAAAGGATGAAGAATAAATCCGCGATATGGCCAGCAAAGAAAATTCAATGTTGTTGCAAAGCCAGAAGTGATTGATATTGATCACAGTCAATGGCATATTTTTAAAGATCATTCTTGGAAAATAAGCAGTCGAAATATCCTGGGTGATACAGAAAAATCCACTCAATCTCCATGTCCCCTCAATCACCTAAGTTGCAATTAAATATCTGCAAAAGGGATCTCTCAACTGTCGTCAAGATGAAGGCGAATTAGACGAGTCGACCCCCGGGGCCAAAGAAGATTTGGATCATCTCCAAGATGACGGAGTTTGTGACGGATCCTTCCAGGAAAAGTCCAGATCACCGTCGAGATGAAGGCAAGTGTGATGGACCTCTCGACAATCCCTAAAAGGTATTTAATTTTTGTTATCATCAAGAGATTCCTAACCAATGAGCCAATAACCGTCAATATAATCCCTGAGAGAAAAGAAGGATCGGAACATCTCTGAGATGAAGGAGTTTGTGACGTACCCTTCCAAAAAAATAAAGAGAGAAAAAGCTAAGACATCTCCAAAATGAAGGATGATGTAATTCCCGAAAAATCCAAGAGAGCTCCAATTCTGTCAAAAAAAGAGTGCAGAAAGATCATCATGAGAAAAGAATCCCAGGATATCAGACTGCCGAATCTATCAAGAATCTTCTTTAATTTTGTGAAATTCTTTTATCAATATCCTTTCGCTAATAGCTCTCGCAATATCAAGAATACATTCTTTTCGTCCATATCAATGAAATTGATAGCCTCCTTGAAGGAAAGTCAATTGCAAGTAATTTGAATTCGAATCTTGATTCTACGGAGTTAAGCCCAGTCGGAGGTAATACTTCAGGTAGAAAAGAGAGAATATTTTTCATATATATATGTGCTTATCATTCTTGAATTAACTACAATTTTTTATCTTATTGGCAATCTTTTTAAGTTATCCTGACATGAAGTGAGAACTTGATGTTTATTTTGATGTATTCAGGCGTTGTTGTTATCCCTTTTAGGATCGGATGATGGGAGTTGTCCAAGATCCTTCCCTTCTTGTTTTGATCTGAGTGCCTAGGCTCTCAGATTCGCACACTTCCCTGTGCTCCCCACTGTCCCACCATAGACAGTTCCCGTTCAGGTTAAGGGTTAAACCTGAATTTTTCGCAAAAGGTCATCTGTCTTAAAAGCCATTCAGTCTTAGCAATGATACGTCCAAGATCAATCCCTTTTCAAGCTTTAGGGAACCCCCTTTCTTCCTTTTGCAAACCCCTCTCGGATTTATTGTGCAGAATTCGAAGGTCCCATCATGGTTTCTTCATTTGAGGATTCCGTATATCGTCCCCTTTCAGGTTAAGGGTCAAGCCTGAGCCTCGTTTTTCCACGAGGTATCGTCCCCTTTCAGGTTAAGGGTTAAGCCTGAGCCTCGTTTTTCCACGAGGTATCGTCCCCTTTCAGGTTAAGGGTTAAGCCTGAGCCTCATTTTTCCACGAGGTATCGTCCCCTTTCAGGTTAAGGGTTAAGCCTGAGCCTCCTTCCATACGAGGTATTTCCTGTCCCATCCAGGTTAAGGGCAAAACCTGAATCTCACTTCTTTTCGAAGTAAAATTTTCTCCTTATTCTTCATTTCATATCTATCATCATCCTTTGAACTAATTCTTTCATACCCAGTCAGATTCATCTAACTGGGGCATTTTTATAGTCCAAATTTGGTATGTTTTCTTTGCCACTAAGCTCGGCTTTCAACCGGCTTAGCAGCAAAGAGGGGCATCTGTAAACACACCAAATTTTTACCTTCATCCAGTGTTTGTCCATTTCATAAGTCATCACAGATCATTGCATGTCATTGCACGTATTCTGCATAGCATTGTATGACATTGCATCTCATTTTCGAGATCCAACACTCCTATTTCAAAACATTCATTCCAGATTTGAATTTTAAAGCTTTATTTCAAAATCAATTTCAAAACCTGGGTTTTTATTCAATACTCTGTCATTTTCCAACCCTAGGACTTTGTATTTCGAAATATTTTCTCAGAAAACAATCTGGATTCCTTTTAAATTCAAACTTTAATCGATTTCAATTCACAGATGAGACCCATTTAGATGGTGTCGCTTCTGAATGCCTCTATTCATCAAATTTCTCAAATTTTTGAAAGTTTCAGTCCGATTAGGACTCTGTCTCAGAGTCCTAATCCGGTTAGAAGTTTGGTTTTTAAGTCTGTTTTACTTCCATTCTCAATCTTTTTCGTTTGTTTTCGAAATTTAGGTCATTTCACAGAGTCCAGTTAGTTCAGGACTCTATTTTAGAGTTCGGTCGAGTTAGGAGTCTAACCCTGACTGTGTTTTCTGACTTATTTCATCATTTCTTGATAAAATCTTTTAAAAATTCTTTCATTTGGCTTTTAAAATCTAAAATCTCAGAGTCCTAAGAGTTCAGGACTCTAACCCGGAGTTCCAGTTCACTTGAGACCCTATTTTCAAAGATCTTGAATTTCAAATACTGATTTTAACCCCTTTTCAAAGCCATTTTCAGTGTGTATTTCAAAAATGTTCAAAATTCGATGTGGGCCCACTCAGTTGGTACCATATCCAGAGGAATTCTAACTCAGTTAGGACCTTATGCCATTTCAAAAATCCTAATTTTAAGTTTACTTTTGAAAATCTTTTGAAAACTCCTTCAATTTCAAGTTTTAAAATCGCTTTTTGAAAAACTCAAGTAGGGCCCACTCGGGGTGGCACCATATTCGAGTAAGTCAGGGCTAGACTAGGGTTAGTTGATGTCTTGGTTAGTGTTAGAGGTTTAGAAGAGTCAAAACCATTTTGAAAAACTCATTTTTGAAAGTTAGTTTTTGAAACTAGTGTTTTTAAAGGTTTTTAAAAGTTTTTAAAAGTGTTTTAAAAACCCAATGTGAGAGAATGCCAAGTGGCACCACATTTGGGGGATTCTTAGGTTTAGCTAGGGGTTAATTAGGAACTATTTAGGATAATTTAGACTAGGGGTAGTTAGGTAACTCCACCCCAAAATCGCCCCCCCCCTTTAGAGTCCAAAATTTTCAAAATTGACAATTTTTAAACCTAATTTTTTTATTATAAATAGAGGCATAAGGGGGGTCGATTTTCCCATCTCTCTCTTATTGGATTCTTGGAGCTTCTCTCTCCTCTCCAGCCCTTCCTCCATTGCTGCAACTCCAAGGTATGAACTTCTTCACTTTTCTTATTTTATTTAATGCTTTTTAATGCTTTAAACCTAGATTTAGGCTTGGACATCCCTCCTTATGGAAGATCAACCATGGTTTTACCTCAAGAACCAGCAAGAACAATCCAAGAAGGTGATCTAACCCTGTTTTGGATAATTTACAGATATTTTAATCCATTAGAATTGATTTTAACATGATTCTTTGCATTGTTAACCAATAAAATATATGATTTACCCTTTTTAATGGGTTAAATCTATGTTTTAAAGGTGATATCAAATTCCAGCCATTGATTCCCTGTTTTTAATTTATTTTCATGGTTTATTCATGTTTGTTTTACGTTCTATAGCATAGAAATAATTTTTATTTACTGTTTATGGTTTATTTTATTTATTTACATTAGTTAATGCATGGTTTTTCAAGTTTCTTAAATTTCTGTGTGTTCTAGGTTTAGAACAGTAAAGATGATGTTATTTCGGATTGAAGCACTCATTGTTTATTTCTGATTTTTTTATATGTGATGCATGCATGAGTTATTGAGTTACGGTAGAAAAATCAGAGGTTTTGGATCTCGGGAAATTTGTCAAAAAAATCAGACATCAAATCGGGTTTTTAAAGCTTTAAAATCGTGGTTAAAATCAAGAAGGTAACTTGCTGTTATGATATTTCTCTCATCTTATATCCAATTTTAGATCTGTAAAGTGCTATGGATTCAAATTGAGTATATCTGTCTGCTGTGAAATTTTTGGATTTTTTGATCACTGTTTAGTATTTTTCGTTTTTTAGAGAATCTTTTTTTAAATTTAAAACTCGTTAGGGTTTACCAAAACCCTAATCAGACTTGTGTTAGTCATAAATCCCAAACCACAGATCCGATTTTAGATCTGTAAAAAGTGAGTATTATTATTTTTCTGTCTACTTTTCACCACTAAAATTTTAGAGATTTTTGTTTAGAATTGCTATTTATGTTTGTATTTTCAATCTGGAATAGCTGTTTTAATCCCTGTTAAGAGTGAAATATGTTAGCTCAGATTGCCGGAAAGGTTTCTCCCTAACCGGAGATGATTTTTCCAATCTGTAAATTGGGAAATCTCTGTTTTTCTTCTTAGTTAGTCTCTGTAAAATTTCATAAATTTCCATGGAGATTTGATCCCTGGTTCAGGTCTTGGATTGAGACTGGTTGGTGAATTAGGTCAAAAATAGCATATTTTAGGGTTTAATGTAATTTTTGGATTAATTTAATGTCAAAAAATTATTTTTATAATTCCAATTCGACATTAGGGTTATAACAAGTGCAGGTACCAATTTTTATGGATTTTGGAATCTATTTGATGGCTGAATTAAGCAGATTGCAAAACCAGGTTCCTGAAAGATCCAAAAACATTGCTAAAATCACAGTTTTTGTGATATTGTTGGATTTTCGTGCATAAGCATATATTTTTAGGGTTTAATCATGTTCATAATCATATTAGGATGCTTTAGGTTTAATTTTGTGCTCATTTGATTTCATTTAGTGCATAAAACCTAAGTTTTTACCAAAATCTATTTCTAAAAACCCTGATTTCAAGGCCATAGTCTTGCTATCGGGGGCAATTTGGTCATTTGACCTAAATTTCGAAATCCCTAACCCTAATTTCATATTTTTAATCATGTCATAGCATATTTGGTTTGAGTTTATTCTATTCAAATTTCAAAACTTGCATTTTATCAGAATATCATTCTAAAAACCCTAATTTCAAGGCCATAGTCTTGTTATGAGGGGTATTTTGGTCATTTTAACCCCAATTTCGAAATTTCATATTTTCCCTTTCATATTTATTCAATGTTATTTCATATTTTATCAATTTGATTTGAGGGAATCATGAAAAAGGCTTATATCTAGCAAAATCCAACAATTTCCTGATATTGTTGGATAAATCTAGAAAAGCCAACATATTTTCATTAACAAAGTTTTCTAGTTTTGCAGGTACATTGAAGACTTTATTTTTCATGTATTTAAATTTCAATAGTGATGTAATTTGTAATTAAACTTTGGAATAAGAATTTACATTTTCTGCTTAGCTTAGGTTGCATTGCATATAGTTTATTTTTTTAAATAATGTTAACGTGTGATGGATGATGATTCATGCATATTCAAACTCACTATGGTCTACACGAATGGCACATGCACTAGCTTTTATGAAGTTTATAAACTTGGTGGAATTTGTATTTATGGCCATAGTCAGAATATGAATGATACTTAGATTTATGATCTTCACATTAGCCACATTCAGCCTACACTCTTAGGCTAACTTCAAAAATGCACTGCATTTCTCAAAAAAAAAAAAATACAAAAAGTATTTCTCAATTCCTCAAATCCATATTCATTCATTTTATGCATTTGCCAATTCCAATCTCAATTCAAAGAAGTTCATTTTCTCAAAATCTCCCAAGTCTTATAGCAAAATCGATTTTCCCAAAAGCATTGAATTTCAAAGAATATTTCAAGTGTTTTTCAAGTTCATAAACTCAATTTTCCAAAGTTATGCAGTCAATTTCAAAGTTTGAAGTTAGAATTTTTCTAAGTCTTATTCAAAAGAATATGGATTTGCCAATGATATTTCAAATATTTCCCAAGTTCCAAATTCAAATTTTCTAAGTTAGAATTTCAATTTCAAAGTTTGAATTCAGAGAAACCAAGTCTCTCAGAATCGATTTTCACCAAATGTAAAGAATTTCTCAAAATCGATTTTTATATTTCAAATCCCAATTCACGATTTTCCATGTGATACCTATTCTAAATATTTCAATCATTCAAAGCAAACATCATGTTTTCAAAATGTGCATTTTCTGAAAATTCATAGCACATGCCTGATTCTATGTGCATTTAGAAATTAGAATATGATTTAGACAAGTTGAATAGAGCAGAGCATAAGATTGATCCTTGGTTCAATTACACCTGTTAAAGGTGGCAGGAACGGTTGAACCTCGTACCGACAGGCGAGTCCCATTCTTCGGAATTTTCCCGCATTTTAAAAATGGAGGTGAGTTATTTTCAAAAATCTTTTTCAAAGGTCAGTTTGATTTGAAATTCCACTAGAGGGGGGGTGAATAGTGAAATTTGATTATGATCGATAAAATAAAATAATTAAGCAATAAGGCACAACACATAAAACACAGAAGTTATACTGGTTCGGTCAATATCCAGACCTACATCCAGTCCCCAAGCAAACCACTTGAGATTCCACTATAACATCCGAGTTACCGGATAAATAGTACAACACCCTCTTCCCAAGAGGTCTTCTTCTCTCAACAGAGAAGGGGCACACCCTCTTCCCAAGAGGTCTTCTTCTCTCAACAGAGAAGGGCAACACCCTCTTCCCAAGAGGTCTTCTTCTCTCAACAGAGAAGGGCAACACCCTCTTTCACAGAGGTCTACTTCTTTAAACAAAGAAGGAATACAGTGAATAAACAGAGTTACAATACTTCCTATAGAACCTTCAGAATGATATGAATGCACGAATGAAGGATTCTAAGAATGTTCTGTTTGTCACTCAGATGATACTCTTTGTCAAAGAGCTGGACTTGACTTTTTTTTCTCTTTTCTTTCTTTTTCTTTTTCTCTTTCTTTTTCAAGGCTCTCTTTTCAAATCACGAATAGAATATTTTTCTCTTTGTAAGCTCACACGTCTATTTCATTCCTCTTGTTTGAATAGTTTATGTGTGTGTGTTTATATAGCTTATAAAAAGTAGTCGTTACATTTTGGAATTGTAACTTTTTGAAATATGAAATGTTATGTCTTTTCAAAAATATCTTTTAGAGAAGATCGAGAATGCCTTTTTCCAGAAGAGTAAAATAGAGGGTACACTAGTCGTTGTAGTGTTTTAGGTAATACATATTTTATGTAAGAAAGTTTATTTCTTACAATAGTACATTTGAACGTTTGTAGTTTTGTCTTTATTCTAATTAATGATTTGAGGTACATTAGTACTTCTTTACTTTAAATGAGTGTAAGTACTATGAGTGCTTTGAGATATTTATTTGTACATAGTCATGTCAAGTGTATTCTTTATGTAGTGTATTTTAAAGTCTCCAGAGAGAATGAGGACCAAAAAGAAGGTCGACATTCTTTGCGAAGGATATTTAGAAGGGATTTGTTACAGAAGGCATTTAATGCTTTGTAGAGAGAATGATGACTTCAAGTAAGTCGACATTCTATGGTTATGAGAAAAAGGTAACTAGAGTCCTTAAAAATTTTAATTTATTTTTCTTATGTAGCCGATTTTATGTTTTTGTCTTTTTCCTACATTCCTTTTTCATGTTGTCTTGTAAGGTACAATGACAAAATGTCTTTTTCATAAAAGGTTGTAAGAAGGTACAATTATTATATGACAAAATATCTTTTTCATAAAAGGTTGTAAGAAGGTACAATTATTATATGACAAAATATCTTTTTCATAAAAGGTTGTAAGAAGGTACACTTGGTTTTCAAAAAAGAAGCTTTTTGAAACTATCGTATACTTTTATGATATAGTATGTATGAATGAGTATGTAATATGCAAAATGCAAGTTCCTGAAGGTTCTGTTACATATGACTTTAAAAAGAAAAAAAATCTTCATCTTGAGGTAGCCGATTTCTTCATTTGAGCTTTAGGAAAGCATGGCTCATCAAGCTTTTTCTTCAAGGAGTATGATTGCACCATAGTTGTACTTGAACAGGAAGTCTCCATCCTTATTGGGTGAGATATCCTTGCATCAAATACTCGTTAGATTTAAGGCAAAACATATTCAGTCATAATATAACATTATTTCAAGAGAACATATTATCATATCATACAAAATCAAATAAGACAGTGTATCATATTATGTGACATCAAAACCGAATTTCTCAACATTCTCCCCCTTTTTGATGATGACAAAATATGCTCCCCCTGTCAAAAAGACATTATGCATCGAAATAATAATATGATAAAAAAGTGAAATAATGTTTAAAGAGAGAATGTTTCTCCAATAATGGAGACAGGTTTTCTCCCCCTTTGTCATGGACAAAAAGGAGGGATCAGAGTAAAAAAGTTATTACAGACCAAAAAATAATTTAAAAGTTATTACAGACTAAATATAAAAATGCGTCTATCTCGAAGGTGGAGAAGGTGAAGGCGTCCGGGTGGCACGATTCCGCTTGCGAGTCTGCTGCAACAGGGCTTGATTACGAAGGATTCGATCTTGAGTTTGCTCGATATCCATCATAGCAGAAAAGTAATTGAAGGAGGATATTGGATCTGCTTCATCAGAGCCGGGCATGTGCAGGGACCTTAGATTGAAGGTGGTAGCATCGAGGACGTGAGAGGGTCGGAGGATGACTTCGTTGTGAAGTGGTACTTGGAAGTAGTTGAAAATGGGAGTTATAAAACACCCAAAAAGAAGAGGCTCAAATTTTTGATAACGAATAAAGAGGTTGAAAATAATGGATGACCAATTTATCGGAAGAGAAGAAAGGATGGCGTAGATAAGAAGAGAGATTTTTCGAGGAACTAATCCCTGGCGGGGATGCTTGGGATAGAGGTTGTGGAAAAGAATCTGGGCAAGTAGCTGAGCTTGAGGTTGGAGATTCCTCATGTGCCACGGAAGTTGGTAGCAGTTGGTGCAGAGAAGTATTTTTCGAAGTACCGATCGGTCGATTGGTACTATGGCGTTAAGGTCGGTACCGGTGGAAGGTAGATTTAGAATTCTACCTAGGTCGGAAGCATTGAAAATCATCAGCTGTCCTCGGACTTTGCTGGTGATTAAGGTTTGTTCATGATCAGAAGAGAAGTTGGTATAAAACAGTCGAACTAGTTCGGGATAATAGGCGGCTGGGGATGAAGATCCTATGAGAGGTTTGAGTTCGGGGAGATAGGTGTAGGTGTGAAACAAATCAGGATACCTTAGATCGGCGGAGGTGATCACATTGGTAGAAGAGGAAGCCATTTTCGAGTGTCTTGAAAATAAAGCACTAGGAGAGAAAGGAGCTAGAACCGAGAGAAAATTTGTATAAGGATAGAAAAGATCGAATGGGATGGTAAGAGATGAACCAATTGATTAAATATAAGGAAGAAAATAATTGTTGATATGAAATGAGGAAATGCGTGAGTTGTAAAATAAGAGACTTGTGAATGACAAATCAAATCAATTTTGGAAGAAAGTGTATTATATTAGCATAGATATTAAGAAGGACATAGTTTCGAAATAATTTTTCTATATATGTAACAAATTTACTATGGGCAATCTTGTTGGATAGTGAGAAGAGTCATGAATTGAGTATGGAGTGTCATATTAAACGTAAGAGAAAGAATGATTCAAGAGTTTTTAAAGATTTTCGTGAAGATCATGAAGAATAGAGAGTGAATAATGGCCTAATACGAACAAACAACTTTTTCAAGAATTTACTTTATGTGAAAGCATTCCAAAATCGTGAAGAGGGAGTTTGGAATAGGACAAACATGAGAGTATGAGGAAATGCAATAATTTCTTATTTAAGAAGTGTATATTTTGATATACGTGAAAGGAGTGTGAATAGATATAAAGGAGGGTGATACGGATATGTAAAAGAAATGAGAGTGGTCATAAAGGACACCAATCACTTGAAGTTGGATAGAAATTGTATGACATAAAGTGGAGTGAAGGACAAGGTTTTAATGAATCTCGATTGGAGAGAGATATAAAATATATGAGAGAGTCATGGTCAAGGATGAAAAGGAACTTCGTATAATGTAGAGAGAGAGATAAAATGGTGATACAAAACGTACTAATGAGTGGAGTACAAGTTTTTGAAAATAGAATTTTACAGTACTTTTTCGTAAAAGATGTAAACCATGAAGAGATGATAATAGATTGTTCTTAGGCTATGATATAATAGATGATATAGTAAAAATTTATGTGAAATATAATAACTTAAAAGGTGGTACGAGAGGATAATCATTTGAATTTTTCATGAAAGGCATTAATGTCTTAGTGAAGTGTCTCGATAGGAGGAAAGGAAGACATGATAAAAATAGAGTGTACATACTATATGATATAACAAATGATATAGTAAAATTTATACGTAAAAACATAGCAACTAGATCTTTAGAAGAAGGTAAAAAGAACCAAAAAACATCATTCGATTTTGACTAAAATTTGAAAAGTAAGATTTCTCATAAAATAATATGTTATCATGTTGAAGGTGAATCAACTTAACGTAAGAGAAGTTTTCACAAAAGGACAACAAATAATAAAGGAGATATGAGATGAGTGATGTGAACAATGTCATGATAGCTTTTAATATAATTAGTTCTTATGGATATGAGTGAAAGGAGATAGGACAAGGAGTCATTATGGATGTGTACTTGAAAGATGACAAGTTGAAAGACATAAAGAATGTGTCTTATAAGAGTTTAGAGTATACGTGAATATGGAAACCTAGTTTGACTAACAAAAATCGATAAGAAGAAAAAGACTTTTAAAATAGGATTTTAACAAAACTTATAAGAAGTATTATATTAAGTGTGATTAATTTATAAGTCACTTAGTTTACATATTCCTAGTTCTCTTCTAATTCGTGTGAAGTCTTCATGTTTTAATGGTTTAGTGAATATGTCTGCTAACTGTTGATTAGTGGGTATGAATTCTAGTTTAATTATGTTATTTAAGACTTGTTCTCTTAAGAAGTGGTGTCTTATTTGAATGTGCTTAGTTCGTGAGTGTAAAATAGGATTCTTAGATAGGTTTATAGCACTTGTATTATCACAAAAAATAGTTGTATTTTCAAAAGTTAAACCAAAATCTTTTAATGTTTGTTTCATCCAGATAACTTGAGTACAAGCTAGGCTAGCAGCAATGTATTCGGCTTCAGTAGTTGATAATGATACACAATTCTGTTTCTTACTGAACCATGATACCAGTGAGTGCCCTAGCATGTGACATGTTCCACTTGTGCTTTTTCTGTCAGATTTACTTCCAGCAAAGTCAGCATCACTGTATGAGATTAGATCAAATGTAGAGGATTTTGAATAGAATAATCCAAAGTCAACTGTGTCTTTTAAATATCTCATTATTCTTTTTACAGCTTTAAGATGTGATTTTTTTGGGTTTGACTGGAATCTAGCACACAAGCAAACACTAAACATTATATCTGGACGGCTAGCAGTTAAATAAAGAAGTGATCCTATCATACCTCGGTATACCTTTGTATCAACAGTCTTACCATCTTCATCTTTGTCCAACACAGTAGTAGTGCTCATAGGAGTGGATTTTGAAGCAGTTGAGTTCATGTTGAACCTCTTCAGAAGTTCATGAGCATACTTAGATTGGTTGATGAAAACTCCATCCTTGGTTTGCTTAATATGCAGTCCAAGAAAGTAGGTGAGTTCTCCCATCATACTCATTTCGAATTCCTTCTGCATGGACTTAGAAAAATCTTCACAGAGAGTGCTGTTAGAAGATCCAAAGATGATGTCGTCGACATAGATTTGAACAATTAGGGTATGATTATCTACTACTTTGACAAATAGTGTAGAATCTGCTTTGCCAACAGAAAAACCAGTTTTTAATAAAAATGTTTTAAGTCTTTCGTACCAAGCACGAGGTGCTTGTTTTAAACCATACAAAGCACGTTTGAGTTTAAAAACATGATCTGGGTATTGTTCATTTTCAAATCCTTGAGGTTGTTTTACATAGACTTCTTCATTTATAAAACCATTTAAGAAAGCACTTTTAACATCCATTTGAAATAATTTGAAATCCATATAGCTTGCATATGCTAAGAGCATTCTAATAGATTCAAGTCTAGCAACAGGAGCAAATGTTTCATCAAAGTCAATACCTTCCTCCTGGTTGTATCCTTGAGCTACTAGTCTGGCCTTGTTTCTTATAACATTACCTGTTTCGTCTAGCTTGTTTCTGAAGATCCATCTTGTCCCAATGATTGGATGATCCTTTGGTCTCGGCACAAGATCCCAAACGTTATTTCTTTGGAATTGATTCAGTTCTTCAGTCATGGCTAGCATCCAGAACTCATCAATGATGGCTTCATCAATCTTCTTTGGTTCAAGTTGAGAAATGAATGTCATGTTTGCAATCCGTTCTAGCTGAGCTCTAGTTTGAACCCCCTTTGTTAGTTCTCCCAAAATCTGCTTTTGAGGATGATCTTTGATATCGACAAAGGTTCTTTGGTGATCATCTTCATTAGACTTAGCTGTGTTATCTAAAAATAAATCTGTACTTTCAACATCATCATTAGTTTGTATATGAACAGATTGATCAATAGATTCACAAAAACTAACATGCATAGATTCTTCAATAGTATTATGACACTTATTGAAAACTCTGTATGCTTTACTATGACTTGAATATCCTAAGAATATGCCTTCAACAGATTTAGCATCAAACTTATCCAGGCTATCTTTTGTGTTTAGGATAAAGCATTTACATCCAAAGACTTTGAAGTAGTCTATTCTTGGAGTTCTGTCATAGAATAGTTCATAGGGAGTTTTATTTAATAAGGGTCTAATGAGAACTCTATTTGTTATGTAGCATGCAGTATTAACAGCTTCTGCCCAAAAAGATTTTACAAGATTATTGTGTTGGAGCATAGTCCTGGCAGATTCCTGAAGGGTTCTATTCTTTCTTTCTACTACACCATTTTGAGGTGCAGCTCTAGGGAAGGCAAAGTTATGAGAAATACCATGCAAGTTACAAATAATTTTCAAAGAGTTCATTTTCAAATTCTCCTCCATGGTCACTACGGATTTTAACAATAGAACATGATTTTTCGTTTTGTAATTTTTTACATAAGATTTCAAACTGACAAAACGTGTCACTTTTGTTTTTCAAAAATATTACCCAAGTAAATCTTGAGTAATCATCTACAATGACAAAAACATATCTATTATGATTAAGGCTAGCTACCCTAGAAGGACCAAAAAGGTCCAGGTGGAGAAGCTCTAAAGGTCTTTTACTTGAGATGACATTTTTTGATTTGAAAGGAGATTTTGACAATTTTCCTAATTGACATGCATCACAAAAATAATCCTTTTTAAAAGATATGTTGGGTAACCCACGTACTAATTTATTTTTAGCTAGTTTGGACATGTATTTTGAATTGACATGGCCCATTCTCATGTGCCATAGATGTTGAGTGTCATTATTAGCTATAAGACAATGTTCTGTGATGTTTTCTAGGTATAGTTCGTATATATTATTCTTTCTTATACCTTTTAAGATGATGTTTTCATTTGTGTCAGCTATGAGGCATGCATCATGATTAAAGCTAACATTATAACCTGTGTCACACATTTGACTGATACTTAGTAGGTTATGTTTTAAGCCTTTAACAAGGAGAACGTCTTTGATAAGAGGTTTGTCTATGTTACCAATATTTCCAATACCAATTATCAAACCTTTGTTGTTATCTCCAAAGGTGACGGTTCCTCCTTCTTTATGATGAAGATCAGCAAAAAGGTCTGGATGTCCTGTCATGTGCTTTGAACATCCACTATCTAGTATCCATCTGTTCTTCTTCTTTGGAGCCTGCAAAACATTAAGTAAATCTTCTTTTTGGTACCCAATCGGGTCCTTTTTTGTTAGACTTTGGAACCCATATCCATTTGGATTTGGGTTTGTCTGTCTCTTTAGAGGAGTTAAAAAGATTATCAATATAATACTCCTTATTTGGTTCAGATGAACTTTTCACAAATATGGTCTTTTGATTTATACAAGAAGGTTTTTTGAAATGAGAATAGCCAATCCCATTCTTGTAAAAGGAGACCTTCTGAGAGGATAAGAGTTTATCCAAGTTCTCTTTACCTTTAGTAAACTTGAAAACCGTTTTCATGAGGTTCTCAGTTTTACTTTTTAGCTCTGAAATTTCTACTTGCATATCTTTAGTTTTGGAGCTAGTAGAAGAAATTTCAGATATAAGCAAAAGATTTTTCTTTTTCAACTCAGAATTTTCACTGCTGAGTTTTTCATTCTCTTGAGAAAGCTCTAAATTTTCAGATTTTAAAGCTTTATTTTTGAAACTCAATTTTCTAGATTCTTCAAATAGTTCTTGAAAAGCATCTAGAAGTTCTTCAAAGGAAAAATCAGAGATTTCACTTACCGAACTTTCGTTTGCCATGAAGCACATATTTGCAGTTTCGGCTTCATCATCACTTGACTCTTCACTAGTGGATGGTTCTGAATCATCCCATTGAGCATGCAGAGCCTCTTTCTTGAAGAACCTCTTCTTTGGTTCCTCAGTCTTGGACTTTCTTTTGAGAAGGGGACAGTCACGTTTTAAGTGCCCTGGCTTATTACACTGAAAGCACATGGGATCTTCTTTAAGATCTTTTCTTTCCTTGTGCCTGTTTGGAAGCCGGTTCCTTCTCATTAAGCGCTGGAATTTTCTGGTAAGTAGCACGATTTCTGATTCTTTATCTGAGTCTTCATTCTCAGATAGGGCTGGGAAAGCTAGAGTTTTCTTTACTGGTTGCTCTTCTTCCCTTCTTTCTTTCATGTGGACTTCATAGGCCATAAGATTGCCTATTAAGTCGTTCAATGTAAGCTTAGATAAATCTTGAGCTTCTTCAATAGCAGTGGTCTTTTTCTCCCAATCAGTTGTGAGAGATCTCAAGATTTTCTTCACCTTTTCAGTCTGGGAATATGTTACACCCAGAGATTTCAGATCGTTGGTGATGTTGGTGAATCTGGTAAACATCTCTGTGATGGGTTCATCTTTGTTCATTTTGAACAACTCATATTTTCTAACAAGAGATGATATTTTGGCTTCTTTAACTTTGTTGGTTCCTTCATGAATAACCTCCAAAGAATGCCAAATGTCATATGCAGATTCACATATAGATATTCTATTGAATTCATTTTGATCAATGGCACAATATAAGGCATTCATAGCCTTTGCATTTAAGTTTGCCATTTTCTTTTCTTCATCAGACCATAAGTTATAGACTGCGGATGGAGATGTGTATGGATGCTCAACAATTTTCCATACAGCAAAGTCTATGGATTTGAGAAAGATAGCCATTCTGCACTTCCAATATCCATAGTTGGAGCCATTGAAGAAGGGAGGACGAGATGCGTGTTGACCTTCAATATCACGAGCATAAGAGATAGATGCCATTTGTGCTGGAAGACTTGTTACGTCGAAACCAGCAAACCTGCTCTGATACCAAATGAAATTCCACTAGAGGGGGGTGAATAGTGAAATTTGATTATGATCGATAAAATAAAATAATTAAGCAATAAGGCACAACACATAAAACACAGAAGTTATACTGGTTCGGTCAATATCCAGACCTACATCCAGTCCCCAAGCAAACCACTTGAGATTCCACTATAACATCCGAGTTACCGGATAAATAGTACAACACCCTCTTCCCAAGAGGTCTTCTTCTCTCAACAGAGAAGGGGCACACCCTCTTCCCAAGAGGTCTTCTTCTCTCAACAGAGAAGGGCAACACCCTCTTCCCAAGAGGTCTTCTTCTCTCAACAGAGAAGGGCAACACCCTCTTTCACAGAGGTCTACTTCTTTAAACAAAGAAGGAATACAGTGAATAAACAGAGTTACAATACTTCCTATAGAACCTTCAGAATGATATGAATGCACGAATGAAGGATTCTAAGAATGTTCTGTTTGTCACTCAGAGGATACTCTTTGTCAAAGAGCTGGACTTGACTTTTTTTTCTCTTTTCTTTCTTTTTCTTTTTCTCTTTCTTTTTCAAGGCTCTCTTTTCAAATCACGAATAGAATATTTTTCTCTTTGTAAGCTCACACGTCTATTTCATTCCTCTTGTTTGAATAGTTTATGTGTGTGTGTTTATATAGCTTATAAAAAGTAGTTGTTACATTTTGGAATTGTAACTTTTTGAAATATGAAATGTTATGTCTTTTCAAAAATATCTTTTAGAGAAGATCGAGAATGCCTTTTTCCAGAAGAGTAAAATAGAGGGTACACTAGTCGTTGTAGTGTTTTAGGTAATACATATTTTATGTAAGAAAGTCTATTTCTTACAATAGTACATTTGAACGTTTGTAGTTTTGTCTTTATTCTAATTAATGATTTGAGGTACATTAGTACTTCTTTACTTTAAATGAGTGTAAGTACTATGAGTGCTTTGAGATATTTATTTGTACATAGTCATGTCAAGTGTATTCTTTATGTAGTGTATTTTAAAGTCTCCAGAGAGAATGAGGACCAAAAAGAAGGTCGACATTCTTTGCGAAGGATATTTAGAAGGGATTTGTTACAGAAGGCATTTAATGCTTTGTAGAGAGAATGATGACTTCAAGTAAGTCGACATTCTATGGTTATGAGAAAAAGGTAACTAGAGTCCTTAAAAATTTTAATTTATTTTTCTTATGTAGCCGATTTTATGTTTTTGTCTTTTTCCTACATTCCTTTTTCATGTTGTCTTGTAAGGTACAATGACAAAATGTCTTTTTCATAAAAGGTTGTAAGAAGGTACAATTATTATATGACAAAATATCTTTTTCATAAAAGGTTGTAAGAAGGTACAATTATTATATGACAAAATATCTTTTTCATAAAAGGTTGTAAGAAGGTACACTTGGTTTTCAAAAAAGAAGCTTTTTGAAACTATCGTATACTTTTATGATATAGTATGTATGAATGAGTATGTAATATGCAAAATGCAAGTTCCTGAAGGTTCTGTTACATATGACTTTAAAAAGAAAAAAAATCTTCATCTTGAGGTAGCCGATTTCTTCATTTGAGCTTTAGGAAAGCATGGCTCATCAAGCTTTTTCTTCAAGGAGTATGATTGCACCATAGTTGTACTTGAACAGGAAGTCTCCATCCTTATTGGGTGAGATATCCTTGCATCAAATACTCGTTAGATTTAAGGCAAAACATATTCAGTCATAATATAACATTATTTCAAGAGAACATATTATCATATCATACAAAATCAAATAAGACAGTGTATCATATTATGTGACATCAAAACCGAATTTCTCAACATGATTTGCAAAAGTAAAATTTTGCGATGATAACAGACAGTAAGTCAAGGATTTTTTTATTTTACACTTTCTGTTTTTGACCTATGGTCGGAGCTGTACAGGTCCGGCAAGTTGGATCAGAATCCGGCGACTCTAGGATTTGAGGGAAACAGACAGGTTTCGGGAGAAAATGTGAGAAAAAAAGCAGACAGATGGAAAAATGGCTGAAATTGTGGGAAACAGTCTCTAACAAACAGAGAAAATTTTTATCGTTTTAAACCATTGGGATTCAGGTTACGGTTTGGAAAAGGGCACACTGTTATCAGAGACCCAAATCTCTGAAATTTCTGGATATTGGAATCTGTCAGACCTAAAAGAAAATTTCAGAAAAAATACTAAGACAATTTAAAAAATCCCCAAATTTTATGAAATGATAGGAAAATATGTCAGGAACAACTTTTATGTTGAAAGTTTTTGCAGACAGGCTACGGGTTGAGCGGACTCAGTGCATTAAGGTCTGTCTATACCCTGACAAAGGAAAATCGAGATTTTCTCAAAGGTTTGGAAAAATTGATTTTTGACAGAGGGTAAATCTACTTGTATAGATCTCAAAATTTCCAGATCATTATTAGATTCCACTGTTAATCTACCATGATTTTTAGGGGAAAATCCAGATCTTCCAAGGGGGAGATTCCAGAGATCAAAGTCTACTAAAGCAGAAAATGGAAGTTCAGAGAAACAGAAAACTCGATTTAGAGGCTGATTGGTTTAGAAAGGTTACAAAACTCAAATTGAATCAAGTTTTTGGCAAAAGACCATAGACAAATAATAACATCTATCATAAAATTTTCAAGATTTTTGAATGAAAATCTTTACATGAAATCATAACTGGATTACATGCACAAATCCAAGCATGTAAATCTTAAATCAAATGTTAATGAAGGCTATACTACATGAATAAAAACGATTATCTAAATAGTGAAATGAACCTTAATATGTTAGTAATCTACATGAAAAATGATAAAAAATAAAACCAACAAGGAAGCATGATTCATCTTGATATTGGCTCCCATGATGAGAGATCCAATCCATCGAATGGATGGATCTCCTCATTTCCATAGCCCATGCATATAGGGCGTAGGTTTTCTTACTTCCTACCATTCAAAACCATAAAAAAGAAATCCCTGTGTTACCATGATTCCATTTTTTTGAAATGGCCACCCAACATTATTCTCACAAACATAGCATTTGAGAGCCCCATTTTAATCACATGACATTAGTGAAATCGAATGAAACACTTAATGAGATAAAAATTGCTCTTACCTTGGAAATGGAGGTTGGAACAATGGCTAGAGGGGTGTCTCTTTGGAGGGTTCGGCTACTACGAATGAAGTTGAGGCAGCACCAGTAGAGGGTAGTCTAGCTGAACTTGAAAGGGCTGCAAGGGAGGCGCTGGAGTGGGTATGTGCACGACCAATGAGATTGCTTCAAGATGGCTGCTGCTGGAGTCAACCGGAGATGGCTGCAAGTTGGACTCGAGGTGCCGCCAAGGTTGGTTGAAGGATGGAAGCTTCAAGGGGCACTGACTGGAAGTTGTTGAAGGCGGTGTTGCCAAGAAGGCTGCCTTGCTACAAGGAGGCGGGGCTGGAGGTGTTGCTGAAGCGATAATGGCGCTGCAGCTGAGAGTTGCGGCTAATAGCAGATTGACTAGGGAGAAGGCAAGGAGATGAAGGCGCCGGCTGGTGCTTCCCTTTGGTGGCTGGCAGTGGTGGCGTTGAAGGAGCCGGCTGGTGCTTCAAGGTGGAGCAATGACTGCTACAAAGGGAGGTGTTGTTGTGGGGCTGTAGCAGCAAACAGGAGAGAAAGAGAGAGCTAAAGGGAGAGAGAGAGAGGCGTGAGATTGGATTGGGAGCAGCCGTTGTTTTTTTTCTCTCTTATGACAACTTAGGTTTTGATAAAAATCAAAACCTAAGTTTCTAATAATGTTTCATGAATGAACATACGTGAATGGCTGTAGCCATTTGCCTTTGGAGGAAATAGGAAGGGAGTAAGGAAGAAAGGGGAAAGAAGGAAGGGAAGGAAAAGGAAAGAAGAGGGGAAGAAGGAAAAGGAAAGAAAAGAAGAAAGGAGAGGGAAAGAAGAAGGAGGGGGGCTGGAAAGGTTGTACGTGAGTGGAGGGAGAGGAAAGAAAGAAGAAAAAGAAAGAAAGAAAAGAAAAGAACAAGGAAGAAGAAAGGAAGAAAAGAAAGAAAGAAGGAAAGAAAAGATGGAAGAAAAAGGAAAATGGAAGAAGAAAGAAAGGAAATGGGCTGGAAGAGAAGGGTTAGGGTGGTTGACTCCCTTGTGGGTCCCACCTTAGGGAAAATAAAAAAAATAAAATAATAAAAAAATGAAGAAAATAAAGAGAAAGGTAAAAAAAAAATTCTTTTTTATATAAATTAAAACAGAAAATGCAAATGGATGGACCATCTCAGAGCGGATTCAGATTCCACTTTTAAAAATCATTTTGAGAATTAGAGGGGTAAAATAGTCTTTTTAGCAAATTTCTAGACGAAACAAGCTATTTTTGGCAGTTTTTGAAACGAGATCGGATTTTGAAGTTCAGTACCCCGTTGTGAAGTAAATCCAGTATAGATTTTGAAATTTTGAGTTTGAAATAAATCCATATTGTTTTTCTCGAGAAAATATTTCTAAATTTAGAATCTCAGGGCTAAAAATATCAATTTTGGAAACTAAGGGTTTGAAATTGATTTCTGAAAACTTTCAAAACTCAATCTGGATTGAAATTTATAAAACTGGAGTTCTGGACTTCGAAAATGAAATGAAATGTGATGAAATGTTATGAAATGCTGAGAAATGATATGAAATGACACGAAATGCTATGCAAAGTGCAGACCCTGAGTGAAGAATTTTGGATGTTAGATCCGATTGGCAGTTGTACCAGTTTAAAAAGCCTTAAAATTGATAAAATTTGCAAAATGGCTGAAGAAATGGTTTTCAGGCCCTACCGAGCTAGATTGACACTAGAAATTAGGGTCTGAGCTGAATTGAACTGAAATGAGTTGGATTGAGCTGGGTTTTAGAGTTTCAGAACTCAAATGAACTAACCAGACACAGACTCAACTGACCTTTCCGACTAAATTTTTAAGAAAAACTGCCATTTTTAGAGAAATGATACGGAATGGTCACTAGAGTGAAGTGAATTACGAATTTGAGCTGGTTTAAAGGTCAGTAATACTGACATGAACTAAACTTGAAGCTCGAACACTAGCTCAACTGACTGGATTTAGCTCAACTTCAGCTGAAAGAGCTGAAATGGGCTAAAATGGGCCCCTAGACACTTGAAAATGGTTTTGAACTGAAACTGGAGCACTTGAACTCCTGGTGAGCTCAAGTTAGACTCTAGGGAATATGACTGACTGTGAATGACTGACTCAGGGACAATTGACTTGGATTTGAGTGATAAATGAGCTCATTTCTAAAGAAATGATCCCATTTTGGCAGGAATGGTCAGAAATGGAAATGGTTTGTTCATTATGAGCTCAGATGAGCTTGAAATGACTGATATTCTAACTGTTTTGAACTGACCAATGAACTTGGTTGACTCCGACTGACTGGGGTCCGGGATGACCTAGGGGTAAAATGGTAATTTTCGTAATAAAAATGGGTAAAGTAGTGATTTTCTAAAACTAACTCGGGGTTTGACTTGTACACTGACCTAACAGGGTTGGCACTGCACGAGGAGGGTTGTTTGAGAATGGATGAGGAAAATTTGGGGTGTTTACATCGGGATTACCAAAATCCAGTATTTTTCATTGGGCGGGATTTCAAAATCCAGTATTTTTCACTGGTCGGGATTATCAAAATCCAGTATTTTCACTGGTCGGGATTTCCAAAATATAACTTTCATATTATTTCTTCCAAAGCTAAATCAAAATCCAGTGTTTTCACTGGTTGGGATTTCAAAATCCAGTATTTTTCGTTGGTCGGGATTACCAAAATCTAGTATTTTTTACTAGTCAGGATTACCAAAATCCAGTATGTTTCATTGGTCGGGATTATCAAAATCCAGTATTTTTCACTGATCGAGATTATCAAAATGCAGTATTTTTTACTGGTCGAGATTATCAAAATCCAGTATGTTTCACTGGTCGGGATTATCAAAATCTAGTATTTTTCACTAGTCGGGATTATCAAAATCCAATGTTTTCACTGGTCGGGATTTCAAAATCCAATATATTCACTGGTCGGGATTACCAAAATCCAGTATGTTGCACTGGTCAAGATGATCAAAATCCAATATTTTTCACTGGTCGAGATTATCAAAATCCAATGTTATCACTGATCAGGATTTCCAAAATGTGACTTTCACATTATTTCTTTCAAAGCTAAATCAAAATCCAGTATTTTCATTGGTCAGGATTTCAAAATCCAGTATGTTTCACTGGTCGGGATTATCAAAATCCAATATTTTTCACTGGTCGGGATTATCAAAATCCAGTTCCTAAAAACTGGTCGGGATTATCAAAATCCAGTATTTTTCACTGGTCGGGATTATCAAAATCCAGTATTTTTCACTGGTCGGGATTATCAAAATCCAGTTCCTAAAAACTGGTCGGTATTATCAAAATCTAGTATTTTCACTGGTCGGGATTTTAAAATCCAGTTTCTTATAACTGGTCGAGATTTCCAAAATTAGTATCTTTCACTAGTCAAAATTTCCAAAGTCTAACTTTCACGTCATTTCTCTAAGTTTCAGCTAAAAGGTCTCATCAAAATCCATATTGAGTAGTTGTTTTATAAAGGATTCTCGAACATTGTGCCAATTTGCTAAAAACATATGTTGATTCCAATATTCTACCGCACAAAGAAATCATCTCATATTACCTCTAGTATTCTTTCCAAAAAGGTGAAGCTTTTTGCGAAAAAGGATGTAATTCAGATCTTTTCTCTGTTGATCAACAAAAAGGATGTAAGAAATATCCATGGTATGATTAGCGAAAGAAATATTTAATAATGTTGAAAAGCCACAGGTGAATCGATGTTCATCATAGCTATGGCGCATGTTTAAAGATGACTTTCTGGCAATCAGGCAGTGGAAATATCCTGAGCGATAAAAAGAATCCACTCAATCCATATCTCCTCATTCATTTAAGCTCCAATCAAATATCTTCAAAAGGGATCTCTCAATCATCGTCAAGTTGAAGACTGGTGGATGAGTTACCCCCGGGGCCAAAGAAGATTTGGATCATCTCCGAGATGGAGTTTGTGACGGATCCTTCCAAGGAAAGTTCAGATCACCGCCAAGTTGAAAGCGAATGCGATGGACCTTCCGACAAACCCTAAAGGATATTTGATTTCTGCTATCATCAAAAGATTCTCAACCCAAGAAAACAGTACAATTCCTGAGAAAAAAAAGGATCGGAATATCTCCAAGATGAAGGAGTTTGTGGCGTGCCCTTCCCAGAAAAAGAAAAGTCAGGACATCTCCAAAATGAAGGATGATGCAATAAAATTCCCCCAAAACCAAAGAAAGCTCAATGTCTCAAAAAGAGTGTCGAAAGATCATCATTGAAAAACCTCCAGATATCAAACTGCCAGAAATCGTCTCTTCTTATGCAAAATTCTTCTATCAATATCTTTTCATTACTTGCTTTTATGAAATTAAGAATATTTCTTCTCTATTCATATCAAGAAAATGGATAGCTTCCTTGATGAAACTCAACAGCATAAAAGTTTGAATCTAACTCTGAAAATCAGGGAGTTAACCTCATTTGTAAGGAATACTCTAGGGAATATCTTTTGCACACACGTGCACATTCTCAAGCATTTGAATCAACTACAAGCTTTATCTTATTGGCAAAATTTCCTGGTTATCCAAGAATGAAATGAATATTCAATATCTATTTTGATGCAACCTAGAGTTGTTTGCATTTCCTCAAAAGGGTTGCCTCATTCAGGCGAGGTTTCTCTTCTATGTCCCATCACGGTTTCTTCATTTGAGAATTCCGTACGGTCCTACCCGCTCAGGATAAGGGTTAAAACCTGAACTCTCTGTGAAAGGTCATCCATTTTCAAAAGCTATTTTAGTCTCAGCAGTAAGACGCCCAAAATCAACTCATTTTTTCAAGCTTTAGGAAACCTCATTTTCTCCTTTCGCAAACCCCTTTCGGATTTGTTCGTTCAAACTCCGAAGGTCCCATCATGGTTTCTTCATTTGAGGATTTCGTATGGTCGTCCCCTTTCAGGTTAAGGGTTAATCCTAAACCTCGCTCCTTGAAGTATCGTTCCGTTCAGGTTTGGGTTAAACCTGAGCCTTGTCCCAATGAGGTAGTTCTCCCAATCCCATTGTGGCCTTCTCCGTCAAGGAATTCACGCTTTGTATATCCATCCAAGAAAGGATCATACTTGAGCTTCATCTCACAAGGCATTTTTCTCAAAAATGTCCCATCAAGGTCTCCCTATATCCCTTTTCCATTCAGGTAAGGGTAGAATTTGAAATTCGTCTTGATATATCTTTGTCCCATCCAGGATAAGGGCTAAACCTAAGTCATTCCAAAAAACTGATCTCGTCTCATCCATGAGACTTGACCAAAATTCTTATTTCTCACCATTTCGGGCTCTTCATCCAAAGTCCCATCACGATCTCCTCATTTCTGTTATTTGGTCACATCATCTTCAAGGATTTCGTCCTCCCAAAACCATTCAGGATAAGGTGTTAAGCCTGAGAAACCATGTCTTTCAAAGACAAATTCTTCCACACCCAGTTCAGATTTGCTGACTGGGGCATTTTTCAAAATTCAAAGTGTTCTCTTTGCCACTAAGCTCGGCTTTCAACCGGCTTAGTAGCAAAGAGGGGCATCTGTGAACACCCCAATTTTTTCAAAATTTTGTAAATGTTCCCTTTTTTCCTCTAGCCCCATCTTCTGAGAAAATTGGAGCAATTTTAATCCAAATTCCAGTCATTCTTCAGATTTTCTGGAATAAACTCCATTTTATATATTTGACTCGATTTTAGATCCGGACCCAGTGTTTAAAATCCAAATCTGAGCCTCGTTATCCAATTCTCAAATTAAAATTACAAAAATGCCAAAAATAGTTTCTGAAAGGCTCGAACAATCCATCTGATATCTATTTAGGATTCACTGCTCTATATTCCTTGATTTAATGTTAAAAACTCAAATATTTCCTCAAAATCTGGACCCAAACCCGTTTTCCAAAGAAATTTCCAAAATTCGAAGCCCGAATTCTCAGAAAACCCCTCTTTTGTAAATATTTTTCAAAAATACAAAAAAAATAGTTTTAAATCTCTTGTTTTCCCATAATTTTAGAGTTTTTGTTCTAAAAATACAAAAAAAATATACAAAGGAAAAGAGCAAAAAAAATATCATTGAAAAATTGGTTTAGAAGCCCCTTTTAGGTTGTAAAAACCCTTTTCAGAAAAAATTCTTTTAAAGGAACCCTGTTTTTGAAAAAATCAAAAAAATGGCAACAAATTTTGCCTGCCTGCGGGAGCCATCTTCTTCCTCTCTTCATCTGATCTCCAACGGTTGGTTCTTCCTCGAGCTATCTGATCGTCTGCCTTCCCCCCTCAACCATCGATGTCTAACCATCGGCTATATTCCCGAATCTTCCTCCCCCCCTATAAAGAGAAGCACAAGGGGAAGGGTGGAGGCATCCATTCTCTCGCATTCGTTTTCCCGAGCGCCTCTTGAATCACCCAATTATCCATCTCACTCGTTCTTAACTCCCCCTCTCTGAGGCCCTTTCCTACAAGACACTGAAGCACGATCCTCCCTCTGCAAGGCATCTCCTTTGCGGGAGCCTAAAAGAGATCAATCTCACCATAGTCAGAAGTAAGTGCCTCATCCCCTTCTTTCTTCTTCTTCTTCGCATCGTTCATTTCTTTTATCTCGTTACTGCATTTCCCTTTGTTTTGTTTTGTTTTGTTTTCCTTTCTCTCTCTTTTTGATTTTCCTTCTTTGTTTTATTTATTTCTTTAGCTTGAGTTTATTGATGCACTCTCTGTAACATCAGTTTGTATATAACAAACCGAGTTACAAATAAGCAAAATCAAGAGGAACAATCTTGTTCCAACATCTCTTTCGTATTTCTGTTTCGTTTACTATTTTATTCTCGTTGGGCTCAGACTATCAGATTCAGTAATTTAATAAGATTTATACTAATCCCAGTCTAATCTGCCTGCTAATCCTTAGTTTTGTTTTTGTTTTGATTACCTATTTCCGTTTTCATTATCTACATTTCTCATGTTTATACCCGATTTTCGCTTGTTACCTTGATTTTCTGATTACATCAAAATCTTGATCCCGTCGCTATGAATCGGCTTGGATTTCGATTCTTGATTCCGTTTTTTGCCTTTTCTATTGGTCGTAATCAGCTATGCACATATTTGAATCCTTATTTTTAATTGCATCCTTAGTATGCATCTTGTCTTTTGTTCATAATATCTGACCTCTTTTAATCGCATATGGGTTTCATTAGGTATGGCATTCCTATTCAGCATCGTCTGTTTCCATCTTGTTCATTTGGTTTCGCTTACCTTTTTGCCAGTGTTTTCTCTGTTTTATATTTTCGTCATTCATGTTGTTGATCCATATCTTTTGGCTGTTATTAATCTGTTTATATCATTTTCCTGTCATTCTGTATTTTTCTATTTCACTATAATATCATAGTGTACCAATGCTAGCATAACAATCATATCGATTCTATGCGATACTTGGTTCTGCACACTGAATCCTAGCTATCTTTTGCAATTTTGTGAATACCGTTAGATACTTCATATTTGAGTAATGTTTTCTCTCGATCTCAATGTTTTTCTCAATGCCCATTGATTTGCCTTACATCATGCATGATGATCAGTTTCTCATACCCTTGGACTGCTTCTACATATCATCTATTGGGGTTTTATGGCTTGGCTAAAAAAAAAAGAGGAAGAAATAATTGATAGGAAAAGGGAGCATCAAAAATCCACTTCCCTTAAAGACAGAGCCCTTGTTTGTTTTATCATTCACTTTATCTTCTCTATTATCTTGCTTCATTGATATGCATTGAGTATTTCTGATTCTTGAGTTTAATTTCAGAAAACCAGTATGTTCTTATTTGCAAAACGTGAGTAAGTTCTGGTTACCTTGAGAGAGAAATGCGGTCAACTTATGCACCTTCGGTGTTGAGAGATGTTTTCCCTCCTGATCAAGCGACCTTTCCTGAAAAAATGGAGGATGATGCCCCTCTGGGGCTTGAGAAGATCGGGTGTCCTGTTGATTGGAGTCACTGGACCCCCCCCCCTTTTAACAGAAGTTATGCCTAACGCAGACTACCCTGTGATCATTCCTGAAATTGAATAAACCAGAGAGTAACTCACTGAGTAATGGAATCCCACGCTGGCCACTATGGATGATGAGGCTGCCAATGGCCATTCATTAGAAAGACAGACGTTCTTGTGGCTATTCATCAACATCTTTTCAGGTTTTGATAAGTAGGAGATTAGCAAGCTTGTAATTATAGTCGTCCTTTGCATTTTAGCTTCACAATCTATCATCGATGGTAATCCTTTGAATATTCAGTAGCCACTGTTTACAATGCCTTCCCATCTCAGGTGTATTCTATACCAGGTATTCAGGTAATGTCTCATGCCACATCGTGTTTGTATTTTCAAGTTATTTCTTTATTCATGACATCAATTTCTACTCACATGTCTTGTCAATATAATCTTCCTTATGATATCAATGTTTCAGTAATTAGCCTTATGATTGATTATGAAAGGGACTTATGATAAGTTGTAATAATAAATCTGGTTTACCAAGAAGGCAAATATTCAATCCGATCTGTTGCAATAACATGTTCGATTTATTGCAAAACTACTCGCAACTGCGGGTTTGATTCATTGAGAGAATGGGTTGGAATTACAGGCCTGATTTACTGTGAGAAGGTTCACTGTTACATCTCTGTAGCCTCCTTATGTTCATTACCACCCACTTACATGTGCATTTACCCATCATGTTTCTCACATTAATGTATCCATCTCCACTTATCATCACTATCCCATCGTCAATTGTACCTTCACTACACTGTTCACAATATACTCACAGCATCTTAGTGTCAATACATCTGCATATTCACTCGTATGCTCACCCATACCTGTTGCTCCTCATGCTGACAAAATGTTTCTGGCCTCAGTTCTTCTGTACCAAAATACAAACAAATGTTTGACCCTTTATTTGATGCAATGGTCACATATTATATGGTGCTCCTAACTTGAAACCTGTTAGAAAGGGTGCATCCCCTGTGACCGTTGCACCCCTCTGCTAGTCCTCTGATGGATCTTGATGTGAAATTTCCAAGTGCTCCACAAGCATTTGGTCCTGTAGCGTCTGTTCTGCTACCTTATAAATTTGAATGGAAGAGGTCAAAAGGGTGTTACACGTCAACCGGTTGCAGAGTTGCCCACATCTCAAGTATCCCCTGTCACCTGCAGCACATATACATTTTTTTTTTACGGTAGCATATGCCACTCACTTGTCCTGTCACCTTCCATTACATTGCTCATCTGTACAGGTTAGTTAATGCTCTCATGTTTACTGTTACTATAGCATCATCAATTTTCTGCTTATTTGCTTACATTTCCTCGAATATACTGTCACACCTTTGTGTGGTTTGAGTTGATGTATAACATTTTCTTGGCTTTATGATTGAATATCCTCTGCTTTGAGAGGCCATCTGCATTCATAAGTATTGAATCCCTGCATTTAGTGCCATCATCATCCTTTCATTTGGCAAGTCTACATGGTCATCGAGTCACAGTAGCCGTAGCATGCACCTCCACCCACACAATACTTTCATAGCACATCCTTGCACCCACTTATGCACCTGTATTTTCTTTTATGCAAAATGCACTATTTACATCGCAAGGTCAGTGCATCTACGCACCTGATTCTTGCTCATTCATTTCCTGCATCCAGCAGAGGCTATAGTCTATTCCTGGTTACATGTATCATTTCCACCCACACGTTTCAGTAGCATAACCACCATCTCATATAAACATGTTTGTTGATGATTTCCCAGCATCCTTCTTAATACATATTCCCTGCCAAACTTTTCTCAGACAGGTTTGTAGTCCAAATATATATAATGTTTGGTGAGTTGCTCAAAAGTAGCGCTCATAACATAGAACTGCAACTTACAGGTAATAAAGAGTATAAGGGTGTAGAACCTAGGCAAGTTATAAGTTGCATATACCTGATCTGATGCCGCAGGAGGGGCCCGAAAACCAAGTTGCAGATCTAACCACAGCTCGTCTATGATGGTTAACAGTTAGCAAAATTATACATAAGGTTCATTGCTGTAATTGTGTGCCTTTCTTACATCATGGCAAACTATTTATCTTGGTTAGAGAACACAAGCTATTAGCTTGATTTCTCCTGTTCTTTCCAAAAAAAAGAAAATGTGTGTCATTGCTACATCCTTTACATAGGCCTTCAATGATTCTTTTTTAATATTGTGCTCATAATATGTCATGTCTCACTCTCCCAATCCACACATATTTTTCACATTTCCTGTATATACTTGCCATTTGCTTGGTTCATTATTGCACATTAATCTCCCACCTGTATGTCCACCTTCGTCAGCACATTTCACATTTATATATTGCACATCTTTGCATTTGTATCTCTATATCTTTCGGCACTTACCCATATCCAATTTTCTGTGAATGTTTTGTCATACCACACCTCCAATATACAATTTGTGCAACCACATTCCCTTTGCTCCATCTTGTGTACATTGCGGCATCACTTACACACTGCCTCCCATACACCACAGTAGTTTTAAACCACTGTGCACCTGGGTGTTTGCATGATAAATTAGATTAATGCTTGTCACATACTGTGTGATTGGGCTGTTTGCTCATTCTTTTCTAATTTGGAATGAAGGGTTTATCTGAGTGCAACTTTTGTAGCCGGCTTAAGGATGTATAGTGACAGTATCCTCATATGGAACTTACAAAATTTGAGATGCCTATTTACAATCAGACTTTCATCAAACTGTTATAATTTCAGATCTTTTTATGAATCTCATTTTATGACCTTCTTCATTTCATACAATCCTTACCCTTGGATATCCTCATATTGCATCCCCCATTCATATTAACCTTGCATATGCATGTCTGTACACATTTTTCGAATAGATGCATTGTGTAGGCCTCTAAACTATGCATCTTCTCTTCAGCATGAACTTTTACATAAGCACCCCATCCATTGGTACATATGCATCCATATAGGCCTTTCCTTCCTTAGCCTCATCATACATTTTTTTGCATATATATATATATATATATATATATATATATATATATATATATATATATATATATATATATATATATATATATATATATATATATATATATATATATTCATCATGCTTAACCATATGCACGTTGGTCCTAAGCATAAGTGTTTTCCATTTTGTCTCAAGCTAACCCATTCTTCTTCTTTTTTTTTACAAGGGAAGCTTGAATGATTTAGACTCCCTTCCTTAGATTAGGAATTTTTGATCTTTCAATTTAAAGTTGTAATAATTAAATATTAATGAGAATTTTAATTTCCAATCTTAGATAGAATGAATAAGCATGTAAATATCATAAATTGCTTGTTTTATGTCATTTTGCCCTTATTTTTCAAAAATCCACAAATGGGAACACGAATGGCACGTGCACCATTCTAATAAAAGGTGATTAAATCCTAAGTTGACGATTTGCATTTATGGCTTTAGTCAAAATGTGAACAAAACTTAGGATTTTCATCTTTTATGGAATAACATTGGATCCACACTCGATCTCCTCTCAAATCATCATATTTGCTAAATACTCTTCTTCCTTTATCAGAGTTTAACTTAAAATTAACTCAAAATATATATCAATGGCCATAGTCAGGATATAAATTGAGAGTTAATTTCATTTAAACTCTATAAAGGCACTAAAATATATTTTATTTTTTATTTGAATTTAAATATGATTATTATATAATACATTTTATGGCCTTAGTCAAAGATGTATTATATTTTCAATCTTATTTCAAATTCACTTAAAGAATGAAATATGCTTTTCAATATCCAAAATTCAAAATTCTTTAAATTCATTCATCATTTAGGATAGAATTACATCATATTTTTCAAATCATTTCAAATCTTCTTGAAAAACCCAAGTGAATTTTGAGATAATCCTTCTTTCTCAGATCAATTCTTAAATTCAAACTCATCTCTGTCTCATTTTCAAAATTCAAAATTCATTTTCAGAGTCCAATTTGACTTTAGAAATCCAAATTCGTTTCTATATCTCAAATCCAATTTCAAAATCAGAATCCAAATTCAAAGTTCAATTTAACTTTGAAAAGTCAAGTTCATTTTTACATTCAAAAGTCAAATTCCAATTCAAATTTCAAAGTTCAATTCAACTTTGAAATTCCAAATTCATTTTCAAGATTCAACTTTAAATTCAATTCAATGTCCCATATCGTATTTCAAAGTCCAAATTTCAAATTTCAAATTCATCTTCTTATTCAAGTTTAAATCAAATTCATTCTTTACTTCAAATTTCAAAATCTCCAAATTATGGAATCTTCTAAAAATTCAAATCCTCAAAATTCAATTTCATTCTGAAATCAAGAAATCAAAGTTGTTGAGATGTATTATAAAATCGATTTCTCTGAAATAAAAAAAAAAAAACAAAATCAAAATGAAAATTCGATCTGGATTCTCAAATCCAAGATTTATCTGGATTTCTTGAATCCAATTCCAAATTTCATCTTAAACTCCAGGTTCTTCTGATCCAATTCCTTGGATTCTAGATCCAATTCCATTTTGGATTCCGGATTTCGGATCCAATTCTATCTTATATTCCTGATTCAAAACCCAATTCTATCCAAGATGTTAAATCAAAATCCCCTCTAGGATTCAGATTTTAAAATGCAACTTTCAAACTTGATTACCAATTCCAATTCAGTTCCATTTTCAACTCTCTCATTCATTTAAATCCAAAATTTCAATCCCATTTCTAAGGTTCATCTCAGTTTCTAGGTTTAAACTCAAATTCAAAGTCTATCTTGACTTTGAAAATTTATTCTTATTTCAAAAATCTAAACTCGAAATCCAATTTTCCATTCAAATCAAAATCCATTTTTTTCAAACTCTGATTATTCCAAGACTTGGAATTTCAAGTCTGTCCTTCCAGATCTATTTCAAACTCTAAGTTAGATCCAAAATCTAACTTTTTCAAACCAATTTTAAACCTTTGAATCGTCTCTTCACCTCATTATCAAATTTATTTCAAGATCACTTGGAAAACCCCAAATTTCCAAACTATTTTCTCACAAGCATACATTTCTGCATTTGCATTGCACAAGCATGATTCTTTGTGCATCTAGGACTTAAAATAAATTCTTAGATATTATTTTAAGCAAAGAAAAAGGCATTTATTTGATCCTTGGTTCGATTACCTCTGGTAAAGGCGCCAGAAACAGTCGAACCTTGTACCGACGAGCAAATCTCGTCTCTCCATTTTTCTTGCAAATTTTCAAAACGGTGTCGAGTGAGTTTCAAAAGCATTTCTTTGGTCAAGTGAGACCTTGCAAAAGAGTTCATCTCTCTTCTTTCTTTTCTTTTCTCTCTTTTTTTCTATCTTTTATTCCCTTTTAAAAAAGGGAATAGGGGCTAGAAAGGCAAAGAGAAGGAAAAGAGGAACGAGAGAAAATTTTTTGCATGATCACACCCAGTTGGTGCCATATCTGGGAGAGTTCGGACCTAGTCAGAACTCTATCTATTTCAAAAATTTCAATCTCAAAATCTACTTTTTAATATCTTTTAAAAAACCTCTCATTTTCAAGTTTTAAAATCATTTTTTGAAAATTCAAGTGGGGCCCACTCTGGTTGGCGCCACATTTGCAAAAGTCAGGGTTAGACTAGGGTTAGTCATAGTTCTAGTTAGTTTAGAGGTTATGAATCTATAAAAGTCCAAACTTGATTTTAAAAATCATATTTTTTTAAGATTTTAACCTTGATTTTAAAGTTTTAAATTAGGATTTTTGAAAAATGCCAAGTGGCGCCACATTTGAGAAGTTCCCTAAAACATTTAGAAGTTTAATTGGGGTTAGTTAGGGTCCCTTTAGGGTTAGAAAATCACAAAAAATCGTCCTCTCTTGGTGGTTTTGGATAGAGTTTGAAAAAGTCAAAGTTAGGTATTAATTAGCCCTAATTACATGGATTTTCAAAAATCTATAAAAAGGGGTCTTTAGAGGGGTTAAAGGAGGCTCTTTTTCTCTCTCAATTTTGTGGCCTCTCTCCTCTCCAGAACCTCCACCTTCCTCCATTGCAGTTGCACCCCAAGGTGAGTTATTTAATATTATTTCATTATTTTTTATTAGTTTTTTATGATTTTATATTAGATTTCGCCATGGAAACCCTTGTGTTCATAGATTTAACCATGAATTCTCATCCAAGAACCCCAAGGTCGACCCAAGAATATGATCTACATCAGTTTGAAGGTGTTTTCCAGGATTCTAATATGTTAGAATCATTTAGAGGTATGTTTTTTATGTTCTTAATCGACAAAAGATGCGATTTACCCGTTAAACGGGCTAAATCCATCCTTTCAAAGGTAAAATTAATTTCAGCCATGGATTCCCTGTATTTTTTTTTCTGTCATATTAATGTTTATTTCATGTGTTTCAACATTAAACTCAATTCCGTTTTACTGTTTAGATATTTTTTATTGTTTTTCATTATTAAATCATATTTTTTTAGGACTTTCTTAGATTTCTGTATGTTTTGATCTTAGATCTGTAGAAAGTATGCTAGTTCATATTGAAATATTCATTATAAATTTCTAATTTTTTTATATGTGATACATGGATATGTAAGTAAGCTCCTGTAAAAAAATCAAAGATTTTGGGATTCGTAAACTCTGTTAATAAAATACAAAGTCAAATCGGGATTTCTGTTGGTTAAAATCGTTGTTCAAATTCAAGCATAACTTGTAGATGCATTAATTCTTTCATCCGATATCCGATTCGAGATCCGTAAAGTGCAGTGGCTTTGTGTTAATGTCAGCTATTTATTGTAAAAGTTTCATAATTTTTTGTTATTGTTTCATATTTTTCCTCTGTCAGAAAGTCGGATCCATGTTTTGAAACTTGTTATGATTTACTAAAACCCTAATTCAACTTGTGTTGATCATAGATCCTTAACCGTAGATCCAATTCATAATCTGTAAAAAAGAAGTTAATTATTTTTCTGTATACTATTCACTGCTGAAATCGCAAAATGTTTTGATGAATTCTGCTATTTGCCCCTGTATTTGCAACCATAAATACCTATTTTGATCAATTTTATATTCGTTAAATTTAAGTTCAAATTGCCGGAACGATATTTCCCTAACCAAAGATAATTTTTATGATCTGTAAAAAGGAGATTCTGTGTTTTTTTGTCTAGTTTATCTCTGTAAAATTTTAAGAATTTCCATGGTGAATTGACTCCTAATTCGGGTCTGGCACTGAAACTGGTACGTGACCGTGGGTAAAAATAGCATATTTTAGAGTTTTAATGCAATTTTCGAATTGGAATAATGTCAAAAATATATTTTTATTATTCTAATCTAATTTTAGGGTGATAACAAGTTCAGATGCTGATTTTTATTAATTTTGGAATCCATTTGATGCTTGAATAGATTAAATTGCAAAACAGGGTGCCCGCAGGATCCCGAAACACTGCCAAAATCATGATTTTTGTGATATTTGTAGTTTTTTATGTATAAGTTCATGTTTTTAGGGTTTGTTCATGTTTAGAATCATGTTAGGACACTTCATGGTCAATTTTCTTGTTATTTAATTTTATTTAAATCCTACACCCAAAGTTTTTACCAAAATATTTTTTGAAAACCCTGATTTTCAAGGCTATAGTCTTGCTATCGGGGGCATTTTGGTCATTTTGATCCCAATTTCGAATTTTCAAATCCTATTTCTATTATTTCTTCAACTTTATTTCATATTTCATCATGTTTATCTCAAGTAATCATGGAAAAAGGCTTATATCTAGAGAAATCTAGTAATTTCCAGATATTATTGGATAAATCTAGAAAATCCAACATATCTTCACTAACAAGTTTTCTAGTGTTGTAGGGACATTTAAGACTTTATTTTTCTGTATTTAAATTCAGTTAGTGATGTAAATTAAATTAAACTTTGGAATAAGAATTTCAATTTCTGCTTAGATTAGGATTTGCATTGCATATAGTTTAATTCTGTAAATTTTAATATCTGATGAATGCATCATTCATGCATATTCTTTTACAAATCTACCATGGTCTACACGAATGGCATGTGCATAAGCTTTTAGGGAGTTGACAAACTCGGTGGAATTCGTATTTATGGCCATAGTCAGAATACGAATGAGACCCAGATTTGTGATCTTCGTATTAGCCACATTCAGCCTACACTCTTAGGCTAACTTCAAAATGCACTGCATTTTTCAAAACTCAAAAGGATTTTCTCAATTCCTCAAAGAAATATCTTTCAAATCCATATCCATTCATTTCATTCAATTTGCAAACTCCAATTCCAATCCAGAGATCGATTTTCTCAAAATTTTCTAAGTTTCACTCAGAAATTGATTTTTTCAAAACACTGAGCTTTCAAATGATATTTCAAGTATTTTTCAAAGTTCAAAATTTGATTTTCCAAGTTATATATTCAATTTCAAAGTTTAAATTTAGAGAAATCAAGTTTTTCCAAAGTTATGTGAAATTCCTTAGAAATCCATTTTCACAAAACACTTGGATTCTTCAGAAATCGATTTTCATTTTCCTCAGAAATATTCTTTCACCATGATTTGCGATTTTCCAAGTGACATCTTTTCCAAGAATTTTCCAAGTATTTCAAATCTCAGAAGCAAACATCATATTTTCAAATCTGCATTTTCTGAAATCCATAGCACATGCCTGATTCTTTGTGCATTTAGGAAATAGGACACGATTTAGACAAGTTGAGCAAAGCTAAGCACACTTTTGATCCTTGGTTCGATTACCCCTGGTAAAGGCGCCAGGAACGGTTGAACCTCGTACTGACAGGTGAGCCCCATTCTTCAGAATTATCCCGTATTTTAAAACGGAGGCGAGTTATTTGCAAAATCTTTTTCAAAGGACAGTTTGACTTGCAAAAGTAAAATTTTGCGATGATAATAGGTTTGGCGACCGTGATGGGACCTGTCTTCGCCTGATCAATTGTATGCTTGACTTAGTTCAAATTGTCAAAATCGTGTTTCATGGAATGTCAGCTTTTACTTTCCGTTATCATGTGAACCTAGGAGCCTAGACTTGAACCCAGCTAACATGGTGTTATCATCGCAAAATTTTTCCTCCCTCCCTCTGCGAGAGTGAGAAGAAACGATTCTGCGAGTCAAACTCGACCAAAGTTTTGAAAATGGTTTTTAAAAATTACTCACCTCCATTTTGAAAATTTGCAGGAAAATTCTGTGGAATGGGATCCGCCTGTCAGTACGAGGTTCGACTGTTCCTGGCGCCTTTACCAGGGGTAATCAAACCAAGGATCAAATGTGTGCTTTGACTAAGTTAAATTATCTAAATTATGCTCTATTTTCCTAGAATGCACAAAGAATCAGGCATGTGCTATGGAATTTTGAAAATAATGCAAGTTTAAGAAATATGATGTTTACTTTGGAAAATTGAAATATGCTTGGAAAATGATTGGAAAAGTACTTGAAAATGGAATTCTTGGGAAAATCATTGAATTTTATTAGAAATCAGAAATTGAATTGGGAAATAAATTCTTAGGAAAACTTGGACTTTGAGAAAATCAATTTTTTGAGATTTGGAGTTGCTTTAATGAGAAAATGGATTTAAGAATCTTGAGAAAGTTAGGAAGTTCATTGGAAAATGATTTTTGAAATGGAAAATGGATTCTTAGGAAAATGGGAACTCTGAGAAAATCGATTTTTGAGATTGGAAAATGAAATTGAGAATGTGGAAATCTTAGAAAATCTTGATTTGAACTTGGAAAATACTTCGAAATCTCATTTGAAAATTCAGAGTTCTGAGAAAATCGAATTCTGAGAAAGACTTGGGAATTTTTGGGAAAATCGATTTATCTGAAATTGAAATTGGAGAATGAATTTGAAAATGATACAATTTGAATTATATGAATGAATTTGAAAGATATTTCATTGAAGAATTGAGAAATCCTTTTGAAACTTTGAGAAATGCAGTGCATTTTTTTGAAGTTAGCCTAAGAGTGTAGGCTGAATGTGGCTAATACGAAGATCATAAATCTTGGTTTTCTTTGTATTCTGACTATGGCCATAAATACGAATCCCACCGAGTTTATAAACTCCATAAGAGCTTGTGCACGTGTCATTCGTGTCAACCATAGTGAGTTTTGGGGAAAATGTGCATGAATGATGCATCAGATATCAGAATTTGCAGAAATTAAACTATATGCAATGCAGTCTTATTCTAAGCAGAAAATGTAAATTCTTATTCCAATTTATTACATTTTTACATTGAATATAAAAAAAAGAATAAAAGCTAAGTCTTCTTCTTGAATGTTCTTGCAAAACTAGAAAACAATGTTAGCACAAAAATGTAAGTTTTTCTGAATTTATCTGAAAATATGGAAAATTATTAGATATTATTCAGATATAAACCCAGATTCAAACCCCCTTTGATATAAACATGAGAAATAATGAATAAAATTAGAAAATGAACTTGGAAATTCGAAATTGGGGTCAAAATGACCAAAATACCCCTGATGACTTTGAAATCAGGGTTTTCTGAAAGAATTTTTGTAAATTTTGGAAATTTGAAAATCAAATGAAATAAATCAAACATAATATGATGAAATAAGATGATATGCATGAAAATTTGGAGAATTAGAAATTGGAATTTCGAAATTGAGGTCAAAATGACCAAAATACCCTCGATAACAAGACTATGGCTTTGAAACCAGGGTTTTCTGAAATAAATTTTGCAAAAATGAAAAATTGAAATGCAAATGAGATTAAAATTAACTCTAATATGACATGACATGCTTATTTATATGATAAAAACCCTAAAATGGTGAGAATATCATAAAATATCGAATTTAACTCAATTTTCGCCTCTGAATTTAAAAATAAACTAACATATAAAGCAAATAAACTTGGATTTGAGCTAAATTTGACATGGACACCTATACTAACCCTAAAAATAGAATGGGGCTCGAAAATCTATTTTTTTTGTATTTTCTTAATACAGAGAATAGCTAAAAATCCTCAAAATCAGAATTTTGCCTAAAATATTGATTCTAAATGGAATTTCGGATATCAAACTTCCATAAAAATTTCTCAAATTTTATGGGGTGACAGAGGACAGTAATTCAAGGTTTTTTTTATTTTACAGATTCTGGTTTTGACCTATGGTCGGAGCTGGATAGCTCCGGCAAGTCAGATCGAAATCCGGCGACTCTAGGATTTGGGGGAAACAGACAGGTTTCGGGAGAAAATGTGGGAAAAATAGCAGACAGATGGGAAAATGACTGAAATTGTTTGAAAATGTCTCTGACAAATAGAGTCAAATTTCATTTTTTTATATCATTGGTATTTGGGTTAAGGTTTGGAAATGGGCACACTGTTATCAGAGACCTAGATCTCTGGAAATTTTGGATGTGAGAATCTGTCAGATAGAAAATATAATTTCGGAAACGATACTTGGACAATTCCAAAAATTCCCAAATTTTGGAAAATGCCAGAGTAATGAATTAGAAACAACTTTCATGTTGGAAGTTTTGGCATTCAGGCTATGGGTTGAGTGAACATGGCACATTAGGGTCGGTCTATACCCTGATAAGGAAAAATTGAGATTTTCCCAGGGGTCTGGGAAAATCATTTTTTAACAAAGGTCAATTCTACTTATAAAGATCTTAAAATTTTCAAACAATTAGTAGATTTCATCATGAATCTACTGTAATGTTTAGGGTGAGATTCAGATCTTCCATCTAGGAGATCTTGGATGCTTTTGTCTGCGAAAACAGAAATTGAAATTTTGGGAGATGTGAAAATAGATGCTACTGTCTTATTTTTTCCGTAAAGCTCTGAATTTCAAATTAATCCAAATTTTTACCGGAGTTTAATGACACAAAAACCTAATGATCATAAAAATACCAAAATTTATTGATGAAGAAAAGCACATGAAATAATATCTGAACTTTGCATATAAATGAAAATCTATAAATTCTAAATTAAACAGTAATAAAACCTATATAAAATGAATGGAATGATTAATGAATTGACCTAAATGCACTTTTTAAATGTGAAATAACATGAAATATATGACAAAACCAAAAACTAACAGGGATATGATTCGACTTGATGTTGGCTCGCGAATGAAGGATCCAATCCATAGAATGGATGGATCATCCTTCCTTAGCCATGACCGTGGCACTCTTGTTGCCAGTTTTGTGGAAGCACATCTTTCTAGCCATGTGGATCAAGTTTTAAACTGGATTCACATAGTAGTTTCATAGGGAAAAGAAGTGAAAATGTGTAAAAGATGTCACCTTGGGTTCACGTGAACCGGCTAGAGGAGGAGGTCTTCACTTGCTGCACCGGTTGGAGGAGAGAGAGCAAGGCTGGGCGTGAGATGGAGGTGGATCGGCTGCCACTTGTTGGAACCGGCTGGAGCTCTGAGGTGTGGCTGGTGCAGTGGCTGGAACCAACGGAAGGTGTTCTGGTGGCTGCTACTTTGTTGAAGGAGGGAAGCTCTAAGGGGCTGGGTGTCAAAGACACCAAGAGAGAGAGAGAGAATGTGAGAGAGAATGGGAGAGAGAGTAGCCAACGTCTTCCTCCCCTTTGGTGCTGGACTTAGGGCATAATCCTCTTTTTTTTCCTAAGTTTTTTAGGTTTAATGAGAGGGGAATGAGAGGGAAATAAGGGTTTACGTGAGATGGGTTGGAGAATAGGGAAAGGAAGGAAGGAAGGGAAGAAGGAAAGAAAGAGGAAGAAGAAAAGGAAAAGAAAAGGAAAGAAAGGAAGAAGAAAGGGAAAAAGAAAAAGGAAAGAAAGGAAGAGAGAGGGGGTTGGAGGTTTGGGCGACCACCTTGTGGGTCCCACCTCTCGCAAAATAAAAAAAAACAAAAAACAAAAACAAAAAAATAAAAAGAAAATTGAAAAGAGATAAAAGAAACACTTTTTTTTTTAATAAAAGGGAAATGTAAATGAATAAGCCATCTCAGAGTGTGCTTATTTTTCAAATTTGAAATTCATTTTAAGAATCTTAGGGGTAGAATAGTCTTTTTAAAAAGTTTTCGGACGAAACGAGCTATTTTTGGTAGTTTTTGAAACGAGCTCGGAATTTGAAGTTCAATACCCCGTTGCGAAGCAAATCCAGTGTAGAATTTGAAAATTTGAGTTTGAAAGAAATCCAGATTGTTTTTCTTGAGAAAATATTTCCAAGTTTAGAATCCCAGGGGTAAAAATGTCAATATTGAAAACCCAGGTTTTGAAATTGATTTCTAAAAACTTTTGAAACTCGATTTGGATTAAAATTTATAAATTGGAGTTCTGGACTTCGAAAATGAAATAAAATGTTATGAAATGCCGAGAAATGATATGAAATGATGAGAAATGACATGAAATGTCATGCAAAATGCTAACCCTGAATAAAGAATTTTGGATGTTAGACCCTGATTGACACTTGTACAAGTTCAAAAAGTGTTAAAATTGATAAAATTTGCGAAATGATTCAAGAAATGGTTTTCGGGTTCTACCGAGCTAGGATGACACTGAAAATTAGGGTTTTAGCTGAATTAAACTGAAATGAATTAGATTGAGCTGGTTTTTAAGGTTTCATAACTGAATTGGACTGACAAGACACTGACTCAACTGACCTCTCCGACTAAATTTTCAAGAAAAGCTGTCATTTTTAGAGAAATTGTACGAAATGGTCACTGGAGTGAAGTGAATTACGGATTTGAGCTGTTTTTGAGCTAGAACAAAGGTCAATAATACTGAGATAAACTAAAATGAAAGCTCAAACACTAGCTCAACTGACTGAACTCAGCTCAATTTCAATTGAAAGAGCTGAAACGGGCTGAAATGGGCTCCTAGACACTTGGAAATGGTTTTGAACTGAAACTGGAGCACTCAAACTCCTAGTGAGCTCAAGTTAGACTCTGGGGAATATGACTGACTGTGAATGACTGACTCGAAGACAATTGGCTTGGATTTAAGTGAGAAATGAGCTCATTTCTGAAGAAATGATGCCATTTTGGCAGGAATGGTTAGAAATGAAAATGGTTTGTTCATCATGAGCTCAAGTGAGCTTGAAATAACTGATATTCTAACTATTTTGAACTGACCAATGAGCTTAGTTGACTCCGACTGACTGAGGTCCGGGATGACCAAAGGGTAAAATGGTAATTTTCCTAATAAAAATGGGTAAAGTGGTGATTTTCTGAAACAAACTCAGGGTTTGACTCCTACACTGACCTAACAGGGTTGGCACTGCACGAGGAGGATTGTTTGAGAATGGATGAGGAAAATTTGGGGTGTTTACAGATGCCCCTCTTTGCTACTAAGTCGGCTTGAAGACGAGCTTAGTGGCAAAGAAAACACACCAAATTTGGGCTATAAAAATGCCCCAGTTAGAAGGATCTGACTGGATACGAAGAGATTAGCCCTAATGAAAATGATATATATGAAATGGAGAATGAAGGAGAAAAAATTGCTTCGAATAAGTGAGATTCAGGTTTTGCCCTTAACCTGGATGGGACGGGAAATACCTCGTGTAGAAACGAAGCTCAGGTTTGACCCTTAACCTGACCGAGAATGAAATACCTCATCAAAATGAGACTCAGGTTTAACCCCTAACCTGATCGGGAAATGAAATGATGGGATTCTCGAAAGAAGAACCCATGATGGAACCTTCGGAATTCTGCACAATGAATCTGATAGGAGTTTTGCAAAAGGATGAAATTGGGGTCCCTAAAGCTTGAAAAAGGGTTTGATTTTGGGTGCCTTATTGTTGAGACTAAATAACTTTTAAAATTGATGACCTTTTGCGAGAAAGTGATTGGTGGCTTAACCTCAAGCCGAAATTGGACTGTCTATGGTGGGACAGTGGGGATACAAGGAAGTGTGCGAATCTGAGAACCCAGGCGCTCAGATTATACCAAAGAAGAGAAGGAATCTTGAAAACTCTCGTTATCAAGTCCTAAAAGGGATAACAAATGGTGTTAGGATGCGCCAAAGATGAACCTCAAGCTCTTGCTTCACGTCAGGATAGCTAGAAAATATTGTCAAAATGTTTAAAATTGTTGTTGATTCAAAATAATTGAAAATGATGCACATTGGTGCGAAAATATTCCTTCTTTTCTACCTGAAGTATTATCTCCGATTGGGCTTAACTCCGTAGAATCCAGATTCGAATTCAAATTGCTTGCAATTGACTTTCTTTCAAGGAAGCTATCAATTTCCTTGATATGAACAGAAAAGAGAGTCTTCTTGATATTGTGAAAGCAATTGGTGAAAGAATATTGATAGTAGAATTTCACAATTTTTAAAAAGGATTTTTGACAGATTTGGCAGTCTGATATCCTGGGATTCTTTTCTTATGATGATCTTTCTGCACTCTCTTTTTGACAGAATTGGAGTGTAACACCCCAATTTTTGTAACCCAAAAAATGGTGGATTTTTTTTTTAAATACATTTAAATCTTTTAGCAGTTAACAGCAGAAAAATACATTGTGTACAAAACTTGGCATGCTACTACATATGAACACTTGCAAACATATAATTATGGAATTTAAAATTTAACAACTAATTAACCATGTATGAAATAAAATTAAAGTTCCACAGTATCCAAAATTAATCACATTTGTCCTTAAATTGAATTAAAATAAAATAAGAGTTCAGAATCCATGAAGTAGAGGAAAGGTAGGCTCAGTCCTCATCGCAACCTTCCGCCTTCACACGTAAGTACCTACTCTTCACCTGAAAAACATTAAACCATATAGGGTCAGACAAAACATGTCTCAGTAGAGTGAAATATGCTAAACTTGTAAGACAGAATTACAAGACAAAGATTTCAATAGAGATTTCATGGTTTAACATTTAATTTAACTTAAACAATCATACAACTAATCATGCATGTTTAGAATTTTCACATTTAACAGAAAAAAAAACATTAATCCATACATTCAAAATACAAAATGCATGAACAGATAATATGCATGACTTACCATATGCAGAAGCCCTTCAATGCATGCATATTTTCTTAATTAGATGATGCATGCGATGCCAAATTAATGCACACACCATTTAAGTTATCACTTCTTAGCCCTGCTGATACGACGCAGGCAGACATTCTCATATCAAGACCATGACACAAGACGTATTTTACATACAGGGGTGGCTTTAGCTTGGCCAGGTTCATTCACTAAGACGGGGTGAGGGATGTTAATACGAGAGAGATTCCCAACACCTTTCAACCCGATCCATCAGTTTTTCCTCATGAGTACTATAACCTTTACACTGCAGTCTAATGTAGAGGTTTTCTCCCTAAAGTCGTGGGAGGGAAGGAGCAACCTTCTGTGCCCATAACAGACTTGCCTCATGAAGTTTTGTATCACCTGCTACTCTCCCAACAAGTATCTTGAGTTTTAATGTCACATGATTACTTGATTACAGTCATACTTTTTATACAACATCAAACTTAAACCACTTTATGGTCATGGATGCATTCTTATAAAGCATTGGACAAAATCACTTAATTAAACTTGTAACAGACACTTGAGCACATGAGTAGCATAAATATCTTATTCATTTTCACACATCATAAGGCATATGCATGTACATGGCCAATGCAACAAAGAGAATATATATGAACATCCATATCAATGAAACAATCATATCATCACGATATCATGAACATATATGCAGTCAACACATTTTTAGAATTTAAAACATAAACTTGTATTCATTGGACCTTTTGATCCTTAATCTTTAATGTATATGCTTTTATTAACATTTCATGTCATAATCCCATAAACTTTGCGTAAAATCATACCTGCATAATCATTCACATAATGCATGCTAATTAAATGAAGAAATTTGCATAAAAACATATAAACTATGCATCTCTTGAACCTCGGGCTAATGACCGACCTTGAATTTACCGAATCCTTAACTTTGTCTGACTGATACACAGCACACAGAAAATTTTTAGCTCCATTAACAAAGTTGAAAATTCTACAATATATAGGAAATGTTGTTAGCTATCCATAGCTGCAAACCGTTCATAAAAATTCCTTCGTATGAGGAAGTTATGAATGTTTTACTACAGACCTATCAGTTTTTGTTTTGACTATCACAGGGACGTGCTCGTTCCATGGACAGAGCCCAAATTTCTACAGTAGATGCAAAATTGCGTTAGCTTTCTGTGATCATCACAAAATTTTCCTCTCGTAATATTCTCTCTCTTCCTTCTTTTTTCCTTTCTAACCTCTATTTCCTCCTTTTTGAAGGGAGAAAATAAAAGACAGAAAGAAAGAGAGAAGAGAAAAGAAAAGAAGAGAGAAGAGGAACTCTTTTTGCGGGGTCTCACTTGACCTTAATTTTGAGAATTTTTAAGAAAATAACTCGCCTCTGTTTTGAAATATTTACGGGAAAACTGGGAGATGGGATTCGCTTGTCGGTACGAGGTTCGACCGTTCCTGGCGCCTTTACCAGAGGTAATCAAACCAAGGGTCGAATTCATGCATTTTTGCTTTGCTAAAAGATTATCTAAAGATTTATCCTAAGTCTACATGCACAAAGAATCATGCTTGTGTAATGCAAGGATGTATGCTCTTTTTGAAAAAATGATTTGGAAATCTCCAAGTGTTTCTGAGATGAATCTGATAATAGAGTGAAGAAATGGTTTTCTAACTTAGAACTTAAGATTTAAAGTTCTAAGTTTTTGGAATAATTAGAGCTTGGGAAAATAAATCTGAACTTCGAAAGGAATGGTTTTGAAGTTGAGATAAAAAGGAGAAGAAAGGAAAATTCAAAGTCATAAATGGACTTTGAATTAGGATTTTGGAATCAGGATAAAGATGGAATGTGATTTGAAATTCAGCTTTAATGTTTGAAATCAGAGTAAGACTTGAGAAATCCAAATAAGATTGAAAAATGGAATTGGTTTTTGGAATTTTTGAGAATCAACATAAACTTGGATTTTGAAATCTGGAATGAAATGAAATCGGATTTGAGAATTGGAATTGAGAATAGAAGTTGATTTGAAATCTGGAACTCGAGATGGAATTTGAATCCAAAGTTTGGATTCTGAATAGAGTTGAGATCCAAATTTGAGTTCTGGGTTTAGAATCCTAAATGGGAATTGGATCTGAGATTTTGAAATTGGATCCTATACTGGTTTTTGGATCTGAAGTCTGAGATCCAAGGTGGAATTAGATTCTGGATCCTAAAATGAATTTTGGATCTGAAGTCTGAGATCCGAGATGAAATTGGATTCTGGATCCTAAAAATGGAATTTGGACTTGAGATCCAATATGGAACTGGATTCTGGATCCTAAAATGGGTTTTGGATATGAAATCTGAGATCCAATAGTGGAGATTGGATTCTAGCTTTGGATTTGGATTTTGAAAGTCCAAATGAGACTTTTGAAGATGGACACCTGGGTTTTGAAAACCCAGATTGAATTTAAAATTTAGGAAGAGTTAAGTTTTTGAGATTCAGAATCAATCTCAAACTTTGATTTTGCATTTGAAGATGAATCGGGAATTTCAAAGTTAAATTGAATTTTTGAGATTGAATTTTGAATTAAATTGGAAATTTGAAGTTTGAATACAAAAATGATTTTGGAATTTCAAAGTCAAATTTGGACTTTTAATTTTGAGATAGAATTGGAATTTGAAATAGAAATTTGAAGAAGGATGTTCAAAATCACTTGGGTTTTTGAAAAAGGATTTTGAAAATATGATGCAATTCTATCCTAAATGATCAATGAATCTAAAGGATTTTGAAATTGGATTTTGAAAATCATATTTCATTTTTTACATGAATTAAGAATGGGATTGAAGATATAATACATCTCTGACTATGGTCATTGAATGTATTATATAATAACCACATTTAAATTCAAATGAAGAATAAAGCATATTTTTGGTGCTTTTATAGAGTTTAAAATGAAATTAATTCTCAATATATCTTGACTATGGCCATTGATATATGTATTAAATCAATTTGAAGCTAAACTCTGATAAAAGAGGAAAATTTTTAAAGAAAACATGATGAATTTTGAATAGGATCCAGTGTTATTTTATAAAAGATAAAAATACTAAGTTTTGTTTACATCCTGACTATGGTCATTGATGTAAACCATCAACTTAGGATTAATTACCTCTTACAAAATGGTGCACGTGCCATTCATGTTTCACCATTGTGAGATTTTGAGAAATAAAGGCAAAAAGCATGAAAATAGGCAATTTATGATATTTACAATGCTCATTCATTCTATCTAAAGTAGGGAATGTAAATTCTCATTAAGATCTAACTATTATAATACATGAAATCAAATTTACAACTTCAAATAATGACCTTTTCCACATATTTCCTGCAAAACAACTGGGTTAATATGAAAATAGAGAAAAAAATTTATATATATCACATGGAGGTCAATGGTAAAAATGCTCATATGCCAAGATATATATGATGAAAAGATGGAAAATGATATATATGTATATCTATATACATGCATATATATGTATATGGGTATATATATAGGTATATATATGTCAATAGCTTGTGAAGACATATGGGTATATATATATATATATATATATATATATATATGTATATATATATATATGTATATATATATATGTATACATATGTGTGTATAGACATATATATGTATATATATCTGTATATATGTACAAAACATATAAAATCAATGAGAACCTATATATGAAAAGACATTCAGAATTTTGCCTTGAATGATAAAATGTGCATCTACACAGTTTGTTTACTGTATGATGAATGGCATAGCAATTCGGCAAATGTGTAAAAATAACAGATATGCAAATATTAGAGAAGAGGCCTAGGCATTGGTGGTGAATGTTGCTGCAAGTAATACTGTAGCAGCATGAAGATGGACATATGAAGGTATATGAGGAGACACTGGGTGTGTGTCTTACATAGTGAGTATGAAGATGGTACTGTGGTGAAGGGTAGGTACAGCTAATTATTAGGCAAAAGTGAAGTAAGGGCTGTGTAGGTGCAAAAAGTGCTAGGTAATTATGCTTAAGGATGCACAGGACCTCAACGGGTTGGGTCTATAGACTCAAGCAAAGTGGTGAATTTACATACTGCTGGACCTACACAGGTTTAGCAGAGTGTAATGGACATGGGTATGCTACAAGTGCTAAGCACAAGTGCAGCAGGGTGCTATGTGAGCAACATAATGGGGCTGCTATGCTGCCAATGGCAGCAGAGGTACTGTAAATGGCAGCAGAAGCTTCGGTCGGATCTTGCTGCTGAGTGGGAGTTGTTACTGGAAGAGGTGCAGAGGGACCATAACCATTGCCAGGAAAAAGATGGGTGTGTGATGCGAGGAGACCCACTGTGCAGGCTTATAGGAACTTGATTGGGTTGGAAGAAAGCAATTCAGAGGTGCTACATTCGGATTTGTGGAGTTTACTAGAAGAATCTGCTGAAGGAGGTCCTTGGGAAGGGAATTGTGATCATCGCAAAAAATTTTCTCTCTTGGGGTTTCTCTATCTTCCTTCTCTTTTCCTTTCCAACCTCTATTTCCTCCTTTTTGAAGGGAGAAAATGAAAGAAAGAAAAGAAGAGAGAAGAGGAACTCTTTTGCGGGGTCTCACTTGACCTTGATTTGAAAATATTTAGAAAATTACTCGCCTCCGTTTTGAAATATATTGCGGGAAAATGGAGAGACAAAATCCACTCGTCGGTACGAGGTTCGACCGTTCTTGGCACTTTTACCAGGGGTAATCGAACCAAGGATCGAATCTATACCTTTTTTCTTTGCTTAAATATTATCTAAGAATTTATCCTAAATCTAAATGCACAAAGAATCATGCTTGTGCAAATGCAAGAATGTATGCTCTTTTGAAGGATGTTTTGAAAATTTCCAAGTGTTCTGAGATGAACTTGATAATGGAGTGATGAGATGGTTTCTAACTTAGAACTTAAGATTTAAAGTTCTAAGTTTTTGGAATAATCAGAGCTTAGGAGAAAAAAATGTTTTGAAGATGAATGAAAAAAAAGGAAAAGGAAAGAAATTTCAAAGTCAGAAGATGGACTTTGAACTTAGATTTAGGAGAAGAGATAAAATTTGAAATGGAATTGAATTTAAAATTTGCAATTAGGATGGATTTGAGAGATTCAAATGGCATAGAAATGGATTTAGGAAGTTCGAATGAGATATGAAAATGAGATTAGATTTGAAATCTGGAAATGAAATGGAATTGGATTTGAAATTTGGAATTGAAAATAGAATTTGATTTAAAATCTGGAATTCAAATCCGAAGTCTAGATCTTAAGATGGATTTAGATCTGAAATCTGTGGTCCAAAGTAGAATTGGATTCTGGATTCTAAAAAATGGAGTTGGATCTGAAGTCTGAGATCCAAAGTAGAATTGGATTCCGGATCCTAAAATGAAATTGGATATGAAGTCTAAGATCCAAAGTAGAATTGGATTCTGGATCCTAAAATGGATTTGGATCTGAAGTATGAGATCCAAAGTAGAATTGGATTCTGGATCCTAAAAAGGATTTGGATATGAAGTCTGAGATCCAAAGTAGAATTGGATTCTAGATCCTAAAATGGATTTGGATCTGAAGTCTAAGATCTAAAGTGGCATTGGATTCTGGATCCTAAAAAAAATGGATTGAGATTGAATTCTAACTTTGGATTTTGGACTTTGAAAGTCCAAATGGGGCTTGAAGATGGATCTGAGTTTTTGAAAACCCAGATTGAATTTAAAACTTAGAAAAAGACTTGAATCTTGAGATTCAGAACCAATCTCAAGAGGATTTTGAGGATAAGAAAATAAACTTGATTTTGAACTTGAAATGAGAAGATGAATCAGAAGTTTCAAAGTTAGATTGAACTTTGAAAATGGAATTTTGAGATATTGAAATTGAATTTGAATTTGAATCTTGACAATGAATTTTGGAAAAATTGAATTTTGAATATACAAATGAATTTCAAAGTCAAATTGGACTTTGGATTTAAAGTTTGATTTGGGAATCAGAAGATGAATCAGAATTTCGAAGTTAAATTGAACTTTGAACTTTGATTTGAATTAGAATTTGAATTTTGGATATACAAATGACTTTCAAAGTCAAATTGGACTTCGAATTTAAAGTTAGAATCTGAAAATGATATTTGAATTTACAAGAGTTGAAAATTGATTTGAGAAGTGAAGAATATATCTGAAGGAAATCACTTGGATTTCTGAAAAAGAACTTTGAAAATATGATGCAATTCTATCCTAAATGATGAATGAAAATAATTTTGAAATTGGATTTTGAAAAGCTACTCCATTCTTTAAATGAATTAAAAATGAGATTGAAGATATAATACATCCTTGACTATGGTCATTGAATGTATTATATAATAATCTATATTTAAATTCAAGTGAAGAATAAAATACATTTTTTGGTGCTTTTATAGAGTTTTAAAATGAAATTAATTCTCAATATATCCTGACTATTGCCATTGATATATTTATTGAATTAATTTTAAATTAAACTCTGATAAAAGAAGGAAATATTTGAAAATATGATGATTTTTAAAGGGGGATCCAGTGTGGATCCAGTGTTATTCCATAAAAGATGAAAATCCTAAGTTTTGTTCACATCGTGACTATGGCCATTGATGTAAATCATCAACTTAGGATTTATTACCTATTACGAAATGGTGCACGTGCCATTCGTGTTTCATCATTGTGAGATTTTGGAAAAGGAAGGTAAAAAGCATGAAAATAAGCAATTAATGATATTTACAATGCTCATTCATTCTATCTAAAGCAGGAAATGTAAATTATTATTTAAGACCTAACTATTACAACACATAAAATCCAATTTTACAACTCCAAATAATGACATTTTCCTTATATTCTCCTGCAAAACAACTGGGTTAACATGAAAATAGAAGAAAAATGGCATATATCTTATGGATATCTAAAAAAATGTTCATATACCAAGACATGAATGATGGAAAGATGATATATATGCTTATACATATGTACATATACATGCATATGTTATATATATAGGTATATATATATATATATACATATATATAGATATATATGACATGAGAGAGAAAATGAGCTAATGGGCTGTAGGTAATGGAGCTAGATGAAGATGGTGGATAGGCACAACCAGCGTGAGGGTTGCTGTGCAGCAGGTGGAAATTGGCAGGTGGAGGATGTAGCCGATGATACGAAGGTAAAACTGGATGGTAAGGTGTAGGTGACAGGGGCTGATAGCAGGGGTTAACAGGAGATGACAATGAAATGCAGTGGGGGAGGTGCAACAGGTGCAGGAAATGAGATGGTTCTAGTGGACCTGCCACTGTGGGTTCTTTGGTTGATCAGGTTACTGATTCACTGTTTGATGGAAACAGTTCAGAGAAGTTGTGAAAGAGCAGAACAAGTAAGTTTGAAGTAGTTGAAGGTTCAAAAGGCACCATGAGAGTAGAAGAGGCATCCACTCGTGCAGAATCTCATTCTTCTAATTCCTCTAATGAATCACTGCAGAATATGGGGTCATGTAGTGATGAAGCTGTGATGTCTCAACTGGGGGTGCTGGTGGTTGAAGTATTGACAATGGGATAATGGGCTGAGGAATGAAGGGTTGAAAGTAGGTGGCTGATGATGCAGTGGTGGCTGGAAGCATAAAAGTCACAACAACTAGGTGGGTACTATTGTAAAGTGAAGTGGTGGGTGAGTACACAACAGTTTGTGAACTGCTGTGAGTGCTTACAACAGTAAATGGGGGGGGGGGGGGGGGGGGAAGTGCTATGACAGATGGACTGAAATATTAAGTGAAATATGCTGGGAGTGAGAGTGTACAACAGTGAGACAAAAAGGTATGAGACATACTGTATATTGATGTGATGTAATAAGTGTTGGTGATTGTGCTAATTTGCAAAGTATACAGTAATGATGTAAGATGATCAAAGCAAATGAATGAAAAGCTCTCGAAAATGTTTAGAAAGACATGAAACATGATAGGTTCAGATTTGCTAAAAAAAAAAAATATTATGACAATGTAAACGATATACATAGTTTAATGTACAACTTAGATGATATGATATAGATTTTGAAAACATAACTGATATATGATGCTAAAAGATAGAAATTCAGAGCATTGCCATAAAATAGAACTTTCACGATGATGACTAACTATATTTTTTGTGTATTGCAGCAGCGATTTCGTGGATAGCCTAGTATAGATTCAGACCTGCACATCACTATGAATCATATAAAGTACATGTTGGGTTTATGCCTATGCTTAAATTAAGGTGGATCCCTTGCTGGCTTTTAGAACCAAACTGTTATGATCAGTTGGAGGAGAAACATTTATTACAGAACTTGAGCCCATAAGACCATGTAAACAGAAATACAACTCCTCCCTGCAAAATGAGCATTTACAATCAGTTGCATGTAAACAATAATTCAGGTATTCACCATAGTCCTGAGATTTGCCCTGCCTTATGTCCAAAACGCATATAATCGAAAGCCACCTCTCCATTCTTACGATAACATCTATCCCGAGGGCCTAATATGGCAAATAGCCCTCAACATACTCTATGAATTGGGGCGTGAATATGTCTGTTGATATTGAAGCTAATGTGCTACCACATATGATAAGGATAATATGCAGAAAATGTGAATACATCAAGGAACAGATGACGGATGGGCTACAGGTAAACATCACCAATGCTCAAATGTGATTAGGATCATTGATTCTTCCCCGAACGCAGGTGTACACATTCTTTGTAAAAATAGAGATTTAATAACTTCTGAGCTTGCTGAACCAAATCACACAGGTGGTGATGGATATGCACAGTTTTTGAGAATGATAAACAAATCAACATACACAATTTTTGGAACAGAGGAAATGTATCTGCAGTAAAAAAAAGCACATGGTATGATTCAGTATCTTTAGTAAACCAATGACAATGCTGAATAATTCCTGTGCTTCAGCCAAAATTTATTAGATGTTGAACCAATCAATAGGCCCATTAACGCATACCACGTTCCTGCTGGATCCAATCTCAACAAAAGAAAATAAATACAAAAAATGGTCCCAATGGTTCCTGCAAAATATATATAATGACTGCATCTGACAGAGGACCGACTTGTCTTCAATCTCACTAAGAAAAATACCTCACGCAACATGCATTTTGATGGATCAGATCCTCTGGAATCTGATTAAGGAATCGAATTATGAACTGTGACAGCCAAGGAAGTAATTCCTCTTTGGATTTGTCGCACAATGATGGTGTATAGCTCACATGACTTCAGTCAAGAGACATGCCTACGAGTGCTCTGCTATATTGGCTAAGGATAACCGTGGTTTACCATCTGACATGGGGGTGAATATAGTCTGGAAACAGGAATGTAAGACAAATCTTGCTTAGCGGGTAAGGCAGGGTGTATTCCTGGTGGACGAGAGATTTGGAAATTCTCTAATGCAAAGAAGGGGTCACTAATATCTAAATCGATTATTGTTTCCAGTATTGTCTTTGAACCAAAAGCCATAAGGGCTGTGGGCTACGGAGGCAAGAGACGGGTAGACATGCGAAACAGTCATAAGTGAAACAAACGATGCTGGCATTCAGATGCCTCTACGATGAGGACTAATGTTATCTTCCAGAGGGGTAATAAGCATAGATTTGGCCAAACTCTGAGGTTAGATCACAGCATCAATCTGAAAATGCTCCAATTCGAGCTTATTAACATGGTAATGCAGACTCTTATCTCACAGGATGGGCATACAGGTTGATGCCTATGCTGTAATGAACAAGAGATACAACTATATGAGGTAATATAATGAAAAAAAAACTGGAAGGCAACGTTAGATGCTACGAACCACTAAATATCAAAAAAAAAATGCCATTAAGAATTCATTTAATCGAATGGGTTGAAATGCAATAAAATATTACTGAAATAAAAGGCAATCTGATGTAAACATCAAAGGTGAAGGGTCAATCAAAGTGGGAAACTGAAACAAAAATACGAATATAGGGGAAACCTGCAGAATGGATGGCATATAACATTGGTAATAAATCTGGGAATGAGTAAAACCAAACCAGAAAAGAAAGAAAAAGAAAAAAATAATAATAAATCATGTAAGCATAACAAGAGAAATGAATATTCATTAGAACCATAAGATCAGAGGAATTGCCAAGAAAAATGGCGAGAAATATCGAGGAAATGTTGGAATCATAAATTCCATTATTGTGGCACAGAGATGGGTTAAGGTTGCTATTTGCAACTCAACACCATCGATGGTGCGTCAATGGGGTAAAACAAATAAAAAAAGAAAGAAAAGAACAAAATCAAAAGGGAAACCAAAATTTACAAAGGGGAAGAAAGGATTCTTACTTGGTTCGGAAGAAGGATTCAGGACTTCTTCTCTCGCTAAAGGGGAGATACCAGGGGATTTGAAGGAGCTTCGAGTGAAAAAAATGAATCGATGGAATCAGATGGATTGCTGGCGTTCCCTCCTTCCTTCAGAAGAGATCTTTTTCTCCCCTTGAAGAGGCTTGGATGCCTCTTTTTTAAAGAGAATCGAAGCTCGGTCGTTGAAGATGGAAGGTGAAGAAGGGAGAGTTTGTTTGAAATCGACGATGGTGAATCGAGAGAGAGGATGCGCGGGAACGATCCGTTGTGAAATTTTGCTTTTTTTCAAAAAGAGGGTTCCTTTTAAGAAATTTTCTAAAAAATAGTTTAAGATGAGGTTTTTAGTAAAGGTTAACTTCAAAAAGCTAGAAATTATTTGTTTTTCTCGTAACTTTTCCAATTTTTTTTTTTTTTGGTTTTGTGTTATTTTTTCATTTTTTTGTATTTTTAGAACAAAAATCTAAGATTTTACAGGAAAACCAAGATTAAACACTAAATTTTTGTATTTTTCTGAGGAATATTTACAAAAGTGTTTTTTCGAGAATTTCAGGCCATTTTGGGGAAAATTCTTCAGAAGAATGGGTTTGGACCCAAGTTTTGAGAAAATGTTCGAGTTTTTGAAATTCGAATTGAGAAATACAACGTGATGAATCCAAACGGATGTCGGATGGACTGTCCAAGCTATAAAAAACTATTTTTGGTATTTTCTGTAATTTTAATTTAAAAGTTGGACAACGAGACTCATATTTGGATCTGGACAATGGATCCGGATCCGAAATCAAGTCAGACATATAAAATGAATTTAATAAACTAGAAAAAGTAACTCAATTGCTCAGAAAATGATATCAGGGGTAAAAAGGAAACATTTAAAAGATTTTGAAAAATTTGGGGTGTTCACAGGAATGATGCAGAATTCACCTGAGTCGACAAACCAGGTGGCTGCAAATGACTACAGGAATGGGCAGCCACGAGAGGGATTTGTTAGAATTAGAACATGAGTGCATTGACATGGAGCGAAACTATGATGATGGAGGCAGTATATTAAGGGATTTAACTTCCAACACTAAAACACCAGAAGGTACTGAGGATGAAGTAGGGAAGTAAGCATAAGAAGGTAGTGAAGATGAGATGGGGAGTGAATAGCCCCTTTTACAGCAGGGGCAAAAGATGGTAGGTAAGAGGCTGTAGCAGGGGTGGGGATGGTGCAGTAATACAATGGAATTATTGTTTGAAAGTGGCAGGTGATATGCATGCAGTCGAAACAAAGTGAGCATGATGGACATGTAAGACTATGTGTAAGGGATGAACGGTGGACAGAATGTCACTCCTTAGATAAATGTACAGATGCATGTCTTGAGTGAAGATATGCTGAACCATAGAGTACCGATGAAGCAACCGGTAATCCCCCCAAAAAAAAATGTATATATATATATATTAGATCACCAAAAGAAGAGTGAAACCAGGCATATCCAGACTCAACTTTAAGTTCACGAAATGTTGTGAAACCAATTAAAAAGAAAGACCTGTAATAGTGTCTATGTTCCCATTCGTTGTAGAACCAATCACCTTAGTTATTTGGTAAACATTTAGTCATTGACCAGACTGATTGCAGTAACAATGAAATTGAAAGAGAAAAATAAAGATACTCCAGCCACCACTCATCAGAACATGATATATGACAGCCATTGGTTCACTTCTAGCAGGCATCTGTATGAGAGAAACCGTGGCCATAGTGCCAGTTCTTATCAAAAGATCTTAAAACAACCTGCAAACTGCTGGGGCAGTCAAATTAGACTGGCAGAGGCGATGGTCATATCGCCTTTTATGAAATGAAATCAACATTTCATCAATAAGATTTTATGGGATATCTGATGTCTCTGAGATGACATTTCTGCAATTTATCCCATCTAGAACCTTTTCAGCAGCACACTAACAAAACAGAAAAGTAAGAGAGAAAAAAAATTTCCAGACATATCCCCATCTGCAAATGTTGTTTCCTACGTATGCTCGAAGCAGAGCTTGTTGAAAGCAATAATGTATATCTCAATGGGCGATGAACTTTCTTTATCAATCAACTGAAGCAGTTGTATTAATGGCTCTATAAGGCAACAGGAAATAAGGAAATTTTTGGGCAACAGAACTCATCAACGACCCAAGAATTGATACTTTTGACATAGTTGCTTAGAGCAAATTTATCAGGCAACACATTCTCCACCAACATTTTCTCAAACATGGTGAAGTATCACCTTCCCTATCCTCACTAATAGTTAGAAGCCAAAGCAGTCTAAATTATTACATTTGCTTCACCAAAGCTTTCAAAGCCATTCCCATCTATTCGCATGTATATTCAGTAAAGGAATAACCAATGAACATATCAGAACCTAAGCTAAACTATAGTATAGTGATATGAACACACAAGATGATGGTGGGTGTTTGTGATGCAAGTCAAGTGTTACTACATGCAGGGGAAACACTATGCTGGATGGACATGATGTCATGAAGTAAGGTTATGCTTTGTGCTATGCTGTGAGACTCCAACACTCTTTGGAGCATAGGCTATGCAATGTGGAACGAGGATTTAGAGGATGCAAAGATGGAATGTAACGGAGGTTCAGGATGCCTGATATATGAAACCAGAAAACATAAGAAGGCAAGCATGAGATGGAATACAGTAAGACATCATAAATGAAAGGGAATTACATGATGCTTATGTTATGAGATGCAAATTATACAGTGTGGTCCAACAAAAAAGAAAAAGAAAATAACTATGATCAGAAATCGCAAATTGATGGTGGAAGGTAACAAACGACAGAACAGAGAATTTTAACCAACCGAAAACAGTAAATTAAACTGGAAGGTAGCGTTAGATGTCGTGGACCACCAATTGTCAAGAAGTAAGATGCAATTTCGAAATTTAGCAGAGTGAATCGAAAATGGTACTGAAATTGGAAATCAAAGGCAGAACAGATAATCTGATATAAACCCCAGAGGTGAATGGAAAATCAGAGCAAAAGAGGATGAATAATAACAAGAACAATACAAGCAAAAAAAAAAATGTATGCAGGTGCAGAAACGAACTACGAATTGTATGCAGCATACGAAATGTTAAAGACAAATGAAGGAACATTTGTTGGAATGTAGACATTCCATTAATATTGCCTGATATGGGCCAATGCTGCCACATACAGATCGGTGCCATATGTGAGGCTTTTGCAGTTAAATGATTTCGGAGGAAGAACCAAAAGGGGAAAAGAGGGGAAGCGCACTCACCCGATTTGTTAGGATCTCCGTGGATTATAGCTGATTGGATCGATTACAACTCCTGCAACTTGGTAGGGGTTCTGAAGGAAGGGCGACACCTCCTATATGTTGCGGGTATGCTGAAGCTCTACAACATACCGAGATGGTCGATCTTCCAGAAGAAAAGTCGACGGAGAGAAACTTGATCTTCGACGTGGAAAATGGATGCCTTCGAGGGGAAATCGGTGCCAGAGAAGAAAAATTGATCGTTGTTGAACGAGTGATGTCCGATTGTGGGGAATCAATAGAGAAAAACTCGATTAGAAGAAATATCGATGAAAAAACTGGATGAATTTGATGGATGCTTAACGATGATGGATCTTGCTTCTCGATGAAAAAAAATGGATCCTCTCTAGAGTCGATGGAAGCTCCTTCTTAAAGGGCAAATGGAGAGTTCGAGAGAAGATTTGTTGAGGATCAATGGAGGAGAACGAAGGGGGTTGTTTGAGATTAGCAATGAAGAGAAGAGAGGGAAATGCGCAGGAGGAGTCCGTTACCTTTTTTGTGATATTTCCCAAAAGAGGCTCCCCTTTAAAGAAGCTTTTTGTAAAAATGCTTTTCAAGAGAGGTTTTTAGTAAAAATAGTTTAAAAAGCTTGAAATCATTTGTTTTTCTCGTAGCTTTTCCATTTTTTTTTTTAGGTTTTTGTGTTATTTTTCATTTTTTTTGTATTTTTGGGAAAAAGTCTAAGACTTTACGAGAAAACAAAGATTAGACATTAATAAATTTTTTTGTATTTTTGCAAAGTATTTACAAAAGAGAGTTTTTCTGAGAACTCAAGGCTATCTTGGGAAAATTTCTTCAGAAAATGGGTTCATATCCGGATTTTAGAAAATATTCGAGGTTTAAAACTTCGAATCGAGAAATATAAAGTTGTGGATCCAACAGGATGCTGGATGAACTACCCGAGCCATTCAAAACCATTTTTTGGTATTTTTATAATTTTAATTTGGAATTTGGACAACGAGGCTCAGATTTGGATTTAAAACACTGGGTTTGGATCCGAAATTGAATTTGAGTATATCAATATGAAATTCAATCCAGAAAATCTGAAGAACGATCGAAATTTAGCTTTGGTTTTCTCAGAAAATAGAACCAGAGGCAAAAAGGTCATTTTTGTAAATTTTTGAAAAATTTGGGGTGTTCACAGATGCCCCTCTTTGCTATTAAGCCGGTTGAAAGCCGAGCTTAGTGGCAAAGATAACACTCCAAATTTTGAAAAATGGCCCAATCAGCAGATCTGAACTGGGTGTGGAAGAATTATTTTAAAAATATGACTTCTCAGGCTTAAAACCTTATCCTTAATGGTTTTGGGGGGATGAAATCCTCAAGAATGATATGATTGAGTAGAAGATGAGGAAATCGTGATGGGACTTTGGGTGAACATCCTGAAATGGTGGAAAATAAGGATTTTGATCAGGTCTCATGGGTGAGACAAGATACGCTTTTTGGAATGATTCAGGTTTAGCCCTTAACCTGGATGGGACAAAGATATATCAAGGTGAATTGAGTGAGGAAAGGAATATATGAGAACCTTGATGGGACATTTTTTTGGAAAAATGCCTCGTGAGGTGGAGCTCAAGTGGAATCCTTAGACGGATATACAAAGCATGGATTCCTCGATGGGAAGAATCATGATGGGACTGGAAGAAAATATCTCGTCAAAAAACGAGGAATCTCGTTGGAACAAGACTCAGGTTTAATCCAAAACCTGAAAATGAAGATACCTCACGAAGTGAGATTCAGGCTTAACCCTTAACCTGAAAGGGGAAATCTACCATATGGATTTCTCAAATGGAGAAGCCATAATGGGACCTTCGGAGTTTGGACAAACAAATCCGAAAGGGGTTTTTGCGAAAGAAGGAAAATAGGGTTCCCTAAAGCTTTGAAAATGGGATGATATGGGACATCTCATTGCTGAGATTGAAATAACTTTTGAAATTAATGACCTCTCGCAGAAAATTCAGGTTTTGACCCTTAACCTCAGTGGGAACGACCATACAGATTCTTGCATGAGAAAACTGTGATGGGATAGGAAGAGATATTTCTCTTGAAGGAGACAACTCTTTTGGAAAATATAAACAACACCAGGTTGCATCAAAATGGATATAGAATATTTATTTCATTCTTAGAATAGCTAGAAAATTTTGCCAATAAGATAAAATTTTAGTTGACTCAAACGCCTGAAAATGTGCACGTATGTGCAAAAGATATTCCCTCTTTTACCTAGAGTACTTCCTCCAATGAGGTTAACTCCTCAGTCTTTAAGAGTCAAATTCGAAATTTTAGCGTTGATGATTTTCTTCAAGGAAGCTATCCATTTCCCTGATATGAGAATAGAAGAAATATTCTTAATTTCATAAAAGCAAGTAGTGAAGAGATATTGATAAAAGAATTTTGCATGAGAAAATATGACTTTTGGCAACTTTGGCAGTCTGATATCTGGGTGTTTTTCCATGATGATCTTTTTGCACTCTTTTTGAGTCATTGAACTTTCTGGGGTTTTTACATCATCCTTCATTTGGATGTCATGCCTTTTCTCTCTTTTTCAGGGAAGGGTACATCACAAACTCCTTCATCTTGGAGATGTTTCGATCCTTCTTTTTATCTCAGGAATTCTATTGATGACTTTGGCTCAAAAAGGTCTTTAGATGATAGTAGAAATCAAATATCTTTTAGGGTTTGTTGGTATGTTCATCGCACTCGCCTTCATCTCGACGGTGATCTGAACTTTCCCTCAAAGGATCCTTCACAAACTCCTTCATCTCGAAGATGATCCAAATCTTCTTTGGCTTCGGGGGTCTAACTCGCATATTCGTCTTCATCTTGACAACAATTGAGAGATCCCTTTTGCGGATATTTGATTGCAACTTTAAATGAATGAGAAGACATGGATTGAGTGGATTCTTTTTATAGCTCAAGATATTTCCACTGCCTGATATTCGTTTTTAAACATGTGCCATAGCCATGATCAATATCAATTCACTTCTGGCTTTTCAACATCATTGAAGATTTCTTTCACTGATCATATCGAGGATATTTCTTACACCGTTTTAGTTGATCAACAGGAAAAGATTTTGAATTTTACCTCTTTTTGCAAAAAGCTTTACCTTTTTGGAAAGAAATACTAGAGGTAATCTGAGGTAATTCTTTTGTGTAGTCAGATTATGGGAATCAACAAATGCTTTCAGTAAATTGGCATAATGTTCCAGAATTCTTTTTGTGAAATAATCACTCAATGTGGATTTTGATGAGACCTTTAACTGTAATTTAGAGAGAATGATGTAAGAATCAAATTTTTGGAAAATATGCCTGATGAAAGGCATTAGGTTTTTGGAAATCCCGACCAGTGAAAACACTGGATTTCAAATCCCGACCAGTGAAAAATACTAGATTTCAAATCCCGACCAGTTATGAAAACTAGATTTCAAATCCCGACCAGTTATGAAAACTGGATTTCAAATCCCGTCCAGTGAAAAATACTGGATTTTAAATCCCGACCAATTAAAAATACTAGATTTTAAATCCTGACCAGTTAAAAATACTGGATTTCAAATCCCGACCAGTTATGAAAACTGGATTTCAAATCCCGACCAATTATGAAAACTGGATTTTAAATCCCGACTAGTGAAAAATACCGGATTTCAAATCTCGACCAGTGAAAAATACTGGATTTCAAATCCCGACCAGTTATGAAAACTGGATTTCAAATCCCGACCAATGAAAAATACTGGATTTCAAATCCCGACCAGTTATGAAAATTGGATTTCAAATCCCGACCAGTGAAAAATACTGGATTTCAAATCCCGACCAGTTGTGAAAACTGGATTTCAAATCCCGACCAGTTATGAAAACTGGATTTTGAAAAGGTTTTATCTGAAGGCTTGAGAGTGATTGAATTTGAGAAGATTGAAAACCCGGAGGTTTGGAAATGAGAGAATGGAGAAATCATACCTTGAAGGTTTGATTTGTGGAAAAAATTGACTTGAGGAGCTCTACACTTGTGAGCTGGGACTTTTCGAAATACATGACCAGCGAGATGCTGGATCCTTTTGGAATACATGACCAGCGGGAGCTGGGTCTTTTGGAAGACATGACCAACGAGTGTTGGATCCTTTTGGAACTACATGACCAACGAGGGTTGGATCTTTTTGAGAATACATGATCAGCGAGATGCTGGATCCTTTAGAAATATATGACCGGCGAGATGCTAGATCCTTTGGAAGACATGACCAACGAGTGTTGGATCCTTTTGGGAAAATACATGATCAGCAAAATGCTGGATCCTTTGGAAAACACCTGACCAGCGAGATGCTGGATCTTTTGGAAGACAGGACCAATGAGTATTGGATCCTTTTGGGAAAATACATGACCAGCGAGATGCTGGATCCTTTAGAAAATACCTGACCAGCAAGATGCTGGATCCTTTGGAAATATATGACCAGCGAGATGCTAGATCTTTTGGAAATATATCAAATTTTGGGAAGTTCAAGTCAAAACTTGAATTTTGCAGAAGGAAGGTCTTTGATCAGAAGACTGAATTTTAGAAAGTTATCGGTGTGAGAACCGGATTTTCCAAATGTGCTCAATATATGATTGAAAAGTTTAAGAGGTAACCAGTGCGAGGACCGGGTTTTGAAGATGAGATAGATTTTCAAATGAGTTTTAGAAGATAGTTCAGGATTTATCCCCTTATTAGGGGAAATAACAAAAAGAACACCTCATTGAAAGGAGGCATCAGGTTTATCCCTTATCCTGGAAGGGTATCTTTTTAAAGACAAAAAGATAAGATTGATGAAAATTGTTTTAAAATTTTGACAAACATTGATAATAATTTGATCAAAGTTTGATTAATTTGAGAAAATAAACCATATGAATGAAATCATTACAGATTGTAAGATCATTTGAAAATTAGTAAAATTTGAGGAAAGAATTTTGTCTAATCCTGCCTGCATATGATGAAGGAAGATGAAAAAAATGCCCCAGTATCATGGAGAAGAATGTAAGAATTGATAGAAGATCATTGTTTTATTGAAATGGCTATTTGAATAGTACAGAAGGCTTTAGAATGAAAATTCTAAGTATAAAATTTCTTCAAATGCAGAGCGTTGACAGGATCTGGCATTTCCATCCCATCTGCGTTGATTAGACGGTACGAACTGTGAGGCAATGCTTCCTTAACCGCATAAGGGTCTTCCCAATTGGGTGACCACTTGCCCCGTGGTCGATGCTTGAGATGAGTCGTTGATCTGAGTACCAAATCATTAACTCGAAATCTTCTCTCAATGACGGACTTGGTATGGTGTCGAGCTATCCTCTGTCAATAAGCTTGAGCGTGCTCTGCTGCCTTGAGCCTCCTCTCATCCAGTAAATCCAGCTGCACCAATCTCTGCTGCTTATATTGATCAAGTGGCAATTCTATAAGGGAAGCAAATTTTAGAGCGGGTTTCTAGACATGGAGAGGTAACACCACTTCAGTTTCGTAAACAAGTTCTGAAGGAGTGGCATTGGTTGGAGTCTGAATGGTGGTTCGGTACGCCCAAAGTGCATCATGAATTTTCTCATGCCAATCTCGACCTGTTTTCACAGTCCTTTCCAAAATGCGAATCAGAATCTTATTGGTGGCTTCTGCTTGGCCATTCCCTTGAGGATAGTAGGGAGCTGAAAAATGATTGCAAATTTTGAATTTAGAACATAATGTTTTCATCCTCTCATTTTTAAAATGGCTTCCATTGTCTGAGACAATATCATGTGGCATGCCAAAGCAGCAAAGAATGTTCTTGTGAATGAAAGAAATCACATGGCGGTCTTCTATTGTGCGTAGAGTAACGGCTTCAACCCATTTGGCGAAATACTCTGTCGCAGCTAGGAAGTACTTGTGGTTGTTGGAAGCAGAAGGAGTAATCGGGCCTACGACGTCGAAAGCCCACATAGAAAACGGCCAAGGAGAAACAACTGATTGCAGATATGTGGCTGGAGCATGAATGGAAGGTGCGTGCATTTAGCATTTGACGCACTTCTTTACAAATCGATAACAGTCCTGCTGCATGGTATTCCAGTAGTACCCTGCTCGGATGATCTGCTTGACGAGAGTTTGATAGCCGACATGACCACCACAAATCCCTTCATGTTCCTCTTGGATAACTTCCATAGCCTCTTATTTGTCTAAGCATCTTGAATACTCAGAACTGAACCCACGGCGGTAGAGGACATTGGTAAGAATGAAATATTGGGTAGACATACGCTGAATTGCACGCTGCTCCATTTTTGGCATTTATGATGGAAATTCACCAGTCTCAATGAAATTTTTGATACTTTGATACCAAGGCTTCTGCTTTTGATTGACCTGGTTTATTTGCATGGTTGAAATGAAAGCAGGTTGCTCAAGTCTGCCAACTTCGAAAGAACGACATGATTCACTGCCTTTGAAGGATAAAATAGAGCCCAGGCTGGCTAAATCATCAGCTATCTGATTGTGCTCTCTCCTGATGTGATTGAGCTGAAATTCTTCGAAGCTGTCTACAAGAGCTAGGACGATCTTCTGATACGGAATCAATTTAAAATCTTTCACTTTCTATTCAGTGTTAACTTGACTGATAACAATGTGCTGATTCCAATATTTTATTGCACAAAAAAATCACATCAGATTACCTCTAGTATTCTTTTCAAAAGGGTGAAACTTTTTGCAAAAAAAGGGTAAAATTCAAATCTTCTCTCTGTTGATCAACCAAGAGGATGTAAGAAATATCCTTGGTATGATTAGTGAAAGAAATATTCAATGATGTTGAAAAGCTATAAGCGAATCGATATTGATCATAGCTATGACGCATGCTTAAAGACGATTTTCTGGCAATTAGGTAGTGAAAATATCCTGAGCGATAAAAAGAATTCACTCAATCCATATCTCCTCATTCATTTAAGCTACTATCAATTATCCGCAAAGGGGATCTCTCAATTGTCGTCAAGTTGAAAGCGAATATGCGAGCTAGACCCCCGGGGCCAAAGAAAATTCGGATCATCTCTGAGATGAAGGAGTTTGTGACGGATCCTTCCAGGGAACGTTCAGATCACCGTCAAGATGAAGGCGACTGCGCTGAGCCTCCCGACAAACCCTAAAAGATATTTGATTGCCGCTATCATCTAGAGATTTTTACCACTGAGCCAATATAATTCCTGAGAAAAAGAAGGATCGAAGCATCTCCAAGATGAAGGAGTTTGTGACGTACCCTTCCTTGAAGAAAAAAAAAAAACAGAATAGTAAAAATTGCAAAAAAATGACTTTAAAAACCTGTTTTGAGAAAAAATTGTTTAAAAAGACCCTTTTTGGAAAATTTTAGAAAAACACTCCTTTACAACCCTCAGAAAGCCGAGTTAGGGTTTTTCAGACCCTCTGTCTCGCATTCTCCCTTTCGCAGATCCACCCATCCTCCTTCTGCTTCGCCGCGACCCTCGATCGCCAAAGGCCTCGCTGGCCTTCCCCCATCACCAAAACCCTCCTCCTCCTCCGCTCATCTCCAACCAACTACCCTCCCGAACCTTCCCCTTTTCCTCTTTAAAAAGAGCACGCAGGGTTCCCAATCTTCATCCATCTTCACCCTTCCCCCTTTTTGGCCTCCATTACGAACCGTCTTCACCACTCCGCCCTCCTCTCAATCGATCTGTCTTCACCTATCCATTTCACGCTTCTTCTTCTTCTTTCTCTTTTCCCCTTTATTTTCTCTTTTTTTTCTGGTTTTCTAGTGACGAAATCTCATCTCGTGCGCAGCATTCCAAAGAAGGAAACCAACCATTCTGAGATATCTGCAATTACAGGTGAGTAACTCGTTCATCTTTGTTTTTTTTTAGAAATTCCCCTTTCCCTTTATAGCATCGCCTGATCTTTTTTTTTTTTTCTCTTCTTTGGTTTCGTTTTTTTTTTTCGTGTTTTCTTCTTTCCTTTTTTTTTATAAAGCTTACGGTGGAACTGGCCTGCATATAGCAGTGTCGACCCACCTCTGCTATAGCAATCGGAATATTCTATTCCCACACAATTTCTCTTCTATTTTCTCCTACATTCTGTATTTTGTTGTTTTTTTGTTCTTTTAGTTTTTTTTTCTTTTTTATTACATGTATTTCATTTTGCTGTCTCGATCCCCTGTTTGGGTCAAAAAGTGGATTGGCGTGCATCCTGATTTCCATCTCAGCTCTTCAAATACTTAGATTTAAAATCTTGTAAAGGATCTCTGATCCATGTCTCTGGTTCGATTTGTATTCACGTTTTCATTTTCTTTTTTTTATTCCCTTTGTTTTCATCTTTCTTTTTCATCGGTAGTCCTGTGTAGCACTTGCGTTTATTAACTGGTTTCTTTCTTCTTCTTTTTTATTATTTTATCCACCAAGAAATTGGATTTTTTTCATCTAGTCTACCGAGAAAGCACCTTCTGATCTACCACGAAAATAGAGTTGATCTGTTGTTGATCTGAAAATTCGCTGCGTGCTTTAACGATCTGAAGTCATCGTATAGTGTAATGCCTTTACATCCGCATTTAAGTTATGATAAAATGCTTTGGCTAACCGTTGAAAAAAAAAATCTGACTCACTGGGGAAGATGAATCGGGTCAACGGGAGTCATTAATCTCTGTTAATTCCTTAATCAATGATTCCCTAAGTCACCGTGAAAAATCTGAGTTGCAGTTGCTGTGAAGGCAGATTGGATTTGCCTTGGAAATGGGTTACTTTCCTCATCATCATCTGCTTTTACCAAGAGATCCACTCTCATATGAGTCTCACAGCATTTCCTTTTGGATTCCACAGAATTTTATTTGCATTATATTTTATGGCAGTTTATTTTCATAGCATGCTATCCTCACGAGAATTCACATTCACCGTATTATATTTTGTTCTTTTACTTCATCTGCATTAGTTTAGCCAGTTTCCCATCTTATTCCTATCAAAGTTGATTCTTATTTTCATCTTTTCTTTTCCTCTGTTGTTTATCCTTTGCTTGCCTCTGTATTTTGACCTACCGTTCCTTTTCTTATTTCATAACATTGTTGATGAGCATTTGTAATTCATTGCTGGCACCTGTGTATCAGTATGTTCCTATCTTTAACTGTAGCATTTTTTTTATTTATTGTTCTTTTCAGTAAATTCTGAACTAATGTTACATTGCCTTGTGATCAATTGCCTCATTTGAGTTTGTAATAAAAGTGTTTCAGCATTCCACGCATCTGTCTTCTCCTACCATAGCATGCCTTCGTTATATATAGTTCCTGCTTGATTTACCTTTGTTGACATTATAAGCTTGGTTTGCACATTCTTTTTTTTTTTTTTGTATTCCTTGTATCATCTTCCATTAACACAGTCAGTGAGAATGTTGAGAAAAGCTTGACAAATACAATATTGATCTTTTTGGATGTTACAGTCTTTCGCTTGTTTCTTTGACAAAAAAAAAACCAAAAAAAAATTATATACAGGTAATATCATCACTCATTGAATGATATGCAGCATAACCAGTTCAAGGCAAACTCAATGAGTTTGATCTCAGGATGATTCTTGCACATGTCATCACTGTTCTTTTATTATTCTTTCTTTCACCAGAAGTCTAAACTGTGATCTCGCTCATTTGCCTTCTCTTAATGCGATGCAATGTATAGTTATAAACTTAGGAGTGGACACTGGCTAAGTCCATATTTCAGAAAAATTAAATATTTCAAAATGAGCTTATTATCCAAAAGAATTATAATTTTTTTTAGATTCTCTCTTTTAGACTTGAGTAGTAATCTCAGGTTAGCCCAGCTACTCTGTCAGGTCATGTTGACTTCTGGGTTAAAAACTTAGAAAAGAAAAAGTAATAGTAATATCTAAGTGTTTTTCAATTGCATGTACTATAAATATGCATGGCATGTTAGTAGGTTACACTAGCAACAACTATCATGACTTGATGTTCTTTATTCTGATGTTTGTCAAGGTTTATCATCTTCTTTTGTTTCATCCATTATAAATAAATTGAAATAAGATGATAAGAAACAATATGTGTGACACATATCCATGGTAAGTGTAGAAGTATTTCATTAGGGGCATATTTGTCCTTTTGAACAGTTCAAGGCAAACTCGATGAGTCATATGCATAAATAATTCCAAAAGCCTCTCTGGGCTAGCTAACTATAGCATATTTATGCAGCCTAAACTTGCAAATCACTTTTTTTTCTTTTCTTTATTCTGTTTTAGTGTGATAGCCTGGTATATACGCTGCATGTAAATCTAATGACATCTTGCTAATGCTTTTGCTTCTTGCCATTAAATATTTTCCAATCCTTCTGTTTTCTGTTTTATTGAAAAAATTGGAAATATAAGAATTGATGCAATAGAACCACTAAGAAGCTTCCTCATGTGGACTGAAAAGTTCTATGGTTATCATACGTGAACCCCCTTTGGGAATCCACGTATCTTCAACATTTCAGCCAAGTCTCTGTGAAATGTTGCTTGCTGAGAAGGAGAATGGGTTCATGAACCCAGGTGTAAAATAATGAGGCAAATACAATAAACAGATATGGAGCTTGAAATTCCACTAGAAGGGGGGTGAATAGTGAAATACGATAAAGATCGATAAAATAAAATAATCAGGCAATAAGGCACAACACATAAAACACAGAATTTATACTGGTTCGGTCAATACCCAGACCTACATCCAGTCCCCAAGCAAACCACTTGAGCTTTCCACTATAACATCCGAGTCACCGGATAAATAGTACAACACCCTCTTCCTTAGAGGTCTTCTTGTCTCAACAGAGAAGGGGCACACCCTCTTCCACAGAGGTCTTCTTCTCTCAACAGAGAAGGACAACACCCTCTTTCACAGAGGTCTTCTTCTCTCAACAGAGAAGGGCAACACCCTCTTTCACAGAGGTCTACTTCTTTCAACAAAGAAGGAAAACAATGAATAACAGAGTTACAATACTTCCTATAGAACCTTCAGAATGATATGAATGCACGAATGAAGGATTCTCCGAATGTTCTGTTTGTCACTCAGAGGATACTCTTTGTCAAAGAGCTACACTTGACTTTTTCTCTTTTCTTTCTTTTCTTTTTCTCTTTCTTTTTCAAGGCTCTCTTTTCAAATAATGAATAGGAATTTTTCTCGTTGTAAGCTCACATGTCCATTTCATGTTGAATAGTTTATTTGAGTGTGTTTATATAGCATTTAAAAAAGTAGTCGTTACTTTTTGAAATCGTAGCCTTTTTGAGATGTGAAATGTTATGTCATTTCAAAAACTTCTTTAGAGAAATTCGAGAAAGCCTTTTTCCATAAAAGTAAAATATAGGGTACACTAGTCGTTGTAATATTTTAGGTAATACATATTTTATGTAAAAAGTCTATTTCTTACAATAGTACATTGAACGTTGGATTGTAGTTTTGTCTTTATTCTAATTAATGATTTGAGGTACATAAGTACTTCTTTACTTTAAATGAGTGTAAGTACAATGAGTGCTTTGAGATATTTATTTGTACATAGTCATGTCACGTGTTTTCTTTATGTTGTGTTTTTCAAAGTCTTCAGAGAGAATTAAGACTACAAGAAAGTCGACATTCTTGAGAAGGATATTTAACAAGGATTTCTTACAGGAGGTATTTAATGCTATACAAAGAGAATGATGACTTCAAGTAAGTCGACATTCTATGGGTTTGTAAAAAGGTAACTAGAGTCATTTCAAAACCTTTATTATGTTTGTTTTCTTTGTGTAGCCGATTTTCATGTTTTGTCTTTTTCCTATATTTGAAATCATTTCTTAAAAGAAGGTAACTAGAGTCTTTTCAAAACATATTATATTTGTTTTTTTTTATGTAGCCGATTTCATGTTTTGTCTTTTTCCTATATTTGAAATCATTTCTTTAAAGAAAGTAACTAGAGTCTTTTCAAAACATATTATATTTGTTTTTCTTTATGTAGCCGATTTCATGTTTTGTCTTTTTCCTATATTTCTTTTCATGTTGTCTTGTATATGATGTAAGGTACAATTATTACATTTTGAAATCATGTCAAAATACTTTTTTCATAAAGGGTTGTAAGAAGGTACAATTATTAGTTTTCAAAAAGGAGCTTTTTGAAACTATCATATACTTTTATGATATGGCTTTTATGAATGAGTATGTAATATGCAATATGCATGTTCCTGAAGGTTCTGTTACATATGACTCTAAAGAAGAAAAAACATCTTCATCTTGAGGTAGCCGATCTCTTCAGTTGATCTTTAGGAATGCATGGCTCATCAAGCTTTTTCTTCAAGGAGTATGATTGCACCATAGTTGTATTTGAACAGGAAGTCTCCATCCTTTTTGGGTGAGATATCCTTGCATCAAATACTCGTTAGATTTATGGCAAAACATATTCAGTCATAATATAACATTTTTCAAGAGGACATATTATCATATCATATAAAATCAAATACGACAGTGTATCATATTATGTGACATCAAAACAGAGTTTCTCAACATTCTCCACCTTTTTTATGATGACAAAATATGCTCTCCCTGTCAAAAAGACATTATGCATAGAAATAATAATATTATAAAATATTGAAAAATGTTTAAAGAGAGTATTTCTCCAATAATGGAGACAAGTTTTCTCCCCCTTTGTCATAGAAAAAAGGGAAGGGATCAGAGTAAGAGAGTTATTACAGACCAATAATAAATATTACAGTAAAAAAAATAAGTTTATTCCGAAGGTGGAGTAGGTTGATGTGTTCGGGCATCACGATCCGGTTGACGGGTTTGGAGAGTCTGCTGCAACAAGGCTTGATTGTGAAGGATACGATCCTGCGAACGCTGGACATCCATCAGTGCAGAGAAGTAATCAAAGTTGGATGTTGGATCGTCTTCATCAGAGCCGGGAAGGTGCAGCGACCTGAGATTGAAGGAAGTAGCATCGAGGACCTGAGAGGGATGGAGGATAACTTCGTTTTGAAGGGATACTTTGAAGTATTTTAGAATGGGAGTTATAAAACACCTGAAAAGAAGAGGCTGGAATTTTTTATAACGAAGAAAAAGGTCGAAAAGAATGTTGGACTAGTTTATCGGAGTAGAAGAAAAAATTGCGTAGATAAGGAGAGAGATTTTTCTTGGTACTAATCCCTTGCGTGGAGGCTTGGGATAGATATTGTGGAGAAGAATCTGGGCAAGCAATTGAGCATGAGGTTGGAGATTCTTCATGTGCCAGAGAAGTTGTGAGCAGTTGGTGCAGAGAAGAATTTTTCGAAGTACCGATCGTTCGAGTGGTACTATGTTGTTGAGGTCTGTGCCGGTGGAAGGAAGGTTTAGAATTCTACCTAGGTCGGAAGCATCGAAGAACATCAGGCGTCCGCGTACTTTGGTGGTGATGGTAGTTTGTTCATGATCAGAAGAAAAATTTGTATATAATAGTCGAACGAGTTCAGGATAGTAGGCAGCTTGGGATGAAGATCCTAATAGGTGTTTGAGTTCGGGGAGAGAGCTGTCTAGGTCAAATAGCATGAAGTCTTCATAGTGAACCAACTTTCCTTCATGAATTGGTCGAGAACAAAGGGAGTTGTAGAAGTGAAAAAGATCTGGATACCTTAGATCTGCGGCAGTGATTGCAGAGTTTGAGGAGGAAGCCATTGCAAAAGGGAGTTGAGAGAGGAGGAACGAGTTTGAAAGTATGTATGAAGATAGTGAGATACGAGTGGTATTGGTGAGGAATGAACCAATCGATTAAATAGAAGAGAGAAAATAATTGTAATAATAATTGAATGACAATGGAAGTGAATGATTTTTGGATTGTAGTTTGAATAAGGAAATTTGTGAGTTGTAAGTTAAGGGGCTTGTGAATGACAAATCAAATCAATGGTGGAAGATAGTGTATTATATTGGTATGTATGTTAAGAAGGACATAGTTTTGAACAAATATACTATGGAAGAGTTTATCGAGTAGTGAGAAGTGTCATGAATTGAGTATGGAGTGTCATATTGAAGAGAGTGAAATGAAATAATGGCCTAATAAAACAAACAACTTTTTCTACATGATATTACTTGATGTGGAAGCATTCCAAGTTCGTGAAGAGTGATTTTGGAATAAGACAAACAAAGATAAGTGAGTGAGAGACAATAATTTGTTATTTAATAAATATATATTTTGATATGCGTGGAAGAAGAATGAATAGACATAAAGAAGGGTGATACGGATATGTAGTTTGAAAGATATGACATTTTTGAAAGAAAAGAATGCCTTAAAAAATGTGTCATGATTAATGTGTCTTCACATTTGAAATTTTTATGAGTATACGTAAATATGAGAGGGACACACTTTGACTATGAATAGTGGTAAGAGAGATGATGAGATAAAAAGATATTCATGAGTGAAGAGTAATAATTGCTTATATAAGAAATATTTTTATGGATATGCGTGGAAGGAGTGAGAGTAGTCATAGAGAAAAGTGAGATGACATATATGGATTTTCGAGTAGGATAAGAAGTAATAAAAAATCATGATTGATATGAGATAAAAGACATAAAATAAAGTTATGATTGACATGAATTATTGTTTATTTGATAAACATATTTTTAAAGAAACTCGATTTGAGGAAGTTCATAGTTTTTAGAGAATAAAGTTAAGTTTTAAACTAGTAAAGGAGTCACAAACACGGATTGACAAGAATGGAGGCTCAATTCGTATGAGAGAGAGAAAGTACTAAAGGTACTAATGAGAATAAAAAAAATGAAGGACAAGGTTTTAATGAGTCTCGATTGGAGAGAGATATAAAATATATGAGAGAGTCATGGTCACGGATGAAAAGGAGCTTCGTATAATGTAGAGAGAGAGAGATAAAAAGGTGATACAAAACGTACTAATGGGTGGAGTATAAGTGTTTTTACAATACTTTTTGTAAAAGATGTAAAGCATGAAGAGATGATAATAGATAGTTCTTTAGGCTATGATATAAAAGATGATATAGTAAAAATTTACGTGAGATATAATAGAGTGTACGTAATATATGATATATCAAATGATATAGTAAAAATTTACGTGAGAACATAGCAACTAGATCTTTAGAAAAAGGTAAAATAACCAAAAAAAATAATCATTCGATTTTAACTAACAATTTGAAAAGCAAGATTTCTCATAAACTAATATGTTATCATGTTGAAGGTGAATCAATTTATCGTAAGAGAAGTTTTCACAAAAGGACAAAAATAATAAAGGAGTTATGAGATGAGTGATGTGAACAATGTTATGATAGCTTTTAATATTATTAGTTTTTATGGATATGAGTGAAAGGAGATAGGACAAGGAGTCATAATGGATGTGTACTTGAAAGATGACAAGTTGAAAGACATAAAGAATGTGTCTTATAAGAGTTTAGAGTATATGTGAATATGGAAACTTAGTTTGACTAACAAAAATCGATAAGAAGAAAAAAAAACTTTTAAAATAAGATTTTAGCAAAACTTATAAGAAGTATTATAATAAGTGTGATTAATTTATAAGTCACTTAGTTTGCATATTCCTAGTTCTCTTCTAATTCGTGTAAAGTCTTCATGTTTCAATGGTTTAGTGAATATGTCTGCTAACTGTTGATTAGTGGGTATGAATTCCAGTTTAATTATGTTGTTTAAGAATTGTTCTCTTAAGAAGTGATGTCTTATTTGAATGTGCTTAGTTCATGAGTGTAAAATAGGATTCTTAGATAAGTTTATAGCACTAGTATTATCACAGAAGATAGTTGTATTTTCAAAATTTGAACCAAAATCTTTTAAGGTTTGTTTCATCTAGATAACTTGTGTACAGGCTAGGCTAACAGCAATGTATTCGGCTTCAGTAGTTGATAAGGATACACAGTTTTGTTTCTTACTGAACCATGATACAAGTGAGTGCCCTAGCATATGACATGTTCCACTTGTGCTTTTTCTGTCAGATTTACTTCCAGCAAAGTCAGCATCGCTGTATGAGATTAAATCAAATGTAGAGGATTTTGAATAGAATAATCCAAAATCAACTGTGTCTTTTAAATATCTCATTATTCTTTTTACAGCTTTAAGATGTGATTCTTTTGGATTTGACTGAAATCTAGCAAACACTGAACATAATATCTGGACGGCTAGCAGTTAAATAGAGAAGTGATCCTATCATACCTCGATATACCTTTGTATCAACAGACTTACCATCTTCATCTTTGTCCAAAACAGTAGTAGTGCTCATAGGAGTAGATTTTGAAGCAGTTGAGTTCATGTTGAACCTCTTCAGAAGTTCACGAGCATACTTAGACTGATTGATGAAAACTCCATCCTTGGTTTGCTTAATATGCAGTCTAAGAAAGTAGGTGAGTTCTCCCATCATACTCATTGCAAATTCTTTCTGCATGGACTTAGAGAATTCTTCACAAAGAGTGCTGTTAGAAGATCCAAAGATGATATCGTCTACATAAATTTGAACAATTAGGGTATGATTATTCACTATTTTTACAAATAATGTAGAGTCTGCTTTGCCTACAGAAAAACCAGTTTTTAACAAAAAGGTTTTGAGTCTATCATACCAAGCACGAGGTGCTTGTTTTAAACCATACAAAGCACGTTTGAGTTTGAAAACATGATCTGGATATTGTTCATTTTCAAATCCTGGAGGTTGTTTTACATAAACTTCTTTATTTATAAAACCATTTAGAAAAGCACTTTTAACATCCATTTGATATAGTTTAAAATCCATATAGCTTGCATATGCTAAAAATATCCTAATAGATTCAAGTCTAGCAACAGGAGCAAAAGTTTCATCAAAATCAATACCTTCCTCCTCGTTGTATCCTTGAGCTACTAGTCTTGCCTTGTTTCTTATAACATTACCTGTTTCATCTAGCTTGTTTCTGAAGATCCATCTTGTCCCAATGATTGGATGATCCTTTGGTCTTGGTACAAGATCCCAAACTTCATTCCTTTGGAATTGATTCAGTTCTTCAGTCATGGCTAGCATCCAGAACTCATCGATGATGGCTTCATCAATCTTCTTTGGTTCAAGTTGAGAAATGAATGCCATATTTGCAATCCGTTCTAGCTGAGCTCTAGTCTGAACCCCCTTTGTCAGTTCTCCCAAAATATGCTTTTGAGGATGATCTTTGATATCGACAAATGTTCTTTGATGATCATCTTCATTAGACTTAGCTGTGTTATCTAAAAATAAATCTGTACTTTCAACATCATCATCGTTAGTTTGCTTATGAACAGATTGATCAATAGATTCACAGAAACTAACATGCATAGATTCTTCAATAGACTTAGAACACTTATTGAAAACCCTGTATGCTTTACTATGACTTGAATATCCTAAAAATATGCCTTCAATAGATTTAGCATCAAATTTATCTAGGCTATCTTTTGTGTTTAGGATAGATCATTTACAACCAAAGACTTTGAAATAGTCTATTCTTGGAGTTCTGTCATAGAATAGTTCATAGGGAGTTTTATTTAATAAGGGTCTAATGAGAACTCTATTTGTTATATATCATAAAGTATTAACAGCTTCTGCCCAAAAAGATTTAGCAAGATTATTGTGTTGGAGCATAGTTCTAGCAGATTCCTGAAGGGTTCTATTCTTTCTTTCTACTACACCATTTTGAGGTGCAGCTCAAGGAAAGGCAAAGTTATGAGAAATACCATGCAAGTTACAAAAATTTTCAAAAAGTTCATTTTCAAATTCTCCTCCATGGTCACTACGGATTTTAACAATAGAACAAGATTTTTCATTTTGTAATTTTTTACATAAAATTTCAAATTGACAAAACGTATCACTTTTGTTTTTCAAAAATATTACCCAAGTAAATCTTGAGTAGTCATCTACAATGACAAAAACGTATTTATTGTGATTATGACTAGCTACTCTAGAAGGACCAAAGAGATCCAGGTGGAGAAGCTCTAGAGGTCTTTTGCTTGAAATGATATTTTTTTATTTAAAAGATGATTTGGACAGTTTTCCTAATTGACATGCATTACAAAAATAATCCTTTTTAAAAGATATTTTGGGTAACCCACGTACTAACTTATCTTTAGCTAATTTAGACATGTACTTAGAATTGACATGACCCATTCTCATGTGCCATAAATGTTGAGAGTCATTATTAGCTATGAGGCAATGTTCTGTGATGTTTTCTAGGTATAGTTCATATATATTATTTTTTCTTATACCTTTTAAGATAATATTTTCGTTGGTGTCTGCTATAAGACAAGCATTATGATTAAAGCTAACATTATAACCTGTATTACACATTTGACTAATACATAGAAGGTTATGTTTTAAGCCTTTAACCAAGAGAACGTCTTTGATAAGAGGTTTATCTATATTTCCAATATTACCAATACCTATTATCAAACCTTTGTTGTTATCTCCAAAGGTGACAGTTCCTCCTTTTTTATGAAGAACAGCAAAGAGGTCTGAATGTCCAGTCATGTGTTTTGAACATCCACTGTCTAGAATCCATCTGTTCTTCTTGTTTGGAGCCTGCAAATCATTAAGTAAAATTTCTTTTTGGTACCCAATCGGGTCCTTTTTTGTTAGACTTTGGAACCCATATCCATTTGGATTTGGGTTTGTCTACAGCCTTAGAGGAGTTAAAAAAATTAACATTATAATACTCCTTATTTGGTTCAGACGAACTTTTCACAAAAGTGGTCTTTTGATTCATACAAGAAGGCTTGTTGAAATGAGAGTAGCCAATACCATTCTCGTAGAAAGAGACTTTTTGAGAAGATAGGAGTTTATCCAAGTTCTCTTTTCCTTTAGTAAACTTGAAAACCGTTTTCAGTTTTACTTTTTAATTCTGAAATTTCTACTTGCAGATTTTTAGTCTTGAAGCTAGTAGATAAGATTTCAGAAGTAATAAGAAGATTTTTCTTTTTCAACTCAGAGTTTTCACTGCTGAGTTTTTCATTTTTCTGGGAAAGCTCTAAATTTTCAGATTTTAAAGTTTTATTTTTGAAGCTTAATTTTCTAGATTCTTCAAATAGTTCTTGAAAAGCATCTAGAAGTTCTTCAAAGGAAAAATCAGAAATTTCACTTACAGAGCTTTCGTTTGCCATGAAGCACATGTTTGCAGTTTGGCTTCATCATCACTTGACTCTTCACTGGTGGATGGTTCTGAGTCATCCCATTGAGCATGCAGAGCCTTTTTCTTGAAGAACCTCTTCTTTGGTTCCTCGGTCTTGGACTTTCTTTTGAGAAGGGGTGTGAACACCCCAAATTTTCCAAAAAATCTAAAAATGACCTTTTTGCCCCTGACCTCCGTCCTCTGAATAATCGGGTAAATTTTTAACCAAAAATTCCATTCATCCTTTGGATTCGTTAGAATTCGGATCCAAAGTCTTAGCTCTGACCCAATTCTGATCCAAATCGGATCCGATCCCCTCTTTGAGAAAAAATTTCAAAAATAAAAACCCGAATTCTCAGAAAACTCTCTTTTGTAAATATTTTTGCAAAAATACAAAAAAATCAGTTTTAAATCTTTATTTCTCATAAATCTTAGGATTTTATTCTAAAAATAAAAAAAAATGGAAAGATAACGCAAAAACCAAAAGAAAAATTTTTTTGGGAAAATTATGAGAAAAACAAAGGAGTGTAAAAAAATCGATTTTTGCTAAAAAGACCTCGGAAGCCCTTTTTTGTAAAAAATTGAAAAACAAACAGAGGTCTTTTGCAAAAACCTTTTTAGGGTTTTACAAACCTTCGTAAGGAAGGAAGAAGGCGAAAAGGGGCTCTCCCTCACTCTGGTCTCTCTCTCTCCTCCATGGCCCGAACTCCCCTCTCCACTCCTCCATCACCAACGGATTTACCTCTGGCCGGCCATCTCCAACAAACCCCCCTTTTGAGAGGCTTCTTCCTCTTCTTTAAGAATGGGTAGAGGCAAACCCTACGACCACCGCTTCTTCACCCCTGCACCTTCCTTCATCGCATTTCCATCTCCCCTCTTCTTCTTCATTTCGCTGGAAAAGCCCTGCAAGGGAAGCATCACCATCCCATTTTTCTCCTCCTTCAGAATTCCAGAAAAGCCAGGTAAGGATTCCTCACTTTACTTCCAAGTTTTTTTTTTTTTGTTTTCTTTTTCCTCTTTCTTCTTCGGTTTTACTTTTTATTATCTGTTACTTGTGATTTTCCATCGGCCTTCTGATTTTCAGTGTTTACTTCTGTGGATTTTTAGATTTCATTGAATATCCTTCCTTATACATTGGTGATCGACGATGCCTCGCAATGGCATCGCCTATTCACCTGGATTTTGGGTTTATCCCTACATTCATTTTATTCTTTCTCCTCTACTTTCTCTGCTTTAAATTCTCGATTTTCTGATTTCTTTCCCTTTTTGCCCCCATCGACGCACCACGGATGAATGTTGGGTTGCCTATAGCAACCTCAATACATCCGCATGCTATATTAAATGGAATTTTACATTCCAACAAATTCTTTTGTTTCTTTTTCTCTTTCTTCCCCTCTTTTCTTTTATATTCTCAGATGTTGTCTCTATTTTAAACTCCCACATTCTGTGTATGTCCTTAGGTTTCTGGATGTTTGCCTTCATTGTTTGATGTCGCCTCTGCATTTCTGCTGGAATCACCCCATGAGATTTACGCTATTTTAAGTTTCTTAAATGTCATTATATATGGTTGATGAGTCAGGGATGATCCGAACCCCTTAAAACCTGTAATCGATCATTGCTGCTAATGTCTGGCGATAGTTTTTGCAGGCCAATTCAAGTCACATTGGTCCAATTTGGATATAACACGTCCGATTCAGAAATTTTGCAGGTTTAAAACCCCATATTCGGGAATGGACCAGGAGTCCCCTACATTGTCTAAAATCAAAATAAATGTTCGTAACTCAATTTGATGGGTTCACAAATCACAATTTGAGAAAATCGCTGAAGCTATCTAATCTTCGATTTCAATCATGGTTCGGTCCATTCAACGATCGAAGCAATATGTTCATTCAATGCTTCAGAATATTCGAAGTTTCCTGCTCAACAGAGGAATTTGTTTTCCTAATTTATTTTCTGTACTCGTGTGGCTCTCAGGGATGTCGTTGTCATGCTTTTATGGCCACCACCATCACTCTAACATATTACTCTTTTGCAGCATTAGCCCCATTCACAATAACCATTCTGTTGCTCATCGCAAGGTAGGATTAAGTGAACATTTCCTGCTAAATTAAGGGTTGAGATACCATGATCTCCATTTTTTCTTTCTTTTCTTGGTTACATATTTTCATTGGCAGATGACTTTGCAAGTTTTAAGTGCTCTATGTATGAAGCTCATCCAGGTTTTGAGTAGTGTCTGATATCTGAAACTCGTTTGCTACTTTTATATGCAGAGATTACTGAAATAGCTGGATCCTTCCAGCTTGTCAAGGGCATTGATGGCCCGTGCCACCTGCGCTTATACCTTGTTTATATTATATTTCAGCTCCCATCTTGTTTGCAGAATCGAATTTGTAATCTGAGAGGGTGAGATCTATACTTGCTGTATAGCGTCCTTTTTGGGTGGATTTGCATGTTTTAAGAGGCAGCTAATGTATGTTGAATTGCTATGCAATTTCCTGTGCTGCAAATTTCCAAGTTTTTGCAGAATATTTAGTTACTGAGTAAAATGTTGAAGCTGCCAAATTGAGTAGGAATTTGGTGGGGATTTCTATGTTTGGGTCTTCCTTCAAACAAGTGAAGGTGTCTAGAGGTTGTGATATACACATGTAAGATGGATAAAGAAGTGGGGCCAGCGACAGACCTATGTGATAAGCGGCTAGAAATAGATCTGTGAGGGATTTGGCTTGTGTATAGAAGATAGTGTCACCAAGATTCATCAAGGCAAGAAAGCTTCATGTGGCCCTGCCGAGTTGATATTGAAGCTGGTATTTTTACAATTGAAGTTTTAAAAGGTAAGTACACCATCCCGTGATAAGAAATGTGATCCTGTTTATAACCCTTGTTTAAAGCTATATCAAGATGATCCTCGTAGCCATGATGTGATGTGCCATGCCTGTTAGATGACATTTACTTCGTCAGTATCTCATACAGATTATGTAAAACCCATGGTTCTTCGTTTATGTATTAAACTATCTGTCATGTGGATTGTAGCTTCCTCCATACTTTTGATTCTTTTATTTAGCACTGTAAATATTCATATCTTTCATTTTATTACCCACTTTGAAATCGTCATCATGGATATTTAGGCCATGGCACTGCTACTATAATTAGTAGTCTTCAAAAGCATGAAATTAACAGCTGTAACTATTTGGTTTAACTGTAAAAAAAAATTTGAAAATGAAATAGCAAGAAGGCCAAATAATATAGGTTGAAAATCAGCATGATTTGCTGAAGCTGATTCAATATTCATGGTTTGCTAAGATCAAAATCAGCATGATTTGCTGAAGCTGATTCAATATTCATGGTGTGCTAAGATCAAAATCAGCATGATTTGCTGAAAGTTTTGCTTCAATATTCATTATTTGCTGAAGTCAAAATCAGCATGATTTGCTGAAGTTATTTCAATACTCATTATTTGCTGATATCAGAATCAACAAGATTTGCTGAAAGTTTGATCAATATTCGTCATTTGAGCATGATTTGCTGAAGTTAATTCAATGTTCTATGTTTGCTAAAGATCCGGATCTGTAAATTCATGATCTGCGAGTTCAGATCATATTCATCATGTACCATAGTTCGAATCAGCAAACCTCTGATTTGCTGGAATTTCATTAGCTTGATGGTATCTGGACCAAACTTCTTTGGTCTGCTGATTTCTTTAGCATAGTATAGTCACTTGGTTTTGTTTGATAATTTGCCATAAATTCGAAGCAGCTAACTGATGTAACCTCATGAGGACTGATGCTATTCAATAAAACAAATCAAGACTATCAAGTATATGTCACCTAAGGGTTGAGTAGAATAAACTTGAATTCATTTTCCAGTTAACAATTGGTAACTAGTTCGTAACATACATTTTCTCTTAACAAGGGTATCGCCTATGCATTTTCTTGTTTTCCTAGTATATCAAATGTACATTCCAATATATGCTTTTCCATCAAACATGATACTGAATTATCATTAGAGTAAGACATAGATATAGGCATTTTGTCGTTCCCATCCACATTCAATATATATTTTTTTTCCCATTATCTTGTGTTAATCCAGTTTTTGCAGGAAATATATGGGAATTGCCACTTTCTAGAATTAGAGCTTCTTGTAAATTTTGAATTCAAGATTGTAATAGTTAGGTATTAATGAGAATTTACATTTCTTGTTTTAGATAGAAAGTATGAGCATTGTAAAAAGCATTGAACTACTTGTATTCATGCATTTCTTTCTTTATTCCTCAAAATTCTCACAATGGTGAAACACGAATGGCACGTGCACTGTTTCGTAAGAGGTAATTGATACTAAGTTGATGATCCACATCAATGGCCATAGTCAGGGTGTGGACAAAACTTAGCATTTTTATCTTTTACGAATTAACATTGGATCCACACTGGATCCATTTTCAAAATTCATCATATTTCATTAAATATTTTTTTCTTTTATCAAAATTTAACTTAAAATTAACTCAAAATATATACCAATGGCCATAGTCAGGGTATATTGAGAGTTAATTTCATTCTATAAAAGCACCAAATGTGTTTCATTCTTCACCTGAATTTAAATATAGATTATTATATAATACATTCAATGACCATAGTCAAGGATGTATTATATCTTCAATCTTGTTCTAATTCATTTAAAGAATGGAATAACTTTTCGAAATCCAATTTCAAAAATTCTTCAAATTCATTCATCATATAGGATAGAATTGCATCATATTTTCAAAATTCTTTTTCAAAAATCCAAGTGATCTTGAATATCTCTCTTCAATTTCTACTTCATCAAATTCTATCTCATTTTCAGAGTCCAATTTGACTCTGAAATTCAAATTCATTTTATATTCAAAACTCCATTCAATTTCAAAGTTCAATTTAACTTTGAGATCTCTTTTATCTTCTAAAATCCAAATTCAAGTCCAATTTAAACTTTGAAATTCATTTGTATATTCAAGATTCAAATTCTAAATTTCATTTTTAAAGTTCAAATCAAAACTTGGAAATCCTTGATTCATCCACTGAATTTAACAAACTCCAAAAACATTTTAGGATCCAGGATTCAACATTCATATCGGATCTCAGACCTCAGATCCAATTTCATGTTAGGATCCAGAATCCAACTTCACCTTGGATCTCAGATTACAGATCCAAATTCCATTCTAGGATCCAGAATCCAATTCTACTTTGGATCTCAGACTTCAGATCCAATTCTATCCTAGGACCCAGAATCCAATTCTACTTTGGATCTCAGATTACAGATCCAAATTCCATTCTAGGATCCAGAATCCAATCTACTTTGGATCTCATATTCAGATCCAAATTCCATTCTAGGAACCAGAACCCAACTCTGCTTTGGATCTCTGACTTCGGATCCAAATCCTCCTTAGGATTCACAACCCAATTCTACTTTAGATCTCAGACTTCAGATCCAAATCCACCTTAGGATCCAAAACCAATCCTACTTTGGATCTCAGATTACAGATTCAAAATTCCATTTAGGATCCAGAGTCCCATTCTGCTTCGGATCTTAGATTTCAGATCCAAAATTCATCTTGGATTCCAAATCTTGAATCCAATTCCATTCAAAATTTCAGATCCAAATTTCATCTTGATTCCAACTCTTAAAACCAATCCATTTTCATTCCAGATCAAGTTCCCATTTTAGATCCTAAATTCAAAATTCAATTTTGAACTCTATTCAGAATCCAAATCTTGGATTCGGATTTCATCTTGAAATGCCAACTTTTAAATCAATTCTGTTTCTCAATTTTATTCAGATTTCCCAATTCCACCTTTTCTTCTGATTCAATTCCATTTTTCATTTCTATTCTGATTCAAAGTCCATTTATGACTTTGAAAATTCCTTTCATCTCAAAGTTTCAAGATCATTTTTCAAATCCAGATTCATATTCCCAAGCTCTTAATTATTCTAAAAAAAACTTAGAACTTTAATCTTAAGTTCTAAGTTAAAATCATTTCTTCACTTTATCAGATTCATCTCAGATTCATTTTGGAAATTCTTTCAAAACATTTTCAAAAGAGCATACATCTTTCTTTATGCATTTAGACCTAGAATAATTTCTTAGATAATTTCTTAGCAAAGCAAAAGGCATAAATTCGACCCTTGGTTCGATTACCCCTGGTAAAGGCATCAGGAACGGTCGAACCTCGTACCAACGAGCGGATCCCGTCTCCCAGTTTTCCCGCAATATTTTCAAAAAACGGAGGCGAGTTAAATTTCTAAATGTTTTCAAATTAAGGTCAAGTGAGACCGCGCAAAAGAATTCCTCTCTTCTCTTTCTCTTCTTTTCTCTTCTCTCTTTCTTTTCTTTCTTTTATCTTTCTTCCTTCAAAAAGGAGGATAATAAGAGGTTAGAAAAGGAAAAGAGAAGGAAGAGAGAGAAACCACAAGAGAGGAAAAATTTTGCGATGATCACAAGGGGACAGTCACGCCTCAAGTGACCTGGCTTATTACACTGATAGCACATGGGATCTTCCTTAGGATCTTTTCTTTCCTTGTGCTTGTTTGGAAGCCGGTTCCTTCTCATGAAGCGCTGGAATTTTCTGGTTAGTAGCGCAATTTCGGATTCTTTATCTAAGTCTTCATTCTCAGATAGAGCTGGGAAAGCTAGAGTTTCTTGATCGGTTGTTCTTCTTCCCTTCTTTCTTTCATGTGGACTTCATAGGCCATAAGATTGCCTATTAAGTCGTCCAGAGTAAGCTTAGATAAATCTTGAGCTTCTTCAATAGCTGTAGTCTTTTTCTCCCAATCAGTTGTGAGAGATCTCAAGATTTTCTTCACATTTTCTGTCTGGGAATATGTTACACCCAGAGATTTCAGATCGTTGGTGATGTTGGTGAATCTGGTAAACATCTCTGTGATGGGTTCATCTTTGTTCATTTTGAACAACTCATATTTTCTGACAAGAGATGAGATTTTGGCTTCTTTCACTTTGTTGGTTCCTTCATGAATAACCTCTAAAGAATGACAAATATCATATGCAGATTCACATATAGATATTCTATTGAATTCGTTCTGATCAATGGCACAATATAAGGCATTCATAGCCTTTGCATTTAGGTTTGCCATTTTCTTTTCTTCATCAGACCATAAGTTATAGTCTGCGGATGGAGATGTGTATGGATGCTCAACAATTTTCCATACAGCAAAATCTATGGATTTGAGAAATATAGCCATTCTGCACTTCCAGTATCCATAGTTGGAGCCATTGAAGAAAGGAGGACGAGATGCGTGTTGACCTTCAATATCACGAGCATAAGAGGTAGATGTCATTTGTGCTGTAAGACTTGTTATGTCGAAACTAGCAAACCTGCTCTGATACCAAATGAAATTCCACTAGAAGGGGGGTGAATAGTGAAATACGATAAAGATCGATAAAATAAAATAATCAGACAATAAGGCACAACACATAAAACACAGAATTTATACTGGTTCGGTCAATACCCAGACCTACATCCAGTCCCCAAGCAAACCACTTGAGCTTTCCACTATAACATCCGAGTCACCGGATAAATAGTACTACACCCTCTTCCTCAGAGGTCTTCTTCTCTCAACAGAGAAGGGGCACACCCTCTTCCACAGAGGTCTTCTTCTCTCAACAGAGAAGGACAACACCCTCTTTCACAGAGGTCTTCTTCTCTCAACAGAGAAGGGCAACACTTTCTTTCACAGAGGTCTACTTCTTTCAACAAAGAAGGAAAACAGTGAATAACAGAGTTACAATACTTTCTATAGAACCTACAAAATGATATGAATGCACGAATGAAGGATTCTCAGAATGTTTTGTTTGTCACTCAGAGGATACTTTTTGTCAAAGAGCTACACTTGACTTTTTCTCTTTTCTTTCTTTTCTTTTTCTCTTTCTTTTTCAAGGCTCTCTTTTCAAATAATGAATAAGAATTTTTCTCGTTGTCGTCGCAAAAATTTTTTCCGTCTTCCCTTCCTTGCGGAAGAGAAAGGAAAATGCTTTCGCGATTCAAACTTGACCGGATTTTGGAAATTGTTTTGAAATACTCGTCACCGTTTTGAAAATTGCGGGAAAATCTATGGGATGGGGCTCGACCTGTCGGTACGAGGTTCGACCGTTCCTGCCGCCTTTAACAGGGGTAATCGAACCAAGGACCAAAATTATGCTTGACTTAGCGAAATTATCAAAATTGTATTCTATCCTAACTGCACAGAGAATTCAGGCATGTGCTATGAGATTTTTGGAAAATGTAAAATTGGAAAATATGATGTATGCTTGGAAAATATTTGGAGTTGAAAAAAAAAATCTCTCAGGAAAAAGATGAAAGTCAATTTCTCAGGAAACTCAGAAGAAAAGTGTTTTGAAATTACGGGAAAGTTCATAAAGGTGTGGAAAAATCATGGATGGATGAAAATCCTGGGAAAATGGAGGCTATTCTTGAGAAAAGGGTGAACCTTTGAAAAGGGAGACACTTCTTAGGAAAACTTGGACTTTGAGAGTTTTCTTGGGAAAATGATGGAAATTCATTGGAAAGCCCTTGTGGAAAACGAAAGTTGAAACTTGGGAAGTTGAAAATCTGAGAATCTTAACCTTGAAATACTTGGAAATCGATTTTGATCTTGAGAAAGGTGAGAGACTTTTCTTGAAAATCTTGGGAAAATGACCTTTTCCTATGGAAAACTGTGGAAAAACTTGACTTGAGAAAACCGATTTGAAAAAATTCTCAGAGTTTCTTGAGAAATTGATTTCTTGAGAATGAAGTTTTCTTAAGAAAATCATGGGAAAACCAAGAATTTCATGATGCAGATGAATGAATGAATGCATTTTGAAAAGATTTTCTAAGGAATTTGTTTGAAAAATGTGTATTAAGTCAAAATAAATTCTTCACATATCCTGACTGTGGCCATGAATATGTTCAAAGTTTAATTGATTTAATACACAAGATTTGAAAAATTTAGAAATATGATGTGCATTTTCAAGATAGCCTAAGAGTGTAGGCTCAATGTAGCTGGTAGAAAGATGATGGATCTGGGTCTCGTCCATATTCCGACTAGGGCCGCAAATATGGATTTCACCGAGTCCATCAACTCCCTAAGAGTTGGTGCACGTGTCATTCGTGTACATCCATGGTGATTTTGAAAATTTAAGATATATGCATCATAGAATCAAGATATTACTGAAATCAAACTATATGAGATGCAGCCTAATCTAAGCAGTAAAAGTAAATATTATTCCAAATTTGATTATTACATCTCTGACATAAATATATATATAAAGCTAATAAAAGTCACATCTTCCGCTCCTTCCTCAAATGAGAGTTGACACAAGAAATACGCCATACCACCGGGAAATTGAAAATCTCAGGTTGACGACAATAATCAAGGGATTACATGTGAATCATGATGGAAATGCATTACTTGATGAAGATGAAATGAACAGGATATATATATACATATGAAAAAAAATCTAAGAGTCATATTTGGGCTGAATAAGGAACCTATACATGTAAGTGGCTAAAGGCTCATAATATGAGATGAAAATCGATGCCTTTAAGAATTTAAAAAAAGGTATAGGTATATGCAAAAAAGGTTATATTAATATATGGCCTATCTTGGTGTCTTCAAAAAAAAAATATACAATAGATACAGAAAACAACCTACGATAGTGGATACGGGCATTGGTGAAGCATAAGAGGCTAAAAAAGAAAAAAGAAAAAAAAAGATAATAAGAAATGGGTTGCATCTAAAAAAAAAAACATGAGCTTCATCTGACATGAGAGACTTCAACACACAAACTGTAATCAATAGGAAATGCTAAAAGAAAATTTGCAATCTGTATCTAAAATACACAGCTAAACAAGCAAACCACAGCCAATGTACACGGCTAAAAGAAGATGTCACTTGTGTCTAAGCCCGCAGTTAAAGCAAGCAAGATCACAGCTACCATGCACAGCTAAAAAAAAAATTGTTAGAGCAAAGTAAACTATAGCCATCATGCACAGCTGAAGGGAAATGTAACTGTCTAAGACAAATGGTTAAAGCTAAGTAGACTACATCTAACTTGCACAGCTGAAAGGAAATGTTGCAAACTGGAGGTTGTTTCCATGCCCATCACTGGGGCACTTACTCTAAGAAGAGGGTACCCATGGTATGTGTAATATCTGACAATGTTCAACAGCATATGATACAAGCTGCTAAAAATAAGAAAGTATAGACATGCAAAGAGAGACATGGCAACTGCTATGAAATGTTCCAGCATAAGAAGGATGCAGAAGTCGGTAGCAAAATATACAAGATAACGATTGTGGAACTGTCATTATGCAATGTAATTGAGGTATAGGCATATACACCCTCGCATCACCTTTTTGCAGATAACCGATCTTACTTCGGCCAAAATCCTAAGCGGACCATTAATTATAGCAATCTCACGCAGGAACAGAAAGTTATTAGACTCCTAAGGAGGACCTTGCAGAATGCAGCATATGGTTCATACAATACTTATAGGGGTTGGCTGGGATATTGAATATTGGAAGAACAAAACAGAGGGGAATCATATAACCCAGGCCACGCCGTGTTTGTAGGTGGGTAACACCAGGATAGCACAAAATCGCAGATACACAATTAAAATCTTACAGGAAGGAAAATATCAATGAAACTACTCATTCCAAAGTTTGTGTTAGCACAACAAACAGATTCTCCACTGGCTCCATTTTGCAACAACCAATATCTTAGAGCCATAAAGACCATAAGATGATTCACTTGTCAAGGGAGTACTCTGGTCTTGGCATACAACGCCGGATGCTACATTCATTGAACTGTAACGATGTATGGCAACCCAAAATCTCACTGTGAGGATAGCACACAGCACCCTTTTATCATCAGCACTTATAGGATTTACAATGAACCAACAATAAACTTTGAGCTAATGTGGACATTACTGCACCTGTTTTAAAATTCAAGGACATGCTACAGGCCTACTGTTATAATTAGTGATGCAGTAATGGTGTAAAATAAGGTAAACATGCAGGAAATCTGTAAACCCAGAAGGTGAATATACACAGAGAATATATGAATTGTCGTGCACAGGTTAGGTGCACTATTTGTTGTACGATACACCCCTGTGGGTATCGTTTGATATGCTGAAATGTCCATACATACAAAAAAAAAAACCTTTTTGATTTGAAGAAGAGAAGATTAGAGCCAAAGAACTGCCATTTGAAAATCTCAGTATGTACAAAGGGTTGATTAAAACCCACATGTGAAACAAAAAAAAAAAAAAAATCTATCACAACGTCTGATATGAAACGTGAGGTGGTTCAGGTAATGAGTTGCAAGACTTTGAACTGAACTAAGACATTATATCCTTAGATTCATGGTATTTGAAACAAAAAGAAAAAAAAACTGGGAGGAGACAAATGATGATTCAGTGAAAATCGGTTTTGATTATAGATCGATGATGTTATTACAAAGCATCATCGATTCTTGATTTATGCACTAACCTGAATATAAATCTCATTAAACATAACAATGGATTTACATATGTGTGAAGTAAGTGTGGTATGCAAACCACCAAATCGTAAGCATCAACTACATTGCTCACCTAATCGCTCAGATTGGATGCTTCTTGCTGACACTTCTTGGGAACCCTTTTGCTGAAAAACGAGCAACGAAGTCCAAGGCTGATTGCAAGAAGGTAATATAACTCCTGCACGCCTTTTACAGGTTGGGTCAATCCTCTTGGACTGTTCGGTTGGAAGGGGATTAGTGTAGGAATTTGGGAATAGGATGGGTGCAAGCAGGGGATCGAGAAAGGGGAAAAGCCCACGCTTAACAATCCCGTTCTTGATTAGGCAGGGGTGCAGAGGGTCTTGCCAAAGGGGATCTCCAGAAGCTCTCTCCTGTTAGCCGAGAGGAAGTCATGAAGAGGGGGGGGGGCGCTGAAGAGTTAGGGAGAAATCCAAGTCCCTCTTTCGGGTGGCTTAAGCCCTCTTTTAAAAAGAGATTCCGCCCTTTCAGCCCAAAGCTCGGGCTTCGTTGCGCAAGGTTTTGATAAGTTTTAAAACGAACTAACTTTTGAAAAATTTCAAAATTGTTGCCATTTGAAAAGGGTGGGGCGGCTCCTTTTTTTTTTCAGAAATGTAAAAAAAACTTAGGTAAAGAACGAAAATCTTGGTAGGGTTTCACAGTGACTCTCTTTGGGGGCTGAAAAGTAATAAAAAAAAATGAGTTGAAGCCGGATTTGGTTTTGGTAGTGCCATCTCAAAAAAAAAAATTCTTTCTTTTGGCAAAGAATCTTAGTGGGGTGCCACCTACGTGGGCCCACTAAATATTTTATTAAAATTTAAAATAAAAGAATTTTATAAATCGGTGCCACTTCTGGGTGGTCACTGTTTTAAAAATAGGAGAATTTTTTGATAATTTGAGTGTGACCCCACCTCGAGGTGGGTCCCACATCATTTATTTGAAATTCGAGCCAAGTGAGATATATTTTGGAACTTTCATAATAGTAGGCTAGTTTTTTGGAAAACACGAAGCAAAAATTTGGCTTGATTTCAAAACTTGGAAGAAATGGTTCTTCAGGGTGAAATTTTGAAAGAAGTAGAGAAATTCAGAGCTCTTTTGTGAAAGTTTGAAATAAGATTTTATGAATTTTGAATTGTGTCCCCCCTCTCTTCAACTGGCGAAATTTCGAAATATTAAAACCATCCAGATTGTTTTCTTGAGAAAACTTTTCATAATTCGGGGTCCTAGGGGTAAAATGGGAAAGATTGATATTTTTGAAACCCCAGGGTTTTAAAGATCGATTTGAAAAAGTTTAAAATCAAATCTGGATTGACGATTTTGAAAATCAGGAGTTCTGGATCTCTAAATGACATGCTGTGCAGTGAAATGATGCAAAGTGTTCATGCAATGCTATGCAGAGACCCGTTTCAAGAAATGCTACTCTGAGCCAGGACTTGGAAATTCTATCTTTTTGCCAAGAAAAGGATTTTGAAATTTTGCAATTTGAAGATATCTCTGAACCTAAATATAGAATTTTTGAGGCTCAAGAGTGAAATTTAGGACTTTCTGCCAAGTTCAATCTTTAAAATGACTATTTTGCCCTTCATTGCTTCTGGAGAATTGTAATGTGCCGATTAAGGGCAATGTCAAGAAGGTGAGTGAAAATTTGGGGTGTTTACAGTCACTCAGAGGATACTCTTTGTCAAAGAGCTACACTTGACTTTTTCTCTTTTCTTTCTTTTCTTTTTCTCTTTCTTTTTCAAGGCTCTCTTTTCAAATAATGAATAGGAATTTTTCTCGTTGTAAGCTCACATGTCCATTCCATGTTGAATAGTTTATTTGAGTATGTTTATATAGCATTTAAAAAAGTAGTCATTACTTTTTGAAATCGTAGCCTTTTTGAGATGTGAAATGTTATGTCATTTCAAAAACTTCTTTAGAGAAATTCGAGAAAGCCTTTTTCCATAAAAGTAAAATATAGGGTACACTAGTCGTTGTAATATTTTAGGTAATACATATTTTATGTAAAAAGTCTATTTCTTACAATAGTACATTGAACGTTGGATTGTAGTTTTGTCTTTATTCTAATTAATGATTTGAGGTACATAAGTACTTCTTTACTTTAAATGAGTGTAAGTACAATGAGTGCTTTGAGATATTTATTTGTACATAGTCATGTCAAGTGTTTTCTTTATGTTGTGTTTTTCAAAGTCTTCAGAGAGAATGAAGACTACAAGAAAGTCGACATTCTTGAGAAGGATATTTAACAAGGATTTCTTACAGGAGGTATTTAATGCTATACAAAGAGAATGATGACTTCAAGTAAGTCAACATTCTATGGGTTTGTAAAAAGGTAACTAGAGTCATTTCAAAACCTTTATTATGTTTGTTTTCTTTGTGTAGCCGATTTTCATGTTTTGTCTTTTTCCTATATTTGAAATCATTTCTTAAAAGAAGGTAACTAGAGTCTTTTCAAAACATATTATATTTGTTTTTCTTTATGTAGCCGATTTCATATTTTGTCTTTTTCCTATATTTGAAATCATTTCTTTAAAGAAGGTAACTAGAGTCTTTTCAAAACATATTATATTTGTTTTTCTTTATGTAGCCGATTTCATATTTTGTCTTTTTCCTATATTTCTTTTCATGTTGTCTTGTATATGATGTAAGGTACAATTATTACATTTTGAAATCATGTCAAAATACCTTTTTCATAAAGGGTTGTAAGAAGGTACAATTATTAGTTTTCAAAAAGGAGCTTTTTGAAACTATCGTATACTTTTATGATATAGCTTTTATGAATGAGTATGTAATATGCAATATGCATGTTCCTGAAGGTTCTGTTACATATGACTCTAAAGAAGAAAAAACATCTTCATCTTGAGGTAGCCGATCTCTTCAGTTGATTTTTAGGAATGCATGGCTCATCAAGCTTTTTCTTCAAGGAGTATGATTGCACCATAGTTGTACTTGAACAGGAAGTCTCCATCCTTTTTGGGTGAGATATCCTTGCATCAAATACTCGTTAGATTTATGGCAAAACATATTGAGTCATAATATAACATTTTTCAAGAGGACATATTATCATATCATATAAAATCAAATACGACAGTGTATCATATTATGTGACATCAAAACAGAGTTTCTCAACAGAGCTGTGCCTGTTGATTTTGGCATGGAATCCATGTTTAATAAGCTTATGCCTGACTCTGTTTTGTCTAACGTCTAGAGTTCATTTGAAGTTGGTAGATCATCTTTAGATTCATATCATAGTTTTGTTGTCAAATATGGAGAAGGTAAGAATATTGCACTGAGATTCCGCGTGATTCAGAAGTAACCTTGAGCATTTGTTTGGCTAGTATGGAGAATGTTTGCATGAGAAGAAACATAAGCCACAAAAGATAATTGTTACAACAAAACTGGAGTTTCTTAGAAGGAAAGAAGGATCAACGATTTGAGTTAGGAAATTCTGTGAGTTATCAGCTTTTGGAGGCCAACTTGCTGTCAGGTAATATAACAGAGCCTAAGCCTTTATAGCAAGATATGACTGGGGGGCTGAACCGCCTATTTGTTGCTGACAGAAATGCCAACATCATCGTTCTTAATGCATCCATTGGCGACATGGCAAGCTCTCAACTTTTCATTTGTTGCTCACTGTCCCACTTACGTAATATATAGCATGAATTCCCAGTGTTGTTCATTGCTGCATTACATCCTCACTACATGCTTCCTGCGCTTGCTGCATGTTCTGCGTTGTTTTATATCTTGGCACAACATACCATCTGCATATGCACCATCACGACATCCCAAAACCCATACCTGCAGCACCCTCACACCATCTTCATCCTTGACTGTTATCTGTGGTACCCATTTGTTGCCATTTTTTTTCACAGCAACTTCATTAGCTACCTCTCAAGCACACTAACCCCACCATTTCCTACATCTTCACTACCAATTTTTACATATTCTCAGCTATAACATACACCTACCATCCGCACCCTTACACTCTTATATGCAATTAGCCATCTGTAGGCACCCACCTCTTTTACATGCTGCTATTGCAATAGCAACCACTATACCTGCTACATAATGTATAACACCCTGTCAGCCTCCCATTGCACTACCTACTGTCATATACCTATTCCACAACATTTTACACTTTTACCACTCACTGGCTGCCACCCGTTGTAAGAAATATCACAGAATCCATTACCATATCATGATCACTCTGTCACATGTATTGCAATAGGTGCTCTTCATTAAGACAATGTATTATGCAGATGTCCTACAATTCATGGTTAGTTTAGGATTTGGTATATGCACTCTTGCTCTCTGTATATTTTTCTCATTTAGGCATCATCATATGCATTCTAGCCTTTTGATTTCTTTTTATATTTTATGTGTTACTTTATGACTAACTCAAATTCTGCAGGAACTATGTAGAAAGGTTTGTTTTTCCTTCCTAACTTAGGAATTTTTTTATTTTAAATTCATTCAATGATGTAATAGTTGGATTATAATAAAGATTTTACATTCCTTACACTAGATTAGAATATATGAGCATGAATATCCTCTAGAATTGTTTGTTTCATATCATTTTCTCTTTTTCAAATGTTTGTTTCATATCATTTTCTCTTTTTCAAAATTTCACGAATGGGAACACGAATGGCACATGCACCATTCTAATAGGAGGTGATTAATCCTAAGTTAATGATTTGCATCAATGGCCATAGTCAGGATGTGAACAAAACTTAGGATTTTTATCTTTTATGGAAAAACACTGATCCACACTGAATCCTCTTCAAAAATCATCATATTTTCAAATATTTTCTTCTTTTATTAGAGTTTAACTTAAAATTAGCTCAAAACATATATCAATGGCCATAGTCAGGATATATTGAGAACTAATTTCATTCTAAACTCTATAAAAGCACCAAAATATGTTTTATTCTTCACCTGAATTTAAATATAGATTATTTTATAATACATTCAATGACCATAGTCAAGGGTGTATTATATTTTCAATCTTATTTTGATTCATTTAAAGAATGAGATATGCTTTTCAAAATTCAATTTCAAATTCTTTAAATTCATTCATCATTTAGGATAGAATTGCATCGTATTTCAAAGTTTCTTTTCAAAAAAACTCCAAGTGATTTTGAGTATCTTTTTTCATTTCTCAAATCAATTTTATTCTATAGATTCAAATTCAATTCTATCTCATTTTCAAGATTAAAAATTCGATTTCAAAGTCCAATTTGACTTTGAAATTCCAAATTCACTTCAAAACTTTAAAATTTCCAACATAAATCAAACTTCAAAAGTTCAAATCAACTTTGAAATTCCAAATTCATTTTCAAAATTCAAAATCAAATCAATATCTCAAATCCAATTTCAAAGTTCAATTTGACTTTGAAATTCTTGATTCATTTCTCTAAATTCTAAATTCAAGCTTCAAATTCAAAGTCCAATTTGACTTTGAAATTCATTTGCATACCCCAAAATTCTAAATTCTAAATTTAAAGTCAAACTCCAAAGTTCAATTTAACTTTGAAGTTTTTGATCCATCTTCTGATTTCGAATTCAAAATCAAGTTTATCTTCTTCAAATTCAAAATCAAAGTTTGAGATTGATTCTGAATCTCAAAATTCAATTCTTTTTCTAAGTTTTAAATTCAATCTGGGTTTTTCAAAACCCAGATCCATCTTCAAAAGTCCCATTTGGACTTTCAGAATCCAAATACAGAGTTACATCCTAATCCCAAGTTGGATCCAGATTTCCAAGTACAATCTCCACTTTTTGATCTCAGTCTTCAGATCCACAATCCATTTAGGATCCAGAATTCAACTTCCACTTTGGATCTCAGATTTCAGATCCAATTCTATTTTAGGATCCAGAATCCAATTCCACTTTTTGGATCTCAGACGTAAGATCCAAATTCCATATAGGATCCAGAATCCAATTCCATCCTGAATCTCAGACTTCAGATCCAAATTCTATTTAAGATCCAGAATTCAACTTCCACTTTGGATCTCAGATTTCAGATCCAATTCCATTTTAGGATCCAGAATCCAATTCCATTTTTTGGATCTCAGACATAAGATCCAAATTCCATATAAGATCCAGAATCCAATTCCATTCCCAATTCTAGATTTCAAATCCAATTCCATTTTCAGATCTCATCTGAACTTCCTAAATCCATTTCTATTTTTTAACACCATTTGGATTTCTCAAATTCATCATGATTTCAAATTTTAAATTCAATTCCATTTCAAAATTTTATCTCTTCTCCTAAATCTAAGTTCAAAGTCCATCTTCTGACTTTGAAATTTCCTTCCTTTTCCCTTTTCTCAGCTTCAAAATCATTCTTTTCAAAATGAAAATTTATTCTCCCAACTTGGATTATTTCAAAGACTTAGAACTTCAAACATCTTTTTTAGATCCATCTCAAGTCCTAAGTCAGATTCAACTATTTCTTCATTTCCATTATCATATTCACTTCATGTTCACTTGGAAAAATCTCAGATTTCCAAATCATTCTTTTCAAAAGAGCATACATCCTTGCATTACACAAGCATGACTCTTTGTGCATCTTTAGACTTAGAATAAATTCTTAGATAATATTTAGGCAAAGCAAAAAGGTATAGATTTGATCCTTGGTTCGATTACCTCTGGTAAAGGCGCCAGGAATGGTCGAACCTCGTATCGACGAGTGGATCCCATCTCTCCATTTTCTCGCAATATATTTCAAAACGGAGGCGAGTAATTTTCTAAATATTTTCAATTCAAGGTCAAGTGAGACCCCGCAAAAGAGTTCCTCTTCTCTCTTCTTTTCTTTTCTCTTCTCTCTTCTTTTCTGTCTTTTCATTTCTCCCCTCAAAAAGGAGAAATAGAGGTCAGAAAGAAAAACGAGAAGGAAAGAGAGAGAAAGACCAAGAGAGGAAAATTTTTGCGATGATCATAGTTTTGGCGACCGTGATGGGACTTTGGGATGCATATCCCGAAATGGTAAAATGAGAGTTTTTAAAGAAGTCTCATGGCTAAGACAAAGATAAGATTTTTTTGAAAAGACACAGGCTTAGCCCTTAACCTGGATGGGACATTTTTGAAAAATACCTCATGAGATGAGGTTTAGGTAAAAATCTTTATTTTGACTGGATATACAAAGCACGGATTCCTTGATGGGGAAAACCATGATGGGATTGGGAGAAATAACCTCACCGGCATGAGGCAACTCTCTTTGAAAAATACAAACAACGCTAGGTTGCATTAAAAATAGATATTGAGCATTTATTTCATTTTTGGATTACCAGAAAATTTTGCCAATAAGATGGAATTGCAATTGATTCAAATGAAAGTGTGCACGTATGTGCGAAAGATATTCCCTCTTTTTACCTAGAGTATTTCCTCCAAAATGAAGTTAACTTCCCGGATTCCGGAGTCAGACTCAAATTTTAAAGCTGTTGAGTTTCTTCAAGGAAGTTATCCATTTCCTTGATATGAATAGAGAAGAGGTATTCTTAATTTCATAAAAGCGAGTAGTGAAAAGACATTGATGAAAGGATTTCGCATGAGAAAAGATGATTTTTGGCAGTTTGATATCCTGGGACTCTTCCCATAAATGATCTTTCTGGCACTCTTCTTAAGATATTGAGCTTTCTTGGGTTTTTACATCATCCTTTATTTGGATGTCCTGCCTTTTCTCTCTTTTTCAGGGAAGGGTATGTCACAAACTCCTTCATCTTGGAGATGTTTCGATCCTTCTTTTTATCTCAGGAATTCTATTGATGACTTTGGCTCAAAAAGGTCTTTAGATGATAGTAGAAATCAAATATCTTTTAGGGTTTGTTGGTAGGTTCATCGCACTCGCCTTCATCTTGATGGTGATCTGAACTTTCCCTGGAAGGATCCTTCACAAACTCCTTCATCTCGGAGATGATCCAAATCTTCTTTGGCCCCAGGGGTCTAACTCGCATATTTGTCTTCATCTTGACAACATGGAAGATGATGACATTGTGGAGCCAATCATTCCCATTCAGCATGCAGACAGCTCAGGGTTGGGATTTACCGGCCAAGATTCCAACAAGAAAACAATATTTGTTAGAGGGAACAAGTGAAGATGATGCCTTAGTTTTCCTGCTTTTTTTTCTTATCTTTTTGTTAATCTTGTAGGGATGACACAGTCTCATTTCTTTTGTCAAAATCTTGTAAAAATCATGTTCTCAATCAATGAAAGATCGATTTTCTTTCCATACTTGAGCATCTATCATTCTTTCGTATATTCTGTTTGTGCCATTGTTTCTTACTTTGTACAAAAATTTGTTTTGGCTCGTACTTTTTCTTAAAAAACTTCTCTTACATTTTTAGGACCATTAACTCTTGAATCGATGAAGAAATTCATTATCAATCCCAAATATTTAAAATTGGCAAGGTTTTCTGAGATAAAAAGGGCAAAGGTCAGCCAGGCAGCAGAGCAGACCGAAGAGCTAGCAGAATTTGATTCAACTATCCAGGAATTGCCAGAATTTGCTCACATTCAGAAGCAGGATGAACCCTCGTCTTTGGTTCAAGATCCCACTAAGGACATCAACATTGGTTCGGAAGATGATCCGAAAGTTCTCAAAATCGGTTCGGGTCTAAGTGAAGTTGAAAAAGCAAGACTCATCCAATTCCTTAAGAAGCATCAAGAAGTATTTGCCTGGACTTATGAGGATATGCCAGGATTAGATCCCAAGCTGGTTGAGCATTGACTCAAGTTGAAACCAGATTCCAGACCAATCAAGCAGAAACTGAGAAAATTAGACCCTCGAATTAAGCAACAAGTCAAAGGACTTGAAGATTTATTAAAAGAATACTTCATCCGAGCCATTGATTACCCTGATTGGTTGGCAAATATCGTAGCAGTCCCTAAAAAGAATGGAAAAGTCCGGATCTGCATTGATTTCAGGGATCTCAACAAGGCTACCCCGAATGATGATTATCCACTTCCCAACATTGATCTGTTGATCGATAGCACAGTGGGGCATGCCATGTTTTCTTTCATGGATGGATATTCAGGCTATAATAAGATCAAGTTGGCCGTTCGTGATCAATCAAAAACTTCATTTACTACACCATGGGGAACCTTCTGCTATACAGTAATGCCATTTGGGCTCAAAAATGCTGGGGCAACTTATCAAAGGGCAATGGCCGTTATTTTCCATGACCAAATGCACAAAAATATGGATGCATATGTGGATGACATTCTGGTTAAATCTAAAGAAGAAAAGGATCACCTCGATGCTCTTAGTCAAGTTTTTGAAAGACTTATTCTTTATAAGTTGAGACTTAACCCTCAAAAATGTGTTTTCGGAGTTGAGTCCGACAAATTGCTCGACTTCATTATCAGCAAGAAAAAAATAGAGGTGGATCTAGCCAAGGTAAAAGCCATTATTGACATGCTGCCTCCAACTAATCTCAGGGAACTGCGAAGCCTTCAAGGGTGCATTCAGTCTATTCGCAAATTCATCTCCAATTTAGCCATGAGATGTGAACCTTTCAATCATTTGCTAAGAAAAGGAGTTAAATTTGAATGGGGATCGGAATGTCAGCTCTCATTTGAGCGCATCAAGCAGTATCTCCTTAATCCACTAGTTTTGAAGCCGTCAAAATTGGGGAAGCCTCTCTTATTGTATATTTCCGTCAATCAGAATGCCTGCGGTGGATTCCTCGCATAGTATGAAGAAGACAGTTTGATAGAGCTTGTGTAAACACCCCAAATTTTCACCCTCATCCAGTGTTTGTCCATTTCATAAGTCATTACAGATCATTGCATGTCATTGCATGTATTCTGCATAGCATTGCATGTCATTGCATAGCATTGCAGGTCATTGCATCTCATTTTCGAGATCCAGCACTCCTATTTCAAAACATTCAATCCAGATTTGAATTTTAAAGCTTTATTTCAAAATCAATTTCAAAACCTGGGTTTTTATTCAATACTCTGTCATTTTCCAACCCTAGGACTTTATATTTCGAAATATTTTCTCAAGGAAACAATCTGGATTCATTTCAAATTCAAATTTTAATCGATTTCAATTTACAGATGAAACCCATTGAGGTGGTGTCGCTTTTGAATTTGTCTATTCATCAAATTTCTCAAAATTTTGAAAGTTTCAGTCCGATCAGGACTCTGTCTCAGAGTCCTGATCCGGTCAGGAGTCTGTATTGAAGTCTGTTTTACTTCCATTTTTAATCTTTTTTGTTTGTTTTCGAAATTTAGGTCATTTTACAGAGTCCAGTTAGTTCAGGATTCTATTTTAGAGTTCGGTCTAGTTAAGAATCTAACCCTGACTGTGTTTTCTGACTTATTTCATCATTTCTTGATAAAATCTTTTGAAAATTCTTTCATTTGGCTGTTAAAATTTAAAATTTCAGAGTCCTAAGAGTTCAGGACTCTAACCCGGAGTTCCAGTTCGCATGAGACCCTATTTTCAAAAATCTTGAATTTCAAATGTCAATTTTAACCCTTTTTCAAAGTCATTTTCAGTGTTTAGTTCAAAATTTCTAAAACTCGATGTGGGCCCACTCAGTTGGCACCATATCCAGAGGAATTCTAATTCAGTTAGGATCCTATATCATTTCAAAAATTTTAATTTCAAAGTTTGCTTTTGAAAAGCTTTTGAAAACTCCTTCAATTTCAAGTTTTAAAATCATTTTTTTTTTGAAAAACTCAAGTAGGGCCCACTCGGGGTGGTGCCATATTCGAGTCAGTCCGAGCTAGACTAGGGTTAGTGGATGTCTTGGTTAGTGTTAGAGGTTTAGAAGAGTCAAAACCATTTTGAAAAAAACTCATTTTGAAAGTTAGTTTTTAAAACTAGTGTTTTTAAAGGTTTTTAAAGGTTTTTTTAAAAAAGCCAAATGTAGAAAATGCCAAGTGGCATTACATTTGGGGATTTTTTAGGAGAGTCTAGGGGTTAATTAGGTATTAAATAGGATAATTTAGGCTAGGGGTAGGATAGTCTTTACACCCCAAAATCGCCCCCCTTAGAAGAGTCCAATTTCTTTAAAACATTTAATTTTTAACCTAAATTTTTTTATATAAATAGAAGGCTATAGGGGGTTGATTTTCCCAATTGGCTTTCCTTTGGATTCTTGGAGCTTCTCTCTCCTCTCCAGCCCTTCCTCCATTGCAGCAACCTCAAGGTAACTATTTTCTCTAATTTTTAGTTTTAATTTAATTTTTTTCATTGTTTTAAACATGATTTAGCCATTGGTACCATCATCTTCATGGATTAAACCATGGATTCAACCTCAAGAATCAGCAAGAACGATCCAAGAAGGTGATCCAACCTTGTTTTGGGTGATTTACAGAGATTTTAATCCATTAGAATTGATTTTAATATGATTCTTTGCATTAATAACCAATAAAATATATGATTTGCCCTTTTTAATGGGTTAAATCTATGTTTTAAAGGTGATATCAAATTCCAGCCATTGATTCCCTGTTTTTATTTTATTTTCATGGTTTATTCATGTTTGTTTTACGTTAAATAGCATAGAAATAATTTTTATTTACTGTTTTATGGTTTATTTTATTTATTTACATTAGTTAATGCATGGTTTTTTTAAGTTTCTTAAATTTCTGTGTGTTCTAGGTTTAGAACAGTAAAGATGATGTTATTTCGGATGGAAGCACTCATTGTTTATTTATGATTTTTTTATATGTAGTGCATGCATGAGTTATTGAGTTACTGTAGAAAAATCAGAGGTTTTGGATCTCGGAAACCCTGTCAAAAAAATCAGACATCAAATCGGGTTTTTAAAGTTTTAAAATCGTGGTTAAAATCAAGAAGGTAACTTGCTGTTATGATATTTCTCTCATCTTATATCTGATTTTAGATCTGTAAAGTGCTATGGATTCACATTGCGTAGATATGTCTTCTGTGAAATTTTTGGATTTTTTGATCACTGTTTAGTATTTTTCCCTTTTTAGAGAATCTGTTTTTAAATTTAAAACTCGTTAGGGTTTACCAAAACCCTAATCAGACTTGTGTTAGTCATAAATCCCAAACCACAGATCCGAGTTTAGATCTGTAAAAAGTGAGTATTGTTATTTTTCTATTTACTATTTACCATTAAAATTTCAGAGACTTTTGTTTAGAATTGCTATTTATATCTGTATTTTCAATCTGGAATAGCTGTTTTAATCCCTGTTAAGAGTGATATATTTTAGCTCAGATTGCCGGAAGGGTTTCTCACTAACCAAAGATGAATTTTCCGATCTGTAAATTGGGAAATCTCTGTTTTCCTTCCTAGTTAGTCTCTGTAAAATTTCATAAATTTCCATAGAGATTTGATCCCTGGTTCAGGTCTTGGACTGAGACTGGTTGGTGAATTAGGTCAAAAATAGCATATTTTTGGGGTTTAATGCAATTTTTGGATTAATTTAATGTCAAAAAATTATTTTTATAATTCCAATTCGACATTAGGGTTATACAAAGTGCAGGTACCAATTTTTATGGATTTTGGAATCCATTTGATGGCTGAATTAAGCAAATTGCAAAACCGGGTTCCTGAAAGATCCAAAAACACTGCAAAAATCACAAAATTTGTGATATTATTGGATTTTTGTGCATAAGCATATATTCTTAGGGTTTAATCATGTTCATAATCATATTAGGATGCTTTAGGTTTAATTTTGTGCTCATTCGATTTCATTTAGTGCATAAAACCTAAGTTTTTACCAAAATCTATTTCTAAAAACCCTGATTTCCTGGCCATAGTCTTGTTATCGGGGGCAATTTGGTCATTTAACCTAAATTTCGAAATCCCTAACCCTAATTTCATATTTTTAATCATGTCATAGCATATTTGGTTTGAGTTTATTCCATTCAAATTTCAAAATTTGCATTTTATCAAAATATCTTTCTAAAAACCCTAATTTCAAGACCATAGTCTTGTTATTACGGGTATTTTGGTCATTTTGACCCCAATTTCGAAATTCCATATCTTCTCTTTCATATTTGTTCAATTTTATTTCATACTTTATCATTTTTATTTAAGGGAATCATGGAAGAGGCTTATATCTAGCAAAATCGAACAATTTCCTGATATTGTTGGATAAATCTAGAAAAGCCAACATATATTCATTAACCAAGTTCTCTAGTTTTGCAGGTACATTGAAGACTTTATTTTTCATGTATTTAAATTTCAATAGTGATGTAATTTGTAATTAAACTTTGGAATAAGAATTTACATTTCCTGCTTAGCTTAGGTTGCATTGCATATAGTTTATTTTTATAATTTTAATGTGTGATGGATGATGATTCATGCATATTTTTACAAATTCACCATGGTCTACACGAATGGCACATGCACTAGCTTCTATGAAGTTTATAAACTTGGTGAAATTTGTATTTATGGCCATAGTCAGAATATGAATGATACTTAGATTTATGATCTTCACATTAGCCACATTCAGCCTACACTCTTAGGCTAACTTCAAAAATGCACTGCATTTCTCAAAAATACAAAAAGTATTTCTCAATTCCTCAAAATCATATTCATTCATTTCATGCATTTGCCAATTCCAATTCAAATTTCAATTCAAAGAAGTTCATTTTCTCAAAATCTCCTAAGTCTTATAGCAAAATCGATTTTCCCAAAGACATTGAATTTCAAAGGATATTTCAAGTATTTTCCAAGTTCCAAATTCAAATTTTCTAAGTTAGAATTTCAATTTCCAAGTTTGATTTAAGAGAAACCAAGTCTCTCAGAATCGATTTTCACCAAATGTCAAGGATTTCTCAAAATCGATTTTTATTTCTCTCAGAAGTATATTTCAAATCCCATTTCACGATTTCTCATGTGATATCATTTCCAAGATTTACATTTTCTAAAAATTTCAATCATTCAAAGCAAACATCATGTTTTCAAATGTGCATTTTCTGAAAATTCATAGCACATGCCTGATTCTTTGTGCATTTAGAAATTAGAATATGATTTAGACAAGTTAAATAGAGTAGAGCATAAGATTGATCCTTGGTTCAATTACCCCTGTTAAAGGTGGCAGGAACGGTTGAACCTCGTACCGACAGACGAGTCCCATTCTACGGAATTTTCCCGCATTTTAAAAACGGAGGCGAGTTATTTTCAAAAACTTTTTCAAAGGTCAGTTTGATTTGCAAAAGTAAAAATTTTGCGATGATAACAGGTTTTTAAGGGTACAAACCTGAGCCTCCTTTGATGAGGTATTTCATTTTCTGCCCGATCAGGTTAAGGGTACAAACCTGAGCCTCCTTTGATGAGGTATTTCATTTTCTGCCCAATCAGGTTAAGGGTACAAACCTGAGCCTCATTTGATGAGGTATTTCATTTTCAACCCGATCAGGTTAAGGGTACAAACCTGAGCCTCCTTTGATGAGGTATTTCATTTTCAACCCAATCAGGTTAAGGGTATTAACCTGAGCCTCCTTTGATGAGGTATTTCATTTTCAACCCGATCAGGTTAAGGATACAAACCTGAGCCTCCTTTGATGAGGTATTCCATTTTCATTTCCCGGTCAGGTTAAGGGTCAAACCTGAGCTTCGTTCCATACGAGGTATTTTCCGTCCCATCCAGGTTAAGGGCAAAACCTGAATGTCATTTCTTTTTGAAATAAAATTTTCTCCTTATTCCCCATTTCATATCTACCATCATCATTTGAATAAATTCTTTCATACCGAGTCAGACCCATCTAACTGGGCATTTTTATGGTTCAAATTTGGTATGTTTTTTTTGCCACTAAGCTCGGCTTTCAACCGGCTTAGCAGCAAAGAGGGGCATCTGTAAACACCCCAAATTTTCACCCTCATCTAAGTCATTACAGATCATTGCATGTCATTGCATGTATTCTGCATAGCATTGCATGTCATTGCATAGCATTGCAGGTCATTGCATCTCATTTTCGAGATCCAGCACTCCTATTTCAAAACATTCAATCCAGATTTGAATTTTAAAGCTTTATTTCAAAATCAATTTCAAAACCTGGGTTTTTATTCAATACTGTGTCATTTTCCAACCCCAGGACTTTATATTTCGAAATATTTTCTCAAGGAAACAATCTGGATTCATTTCAAATTCAAATTTTAATCAGTTTTAATTTACAGATGAAACCCATTGAGGTGGTTTCTTGATAAAATCTTTTGAAAATTCTTTCATTTGGCTGTTAAAATTTAAAATTTCAGAGTCCTAAGAGTTCAGGACTCTAACCCGGAGTTCCAGTTCGCATGAGACCCTATTTTCAAAAATCTTGAATTTCAAATGTCAATTTTAACCCTTTTTCAAAGCCATTTTCAGTGTTTAGTTCAAAATTTCTAAAACTCGATGTGGGCCCACTCAGTTGGCACCATATCCAAAGGAATTCTAATTCAGTTAGGATCCTATATCATTTCAAAAATTTTAATTTCAAAGTTTGCTTTTGAAAAGCTTTTGAAAACTCCTTCTATTTCAAGTTTTAAAATCGTTTTTTTTTTTTTAAAAACTCAAGTAGGGCCCACTCGGGGTGGTGCCATATTCGAGTCAGTCCGAGCTAGACTAGGGTTAGTGGATGTCTTGGTTAGTGTTAGAGGTTTAGAAGAGTCAAAACCATTTTGAAAAAAACTCATTTTGAAAGTTAGTTTTTAAAACTAGTGTTTTTAAAGGTTTTTAAAGGTTTTTTTAAAAAAGCCAAATGTAGAAAATGCCAAGTGGCATTACATTTGGGGATTTTTTAGGAGAGTCTAGGGGTTAATTAGGTATTAAATAGGATAATTTAGGCTAGGGGTAGGATAGTCTTTACACCCCAAAATCGCCCCCCTTAGAAGAGTCCAATTTCTTTAAAACATTTAATTTTTAACCTAAATTTTTTTATATAAATAGAAGGCTATAGGGGGTTGATTTTCCCAATTGGCTTTCCTTTGGATTCTTGGAGCTTCTCTCTCCTCTCCAGCCCTTCCTCCATTGCAGCAACCTCAAGGTAACTATTTTCTCTAATTTTTAGTTTTAATTTAATTTTTTTCATTGTTTTAAACATGATTTAGCCATTGGTACCATCATCTTCATGGATTAAACCATGGATTCAACCTCAAGAATCAGCAAGAACGATCCAAGAAGGTGATCCAACCTTGTTTTGGGTGATTTACAGAGATTTTAATCCATTAGAATTGATTTTAATATGATTCTTTGCATTAATAACCAATAAAATATATGATTTGCCCTTTTTAATGGGTTAAATCTATGTTTTAAAGGTGATATCAAATTCCAGCCATTGATTCCCTGTTTTTATTTTATTTTCATGGTTTATTCATGTTTGTTTTACGTTAAATAGCATAGAAATAATTTTTATTTACTGTTTTATGGTTTATTTTATTTATTTACATTAGTTAATGCATGGTTTTTTTAAGTTTCTTAAATTTCTGTGTGTTCTAGGTTTAGAACAGTAAAGATGATGTTATTTCGGATGGAAGCACTCATTGTTTATTTATGATTTTTTTATATGTAGTGCATGCATGAGTTATTGAGTTACTGTAGAAAAATCAGAGGTTTTGGATCTCGGAAACCCTGTCAAAAAAATCAGACATCAAATCGGGTTTTTAAAGTTTTAAAATCGTGGTTAAAATCAAGAAGGTAACTTGCTGTTATGATATTTCTCTCATCTTATATCTGATTTTAGATCTGTAAAGTGCTATGGATTCACATTGCGTAGATATGTCTTCTGTGAAATTTTCGGATTTTTTGATCACTGTTTAGTATTTTTCCCTTTTTAGAGAATCTGTTTTTAAATTTAAAACTCGTTAGGGTTTACCAAAACCCTAATCAGACTTGTGTTAGTCATAAATCCCAAACCACAGATCCGAGTTTAGATCTGTAAAAAGTGAGTATTGTTATTTTTCTATTTACTGTTTACCATTAAAATTTCAGAGACTTTTGTTTAGAATTGCTATTTATATCTGTATTTTCAATCTGGAATAGCTGTTTTAATCCCTGTTAAGAGTGATATATTTTAGCTCAGATTGCCGGAAGGGTTTCTCACTAACCAAAGATGATTTTTCCGATCTGTAAATTGGGAAATCTCTGTTTTCCTTCCTAGTTAGTCTCTGTAAAATTTCATAAATTTCCATAGAGATTTGATCCCTGGTTCAGGTCTTGGACTGAGACTGGTTGGTGAATTAGGTCAAAAATAGCATATTTTTGGGGTTTAATGCAATTTTTGGATTAATTTAATGTCAAAAAATTATTTTTATAATTCCAATTCGACATTAGGGTTATACAAAGTGCAGGTACCAATTTTTATGGATTTTGGAATCCATTTGATGGCTGAATTAAGCAAATTGCAAAACCGGGTTCCTGAAAGATCCAAAAACACTGCAAAAATCACAAAATTTGTGATATTATTGGATTTTTGTGCATAAGCATATATTCTTAGGGTTTAATCATGTTCATAATCATATTAGGATGCTTTAGGTTTAATTTTGTGCTCATTCGATTTCATTTAGTGCATAAAACCTAAGTTTTTACCAAAATCTATTTCTAAAAACCCTGATTTCCTGGCCATAGTCTTGTTATCGGGGGCAATTTGGTCATTTAACCTAAATTTCGAAATCCCTAACCCTAATTTCATATTTTTAATCATGTCATAGCATATTTGGTTTGAGTTTATTCCATTCAAATTTCAAAATTTGCATTTTATCAAAATATCTTTCTAAAAACCCTAATTTCAAGACCATAGTCTTGTTATTACGGGTATTTTGGTCATTTTGACCCCAATTTCGAAATTCCATATCTTCTCTTTCATATTTGTTCAATTTTATTTCATACTTTATCATTTTTATTTAAGGGAATCATGGAAGAGGCTTATATCTAGCAAAATCGAACAATTTCCTGATATTGTTGGATAAATCTAGAAAAGCCAACATATATTCATTAACCAAGTTCTCTAGTTTTGCAGGTACATTGAAGACTTTATTTTTCATGTATTTAAATTTCAATAGTGATGTAATTTGTAATTAAACTTTGGAATAAGAATTTACATTTCCTGCTTAGCTTAGGTTGCATTGCATATAGTTTATTTTTATAATTTTAATGTGTGATGGATGATGATTCATGCATATTTTTACAAATTCACCATGGTCTACACGAATGGCACATGCACTAGCTTCTATGAAGTTTATAAACTTGGTGGAATTTGTATTTATGGCCATAGTCAGAATATGAATGATACTTAGATTTATGATCTTCACATTAGCCACATTCAGCCTACACTCTTAGGCTAACTTCAAAAATGCACTGCATTTCTCAAAAATACAAAAAGTATTTCTCAATTCCTCAAAATCATATTCATTCATTTCATGCATTTGCCAATTCCAATTCAAATTTCAATTCAAAGAAGTTCATTTTCTCAAAATCTCCTAAGTCTTATAGCAAAATCGATTTTCCCAAAGACATTGAATTTCAAAGGATATTTCAAGTATTTCCCAAGTTCCAAATTCAAATTTTCTAAGTTAGAATTTCAATTTCCAAGTTTGAATTAAGAGAAACCAAGTCTCTCAGAATCGATTTTCACCAAATGTCAAGGATTCCTCAAAATCGATTTTTATTTATCTCAGAAGTATATTTCAAATCCCATTTCACGATTTCTCATGTGATATCATTTCCAAGATTTACATTTTCTAAAAATTTCAATCATTCAAAGCAAACATCATGTTTTCAAATGTGCATTTTCTGAAAATTCATAGCACATGCCTGATTCTTTGTGCATTTAGAAATTAGAATATGATTTAGACAAGTTGAATAGAGTAGAGCATAAGATTGATCCTTGGTTCAATTACCCCTGTTAAAGGTGGCAGGAACGGTTGAACCTCGTACCGACAGGCGAGTCCCATTCTACGGAATTTTCCCGCATTTTAAAAACGGAGGCGAGTTATTTTCAAAAACTTTTTCAAAGGTCAGTTTGATTTGCAAAAGTAAAAATTTTGCGATGATAACAGGTTTTTAAGGGTACAAACCTGAGCCTCCTTTGATGAGGTATTTCATTTTCTGCCCGATCAGGTTAAGGGTACAAACCTGAGCCTCCTTTGATGAGGTATTTCATTTTCTGCCCAATCAGGTTAAGGGTACAAACCTGAGCCTCATTTGATGAGGTATTTCATTTTCAACCCGATCAGGTTAAGGGTACAAACCTGAGCCTCCTTTGATGAGGTATTTCATTTTCAACCCAATCAGGTTAAGGGTATAAACCTGAGCCTCCTTTGATGAGGTATTTCATTTTCAACCCGATCAGGTTAAGGGTACAAACCTGAGCCTCCTTTGATGAGGTATTCCATTTTCATTTCCCGGTCAGGTTAAGGGTCAAACCTGAGCTTCGTTCCATACGAGGTATTTTCCGTCCCATCCAGGTTAAGGGCAAAACCTGAATGTCATTTCTTTTTGAAATAAAATTTTCTCCTTATTCCCCATTTCATATCTGCCATCATCATTTGAATAAATTCTTTCATACCGAGTCAGACCCATCTAACTGGGCATTTTTATGGTTCAAATTTGGTATGTTTTCTTTGCCACTAAGCTCGGCTTTCAACCGGCTTAGCAGCAAAGAGGGGCATCTGTAAACACCCCAAATTTTCACCCTCATCCAGTGTTTGTCCATTTCATAAGTCATTACAGATCATTGCATGTCATTGCATGTATTCTGCATAGCATTGCATGTCATTGCATAGCATTGCAGGTCATTGCATCTCATTTTCGAGATCCAGCACTCCTATTTCAAAACATTCAATCCAGATTTGAATTTTAAAGCTTTATTTCAAAATCAATTTCAAAACCTGGGTTTTTATTCAATACTCTGTCATTTTCCAACCCCAGGACTTTATATTTCGAAATATTTTCTCAAGGAAACAATCTGGATTCATTTCAAATTCAAATTTTAATCGATTTCAATTTACAGATGAAACCCATTGAGGTGGTTTCTTGATAAAATCTTTTGAAAATTCTTTCATTTGGATGTTAAAATTTAAAATTTCAGAGTCCTAAGAGTTCAGGACTCTAACCCGGAGTTCCAGTTCGCATGGGACCCTATTTTCAAAAATCTTGAATTTCAAATGTCAATTTTAACCCTTTTTCAAAGCCATTTTCAGTGTTTAGTTCAAAATTTCTAAAACTCGATGTGGGCCCACTCAGTTGGCACCATATCCAAAGGAATTCTAATTCAGTTAGGATCCTATATCATTTCAAAAATTTTAATTTCAAAGTTTGCTTTTGAAAAGCTTTTGAAAACTCCTTCAATTTCAAGTTTTAAAATCATTTTTTTTTTTTGAAAAACTCAAGTAGGGCCCACTCGGGGTGGTGCCATATTCGAGTCAGTCTGAGCTAGACTAGGGTTAGTGGATGTCTTGGTTAGTGTTAGAGGTTTAGAAGAGTCAAAACCATTTTGAAAAAAACTCATTTTGAAAGTTAGTTTTTAAAACTAGTGTTTTTAAAGGTTTTTAAAGGTTTTTTTAAAAAAGCCAAATGTAGAAAATGCCAAGTGGCATTACATTTGGGGATTTTTTAGGAGAGTCTAGGGGTTAATTAGGTATTAAATATGATAATTTAGGCTAGGGGTAGGATAGTCTTTACACCCCAAAATCGCCCCCCTTAGAAGAGTCCAATTTCTTTAAAACATTTAATTTTTAACCTAAATTTTTTTATATAAATAGAAGGCTATAGGGGGTCGATTTTCCCAATTGGCTTTCCTTTGGATTCTTGGAGCTTCTCTCTCCTCTCCAGCCCTTCCTCCATTGCAGCAACCTCAAGGTAACTATTTTCTCTAATTTTTAGTTTTAATTTAATTTTTTTCATTGTTTTAAACATGATTTAGCCATTGGTACCATCATCTTCATGGATTAAACCATGGATTCAACCTCAAGAATCAGCAAGAACGATCCAAGAAGGTGATCCAACCTTGTTTTGGGTGATTTACAGAGATTTTAATCCATTAGAATTGATTTTAATATGATTCTTTGCATTAATAACCAATAAAATATATGATTTGCCCTTTTTAATGGGTTAAATCTATGTTTTAAAGGTGATATCAAATTCCAGCCATTGATTCCCTGTTTTTATTTTATTTTCATGGTTTATTCATGTTTGTTTTACGTTAAATAGCATAGAAATAATTTTTATTTACTGTTTTATGGTTTATTTTATTTATTTACATTAGTTAATGCATGGTTTTTTTAAGTTTCTTAAATTTCTGTGTGTTCTAGGTTTAGAACAGTAAAGATGATGTTATTTCGGATAGAAGCACTCATTGTTTATTTCTGATTTTTTTATATGTAGTGCATGCATGAGTTATTGAGTTACTGTAGAAAAATCAGAGGTTTTGGATCTCAGAAACCCTGTCAAAAAAATCAGACATCAAATCGGGTTTTTAAAGTTTTAAAATCGTGGTTAAAATCAAGAAGGTAACTTGCTGTTATGATATTTCTCTCATCTTATATCCGATTTTAGATCTGTAAAGTGCTATGGATTCACATTGTGTAGATATGTCTTCTGTGAAATTTTCGTATTTTTTTATCACTGTTTAGTATTTTTCCCTTTTTAGAGAATCTGTTTTTAAATTTAAAACTCGTTAGGGTTTACCAAAACCCTAATCAGACTTGTGTTAGTCATAAATCCCAAACCACAGATCCGAGTTTAGATCTGTAAAAAGTGAGTATTGTTATTTTTCTATTTACTGTTTACCATTAAAATTTCAGAGACTTTTGTTTAGAATTGCTATTTATATCTGTATTTTCAATCTGAAATAGCTGTTTTAATCCCTGTTAAGAGTGATATATTTTAGCTCAGATTGCCGGAAGGGTTTCTCACTAACCAAAGATGATTTTTCCGATCTGTAAATTGGGAAATCTCTGTTTTCCTTCCTAGTTAGTCTCTGTAAAATTTCATAAATTTCCATAGAGATTTGATCCCTGGTTCAGGTCTTGGACTGAGACTGGTTGGTGAATTAGGTCAAAAATAGCATATTTTTAGGGTTTAATGCAATTTTTGGATTAATTTAATGTCAAAAAATTATTTTTATAATTCCAATTCGACATTAGAGTTATAACAAGTGCAGGTACCAATTTTTATGGATTTTGGAATCCATTTGATGGCTGAATTAAGCAAATTGCAAAACCGGGTTCCTGAAAGATCCAAAAACACTGCAAAAATCACAAAATTTGTGATATTATTGGATTTTCGTGCATAAGCATATATTCTTAGGGTTTAATCATGTTCATAATCATATTAGGATGCTTTAGGTTTAATTTTGTGCTCATTTGATTTCATTTAGTGCATAAAACCTAAGTTTTTACCAAAATCTATTTCTAAAAACCCTGATTTCCTGGCCATAGTCTTGCTATCGGGGGCAATTTGGTCATTTGACCTAAATTTCGAAATCTCTAACCCTAATTTCATATTTTTAATCATGTCATAGCATATTTGGTTTGAGTTTATTCCATTCAAATTTCAAAATTTGCATTTTATCAAAATATCTTTCTAAAAACCTTAATTTCAAGACCATAGTCTTGTTATTACGGGTATTTTGGTCATTTTGACCCCAATTTCGAAATTCCATATCTTCTTTTTCATATTTGTTCAATTTTATTTCATACTTTATCATTTTTATTTAAGGGAATCATGGAAGAGGCTTATATCTAGCAAAATCGAACAATTTCCTGATATTGTTGGATAAATCTAGAAAAGCCAACATATATTCATTAACCAAGTTCTCTAGTTTTGCAGGTACATTGAAGACTTTATTTTTCATGTATTTAAATTTCAATAGTGATGTAATTTGTAATTAAACTTTGGAATAAGAATTTACATTTCCTGCTTAGCTTAGGTTGCATTGCATATAGTTTATTTTTATAATTTTACTGTGTGATGGATGATGATTCATGCATATTTTTACAAATTCACCATGGTCTACACGAATGGCACATGCACTAGCTTCTATGAAGTTTATAAACTTGGTGGAATTTGTATTTATGGCCATAGTCAGAATATGAATGATACTTAGATTTATGATCTTCACATTAGCCACATTCAGCCTACACTCTTAGGCTAACTTCAAAAATGCACTGCATTTCTCAAAAATACAAAAAGTATTTCTCAATTCCTCAAAATCATATTCATTCATTTCATGCATTTGCCAATTCCAATTCAAATTTCAATTCAAAGAAGTTCATTTTCTCAAAATCTCCTAAGTCTTATAGCAAAATCGATTTTCCCAAAGACATTGAATTTCAAAGGATATTTCAAGTATTTCCCAAGTTCCAAATTCAAATTTTCTAAGTTAGAATTTCAATTTCCAAGTTTGAATTAAGAGAAACCAAGTCTCTCAGAATCGATTTTCACCAAATGTCAAGGATTCCTCAAAATCGATTTTTATTTATCTCAGAAGTATATTTCAAATCCCATTTCACGATTTCTCATGTGATATCATTTCCAAGATTTACATTTTCTAAAAATTTCAATCATTCAAAGCAAACATCATGTTTTCAAATGTGCATTTTCTGAAAATTCATAGCACATGCCTGATTCTTTGTGCATTTAGAAATTAGAATATGATTTAGACAAGTTGAATAGAGTAGAGCATAAGATTGATCCTTGGTTCAATTACCCCTGTTAAAGGTGGCAGGAACGGTTGAACCTCGTACCGACAGGCGAGTCCCATTCTACGGAATTTTCCCGCATTTTAAAAACGGAGGCGAGTTATTTTCAAAAACTTTTTCAAAGGTCAGTTTGATTTGCAAAAGTAAAAATTTTGCGATGATAACAGGTTTTTAAGGGTACAAACCTGAGCCTCCTTTGATGAGGTATTTCATTTTCTGCCCGATCAGGTTAAGGGTACAAACCTGAGCCTCCTTTGATGAGGTATTTCATTTTCTGCCCAATCAGGTTAAGGGTACAAACCTGAGCCTCATTTGATGAGGTATTTCATTTTCAACCCGATCAGGTTAAGGGTACAAACCTGAGCCTCCTTTGATGAGGTATTTCATTTTCAACCCAATCAGGTTAAGGGTATAAACCTGAGCCTTCTTTGATGAGGTATTTCATTTTCAACCCGATCAGGTTAAGGGTACAAACCTGAGCCTCCTTTGATGAGGTATTCCATTTTCATTTCCCGGTCAGGTTAAGGGTCAAACCTGAGCTTCGTTCCATACGAGGTATTTTCCGTCCCATCCAGGTTAAGGGCAAAACCTGAATGTCATTTCTTTTTGAAATAAAATTTTCTCCTTATTCCCCATTTTATATCTACCATCATCATTTGAATAAATTCTTTCATACCGAGTCAGACCCATCTAACTGGGCATTTTTATGGTTCAAAATTGGTATGTTTTCTTTGCCACTAAGCTCGGCTTTCAACCGGCTTAACAGCAAAGAGGGGCATCTGTAAACACCCCAAATTTTCACCCTCATCCAGTGTTTGTCCATTTCATAAGTCATTACAGATCATTGCATGTCATTGCATGTATTCTGCATAGCATTGCATGTCATTGCATAGCATTGCAGGTCATTGCATCTCATTTTCGAGATCCAGCACTCCTATTTCAAAACATTCAATCCAGATTTGAATTTTAAAGCTTTATTTTAAAATCAATTTCAAAACCTGGGTTTTTATTCAATACTCTGTCATTTTCCAACCCCAGGACTTTATATTTCGAAATATTTTCTCAAGGAAACAATCTGGATTCATTTCAAATTCAAATTTTAATCGATTTCAATTTACAGATGAAACCCATTGAGGTGGTTTCTTGATAAAATCTTTTGAAAATTCTTTCATTTGGATGTTAAAATTTAAAATTTCAGAGTCCTAAGAGTTCAGGACTCTAACCCGGAGTTCCAGTTCGCATGAGACCCTATTTTCAAAAATCTTGAATTTCAAATGTCAATTTTAACCCTTTTTCAAAGCCATTTTCAGTGTTTAGTTCAAAATTTCTAAAACTCGATGTGGGCCCACTCAGTTGGCACCATATCCAAAGGAATTCTAATTCAGTTAGGATCCTATATCATTTCAAAAATTTTAATTTCTAAGTTTGCTTTTGAAAAGCTTTTGAAAACTCCTTCAATTTCAAGTTTTAAAATCGTTTTTTTTTTTGAAAAACTCAAGTAGGGCCCACTCGGGGTGGTGCCATATTCGAGTCAGTCCGAGCTAGACTAGGGTTAGTGGATGTCTTGGTTAGTGTTAGAGGTTTAGAAGAGTCAAAACCATTTTGAAAAAAACTCATTTTGAAAGTTAGTTTTTAAAACTAGTGTTTTTAAAGGTTTTTAAAGGTTTTTTTAAAAAAGCCAAATGTAGAAAATGCCAAGTGGCATTACATTTGGGGATTTTTTAGGAGAGTCTAGGGGTTAATTAGGTATTAAATATGATAATTTAGGCTAGGGGTAGGATAGTCTTTACACCCCAAAATCGCCCCCCTTAGAAGAGTCCAATTTCTTTAAAACATTTAATTTTTAACCTAAATTTTTTTATATAAATAGAAGGCTATATGGGGTCGATTTTCCCAATTGGCTTTCCTTTGGATTCTTGGAGCTTCTCTCTCCTCTCCAGCCCTTCCTCTATTGCAGCAACCTCAAGGTAACTATTTTCTCTAATTTTTAGTTTTTATTTAATTTTTTTCATTGTTTTAAACATGATTTAGCCATTGGTACCATCATCTTCATGGATTAAACCATGGATTCAACCTCAAGAATCAGCAAGAACGATCCAAGAAGGTGATCCAACCTTGTTTTGGGTGATTTACAGAGATTTTAATCCATTAGAATTGATTTTAATATGATTCTTTGCATTAATAACCAATAAAATATATGATTTGCCCTTTTTAATGGGTTAAGTCTATGTTTTAAAGGTGATATCAAATTCCAGCCATTGATTCCCTGTTTTTATTTTATTTTCATGGTTTATTCATGTTTGTTTTACGTTAAATAGCATAGAAATAATTTTTATTTACTGTTTTATGGTTTATTTTATTTATTTACATTAGTTAATGCATGGTTTTTTTAAGTTTCTTAAATTTCTGTGTGTTCTAGGTTTAGAACAGTAAAGATGATGTTATTTCGGATGGAAGCACTCATTGTTTATTTCTGATTTTTTTATATGTAGTGCATGCATGAGTTATTGAGTTACTGTAGAAAACCAGAGGTTTTGGATCTCGGAAACCCTGTCAAAAAAATCAGACATCAAATCGGGTTTTTAAAGTTTTAAAATCATGGTTAAAATCAAGAAGGTAACTTGCTGTTATGATATTTCTCTCATCTTATATCCGATTTTAGATCTGTAAAGTGCTATGGATTCACATTGCGTAGATATGTCTTCTGTGAAATTTTCGGATTTTTTGATCTCTGTTTAGTATTTTTCCCTTTTTAGAGAATCTGTTTTTAAATTTAAAACTCGTTAGGGTTTACCAAAACCCTAATCAGACTTGTGTTAGTCATAAATCCCAAACCACAGATCCGAGTTTAGATCTGTAAAAAGTGAGTATTGTTATTTTTCTATTTACTGTTTACCATTAAAATTTTAGAGACTTTTGTTTAGAATTTCTATTTATATCTGTATTTTCAATCTGGAATAGCTGTTTTAATCCCTGTTAAGAGTGATATATTTTAGCTCAGATTGCCGGAAGGGTTTCTCACTAACCAAAGATGATTTTTCCGATCTGTAAATTGGGAAATCTCTGTTTTCCTTCCTAGTTAGTCTCTGTAAAATTTCATAAATTTCCATAGAGATTTGATCCCTGGTTCAGGTCTTGGACTGAGACTGGTTGGTGAATTAGGTCAAAAATAGCATATTTTTAGGGTTTAATGCAATTTTTGGATTAATTTAATGTCAAAAAATTATTTTTATAATTCCAATTCGACATTAGGGTTATAACAAGTGCAGGTACCAATTTTTATAGATTTTGGAATCCATTTGATGGCTGAATTAAGCAAATTGCAAAACTGGGTTCCTGAAAGATCCAAAAACACTGCAAAAATCACAAATATTGTGATATTATTGGATTTTCGTGCATAAGCATATATTCTTAGGGTTTAATCATGTTCATAATCATATTAGGACGCTTTAGGTTTAATTTTGTGCTCATTTGATTTCATTTAGTGCATAAAACCTAAGTTTTTACCAAAATCTATTTCTAAAAACCCTGATTTCCAGGCCATAGTCTTGCTATCGTGGGCAAATTGGTCATTTGACCTAAATTTCGAAATCCCTAACCCTAATTTCATATTTTTAATCATGTCATAGCATATTTGGTTTGAGTTTATTCCATTCAAATTTCAAAATTTGCATTTTATCAAAATATCTTTCTAAAAACCCTAATTTCAAGACCATAGTCTTGTTATTAGGGGTATTTTGGTCATTTTGACCCCAATTTCGAAATTCCATATCTTCTCTTTCATATTTATTCAATTTTATTTCATACTTTATCATTTTTATTTAAGGGAATCAAGGAAGAGGCTTATATCTAGCAAAATCGAACAATTTCCTGATATTGTTGGATAAATCTAGAAAAGCCAACATATATTCATTAACCAAGTTCTCTAGTTTTGCAGGTACATTGAAGACTTTATTTTTCATGTATTTAAATTTCAATAGTGATGTAATTTGTAATTAAACTTTGGAATAAGAATTTACATTTCCTGCTTAGCTTAGGTTGCATTGCATATAGTTTATTTTTATAATTTTACTGTGTGATGGATGATGATTCATGCATATTTTTACAAATTCACCATGGTCTACACGAATGGCACATGCACTAGCTTCTATGAAGTTTATAAACTTGGTGGAATTTGTATTTATGGCCATAGTCAGAATATGAATGATACTTAGATTTATGATCTTCACATTAGCCACATTCAGCCTACACTCTTAGGCTAACTTCAAAAATGCACTGCATTTCTCAAAAATACAAAAAGTATTTCTCAATTCCTCAAAATCATATTCATTCATTTCATGCATTTGCCAATTCCAATTCAAATTTCAATTCAAAGAAGTTCATTTTCTCAAAATCTCCTAAGTCTTATAGCAAAATCGATTTTCCCAAAGACATTGAATTTCAAAGGATATTTCAAGTATTTCCCAAGTTCCAAATTCAAATTTTCTAAGTTAGAATTTCAATTTCCAAGTTTGAATTAAGAGAAACCAAGTCTCTCAGAATCGATTTTCACCAAATGTCAAGGATTCCTCAAAATCGATTTTTATTTATCTCAGAAGTATATTTCAAATCCCATTTCACGATTTCTCATGTGATATCATTTCCAAGATTTACATTTTCTAAAAATTTCAATCATTCAAAGCAAACATCATGTTTTCAAATGTGCATTTTCTGAAAATTCATAGCACATGCCTGATTCTTTGTGCATTTAGAAATTAGAATATGATTTAGACAAGTTGAATAGAGTAGAGCATAAGATTGATCCTTGGTTCAATTACCCCTGTTAAAGGTGGCAGGAACGGTTGAACCTCGTACCGACAGGCGAGTCCCATTCTACGGAATTTTCCCGCATTTTAAAAACGGAGGCGAGTTATTTTCAAAAACTTTTTCAAAGGACAGTTTGATTTGCAAAAGTAAAAATTTTGCGATGATAACAGGTTTTTAAGGGTACAAACCTGAGCCTCCTTTGATGAGGTATTTCATTTTCTGCCCGATCAGGTTAAGGGTACAAACCTGAGCCTCCTTTGATGAGGTATTTCATTTTCTGCCCAATCAGGTTAAGGGTACAAACCTGAGCCTCATTTGATGAGGTATTTCATTTTCAACCCGATCAGGTTAAGGGTACAAACCTGAGCCTCCTTTGATGAGGTATTTCATTTTCAACCCAATCAGGTTAAGGGTATAAACCTGAGCCTCCTTTGATGAGGTATTTCATTTTCAACCCGATCAGGTTAAGGGTACAAACCTGAGCCTCCTTTGATGAGGTATTCCATTTTCATTTCCCGGTCAGGTTAAGGGTCAAACCTGAGCTTCGTTCCATACGAGGTATTTTCCGTCCCATCCAGGTTAAGGGCAAAACCTGAATGTCATTTCTTTTTGAAATAAAATTTTCTCCTTATTCCCCATTTCATATCTGCCATCATCATTTGAATAAATTCTTTCATACCGAGTCAGACCCATCTAACTGGGCATTTTTATGGTTCAAATTTGGTATGTTTTCTTTGCCACTAAGCTCGGCTTTCAACCGGCTTAGCAGCAAAGAGGGGCATCTGTAAACACCCCAAATTTTCACCCTCATCCAGTGTTTGTCCATTTCATAAGTCATTACAGATCATTGCATGTCATTGCATGTATTCTGCATAGCATTGCATGTCATTGCATAGCATTGCAGGTCATTGCATCTCATTTTCGAGATCCAGCACTCCTATTTCAAAACATTCAATCCAGATTTGAATTTTAAAGCTTTATTTCAAAATCAATTTCAAAACCTGGGTTTTTATTCAATACTCTGTCATTTTCCAACCCCAGGACTTTATATTTCGAAATATTTTCTCAAGGAAACAATCTGGATTCATTTCAAATTCAAATTTTAATCGATTTCAATTTACAGATGAAACCCATTGAGGTGGTTTCTTGATAAAATCTTTTGAAAATTCTTTCATTTGGATGTTAAAATTTAAAATTTCAGAGTCCTAAGAGTTCAGGACTCTAACCCGGAGTTCCAGTTCGCATGGGACCCTATTTTCAAAAATCTTGAATTTCAAATGTCAATTTTAACCCTTTTTCAAAGCCATTTTCAGTGTTTAGTTCAAAATTTCTAAAACTCGATGTGGGCCCACTCAGTTGGCACCATATCCAAAGGAATTCTAATTCAGTTAGGATCCTATATCATTTCAAAAATTTTAATTTCAAAGTTTGCTTTTGAAAAGCTTTTGAAAACTCCTTCAATTTCAAGTTTTAAAATCATTTTTTTTTTTTGAAAAACTCAAGTAGGGCCCACTCGGGGTGGTGCCATATTCGAGTCAGTCTGAGCTAGACTAGGGTTAGTGGATGTCTTGGTTAGTGTTAGAGGTTTAGAAGAGTCAAAACCATTTTGAAAAAAACTCATTTTGAAAGTTAGTTTTTAAAACTAGTGTTTTTAAAGGTTTTTAAAGGTTTTTTTAAAAAAGCCAAATGTAGAAAATGACAAGTGGCATTACATTTGGGGATTTTTTAGGAGAGTCTAGGGGTTAATTAGGTATTAAATATGATAATTTAGGCTAGGGGTAGGATAGTCTTTACACCCCAAAATCGCCCCCCTTAGAAGAGTCCAATTTCTTTAAAACATTTAATTTTTAACCTAAATTTTTTTATATAAATAGAAGGCTATAGGGGGTCGATTTTCCCAATTGGCTTTCCTTTGGATTCTTGGAGCTTCTCTCTCCTCTCCAGCCCTTCCTCCATTGCAGCAACCTCAAGGTAACTATTTTCTCTAATTTTTAGTTTTTATTTAATTTTTTTCATTGTTTTAAACATGATTTAGCCATTGGTACCATCATCTTCATGGATTAAACCATGGATTCAACCTCAAGAATCAGCAAAAACGATCCAAGAAGGTGATCCAACCTTGTTTTGGGTGATTTACAGAGATTTTAATCCATTAGAATTGATTTTAATATGATTCTTTGCATTAATAACCAATAAAATATATGATTTGCCCTTTTTAATGGGTTAAATCTATGTTTTAAAGGTGATATCAAATTCCAGCCATTGATTCCCTGTTTTTATTTTATTTTCATGGTTTATTCATGTTTGTTTTACATTAAATAGCATTGAAATAATTTTTATTTACTGTTTTATGGTTTATTTTATTTATTTACATTAGTTAATGCATGGTTTTTTTAAGTTTCTTAAATTTCTGTGTGTTCTAGGTTTAGAACAGTAAAGATGATGTTATTTCGGATGGAAGCACTCATTGTTTATTTATGATTTTTTTATATGTAGTGCATGCATGAGTTATTGAGTTACTGTAGAAAAATCAGAGGTTTTGGATCTCGGAAACCCTGTCAAAAAAATCATACATCAAATCGGGTTTTTAAAGTTTTAAAATCGTGGTTAAAATCAAGAAGGTAACTTGCTGTTATAATATTTCTCTCATCTTATATCCGATTTTAGATCTGTAAAATGCTATGGATTCACATTGCGTAGATATGTCTTCTGTGAAATTTTCGGATTTTTTGATCACTGTTTAGTATTTTTCCCTTTTTAGAGAATCTGTTTTTAAATTTAAAACTCGTTAGGGTTTACCAAAACCCTAATGAGACTTGTGTTAGTAATAAATCCCAAACCACAGATCCGATTTTAGATCTGTAAAAAGTGAGTATTATTATTTTTCTATTTACTGTTCACCATTAAAATTTCAGAGACTTTTGTTTAGAATTGCTATTTATGTCTGTATTTTCAATCTGGAATAGCTGTTTTAATCCCTGTTAAGAGTGATATATTTTAGCTCAGATTGCCGGAAGGGTTTCTCACTAACCAAAGATGATTTTTCCGATCTGTAAATTGGGAAATCTCTGTTTTCCTTCCTAGTTAGTCTCTGTAAAATTTCATAAATTTCCAAAGAGATTTGATCCCTGGTTCAGGTCTTGGACTGAGACTGGTTGGTGAATTAGGTCAAAAATAGCATATTTTTAGGGTTTAATGCAATTTTTGGATTAATTTAATGTCAAAAAATTATTTTTATAATTCCAATTCGACATTAGGGTTATAACAAGTGCAGGTACCAATTTTTATGGATTTTGGAATCCATTTGATGGCTGAATTAAGCAAATTGCAAAACCGGGTTCCTGAAAGATCCAAAAACACTGCAAAAATCACAAAATTTGTGATATTATTGGATTTTCGTGCATAAGCATATATTCTTAGGGTTTAATCATGTTCATAATCATATTAGGATGCTTTAGGTTTAATTTTGTGCTCATTTGATTTCATTTAGTGCATAAAACCTAAGTTTTTACCAAAATCTATTTCTAAAAACCCTGATTTCCTGGCCATAGTCTTGCTATCGGGGGCAATTTGGTCATTTGACCTAAATTTCGAAATCCCTAACCCTAATTTCATACTTTTAATCATGTCATAGCATATTTGGTTTGAGTTTATTCCATTCAAATTTCAAAATTTGCATTTTATCAAAATATCTTTCTAAAAACCCTAATTTCAAGACCATAGTCTTGTTATTACGGGTATTTTGGTCATTTTGACCCCAATTTCGAAATTCCATATCTTCTCTTTCATATTTGTTCAATTTTATTTCATACTTTATCATTTTTGTTTTTAAGGGAATCAAGGAAGAGGCTTATATCTAGCAAAATCGAACAATTTCCTGATATTGTTGGATAAATCTAGAAAAGCCAACATATATTCATTAACCAAGTTCTCTAGTTTTGCAGGTACATTGAAGACTTTATTTTTCATGTATTTAAATTTCAATAGTGATGTAATTTGTAATTAACTTTGGAATAAGAATTTACATTTCCTGCTTAGCTTAGGTTGCATTGCATATAGTTTATTTTTATAATTTTAATGTGTGATGAATGATGATTCATGCATATTTTTACAAATTCACCATGGTCTACACGAATGGCACATGCACTAGCTTCTATGAAGTTTATAAACTTGGTGGAATTTGTATTTATGGCCATAGTCAGAATATGAATGATACTTAGATTTATGATCTTCACATTAGCCACATTCAGCCTACACTCTTAGGCTAACTTCAAAAATGCACTGCATTTCTCAAAAATACAAAAAGTATTTCTCAATTCCTCAAAATCATATTCATTCATTTCATGCATTTGCCAATTCCAATTCAAATTTCAATTCAAAGAAGTTCATTTTCTCAAAATCTCCTAAGTCTTATAGCAAAATCGATTTTCCCAAAGACATTGAATTTCAAAGGATATTTCAAGTATTTCCCAAGTTCCAAATTCAAATTTTCTAAGTTAGAATTTCAATTTCCAAGTTTGAATTAAGAGAAACCAAGTCTCTCAGAATCGATTTTCACCAAATGTCAAGGATTCCTCAAAATCGATTTTTATTTATCTCAGAAGTATATTTCAAATCCCATTTCACGATTTCTCATGTGATATCATTTCCAAGATTTACATTTTCTAAAAATTTCAATCATTCAAAGCAAACATCATGTTTTCAAATGTGCATTTTCTGAAAATTCATAGCACATGCCTGATTCTTTGTGCATTTAGAAATTAGAATATGATTTAGACAAGTTGAATAGAGTAGAGCATAAGATTGATCCTTGGTTCAATTACCCCTGTTAAAGGTGGCAGGAACGGTTGAACCTCGTACCGACAGGCGAGTCCCATTCTACGGAATTTTCCCGCATTTTAAAAACGGAGGCGAGTTATTTTCAAAAACTTTTTCAAAGGTCAGTTTGATTTGCAAAAGTAAAAATTTTGCGATGATAACAGGTTTTTAAGGGTACAAACCTGAGCCTCCTTTGATGAGGTATTTCATTTTCTGCCCGATCAGGTTAAGGGTACAAACCTGAGCCTCCTGTGATGAGGTATTTCATTTTCTGCCCAATCAGGTTAAGGGTACAAACCTGAGCCTCATTTGATGAGGTATTTCATTTTCAACCCGATCAGGTTAAGGGTACAAACCTGAGCCTCCTTTGATGAGGTATTTCATTTTCAACCCAATCAGGTTAAGGGTATAAACCTGAGCCTTCTTTGATGAGGTATTTCATTTTCAACCCGATCAGGTTAAGGGTACAAACCTGAGCCTCCTTTGATGAGGTATTCCATTTTCATTTCCCGGTCAGGTTAAGGGTCAAACCTGAGCTTCGTTCCATACGAGGTATTTTCCGTCCCATCCAGGTTAAGGGCAAAACCTGAATGTCATTTCTTTTTGAAATAAAATTTTCTCCTTATTCCCCATTTTATATCTACCATCATCATTTGAATAAATTCTTTCATACCGAGTCAGACCCATCTAACTGGGCATTTTTATGGTTCAAAATTGGTATGTTTTCTTTGCCACTAAGCTCGGCTTTCAACCGGCTTAACAGCAAAGAGGGGCATCTGTAAACACCCCAAATTTTCACCCTCATCCAGTGTTTGTCCATTTCATAAGTCATTACAGATCATTGCATGTCATTGCATGTATTCTGCATAGCATTGCATGTCATTGCATAGCATTGCAGGTCATTGCATCTCATTTTCGAGATCCAGCACTCCTATTTCAAAACATTCAATCCAGATTTGAATTTTAAAGCTTTATTTCAAAATCAATTTCAAAACCTGGGTTTTTATTCAATACTCTGTCATTTTCCAACCCCAGGACTTTATATTTCGAAATATTTTCTCAAGGAAACAATCTGGATTCATTTCAAATTCAAATTTTAATCGATTTCAATTTACAGATGAAACCCATTGAGGTGGTTTCTTGATAAAATCTTTTGAAAATTCTTTCATTTGGATGTTAAAATTTAAAATTTCAGAGTCCTAAGAGTTCAGGACTCTAACCCGGAGTTCCAGTTCGCATGAGACCCTATTTTCAAAAATCTTGAATTTCAAATGTCAATTTTAACCCTTTTTCAAAGCCATTTTCAGTGTTTAGTTCAAAATTTCTAAAACTCGATGTGGGCCCACTCAGTTGGCACCATATCCAAAGGAATTCTAATTCAGTTAGGATCCTATATCATTTCAAAAATTTTAATTTCTAAGTTTGCTTTTGAAAAGCTTTTGAAAACTCCTTCAATTTCAAGTTTTAAAATCGTTTTTTTTTTTGAAAAACTCAAGTAGGGCCCACTCGGGGTGGTGCCATATTCGAGTCAGTCCGAGCTAGACTAGGGTTAGTGGATGTCTTGGTTAGTGTTAGAGGTTTAGAAGAGTCAAAACCATTTTGAAAAAAACTCATTTTGAAAGTTAGTTTTTAAAACTAGTGTTTTTAAAGGTTTTTAAAGGTTTTTTTAAAAAAGCCAAATGTAGAAAATGCCAAGTGGCATTACATTTGGGGATTTTTTAGGAGAGTCTAGGGGTTAATTAGGTATTAAATATGATAATTTAGGCTAGGGGTAGGATAGTCTTTACACCCCAAAATCGCCCCCCTTAGAAGAGTCCAATTTCTTTAAAACATTTAATTTTTAACCTAAATTTTTTTATATAAATAGAAGGCTATATGGGGTCGATTTTCCCAATTGGCTTTCCTTTGGATTCTTGGAGCTTCTCTCTCCTCTCCAGCCCTTCCTCTATTGCAGCAACCTCAAGGTAACTATTTTCTCTAATTTTTAGTTTTTATTTAATTTTTTTCATTGTTTTAAACATGATTTAGCCATTGGTACCATCATCTTCATGGATTAAACCATGGATTCAACCTCAAGAATCAGCAAGAACGATCCAAGAAGGTGATCCAACCTTGTTTTGGGTGATTTACAGAGATTTTAATCCATTAGAATTGATTTTAATATGATTCTTTGCATTAATAACCAATAAAATATATGATTTGCCCTTTTTAATGGGTTAAATCTATGTTTTAAAGGTGATATCAAATTCCAGCCATTGATTCCCTGTTTTTATTTTATTTTCATGGTTTATTCATGTTTGTTTTACGTTAAATAGCATAGAAATAATTTTTATTTACTGTTTTATGGTTTATTTTATTTATTTACATTAGTTAATGCATGGTTTTTTTAAGTTTCTTAAATTTCTGTGTGTTCTAGGTTTAGAACAGTAAAGATGATGTTATTTCGGATGGAAGCACTCATTGTTTATTTCTGATTTTTTTATATGTAGTGCATGCATGAGTTATTGAGTTACTGTAGAAAAATCAGAGGTTTTGGATCTCGGAAACCCTGTCAAAAAAATCATACATCAAATCGGGTTTTTAAAGTTTTAAAATCGTGGTTAAAATCAAGAAGGTAACTTGCTGTTATGATATTTCTCTTATCTTATATCCGATTTTAGATCTGTAAAGTGCTATGGATTCACATTGCGTAGATATGTCTTCTGTGAAATTTTCGGATTTTTTGATCACTGTTTAGTATTTTTCCCTTTTTAGAGAATCTGTTTTTAAATTTAAAACTCGTTAGGGTTTACCAAAACCCTAATGAGACTTGTGTTAGTAATAAATACCAAACCACAGATCCGATTTTAGATCTGTAAAAAGTGAGTATTATTATTTTTCTATTTACTGTTCACCATTAAAATTTCAGAGACTTTTGTTTAGAATTGCGATTTATGTCTGTATTTTCAATCTGGAATAGCTGTTTTAATCCCTGTTAAGAGTGATATATTTTAGCTCAGATTGCCGGAAGGGTTTCTCACTAACCAAAGATGATTTTTCCGATCTGTAAATTGGGAAATCTCTATTTTCCTTCCTAGTTTGTTTCTGTAAAATTTCATAAATTTCCAAAGAGATTTGATCCCTGGTTCAGGTCTTGGACTGAGACTGGTTGGTCAATTAGGTCAAAAATAGCATATTTTTAGGGTTTAATGCAATTTTTGGATTAATTTAATGTCAAAAAATTATTTTTATAATTCCAATTCGACATTAGGGTTATAACAAGTGCAGGTACCAATTTGTATGGATTTTGGAATCCATTTGATGGCTGAATTAAGCAAATTGCAAAACTGGGTTCCTGAAAGATCCAAAAACACTGCAAAAATCACAAAATTTGTGATATTATTGGATTTTCGTGCATAAGCATATATTCTTAGGGTTTAATCATGTTCATAATCATATTAGGATGCTTTAGGTTTAATTTTGTGCTCATTTGATTTCATTTAGTGCATAAAACCTAAGTTTTTACCAAAATCTATTTCTAAAAACCCTGATTTCCAGGCCATAGTCTTGCTATCGTGGGCAAATTGGTCATTTGACCTAAATTTCGAAATCCCTAACCCTAATTTCATATTTTTAATCATGTCATAGCATATTTGGTTTGAGTTTATTCCATTCAAATTTCAAAATTTGCATTTTATCAAAATATCTTTCTAAAAACCCTAATTTCAAGACCATAGTCTTGTTATTAGGGGTATTTTGGTCATTTTGACCCCAATTTCGAAATTCCATATCTTCTCTTTCATATTTATTCAATTTTATTTCATACTTTATCATTTTTATTTAAGGGAATCAAGGAAGAGGCTTATATCTAGCAAAATCCAATAAATTCCTGATATTGTTGGATAAATCTAGAAAAGCCAACATATATTCATTAACCAAGTTCTCTAGTTTTGCAGGTACATTGAAGACTTTATTTTTCATGTATTTAAATTTCAATAGTGATGTAATTTGTAATTAAACTTTGGAATAAGAATTTACATTTCCTGCTTAGCTTAGGTTGCATTGCATATAGTTTATTTTTATAATTTTAATGTGTGATGGATGATGATTCATGCATATTTTTACAAATTCACCATGGTCTACACGAATGGCACATGCACTAGCTTCTATGAAGTTTATAAACTTGGTGGAATTTGTATTTATGGCCATAGTCAGAATATGAATGATACTTAGATTTATGATCTTCACATTAGCCACATTCAGCCTACACTCTTAGGCTAACTTCAAAAATGCACTGCATTTCTCAAAAATACAAAAAGTATTTCTCAATTCCTCAAAATCATATTCATTCATTTCATGCATTTGCCAATTCCAATTCAAATTTCAATTCAAAGAAGTTCATTTTCTCAAAATCTCCTAAGTCTTATAGCAAAATCGATTTTCCCAAAGACATTGAATTTCAAAGGATATTTCAAGTATTTCCCAAGTTCCAAATTCAAATTTTCTAAGTTAGAATTTCAATTTCCAAGTTTGAATTAAGAGAAACCAAGTCTCTCAGAATCGATTTTCACCAAATGTCAAGGATTCCTCAAAATCGATTTTTATTTATCTCAGAAGTATATTTCAAATCCCATTTCACGATTTCTCATGTGATATCATTTCCAAGATTTACATTTTCTAAAAATTTCAATCATTCAAAGCAAACATCATGTTTTCAAATGTGCATTTTCTGAAAATTCATAGCACATGCCTGATTCTTTGTGCATTTAGAAATTAGAATATGATTTAGACAAGTTGAATAGAGTAGAGCATAAGATTGATCCTTGGTTCAATTACCCCTGTTAAAGGTGGCATGAACGGTTGAACCTCGTACCGACAGGCGAGTCCCATTCTACGGAATTTTCCCGCATTTTAAAAACGGAGGCGAGTTATTTTCAAAAACTTTTTCAAAGGTCAGTTTGATTTGCAAAAGTAAAAATTTTGCGATGATAACAGGTTCATGCGGTTACAAACCTGAGCCTCCTTTGATGAGGTATTTCATTTTCTGTCCGATCAGGTTAAGGGTACAAACCTGAGCCTCCTTTGATGAGGTATTTCATTTTCTGCCCAATCAGGTTAAGGGTACAAACCTGAGCCTCATTTGATGAGGTATTTCATTTTCAACCCGATCAGATTAAGGGTACAAACCTGAGCCTCCTTTGATGAGGTATTTCATTTTCAACCCAATCAGGTTAAGGGTATAAACCTGAGCCTCCTTTGATGAGGTATTTCATTTTCAACCCAATCAGGTTAAGGGTATAAACCTGAGCCTCCTTTGATGAGGTATTTCATTTTCTGCCCCATCAGGTTAAGGGTACAAACCTGAGCCTCCTTTGATGAGGTATTTCATTTTCAACCCGATCAGGTTAAGGGTACAAACCTGAGCCTCATTTGATAAGGTATTTCATTTTCAACCCGATCAGGTTAAGGGTACAAACCTGAGCCTCATTTGATGAGGTATTTCATTTTCAACCCAATCAGGTTAAGGGTATAAACCTGAGCCTCCTTTGATGAGGTATTTCATTTTCAACCCGATCAGGTTAAGGGTACAAACCTGAGCCTCCATTGATGAGGTATTCTATTTTCATTTCCCAGTCAGGTTAAGGGTCAAACCTGAGCTTCGTTCCATACGAGGTATTTTCCGTGCCATCCAGGTTAAGGGCAAAACCTAAATGTCATTTCTTTTTAAAATAAAATTTTCTCCTTATTCCCCATTTCATATCTACCATCATCATTTGAATAAATTCTTTCATACCGAGTCAGACCCATCTAACTGGGGCATTTTTATGGTTCAAATTTGGTATGTTTTCTTTGCCACTAAGCTCGGCTTTCAACCAGCTTAGCAGCAAAGAGGGGCATCTGTAAACACCCCAAATTTTCACCCTCATCCAGTGTTTGTCCATTTCATAAGTCATTACAGATCATTGCATGTCATTGCATGTATTCTGCATAGCATTGCATGTCATTGCATAGCATTGCTGGTCATTGCATCTCATTTTCGAGATCCAGCACTCCTATTTCAAAACATTCAATCCATATTTGAATTTTAAAGCTTTATTTCAAAATCAATTTCAAAACCTGGGTTTTTATTCAATACTCTGTCATTTTCCAACCCCAGGACTTTATATTTCGAAATATTTTCTCAAGGAAACAATCTGGATTCATTTCAAATTCAAATTTTAATCGATTTCAATTTACAGATGAAACCCATTGAGGTGGTGTCGCTTCTGAATTCCTCTATTCATCAAATTTCTCAAAATTTTGAAAGTTTCAGTCCAATCATGACTCTGTCTCAGAGTCCTGATCCGGTCAGGAGTCTGTATTGAAGTCTGTTTTACTTTCATTTTTAATCTTTTTCGTTTGTTTTCGAAATTTAGGTCATTTTACAGAGTCCAGTTAGTTCAGGATTCTATTTTAGAGTTCGGTCGAGTTAGGAATCTAACCCTGACTGTGTTTTCTGACTTATTTCATCATTTCTTGATAAAATCTTTTGAAAATTCTTTCATTTGGCTGTTAAAATTTAAAATTTCAGAGTCCTAAGAGTTCAGGACTCTAACCCGGAGTTCCAGTTCGCATGAGACCCTATTTTCAAAAATCTTGAATTTCAAATGTCAATTTTAACCCTTTTTCAAAGCCATTTTCAGTGTTTAGTTCAAAATTTCTAAAACTCGATGTGGGCCCACTCAGTTGGCACCATATCCAAAGGAATTCTAATTCAGTTAGGATCCTATATCATTTCAAAAATTTTAATTTCAAAGTTTGCTTTTGAAAAGCTTTTGAAAACTCCTTCAATTTCAAGTTTTAAAATCGTTTTTTTTTTAAAACTCAAGTAGGGCCCACTCGGAGTGGTGCCATATTCGAGTCAGTCCGGGCTAGACTAGGGTTAGTGGATGTCTTGGTTAGTGTTAGAGGTTTAGAAGAGTCAAAACCATTTTGAAAAAAACTCATTTTGAAAGTTAGTTTTTAAAACTAGTGTTTTTAAAGGGTTTTTTAAAAAAGCCAAATGTAGAAAATGCCAAGTGGCATTACATTTGGAGATTTTTTAGGAGAGTCTAGGGGTTATATAGGTATTAAATAGGATAATTTAGGCTAGGGGTAGGATAGTCTTTACACCCCAAAATCGCCCCCCTTAGAAGAGTCCAATTTCTTTAAAACATTTAATTTTTAACCTAAATTTTTTTATATAAATAGAAGGCTATAGGGGGTCGATTTTCCCAATTGGCTTTCCTTTGGATTCTTGGAGCTTCTCTCTCCTCTCCAGCCCTTCCTCCATTGCAGCAACTTCAAGGTAACTATTTTCTCTAATTTTTAGTTTTTATTTAATTTTTTTTATTGTTTTAAACATGATTTAGCCATTGGTACCATCATCTTCATGGATTAAACCATGGATTCAACCTCAAAAATCAGCAAGAACGATCCAAGAAGGTGATCCAACCCTGTTTTGGGTGATTTACAGAGATTTTAATCCATTAGAATTGATTTTAATATGATTCTTTGCATTAATAACTAATAAAATATATGATTTGCCATTTTTAATGGGTTAAATCTATGTTTTAAAGGTGATATCAAATTCCAGCCATTGATTCCCAGTTTTTATTTTATTTTCATGGTTTATTCATGTTTGTTTTATGTTATATAGCATAGAAATAATTTTTATTTACTGTTTTATGGTTTATTTTATTTATTTACATTAGTTAATGCATGGTTTTTTTAAGTTTCTTAAATTTCTGTGTGTTCTAGGTTTAGAACAGTAAAGATGATATTATTTCGGATAGAAGCACTCATTGTTTATTTCTGATTTTTTTATATCTGGTGCATTCATGAGTTATTGAGTTACTGTAGAAAAATCAGAGGTTTTGGATTTCGGAAACCCTGTCAAAAAAATCAGACATCAAATCGGGTTTTTAAAGTTTTAAAATCGTGGTTAAAATCAAGAAGGTAACTTGCTGTTATGATATTTCTCTCATATTATATCTGATTTTAGATCTGTAAAGTGCTATGGATTCACATTGAGTAGATATGTCTTCTGTGAAATTTTCGGATTTTTTGATCACTGTTTATTATTTTTCCCTATTTAGAGAATCTGTTTTTAAATTTAAAACTCGTTAGGGTTTACCAAAACCCTAATCAGACTTGTGTTAGTCATAAATCCCAAACCACAGATCCGATTTTAGATCTGTAAAAAGTGAGTATTGTTATTTTTCTATCTACTGTTTACCATTAAAATTTCAGAGACTTTTGTTTAGAATTGTTATTTATGTCTGTATTTTCAATCTGGAATAGCTGTTTTAATCCCTGTTAAGAGTGATATATTTTAGCTCAGATTGCTGGAAGGGTTTCTCACTAACCGGAGATGATTTTTCCGATCTGTAAATTGGGAAATCTCTGTTTTTCTTACTAGTTAATCTCTGTAAAATTTCATAAATTTCCATGGAGATTTGTCCCCTGGTTCAGGTCTTGGACTGAGACTGGTTGGTGAATTAGGTCAAAAATAGCATATTTTTAGGGTTTAATGCAATTTTCGGATTAATTTAATGTCAAAAATTTATTTTTATAATTCCAATTCGACATTAGGGTTATAAAAAGTGCAGGTACCAATTTTTATGGATTTTGAAATCCATTTGATGGCTGAATTAAGCAAATTGCAAAACCGGGTTCCTGAAAGATCCAAAAACACTGCAAAAATCACAAAATTTGTGATATTATTGGATTTTCGTGCATAAGCATATATTCTTAGGGTTTAATCGTGTTCATAATCATATTAGGATGCTTTAGGTTTAATTTTGTGCCCATTTGATTTCATTTAGTGCATAAAACCTAAGTTTTTACCAAAATCTATTTCTAAAAACCCTGATTTCAAGGCCATAGTCTTGCTATCGGGGGCAATTTGGTCATTTGACCTAAATTTCAAAATCCCTAACCCTAATTTCATATTTTTAATCATGTCATAGCATATTTGGTTTGAGTTTATTCCATTCAAATTTCAAAATTTGCATTTTATCAAAATATCTTTCTAAAAACCCTAATTTCAAGACCATAGTCTTGTTATTAGGGGTATTTTGGTCATTTTGACCCCAATTTCGAAATTCCATAACTTCTCTTTCATATTTATTCAATTTCATTTCATACTTTATCATTTTTATTTAAGGGAATCAAGGAAGAGGCTTATATCTAGCAAAATCCAACAAATTCCTGATATTGTTGGATAAATCTAGAAAAGCCAACATATATTCATTAACCAAGTTCTCTAGTTTTGCAGGTACATTGAAGACTTTATTGTTCATGTATTTAAATTTTAATAGTGATGTAATTTGTAATTAAACTTTGGAATAAGAATTTACATTTCCTGCTTAGCTTAGGTTGCATTGCATATAGTTTATTTTTATAATTTTAATGTGTGATTGATGATGATTCATGCATATTTTTACAAATTCAGCATGGTCTACACGAATGGCACATGCACTAGCTTCTATGAAGTTTATAAACTTGGTGAAATTTGTATTTATGGCCATAGTCAGAATATGAATGATACTTAGATTTATGATCTTCACATTAGCCACATTCAGCCTACACTCTTAGGCTAACTTCAAAAATGCACTGCATTTCTCCAAAATACAAAAAGTATTTCTCAATTCCTCAAAATCATATTCATTCATTTCATGCATTTGCCAATTCCAATTCAAATTTCAATTCAAAGAAGTTCATTTTCTCAAAATCTCCTAAGTCATATAGCAAAATCGATTTTCCCAAAGACATTGAATTTCAAAGGATATTTCAAGTATTTCCCAAGTTCCAAATTCAAATTTTCTAAGTTAGAATTTCAATTTCCAAGTTTGAATTAAGAGAAACCAAGTCTCTCAGAATCGATTTTCACCAAATGTCAAGGATTCCTCAAAATCGATTTTTATTTATCTCAGAAGTATATTTCAAATCCCATTTCACGATTTCTCATGTGATATCATTTCCAAGATTTACATTTTCTAAAAATTTCAATCATTCAAAGCAAACATCATGTTTTCAAATGTGCATTTTCTGAAAATTCATAGCACATGCCTGATTCTTTGTGCATTTAGAAATTAGAATATGATTTAGACAAGTTGAATAGAGTAGAGCATAAGATTGATCCTTGGTTCAATTACCCCTGTTAAAGGTGGCAGGAACGGTTGAACCTCGTACCGACAGGCGAGTCCCATTCTACGGAATTTTCCCGCATTTTAAAAACGGAGGCGAGTTATTTTCAAAAACTTTTTCAAAGGTCAGTTTGATTTGCAAAAGTAAAAATTTTGCGATGATAACAGGTTCGTGCTGGTAAACTTTCAAAAATCCAGTGTTCGTGCTGGTAAACTTTCAAAAATCCAGTGTTCTTGCTGGTAAACTTTCAAAATCCAGTGTTCATGTTGGTAAATTTCCAAAACCCAGCGCTCGTACTGGTAACCATTTAAAATCCAGCGCTCGTACTGGTAACCATTTAAAATCCAGTGCTCGTACTGGTAACCATTTAAAATCTAGCGCTCGTACTGGTAACCTTTTAAAATCCAACGCTCGTACTGGAAATCTTTCAAAATCCAGCGCTCGTACTAGTAATCTTCCAAAATCCAGTATCCAAACTGGTACATTTTTAAACCAGTATGCATATAGGTATCTTCAATACCCCTAATGCTAGGGATATCAGTAGTGAAAGAGGGCCTGGGAACCATGGGCTGTGCTAGCCTCTGCTCCGGATCTTCGCCTAAGACTGTCGTGATCATACCACCTTTTGACCACTTGATGCATTGATGCAGAGTAGACGGTACTGCGTTTGTGTTGTGGATCCATGGTCTCCCGAGAAGTAGATTATAAGTGGGCGGCACATTGACCACGTAAAAGAGAATTGAATGGACCGAGTAGTCAATGAAGATCTCTAGGAATATTTTTCCTTTCGCTGTTTGGCCATGATTGTCAAACCCATAAATGGTGATTGGATCTGGAATGTATTCTTCTTCTTTTATGCCCAAAGCTTTGGCGGTCATTTCCGGACATATATTGAGGCTGCTGCCTCCATCGATCAGCACATGAGGAACTGTCATCCCTCTGGTTCGAACTACAACATACAAGGCATTGTTGTGAAATACATGAGGTTTAGGGAGATCCTCATCGGAGAAAGTAACTGGAGCATTAGTCATGGTCTGATTGACTATATGGGCCATGTCTTCAGGAGTTGTGCTTGGTTTCACCTTGATCTTTTGTAGCAGATCATTCAACACCTGCTGATGCTTGGCGGAGGCTTGAGTTAAGTCCAAAATTGAGACATTTGATAATGCTGTAATAGGCTTTAGAGTTGATGTCTCGCTTTTCTTTGTGGTGGACTTAATGAGATGCTTAGGGAGCCATGGCATACTTCTGGCTACCTCGGAAGATATCCCAGCGGACTTGTCAGACACTTTCAATTTGCCGAAAGCTGAAATAAGGTCCATCTTCTGGGCCTTGGAGCGAGCCTGCTGCAATACCAGGACTTGATGCTGAGCTTGCATGTCATTTTCAGAGCATGGCCTGATATGCTCCTGTGGTTGAAACGACTGTTCGGTGATGACTACTGTAGAATGACGAGGAAATGTCTCTTTTAGAATATCTATATTTTCATCTTCCGCGCCTTCTACCAGAAGATTTTTATCAATAAGGTCCTGAACAATATTCTTCAGAACAAAGCAGTTCTCAGTATTGTGCCCCACTGTTTTGTGGAACTTGCAGAATTGGTCTTTGAATTTTCCCATAGGAATGGGAGGATCAGACAGCCTTGGCAACTTGACCATCTCCTTGGTCAACATGTACTCGAGCACAGTCTCGAGTGATTGATCTAATGGGGTGAATTTCCTGTCATAGCTCCATCCTTCATGCTTCACTTTTTCTCGGGGTTTTGGTCCCTGCTCCAGCTGAAGTGGCTTATTGAATTGCGGGATCGACTTCCCTTTCTGATCATTCCTGTTTGAACCTCCTGCCCCATAACAGAAGTCTCTATTCTGCCCCTTGCGATGATTCCATTTATTATTATTGACAGAATTAGTAAAGTGAGTCTTCTTCTTTGACTCGTTCTGGCCGCTGTTCTTGGTGAAAGTGAAACCTTCATAGAAGCCATTCTCCAGACTTAATTCGAGCCATTCGGCTCACTCTGTTAATTCAATAAAGGTTCTGGATGGTGCGGTGGAGATGAGGCCTTTCAGAGGCTGCGAGAAATTGCTTAGAATTAAGGACAAAGCATGCCCCTCTGATATGAGATCTCTCATTTTATTACAAGCTGACCTCCAGCGGTGGATAAAATCTCGGGCCTTTTCATTTTCTCTCTGTTTCAGGCCACAGAGGTGGCTGAGGGTCGGGAGTGCCTCAGCGTTGAATAAAAAACGCTCAATAAACAAATTGACCACTTTATCAAACTCTTTCAGCTCTATGGGATTAATATGCTCTGAATACCATTTTGCTGCAATACCCTCCAAACTGCGAGGGAAACAAAGAAATAAGGCTCTGTTATTCCTCCTGAACTTGGAACACTCTGCAAAGAAAAGGGCGAGGTGTGCCTTTGGGTCACCCGAACCATCAAACTTAATGAATTTCTTGGGGAGGTTATCGAGATCATCATCCCCATCCAATTCATCATAGAAGTCTTCGCTGGTGAAGATTTTCTTGCCCTTGTCGCGGGCCTGCAGATCCTTAACCATTTTTATCACATCTTTCAGTTGTGACTGCGCAGGGTCGTCAACAGACTGATTTTTGGATTTGTAAGTTGACCCCTGACCCTGAGTCGACCTTATGAATTCATATTTATTTTCACATTCCTTGTCAGCATCGTCAGCTGATTCTGACTCATCAGATATTTCCTCGGGACGACTCTACTTTTTGCTGATCTTCACATTCTTGACGGCCTGATCCTTATCTTTCTGTTTAGTTTGAATTTGCTCAGTACTGGCCTCAGCTTGCTCTGCCAGCATCTTGATCATCATCTTTTTGAACATGATATAGATTTGGGGATCGATGCCATCATCCGCCTGCTGACCCTGACTCTGGATTGATCGAGGTGAGTCCATCTCTTCTTCTAAAGCTACTGAATATGCAACACCTTCAACTGATGTGGTTTTCTTTCTGGATCTTGTATTGACCATCGGGTATTGCAAATATTCTCTTGGATGTTGTTGATGCTCTCTGCAGGGCAGAACTGATGGTTAGGCTTCTGAAGGAAATTTGGTTTGGAGGAAAATATTTGTTGAGAATTTTGGTAGACAATTGAAATAATATCCCATTACTAGGGATTGAGTCGTCGCTGGGATTACGACAATTGCGTTGCTATTCTTTGCAAGATAAACAACTGAAAATATGCCTTGTTACCTAGGCGAGGTCGTCAAACCAAAGTGAAATGTAAAGGAATTTTATTGAGGGGAAAAACATGATTTTATCAATAATACACTTGATAGAGGGGAGGGGGACGAACAATTTTCCACCACTCTACAAAATCAGACGACACACGAGGACCAGGAAAAATAGTAAGACTGACAAAGGAATCCCAGCCATGTCTGGCAGAATGGTATGCTCCGGACCATTGATCTGATGCGAGATCGAATTCTGGCAGAACCCCCGCTAGTGGATGAATCTCTACGCACTTCTGCTTCTGAGAGAACTGCCTGACACACCGCTCGGGATGATAGTATGCGCAGAAGAACGGGCCAAGTAGTCTGAATCGCTTGCCATAAGTATAAGTGTATCTGGGAGGTGATTCCTGACGATCAAAGTAGTCCCATACGACTTCTTCCTCCTGAAGGTTGTCGATCAAGAACCGGTATCGCGCAACTGGAAGAAACTTCTCTCCATTGTATCTGAATGAACTGGCTTGGACTGGCACATGCCGGAGGAACCAAGACTGCAAGGCATAGGTGCATCCTTCGACTAGAATCGATTCTCTGAGTGCGAAACGAGTCAACCCTCGGTATAGAAAGGCGAGTGCTGCCATGGCTATTGAGAGGCGGCTGGTCTGTCGACTTCCCCATCTCCTTAGAAGCTGAACTATTCTGATGTCCATGTAATTCCGTCCATCGGGAAAGAAAGCTAATCCCACCGTGCACAGAACCATCGCGTGCTGAATTCTCTCTCGAGCTGTCCTGGACAATGAACTGACTTCCACAAATGCCCCATGCTGTCTGTAGATTTCGAGCAGATCCACATATTCATTTCCATCTTCTTCAATCAGAGGCCAAGACTTGCGTCCTGTCATGCGAGCTAAAGCATCTCGGGGATCCAGACCCTTGACATTGATAAAAAACTGTTTCTCTAATGGATCTCCAGGCTGACCGGCTGGCTCAGGCAATCCCATAATCTTTGAAAATTCATCTATCAGTACTGTCATCTCGCCCCACGGGAACCAGAAGGTAGAAGTGCTCGGATTCCACCGCTCTGCTAGTGCATGGATCAAGTTGCCGTTGACTGTCTGCTTTCCCACTGCGGACGCCAGTTCCAATCCACACTCATCCAGATGGTCCGGAAACATACGAGAGAAGTTTTTGAACCATGAATAATACCACCGGGGAAAGAAGGATCCGGTGCTAAGGACTCGATGTTCGGGAAGACGTTGTCGCACCTCGTAGGAGATGTGACCCTCAAGGAAGACTGAATCAAGCTGACTGGATGCCATCAGAATAGACTGAAAAACATGGAAAATTTGGAATAAGACTTGGAAAATACAAGAATTTTGAGAAAAATGCAGGCAGGATAAAAATAAAGCAGGAAATTCGAGATCCAGAAGACAGGAAAGATGGGAAATCACCTGGAGTTTTGAAGAAAATGGAGGAACTTTATAAAAATCGTCCAGGGTTTAATGAAATATAAGGAAGTACTTTATAAAATGAAGTATTTTGAAAATCGTCCAGGATTTAAAACATGGACAGTACATGGACATGGACTGGGGAATTTTAAAAAAATCGTCCAGTATTTTAGAAAATTGGGGAAAATATGGAAAATAAAAGGAGATGACTATAACATATTCAATCACATTCTGCACAAACAAGTATGCACAAACAACATTCTCTAAAAGCTGACTCTAGATGCACAAATTTTGAAATGGATGTAGGACGTTAATCCTAACTCTAAGGCTCAGATCATCTGTATCCAATCCAGTTATGTCTATATACTCAAGCCAAGGCTCGATGTACGTGGCATAAAATCAATTTCTCCGGTTCTAGGTTCAAGTTTTCCAACATCCTTGAGCACCTGCCGATATACGTTAGAATATGGCCCTTGGTATGTGGCAGGGGGGGTTTCACCCAAATAAGTGGCCCAGTTGTGAGGCTCTGTCCCGAACTATGGTTCTGAAAGAGAGCCCAGCAACGTGAAGACCGGGACAATATAGGTGGGGTGATTTTTGAAAAACATGAGCACATGCAATCAAACAGAAGGCTCTAAGTCCTAAAGAGACAGATTTTTGAAATATTTGAAGAAGCAAACATTGTTTTCATACAATTCCTAAATTGAGGAGTGTTGTATTAGACCTAAGTCTATGTGAGCATGAATAATTCTCCTCAATATGGTCCTACCAAACCATACCTAGTCTATATGCATTCCATGTCAGCTGGGTTCAAGTCTAGGCTCCTAGGTTCACATGATATCATAAAGCAAAGCTGACATTCCATGGAAATCGATTTTGACAAATTGAACTAAGTAGAGCATTAAATTGATCAGGCAAAGACAGGTCCCATCTCGGTCGCCAAACCTGTTATCATCGCAAAATTTTTACTTTTGCAAATCAAACTGACCTTTGAAAAAGTTTTTGAAAATAACTCGCCTCCGTTTTTAAAATGCCGGAAAATTCCGTAGAATGGGACTCGCCTGTTGGTACGAGGTTCAACCGTTCCTGCCACCTTTAACAGGGGTAATTGAACCAAGGATCAATCTTATGCTCTACTCTATTCAACTTGTCTAAATCATATTCTAATTTCTAAATGCACAAAGAATCAGGCATGTGCTATGAATTTTCAGAAAATGCACATTTGAAAACATGATGTTTGCTTTGAATGATTGAAATTTTTAGAAAATGTAAATCTTGGAAATGATATCACATGAGAAATCGTGAAATGGGATTTGAAATATACTTCTGAGATAAATAAAAATCGATTTTGAGGAATCCTTGACATTTGGTGAAAATCGATTCTGAGAGACTTGGTTTCTCTTAATTCAAACTTGGAAATTGAAATTCTAACTTAGAAAATTTGAATTTGGAACTTGGGAAATACTTGAAATATCCTTTGAAATTCAATGTCTTTGGGAAAATCGATTTTGCTATAAGACTTAGGAGATTTTGAGAAAATGAACTTCTTTGAATTGAAATTTGAATTGGAATTGGCAAATGCATGAAATGAATGAATATGATTTTGAGGAATTGAGAAATACTTTTTGTATTTTTGAGAAATGCAGTGCATTTTTGAAGTTAGCCTAAGAGTGTAGGCTGAATGTGGCTAATGTGAAGATCATAAATCTAAGTATCATTCATATTCTGACTATGGCCATAAATACAAATTCCACCAAGTTTATAAACTTCATAGAAGCTAGTGCATGTGCCATTCGTGTAGACCATGGTGAATTTGTAAAAATATGCATGAATCATCATCCATCACACATTAAAATTATAAAAATAAACTATATGCAATGCAACCTAAGCTAAGCAGGAAATGTAAATTCTTATTCCAAAGTTTAATTACAAATTACATCACTATTGAAATTTAAATACATGAAAAATAAAGTCTTCAATGTACCTGCAAAACTAGAGAACTTGGTTAATGAATATATGTTGGCTTTTCTAGATTTATCCAACAATATCAGGAAATTATTGGATTTTGCTAGATATAAGCCTCTTCCTTGATTCCCTTAAATAAAAATGATAAAGTATGAAATAAAATTGAACAAATATGAAAGAGAAGATATGGAATTTCGAAATTGGGGTCAAAATGACCAAAATACCCGTAATAACAAGACTATGGTCTTGAAATTAGGGTTTTTAGAAAGATATTTTGATAAAATGCAAATTTTGAAATTTGAATGGAATAAACTCAAACCAAATATGCTATGACATGATTAAAAATATGAAATTACGGTTAGGGATTTCGAAATTTAGGTCAAATGACCAAATTGCCCCCGATAGCAAGACTATGGCCAGGAAATCAGGGTTTTTAGAAATAGATTTTGGTAAAAACTTAGGTTTTATGCACTAAATGAAATCAAATGAGCACAAAATTAAACCTAAAGCATCCTAATATGATTATGAACATGATTAAACCCTAAGAATATATGCTTATGCACGAAAATCCAATAATATCACAAATTTTGTGATTTTTGCAGTGTTTTTGGATCTTTCAGGAACCCGGTTTTGCAATTTGCTTAATTCAGCCATCAAATGGATTCCAAAATCCATAAAAATTGGTACCTGCACTTGTTATAACCCTAATGTCGAATTGGAATTATAAAAATAATTTTTTGACATTAAATTAATCCAAAAATTGCATTAAACCCTAAAAATATGCTATTTTTGACCTAATTCACCAACCAGTCTCAGTCCAAGACCTGAACCAAGGGTCAAATCTCCATGTAAATTTATGAAATTTTACAGAGACTAACTAGGAAGGAGAACAGAGATTTTCCAATTTACAGATCGGAAAAATCATCTCCGGTTAGTGAGAAACTCTTCCGGCAATCTGAGCTAAAATATATCACTCTTAACAGGGATTAAAACAGCTATTCCAGATTGAAAATACAGACATAAATAGCAATTCTAAACAAAAGTCTCTGAAATTTTAATGGTGAACAGTAGATAGAAAAATAACAATACTCACTTTTTACAGATCTAAGATCGGATCTGTGGTTTGGGATTTATGACTAACACAAGTCTGATTAGGGTTTTGGTAAACCCTAAAGAGTTTTAAATTTAAAAACAGATTCTCTAAAAAGGGAAAAATACTAAACAGTGATCAAAAAATCCGAAAATTTCACAGAAGACAGATCTACTGAATTTGAATCCATAGCACTTTACAGATCTAAAATCGGATATAATATGAGAGAAATATCATAACATCAAGTTACCTTCTTGATTTTAACCACGATTTTAAAACTTTAAAAACCCGATTTGATGTCTGATTTTTTTGACAGGGTTCCCGAGATCCAAAACCTCTGGTTTTCTACAGTAACTCAATAACTCATGCATGCACCACATATAAAAAAATCAGAAATAAACAATGAGTGCTTCCATCCGAAATAACATCATCTTTACTGTTCTAAACCTAGAACACACAGAAATTTAAGAAACTTAAAAAAACCATGCATTAACTAATGTAAATAAATAAAATAAACCATAAAACAGTAAATAAAAATTATTTCTATGCTATATAAAGTAAAACAAACATGAATAAACCATGAAAATAAAATAAAAAGAGGGAATCAATGGCTGGAATTTGATATCACCTTTAAAACATAGATTTAACCCATCAAAAAGGGCAAATCATATATTTTATTGGTTATTAATGCAAAGAATCATATTAAAATCAATTCTAATGGATTAAAATCTCTGTAAATCACCCAAAACAGGGTTGGATCACCTTCTTGGATCGTTCTTGCTGATTCTTGATGGTTCTTGAGGTTGAATCCATGGTTGAATCCATGAAAATGATGGTACCAATGGCTAAATCATGTTTAAAACAATGAAAAAAATTAAATAAAAACTAAAAATTAGAGAAAATAGTTACCTTGAGGTTGCTGCAATGGAGGAAGGGCTGAAGAGGAGAGAGAAGCTCCAAGAATCCAAAGGAAAGCCAATTGGGAAAATCGACCCCCTATAGCCTTCTATTTATATAAAAAAATTTAGGTTAAAAGTTAAATGTTTTAAAAAAATTGGACTCTTCTAAGGGGGGCGATTTTGGGGTGTAAAGACTATCCTACCCCTAGCCTAAATTATCCTATTTAATACCTAATTAACCCCTAGACTCTCCTAAAAAATCCCCAAATGTAATGCCACTTGGCATTTTCTACATTTGGCTTTTTTAAAAAAACCTTTAAAAACCTTTAAAAACACTAGTTTTAAAAACTAACTTTCAAAATGAGTTTTTTTCAAAATGGTTTTGACTCTTCTAAACCTCTAACACTAACCAAGACATCCACTAACCCTAGTCTAGCCCAGACTGACTCGAATATGGCACCACCCCGAGTGGGCCCTACTTGAGTTTTTCAAAAAAAAAAAACGATTTTAAAACTTGAAATTGAAGGAGTTTTCAAAAGCTTTTCAAAAGCAAACTTTGAAATTAAAATTTTTGAAATGATATAGGATCCTAACTGAATTAGAATTCCTCTGGATATGGTGCCAACTGAGTGGGCCCACATCGAGTTTTAGAAATTTTGAACTAAACACTGAAAATGGCTTTGAAAAAGGGTTAAAATTGACATTTGAAATTCAAGATTTTTGAAAATAGGGTCTCATGCGAACTGGAACTCCGGGTTAGAGTCCTGAACTCTTAGAAGTCTGAAATTTTAAATTTTAACAGCCAAATGAAAGAATTTTCAAAAGATTTTATCAAGAAATGATGAAATAAGTCAGAAAACACAGTCAGGGTTAGATTCCTAACTCGACCGAACTCTAAAATAGAATCCTGAACTAACTGGACTCTATAAAATGACCTAAATTTCGAAAACAAACGAAAAAGATTAAAAATGGAAGTAAAACAAACTTCAATACAGACTCCTGACCGGATCAGGACTCTAAGACAGAGTCCTGATCGGACTGAAACTTTCAAAATTTTGAGAAATTTGATGAATAGAGGAATTCAGAAGCGACACCACCTCAATGGGTTTCATCTGTAAATTGAAATCGATTAAAATTTGAATTTGAAATGAATCCAGATTGTTTCCTTGAGAAAATATTTCGAAATATAAAGTCCTGGGGTTGGAAAATGACAAAGTATTGAATAAAAACCCAGGTTTTGAAATTGATTTTGAAATAAAGCTTTAAAATTCAAATCTGGATTGAATGTTTTGAAATAAGAGTGCTGGATCTCGAAAATGAGATGCAATGACCTGCAATGCTATGCAATGACATGCAATGCTATGCAGAATACATGCAATGATCTGTAATGACTTATGAAATGGACAAACACTGGATGAGGGTGAAAATTTGGGGTGTTTACAGATGCCCCTCTTTGCTGCTAAGCCGGTTGAAAGCCGAGCTTAGTGGCAAAGAAAACATACCAAATTTGAACCATAAAAATGCCCCAGTTAGATGGGTCTGACTCGGTATGAAAGAATTTATTCAAATGATGATGGTAGATATGAAATGGGGAATAAGGAGAAAATTTTATTTCAAAAAGAAATGACATTCAGGTTTTGCCCTTAACCTGGATGAGACGGAAAATACCTCGTATGGAACGAAGCTCAGGTTTGACCCTTAACCTGACCGGGAAATGAAAATGGAATACCTCATCAAAGGAGGCTCAGGTTTGTACCCTTAACCTGATCGGGTTGAAAATGAAATACCTCATCAAAGGAGGCTCAGGTTTATACCCTTAACCTGATTGGGTTGAAAATGAAATACCTCATCAAAGGAGGCTCAGGTTTGTACCCTTAACCTGATCGGGTTGAAAATGAAATACCTCATCAAATGAGGCTCAGGTTTGTACCCTTAATCTGATCGGGTTGAAAATGAAATACCTCATCAAAGGAGGCTCAGGTTTGTACCCTTAACCTGATCGGGCAGAAAATGAAATACCTCATCAAAGGAGGCTCAGGTTTATACCCTTAACCTGATTGGGTTGAAAATGAAATACCTCATCAAAGGAGGCTCAGGTTTGTACCCTTAACCTGATCAGGTTGAAAATGAAATACCTCATCAAATGAGGCTCAGGTTTGTACCCTTAACCTGATTGGGCAGAAAATGAAATACCTCATCAAAGGAGGCTCAGGTTTGTACCCTTAACCTGATCGGGCAGAAAATGAAATACCTCATCAAAGGAGGCTCAGGTTTGTACCCTTAACCTGATCGGGTTGAAAATGAAATACCTCATCAAATGAGGCTCAGGTTTGTACCCTTAACCTGATTGGGCAGAAAATGAAATACCTCATCAAAGGAGGCTCAGGTTTGTACCCTTAACCTGATCGGGCAGAAAATGAACGGAATCCTCGAAAGAAGAGACCGTGATGGAACCTTCGGATTTCCGCACAATGAATCCGATAGGGGTTTTGCAAAAGGAAGGAAATTGGGGTCCCTAAAGTTTGAAAAGGGATTGATTTTGGGTGCCTCATTGCTGAGACTAATTAACTTTTGAAATTGCCTTTTGCTGGAATTGGTGGCTTAACCTCAAGCCGAAATTGGACTGTCTATGGTGGGACAGTGAGGACACAGGGAAGTGTGCGAATCTGAGAGCCCGTGCGCTCAGATTATACCAAAGAAGGGAAGGAATCTTGAAAACTCCCGTTATCAAGTCCTAAAAGGGATAACAACTGATGTCAGGATGTGCCAAAGATGAACCTCAAGCTCTCGCTTCACGCCATGATAGCTAGAAAATATTGTCAAAATGTTGAAAATTATTGTTGATTCAAAATAATTGAAAGTGATGCGCATTGTTTTGAAAGTATTTCCTCTTTTCTACCTGAAGTATTACCTCCGACTGAGCTTAACTCCGTAGAATCAAGATTCGAATTCAAATTGCTTGCGATTGACTTTCTTTCAAGGAAGCTATCAATTTCCTTGATATGGACGAGAAAGAAAATATTCTTGATATTGCGAGAGCTATTGGTGAAAGAATATTGATAAAAGAATTTCACAAAATTAAAGAAAATTCTTGATAAATTTGGCAGTCTGATATCCTGGGATTCTTTTCTCATGATGATCTTTCTGCACTCTTTTTTTTTTTAGCAGATTGGAGCTCTCTTGGATTTTTCGGGAATTACATCATCCTTCATTCTGGAGATGTCCTGACTTTTCTCTCTTTTTTTCTTAGGAAGGGTACGTCACAAACTCCTTCATCTCAGAGATGTTCCGATCCTTCTTTTCTCTCAGGGATTATCTTGATAGTTATTGGCTCATTGGTTGGGAATCTTTTGATGATAGCTGGAATCAAATATCTTTTAGGGTTTGTCGGTAGGCTCATTACACTCGCCTTCATCTCGACGGTGATCTGAACTTTCCCTGGAAGGATCCGTCACAAACTCCGTCATCTTGGAGATGATCCAAATCTTCTTTGGCCACGGGGGTCGACTCGCTTAATTCGCCTTCATCTTGACGACAATTGAGAGATCTCTTTTGCAGATATTTAATTGCAGCTTAGGTGATTGAGGAGATATGAAAATTGAGTGGATTTTTCTGTATCACCCAGGATATTTCGACTACTTTATTTTTCAAGAATGGTCTTTAAAAATGTGCCATTAACTGCGATCAATATCAATCACTCATGGCTTTGCAACAACATTGAATTCTCTTTGCTGGCCATATCGAGGATTTATTCTTCATCCTTTTGGTTGGCCAATAGAAAGATTTTGAACTTTGAATCCTTTTTCGCGAAAGCATTACCCTTTCGGAAGTAATAATGGAGGTATTCTGAAGTAATAATTTTGTGCAATAAAGATTTTTGAAATCAACAAATATTTAAGGACAAATTGGCAAAACTTTCTTGAAATCCTTTTGTGAAATCGAGCATTTGAAGCACAACGCAACACATCTCTGACAAAAACTCTCTTCTCCTTTCCCCAAAGGAGAAGATTCAGAAATTGGAATTGGAAATTACTCCTCTCTTCCCTGAAGAGGAGGTGTTTGCAAAACGAACTTTCGAAGAGAAATTAAGCTTTCGTCAAAACTTCCTAACATTAGGCTTCTCTTATGGAAAGGGGGCCGGAATTGGTGAGGTTGGTAAATTGGTCATGAAGCAACGAGTTCATCACACTCTCCCTGAAAAGAGGGTCCTTCATGATGAAATGGCCTAGTATGAAATTATGGGGCCACAAGGAAAGCAAGTCTCCGTCGAGTCTCTCCCTATAAAAAGGGTTCCTTGTGTGAAATTTGGAATTTTGTTTTGCAAACGGTTCACAGAGACACGAGTTCCTTCAAACTCTCCCTGAAAAGGGGCTAAGTGAACGAATTGGATAGCATGCGAAAAGAGCGAGCTCCCTCGAACTCTCCCTATACAAAGGGTCTCTCGCAAGAGAAAATGATTGAAATTGGTATTGGGTGGCTCAAAAGAGTCAAATTTTGGAAATTGGAATTTTGAAATTTGATATTTGAAATTGGAAAATTGGAAATTAGAAATTTGGAAATTGATAATTGGAAATTGGAAATTGGAAATTGGAAATTTGGAAATTGGGAATTTGGAAATTGGGAATTTGATGAGTGATCAGCACGAGGACTGAACTCAAGAGGTCGACTGACATGACACGAGTGCTCGATTTTGAAAAGATACCTGTATGCATACTGGTTTAAAAATGTACCAGTTTGGATACTGGATTTTGGAAGATTACTAGTACGAGCGCTGGATTTTGAAAGATTTCCAGTACGAGCGTTGGATTTTAAAAGGTTACCAGTACGAGCGCTGGATTTTAAATGGTTACCAGTACGAGCGCTGGGTTTTGGAAATTTACCAACACGAACACTGGATTTTGAAAGTTTACCAGCACGAACACTGGATTTTTGAAAGTTTACCAGCACGAACACTGGATTTTTGAAAGTTTACCAGCACGAACACTGGATTTTTGAAAAATTACCAGCACGAACACTGGATCCTGAAGAATTACTAATTGATTTTGATGGAAAATTTTCAGTCTTCACCCTCACGACGACTCGGACAACTGTCGGGGTCTCAGGATTTATCCCTTATCCTGAATGGGTAATCGATGCTAATGCAAATTGATGCAGACGAATGCGAATGAATGCATGCAAATGCAAATGAATGTAAATGGGTGCACAGGCGTGCACAAGTGCGTGAAATGAGAGATTTGTTTATCCTGCCTGCATACGGAATATTTGTAGATAAAAACAAAATTTTAAAATGCCCCAATGTAACTGGGAAAAGAATTTTGATCATTATTGAAGAAAATTTGGAAGGATTACAAAGAATAGAGAATTGTTCAAGTATAGAATTTTTTCAAATGTCGAGCATTGATGGGATCTGGTAATTCTATTCCATCAGCATTGATGAGTCGATATGAATTGCGAGGTAGTGCCTCTTTGACAACATAAGGACCTTCCCAATTTGACGACCATTTGCCACCCGGGCGATGCCTGAGATAAGTTGTTGATCTGAGCACTAGATCATTGACCCGAAATTTTCTCTCAATGACAGATTTTGCATATTGTCGGGCTATCCTCTGGCGATAGGATTGAGCATGCTCTGCTGCTCTGAGCCTTCTTTCATCAAGCAAATCAAGCTGTATCAGTCGCTGTTGTTGATACTGATCAAGAGGTAATTCTAGAAGTGATGCAAATTTCAGAGCAGGTTTCTGAACATGTAGAGGCAGTACTACTTCAGTTCCGTAGACAAGTTTTGACGGAGTAGCATTCGTTGGAGTTCGAATGGTGGTTCTGTATGCCCATAATGTGTCATGAATATTTTCATGCCAGTCACGGCCCGTTTCTAAAGTTCGCTCCAGGATTCAAATCAGAATCTTGTTGGTGGCCTCTGCCTGACCATTCCCTTGAGGATAATAAGGAGCGGAAAAATGATGATGAATTCTGAATTTTGAGCAGAATGTCCTCATTCTTTCATTCTTGAAATGACTGCCATTATCCGACACAATATCATGCGGTATACCGAAGCGGCAAAGGATATTCTTATGAATGAAAGAAACCACATGCCGACCTTCTACTATGCGTAGAGTGACTGCTTCTACCCATTTAGTAAAATATTCTGTTGCGGCAAGAAAATATTTATGACCATTGGAGGCTGAAGGAGTGATGGGGCCTACAACATCGAAAGCCCACATGGAAAATGGCCATGGCGAGACGACAGATTGCAAGTATGTCGCTGGCGCATGAATGGAAGGCGCATGAATCTGACATTGAACGCACTTCTTTACAAAACGATAGCAATCTTGTTGCATAGTTCTCCAATAATATCCTGCTCGGATGATTTGTTTGACGAGAGTCTGATAGCCAACATGGCCACCGCAAATGCCTTCATGTGCTTCTTGCACGACTTCTTTGGCTTCTTCTTCGTCCAAACATCTGGAATATTCATAACTGAATCCACGACGATAAAGGACGTCGGCAAGAATAAAATATCGAGCAGACATGCGTTGAATTGCTCGCTGCTCTCTCTTTGATAATTCTTGAGGAAATTCGCCAGTTTTAATGAAATTTTTGATATCATGATACCAAGGCTTCTTCTTCTGCTCAGCCTGGTTTATCTGCTCTACTGGAATGAAAACGGGTTGATCAAGTCTGCCAATTTCAAATGAGCGACAAGATTCTCCACTCCTGAAAGACATGATGGATCCCAGATTGGCTAAACTGTCTGCAACTTGATTGAAATCTCTTTTGATATGAAAAAGTTGGAATTCTTCGAATTTGTTGGCAAGAGCTGAGACAATCTTCTGGTAAGGAAGTAGTTTCTGATCTTTCACTTGCCATTCGGCCAGAACTTGATTGACGATTAACAAAGAATCGCCATAAGCATGCACTCTTTTGACATTGAAGTCCTGTAGAATTTTCAAACCTTGTATCAAAGCTTCATACTCAGCCATATTATGAGTGCACTGAAAATCCAGTTTAAGAGAAAAGGGAATCATCTCCTTCTCTGGTGTAATTAGCAGAATTCCGATTCCTATGCCTGCCATATTCTTGGAACCGTCGAAGAATAAATTCCAAATTGGGGATTGTTGAATATTGCATATCCGCTCATCGGGGAAATCATCCTCAGCTTTAACATCCTCTGCTAGAGGAAAATCTGCTAATTGGTCTGCAATTGCTTGGCCTTTGATAGATTGCTGAGAGACATATTGCAAGTCGTATTGCATTAACAGGACTTGCCATTTGGCGATTCGTCCGCTGAGAAATGGTTGTTCAAGAATATACTTGAGAGGATTTAATTTAGATAGAATCTTGACTTCAGACGCCAATAGATAATGTCTTAATTTCTGACACATCCATACCAGAGCTAAACATGTCTTCTCTATCTGAGAGTATTTCTTCTCGTAATCAATAAAGGTCTTGCTCACATAGTAAATGGCATGTTCTATCAAGCTGCCTTCTTCGTATTGTGCCAAGAATCCGCCGCAAGCAACTTGATTAACTGAAATGTATAGCAATAGGGGTTTCCCTAATTCTGGCGGCTTTAAAACAGGAGGATTGAGAAGATATTTCTTGATGCGTTCGAACGATTGCTGACACTCTGGTCCCCATTCAAACTTCACTCCTTTTCTGAGCAAATGATTGAAAGGCTCACATCTCATGGCCAAATTAGAAATGAATCGCCGAATTGATTGCATGCGTCCTTGAAGGCTACGCAATTCTTTGAGATTAGTCGGAGGCAGCATGCCAATGATAGCCTTGGCCTTAGCAGGATCCATCTCTATCCCCTTCTTGCTGACTAAGAAGCCTAGCAACTTGCCAGATTCGACTCCAAAAACACATTTTTGTGGATTGAGTCTTAGCTTGTAAAGAATGAGCCACTTGAAAACTTGATTGAGAGCTTCGATGTGATCTTCCTCTTCTTTGGATTTTACTAGAATATCATCAACATATGCATCCAGGATTTTGTGCATCTGATCATGGAATATAACGGCCATAGCGCGCTGATAAGTGGCTCCAGCATTCTTGAGCCCAAAAGGCATGACTGTATAACAGAAAGTGCCCCATGGCGTGGTAAATGATGTTTTGGATTAGTCACGAGCGGCCAACTTGATTTGATTATATCCGGAGTATCCGTCCATAAAAGAAAACATAGCATGCCCGACTGTGCTATCGACTAGGAGATCAATGTTTGGGAGCGGATAGTCATCCTTCGGAGTGGCTTTATTGAGATCACGGAAGTCGATACAGATTCGCACTTTCCCATTCTTCTTAGGAACTGCTACGATATTCGCCAACCAATCCGGGTAATCAATTGCTCGAATGAATCCTGCTTTAAGCAGATCCTCAAGTCCTTCCTTGACCTGTTGCTTGATTCGAGGATCCATTTTTCTCAACTTCTGCTTGACTGGTTTCGCCTCAGGCTTCAAAACGAGGCGATGTTCCACCAATTTCGGATCTAAACCTGACATATCCTCATAAGTCCATGCGAATACTTCTTCATGCTGCTTGAGGAAATTAGTGAGCCTTTCTTTCTCTCCTAGGCTCAAACCACTGCCAATTTTGAGAATTCTAGGATCGTCTTCTGATCCGATATTGATATCCTCAGTCGGATCTTGAACCAAGGATGATGGCTCATCTTGCCTCTCAATCGATGCAAATTCTGGCAGTTCCTGAAGGGCTGAATCGAACTCTGCGGGTTCTTCTGACTTCTTTGCAGTTTGACTACATTCTGCTCTTATTCTGACCTGATGAATTACTGGTGATTTCGAACAAGCTTTTGGATTAAAGACGAGCTTCTTGATAGATCGGGAAGACATTCTGAAAATTGGAGGATAAATTGATTTAGGGAAATTGCACATCATGAAATAAATTGCTTTTATTGAAAATAATTGGAAAGATAAAAGAGCAAAATGATTTCAATTTTGTGAAGATTTAATACTGAGGAACAAAGAGACAAATGGCACCAAGATAGACAAAGGAAACTAGCAACTTTATTGAAAGATAGAATTAATCAAAATGACAATGATGAAAATGAAATGGGATATCATCCCGATAACAGAATAGAAAAAGAAAGACAAAGGAATTCTTCTAATGTGCTCCGTTAATGAAAACAGTCCCTTTCTGAGACCTTCGACCATTAAAGCCCAATCCGGCTCTTTAAGGGCAGTGCTGAGGAATCACTGGTTCAAGACGACCATCTTCATTTTTGCCTAGGCCTCGAAAAGGCTGGTAGCCATGCTTTACTAGTAAATCAAATCCTTTTTTAGCCTTCATAAATTGGGAGAATAGGGGATGACCCTTAAGAGTGCTGTAATCAATTCGTCCTCCAATCTTGAAGAACTGTGGACCTCCCCATCGGGTCGCAGCCATTGTATGCTTGGGCTGCTCTGCCGTCTGCATTATTCCTGAATCCTCTTCGAAGCTGACCTCTTCAATACCCCTAATGCTAGGGATAACAGTAGTGAAAGAGGGCCTGGGAACCATGGGCTGTGCTAGCCTCTGCTCCGGATCTTCGCCTAAGACTGTCGTGATCATACCACCTTTTGACCACTTGATGCATTGATGCAGAGTAGACGGTACTACGTTTGTGTTGTGGATCCATGGTCTCTCGAGAAGTAGATTATAAGTGGGCGGCACATTGACCACGTGAAAGAGAATTGAATACTCTTTCACTACTGATATCCCTAGCATTAGGGGTATTGAAGAGGTCAGCTTCGAAGAGGATTCAGGAATAATACAGACGACAGAGCAGCCCGAGCATACAGTGGCTGCGACCCGATGGGGAGGTCCACAGTTCTTCAAGATTGGAGGACGAATTGATTACAGCACTCTTAAGGGTCATCCCCTATTCTCCCAATTTATGAAGGCTAAAAAAGGATTTGATTTACTAGTAAAGCATGGCTACCAGCCTTTTCGAGGCCTAGGCAAAAATGAAGATGGTCGTCTTGAACCAGTGATTCCTCAGCACTGCCCTTAAAGAGCCGGATTGGGCTTTAATGGTCGAAGGTCTCAGAAAGGGACTGTTTTCATTAAGGGAGCACATTAGAAGAATTCCTTTGTCTTTCTTTTTCTATTCTGTTATCGGGATGATATCCCATTTCATTTTCATCATTGTCATTTTGATTAATTCTATCTTTCAATAAAGTTGTCAGTTTCCTTTGTCTATCTTGGTGCCATTTGTCTCTTTGTTCCTCAGTATTAAATCTTCACAAAATTGAAATCATTTTGCTCTTTTATCTTTCCAATTATTTTCAATAAAAGCAATTTATTTCATGATGAGCAATTTCCCTAAATCAATTTATCCTCCAATTTTCAGAATGTTTTCCCGATCTATCAAGAAGCTCGTCTTTAATCCAAAAGCTTGTTCGAAATCACCAGTAATTCATCAGGTCAGAATAAGAGCAGAATGTAGTCAAACTGCAAAGCAGTCAGAAGAACCCGCAGAGTTCGATTCAGCCCTTCAGGAACTGCCAGAATTTGCATCGATTCAGAGGCAAGATGAGCCATCATCCTTGGTTCAAGATCCGACTGAGGATATCAATATCGGATCAGAAGACGATCCTAGAATTCTCAAAATTGGCAGTGGTTTGAGCCCAGGAGAGAAAGAAATGCTCACTAATTTCCTCAAGCAGCATGAAGAAGTATTCGCATGGACTTATGAGGATATGCCAGGTTTAGATCCGAAATTGGTGGAACATCGCCTCGTTTTGAAGCCTGAGGCGAAACCAGTCAAGCAGAAGTTGAGAAAAATGGATCCTCGAATCAAGCAACAGGTCAAGGAAGGACTTGAGGATCTGCTTAAAGCAGGATTCATTCGAGCAATTGATTACCCGGATTGGTTGGCGAATATCGTAGCAGTTCCTAAGAAGAATGGGAAAGTGCGAATCTGTATCGACTTCCGTGATCTCAATAAAGCCACTCCGAAGGATGACTATCCGCTCCCAAAAATTGATCTCCTAGTCGATAGCACAGCCGGGCATGCTATGTTTTCCTTTATGGACGGATACTCTGGATATAATCAAATCAAGTTGGCCGCTCGTGACCAATCCAAAACATCCTTTACCACGCCATGGGGCACTTTCTGTTATACAGTCATGCCTTTTGGGCTCAAGAATGCTGGAGCCACTTATCAGCGCGCTATGGCCGTTATATTCCATGATCAGATGCACAAAATCATGGATGCATATGTTGATGATATTCTAGTAAAATCCAAAGAAGAGGAAGATCACATCGAAGCTCTCAATCAAGTTTTCAAGCGGCTCATTCTTTACAAGCTAAGACTCAATCCACAAAAATGTGTTTTTGGAGTCGAATCTGGAAAGTTGCTAGGCTTCTTAGTCAGCAAGAAGGGAATAGAGATGGAACATGCTAAGGCCAAGGCTATCATTGGCATGCCGCCTCCGACTAATCTCAAGGAATTGCGTAGCCTTCAAGGACGCATGCAATCAATTCGGCGATTCATTTCTAATTTGGCCATGAGATGTGAGCCTTTCAATCATTTGCTCAGAAAAGGAGTGAAGTTTGAATGGGGACCAGAGTGTCAGCAATCGTTCGAACGCATCAAGAAATATCTTCTCAATCCTTCTGTTTTAAAGCCGCCAGAATTATGGAAACCCCTATTGCTATACATTTCAGTTAATCAAGTTGCTTACGGCGGATTCTTGGCACAATACGAAGAAGGCAGCTTGATAGAACATGCCATTTACTATGTGAGCAAGACCTTTATTGATTACGAGAAGAAATACTCTCAGATAGAGAAGACATGTTTAGCTCTGGTATGGATGTGTCAGAAATTGAGACATTATCTATTGGCGTCTGAAGTCAAGATTCTATCTAAATTAAATCCTCTCAAGTATATTCTTTGTAACGCCCCGGATTTCCAAAACAAAGCTAAGTTAAAATTTTCATGAATTTCTTTTTTTTTTCTTTGCAGCGGAACTTAGAAAGCTTTTAGCAACGGGATAAGACGATAATGAGTCGTCGGTTTTAGAAAACTCCGAGCACGTTGCAGGTATGTGGCCAACCAACTCATTGACCACCAAAGTGTTCCATTTTATCGAAAGCACATGTTTATTACAACACTACTGCTTAGAAAAGCAGTGAAGGTTCAATAAAAAGGAAGCAGTACAACTCTGTCTAGAGAAACCCTGGAACTCGATGCCGCCTTGCTCCGCATATCGCCACGCAGGTTCAACACCTGAAATCCCCATAAAACGGGGTCAAAACCACTGATGGTCTGGTAAGTAGGCAAACACCTATCTATTCAACTAAAGTAAATGCATAGACCACTCAGGGTCGCAGTTCGTAATACGACGCTCAAGCCTCCATGACTTAGCGTATATCGCAAAAGCCTCATCAGGGCTATGAGTTGAACATCCACGCAAGTCGTCATGACTTCGCATAAGCCTCTTCAGGGCTGTGAGTTAGAATAACCTCTTAAGTCTCTACGACTTAGCCTTGACTTCCTCAGAGTCACGAATGGATGTCTAGCTCAAGCCTTTATGCTTGGCACATCCGTATCCTACGAATCTAAGGACAGCTCTCCGAGCTTCACTTAGTCGTACGGATATCAATGGGGTTCTTTCCCAATCGGTCCAGTAGTATACCGACCATGACACCTTCACAAAGGTTATGCAGGACTGACTCAACAACGTCATCCACTCATACATTCAAAGTAGCGCTGTACCTAAGCTAATGCTTTGTTTCGATAATTGCACCTCCCCCTGGGCTTAGGGGACTCATATCTGGGCGACAACGCGACGATCTGAGGGTTGATTATTCTATGTATTTTAGATACCCCAGAGGCCTGTTGACCCCATCCCCCTAGTAGGACGGTACAGCATACCGGAAGAGATCCTTACTAGGTATCCGAATGCATTCTGCTACTGCAGTAGTTGGGTTCAATCCTTAGATATTTAAGGATAACCACGACCTCCATACCTTTGAGTGACGAAGGCCATCAATGAACTCTATCAGGTTCGGGTGAAATATATGTCACTCAAGGCTGCGCCATCACCGTCTTCCTCGGTGAGAAATTCTGAAAGGGGCCTGCCGGTCTTACAATTACTTGACGAACATTGCATGCCTATAGGGCAGCCTTTGAGAAGTATGTACCCGACCCCAATCAACCACACGGTTTTCACCGTGGAACAAAGGTTTTATTCATATCCATGCTTAACTCTGCTCTCGGCACTTCGGCCTTGACGAGCACTTCACCTCTTTCGGTGGAAACAACACACTCCGGCTCAGCGGCCCTTACGAGTCTGGTTGTCTGATAATTCTCAATGAGCATGCACATGACTCGATCTCTACGGATAGGCTACTCAGCGTATTTTTACGCAACGAGCTCAGGACCTTGTCAAGGTGCCACCACTACTTTGGCGCAACGGCTCTTACAAGTATGGTGCCCTTGCAGGTGCTAGGGAGACGAGTCATTCTGACATCGTTCCAACAAAGGACATCATTGTGCCACTTAACTGGTTCTGGCAGCTCTTCTGCCAACCATTCTGTCAACACCATCTCTGCTCTACCGACAGTGGTGCGATGAACCTTTCTACATCGTAGAAGGCGTTCCATAACTGGGTAGCACTTCTGCTACGTTCTTTCTGAGCCATTCTTAGCTCCTTCAGGAATTTCAGCAGCACTTCCTCTCTTTTACGGAGAAAGCGTGCGTTTCTTTTATCCATTTCAGCGGCATCTCCCCTTTTTGGTGTGAAAACGCTACGCTTAACTCGAGAAATGGATGCGCACCGTTGTGCGTACTTTGCATCCATCAAGGTTGCAGGAACCTTGGGCCATAGCCAGACCATACGTAATTGATTTAGTCTTTACGTAAAGAGCATTTTGCCAAAAGGCGAAGCCTTTCCAATAGGGGCTACATTCGTCAAGCAGAATCTTGCACGAGGAGCGGTAAGGGAATCGCATGGGCGATTTTGGAGTTGATCTCCATTTGAACGCTCACTTACGCGCCATATATGTAATATAAGCAGAAGCCTGTGCTTTATACAGCGGCGGCGTAAAGGAAATGCATATACTATTGTTCAGGGTGTGTAACTGAACGAAATATTCTACATATATAACAAAACAGGAGCCTTGGCATCGTTCGACGCGACGGCGTAAGTAAATACATTGCAGAAAGCAGGAGCCTTGGCATCGTTCGACGCGACGGCGTAAGTAAATGCATAATCGGAAGTGCAGTAATCAGAAGTACAGAAAGCAGGGAGCCTTGGCATCATACGACGCGACGGCAAAGGTAAATTACATGGCCTGTGCGATATAAGACGCGTCGGCAGTATCAGCAGATATACACCTAAATCTGTATCCAACGATAGTTACGAGGCGAGCGAGTGAACACCGAAGTGTCCTAGAGGGCTCAACCAAGAACTAGGGTGAGATACTATTTTGAAGAACGCATATACTGCGTATTCGAACATATATATCCGACGATAGTTACGAGGCGAGCGCGTGAACACCGAAGTGTCCTAGAGGGCTCAACCAAGAACTAAAGCAAGATACTACTTCAGAAAGTATATGCTATATACAAACAATCAAATACTTGAGAGAGATGGTTTAATGAAGTGAACTTACTTCAATTTGAGGAAGAAACGACTCCGATTGCTTCAAACGCTTCGAACGAGGCTCGACTTCGAAAAAGGATCAACTTCGAACTTTGGACGAAAAGGAGGAGAGAGAGAGGGGTTGGCGATTTTCTAAAGGAGTGGGGGTCCTCTATTTATAGGTTCTGAAACTTGGGCCCCAAGTTTCAGAATCCCCTCTTTACCCTTAGGCTTTTCTGAGAATCCCTTCCATGGAAGGTGCTGGAAGGAGCTGGAAGGCTCTGGAAGGTGCTGGAAGGTGCTGGAATATTCTAGAATCTTCTAGAATATTTTCTGAGAAATATTTCTGTGGGTCCCACCCATATTTCTGTGGGTCCCGCAAGAATTTCGGGTTTTTGGCGATTTTTTTCCGAAAAATTCTGAGTACGCCATTATCTTCGTATTGATGCCACTAAGAAAGTTGGCTCGCAGGAATCCTTTGATTTTGTTCAGATAGGAAGTTATGGCTTCCAGAGTGTTTGAGCATATATTCGCGATTCGACGAATATCCTAAGTGTAACTGGCTCGCAGGAATTGATTCGTTTCGCATTCTAAGAAAAATGCCATTTTTAGCGGTAATTGCCTCATGAATTTTATTCAGATATTTTCTGAAAAATTGCGGGTCTTACATCATTACCCCCTTAAAGGAATTTCGTCTGCGAAATTCAGCTAAGAGTACAAGGTGAAGAGTTCAGGATATTTATCCCGCATATCCGATTCGGGCTCCCAAGTGCAATCATCGACTCCGTGATGTTGCCATCTCACTTTGACAAGTGGAATGACCTTCGTCCTTAGCACTTGCTCCCATCGGTCCATGATCTCTACTGGCCTTTCTTCCACCGTCATATCCTCCTGGATGTCAATATCTTCATGTTGGATGACGTGGGAAGGGTCGTGAACGTATTTTCTAAGCATTGACACATGAAATACGTTGTGTATCTGTGTATACTGCGGCGGCAATGCTACTCTGTAGGCGGTCTCTCCTATCCGACTCAAAACCTCGAAGGGACCAACGAATCTGGGGCTGAGCTTCCCCTTCTTTCCGAAACGAAACACACTCTTGGTTAGGGAGACCTTGATAAAAACTTTATCTCCAACCGCAAAAGTGAGTTCCCTACGCCGCTGATCGGCGTAGCTCTTCTGTCGGCTCTGAGCAGTCAGTAGCTTCTTCCTGATCATGTGGACCTGCTCAGTATAATGCTGCAACACTATGGGCGAGTCCAAGGTTCGCTCACCCACTTCACCCCAATGGATTGGTGATCGACAGGGTCGCCCGTACAAGGCTTCATACGGTGCCATTCCAATGCTAGCGTGGTGGCTATTATTATAAGCAAATTCAGCCAACGCTAGGTGGGAATCCCAATCACCTTTCCATTCTAGCATACAGGCTCTTAGCATATCTTCAAGAGTCTGTATGGTTCGTTCTGATTGCCCATCTGTTTGGGGATGGAATGCTGTACTGAACTTGAGTTTCGTCCCCAGGGCACTTTGAAGCTGCTCCCAAAAGTGAGAGGTGAACTTCGGGTCACGATCGGATATGATCGAAATCGGTACTCCATGGAGTCTAACGATTTCCCGAATGTAGATCTCTGCCAACCGTTCAGTTGAGTATCGAGTGTTGATCGGCAGGAAGTGAGCAGACTTGGTGAGTCTGTCCACGATCACCCATATCGAATCGTGTTGTCTCTTGGATCGAGGCAATCCAACGATGAAATCCATCGTAATGCCTTCCCATTTCCATTCTGGAATCTCGATCCATTGCATTTTTCCACCAGGTCGTTGATGCTCAATTTTTACTTGCTGGCAGATTAAACACCTTGAGACAAATGTAGCCACATCACGTTTCATACCCCTCCACCAGTACTTTCTCTGTAAGTCTTGAAATATTTTTGTACCTCCAGGGTGAATGGTGTACTTGCTGTTATGAGCCTCCTGGAGTACTTCCTGTCTTAGCTCAGGGTTATTTGGGACCCAAATCCTTTCTTCCATCCATATTCCTCCATCTTCTTTTAAATGGAAGAAAGTGTCATCTCTTTCGGCACGAGCTTTTAATTCAAAGTACTGGGGGTCCTTGAACTGTTCGGCTACAATGCGATCGAGGATCTCGATATGGATTGTCAGGCATGACAATCGAATCTTTTCTGGGTCAGCTAGGAATGGCTTCCAACTGACAAAATCCTCCATCAGCTTCCATTGTCCGGTGAGGCTGGCCAGAGTGCCAACAGTCTTGCGACTAAGGGCATCTGCTACAACATTCGCCTTTCCAGGGTGATAGGAAAGCGTGAATTCATAGTCTTTGAGGAATTCCAGCCATCGCCGTTGCCGCATATTGAGTTCTTTTTGAGAAAAGAGGTATTTTAGGCTTTTATGGTCCGACATGACCTCAAATTTCTCTCCATACAGGTAGTGTCGCCAGATTTTAAGCGCGAACACTACGGCGGCAAGCTCCAGATCGTGGGTTGGATAGTTTTTGTCATAAATTCTTAACTGACGGGATGCATAGGCGATTACTTTGCCATGCTGCATCAATACACAACCCAGACCTGTTCCCGAGGCATCGGTATAAGCAATGAAGCCTCCCTGACCAGAAGGTAAGGTAAGGACAGGGGCAGTGGTAAGCCTCTGTTTGAGAACCTCAAAGCATTCCTTACACTGGTCAGTCCATTCAAACTTGACTCCCTTTTTCAGTAATTTCGTCATTGGTACGGCGATTCGGGAGAAGTCCTGTATGAACTTCCGATAATATCCGGCAAGTCCAAGGAAGCTGCGGACCTCAGTGATATTTTCTGGCTGCTTCCAGTCTATCACAGCTTCGACCTTCGCAGGATCTACTGCGATTCCATCTTTTGAGATCACATGGCCAATGAACATTACTTTGTCTAGCCAGAATTCACATTTTTAAAACTTGGCATATAACTGATTATCTTGAAGGGTTTTCAAGACGATTCTCAAGTGCTCCTTGTGTTGTTCCTCATTCTCTGAATACACGAGAATGTCATCAATGAAGACGATGACAAAAGTGTCTAAGTATGGTTTGAACACTCGGTTCATCAGGTCCATAAAGACAGCAGGCGCATTTGTAAGTCCGAAGGGCATTACTACGAACTCATAATGGCCATATCTCGTTCTGAAGGCAGTCTTAGGTATATCCTTCTCCTTAACTCTGAGCTGATGGTATCCAGACCTGAGGTCGATCTTGGAGAACACTCTCGCTGTTCTGAGCTGATCGAATAAGTCCTCAATCCGAGGCAACGGGTACTTATTTTTAACGGTTGCCTGGTTAAGCATCCGATAATCGATGCATAACCAAAGGGATTCATCCTTCTTCTTTACAAATAGTACCGGGGCTCCCCATGGTGACATACTTGGTCGGATGAACCCTTGTTCCATCAGTTCTTCCAACTCACACTTCAACTCACTGAGTTCAGTTGGTGCCATACGATAAGGGGCTTTGGATATTGGCGTTGTTCCAGGTAAGGATTGAATTCCAAATTCAACCTCACGAAGTGGCGGAAGTCCTGGCAATTCCTCAGGAAACAGATCGGGAAACTCCCGCACTACTTCCAAACTCTCAAGGGGTTGGTCGTTGGATTTTTCCACCGAGAGACTCAACAGGAAGGCCACACAACCCTTCCTAAGGTATTTTTGTACCTTAAGTGCTGATATGAGCCTTTTTTGTGGAACTGGTTTGGATAACCGGTATTCCATCTTAGGCAATCCGGGTCGAGATAGAATTACTCTGCCCTCGCGGCACAGAATCTTGGCATTATTCTGAGCCAACCAATTCATTCCCAGAATGACATCGTACTGTATCATATCGATCAGGATAGCGTCAGTAGGCAAGTGTTGCCCTGCTATCTCAATATCCAAATTTTTCACACACCGGATACATTTGGTGCGTGAACCCAACGGGTTATATACTTCGATCATTTTATCAATCGGTTGCACCGAGGCGTGGAGTTGTTCGGTGAAATCGTCAGAGATAAACGTATGAGTAGCACCACAATCAAACAAGACATACGCTGAATGTCCATTAACAGGTACGGTGCCTTCAATGAGGTCACCGGTTTCGACTTGTTCAGTCGTTACAGCGTATACACGACCTGCAGTAGGCCTTTGTTCTACTCTAGGTGGGGGTCGTTGGACTAGTGTTCGTTGTGGTACTTGTTGAGAGGGTCCGGCAGATCCGGCATTCCTCCTCTGCTCACCAATAAGCTTCTTCCTGCATTGTCTTGCAATGTGGCCCACTTTGCCACAGTAGGAGCATCCACCTGTGTCACGTGGACATGGTCCTCTTGCGTGATTTACATGGCATTTTGGGCAGTTCGGGTTGGACTGCAGGTTGTTTGGAGCCATGTTCTGCCTTGGCCTTACAACTTGTTGAGTGTTGTTCCCACCTTGGAACCTTTTCTTCTGAAAGGGTTGTCATGAACCCTGGCCACTTGGAAACATTCTCTTCTTGTTCCCACCATCAACTATGGGCCTTTTTGCTATAATCACTTTTGATCGCTCCCAATCCACTTGTATTTTTGAAGCTGCTGCCACAGCCGTTTGAAACGTTTGGGGCATGCTGGTGATAACCCGTGACCTTAGCCCTTCTCGCAGTCCATTGATGTACTTGTCGGCCCTTTCTTGGTCGGTCTCAAATAACCGGGAGCAGTACCGTTCAAGATTTTGAAATTTGGTGGTATAGTCAATCAGATTCATGCCACCCTGCTCCAATTCCAGAAACTCCATCTTCTTCTTGTTTCTGGAGTGTAATGGAAAGTAATTATCCATGAAAGCTCTCCGGAAGTCAGTCCAAGGAATGACTTCAACTTCCGAGAACTGGATAATCTTAGTGGTATCCCACCACTTTCGTGCGTTGTCTTTCAGCCTGTACGTGCCAAAGTTGGTCTTCTTTTCTTCTGGTACTCCCAGCACCAGGAAGGCACGTTCGGTCTCTTCGACCCAACTTTCTGCCAGTTCAGGATCGGCTCTACCGGCGAAGACTGGTGGATCGAGCTTGCGGAATTTTTCATAGGTTATTCCCCCAAGGTTTTCGCTTCGAGGTGCGACTGGTTCTGGCCTTGTTTCTCAAATGGCAGTAACCAAATTGTTGAGTGTTTCCAGCAGGAATCCTTGAGTATGGGACTCCTCGCTCGGCATGGTTCTCCTCGTCGTAGGAGCCATTTATCTACCACATACAAGCAACGTGTTTTAGTTTCACAATGTATATATCGAGCAAAGTTTTATTTACTTAATATACATCATATTTACACAAGCATCGCCTTAAACAAAACGTCATGCCGCACTGGCAGACTTTTAGGCGTTGAGTAACTATGTACATGAGTCTATTGACTCCAAAACACTACCAGTCTCTTCTAGGAACTGGACTTCTTTCTTGACCCAAAGAACCCGAAGTATCGTTTACTTCCACATTGCCTTGGTGCAGGCACAACTAGCTTTGGTTTGGGCGGCACTTCCGCACTCTCAAGCAACTCTTGTGGATAGATCAGTGATGCCGGTCCACTTGCCCATTCAGTGGCATCATGGCTCGGAGAATCCAAGACCATAACGGGATGATATAGGTTGTATCCCTCTTCCTGGCCATTCAGACTCGGCGTTGGTGTAGCCGCTCTGTTCCCCCATATAATAGTACTTTGATTCGAGGAATCTGAAATCATAATGGGATTATAGAAGGAGTTGTTGCATCCCTCCTCCCAACTGTGCAAGCTAGGCGTACATGATGCCTGTTGATAGCCTTGCGATTGACCAAATCCCTCAAGGAAGTTCAAGTCAAATCCTACCAGAGACGGTAGTTCATCAGAAGTTGCTGGAGTACGGCTACTCCTTCTACTGGAGTAATGTGGCCCACTAACATGCGAGGTCTCATCCCTAAGACCAAGCGATCCCCGCCGACCCATATCGGCGGTATGCTTCATTTGGCATTCGTTGACGGAATGCCCTTCTTCGCCACAATATTGACAATCTTGGACTTCATATGGGCATACCCACTCATCGTGCATGATCCCGCAACGATAGCAGTATCCTCGAGAGTCGTGAGTTGCCATCTATACAAAGATGCACCCAGATCAGAACAAGAAGTATAAAATATACTTACAGTGCGATATAGTGGACAAGTCGGATCTCGAACCAGGTTTCTCAGTCTCTTGCTCTGATACCAATTCTGTAACGCCCCGGATTTCCAAAACAAAGCTAAGTTAAAATTTTCATGAATTTCTTTTTTTTTTCTTTGCAGCGGAACTTAGAAAGCTTTTAGCAGCGGAATAAGACGATAATGAGTCGTCGGTTTTAGAAAACTCCGAGCATGTTGTAGGTATGTGGCCAACCAACTCATTGACCACCAAAGTGTTCCATTTTATCGAAAGCACATGTTTATTACAACACTACTGCTTAGAAAAGCAGTGAAGGTTCAATAAAAAGGAAGCAGTACAACTCTGTCTAGAGAAACCCTGGAACTCGATGCCGCCTTGCTCCGCATATCGCCACGCAGGTTCAACACCTGAAATCTCCATAAAATGGGGTCAAAACCACTGATGGTCTGGTAAGTAGGCAAACACCTATCTATTCAACTCAAGTAAATGCATAGACCACTCAGGGTCGCAGTTCGTAATACGACGCTCAAGCCTCCATGACTTAGCGTATATCGCAAAAGCCTCATCAGGGCTATGAGTTGAACATCCACGCAAGTCGTCATGACTTCGCATAAGCCTCTTCAGGGCTGTGAGTTAGAATAACCTCTTAAGTCTCTACGACTTAGCCTTGACTTCCTCAGAGTCACGAATGGATGTCTAGCTCAAGCCTTTATGCTTGGCACATCCGTATCCTACGAATCTAAGGACAGCTCTCCGAGCTTCACTTAGTCGTACGGATATCAATGGGGTTCTTTCCCAATCGGTCCAGTAGTATACCGACCATGACACCTTCACAAAGGTTATGCAGGACTGACTCAACAACGTCATCTACTCATACATTCAAAGTAGCGCTGTACCTAAGCTAATGCTTTGTTTCGATAATTGCACCTCCCCCTGGGCTTAGGGGACTCATATCTGGGCGACAACGCGATGATCTGAGGGTTGATTATTCTATGTATTTTAGATACCCCAGAGGCCTGTTGACCCCATCCCCCTAGTAGGACGGTACAGCATACTAGAAGAGATCCTTACTAGGTATCCGAATGCATTCTGCTACTGCAGTAGTTGGGTTCAATCCTTAGATATTTAAGGATAACCACGACCTCCATACCTCTGAGTGACGAAGGCCATCAATGAACTCTATCAGGTTCGGGTGAAATATATGTCACTCAAGGCTGCGCCATCACCGTCTTCCTCGGTGAGAAATTCTGAAAGGGGCATGCCGGTCTTACAATTACTTGACGAACATTGCATGCCTATAAGGCAGCCTTTGAGAAGTATGTACCCGACCCCAATCAACCACACGGTTTTCACCGTGGAACAAAGGTTTTATTCATATGCATGCTTAACTCTGCTCTCGGCACTTCGGCCTTGACGAGCACTTCACCTCTTTCGGTGGAAACAACACACTCCGGCTCAGCGGCCCTTACGAGTCTGGTTGTCTGATAATTCTCAATGAGCATGCACATGACTCGATCTCTACGGATCGGCTACTCAGCGTATTTTTACGCAACGAGCTCAGGACCTCGTCAAGGTGCCACCACTACTTTGGCGCAACGGCTCTTACAAGTATGGTGCCCTTGCAGGTGCTAGGGAGACGAGTCATTCTGACATCGTTCCAACAAAGGACATCATTGTGCCACTTAACTGGTTCTGGCAGCTCTTCTGCCAACCATTCTGTCAACACCTTCTCTGCTCTACCGGTAGTGGTGCGATGAACCTTTCTACATCGTAGAAGGCGTTTCATAACTGGGTAGCACTTTTGTTACGTTCTTTCTGAGCCATTCTTAGCTCCTTCAGGAATTTCAGCAGCACTTCCTCTCTTTTACGGAGAAAGCGTGCGTTTCTTTTATCCATTTCAGCGGCATCTCCCCTCTTTGGTGGGAAATCGCTACGCTTAACTCGAGAAATGGATGTGCACCGTTGTGCGTACTTTGCATCCATCAAGGTTGCAGGAACCTTGGGCCATAGCCAGGCCATACGTAATCGATTTAGTCTTTACGTAAAGAGCATTTTGCCAAAAGGCGAAGCCTTTCCAATAGGGGCTTCATTCGTCAAGCAGAATCTTGCACGAGGAGCGGTAAGGGAATCGCATGGGCGATTTTGGAGTTGATCTCCATTTGAACGCTCACTTACGCGCCATATATGTAATATAAGCAGAAGCCTGTGCTTTATACAGCGGCGGCGTAAAGGAAATGCATATACTATTGTTCAGGGTGTGTAACTGAACGAAATATTCTACATATATAACAAAACAGGAGCCTTGGCATCGTTCGACGCGACGGCGTAAGTAAATACATTGCAGAAAGCAGGAGCCTTGGTATCGTTCGACGCGACGGCGTAAGTAAATGCATAATCGGAAGTGCAGTAATCGGAAGTACAGAAAGCAGGGAGCCTTGGCATCATACGACGCGACGGCAAAGGTAAATTACATGGCCTGTGCGATATAAGACGCGTCGGCAGTATCAGCAGATATACACCTAAATCTGTATCCAACGATAGTTACGAGGCGAGCGAGTGAACACCGAAGTGTCCTAGAGGGCTCAACCAAGAACTAGGGTGAGATACTATTTTGAAGAACGCATATACTGCGTATTCGAACATATATATCCGACGATAGTTACGAGGCGAGCGCGTGAACACCGAAGTGTCCTAGAGGGCTCAACCAAGAACTAAAGCAAGATACTACTTCAGAAAGTATATGCTATATACAAACAATCAAATACTTGAGAGAGATGGTTTAATGAAGCGAACTTACTTCAATTTGAGGAAGAAACAACTCCGATTGCTTCAAACGCTTCGAACGAGGCTCGACTTCGAAAAAGGATCAACTTCGAACTTTGGACGAAAAAGGACTTGGACTTTGACTTTGAACCAAACCAGGTTCAAGTCAAGTCAACTGGGTTCAGACTTAGGTCAAGTAGGTTCAGACCTAGGTCAGGTGGGTTAGGACCAGGTCAGGCAGGCTCAGACCAGGTCAAGCAGGCTCAGGCTAAGTCAGGCAGGCTCAGACCAGGTCAGGTGGGCTCAGGTGGGCTAGGCTAGGTAGGGGAGGTTTGGAAAAGGAGGAGAGAGAGAGGGGTTGGCGATTTTCTAAAGGAGTGGGGGTCCTCTATTTATAGGTTCTGAAACTTGGGCCCCAAGTTTCAGAATCCCCTCTTTACCCTTGGGCTTTTCTGAGAATCCCTTCTATGGAAGGTGCTGGAAGGAGCTGAAAGGCTCTGGAAGGTGCTGGAAGGTGCTGGAATATTCTAGAATCTTCTAGAATATTTTCTGAGAAATATTTCTGTGGGTTCCACCCATATTTCTGTGGGTCCCGCAAGAATTTCGGGTTTTCGGCGATTTTTTTCCGAAAAATTCTGAGTACGCCATTATCTTCGTATTGATGCCACTAAGAAAGTTGGCTCGCAGGAATCCTTTGATTTTGTTCAGATAGGAAGTTATGGCTTCCAGAGTGTTTGAGCATATATTCGCGATTCGACGAATATCCTAAGTGTAACTGGCTCGCAGGAATTGATTCGTTTCGCATTCTGAGAAAAATGCCATTTTTAGCGGTAATTGCCTCATGAATTTTATTCAGATATTTTCTGAAAAATTGCGGGTCTTACATCATTACCCCCTTAAAGAAATTTCGTCCGCGAAATTCAGCTAAGAGTACAAGGTGAAGAGTTCAGGATATTTATCCTGCATATCTGATTCGGGCTCCCAAGTGCAATCATCGACTCCGTGATGTTGCCATCTCACTTTGACAAGTGGAATGACCTTCGTCCTTAGCACTTGCTCCCGTCGGTCCATGATCTCTACTGGCCTTTCTTCCACCGTCATATCCTCCGGGATGTCAATATCTTCATGTTGGATGACGTGGGAAGGGTCGTGAACGTATTTTCTAAGCATTGACACATGAAATACGTTGTGTATCTGTGTATACTGCGGCGGCAATGCTACTCTGTAGGCGGTCTCTCCTATCCGGCTCAAAACCTCAAAGGGACCAACGAATATGGGGCTGAGCTTCCTCTTCTTTCCGAAACGAAACACACTCTTGGTTGGGGAGACCTTGATAAAAACTTTATCTCCAACCGCAAAAGTGAGTTCCCTACGCCGCTGATCGGCGTAGCTCTTCTGTCGACTCTGAGCAGTCAGTAGCTTCTTCCTGATCATGTGGACCTGCTCAGTATAATGCTGCAACACTATGGGCGAGTCCAAGGTTCGCTCACCCACTTCACCCCAATGGATTGGTGATCGACAGGGTCGCCCGTACAAGGCTTCATACGGTGCCATTCCAATGCTAGCGTGGTGGCTATTATTATAAGCAAATTCAGCCAACGCTAGGTGGGAATCCCAATCACCTTTCCATTCTAGCATACAGGCTCTTAGCATATCTTCAAGAGTCTGTATGGTTCGTTCTGATTGCCCATCTGTTTGGGGATGGAATGCTGTACTGAACTTGAGTTTCGTCCCCAGGGCTCTTTGAAGCTGCTCCCAAAAGTGAGAGGTGAACTTCGGGTCACGATCGGATATGATCGAAATCGGCACTCCATGGAGTCTAACGATTTCCCGAATATAGATCTCTGCCAACCGTTCAGTTGAGTATCGAGTGTTGATCGGCAGGAAGTGAGCAGACTTGGTGAGTCTGTCCACGATCACCCATATCGAATCGTGTTGTCTCTTGGATCGAGGCAATCCAATGATGAAATCCATCGTAATGCCTTCCCATTTCCATTCTGGAATCTCGATCCATTGCATTTTTCCACCAGGTCGTTGATGCTCAATTTTTACTTGCTGGCAGATTAAACACCTTGAGACAAATGTAGCCACATCACGTTTCATACCCCTCCACCAGTACTTTCTCTGTAAGTCCCGAAATATTTTTGTACCTCCAGGGTGAATGGTGTACTTGCTGTTATGAGCCTCCTGGAGTACTTCCTGTCTTAGCTCAGGGTTATTTGGGACCCAAATCCTTTCTTCCATCCATATTCCTCCATCTTCTTTTAAATGGAAGAAAGTGTCATCTCTTTCGGCACGAGCTTTTAATTCCAAGTACTGGGGGTCCTTGAACTGTTCGGCTACAATGCGATCGAGGATCTCGATATGGATTGTCAGGCATGACAATCGAATCTTTCCTGGGTCAGCTAGGAATGGCTTCCAACTGACAAAATCCTCCATCAGCTTCCATTGTCCGGTGAGGCTGGCCAGAGTGCCAACAGTCTTGCGACTAAGGGCATCTGCTACAACATTCGCCTTTCCAGGGTGATAGGAAAGCGTGAATTCATAGTCTTTGAGGAATTCCAGCCATCGCCGTTGCCGCATATTGAGTTCTTTTTGAGAAAAGAGGTATTTTAGGCTTTTATGGTCCGACATGACCTCAAATTTCTCTCCATACAGGTAGTGTCGCCAGATTTTAAGCGCGAACACTACCGCAGCAAGCTCCAGATCGTGGGTTGGATAGTTTTTCTCATGAATTCTTAACTGACGGGATGCATAGGCGATTACTTTGCCATGCTGCATCAATACACAACCCAGACCTGTTCCCGAGGCATCGGTATAAGCAATGAAGCCTCCCTGACCAGAAGGTAAGGTAAGGACAGGGGCAGTGGTAAGCCTCTGTTTGAGAACCTCAAAGCATTTCTTACACTGGTCAGTCCATTCAAACTTGACTCCCTTTTTCAGTAATTTCGTCATTGGTACGGCGATTCAGGAGAAGTCCTGTATGAACTTCCGATAATATCCGGCAAGTCCAAGGAAGCTGCGGACCTCAGTGATATTTTCTGGCTGCTTCCAGTCTATCACAGCTTCGACCTTCGCAGGATCTACTGCGATTCCATCTTTTGAGATCACATGGCCAATGAACATTACTTTGTCTAGCCAGAATTCACATTTTGAAAACTTGGCATATAACTGATTATCTTGAAGGGTTTTCAAGACGATTCTCAAGTGCTCCTTGTGTTGTTCCTCATTCTCTGAATACACGAGAATGTCATCAATAAAGACGATGACAAAAGTGTCTAAGTATGGTTTGAACACTCGGTTCATCAGGTCCATAAAGACAGCAGGCGCATTTGTAAGTCCGAAGGGCATTACTACGAACTCATAATGGCCATATCTCGTTCTGAAGGCAGTCTTAGGTATATCCTCCTCCTTAACTCTGAGCTGATGGTATCCAGACCTGAGGTCGATCTTGGAGAACACTCTCGCTGTTCTGAGCTGATCGAATAAGTCCTCAATCCGAGGCAACGGGTACTTATTTTTAACGGTTGCCTGGTTAAGCATCCGATAATCGATGCATAACCAAAGGGATCCATCCTTCTTCTTTACAAATAGTACCGGGGCTCCCCATGGTGACATACTTGGTCGGATGAACCCTTGTTCCATCAGTTCTTCCAACTGACACTTCAACTCACTGAGTTCAGCTGGTGCCATACGATAAGGGGCTTTGGATATTGGCATTGTTCCAGGTAAGGATTGAATTCCAAATTCAACCTCACGAAGTGGCGGAAGTCCTGGCAATTCCTCAGGAAACAGATCGGGAAACTCCCGCACTACTTCCAAACTCTCAAGGGGTTGGTCGTTGGATTTTTCCACCGAGAGACTCAACAGGAAGGCCACACAACCCTTCCTAAGGTATTTTTGTACCTTAAGTGCTGATATGAGCCTTTTTTGTGGAACTGGTTTGGATAACCGGTATTCCATCTTAGGCAATCCGGGTCGAGATAGAATTACTCTGCCCTCGCGGCACAGAATCTTGGCATTATTCTGAGCTAACCAATTCATTCCCAGAATGACATCGTACTGTATCATATCGATCAGGATAGCGTCAGTAGGCAAGTGTTGCCCTGCTATCTCAATATCCAAATTTTTTACACACCGGATACATTTGGTGCGTGAACCCAACGGGTTATATACTTCGATCATTTTATCAATCGGTTGCACCGAGGCGTGGAGTTGTTCGGTGAAATCGTCAGAGATAAACGTATGAGTAGCACCACAATCAAACAAGACGTAAGCTGAATGTCCATTAACAGGTACGGTGCCTTCAATGAGGTCACCGGTTTCGACTTGTTCAGTCGTTACAGCGTATACACGACCTGCAGCAGGCCTTTGTTCTACTCTAGGTGGGGGTCGTTGGACTAGTGTTCGTTGTGGTACTTGTTGAGAGGGTCCGGCAGATCCGGCATTCCTCCTCTGCTCATCAATAAGCTTCTTCCTGTATTGTCTTGCAATGTGGCCCACTTTGCCACAGTAGAAGCATTCACCTGTGTCACGTGGACATGGTCCTCTTGCGTGATTTACATGGCATTTTGGGCAGTTCGGGTTGGACTGCAGGTTGTTTGGAGCCATGTTCTGCCTTGGCCTTACAACTTGTTGAGTGTTGTTCCCACCTTGGAACCTTTTCTTCTGAAAGGGTTGTCGTGAACCCTGGCCACTTGGAAACATTCTCTTCTTGTTCCCACCATCAACTATGGGCCTTTTTGCTATAATCACTTTTGATCGCTCCCAATCCACTTGTATTTTTGAAGCTGCTGCCACAGCCGTTTGAAACGTTTGGGGCATGCTGGTGATAACCCGTGACCTTAGCCCTTCTCGCAGTCCATTGATGTACTTGTCGGCCCTTTCTTGGTCGGTCTCAAATAACCGGGAGCAGTACCGTTCAAGATTTTGAAATTTGGTGGTATAGTCAATCAGATTCATGCCACCCTGCTCCAATTCCAGAAACTCCATCTTCTTCTTGTTTCTGGAGTGTAATGGAAAGTAATTATCCATGAAAGCTCAACGGAAGTCAGTCCAAGGAATGACTTCAACTTCCGAGAACTGGATAATCTTAGTGGTATCCCACCACTTTCGTGCGTTGTCTTTCAGCCTGTACGTGCCAAAGTTGGTCTTCTTTTCTTCTGGTACTCCCAGCACCAGGAAGGCACGTTCGGTCTCTTCGACCCAACTTTCTGCCAGTTCAGGATCGGCTCTACCGGCGAAGACTGGTGGATCGAGCTTGAGGAATTTTTCATAGGTTATTCCCCCAAGTTTTTCGCTTCGAGGTGCGACTGGTTCTGGCCTTGTTTCTCGAATGGCAGTAACCAAATTGTTGAGTGTTTCCAGCAGGAATCCTTGAGTATGGGACTCCTCGCTCGGCATGGTTCTCCTCGTCGTAGGAGCCATTTATCTACCACATACAAGCAACGTGTTTTAGTTTCACAATGTATATATCGAGCAAAGTTTTATTTACTTAATATACATCATATTTACACAAGCATCGCCTTAAACAAAACTTCATGCCGCACTGGCAGACTTTTAGGCGTTGAGTAACTATGTACATGAGTCTATTGACTCCAAAACACTACCAGTCTCTTCTAGGAACTGGACTTCTTTCTTGACCCAAAGAACCCGAAGTATCGTTTACTTCCACATTGCCTTGGTGCAGGCACAACTAGCTTTGGCTTGGGCGGCACTTCCGCACTCTCAAGCGACTCTTGTGGATAGATCAGTGATGCCGGTCCACTTGCCCATTCAGTGGCATCATGGCTCGGAGAATCCGAGACCATAACGGGATGATATAGGTTGTATCCCTCTTCCTGGCCATTCAGACTCGGCGTTGGTGTAGCCGCTCTGTTCCCCCATATAATAGTACTTTGATTCGAGGAATCTGAAATCATAATGGGATTATAGAAGGAGTTGTTGCATCCCTCCTCCCAACTTTGCAAGCTAGGCGTACATGATGCCTGTTGATAGCCTTGCGATTGACCAAATCCCTCAAGGAAGTTCAAGTCAAATCCTACCAGAGACGGTAGTTCATCAGAAGTTGCTGGAGTACGGCTACTCCTTCTACTGGAGTAATGTGGCCCACTAACATGCGAGGTCTCATCCCTAAGACCAAGCGATCCCCGCCGACCCATATCGGCAGTATGCTTCATTTGGCATTCGTTGACGGAATGCCCTTCTTCGCCACAATATTGACAGTCTTGGACTTCATATGGGCATACCCACTCATCGTGCATGATCCCGCAACGATAGCAGTATCCTCGGGAGTCGTGAGTTGCCATCTATACAAAGATGCACCCAGATCAGAACAAGAAGTATAAAATATACTTACAGTGCGATATAGTGGACAAGTCGGATCTCGAACCAGGTTTCTCAGACTCTTGCTCTGATACCAATTCTGTAACGCCCCGGATTTCCAAAACAAAGCTAAGTTAAAATTTTCATGAATTTCTTTTTTTTTTTCTTTGCAGCGGAACTTAGAAAGCTTTTAGCATCGGAATAAGACGATAATGAGTCGTCAGTTTTAGAAAACTCTGAGCACGTTGCAGGTATGTAGCCAAGCAACTCATTGACCACCAAAGTGTTCCATTTTATCGAAAGCACATGTTTATTACAACACTACTGCTTAGAAAAGCAGTGAAGGTTCAATAAAAAGGAAGCAGTACAACTCTGTCTAGAGAAACCCTGGAACTCGATGCCGCCTTGCTCCGCATATCGCCACGCAGGTTCAACACCTGAAATCCCCATAAAACGGGGTCAGAACCACTGATGGTCTGGTAAGTAGGCAAACACCTATCTATTCAACTCAAGTAAATGCATAGACCACTCAGAGTCGCAGTTCGTAATACGATGCTCAAGCCTCCATGACTTAGCGTATATCGCAAAAGCCTCATCAGGGCTATGAGTTGAACATCCACGCAAGTCGTCATGACTTCGCATAAGCCTCTTCAGGGCTGTGAGTTAGAATAACCTCTTAAGTCTCTACGACTTAGCCTTGACTTCCTCAGAGTCACGAATGGATGTCTAGCTCAAGCCTTTATGCTTGGCACATCCGTATCCTACGAATCTAAGGACAGCTCTCCGAGCTTCACTTAGTCGTACGGATATCAATGGGGTTCTTTCCCAATCGGTCCAGTAGTATACCGACCATGACACCTTCACAAAGGTTATGCAGGACTGACCTAACAACGTCATCCACTCATACATTCAAAGTAGCGTTGTACCTAAGCTAATGCTTTGTTTCGATAATTGCACCTCCCCCTGGGCTTAGGGGACTCATATCTGGGCGACAACGCGATGATCTGAGGGTTGATTATTCTATGTATTTTAGATACCCCAGAGGCCTGTTGACCCCATCCCCCTAGTAGGACGGTACAGAATACCAGAAGAGATCCTTACTAGGTATCCGAATGCATTCTGCTACTGCAGTAGTTGGGTTCAATCCTTAGATATTTAAGGATAACCACGACCTCCATACCTCTGAGTGACGAAGGCCATCAATGAACTCTATCAGGTTCGGGTGAAATATATGTCACTCAAGGCTGCGCCATCACCGTCTTCCTCGGTGAGAAATTCTGAAAGGGGCCTGCCGGTCTTACAATTACTTGACGAACATTGCATGCCTATAGGGCAGCCTTTGAGAAGTATGTACCCGACCCCAATCAACCACACGGTTTTCACCGTGGAACAAAGGTTTTATTCATATGCATGCTTAACTCTGCTCTCGGCACTTCGGCCTTGACGAGCACTTCACCTCTTTCGGTGGAAACAACACACTCCGGCTCAACGGCCCTTACGAGTCTCGTTGTCTGATAATTCTCAATGAGCATGCACATGACTCGATCTCTACGGATCGGCTACTCAGCGTATTTTTACGCAACGAGCTCAGGACCTCGTCAAGGTGCCACCACTACTTTGGCGCAACGGCTCTTACAAGTATGGTGCCCTTGCAGGTGCTAGGGAGACGAGTCATTCTGACATCGTTCCAACAAAGGACATCATTGTGCCACTTAACTGGTTCTGGCAGCTCTTCTGCCAACCATTCTGTCAACACCTTCTCTGCTCTACCGGCAGTGGTGCGATGAACCTTTCTACATCGTAGAAGGCGTTCCATAACTGGGTAGCACTTTTGCTACGTTCTTTCTGAGCCATTCTTAGCTCCTTCAGGAATTTCAGCAGCACTTCCTCTCTTTTACGGAGAAAGCGTGCGTTTCTTTTATCCATTTCAGCGGCATCTCCCCTCTTTGGTGGGAAATCGCTACGCTTAACTCGAGAAATGGATGCGCACCGTTGTGCGTACTTTGCATCCATCAAGGTTGCAGGAACCTTGGGCCATAGCCAGGCCATACGTAATTGATTTAGTCTTTACGTAAAGAGCATTTTGCCAAAAGGCGAAGCCTTTCCAATAGGGGCTTCATTCGTCAAGCAGAATCTTGCACGAGGAGCGGTAAGGGAATCGCATGGGCGATTTTGGAGTTGATCTCCATTTGAACGCTCACTTACGCGCCATATATGTAATATAAGCAGAAGCCTGTGCTTTATACAGCGGCGGCGTAAAGGAAATGCATATACTATTGTTCAGGGTGTGTAACTGAACGAAATATTCTACATATATAACAAAACAGGAGCCTTGGCATCGTTCGACGTGACGGCGTAAGTAAATACATTGCAGAAAGCAGGAGCCTTGGCATCGTTCGACGCGACGGCGTATGTAAATGCATAATCGGAAGTGCAGTAATCGGAAGTACAGAAAGCAGGGAGCCTTGGCATCATACGACGCGACGGCAAAGGTAAATTACATGGCCTGTGCGATATAAGACGCGTCGGCAGTATCAGCAGATATACACCTAAATCTGTATCCAACGATAGTTACGAGGCGAGCGAGTGAACACCGAAGTGTCCTAGAGGGCTCAACCAAGAACTAGGGTGAGATACTATTTTGAAGAACGCATATACTGCGTATTCGAACATATATATCCGACGATAGTTACGAGGCGAGCGCGTGAACACCGAAGTGTCCTAGAGGGCTCAACCAAGAACTAAAGCAAGATACTACTTCAGAAAGTATATGCTATATACAAACAATCAAATACTTGAGAGAGATGGTTTAATGAAGCGAACTTACTTCAATTTGAGGAAAAAACGACTCCGATTGCTTCAAACGCTTCGAACGAGGCTCGACTTCGAAAAAGGATCAACTTCGAACTTTGGACGAAAAAGGACTTGGACTTTGACTTTGAACCAAACCAGGTTCAAGTCAAGTCAACTGGGTTCAGACTTAGGTCAAGTAGGTTCAGACCTAGGTCAGGTGGGTTAGGACCTGGTCAGGCAGACTCAGACCAGGTCAAGTAGGCTCAGGCTAAGTCAGGCAGGCTCAGGCTAAGTCAGGCAGGCTCAGACCAGGTCAGGTGGGCTCATGTGGGCTAGGCTAGGTAGGGGAGGTTTGGAAAAGGAGGAGAGAGAGAGGGGTTGGCGATTTTCTAAAGGAGTGGGGGTCCTCTATTTATAGGTTCTGAAACTTGGGCCCCAAGTTTCAGAATCCCCTCTTTACCCTTGGGCTTTTCTGAGAATCCCTTCCATGGAAGGTGCTGGAAGGAGCTGGAAGGCTCTGGAAGGTGCTGGAATATTCTAGAATCTTCTAGAATATTTTTTGAGAAATATTTCTGTGGGTCCCACCCATATTTCTGTGGGTCCCGCAAGAATTTCGGGTTTTCGGCAATTTTTTTTCGAAAAATTCTGAGTACGCCATTATCTTCGTATTGATGCCACTAAGAAAGTTGGCTCGCAGGAATCCTTTGATTTTGTTCAGATAGGAAGTTATGGCTTCTAGAGTGTTTGAGCATATATTCGCGATTCGACGAATATCCTAAGTGTAATTGGCTCGCAGGAATTGATTCGTTTCGCATTCTGAGAAAAATGCCATTTTTAGCGGTAATTGCCTCATGAATTTTATTCAGATATTTTCTGAAAAATTGCGGGTCTTACATTCTTAAACAACCATTTCTCAGCGGACGAATCGCCAAATGGCAAGTCCTGTTAATGCAATACGACTTGCAATATGTCTCTCAGCAATCTATCAAAGGCCAAGCAATTGCAGACCAATTAGCAGATTTTCCTCTAGCAGAGGATGTTAAAGCTGAGGATGATTTCCCCGATAAGCGGATCTGCAATATTCAACAATCCCCAATTTGGAATTTATTCTTCGACGGTTCCAAGAATATGGCAGGCATAGGAATCAGAATTCTGCTAATTACACCAGAGAAGGAGATGATTCCCTTTTCTCTTAAACTGGATTTTCAGTGCACTCATAATATGGCTGAGTATGAAGCTTTGATACATGGTTTGAAAATTCTACAGGACTTCAATGTCAAAAGAGTGCATGCTTATGGCGATTCTTTGTTAATCGTCAATCAAGTTCTGGCCGAATGGCAAGTGAAAGATCAGAAACTACTTCCTTACCAGAAGATTGTCTCATCTCTTGCCAACAAATTCGAAGAATTCCAACTTTTTCATATCAAAAGAGATTTCAATCAAGTTGCAGACAGTTTAGCCAATCTGGGATCCATCATGTCTTTCAGGAGTGGAGAATCTTGTCGCTCATTTGAATCTGGCAGACTTGATCAACCCGCTTTCATTCCAGTAGAGCAGATAAACCAGGCTGAGCAGAAGAAGAAGCCTTGGTATCATGATATCAAAAATTTCATTAAAACTGGCGAATTTCCTCCAGAATTATCAAACAGAGAGCAGCGAGCAATTCAACGCATGTCTGCTCAATATTTTATTCTTGCCGACGTCCTTTATCATCGTGGATTCAGTTCTGAATATTTCAGATGTTTGGACGAAGAAGAAGCCAAAGAAGTCGTGCAAGAAGCACATGAAGGCATTTGCGGTGGCCATGTTGGCTATCAGACTCTCGTCAAACAAATCATCCGAGCAGGATATTATTGGAGAACTATGCAACAAGATTGCTATCGTTTTGTAAAGAAGTGCGTTCAATGTCAGATTCATGCGCCTTCCATTCATGCGCCAGCGACATACTTGCAATCTGTCGTCTCGCCATGGCCATTTTCCATGTGGGCTTTCGATGTTGTAGGCCCCATCACTCCTTCAGCCTCCAATGGTCATAAATATTTTCTTGCCGCAACAGAATATTTTACTAAATGGGTAGAAGCAGTCACTCTACGCATAGTAGAAGGTCAGCATGTGGTTTCTTTCATCCATAAGAATATCCTTTGCCGCTTCGGTATACCGCATGATATTGTGTCGGATAATGGCAGTCATTTCAAGAATGAGAGAATGAGGACATTCTGCTCAAAATTCAGAATTCATCATCATTTTTCCGCTCCTTATTATCCTCAAGGGAATGGTCAGGCAGAGGCCACCAACAAGATTCTGATTCGAATCCTGGAGCAAACTTTAGAAACGGGCCGTGACTGGCATGAAAAGATTCATGACGCATTATGGGCATACAGAACCACCATTCGAACTCCAACGAATGCTACTCCGTCAGAACTTGTCTACGGAACTGAAGTAGTACTGCCTCTACATGTTGAGAAACCTGCTCTGAAATTTGCATCACTTCTAGAATTACCTCTTGATCAGTATCAGCAACAGCGACTGGTACAGCTTGATTTGCTTGATGAAAGAAGGCTCAGAGCAGCAGAGCATGCTCAATCCTATCGCCAGAGGATAACCCGACAATATGCAAAATCTGTCATTGAGAGAAAATTTCGGGTCAATGATCTAGTGCTCAGATCAACAACTTATCTCAGGCATCGCCCGGGTGGCAAATGGTCGCCAAATTGGGAAGGTCCTTATGTTGTCAAAAAGGCACTACCTCGCAATTCATATCGACTCATCAATGCTGATGGAATAGAATTACCAGATCCCATCAATGCTCGACATTTGAAAAAATTCTATACTTGAACAATTCTCTATTCTTTGTAATCCTTCCAAATTTTCTTCAATAATGATCAAAATTCTTTTCCCAGTTACACTGGGGCATTTTAAAATTTTGTTTTTATCTACAAATATTCCGAATGCAGGCAGGATAAACAAATCTCTCATTTCACGCACTTGTGCACGCCTGTGCACCCATTTACATTCATTTGCATTTGCATGCATTCATTCGCATTCGTCTGCATCAATTTGCATTAGCATCGATTACCCATTCAGGATAAGGGATAAATTCTGAGACCCTGACAGTTGTCCGAGTCATCGTGAGGGTGAAGACTGAAAATTTTTCATCAAAATCAATTAGTAATTCTTCAGGATCCAGTGTTCGTGCTGGTAATTTTTCAAAAATCCAGTGTTCGTGCTGGTAAACTTTCAAAAATCCAGTGTTCGTGCTGGTAAACTTTCAAAATCCAGTGTTCGTGTTGGTAAATTTCCAAAACCCAGCGCTCGTACTGGTAACCATTTAAAATCCAGCGCTCGTACTGGTAACCATTTAAAATCCAGCGCTCGTATTGGTAACCATTTAAAATCCAGCGCTCGTACTGGTAACCTTTTAAAATCCAATGCTCGTACTGGAAATCTTTCAAAATCCAGCGCTCGTACTAGTAATCTTCCAAAATCCAATATCCAAACTGGTACATTTTTAAACCAGTATGCATACAGGTATCTTCAATACCCCTAATGCTAGGGATATCAGTAGTGAAAGAGGGCCTGGGAACCATGGGCTGTGCTAGCCTCTGCTCCGGATCTTCGCCTAAGACTGTCGTGATCATACCACCTTTTGACCACTTGATGCATTGATGCAGAGTAGACGGTACTGCGTTTGTGTTGTGGATCCATGGTCTCCCGAGAAGTAGATTATAAGTGGGCGGCACATTAACCACGTGAAAGAGAATTGAATGGACCGAGTAGTCAATGAAGATCTCTAGGAATATTTTTCCTTTCGCTGTTTGGCCATGATTGTCAAACCCATAAATGGTGATTGGATCTGGAATGTATTCTTCTTCTTTTATGCCCAAAGCTTTGGCGGTCATTTCCGGACATATATTGAGGCTGCTGCCTCCATCGATCAGCACATGAGGAACTGTCATCCCTCTGGTTCGAACTACAACATACAAGGCATTGTTGTGAAATACATGAGGTTTAGGGAGATCCTCATCGGAGAAAGTAACTGGAGCATTAGTCATGGTCTGATTGACTATATGGGCCATGTCTTCAGAAGTTGTGCTTGGTTTCACCTTGATCTTTTGTAGCAGATCATTCAACACCTGCTGATGCTTGGCGGAGGCTTGAGTTAAGTCCAAAATTGAGACATTTGATAATGCTGTAATAGGCTTTAGAGTTGATGTCTCGCTTTTCTTTATGGTGGACTTAATGAGATGCTTAGGGAGCCATGGCATACTTCTGGCTACCTCGGGAGATATCCCAGCGGACTTGTCAGACACTTTCAATTTGCCGAAAGCTAAAATAAGGTCCATCTTCTGGGCCTTGGAGCGAGCCTGCTGCAATACCAGGACTTGATGCTGAGCTTGCATGTCATTTTCAGAGCATGGCCTGATATGCTCCTGTTATCATCGCAAAATTTTTACTTTTGCAAATCAAACTGACCTTTGAAAAAGTTTTTGAAAATAACTCGCCTCCGTTTTTAAAATGCGGGAAAATTTCGTAGAATGGGACTCGCCTGTCGGTACGAGGTTCAACCGTTCCTGCCACCTTTAACAGGGGTAATTGAACCAAGGATCAATCTTATGCTCTACTCTATTCAACTTGTCTAAATCATATTCTAATTTCTAAATGCACAAAGAATCAGGCATGTGCTATGAATTTTCAGAAAATGCACATTTGAAAACATGATGTTTGCTTTGAATGATTGAAATTTTTAGAAAATGTAAATCTTGGAAATGATATCACATGAGAAATCGTGAAATGGTATTTGAAATATACTTCTGAGAGAAATAAAAATCGATTTTGAGGAATCCTTGACATTTGGTGAAAATCGATTCTGAGAGACTTGGTTTCTCTTAATTCAAACTTGGAAATTGAAATTCTAACTTAGAAAATTTGAATTTGGAACTTGGGAAATACTTGAAATATCCTTTGAAATTCAATGTCTTTGGGAAAATCGATTTTGCTATAAGACTTAGGAGATTTTGAGAAAATGAACTTCTTTGAATTGAAATTTGAATTGGAATTGGCAAATGCATGAAATGAATGAATATCATTTTGAGGAATTGAGAAATACTTTTTGTATTTTTGAGAAATGCAGTGCATTTTTGAAGTTAGCCTAAGAGTGTAGGCTGAATGTGGCTAATGTGAAGATCATAAATCTAAGTATCATTCATATTCTGACTATGGCCATAAATACAAATTCCACCAAGTTTATAAACTTCATAAAAGCTAGTTCATGTGCCATTCGTGTAGACCATGGTGAATTTGTAAAAATATGCATGAATCATCATCCATCACACATTAAAATTATAAAAATAAACTATATGCAATGCAACCTAAGCTAAGCAGGAAATGTAAATTCTTATTCCAAAGTTTAATTACAAATTACATCACTATTGAAATTTAAATACATGAAAAATAAAGTCTTCAATGTACCTGCAAAACTAGAGAACTTGGTTAATGAATATATGTTGGCTTTTCTAGATTTATCCAACAATATCAGGAAATTGTTGGATTTTGCTAGATATAAGCCTCTTCCTTGATTCCCTTAAATAAAAATGATAAAGTATGAAATAAAATTGAATAAATATGAAAGATAAGATATGGAATTTCGAAATTGGGGTCAAAATGACCAAAATACCCCTAATAACAAGACTATGGCCTTGAAATTAGGGTTTTTAGAAAGATATTTTGATAAAATACAAATTTTGAAATTTGAATGGAATAAACTCAAACCAAATATGCTATGACATGATTAAAAATATGAAATTAGGGTTAGGGATTTCGAAATTTAGGTCAAATGACCAAATTGCCCCCGATAGCAAGACTATGGCCTTAAAATCAGGGTTTTTAGAAATAGATTTTGGTAAAAACTTAGGTTTTATGCACTAAATGAAATCAAATGAGCACAAAATTAAACCTAAAGCATCCTAATATGATTATGAACATGATTAAACCCTAAGAATATATGCTTATGCACGAAAATCCAATAATATCACAAATTTTGTGATTTTTGCAGTGTTTTTGGATCTTTCAGGAACCCGGTTTTGCAATTTGCTTAATTCAGCCATCAAATGGATTCCAAAATCCATAAAAATTGGTACCTGCACTTGTTATAACCCTAATGTCGAATTGGAATTATAAAAATAATTTTTTGACATTAAATTAATCCGAAAATTGTATTAAACCCTAAAAATATGCTATTTTTGACCTAATTTACCAACCAGTCTCAGTCCAAGACCTGAACCAGGGGTCAAATCTCCATGGAAATTTATGAAATTTTACAGAGATTAACTAGGAGGGAAAACATAGATTTTCCAATTTACATATCGGAAAAATCATCTCCGGTTAGTGAGAAACCCTTCCGGCAATCTGAGCTAAAATATATCACTCTTAACAGGGATTAAAACAGCTATTCCAGATTGAAAATACAGACATAAATAGCAATTCTAAACAAAAGTCTCTGAAATTTTAATGGTGAACAGTAGATAGAAAAATAACAATACTCACTTTTTACAGATCTAAAATCGGATCTGTGGTTTGGGATTTATGACTAACACAAGTCTGATTAGGGTTTTGGTAAACCCTAACAAGTTTTAAATTTAAAAACAGATTCTCTAAAAAGGAAAAAATACTAACAGTGATCCAAAATCCGAAAATTTCACAGAAGACAGATCTACTCAATGTGAATCCATAGAACTTTACAGATCTAAAATCGGATATAAGATGAGAGAAATATCATAACAGCAAGTTACCTTCTTGATTTTAACCGCGATTTTAAAACTTTAAAACCCCGATTTGATGTCTGATTTTGTTGACAGGGTTCCCGAGATCTAAAACCTCTGATTTTTCTACAGTAACTCAATAACTCATGCATGCACCACATATAAAAAAATAAGAAATAAACAATGAGTGCTTCCATCCGAAATAACATCATCTTTACTGTTCTAAACCTAGAACACACAGAAATTTAAGAAACTTAAAAAAAACATGCATTAACTAATGTAAATAAATAAAATAAACCATAAAACAGTAAATAAAAATTATTTCTATGCTATAGAACGTAAAACAAACATGAATAAACCATGAAAATAAAATAAAAACAGGGAATCAATGGCTGGAATTTGATATCACCTTTAAAACATAGATTTAACCCATTAAAAAGGGCAAATCATATATTTTATTGGTTATTAATGCAAAGAATCATATTAAAATCAATTCTAATGGATTAAAATCTCTGTAAATCACCCAAAACAGGGTTGGATCACCTTCTTGGATCGTTCTTGCTGATTCTTGATGGTTCTTGAGGTTGAATCCATGGTTTAATCCATGAAGATGATGGTACCAATGGCTAAATCATGTTTAAAATAATGAAAAAAATTAAATAAAAACTAAAAATTAGAGAAAATAGTTACCTTGAGGTTGCTGCAATGGATGAAGGGCTGGAGAGGAGAGAGAAGCTCCAAGAATCCAAAGGAAAGCCAATTGGGAAAATCGACCCCCTATAGCCTTCTATTTATATAAAAAAATTTAGGTTAAAAATTAAATGTTTTAAAAAAATTGGACTCTTCTAAGGGGGGCGATTTTGGGGTGTAAAGACTATCCTACCCCTAGCCTAAATTATCCTATTTAATACCTAATTAACCCCTAGACTCTCCTAAAAAATCCCCAAATGTAATGCCACTTGGCATTTTCTACATTTGGCTTTTTTAAAAAAACCTTTAAAAACCTTTAAAAACACTAGTTTTAAAAACTAACTTTCAAAATGAGTTTTTTTCAAAATGGTTTTGACTCTTCTAAACCTCTAACACTAACCAAGACATCCACTAACCCTAGTCTAGCCCGGACTGACTCGAATATGGCACCACCCCGAGTGGGCCCTACTTGAGTTTTTAAAAAAAAAAAACGATTTTAAAACTTGAAATTGAAGGAGTTTTCAAAAGCTTTTCAAAAGCAAACTTTGAAATTAAAATTTTTGAAATGATATAGGATCCTAACTGAATTAGAATTCCTCTGGATATGGTGCCAACTGAGTGGGCCCACATCGAGTTTTAGAAATTTTGAACTAAACACTGAAAATGGCTTTGAAAAAGGGTTAAAATTGACATTTGAAATTCAAGATTTTTGAAAATAGGGTCTCATGCGAACTGGAACTCTGGGTTAGAGTCCTGAACTCTTAGGACTCTGAAATTTTAAATTTTAACAGCCAAATGAAAGAATTTTCAAAAGATTTTATCAAGAAATGATGAAATAAGTCAGAAAACACAGTCCAGGTTAGATTCCTAACTCGACCGAACTCTAAAATAGAATCCTGAACTAACTGGACTCTGTAAAATGACCTAAATTTCGAAAACAAACGAAAAAGATTAAAAATGGAAGTAAAACAGACTTCAATACAGACTCCTGACCGGATCAGGACTCTGAGACAGAGTCCTGATCGGACTGAAACTTTCAAAATTTTGAGAAATTTGATGAATAGAGAAATTCAGAAGCGACACCACCTCAATGGGTTTCATCTGTAAATTGAAATCGATTAAAATTTGAATTTGAAATGAATCCAGATTGTTTCCTTGAGAAAATATTTCGAAATATAAAGTCCTGGGGTTGGAAAATGACAGAGTATTGAATAAAAACCCTGGTTTTGAAATTGATTTTGAAATAAAGCTTTAAAATTCAAATCTGGATTGAATGTTTTGAAATAGGAGTGCTGGATCTCGAAAATGAGATGCAATGACCTGCAATGCTATGCATAATACATGCAATGACATGCAATGATCTGTAATGACTTATGAAATGGACAAACACTGGATGAGGGTGAAAATTTGGGGTGTTTACAACATCCTATCTACTATGTGAGCAAAACTTTCATTGATTATGAAAAGAAGTATTCTCAGATGAAGAAAACATGTCTAGCTCTGGTTTTGATGTGCCAGAAATTAAGACATTACTTATTGGCTTCTGAAATCAAATTTCTGTCAAAGCTTAATCCTCTCAGATACATTCTTGAGCAACCATTTCTCACCAGACAGATTGCGAAGTGGCAGGTCCTCCTGATGCAATATGACTTAGAGTATGTTTCTCAAAAGTCGATTAAAGGCCAAGCGATCGCAGATCAGTTGGCAGATTTTCCTTTGACAGAAGAAATAAAAGCAGAGGATGATTTTCCTGATGAGCACATCTGCAATGTCCAACAGCCTCCAGTTTGGAACCTATTCTTCGATGGTTCTAAAAATATGTCTGGCATAGGGATTTGAGTCTTGTTAATCACTCCAGAAAAAGAAATGATCCCTTATTCTCTCAAGCTTGGTTTCCAATGCACTCATAACATGGCCGAGTATGAAGCTCTGATACAAGGCCTCAAAATTTTGCAAAGTTTCAATGTCAAGAGAGTGCATGCCTTTGGCGATTCATTACTTGTTGTCAGTCAAGTTAACACTGAATGACAAGTGAAAAATTCCAAATTGATTCCGTATCAGAAGATCATCCTAGCTCTTATAGACAGCTTCGAAGAATTTCAGCTCAATCACATCAGGAGAGAGCACAATCAGATAGCTGATGGTTTAGCCAGCTTGGGCTCTATTTTATCCTTCAAAGGTAGTGAATCATGTCGTTCTTTCGAAGTTGGCAGACTTGAGCAATCTGCTTTCATTTCAACCATGCAAATAAACCAGGTCAATCAAAAGGAGAAGCCTTGGTATCAAAGTATCAAAAATTTCATTGAGACTGGTGAATTTCCACCAGAAATGCCAAAAAGGGAGCAGCGTGCAATTCAGCGTATGTCTACCCGATATTTCATTCTTGCCAATGTCCTCTACCACTGTGGGTTCAGTTCTGAGTATTCAAGATGCTTAGACAAAGAAGAGGCTATGAAAGTTATCCAAGAGGCACATGAAGGGATTTGTGGTGGTCATGTCAGCTATCAAACTCTCGTCAAGCAGATCGTCCGAGCAGGGTACTACTGGAATACCATGTAGCAGGACTATCATCAATTTGTGAAGAAGTGCGTCAAATGTCAAATGCACACACCTTCCATTCATGCTCCGACCACATATCTGCAATCAGTTGTTTCTCCTTGGTTGTTTTCTATGTGGGCTTTCGACGTCGTAGGCCCATTTACTCCTTCTGCTTCCAACGGCCACAAGTACTTCCTGGCTGCGACATAGTATTTCACCAAATGGGTTGAAGTTGTTACTTTATGCACAGTAGAAGGCCGCCATGTGGTTTCTTTCATTCATAAGAACATTCTTTGCTGCTTTGGCATACCACATGATATTATCTCAGACAATGGAAGCCATTTTAAAAATAAGAGGATGAAAACATTCTGTTCTAAATTCAAAATTTGCCATCATTTCTCAGCTCCCTACTATCCTCAAGGGAATGGCCAAGCAGAAGCCACCAATAAGATTCTGATTCGCATTTTGGAAAGGACTGTGAAAATAGGTCGAGATTTGCATGAGAAAATTCATGATGCACTTTGGGCGTACCGAACCACCATTCGGACTCCAACCAATGCCACTCCTTCAGAACTTGTTTACGGAACTGAAGTGGTGTTACCTCTCCATGTCCAGAAACCCGCTCTCAAATTTGCTTCCCTTATAGAATTGTCACTTGATCAGTATCAACAGCAGAGATTGGTGCAGCTGGATTTACTGGATGAGAAGAGGCTCATGGCAGCAGAGCATGCTCAAGCTTATCGATAGAGGATAGCTCGACACTATGCCAAGTATGTCATTGAGAGAAGATTTTGAGTTAATGATTTGGTGTTCAGATCAACGACTCATCTCAAGCATCGACCACGGGGCAAGTGGTCACCCAATTGGGAAGGCCCTTATGTGGTTAAGGTAGCATTGCCTCGCAATTCGTACCGTCTAATCAACGCAGATGGGATGGAAATGCCAGATCCTGTCAACGCTCTGCATTTGAAGAAATTTTATATTTACAATTTTCATTCTAAAGCCTTCTGTACTATTCAAAGAGCCATTTCAATAAAACAATGATCTTCTATCAATTCTTACATTCTCCTCCATGATACTGGGGCATTTTTTTCATCTTCCTTCATCATAAGGAGGCAGGATTAGACAAAAATCTTTCCTCAATATTTACTAATTTTCAAATGATCTTACAATCTGTAATGATTTCATTCATATGGTTTATTTTCTCAAATTAATCAAACTTTCATCAAATTATTATCAATGTTTGTCAAAATTTTAAAACAATTTTTATCAATCTTATCTTTTTTGTCTTTAAAAAGATACCCTTTGAAATTAAGGGATAAACCTGATGCCTCCTTTCAATGAGGTGTTTTTTTTGTTATTTCCCCCAATAAGGGGATAAATCCTGAACTATCTTCTAAAACTCATTTGAAAATCTAGCTTATCTTCAAAACCCGGTCCTTGCACTGGTGTAAACACACCAAATTTTTACCTTCATCCAGTGTTTGTCCATTTCATAAGTCATCACAGATCATTGCATGTCATTGCACGTATTCTGCATAGCATTGTATGACATTGCATCTCATTTTCGAGATCCAGCACTCCTATTTCAAAACATTCAATCCAGATTTGAATTTTAAAGCTTTATTTCAAAATCAATTTCAAAACCTGGGTTTTTATTCAATACTCTGTCATTTTCCAACCCCAGGACTTTGTATTTCGAAATATTTTCTCAGAAAACAATCTGGATTCCTTTCAAATTCAAACTTTAATCGATTTCAATTCACAGATGAGACCCATTTAGATGGTGTCGCTTCTGAATGCCTCTATTCATCAAATTTCTCAAATTTTTGAAAGTTTCAGTTCGATCAGGACTCTGTCTCAGAGTCCTAATCCGGTCAGAAGTTTGGTTTTTAAGTCTGTTTTACTTCTATTCTCAATCTTTTTCGTTTGTTTTCGAAATTTAGGTCATTTCACAGAGTCCAGTTAGTTTAGGACTCTATTTTAGAGTTCGGTCGAGTTGGGAGTCTAACCCTGACTGTGTTTTCTGACTTATTTCATCATTTCTTAATAAAATCTTTTGAAAATTCTTTCATTTGGCTTTTAAAATCTAAAATCTCAGAGTCCTAAGAGTTCAGGACTCTAACCCGGAGTTCCAGTTCGCTTGAGACCCTATTTTCAAAGATCTTGAATTTCAAATACTGATTTTAACCCCTTTTCAAAGCCATTTTCAGTATTTATTTCAAAAATATTCAAAATTCGATGTGGGCCCACTCAGTTGGCACCATATCCAGAGGAATTCTAACTCAGTTAGGACCTTATGCCATTTCAAAAATCCTAATTTTAAGTTTACTTTTGAAAATCTTTTGAAAACTCCTTCAATTTCAAGTTTTAAAATCGCTTTTTGAAAAACTCAAGTAGGGCCCACTCGGGGTGGCGCCATATTCGAGTAAGTCAGGGCTAGACTAGGGTTAGTTGATGTCTTGGTTAGTGTTAGAGGTTTAGAAGAGTCAAAACCATTTTGAAAAACTCATTTTTGAAAGTTAGTTTTTAAAACTAGTGTTTTTAAAGGTTTTTAAAGGTTTTTAAAAGTGTTTTAAAAAACCCAATGTGAGAGAATGCCAAGTGGCACCACGTTTGGGGGATTCTTAGGTTTAGCTAGGGGTTAATTAGGAACTATTTAGGATAATTTAGACTAGGGGTAGTTAGGTAACTCCAGCCCAAAATCGCCCCCCCCTTTAGAGTCCAAAATTTTCAAAATTGTCAATTTTTAAACCTAATTTTTTTTATTATAAATAGAGGCATAAAGGGGGTCGATTTTCCCATCTCTCTCTTATTGGATTCTTGGAGCTTCTCTCTCCTCTCCAGCCCTTCCTCCATTTCTGCAACTCCAAGGTATGAACTTCTTCACTTTTCTTATTTTATTTAATGCTTTTTAATGCTTTAAACCTAGATTTAGGCTTGGACACCCCTCCTTATGGAAGATCAACCATGGTTTCACCTCAAGAACCATCAAGAACCAGCAAGAACAATCCAAGAAGGTGATCTAACCCTGTTTTGGATAATTTACAGAGATTTTAATCCATTAGAATTGATTTTAACATGATTCTTTGCATTATTAACCAATAAAATATATGATTTACCCTTTTTAATGGGTTAAATCTATGTTTTAAAGGTGATATCAAATTCCTGCCATTGATTCCCTGTTTTTAATTTATTTTCATGGTTTATTCATGTTTGTTTTACGTTCTATAGCATAAAAATAAGTTTTTTTTACTGTTTATGGTTTATTTTATTTATTTACATTAGTTAATGCATGGTTTTTCAAGTTTCTTAAATTTCTGTGTGTTCTAGGTTTAGAACAGTAAAGATGATGTTATTTCGGATTGAAGCACTCATTATTTATTTTTGATTTTTTTATATGTCATGAATGCATGAGTTATTGAGTTACTATAGAAAAATCAGAGGTTTTGGATCTCGGGAACCCTGTCAAAAAAATCAGACATCAAATCGGGTTTTTAAAGCTTTAAAATCGTGGTTAAAATCAAGAAGGTAACTTGCTGTTATGATATTTCTCTCATCTTATATCCTATTTTAGATCTGTAAAATGATATGGATTCACATTGAGTAGATCTGTCTGCTGTGAAATTTTCGGATTTTTTGATCACAGTTTAGTATTTTTCCCTTTTTAGAGAATCTGTTTTTAAATTTAAAACTCGTTAGGGTTTACCAAAACCCTAATCAGACTTGTGTTAGTCATAAGTCCCAAACCACAGATCCGATTTTAGATCTTTAAAAAGTGAGTATTGTTATTTTTCTGTCTACTGTTCACCACTAAAATTTCAGAGATTATTGTTTAGAATTGCTATTTATGTCTGTATTTTAAATCTGAAATAGCTGTTTTAATCCCTGTTAAGAGTGATATATTTTAGCTCAGATTGCCGGAAGGGTTTCTCCCTAACCGGAGATGATTTTTCCGATCTGTAAATTGGGAAATCTCTGTTTTTATTTCTAGTTAGTCTCTGTAAAATTTTATAAATTTCCATGGAGATTTGACCCCTGGTTCAGGTCTTGGACTGAGAGTGGTTGGTGAATTAGGTCAAAAATAGCATATTTTTAGGGTTTAATGCAATTTTCGGATTAATTTAATGTCAAAAAATTATTTTTATAATTCCAATTCGATATTAGGGTTATAAAAAGTGCAGGTACCAATTTTTATGGATTTTGGAATCCATTTGATGGCTGAATTGAGCAAATTGCAAAACCGGGTTCCTGAAAGATCCAAAACCACTGCTAAAATCACAGTTTTTGTGATATTGTTGGATTTTCGTGCATAGGCATATATTTTTAGGGTTTAATCATGTTCATAATCATATTAGGATGCTTTAGGTTTAATTTTTTGCTCATTTGATTTCATTTAGTGCATAAAACCTAAGTTGTTACCAAAATCTATTTCTAAAAATCCTGATTTCAAGGCCATAGTCATGCTATCAGGGGCAATTTGGTCATTTGACCTAAATTTCGAAATCCCTAACCCTAATTTCATATTTTTAATCATGTTATAGCATATTTGGTTTGAGTTTATTCCATTCAAATTTCAAAACTTGCATTTTATCAAAATATCTTTCTAAAAACCCTAATTTCAAGGCCATAGTCTTGTTATTAGGGGTATTTTGGTCATTTTGACCCCAATTTCGATATTTCATATTTTACCTTTATTATTTCTTCATATTTTATCATTTTGATTTAAGGGAATCATGGAAAAGGCTTATATCTAGCAAAATCCAACAATTTCCTGATATTGTTGGATAAATCTAGAAAAGCCAACATATTTTCATTAACCAAGTTTTCTAGTTTTGCAGGTACATTGAAGAATTTATTTTCCATGTATTTAAATTTCAATAGTGATGTAATTTGTAATTAAACTTTGGAATAAGAATTTACATTTCCTGCTTAGCTTAGGTTGCATTGCATATAGCTTATTTTTATAATTTTAATATGTGATGGATGATGATTCATGCATATTTTTGCAAATTCACCATGGTCTACACGAATGGCACATGCACTAGCTTCTATGAAGTTTATAAACTTGGTGGAATTTGTATTTATGGCCATAGTCAGAATATGAATGATACTTAGATTTATGATCTTCACATTAGCCACATTCAGCCTACACTCTTAGGCTAACTTCAAAATGCACTGCATTTCTCAAAAATACAAAAAGTATTTCTCAATTCCTCAAATCCATATTCATTCATTTCATGCATTTGCCAATTCCAATCTCAATTCAAAGAAGTTCATTTTCTCAAAATCTCCTAAGTCTTATAGCAAAATCGATTTTCCCAAAGACATTGAATTTCAAAGGATATTTCAAGTATTTCCCAAGTTCCAAATTCAAATTTTCTAAGTTAGAATTTCAATTTCCAAGTTTGAATTCAGAGAAACCAAGTCTCTCAGAATCGATTTTCACCAAATGTCAAGGATTCCTCAAAATCGATTTTATTTCTCTCAGAAGTATATTTGAAATCCCAATTCACGATTTTCCAAGATTTACATTTTATATTTCAATCATTCAAAGCAAACATCATGTTTTCAAATGTGCATTTTTCTGAAAATTCATAGCACATGCCTGATTCTATGTGCATTTAGAAATTAGAATATGATTTAGACAAGTTGAATAGAGTAGAGAGCATAAGATTGATCCTTGGTTCAATTACCCCTGTTAAAGGTGGCAGGAATGGTTGAACCTCGTACCGACAGGCGAGTCCCATTCTACGGAATTTTCCCGCATTTTAAAAATGGAGGCGAGTTATTTTCAAAAACTATTTCAAAGGTCAGTTTGATTTGCAAAAGTGAAAAATTTTGCGATGATAACAGGTTTGGCGACCGTGATGGGACCTGTCTTCGCCTGATGAATCTAATGCTCTACTTAGTTCAGATTGTCAAAATCGATTTCCATGGAATGTCAGCTTTGCTTTATGATATCATGTGAACCTAGGAGCCTAGACTTGAACCCAGCTGACATGGAATGCATATAGACTAGGTATGGTTTGGTAGGACCATATTGAGGAGAATTATTCATGCTCACATAGACTTAGGTCTAATACAACACTCCTCAATTTAGGAATTGTATGAAAACAATGTTTGCTTCTTCAAATATTTCAAAATTCTATCTCTTTAGGACTTAGAGCCTTCTGTTTGATTGCATGTGCTCATGTTTTTCAAAAATCACCCCACCTATATTGTCCCGGTCTTCACGTTGCTGGGCTCTCTTCCAAAACCATAGTTCGGGACAGAGCCTCACAACTGGGCCACTTATTTGGGTGAAAACCCCCCTGCCACGTACCAAGGGCCATAGTCCAACGTATATCAGCAGGTGCTCAAGGATGTTGGAAAACTTGAACCTAGAACCGGAGAAATTGATTTTATGCCACGTACATCGAGCCTTGGCTTGAGTATATAGGCATAACTGGATTGGATACAGTTGATTTGAACCTTAGAGTTAGGATTAAGGTCCTACAGCTATTTCAAAATTTGTGCATCTAGAGTCAGCTTTTAGGGAATGTTGTATGTGCATACTTGTTTGTGCAGAATGTGATTGAATATGTTATAGTCATTTCCTTTTATTTTCCATATTTTCCTCAATTTTCTAAAATACTGGACGATTTTCTCAAAATTCCCCAATCTATGTCTATGTACTGTCCATGTTTTAAATCTTGGACGATTTTCCAAAATACTTCATTTTCCATTTATTTCTTCATATTTCATCAAACCCTGGACGATTTTCCAAATTTCCCTTCTTTTCCTTCAAAACTCCAGGTGATTTCCCATCTTTCCTGTCTTCTGGATCTCGAATTTCCTGCTTTATTTTTATCCTGCCTGCATTTTCCTCAAAATTCCTGTATTTTCCAAGTCTTATTCCAATTTCAATGTCTTTCAGTCTGATGGCATCCAGTCAGCTTGATTCAGTCTTCCCCGAGGGTCACATCTCCTACGAGGTGCGACAAAGTCTTCCCGAACATCGAGTCCTCAGCACCGGATCTTTCTTTCCCCGGTGGTATTATTCATGGTTCAAGAACTTCTCTCGTATGTTTTCGGACCATCTGGACGAGTGTGGATTGGAACTGGCGTCCGCAGTGGGAAAGCAGACAGTCAACGTCAACTTGATCCATGCACTAGCAGAGCGGTGGAATCCGAGCACTTCTACCTTCTGGTTCCCGTGGGGCGAGATGACAATGCTGATGGATGAATTTTCAGAGATCATAGGATTGCCCGAGCCAGCCGGTCAGCCTGGAGATCCATTGGAGAAACAGTTTTTGATTAATGTTAAGGGTCTGGACCCTAAGGATGCCTTAGCCCGCATGACAGGACGCAAGTCTTGGCCTCTGATTGAAGAAGATGGAAATGAATATGTGGATCTGCTCGAAATCTACAGACAGTATGGGACATTAGTGGAAGTCAGCTCGTTGTCCAGAACAGCTCGAGAAAGAATTCAACATGCGATGGTTCTGTGCACGGTGGGATTAGCTTTCTTTCCCGACGGGCGAAATTATATGGATATCAGAATAGTTCAGCTTCTAAGGAGATGGGGAAGTCGACAGACCAGCCGCCTCTCAATAGCCATGGCCGCACTCGCCTTTCTATACCGAGGGTTGACTCGTTTCGCACTCGGAGAATCGATCCTAGTCGAAGGATGCACCTATGCCTTGCAGTCTTGGTTCCTCCGGCATGTGCCAGTCCGAGCCAGTTCATTCAGATACAATGGAGAGAAGCTTCTTCCAGTTGCGCGATACCGGTTCTTGATCGACAACCTTCAGGAGGAAGAGGTCATATGGGACTACTTTGATCGCCAGGAATCACCTCCCAGATATACTTATGCATACGGCAAGCGATTCAGGCTACTGGGCCCGTTCTTCTGCGCATATTATCATCCAGAGCAGTGTGTCAGGCAATTCTCTCAGAGGCAGAAGCGCGTAGAGATTCGTCCACTAGCCGGGGTTCTGCCAGAATTCGATCTCACATCAGATCAGTGGTCCGGAGCATACCATTCTGCCAGACATGGCTGGGATTCTTTTGTCAGTCTTACTATTTTTCCTGGTCCTTGTGTATCTTCTGATTATCTGGAGTGGTGGAAAATTGTCTGTCCCCCTCCCCTCTGTCAAGTGTATTATTGATAAAATCATGTTTTTCCTCTCAATAAAATTCCTTAATTTTACATTTCACTTTGGTTTGACGACCTCGCCTAGGTAACAAGGCATATTTTCAGTTGTTTATCCTGCAAAGAATAGCAACACAATTGTCGCAATCCCAGCGACGACTCAATCCCTAGTAATGGGATATTATTTCAATTGTCTACCAAAATTCTCAACAAATATTTTCCTCCAAACCAAATTTCCTTCAGAAGCCTAACCATCAGTTCTGCCCTGCAGCGAGCATCAGTAATATCCAAGAGAACATTTGCGATACCCGATGGTTGATACAAGATCCAGAAAGAAAGCCGCATCAGTTGAAGGTGTCGCGTACTCAGTAGCTTCAGAAGAAGAGATGGACTCACCTCGATCCATCCAGAGTCAGGGTCAGCAGGCGGATGATGGCATCAATCCCCAAATGTACGTCATGTTCAAAAAAATGATGACCAAGATGCTGGCAGAGCAAGCTGAGGCCAGTACTGAGCAAATTCAGACCAAACAGAAAGATAAGGGTCATGCCGTCAAGAATGTGAAGATCAGTAAAAAGCAGAATCGTCATGAGGAAATGTCTGATGAATCAGAATCAGCAGATGATACTGACAAAGAGTATGAAAACAAGCAAGAATTCAAAAGGTCGACTCAGGGGCAGGGGTCGGCCTACAAATCCAAGAATCAGTCTGTTGACGACCTACGCAGTCACAACTGAAAGATGTGATGAAAATAGTTAAGGATCTTCAAACTCGTGACAAGGGTAAAAGAGTCTTTACAAGTGAAGACTTCTATGATGGACTGGATGAGGATGATGATCTTGATAATCTCTCCAAGAAATTTATCAAGTTTGATGGTTCGGGTGACCCAAAAGCACATCTCGCCCTATTCTTCGCAGAATGTTCCAGGTTCAAGAGGAACAATCGTGCCTTATTTCTCTGCTTTCCTCGCATTTTGGAAGGTGTCGCAGCAAAGTGGTACTCAGAGCACATTAATCCGATAGAACTGAAAGAATTCGACAAAGTGGTCAATTTATTTATTGAGCGCTTTCTATTCAATGCTGAAGCACTCCCGACTCTCAGTCATCTCTACAGTCTGAGGTAGAAGGAAAACGAGAAGGTCAGGGATTTCATTCATAGATGGAGATCCGCTTGTAATAAGATGTGCGAGCCAATAGCAGAAAGACACGCACTATCTTTGATCCTGAGCAACTTCTCGCAACCCCTGAGGGGACTAATTTCTACATCTCCATCGAAGAGCTTCATAGAACTAACAGAACGAGCCGAATGGCTCGAGTTGAGTATGGAGAACGGGTCTTATGAAGGTTTTATGTTTACAAAGAATAACAGTCAACAAGAATCAAAGAAGAAAGCCCATTTTACCTACTCTGCCAATAACAGTAAGAATCAGAACAAAGGAAATGGAAAAAATCATAGTTATGCTTCAGGAGGATCAAATCCCAACAAAAGTGATCAGAAAGGCAAGTCGATTATTCAATATGATAAGCAGCCACAACAAACCCTCGAACAAAGATCAAGACCACAAGAAAAGCCAAAGTGGGAAGGATGGAGTTATAACCGCAAGTTTACTCCTCTAGACCAGTCCCTCGAGACAGTATTAGAATATATGCTCGGCAGTGATATGATTAAGCTTCCAAGGGTAGCTGACCCGCCAGTGGTTATGGGAAAAATGAAGGACAGATTCTGCAAGTTCCACCGAACTGTGGGACATGATACCGAGAATTGTTTCGTTCTCAAAAACATCATACAAGATTATATTGACAAAAATCTGTTAGTAGAAGGGGCTGAAGATGAGAAAATGGAGATTCTAAAACAGCCTTTCTTGCAGCACTCAACAGCAATGATATCTGATCATCCCTTTCAGCCACAAGATCATATCCGACCATGCCCTAGCAGTGATATCAATGTGCAGCATCAGGTATTAGTATTGCATAAGGCCCAGTCCAGTTCTCAAAAGATGGACCTTGTTTCAGCATTCAGTAAGCTGAAAGTTTCGAGAGAACCCGCTAGAATATCTCCAGAGGTAGCCAAAAGAATGCCATGGTTACCCAAGAACCTTGTCAAATCTACTTCAGAAAAGGGAGAAAACCAGAAGAAAAGGTCGACACGGTGCAAAGACCAATCACTGCCCTCTCTAATATCCCTATCCTTGAGTTGGCACGTGCCTCTCCTAAGCATCAACAAGTTCTGGATGATTTACTGCGAAAGATCAAAGTCAAGCCAGACACCACACCTGAAGACATGGCTCAGATCGTTAATCAGGCCATGACCAATGCTCCCATAACCTTCTCAGATAAGGATCTGCCAAAACCTCACGCATTTCATAACAATGCCTTGTACATTGTGGTGCGAACCCGGGGAATGACTGTACCCCACGTGCTTGTAGATGGAGGCAGTAGCCTCAACATTTGTCCTGAAATGACTGCCAAGGCTCTGGGTATAAAAGAAGAAGAGTATACACCGGATCCGATCACCATTTATGGGTTTGATAATCATGAACAGATAGCAAAGGGAAAGATCTTCTTGGAAATATTTATCAACTACTCTGTTCATACAGTGCTTTTCCATGTCGTCAACGTGCCACCAACGTATAATCTTCTACTGGGAAGAACATGGATTCATAATGCCAACGCCGTGCCATCCACTCTGCATCAGTGCATCAAGTGGTCTAAAGGTGGCATGATAACTACTGTTTTGGGGGAAGATCCTAAAGAGAGGCTACCTCAGCCTATGATCCCTAGGCCAACTTATACTGCTGATATCCCTAGCATTAGGGAAAGTGAAAAAATTGTTCTCAGTGAAAGCCTTGAAATGCTAAAGTTAGGAGCAACATCAGAGACAAATCACACAGCAGCGATGGTCCAATGGCAAGGACCACATTTCTTTAAGATTGGGGGTCGTCTCGATTACAGTACTTTCAAGGACCATCCTCTTTTCCCGCAGTTTGTTAGGACCAAGAAAGGATTTGACCTGTTACTGAAGCATGGTTATCAGCCTTTCAAAGGATTGGGCAAGAACGGAGATGGCCGGCTAGAGCCAGTGATCCCTGATCAGCATCCGCGCAGGGCAGGACTAGGATTCACGGGCAAAAGATCCCACAAAAATACTGTCTTCATTAAAGGGATCCATTAAAAATTTTCTACCATCTGTCTTTTCTATTCCATTCATTTGATTTTTGCAGTTTGTAGGGACAATGTCCCATTTCATTTCATTTAAAGTGTCCTTATTTCATTTCAAGTCTTCAATAAAGTTATCAAGTTTCTCGTCTATCTGGATGTCATCTTTCTCTTATTCCTCTGCAATTTGTCTTCAAAATTCATTTGTTCTTATTTTTTTTTATTTCCATGCAATTTATGTCATAGTAAAGGAGCTTTCTCTAAAAGCTATTCTTTTTCAAAATTTCAGAATGTCTTCTCAACCGATAAAAAGGTTAGTCATTAATCCTTCAATCCTATCGAAACCGGCAAAGATATATCGGGTCCGAGCAAGAACAGGGGACAGTAAGGTCACAAAGCAGTCAGAAGAAATGGCAGAATTCGATTCGTTGCTCCCAGAGTTGCCAGAATTTGCAGCGATTCAGAAACAAGATGAACCATCGACCCTAGTCCAGGATCCGACTGAGGACATCAATATTGGTTCAGAAGATAGTCCGAAAATTCTCAAGATCGGCACCAGCCTAAGTACAGATGAGAAGGAAAGGCTCATTGACTTTCTCAAGCAGCACCAAGAAGTATTCGCATGGACTTATGAAGATATGCCCGGTTTAGATCCTAAATTGGTGGAACATCGACTCGTTCTGAAGCCTGATGCGAAACCTATTAAACAGAAGTTAAGGAAAATGGATCCTCGAATCGAGCAACAGGTCAAGGAAGGACTTGAGGACTTGCTTAAAGCAGGATTCATTCGAGCAATAGATTATCCAGACTGGTTGGCGAATATCGTTGCAGTTCTCAAGAAAAATGGCAAAGTGCGAATTTGTATCGACTTTCGCGATCTCAATAAAGCTACTCCGAAGGATGACTATCCCCTCCCAAATATTGACCTCCTAGTTGATAGCACGGCTGGGCATGCCATGTTTTCCTTCATGGACGGATACTCCGGATATAATCAGATCAAGTTAGCCGCTCGTGACCAATCCAAAACATCCTTCACTACGCCATGGGGCACTTTCTGTTATACGGTCATGCCGTTTGGGCTAAAAAATGCTGGGGCAACCTATCAGCGTGCAATGGCCGCCATTTTCCATGATCAGATGCACAAGACCATGGATGCATACGTTGATGACATCTTGGTCAAATCCAAGGAGGAAGGAGACCATATCGATGCCTTAAGTCAAGTCTTCAAGCGGCTTATTCTTTATAAGCTAAGACTCAACCCTCAGAAGTGTGTCTTCGGAGTTGAATCAGGCAAATTGCTAGGCTTCTTGGTCAGCAAAAAGGGGATAGAAATGGATCCCGCCAAAGCAAAGGCCATCATTGACATGCCACCTCCAACTACTCTTAAGGAATTGCGTAGTCTTCAGGGACGTATGCAATCAATTCGGAGATTCATATCCAACCTTGCCATGAGATGTGAACCTTTCAATCATCTACTTAGAAAAAGAGTGAAATTTGAATGGGGACCAGAGTGTCAGCAATCGTTTGAGCGTATCAAGAAATATCTTCTTAATCCGCCCGTTCTAAAGCCACCAGAATTGGGAAAGCCTCTCTTGCTATACGTTTCAGTTAACCAAGCCGCTTGTGGCGGATTCTTGGCACAATATGAAGAAGGCAGTTTGGTTGAACATGCCATTTACTATGTAAGCAAGACTTTCATTGACTACGAGAAGAAATATTCTCAAATAGAGAAGACATGCCTAGCACTAGTATGGATGTGTCAGAAGCTGAGACATTACTTGTTAGCATCAGAAGTCAAGATTCTCTCAAAACTTAATCCTCTCAAGTATATTCTTGAACAACCATTTCTTAGTGGACGGATTGCTAAGTTGCAAGTCCTGTTAATGCAGTATGATCTGGGGTATGTTTCTCAGCAATCTATCAAAGGTCAAGCAATTGCAGACCAATTGGCAGATTTTCCTTTAGCAGAAGATGTTAGAATCGAGGATAGCTTTCCCGATGAGCGGATCTGTAATGTTCAACAATCTCCAGTTTGGAATCTGTTTTTCGACGGATCCAAGAACATGGTCGGCATAGGAGTCGGAATCTTGCTGATCACATCAGAGAAAGAGATGATCCCCTTTTCTCTGAAACTGGATTTTCAGTGTACCCATAATATGGCCGAGTATGAAGCTTTAATACAAGGTATGAGAATTTTGCAAGACTTCAATGTTCAGAGGGTACATGCTTTCGGCGATTCATTGCTCGTCGTTAGCCAAGTCAAAGCTGAATGGCAGGTAAAAGATCAGAAGCTGCTCCCTTACCAAAAGATCGTTTTATCCCTTATCAACAATTTCGATGAATTTCAGCTTTTCCATATCAAAAGAGAGTTTAATCAAATAGCTGATGGTTTGGCCAGCCTGGGCTCCATTATGTCTTTCAGAAATGGAGAATCCTGTCGCTCCTTTGAAATCGGTAGACTTGACCAACCTGCCTTCGTTCCGGTAATGCAAGTCAACCAGGCGGAACAGAAAAAGAAGCCTTGGTATCAAGATATCAAAAACTTTATTGAAACTGGGGAGCTTCCACCAGAGCTATCAAAGAAGGAGCAAAAAGCAATTCAGCATATGTCCGCCTGCTATTTTATCCTTGCCAATGTTCTTTATCATCGTGGGTTCAGTTCTGAGTATTCCAGGTGTTTAGACGAAGAAGAAGCTAAAGAAATCATACGAGAAGCGCATGAAGGTATTTGCGGTGGTCATGTCGGCTACCAAACCCTTGTTAAACAAATCATTCGGGCAGGATACTATTGGAGAACCATGCAGCAAGACTGCTATCGTTTTGTGAAGAAGTGCATTCAGTGTCAGATACACGCACCTTCCATTCATGCGCCAGCCACATACTTGCAATCAATCGTGTCTCCATGGCCATTTTCTATGTGGGCCTTCGACGTCGTAGGACCCATCTCTCCTTCAGCTTCTAATGGTCATAAATATTTTCTTGCCGCAACAGAGTATTTCACCAAATGGGTTGAAGCCGTCACTCTGTGTACAGTGGAAGGTCGACATGTAGTCTCGTTCATTCATAAGAACATTCTTTGTCGTTTCGGTATACCGCACGACATCGTGTCAGATAATGGTACTCATTTCAAGAATGAGAGAATGAAGATCTTTTGTTCAAAATTCAGAATTCATCATCATTTTTCAGCTCCTTATTATCCACAAGGAAATGGTCAGGCAGAAGCAACCAACAAAAGTTTGATTCGCATCTTGGAAAGAACCGTTGAGACGGGTCGTGATTGGCACGAGAAAATTCATGATGCACTTTGGGCATATCGAACTACCATTCGAACCCCAACCAATGCGACTCCTTTAGAACTTGTTTATGGGACTGAGGTGGTGTTACCTCTTCATGTTCAGAAACCCGCCCTTAAGTTCGCATCTCTTTTAGAGCTACCACTCGATCAATATCAGCAACAGAGATTGGTACAGTTAGATTTACTCGATGAAAAAAGACTCAAAGCAGCAGAACACGCTCAGTCTTATCGTCAGAGGATAGCAAGGCAATATGCCAAGTCAGTCATCGAAAGGAGATTCCAAGTTAATGACTTGGTCCTTAGATCAACGGCTCATCTCAAGCATCGTCCACGTAGCAAATGGTCACCAAACTGGGAAGGTCCCTACGTGGTGAAAGAAGCGTTGCTCCGTAATTCATATCGTCTGATTAATGCAGACGGGGTAGAACTATCCGACCCCATTAATGCTCGACATCTGAAGAAATTCTATACCTAGAAAATCTCTACTCTATCTTTTGTATTCTTCAAAAATTCTCCTCAATAGATGATCAATTATTCTTTGGTCAAAATACCCCTCTTCCCCAGAATATACTGGGGCATTCTTGTTAAAGTTGCCTTTTATCCAAAACAATTTGTGTGCAGGCAGGATCTAATAAATCTCTCATTTTGCACGCATGTGCACTCAGTTGCATCCGTTTGCATTTGCACGCATTCATCTGCATCAATTTGCATTGGATTTCCCATTCAGGATAAGGGATAAATCCTGAGACCCCGGCAAGTCGTCCAAGTCATCGCCAATTGATGACCCTTCAAAACCCAGTGCTCGTACTGGTAATCTTTAAAACCCAGTGCTCATACTGGTAATCTTTAAAACCCAGTGCTGGTATTGGTAACCTTTTAAAATCCAGTGCTCATACTGGTAACCTTTTAAAGTCCAGTGCTCGTACTGGTATCCTTTAAAAATCCAGTGCTCGTACTGGTAGTCTTTTAAAACCTAGAGCTCGTACTTGTAACCTTTTAAAATCCAGTGCTCGTACTGGTAACCTTTTAAAGTCCAGTGCTCGTACTGGTATCCTTTAAAAATCCAGTGCTCGTACTGGTAGTCTTTTAAAACCCAGTGCTCGTACTGGTAACCTTTTAAAATCAAGTGCTCGTACTGGTAACCTTTTAAAGTCCAGTGCTCGTACTGGTATCCTTTAAAACTCCAGTGCTCGTACTGGTAGTCTTTTAAAACCCAGTGCTCGTACTGGTAACCTTTTAAAATCCAGTGCTCGTACTGGTAACCTTTTAAAGTCCAGTGCTCGTACTGGTATCCTTTAAAAATCCAGTGCTCGTACTGGTAGTCTTTTAAAATTCAGTGCTCGTACTGATAACTTTTTAAAATCCAGTGCTCGTACTGGTAACCTTTTAAAGTCCAGTGCTCGTACTGGTATCCTTTAAAAATCCAGTGCTCGTACTGGTAGTCTTTTAAAACCCAGTGCTCGTACTGGTAACCTTTTAAAATCCAGTGCTCGTACTGGTAACCTTTTAAAGTCCAGTGCTCGTACTGGTATCCTTTAAAAATCCAGTGCTCGTACTGGTAATCTTTTAAAATACAGTGCTCGTATTGGTACTTTGTCAAAGATCGGTCTTCATACTGGTCACAACATAACTCTCACATTGAGGTTCAGGCTCAATCTTTAGACCTGCGAACCAAACAATCTATATCAGACTCTTGGGTCGTTCCATTCTGTTAATCTGACATTCGGGTTGCCGATTTTGTCAAGACCTCTAGTCATTCGTGTTATCAAGCAGTTCTTTGAGTTATCAAAAGCTATCAAAATCAATCGCCAAGTATCTCTCTTGCGAGGGACCCTTTTTCGAGGGAGAGTTCGAGGGAGCTCGTTTCTTTTCGCATGTCTTTATTGTTCGTTCGTTGAACCCCTTTTTCTAGGGAGAGTTTGAAGGGACTCGTGATTCACGAACAGTTTGCAAAATAATATTTATTGTCACACAAGGAACCCTTTTTCTAGGGAGAGTTTCGACGGAAGCTCGTCCTCCTTGTAACCCTAAATGTCTTTTGTTAGGCCACCCCCGTCGTCGAGGACCCTTTTTCCATGGAGAGTGTGATGGACTCGTTCCTCTATGATATCCTTTCAATCTCTGTTAGCGGCCCCCTTTCCATAAGAGAAGCCTAGAAATAGGGAGTTTTGACGAAAACTCTATTTCTCTTCGAAAGTTCGTTTTGCAAACACCTCCTCTTCAGGGAAGAGAGGAGTATCTTTTGTTACCCGTTCAGGTAAGGGTCAAGCCTGAGTCTCTCCTTTGGGGAAAGGAGAGGAGAATCTAGACACGGATGTGTCATATAGATCTCAAATGATTTCCTTCACCAAGGATTCCAAGAATATTTTGCCAATTTGCCATAAAAAAAATAGTTGTTGATTCCAAAATCTTTATCGCATAAAATTGTACCTCAGAATACCTTCAGTATTACTTCCGAAGTGACAAAGCTTTTGCGAAAAAGGATTCAAAATTCAAAATCTTTCTATTGGCCAACCAAAAGGATGAAGAATAAATCCGCGATATGGCCAGCAAAGAAAATTCAATGTTGTTGCAAAGCCAGAAGTGATTGATATTGATCACAGTCAATGGCATATTTTTAAAGATCATTCTTGGAAAATAAGCAGTCGAAATATCTTGGGTGATACAGAAAAATCCACTCAATCTCTATGTCCCCTCAATCACCTAAGCTGCAATTAAATATCTGCAAAAGGGATCTCTCAACTGTCGTCAAGATGAAGGCGAATTAGACGAGTCGACCTCCGGGGCCAAAGAAGATTTGGATCATCTCCAAGATGACGGAGTTTGTGACGGATCCTTCCAGGGAAAGTCCAGATCACCGTCGAGATAAAGGCGAGTGTGATGGACCTCTCGACAATCCCTAAAAGGTATTTAATTTCTGTTATCATCAAGAGATTTCTAACCAATGAGCCAATAACCGTCAATATAATCCCTGAGAGAAAAGAAGGATCGGAACATCTCTGAGATGAAGGAGTTTGTGACGTACCCTTCCAAAAAAATAAAGAGAGAAAAAGCTAGGACATCTCCAAAATGAAGGATGATGTAATTCCCGAAAAATCCAAGAGAGCTCCAATTCTGTCAAAAAAGAGTGCAGAAAGATCATCATGAGAAAAGAATCCCAGGATATCAGACTGTCGAATCTATCAAGAATCTTCTTTAATTTTGTGAAATTCTTTTATCAATATCCTTTCGCTAATAGCTCTCGCAATATCAAGAATACATTCTTTTCCGTCCATATCAATGAAATTGATAGCCTCCTTGAAGGAAAGTCAATTGCAAGTAATTTGAATTCGAATCTTGATTCTACGGAGTTAAGCCCAGTCAGAGGTAATACTTCAGGTAGAAAAAAGGGAATATTTTTCATATATATATGTGTTTATCATTCTTGAATTAACTACAATTTTTTGTCTTATTGGCAATCTTTTTAAGTTATCCTGACATGAAGTGAGAACTTGATGTTTATTTTGATGTATCCAGGCGTTGTTGTTATCCCTTTTAGGATCGGATGATGGGAGTTGTCCAAGATCCTTCCCTTCTTGTTTTGATCTGAGTGCCTGGGCTCTCAGATTTGCACACTTCCGTGTGCTCCCCACTGTCCCACCATAGACAGTTCCCGTTCAGGTTAAGGGTTAAACCTGAATTTTCCGCAAAAGGTCATCTGTCTTAAAAGCCATTCAGTCTTAGCAATGAAACGTCCAAGATCAATCCCTTTTCAAGCTTTAGGGAACCCCCTTTCTTCCTTTTGCAAACCCCTCTCGGATTTATTGTGCAGAATTCGAAGGTCCCATCATGGTTTCTTCATTTGAGGATTCCGTATATCGTCCCCTTTCAGGTTAAGGGTTAAGCCTGAGCCTCGTTTTCCCACGAGGTATCGTCCCCTTTCAGGTTAAGGGTTAAGCCTGAGCCTCGTTTTTCCATGAGGTATCGTCCCCTTTCAGGTTAAGGGTTAAGCCTGAGCCTCGTTTTTCCATGAGGTATCGTCCCCTTTCAGGTTAAGGGTTAAGCCTGAGCCTCGTTCCATACGAGGTATTTCCTGTCCCATCCAGGTTAAGGGCAAAACCTGAATCTCACTTCTTTTCGAAGTAAAATTTTCTCCTTATTCTTCATTTCATATCTATCATCATCCTTTGAACTAATTCTTTCATACCCAGTCAGATTCATCTAACTGGGGCATTTTTATAGTCCAAATTTGGTATGTTTTCTTTGCCACTAAGCTCGGCCTTCAACCAGCTTAGCTGCAAAGAGGGGCATCTGTAAACACACCAAATTTTTACCTTCATCCAGTGTTTGTCCATTTCATAAGTCATCACAGATCATTGCATGTCATTGCACGTATTCTGCATAGCATTGTATGACATTGCATCTCATTTTCGAGATCCAGCACTCCTATTTCAAAACATTCAATCCAGATTTGAATTTTAAAGCTTTATTTCAAAATCAATTTCAAAACCTGGGTTTTTATTCAATACTCTGTCATTTTCCAACCCCAGGACTTTGTATTTCGAAATATTTTCTCAGAAAACAATCTGGATTCCTTTCAAATTCAAACTTTAATCGATTTCAATTCACAGATGAGACCCATTTAGATGGTGTCGCTTCTGAATGCCTCTATTCATCAAATTTCTCAAATTTTTGAAAGTTTCAGTCCGATCAGGACTCTGTCTCAGAGTCCTAATCCGGTCAGAAGTTTGGTTTTTAAGTCTGTTTTACTTCCATTCTCAATCTTTTTCGTTTGTTTTCGAAATTTAGGTCATTTCACAGAGTCCAGTTAGTTCAGGACTCTATTTTAGAGTTCGGTCGAGTTGGGAGTCTAACCCTGACTGTGTTTTCTGACTTATTTCATCATTTCTTGATAAAATCTTTTGAAAATTCTTTCATTTGGCTTTTAAAATCTAAAATCTCAGAGTCCTAAGAGTTCAGGACTCTAACCCGGAGTTCCAGTTTGCTTGAGACCCTATTTTCAAAGATCTTGAATTTCAAATACTGATTTTAACCCCTTTTCAAAGCCATTTTCAGTGTTTATTTCAAAAATGTTCAAAATTCGATGTGGGCCCACTCAGTTGGCACCATATCCAAAGGAATTCTAACTCAGTTAGGACCTTATGCCATTTCAAAAATCCTAATTTTAAGTTTACTTTTGAAAATCTTTTGAAAACTCCTTCAATTTCAAGTTTTAAAATCGCTTTTTGAAAAACTCAAGTAGGGCCCACTCGGGGTGGCGCCATATTCGAGTAAGTCAGGGCTAGACTAGGGTTAGTTGATGTCTTGGTTAGTGTTAGAGGTTTAGAAGAGTCAAAACCATTTTGAAAAACTCATTTTTGAAAGTTAGTTTTTAAAACTAGTGTTTTTAAAGGTTTTTAAAAGTGTTTTAAAAAACCCAATGTGAGAGAATGCCAAGTGGCACCACATTTGGGGGATTCTTAGGTTTAGCTAGGGGTTAATTAGGAACTATTTAGGATAATTTAGACTAGGGGTAGTTAGGTAACTCCAGCCCAAAATCGCCCCCCCCTTTAGAGTCCAAAATTTTCAAAATTGTCAATTTTTAAACCTAATTTTTTTTATTATAAATAGAGGCATAAAGGGGGTCGATTTTCCCATCTCTCTCTTATTGGATTCTTGGAGCTTCTCTCTCCTCTCCAGCCCTTCCTCCATTTCTGCAACTCCAAGGTATGAACTTCTTCACTTTTCTTATTTTATTTAATGCTTTTTAATGCTTTAAACCTAGATTTAGGCTTGGACACCCCTCCTTATGGAAGATCAACCATGGTTTCACCTCAAGAACCATCAAGAACCAGCAAGAACAATCCAAGAAGGTGATCTAACCCTGTTTTGGATAATTTACAGAGATTTTAATCCATTAGAATTGATTTTAACATGATTCTTTGCATTATTAACCAATAAAATATATGATTTACCCTTTTTAATGGGTTAAATCTATGTTTTAAAGGTGATATCAAATTCCTGCCATTGATTCCCTGTTTTTAATTTATTTTCATGGTTTATTCATGTTTGTTTTACGTTCTATAGCATAAAAATAAGTTTTTTTTACTGTTTATGGTTTATTTTATTTATTTACATTAGTTAATGCATGGTTTTTCAAGTTTCTTAAATTTCTGTGTGTTCTAGGTTTAGAACAGTAAAGATGATGTTATTTCGGATTGAAGCACTCATTATTTATTTCTGATTTTTTTATATGTCATGAATGCATGAGTTATTGAGTTACTATAGAAAAATCAGAGGTTTTGGATCTCGGGAACCCTGTCAAAAAAATCAGACATCAAATCGGGTTTTTAAAGCTTTTAAATCGTGGTTAAAATCAAGAAGGTAACTTGCTGTTATGATATTTCTCTCATCTTATATCCGATTTTAGATCTGTAAAGTGATATGGATTCACATTGAGTAGATCTGTCCGCTGTGAAATTTGCGGATTTTTGATCACTGTTTAGTATTTTTCCCTTTTTAGAGAATCTGTTTTTAAATTTAAAACTCGTTAGGGTTTACCAAAACCCTAATCAGACTTGTGTTAGTCATAAGTCCCAAACCACAGATCCGATTTTAGATCTGTAAAAAGTGAGTATTATTATTTTTTTGTATACTGTTCACCACTAAAATTTCAGAGATTTTTGTTTAGAATTTCTATTTATGTCTGTATTTTCAATCTGGAATAGCTGTTTTAATCCCTGTTAAGAGTGATATATTTTAGCTCAGATTGCCGGAAGGGTTTCTCCCTAACCGGAGATGATTTTTCCGATCTGTAAATTGGGAAATCTCTGTTTTTATATCTAGTTAGTCTGTAAAATTTCATAAATGTCCATGGAGATTTGACCCCTGATTCAGGTCTTGGACTGAGACTGGTTGGTGAATTAGATCAAAAATAGCATATTTTTAGGGTTTAATACAATTTTCGGATTAATTTAATGTCAAAAAATTATTTTTATAATTCCAATTCGATATTAGGGTTATAACAAGTTCAGGTACCAATTTTTATGGATTTTGGAATCCATTTGATGGCTGAATTGAGCAAATTGCAAAACCGGGTTCCTGAAAGATCCCAAAACACTGCTAAAATCACAGTTTTTGTGATATTGTTGGATTTTCATGCATAGGCATATATTTTTAGGGTTTAATCATGTTCATAATCATATTAAGATGCTTTAGGTTTAATTTTGTGCTCATTTGATTTCATTTAGTGCATAAAACCTAAGTTGTTACCAAAATCTATTTCTAAAAATCCTGATTTCAAGGCCATAGTCTTGCTATCAGGGGCAATTTGGTCATTTGACCTAAATTTCGAAATCCCTAACCCTAATTTCATATTTTTAATCATGTCATAGCATATTTGGTTTGAGTTTATTCCATTCAAATTTCAAAACTTGCATTTTATCAAAATATCTTTCTAAAAACCCTAATTTCAAGGCCATAGTCTTGTTATTAGGGGTATTTTGGTCATTTTGACCCCAATTTCGAAATTTCATATTTTACCTTTATTATTTCTTCATATTTTATCATTTTGATTTAAGGGAATCATGGAAAAGGCTTATATCTAGCAAAATCCAACAATTTCATGATATTGTTGGATAAATCTAGAAAAGCCAACATATTTTCATTAACCAAGTTTTCTAGTTTTGCAGGTACATTGAAGACTTTATTTTCCATGTATTTAAATTTCAATAATGATGTAATTTGTAATTAAACTTTGGAATAAGAATTTACATTTCCTGCTTAGCTTAGGTTGCATTGCATATAGCTTATTTTTATAATTTTAATATGTGATGGATGATGATTCATGCATATTTTTGCAAATTCACCATGGTCTACACGAATGGCACATGCACTAGCTTCTATGAAATTTATAAACTTGGTGGAATTTGTATTTATGGCCATAGTCAGAATATGAATGATACTTAGATTTATGATCTTCACATTAGCCACATTCAGCCTACACTCTTAGGCTAACTTCAAAATGCACTGCATTTCTCAAAAATACAAAAAGTATTTCTCAATTCCTCAAATCCATATTCATTCATTTCATGCATTTGCCAATTCCAATCTCAATTCAAAGAAGTTCATTTTCTCAAAATCTCCTAAGTCTTATAGCAAAATCGATTTTCCCAAAGACATTGAATTTCAAAGGATATTTCAAGTATTTCCCAAGTTCCAAATTCAAATTTTCTAAGTTAGAATTTCAATTTCCAAGTTTGAATTCAGAGAAACCAAGTCTCTCAGAATCGATTTTCACCAAATGTCAAGGATTCCTCAAAATCGATTTTATTTCTCTCAGAAGTATATTTGAAATCCCAATTCACGATTTTCCAAGATTTACATTTTATATTTCAATCATTCAAAGCAAACATCATGTTTTCAAATGTGCATTTTTCTGAAAATTCATAGCACATGCCTGATTCTATGTGCATTTAGAAATTAGAATATGATTTAGACAAGTTGAATAGAGTAGAGCATAAGATTGATCATTGGTTCAATTACCCCTGTTAAAGGTGGCAGGAACGGTTGAACCTCGTACCGACAGGCGAGTCCCATTCTACGGAATTTTCCTGCATTTTAAAAACGGAGGCGAGTTATTTTCAAAAACTATTTCAAAGGTCAGTTTGATTTGCAAAAGTTAAAAATTTTGCGATGATAACAACTGGTTACCTCTCAAACTTTTCAATCATATATTGAGCACATTTGGAAAATCCGGTTCTCACATCGATAACTTTCTAAAATTCAGTCTTCTGTTCAAAGACCTCCTTCTGCAAAATTCAAGTTTTGACTTGAACTTTCCAAAATTTGATATATTTTCAAAAGATCCAGCATCTCGCTGGTCATATATTTCCAAAGGATCCAGCATCTCGCTGGTCAGGTATTTTCCAAAGGATCCAGCATCTCGCTGGTCATGTATTTTCCCAAAAGGATCCAACACTCGTTGGTCCTGTCTTCCAAAAGATCCAGCATCTCGTTGGTCATATATTTCCAAAAGATCCAACATCTCGCTGGTCAGGTATTTTCCAATAAATCCAGCATCTTGCTGGTCATGTATTTTCCCAAAAGGATCCAACACTCGTTGGTCATGTCTTCCAAAGGATCCATCATCTCGCCGGTCATATATTTCCAAAGGATTCAGCATCTCGCTGGTTATGTATTTTCAAAAAGATCCAACCCTCGTTGGTCATGTATTTTCAAAAGGATCCAACACTCGTTGGTCATGTCTTCCAAAAGACCCAGCTCCCACTGGTCATGTATTCCAAAAGGATCCAACATCTCGCTGGTCATGTATTTCGAAGAGTCCCAGCTCATAAGTGTAGAGCTCCTCAAGTCAATCTGTTCCACAAATAAAACATTCAAGGTATGATTTCTCCATTCTCTCATTTCCAAACCTCCGGGTTTTCAATCTTCTCAAATTCAATCACTCTCAAGCCTTCAGATAAAACCTTTTCAAAATCCAGTTTTCATAACTGGTCGGGATTTGAAATCCAGTATTTTTTCACTGGTCGGGATTTGAAATCCAGTTTTCATAACTGGTCGAGATTTGAAATCCAATATTTTTCACTGGTCGGGATTTGAAATCCAGTTTTCATAACTGGTCGGGATTTGAAATCCAGTATTTTTCACTGGTCGGGATTTGAAATCCAGTATTTTTCACTGGTCGGGATTTGAAATCCAGTTTTCATAACTGGTCGGGATTTGAAATCCAGTTTTCATAACTGGTTGAGATTTGAAATCCAGTTTTTATAACTGGTCGGGATTTGAAATCCAGTATTTTTTCACTGGTCGGGATTTGAAATCCAATATTTTTAACTGGTCGGGATTTGAAATCCAATTTTCATAACTGGTCGGGATTTGAAATCCAATATTTTTCACTGGTCGGGATTTGAAATCCAGTGTTTTCACTGGTAGGGATTTCCAAAAACCTAATGCCTTTTTTATCAGGCATATTTTCCAAAAATTTGATTCTTACATCATTCTCTCTAAATTACAGTTAAAGGTCTCATCAAAATCCACATTGAGTAATTATTTCACAAAAAGAATTCTGGAACATTATGCCAATTTACTGAAAGCATTTGTTGATTCCCATAATCTGACTACACAAAAGAATTACCTCAGATTACCTCTAGTATTTCTTTCCAAAAAGGTAAAGCTTTTTGCAAAAAGAGGTAAAATTCAAAATCTTTTCCTGTTGATCAACCAAAAGGGTGTAAGAAATATCCTCGATATGATCAGTGAAAGAAATCTTCAATGATGTTGAAAAGCCAGAAGCGAATTGATATTGATCATGGCTATGGCACATGTTTAAAAACGAATATCTGGCAATCAGGCAGTGAAAATATCTTGAGCTATAAAAAGAATCCACTCAATCCATGTCTTCTCATTCATTTAAAGTTGCAATCAAATATCCGCAAAAGGGATCTCTCAATTGTCGTCAAGATGAAGACGAATATGCGAGTTAGACCCCCGGGGCCAAAGAAGATTTGGATCATCTTCGAGATGAAGGAGTTTGTGAAGGATCCTTTGAGGGAAAGTTTAGATCACTGTCGAGATGAAGGCGAGTGCGATGAACTTACCAACAAACCCTAAAAGATATTTGATTTCTACTATCATCTAAAGACCTTTTTGAGCCAAAGTCATCAATAGAATTCCTGAGATAAAAAGAAGGATCGAAACATCTCCAAGATGAAGGAGTTTGTGATGTACCCTTCCCTGAAAAAGCGAGAAAAGGCAGAACATTCAAATGAAGGATGATGTAAAAACCCCAGAAAGTTCAATGACTCAAAAAGAGTGCAAAAAGATCATCATGGGAAAACACCCAGATATCAGACTGCCAAAGTTGCCAAAAGTCATCTTTTCTCATGCAAAATTCTTTTATCAATATCTCTTCACCACTTGCTTTTATGAAATTAAGAATATTTCTTCTATTCTCATATCAGGGAAATGGATAGCTTCCTTAAAGAAAGTCATCAGCGCTAAAATTTTGAATTTGACTCTTAAAGACCGAGGAGTTAACCTCATTGGAGGAAGTACTCTAGGTAAAAGAGGGAATATCTTTTGCACATACGTGCACATTTTCAAGCGTTTGAGTCAACTAAAATTTTATCTTATTGACAAAATTTTCTAGCTATTCCAAGAATGAAATAAATATTCTATATTCATTTTGATGCGACCTAGTGTTGTTTATATTTTCCAAAAGAGTTGTCTCCTTCAGGAGAAATATCTCTTCCTGTCCCATCACGGTTTTCTCATGCAAGAATCCGTATGGTCGTTCCCACTCAGGTTAAGGGTCAAAACCTGAATTTTCTGTGAGAGGTCATTAATTTCAAAAGTTATTTCAGTATCATCAATGAGATGTCCCATTTTCAAAGCTTTAAGGAACCCTATTTTCCTCCTTTCGCAAAAACCCCTTTCGGATTTGTTTGTCCAAACTCTGAAGGTCCCATTATGGCTTCTCCATTTGAGAAATCCATATGGTAGATTTCTCCTTTCAGGTTAAAGGTTAAGCCTGAACCTCGCTTCGCGAGGTATCTTCCTTTTCAGGTTTTGGATTAAACCTGAGTCTTGTTCCAACGAGATTCCTCGTTTTTTGACGAGATGTTTTCTTTCAGTCCCATCATGGTTCTTCTCATCGAGGAATCTATGCTTTGTATATCCGTCTAAGAAAGGATTCCACTTGAGCTCCACCTCACGAGGCATTTTTCCAAAAAAATGTCCCATCAAGGTTCTCATATATTCCTTTCCTCACTCAATTCACCTTGATATATCTTCGTCTCATCCAGGTTAAGGGCTAAACCTGAATCATTCCAAAAAGCGTATCTTGTCTCACCCATGAGACCTGATCAAAATCCTTATTTTCCACCAATTCAGGATGTTCACCCAAAGTCCCATCTCGGTCGCCAAAACTGTGATCATCGCAAAATTTTTCCTCTCTTGGTCTTTCTCTCTATTTCCTTCTCTTTTTCCTTTCTGACCTCTATTTCTCCTTTTTGAGGGGAGAAATGAAAAGACAAAAAAGAAGAGAGAAGAAAAAAGAAAAGAAGAGAGAAGAGGAACTCTTTTGCGGGGTCTCACTTGGCATTGATTTGAAAATATTTAGAAAATTACTCACCTCCGTTTTGAAATATATTGCGAGAAAATGGAGAGACAAAATCCGCTCGTCGGTACGAGGTTCGACCGTTCTTGGCACTTTTACCAGGGGTAATCAAACCAAGGATCGAATCTATACCTTTTTGCTTTGCCTAAATATTATCTAAGAATTTATTCTAAGTCTAAAGATGCACAAAGAGTCATGCTTGTGCAATGCAAGGATGTATGCTCTTTTGAAAAGAATGATTTGGAAATCTGAGATTTTTCCAAGTGAACATGAAGTGAATATGATAATGGAAATGAAGAAATAGTTGAATCTGACTTAGGACTTGAGATGGATCTAAAAAAGATGTTTGAAGTTCTAAGTCTTTGAAATAATCCGAGTTGGGAGAATAAATTTTCATTTTGAAAAGAATGATTTTGAAGCTGAGATAAAAAGGGAAAAGGAAGGAAATTTCAAAGTCAAAAGATGGACTTTGAACTTAGATTTAGGAGAAGAGATAAAATTTTGAAATGGAATTGAATTTAAAATTTGAAATCAGGATGGATTTGAGAAATCCAAATGGTGTTAAAAAATAGAAATGGATTTAGGAAGTTCAGATGAGATCTGAAAATGGAATTGGATTTGAAATCTAGAATTGGGAATGAAATTGGATTCTGGATTCTATATGGAATTTGGATCTTACGTCTGAGATCCAAAAAGTGGAATTGGATTCTGGATCCTAAAATGGAATTGGATCTGAAATCTGAGATCCAAAGTGGAAGTTGAATTCTGGATCTTAAATGGAATTTGGATCTGAAGTCTGAGATCTAGGATGGAATTGGATTCTGGATCCTATATGGAATTTGGATCTTCCGTCTGAGATCCAAAAAGTGGAATTGGATTCTGGATCCTAAAATAGAATTGGATCTGAAATCTGAGATCCAAAGTGGAAGTTGAATTCTGTATCCTAAATGGATTGTGGATCTGAAGACTAAGATCAAAAGGTGGAGATTGTACTTGAAAATCTAGATCCAAGTTGGGATTAGGATGTAACTCTGTATTTGGATTCTGAAAGTCCAAATGGGACTCTTGTAGATGGATCTGGGTTTTGAAAAACCCAGATTGAATTTAAAACTTAGAAAAAGACTTGAATTTTGAGATTCAGAATCAATCTCAAACTTTGATTTTGAATTTGAAGAAGATAAACTTGATTTTGAATTCGAAATCAAAAGATGGATCAGAAACTTCAAAGTTAAATTGAACTTTGGAGTTTGACTTTAAATTTAGAATTTTGAATTTTGGGATATGCAAATGAATTTCAAAGTCAAATTGGACTTTGAATTTGAAGCTTGAATTTAGAATTTAGAGAAATGAATCAAGAATTTCAAAGTCAAATTGAACTTTGAAATTGGATTTGAGATATTGATTTGATTTTGAATTTTGAAAATGAATTTGGAATTTCAAAGTTGATTTAAACTTTTGAAGTTTGATTTATGTTAGAAATTTTGAAGTTTTGAAATGAATTTGGAATTTCAAAGTCAAATTGGACTATTAAATCGAATTTTTAATCTTGAAAATGAGATAGAATTGAATTTGAATCTATAGAATAAAATTGATTTGAGAAATGAAGAAAGATACTCAAAATCACTTGGAGTTTTTTTGAAAAGAAACTTTGAAAATACAATGCAATTCTATCCTAAATGATGAATGAATTTAAAGAATTTGAAATTGAATTTTGAAAAGCATATCTCATTGATGTCTTCTTTTAAATCGTTGTAATTTTGAAAAGATTTTTATATGTAAAACATGTGAAAACCAAACATCAAATAATAAAAATCGGTTCTCACTAGTGGATGAGACCGGGTCGAACTCAAGGAACGAGAATATTTCGTATTCAAACACGCAAATCTAAACTAATCTTTATTGCCATATTATTAAAATGTAAAATGTTCAAGAAAGGTAAAAACAACTAACTATTACAACAAATGAATACCCTTCGCAGAGGGCGTAAAGTGCAATATTTACAAACACAATTAAATTCCTAATTCTAAACTGAAAAGTAAAAATCTTCTATTCTTGCACTTCGTGTCACGTAATTGCTTCAGCTCCACTCCTGTGCTAGCCTGCACAGATAAACAGAACACGAGCAGTGCAAGATACTAACAGGTATCCTATGCACAATGTAAATCTAAAAATTGAATTAAAATCTATAAAATGATAAAACTACGTAAAGAACTTATACTATAGGTAAACAACCAAGTAACAACTACTGTACTGAAAATTTGTAATGCTAATGTAATGACAACCTAATGAAAACATAAGAATGTTAAATGCTATACAACTAACACACTACACTACACTACTGATTGAACCTTAAAATTAATCAAAACAGGAATTAATGTGATGAAAAATAGAAAAACACAGGCTGAGAATGAAGAAAACAGAAAAATGACTAAAAAAATATAAGAAATGAATGTGTAATAAAACTAGAAATGAAAATGTAAAGAAACACAGAAAATGAATGTATAATAAGAAATGACTTAATAGAAAAACATAAAATGGATTCTTAAAAAAAACAAAACAGAAAATCAACTGAAATCTCTATTAGAACTGAAATAGGAAATCAGAAAATCATGTTGAAATGAAAACAAATAGAAGATGTAATGAATGAATGACAGAAGAAAAAAATTTTGTAGATAAAGAAGAAAAGGAAATGTGATGAATGAAAAACAGTAAATGCAATGCTAAAGAAAATTCTAAACTAAACAGGAATTCTGATAGTGAATGCAAAACTAAAAAAATGACTATGAATCAAAACAGAATTTAAATCAATAGCTATGAACAACAAGAATTTAATAACTGGAAACATGAATTTAAACGATTAACAACAGTAAATGGGAAAAAGATTAATGACATACGATGCTGTAAAAACTAACACACCGAAAATTAATAACATAATCAGAAATTGCAGGAATTCAGAATTAACAACGGGAAACTTAGCAATAATGAACTAAAAGCTAAAATTAAAACTAAAACTGAATGATGAATAGGAAATGAATGTAAAAACAAGATCAAAACAGGTGAGGATACAAAACCAAACAGAAAAAAAACAGAACAAGAATTTAATTTGTGTGATGCAAGAGTTAACAGATATCTAATGAATGAAACTTACATGCTAAATTAACAAAATTACAAATGAATTCAAGAAATCTAAATAAAGAATCAATGAACAGCAGATCGGACAATGAACAAAACACATATGAAACAACAACTACCTATTTTTTTTCTTTTCTTTTTTTCTCGTTTTTATATTTTTATTTTGTTTTACACAGAATTAATGGAAGAAGAAGAAGATCGGAAGAAAAAGAAGAATCTAAAGAAGAAGAAGGAGAGGATGAAGAAGAAGTAGAATTTGCAAAACTTACCGTGAATTGAAAGGGTTAGGGAAGAATGGCGGCCTCCACCACCACGCCGTCGCCGGACTAAAGAGCCACCACCACCACCGGCTGGAGATTGAACAGAGAAAGAGGGAGAAGGGGAAGGTAGGTTAAGAAGAGTCGGCGATGGTGGTGGAAGGGTGAGAAAAAGAGGGAAGAGAGGGAAAGAGGGGAAAGAAGCAGGGTTCAGGCGAGAATGGGGAGACCCTTTTGATTTTTCGTTTTTGGGTTTTTAAAAGGAACACAAACCGTGTAAAACCGGTTTGTAATTTTTTTTTTCAGTTTTTAAAATCACAAACCGGTTTGAACCGGTTTGTTACAATTTGTTTTTTTCAGTTTTAAAAAAAACCCAAACCGTGTAATGGTTTGTTTTATTATTTTTAAAAATCTAAAAACTATTTTTAAAGAGTTTTTTTTTATTTACTAAAAACCTCAACTAACTAAACTACTCTAATCTAAAGATTACTTGTAAAAAAAATATTTACAATAAACCTCATTTCAAAATATATCTAACTCTATTTTTAACTCTAATTTTTATTTTATTTTTAGGAACTCACAATGACAAACATTAAAATATTCATTAAATTGCAAAATAACACTAATTTTCAAGCATTTTCTATTTTTAATTCATTTTAGCTCATTTACTGAAAACTAACATAAAATTGGGTTTTTAAATCATTTTTTTATGAAATCATGCATATTTTTTATATGAAATAACCCTAAAATCTATGCATGATCACTCATTCTTTAAATGAATCAAAATAAGATTGAAAATATAATACATCCTTGACTATGGTCATTGAATGTATTATAAAATAATCTATATTTAAATTCAGGTGAAGAATAAAACATATTTTGGTGCTTTTATAGAGTTTAGAATGAAATTAGTTCTCAATATATTCTGACTATGACCATTGATATATGTTTTGAGCTAATTTTAAGTTAATCTCTAATAAAAGAAGAAAATATTTGAAAATATGATGATTTTTGAAGAGGATTCAGTGTGGATAAGTGTTTTTCCATAAAAGATGAAAATCCTATGTTTTGTTCACATCCTGACTATGGCCATTGATGCAAATCATCAACTTAGGATTAATCACCTCCTATTAGAATGGTGCACGTGCCATTCATGTTCCCATTCGTGAAAATTTGAAAAAGAGAAAATGATATGAAACAAACAATTCTAGAGGATATTCATGCTCATATATTCTAATCTAATGTGAGGAATGTAAAATCTTTATTATAATCCAACTATTACATCATTGAATGAATTTGAAATAAAAAATTTCCTAAGTTAGGAAGGAAAAACAAATCTTTCTACATAGTTCCTGCAGAATTTGAGTTAGTCATAAAGTAACACATAAAATATGAAAAGAAATCAAAAGGCTAGAATGCATATGATGATGCCTAAATGAGAAAAATATACAAAGAGCAAGAGTGCATATACCAAATCCTAAACTAACCATGAATTAATACATTGTCTTAATGAAGAGAACCTATTGCAATACATGTGACAGAGTGATCATGATATGGTAATGGATTCTGTGATATTTCTTACAACGGGTGGCAGCCAGTGAGTGGTAAAAGTGTAAAATGTTGTGGAATAGGTATATGACAGTAGGTAGTGCAATGGGAGGCTGACAGGGTGTTATACATTATATAGCAGGTATAGTGGTTGCTATTGCAATAGCAGCATGTAAAAGAGGTGGGTGCCTACAGATGGCTAATTGTATATAAGAGTGTAAGGGTGCGGATGGTAGGTGTATGTTATAGCAGAGAATATGTAAAAATTGGTAGTGAAGATGTAGGAAATGGTGGGGTTAGTGTGCTTGAGAGGTAGCTAATGAAGTTTTTGTGAAAAAAAAATGAAAACAAATGGGTACCACAGATAACAGTCAAGGATGAAGACGGTGTGAGGGTGCTGCAGGTATGGGTTTTGGGATGCCGTGATGGTGCATATGAAGATGGTATGCTGTGCCAAGATATAAAACAACGCAGAACATGCAGCAAGCGCAGGAAGCATGTAGTGAGGATGTAATGCAGCAATGAACAACACTGGGAATTCATGCTATATATTAGGTAAGTGGGACAGTGAGCAACAGATGAAAAGTTGAGAGCTTGCCATGTCGCCAATGGATGCATTAAGAACGATGATGTTGGCATTTCTGTCAGCACCAAATAGGCGGTTCAACCCCTCAGTCATATCCTGCTATAAAGGCTTAGGCTCTGTTATATTACCTGACAGCAAGTTGGCCTCCAGAAGCTGATAACTCACAGAATTTTCTGACTCAAATCGTTGATCGTTCTTTCCTTCTAAGAAACTCCAGTTTTGTTGTAACAATTATCTTTTGTGGCTTATGTTTCTTCTCATGCAAACATTCTCCATACTAGCCAAACAAATGCTCAAGGTTACTTCTAAATCACGCAGAATCTCAGTGCAATATTCTTACCTTCTCCATATTTGACAACAAAACTATGATATGAATCTAAAGATGATCTACCAACTTCAAATGAACTCTAGACGTTAGACAAGACAGAGTCAGGCATAAGCTTATTAAACATGGATTCCATGCCAAAATCAACAGGCACAGCTCCATATCTGTTTATTGTATTTGCCTCATTATTTTACACCTGGGTTCATGAACCCATTCTCCTTCTCAGCAAGCAGCATTTCACAGAGACTTGGCTGAAATGTTGAAGATACGTGGATTCCCAAAGGAGGTTCACGTATGATAACCATAGGACTTTTCAGTCCACATGAGGAAGCTTCTTAGTGGTTCTATTGCATCAATTCTTATATTTCCAAATTTTTCAATAAAACAGAAAACAGAAGGATTGGAAAATATTTAATGGCAAGAAGCAGAAGCATTAGCAGGATGTCATTAGATTTACATGCAGCATATGTACCAGGCTATCACACTAAAACAGAATAAAGAAAAAAAAAGTGATTTGCAAGTTTAGGCTGCATAAATATGCTATAGTTAGCTAGACCACTTTTAATCTTTGATAGGACATGAAAGATAATGCAGAAAAAGAAGAAAGAGAAATGGGTTCCAATGTTACAATGAGAGAGATAGAGAGAGGCTTTTGGAATTATTTATGCATATGACTCATCGAGTTTGCCTTGAACTGTTCAAAAGGACAAATATGCCCCTAATGAAATACTTCTACACTTACCATGGATATGTGTCACACATATTGTTTCTCATCATCTTATTTCAATTTATTTATAATGGATGAAACAAAAGAAGATGATAAACCTTGACAAACATCAGAATAAAGAACATCAAGTCATGATAGTTGTTGCTAGTGTAACCTACTAACATGCCATGCATATTTATAGTACATGCAATTGAAAATCACTTAGATATTACTATTACTTTTTATTTTCTAAGTTTTTAACCCAGAAGTCAACATGACCTGACAGAGTAGTTGGGCTAACTTGAGATTACTACTCAAGTCTAAAAGAGAGAATCTAAAAAAATTTATAATTCTTTTGGATAATAAGCTCATTTTGAAATATTTAATTTTTCTGAAATATGAACTTAGCCAGTGTCCACTCCTAAGTTTATAACTATACATTGCATCGCATTAAGAGAAGGCAAATGAGCGAGATCACAGTTTAGACTTCTGGTGAAAGAAAGAATAATAAAAGAACAATGATGACATGTGCAAGAATCATCCTCAGATCAAACTCATTGAGTTTGCCTTGAACTGGTTATGCTGCATATCATTCAATGAGTGATGATATTACCTGTATATAAATTTTTTTTGGTTTTTTTTTTTGTCAGAGAAACAAGCGAAAGACTGTAACATCCAAAAAGATCAATACTGTATTTGTCAAGCTTTTCTCAACATTCTCACTGATTGTTTTAATGGAAGATGATACAAGGAATACAAAAAAAAGAAAAAAAAAGAATGTGCAAACCAAGCTTATACTGTCAACAAAGGTAAATCAAGCAGGAACTATATATAAGGAAGGCATGCTATGGTAGGAGAAGACATATGCGTGGAATGCTGAAACACTTTTATTACAAACTCAAATGAGGCAATTGATCACAAGGCAATGTAACATTAGTTCAGAATTTACTGAAAAGAACAATAAATAAATAAAAAATGCTATAGTTAAAGATAGGAACATACTGATACACAGGTGCCAACAATGAATTACAAATGCTCATCAACAATGTTAGGAAATAAGAAAAGGAACGATAGGTCAAAATACAGAGGCAAGCAAAGGGTAAACAACAGAGGAAAAGAAAAGATGAAAATAAGAATCAACTTTGATAGGAATAAGATGGGAAACTGGCTAAACTAATGCAGATAAAGTAAAAGAACGAAATATAATATGGTGAATGTGAATTCTCGTGAGGATAGCATGCTATGAAAACAAACTGCCATAAAATATAATGCAAATAAAATTCTGTGGAATCCAAAAGGAAATGCCGTGAGACTCATATGAGAGTGGATCTCTTGGTAAAAGCAGATGATGATGAGGAAAGTAACCCATTTCCAAGGCAAATCCAATCTGCCTTCACAGCAACTGCAACTCAGATTTTTCACGATGACTTAGGGAATCATTGATTAAGGAATTAACAAAGATTAATGACTCCCGCTGACCCGATTCATCTTCCCCAGTGAGTCAGATTTTTTATTTCAACGGTTAGCCAAAGCATTTTATCATAACTCAAATGTGGATGTAAAGGCATTACACTATATGATGACTTCAGATCGTCAAAGCACGCAGCGAATTTTCAGATCAACAACAGATCAATTCTATTTTCGTGGTAGATCAGAAGGTGCTTTCTCGGTAGACTAGATGAGAAAAACCCAATTTCTTGGTGGATAAAATAATAAAAAAAGAAAGAAAGAAAGAAACCAGTTAATAAACGCAAGTGCTACACAAGACTACCAATGAAAAAGAAAGATGAAAACGAAGGGAATAAAAAAAAGAAAATGAAAACGTGAATACAAATCGAACCAGAGACATGGATCAAAGATCCTTTACAAGATTTTAAATCTAAGTATTTGAAGAGCTGAGATGGAAATCACGATGCACGCCAATCCACTTTTTGACCCAAACAGGGGATCGAGACAGCAAAATGAAATACATGTAATAAAAAAGAAAAAAAAACTAAAAGAACAAAAAAACAACAAAATGCAAAATGTAGGAGAAAATAGAAGAGAAATTGTGTGGGAATGGAATATTTCGATTGCTATAGCAGAGGTGGGTCGACACTGCTATATGCAGGCCAGTTTCACCGTAAGCTTTATAAAAAAAAAGGAAAGAAGAAAACACGAAAAAAAATGAAACCAAAGAAGAGAAAAAAAAAAAGATCAGGCGATGCTATAAAGCGAAAGGGGAATTTCTAAAAAAAAAACAAAGATGAACGAGTTACTCACCTGTAATTGCAGATGTCTCAGAATGGTTGGTTTCCTTCTTTGGAATGATGCGCACGAGATGAGATTTTGTCACTAGAAAACCAGAGAAAAAAAAGAGAAAATAAAGGGGAAAAGAGAAAGAAGAAGAAGAAGAAGCGTGAAATGGATAGGTGAAGACAGATCGATTGAGAGGAGGGCGGAGTGGTGATGGGGGAAGGCCAGCGAGGCCATTGGCGATTGAGTCAAGTTAACACTGAATGACAATTGAGAGATCCCTTTTGCAGATATTCAGACCTTCTTACTGGGGCATTTTAAGAAAATTTGACGTGTTTTCTTTGCCGCTAAGCTCGCCTGACAAACCGGCTTAGCAGCAAAGAGGGGCATCTGTGAACACCCCAAATTTTCCAAAAATTCTAGAAATTTCCCTTTTTGCTCCTGGGTCCATCCTTTTGAATAATCAGATCAATTTTTGACAAAAATTCCATTCATTTCTTGAATTCACTGGAATCCCGACTCAATTTTCTTTCTGACCCAAATTCTGATCCAAATCGGATATCCGGATCCAATTTTTCTGGATCTCTTGTTCAATTCTTGAATTTTATCGGATATTTTTGTCTAGATCCAATCATAATCTGGGATTCAAACCCAATCTAGGATCCAAATCCGTTTTAAAGTGCGTGTTCTAAAATAAATCATGCATTTTCATAAAAACCTCATTTTAGAAAAGTCTTAGAGTTCTAAAAAGCAAATTTTTTTTAATGCTTCAAAAACCTCCGTCGGGTCTCGTTTCCCTCAAAACCCCTCTTTTGAAAAGATTTCTCAAAATAGTTTTAATCTCTCCTTTTCCCTAGTCCTAGAATTTTTATTATACAAAAAATAAGATTTCAAAGATTGAACAAAAAGAAAAACTAGAATAGTAAAAATTGCAGAAAAATGACTTTAAAAACCTGTTTTGAGAAAAAATTGTTTAAAAAGACCCTTTTTGGAAAATTTTGGAAAAACACTCCTTTACAACCCTCAGAAAGCCGAGTTAGGGTTTTTCAGACCCTTTGTCTCGCATTCTCCCTTTCGCAGATCCACCCATCCTCCTTCTGCTTTGCCGCGACCCTCGATCGCCAACGGCCTCGCTAGCCTTCCCCCATCACCAAAGCCCTCCTCCTCCTCCGCTCATCTCCAACTGACTACCCTCCCGAACCTTCCCCTTTTCCTCTTTAAAAAGAGAACGTAGGGCTCCCAATCTTCATCCATCTTCACCCTTCCTGCCTTTTTGGCCTCCATTACGAACCGTCTTCACCACTCCGCCCTCCTCTCAATCGATCTGTCTTCACCTATCCATTTCACGCTTCTTCTTCTTCTTATTTCTCTTTTCCCCTTTATTTTCTCTTTTTTTTCTTTGGTTTTCTAGTGACGAAATCTCATCTCGTGCACAGCATTCCAAAGAAGGAAACCAACCATTCTGAGACATCTGCAATTACAGGTGAGTAACTCGTTCATCTCTGTTTTTTTTAGAAATTCCCCTTTCCCTTTATAGCATCGCTTGATCTTTTTTTTTTTCTCTTCTTTGGTTTCGTTTTTTTTTCATGTTTTCTTCTTTCCTTTTTTTTTATAAAGCTTACGGTGGAACTGGCTTGCATATAGCAGTGTTGACCCACCTCTGCTATAGCAATTAGAATATTCCATTCCCATCACGGTCGCCAAAATTGTGATCATCGCAAAATTTTCCTCTCGTAATATTCTCTCTCTTCCTTCTCTTTTCTATTCTAACCTCTATTTTCTCCTTTTTGAAGGGAGAAAATAAAAGACAAAAAGAAAGAGAGAAGAGAAAAAAAAAGAAAAGAAGAGAGAAGAGGAACTTTTTTTGCGGGGTCTCACTTGACCTTAATTTTGAGTATTTTTAAGAAAATAACTCGCCTCCGTTTTGAAATATTTGCGGGAAAACTGGGAGACGGGATTCGCTTGTCGGTACGAGGTTCGACCGTTTCTGGCACCTTTACCAGGAGTAATCGAACCAAGGGTTGAATTCATGCATTTTTGCTTTGCTAAAAGATTATCAAAAGATTTATTCTAAGTCTACATGCACAAAGAATCATGCTTGTGCAATGCAAGGATGTATGCTCTTTTTGAAAAAATGATTTGGAAATCTCCAAGTGTTTCTGAGATGAATCTGATAATAGAGTGAAGAAATGGTTTTCTAACTTAGAACTTAAGATTTAAAGTTCTAAGTTTTTGGAATAATCGAAGCTTGGGAAAATAAATTTGAACTTCGAAAGGAATGGTTTTGAAGTTGAGATAAAAAGGAGAAGAAAGGAAAATTCAAAGTCATAAATGGACTTTGAATTAGGATTTTGGAATAAGGATAGAGATGGAATGTGATTTGGATTTCAGCTTTAAAGTTTGAAATCAGAGTAAGACTTGAGAAATCCAAATAAGATTGAAAAATGGAATTGGTTTTTGGAATTTTTGAGAATCAAGATAAACTTGGATTTTGAAATCTGGAATGAAATGGAATCGGATTTGAGAATTGGAATTGAGAATAAAAGTTGATTTGAAATCTGGAACTCAAGATGGAATTTGAATCCAAAGTCTGAATAATGAATAGAGTTGAGATCCAAATTTGAGTTCTGGGTTTAGAATCCTAAATGGGAATTGGATCTGAGATTTTGGAATTGGATCCTATACTAGTTTTTGGATATGAAGTCTGAGATCCAAGGTGGAATTGGATTCTGGATCCTAAAATGAATTTTGGATCTGAAGTCTGAGATCCGAGATGAAATTGGATTCTGGATCCTAAAAATGGAATTTGGACTTGAGATCCAATATGGAACTGGATTCTGGATCCTAAAATGGGTTTTGGATCTGAAATCTGAGATCCAATAGTGGAGATTGGATTCTAACTTTGGATTTGGATTTTGAAAGTCCAAATGAGACTTTTGAAGATGGATCTGGGTTTTGAAAACCCAGATTGAATTTAAAATTTAGGATGAGTTAAGTTTTTGAGATTCAGAATCAATCTCAAACTTTGATTTTGCATTTGTAGATGAATCAGAAATTTCAAAGTTAAATTGAATTTTTGAGATTGAATTTTGAATTGAATTGAAAATTTGAAGTTTGAATACAAAAATGATTTTGGAATTTCAAAGTCAAATTTGGACTTTGAATTTTGATATAGAATTGGAATTTGAAATAGAAATTTGAAGAAGGATGTTCAAAATCACTTGGGTTTTTGAAAAAGGATTTTGAAAATATGATGCAATTCTATCCTAAATGATGAATGAATCTAAAGGTTTTTAAAATTGGATTCTGAAAATCATATTTCATTCTTTACATGAATTAAGAATGGGATTGAAGATATAATACATCCCTGACTATGGTCATTGAATGTATTATATAATAACCACATTTAAATTCAAATGAAGAATAAAGCATATTTTTGGTGCTTTTATAGAGTTTAAAATGAAATTAATTCTCAATATATCTTAACTATGGCTATTGATATATGTATTGAATCAATTTTAAGCTAAACTCTGATAAAAGAGGAAAATTTTTAAAGAAAACATGATGAATTTTGAAAAGGATCCAGTGTGGATCCAGTGTTATTTTATAAAAGATAAAAATACTAAGTGTTGTTTACATCCTGACTATGGTCATTGATGTAAATCATCAACTTAGGATTAATTACCTCTTACAAAATAGTGCATGTGCCATTCATGTTTCACCATTGTGAGATTTTGAGAAATAAAGGCAAAAAGCATGAAAATAGGCAATTTATGATATTTGCAATGCTCATTCATTCTATCTAAAACAGGGAATGCAAATTCTCATTAAGATTTAACTATTACAATACATGAAATCAAATTTACAACTTCAAATAATGACCTTTTCCACATATTTCCTGCAAAACAACTGGGTTAATATGAAAATAGAGAAAAAAAATTTGTATATATCGCATGGAGGTCAATGGTAAAAATGCTCATATGCCAAGATATATATGATGAAAAGATGGAAAATGATATATATATATATATATATATATATATATATTATATATATATATATATATTATATATATATATATATAGGTATATATATGTCAATAGCTTGTGAAGACATATGGGTATATATATATATACATATATATGTATACATATGTGTGTATAGACATATATATGTATATATATATGTATATATGTACAGAACATCTAAAATCAATGAGAACCTATATATGAAAAGACATTCAGAATTTTGCCTTGAATGATAAAATGTGCATCTACACAGTTTGTTTATTGTATGATGAATGGCATAGCAATTCGGCAAATGTGTAAAAATAACAGATATGCAAATATTAGAGAAGAGGCCTCGACATTGGTGGTGAATGTTGCTGCAAGCAATACTGTAGCAGCATGAAGATGGACATATGAAGGTATATGAGGAGACACTGGGTGCGTGTCTTACACAGTGAGTATGAAGATGGTACTATGGTGAAGGGTAGGTACAGCTAATTATTAGGCAAAAGTGAAGTAAGGGTTGTGTAGGTGCAGAAAGTGCTGGGTAATTATGCTTAAGGATGCACAGGACCTCAACGGGTTGGGTCTATAGACTCAAGCAAAGTGGTGAATTTACATACTGCTGGACCTACACAGGTTTAGCAGAGTGTAATGGACATGGGTATGCTACAAGTGCTAAGCACAAGTGCAGCAGGGTGCTGTGTGAGCAACATAATGGGGCTGCTATGCTGCCAATGGCAGCAGAGGTACTGTAAATGGCAGCAGAAGCTTTAGTCGGATCTTGCTGCTTACTGGAAGAGGTGTACCAGATACAGAGGGACCATAACCATTGCCAGGAAAAAGATGGGTGTGTGATGCAAGGAGACCCACTGTGTAGGCTTATAGGAACTTGATTGGGTTGGAAGAAAGCAATTCAGAGGTGATACATTCGGATTTGTGGAGTTTACTAGAAGAATCTGCTGAAGGAAGTCCTTAGGGAGGGAATGATGCAGAATTCACCTGAGTCGACAAACCAGGTGGCTGCAAATGACTACAGGAATGGGCAGCCACGGGAGGGACATTGTTAGAATTAGAACAGGAGTGCATTGACATGGAGCGAAACTATGATGATGGAGGCAATATATTAAGGGATTTAACTTCCAACACTAAAACACCAGAAGGTACTGAGGATGAAGTAGGGAAGTAAGCATAAGAAGGTAGTGAAGATGAGATGGGGAGTGAATAGCCCCTTTTACAGCAGGGGCAAAAGATGGTAGGTAAGAGGCTGTAGCAGGGGTGGGGATGGTGCAGTAATACAATGGAATTATTGTTTGAAAGTGGCAGGTGATATGCATGTAGTCAGAACAAAGTGAGCATGATGGACATGTAAGACTATGTGCAAGGGACGAACGATGGATAGAATGTCACTCCTTAGATAAATGTACAGATGCATGTCTTGAGTTTAGATATGTTGAACCATAGAGTACCGATAAAGCAACAGGTAATCCCCCAATCCCCCCCCAAAAAAAATGTATATATATATATATATATATATATATATATATATATATATATATATATATATATATATATATATATATAAGATCACCAAAAGAAGAGTGAAACCAGGCATATCCAGACTCAACTTTAAGTTCACAAAATGTTGTGAAACCAATTAAAAAGAAAGACCTATAATAATGCCTATGTTCCTATTCGTTGTAGAACCAATCACCTTAGTTATTTGGTAAACATTTAGTCATTGACCAGATTGACTGCAGTAACAATGAAATTGAAAGAGAAAAATAAAGATACTCCAGCCACCACTCATCAGAACTTGATATATGACAACCATTGGTTCACTTCTAGCAGACATCTGTATGAGAGAAACCGTGGCCATAGTGCCAGTTCTTATCAAAAGATCTTAAAACAACCTGCAAACTGCTGGGGCAGTCAAATTAGACTGGCAGAGGCGATGGTCATATCGCCTCTTGTGAAACAAAATCAACATTTCATCAATAAGATTTTATGGGATATCTGATGTCTGTGAGATGACATTTCTGCAATTTATCCCATCTAGAACCTTTTCAGCAACACACTAGCAAAACAGGAAAGTAAGAGAGAAAAAAAAAATTCTAGACATATCTCCATCTGCAAATGTTGTTTCCTGCGTATGCTCGAAGCAGAGCTTGTTGAAAGCAATAATGTATATCTCAATGGGCGACGAACTTTCTTTATCAATCAACTGAAGCAGTTGTATTAATGGCTCTATAAGGCAACAGGAAATAAGGAAATTTCTGGGCAACAGAACTCATCAACGACCCAAGAATTGATACTTCTGACAGAGTTGCTTAGAGCAAATTTATCAGGCAACACATTCTCCACCAACATTTTATCAAACATGGTGAAGTATCACCTTCCCTATCCTCACTAATAGTTAGAAGCCAAAGCAGTCTAAATTATTACATTTGCTTCACCAAAGCTTTCAAAGCCATTCCCATCTATTCGCATGTATATTCAGTAAAGGAATAACCAATGAACATATCAGAACCTAACCTAAACTATAGTATAGTGATATGAACACACAAGATGATGGTGGGTGTTTATGATGCAAGTCGAGTGTTACTACATGCAGGGGAAACACTATGCTGGATGGACATGATGTCATGAAGTAAGGTTATGCTTTGTGCTATGTTGTGAGATTCCAACACTCTTTGGAGCATAGGCTATGCAGTGTGGAACGAGGATTTAGAGGATGCATAGATGGAATGTAACGGAGGTTCAAGATGCCTGATATATGAAACCATAAAACATAAGAAGGCAAGCATGAGATGGAATACAGTAAGACATCATAAATGAAAGGGAATTACATGACGCTTATGTTATGAGATGCAAATTATACAGCGTGGTCCAACGAAAAAGAAAAAGAAAATACCTATGATCAGAAATCGCAAATTGATGGTGGAAGGTAACAAACGACAGAACAAAGAATTTTAACCAACCAAAAACAGTAAATTAAACTGGAAGGTAGTGTTAGATGTCATGGACCACCAATTGTCAAGAAGTAAGATGCAATTTCGAAATTTAGCAAAGTGAATCGAAAATGGTACTGAAATTGGAAATCAAAGGCAGAACAGATAATCTTATATAAACCCAGAGGTGAATGGAAAATCAGAGCAAAAGAGGATGAATAATAACAAGAACAATACAAGCAAAAAAAAAAATGTATGCAGGTGCAGAAACGAACTACGAATTATATGCAACATACGAAATGTTAAAGACAAATGAAGGAACATTTGTTGGAATATAGACATTCCGTTAATATTGCCTAATATGGGCCAATGCTGCCACATGCAGATCAGTGCCATATGTGAGGCTTTTGCAGTTAAATGATTTCGGAGGAAGAACCAAAAGGGGAAAAGAGGGGATGCACACTCACCTGATTTGTTAGGATCTCCGTGGATTATAGTCGATCGGATCGATTACAACTCCTGCAACTTGGTAGGGGTTCTGAAGGAAGGGCGGCACCTCCTGTATGTTGCGGGTATGCTAGAGCTCTACAACATACCGAGATGGTCGATCTTCTAAAAGAAAAGTCGACGGAGAGAAACTTGATCTTCGACGTGGAAAATGGATGCCTCCGAGGGGAAATCGGTGCCAGAGAAGAAAAATTGATCGTTGTTGAACGACTGATGTCTGATTGTGGGGAATCGATAGAGAAAAACTCGATTAGAAGAAATATTGATGGAAAAACCGAATGAATTTGATGGATGCTTAACGATGATGGATCTTGCTTCTCGATGAAAAAAAATGGATCCTCTCTAGAGTCGATGGAAGCCCCTTCTTAAAGGGAAAATGGAGAGTTCGAGAGAAGATTTGTTGAGGATCAATGGAGGAGAATGAAGGGGGTTGTTTGAGATCAGCGATGGAGAGAGGAGAGGGAAATGCACGGGAGGAGTCCGTTACCTTTTTTTGTGATATTTCCCAAAAGAGGCTCCCCTTTAAAGAAGCTTTTTGTAAAAATGCTTTTCAAGAGAGGTTTTTAGTAAAAATAGTTTTAAAAGCTTGAAATCATTTGTTTTTCTCATAGTTTTTCCATTTTTTTTTTGGTTTTTGTGTTATTTTTCAATTTTTTTGTATTTTTGGGAAAAAGTCTAAGACTTTACGAGAAAACAAAGATTAGACATTAATAGTTTTTTTTTTGTATTTTTGCAAAGTATTTATAAAAGAGAGTTTTTCTGAGAACTCAAGGCTATCTTGGGAAAATTTCTTCAGAAAATGGGTTCATATCCGGATTTTAGAAAATACTCGAGGTTTAAAACCTCGAATCGAGAAATATAAAGTTGTGGATCCAACAGGATGTTGGATGAACTACCGAGCCATTCAAAACCATTTTTTTGGTATTTTTATAATTTTAATTTGGAATTTGAACAACGAGGCTTAGATTTGGATTTAAAACATTGGGTTTGGATCCGGAATTGAATTTGAGTATATCAATATGAAATTCAATCCAGAAAATCTGAAGAACGATCGAAATTTAGCTTTGGTTTTCTCAGAAAATGGAACCAGGGGCAAAAAGGTCATTTTTTGCAAATTTTTGAAAATTTTGGGGTGTTCACACTTTCCAACGCAATAATCCGTTCATCAAAACTCCTTCGGACGAGGGAGAAACAACCATTTTACTGAACAAAGGTCAAGTTGAAAACCTGGAAATTCTGAGATTTGCATTCGGGTGAATAAAGCTGAGTCACCCGAATCCCAAGAAAATTCAAAAAAAATAGGCAAAATACATGAAATAAAATTTATAAAAATCTAAAATATTCACAGTAGATGGAACAAATCATATTCTATCAACCCAAACCAATATTTGCATAAAAATCATGGCATAAATCGAATACTAGCTATTTTTATAAATCTACTTTCCGAGAAACCAATTTTTATGAAAAACCCGATTTCAAAAGGGGTTTTCTTTAAGGGAAAATATGTTTTTGCCATAGATCATTAGATCTGAGTCAAACCCACTGTTAGGAGGGTTTGATTTTGATCTATACTCATGAAAAAACATCAAAATCCATGCCAAGAACTCCGTTCTTGCAAGAAAAGCATAGAAACCCTATCTTTTGTTGAAAAAACGTGTTTCTTGATGGATGAATGAATCTTTTTGCTCGATCACACTGATCAGCTCCTTCTTCCAGCAAGGTGGGGACCTTAGATCACCTCCCCACACCCCTTACAGTCTGAATCTTGCACTCAATAAGCTAAAGATACCCTAAAGAAGCGGGAAAGAGAGAAGAGAGTTTTTGGGGGAGAGAAAAGCTCCACAATTTTTTTCCATCCCAAATGAGAAGGGCGTAGGCTATGAGAGGGTTTTATAACCCCTCATGAGTTAGGTTATGGGCTGGAATTAATTTCAGCCCTTGATCTCCACTTTGACTTTTTAAGCTTTAAATAACTTGAAAATCACTATACCTTTATTTTCAAAATAAATTTGAAGTAAGATGCCACATAGGATGGGACGGCCCACCTATGGGATCCTACTAAACTAATAAAATGGTTTTAATTTATAGAATAAAAATAAAAACTATTATATTAAACTATTATTGAATAACCATAAAATTCCAATTAAAAATCGTTTTTGTTTTATATAACCACAAATCATGTGAAAATGTAAAGGAATTGAATATAAGCTAATTCCATCTTATTAAGCATATTAATATGTATATTTTTACAATCTACTTTTGTTAATTTACTTTATTTAAATAAATTTACTTAAAAAAAAATCAAATTTTTTCTTTTGAAAAGAAACATTTTCAATTAGACATTACCTAGAATTTCCTCTAATATCCAAAACGTGTAGGGTTTATATTTACTACATCTTAACATAATTAAACCCCTTAAGCCTTACAAATATACTCAAACATTCATTTTTTTTTAAAGAAATTAGGATTCTATATTGGCAAAAAATTCAAGAATTTCACAATATTATAGAAAAAGAACTTAGAAATTTTCGGATATTACATCCAACCCCCCTTAAGAAAATTTCGTCCTCGAAATTTGGTTAACATTACGTACCGAACAAGTGTGGATATTTAGCTCTCATATCGGCCTCGGGCTCCCAAGAACACTCCTCAAGCACGTGGTGATGCCATTGTACTTTAACAAGTAGAATTGCCTTATGTTACAACACTTGTTCTCGTCGATCTACTATCTCTACCGGTCGTTCCTCAAACGTGAGATCTCTCTGAACCTCGACCTCGTCATACTGAATAACATGAGTGGGATCTGACACATACTTTCTCAACATTGACACGTGAAAAACATCATGGATGTTGGAGAACTAAAGGGGAAGTGCCAATCTATACGCGGTGCCTCCTATCCTCTCGAGGATGAGGAATGGTCCTACATACCTCAGACTCAATTTTCCTTTCTTGCCGAACCGAAAAATGCTCTTCGTTGGTGATACCCTGACAAACACATGATTACAAACCTCAAAAGAAACCTCTCGCCTCTTTGGATCTGCATAACTCTTCTGACGACTCTGCGCTGTCAAAAGCCTCTTACGAATCAACTGTACCTGATCTGTATAATGCTGCAAAACTATAGGCGATTCGACAGTTCGATCACCTACCTCGCTCCAACAAACAGGAGACCTACAGGGTCGCCCGTACAATGCCTCATATGGGGCCATGCCGATACTCGAATGATAACTATTATTGTAGGCAAACTCAGCTAACTTTAAGTGCTTACTCCAGTCACCTTTCCACTCCAATGCACACGCTCGCAACATATCCTCGAGTGTCTGAATAGTCCTCTCTGACTGACCATCCATCTGGGGGTGAAAAGTTGTGTTAAACTTAAGTTTTGTCCTTAAAGCTTTATGAAGTTGCCCCCAAAACTTTGACGTGAATCTAGGATCCCTGTCTGAGATAATTGAAATAGGTACCCCATGTAATCTAACAATCTCGTCGACATATAAATCCGCCAGACTCTTCAAGGTTTGATTCGCTCTGGTCGGTAAGAAGTGTGCCAACTTTGTAAGGCGATCCACAATCACCCAAATGGTATCATACTGCTGGCGTGTCTTGGGTAGACCTACCACAAAGTCCATGGTAATGTCTTCCCACTTCCACTGCGAAATCTCAATCGACTACATCATACCACCTGGTCTCTGGTGCTCTATCTTGACCTGCTGGCAGATTAAGCATCTCGACACGTACTCAGCGACGTCTCTCTTCATGTCGGGCCACCAGTAATTCCTCTGAAGATCCTTATACATCTTGGTGCTTTCGGGATGTATAGTGAATTTGGTACGATATGCCTCATCCAATAACTCTTTCCTCAACTGGAGCTCTGCGGGCACCCAGAGCCTTTGGCCATACCAGATGCTTCCATCCTCCTCTAAGTGCAATGCTGACTGGTCTTGCTTGCATGTTGCAATCATCTTATTGAATTCGGGATTATCCTTCTGTTGGGTGATGATCAGGTCCATGAGTTCTGTCCGCACTGTCATGCTAGCGATCTGAATCTAACCTGATTCTGCTTCAAAAGGCTTTCAATCTATCAGGTCTTCGAGTAATCTCCACTCACTGCTGATAAAACTTGCAAGGCTTCCAGCCTTTCTACTCAAAGCATCAACTACTACATTGGCTTTGCTTGGATGATAAGAAATGGAGAAATCATAATCTTTCAGAAATTCTAACCATCGTCTCTGCCTCATGTTTAAATCCTTCTGTGAGAAGATATATTTAAGGCACTTATGATCTGAGAAAACCTCAATCTGCTCACCGTACAAATAATGTCGCCATACCTTCAGTGCAAAAACTACCGCAGCAAGCTCCAAGTCGTGAGTGGGGTAGTTTCGCTCATGCACTTTCAGCTGACGTGATGCATAGGCAATCACCTTGCCATGCTGCATCAAAACACATCCCAAACTAGTACCTGATTGTGATCATGCAAAAATTTTCCTCTCGTTCTTCTTTTCCTTTCTCTTTGCCTTTCTAGCCTCTATTCCCATTTTGGAGGGGAATAAAAGATAGAAAAGAAGAGAGAATGAGACAATGAAAGAAGAGAAGAATTCTTTTGCAAGGTCGCATCTGACCAAATATTTTTAAAAAATTATTTAAAAATTACTCGCCTCTGTTTTAAAAATTTGCGGGAAAATAGAGAGACGGGATTTGTTCGTAGGTACGAGGTTCGACAGTTCCTGGCGCCTTTACCAGGGGTAATCGAACCAATGATCGAATTTATACCTTTTGCTTTGCTAAAAATATTATCTAAGAATTTATCCTAAGTCTGAAATGCACAAAGAATCATGCTTGTGTGAATGCAGAAATGTATGCTCTTTTGAAAAAAAATGATTTTTGAAAATTTCCAAGTGTTTCTGAGATGAACTTGATGATGGAGTGAAGAGATGATTCAAAAAATTTGATTTGATTTTAGATTTTGAATCCAACTCAGGATTTGAAATGGATCGGGAAGAAGAGACTTGAATTTTCAAGTTTTGGAATAATCAGGATTTAGAGAGAGAAGGAATTTAGAATTGACATTTTTGAAAAAAATAAGAATGATTTTTCAAAGTGATAATGAACTTTGAATTGGAATCGACTTTCAAGGATTGACTTTGAATTCCATATCTAAATAGGAATTTGAATTGGGATTTTGACTTTGAGAAATAAATTCGAAATTGACTTTGACAATTGGAATTGGTTTTGAAAATGAAATTTTGATTTGAAGTCTAATATCCAAGATGGAACTGGATCTGAGATCCGAGATGGGATTAGATCCAGATTCTGGAATGGGATTGGATCCGAAGTCTAAGATCCAAAAGTTGAACTCTGAATCCTAAATGGAATTGGATCCGAAATCTAAGGTCCAAGATTGAATTCTGGATCCTAAATGGAATTGGATCCGAAGTCTGAGATCCAAGATTGGACTGGATCCGGAATCTGGAACCTAGAATGGAATTTGGATCTGAAGTCTGAGATCCAAGATTGGATTGGATCCAGAATCTGGAACCTAAAATGGAATTTGAATCTGAAGTCTGAGATCCAAGATGGGATTGGGTTCTAACTTTGGTTTTGGATTTTGAAAGTCCAAATGGGACTTTTGAAGATGGGTCTGGGTTTTGAAAATCCAAATTGAATTTAAAATTTAGGAAGAGTCAAATTCTGAGATTCAAAATCGATCTCAAACTTTGATTTTGAAGATAAGAAAATAAACTTGATTTTGAATCAAAAGATGAATTAGAAATTTCAAAATTAAATCGAACTTTTGAAGCTTGAACTTGGAATTTTGAATATAAAATGAGTTTTTGAAATTTCAAAGTCAAATTGGACTTTGAAATCGGATTTTGAGAACAAGATAGAATTGATAAATTGAAATAGAAATTGAAGAAAAGATATTCAAGATCACTTGGATTTTGAAAAGAATTTCGAAAATATGATGCAATTCTATCCTAAATGATGAATGAATTTGAAGAATTTGAATTTGGATTTGAAAAGCACATCTTATTCTTTAAATGAATTAAAATAAGATTGAAAATATAATACATCCCTGACTATGGCCATTGAACGTATTATATAATAATCTGTATTTAAATTTACATGAAGAATAAAACATATTTTGGTGCTTTTATAGAGTTCAAAATGAAATTAACTCTCAATATATCCCGACTATGACCATTGATATATATTTTGAGCCAGATTTAAATTACACTCTAATAAAAGAAGGAAATATTTGAAAGTATGATGATTTTTGAAGAGGATCCAGTGTGGATCCAGTGTTATTCCATAAAAGATGAAAATCCTAAGTTTTGTTGACATCCTGACTATGACCATTGATGCAAATCATCAACTTAGAATTAATCACCTCCTATTAGAATGGTGCACGTGCCATTCGTGTTCCCATTTTGTAGAATTTTGCAATAAAAGAAAAATGAGATGAAAATGAGCAAATTCTGAGATATGTATGCTCATACATTCTAATCTAGTACTAGAATATAAATTCTCATTATATCTAGCTATTACAGCTTGAATTGAATTAGAAATCCTAATCTAAGAGGAACATCAACATTTCTAGAGATTCCTGCAAGAAAGAAGAGTTAGCACCAAGCCAAGGTAAATGGAAGAAATTAGGCTATGAATGTGAATATAGGTAATTATGCTAATTTTAACTTAAGATGCTACATTATGCTAAAAGAGGCATATAGTATCCCTTGTATTTATGAGAGAACATACACATATCCATGTGCACATACATATGTATACATGTACACACACACACACACACACACACACACACATATATATATATATATATATATATATATATGTACATTATATATATATATATATATGTATATGAATAATACCATAAGCAAATGAAAACCTAAATATGGAAAGTCATAGTGGCTGAAGGCAGTAAAGGCTTTAGTATCTTGACATCCAGTCTTGGGACCACTTTAATTTTCCTTAGAAATATCAGAGCAACAGGCTGCTCATTATCAACACTAAACCTTGCTGTCATTCAGAGATCTAAATGAATATTGGATACAATTTGCATCTTCAAATCATAGTCTATAAATTCTCTAAAGATAGCATTATTTTCAGGACCAAAGGAACTTGTCCTCAGAGAACTTTTCTTCAAAACATTGACTACTGCTAGCCGGCCCATCAGATTATATAAAACCTTCAGATGATTCATCTGCAAGGATTGAGAGGTTGTCTCTGGGGAGAGGCTCACTCAACTGGTTCTTACTTAGATCAGCTAGCCCCAGGTTTCTTCTTATTTCTTTTATAGTAACAGATAACTTCCCAATGGGTCAATCACTTGGTAGCTCAAGCATAATATTGGTTTTGTTTAACAATGGAAATTTATTGGGAATGGCAGTTGATGGCTTACAATATGGCTATTTGAGATAGCCATGTGTAACTGGTGGCTGTGAAGGGCTGTGAAGACTTCAGCAGATGGAGGCTGCTACAAGGTTTGCTATTGTCATAAATGCTAAAGTAAAATCACAACAAGCACGATTATAGCCTGTGAAGGCTGCAGCATCTGAAATAAAAAAAAATGACGAAGCTGTAAATGGCGATTTCATAGAGGTGAGATTGGGATTCCAATAAGTATTATGAGCAACCCAGTGAAACATATATATAATGAATTACTGAACCTTGCTAAACATGGATGAAATGAATGGTTTCTCTTTGGTAGTATGCGAATAAACAAGCAATTTTGCAAAACTCAGAAGATTCGGATTCTTGAATGAAAGTGATTTTAATTCTGCCAGCGTACCTGGTAATGCTACCTCCACCCTGTGAATATCAGATCACAATTTTTATTCTGAATCCAAAACAAAGAAATCATCATGGTTAGTATGGCTGCATTCAATCCTTCCAAAATAAAAGGAAAGAAGAGTTTATTACCTACTGCTAAATCACACGGGTCATACATAAAATCAGCAGGATTCCATGGCTTCTAATTTAAATCGATAACAGGTATATGATGGATATGTAATGGGATTAAGGGTGTCGTGATACATTGCATGTGTGTGGCAGGCGCGAAAGTACAGTAACCTTAGGATATGAATAGTGATTTAGAAAGTCCAGAAAAATTATGTAATGAGTGTATGCCGCGAATAGGGATGTTGTGGGTGTAAGTGGAGTGGGTCATGATAGAGGGTGTTGTTAATGAAGAGATTGCAAAGCAAAATGCAGTATACACATTTTCATCATATAATGATAACAAAGGGATGTCCTGGCAGTGATAATAAATAAAAAAAAAATTATATACCTGTGTAGTTTTGACACAACCTTTTACATTTTTGCTAGATCAAAGGGGACAAAACCCTTTTATGTAAGGCAAACTTGGATTCAAAATTCTCTACCCATTTAAGGATTGCAAGCCCTTCACTAAATAACAAATCAATGTGTGAAGGGAGGCACCCGCGAACCATCTATTGCCAAAACGAGGGTGTAACAACCATGATGACCAAGAGTGATAAAATCTCTTGGTCACTCTACCCTCATACCTATAGCAGCCTTCCTGTTAAAATTCTTTCCTGATGCATATTTTATGAATATAGTAAATGAACTTTCCTTCAAAAGACTGAAATGCAATTCCTCATTATTAAGCCTCTTGCTTAATTTATCTGTAAGGCCATGGACACCTGGGTTGTAGGGTATGTCAAACAGTGATGATTTGGAGAGCAAATAAGGGACACATCTATAGAGACTTCTTGCCATATTCGTTGTAATCACTCAATCTGCTAAGCAGATGATTTAGGAAATTGCTTCGCCCTTCTGATGAATGACTTACAGAAACAAATCAACAATGTTACAAACAGAACAAGAAATTTAAAGTAATAAAGATTGAACGCAATATATAACTGATGTACATTATCTTGCAGAAGATATCTCATCCTGACACGACGATCAAAGAAATCAAGTGAGTCTATCCTTATATTCACAACTCTTTGAATGATCAGTTCATAACAAAACGCATCGACTATTGGAAGCAAGGCCCCAATATTCAAATGTTTAGATGCAGAATAAAGAAAATATGTACAGAAGAAGATTTCTCAAGGTATTTAACAAAGGGGAACATTGTTGTGTAAAGTATATATATTCAGACGCTGATGAGCCAATCGATCATGCGATCCTCGCTAAAGCCCATCGAAAGCCTTGCTAGGGCAGGGATCAACATAAACATAGATAGGGGGAAAATGTACTCACGTTCAGAAATTTAAACATCCAACGACATAATGGCCAGAGATGACCATGATATCGATGAGGTAATGTATTTGACCCATAAGTAAAATGCTAAAGTTTAAACGAGATCACCAGAATTGAGAAAGAAAGAAAAACAAAGGGGGAGGAACCAGGCTCCTTCCGAACAGAAAGAAGGTGCGGTAGCTATTGATATCTGCTAAATGTCAGGGCTCATCCATTTTCAAATGGCAATTGTAAGCAAACATCATATTACATTGGGTTGACATATAAATCTAATGTTGCAAAACAGTAAACACGATTACTGGGTTAACATTGATGAAAGTGTTAATAAAAAAAAAATAAAAATAATGAGGGGATCGATCTGAAATTGAACTGATCAGGCATTAACCTGAAATAACAATGACGATTATAGAAATTGCAAAAAGTATAACAAATCTGTAATGAAAGGGAAGAACAATCATCGGACATTAGCAGAACAGGGAAGCCAGATATGAACAGACCATCAGGGTAAACATAAAATAACGAAGCGAGATCTAATCACAGGAACACGCTGAGCTAATTAATTTTCAAATTACTTAAACTAAGGAAATTTTAGAAGTAAGAAAACAGTTGTTGGAACCAGAGGTTCCGTTACTGTGGCACCGAGATGGGTCGAGATCGTACAAAAAACTCGACACCACCGATGGCGCAATAAAATGGTGGCCCCAAAATAGGATAGAGAAAGGAAAATCAGAAAAACAGGAAAGAGTACTCACCGGATTTGCAGAGAAAGGCAGAAGGAGACTTTTCTGAGGCTTGGGATTCTGCTGATATTCAATCAATCCTCCCCTAGTTGAGGAGGAAACACCAGAGGGGGGGGTAAAGCGCCAATGGATATTGTTCGTAATCGATACAAGAGGCTAGATGATGGTTAGCAGAGGATGTTTCTGTAGCCACCACTCCGCTAGTAGAGGATCGATCTTCTTCTGCTAATTGGGGAATCAGAAAAGGAAGAAGAAGATGGGGGTTGAGTAGATCAAGATGAGGAGATGAACTGGATGAGGTAAATAGCGGATGATGGATCGTAGTGTGGTGGAAAGGTGTCTCTCTGTCTGTCTCTCTTCCCCCTCCCCCCTCTTTGATGCCTCTTCATATAGAAAGAGGTGAATTATCGAGAAGGAGAGGGTTTGTTGGTGATGGAGGGCGGATGGCCTGGAGCCCTTGATCAGAAGGTAGAGAATGAGAGGGGATTTTCGTTGGCGATGGAGAGCAGATGATTGATCCATGGGGATGGATTGAGCGAGATGGTGGAGGAAGCTTCCAGAGAGCGAGAGAGAGAGAGAAGAAGGCGAGAAAGAGGGTCTCTGACCCCTAAAAAAAATTCCTTTCGTTAAAACCCTCCCGTTTTTTAAAGATTTTCAAAAGGGCGGTTGTTTTTAAAAGAGTTTTCTCAGAAAAGGGTTTTAACTAACAAAAATTTCCAAAAAGAGGGTTTTAAAACTAATAAAAATTTTGTTTTATATTTTTCTTTTCTATTTTGATTTTTTTTTGCTCTTTTCTCTGTATTTTCTGATTTTTTTTTGTTATTTTGGAAATAAAACCCTAAAACCTAAGAAAATATGAGGGACAAAAACTATTTTTTTGTATTTTTGGAGAAATAGTTACAAAAAGAGGAGTTTTCTGGAAATTTAGGTTTGATTTCTTCAGAAAATGAGTTTGAATTCAAAATTTGAGAAATATTTGAGTTTTAAACCTCGAATCAAGGAATATAACACAATGGATCCAAATGGATACTGGATGGACTGTCTGAGCCTTTCAAAAGGTAATTTTGGTAATTTTGAGAATTTGGTTTATAAATCGAATGACAAAGCTCAAATTTGGATTTTAACAATGGATCCGGATCCGAAATCGAGTCAGATATATAAAATGGACTTAATTTCAGTAAAACCTGAGAAATAAACTGGTATTTATATTTAAAAATGACTCAATTACCAAAAAAATGGGGGCAATGGGCAAAAATGGAATATTTATGACATTTTAAAAATTTTGGGGTGTTCACAGATGCCCCTATTTGCTACTAAGCCGGTTGAAAGCCGAGCTTAGTGGCAAAGAAACACTCCAAATTTTGAAAAATGCCCCAGTTAGCAGATTTGAGCTGGGTGTGGAAGAATTACTTCAAAAACATGGCTTTTCAGGCTTAAAACCTTATCCTGAATGGTGTTTGGGGGGACGAAATCCTAAAAAATGATATGACTGAATAATAAAAAATGAGGAAATCGTGATGGGACTTTGGAAAAAGACCCCAAAATGGTGAAAGATAAGAATTTTGATCAAGTCTCGTGGGTGAGACAAGATCAGTCTTTTGGAATGACTCAGGTTTAGCCCTTAATCTGGATGGGACGAAGATATATCAAGATGAATTGAATGGGGAAAAGAATATAAGCGGACCTTTATGGGATATTTTTGAGAGAAATGCCTCGTGAGATAAAGCTCGAGTATGATCCTTTCCTGGGTGGATATATAAAGCATGGATTCCTTTGTGGGGAAAACCATGATGGGACAGGGAGGGCTGCCTCATCGAAATGAGGCTCAGGTTTAACCCAAACCTGAACGAAAGATACCTCGTGGAACGAGGTTCAGGCTTAACCCTTAACCTGATGGGGACGACCATACAGAATCCTCGAGCGAGGAAGCCGTGATGGGACAACAAAATGCATCGCCAAAGCGAGATTCAGGTTTAACCCTTGACCTGAGTGGGGGAATCACACGAATTCCTCAAATGAAGAAGTCATGGTGGGACTAGAAAGGATATCTAGTTGGAACGAGACTCAGGTTTAACCCTAACCTGAATGGAAAGATACCTTGCGAGGCGAGGTTCAGGCTTAACCCTTAACCTGAAAGGGGCGATCATAGGAATCCTCGGGTGAAGAATCCATGATGGGACCTTCAGAATTTGGACGAACAAATCTAGAAGGGGTTTGCGAGAAGAGAAAACAAGGGATTCTCTAAAGCGTGGAAAAGGGATGATCTGGGGCGTCTCATTGTTGAGACTAAATCAGCTTTTGAAAAATAAATGACCTCTCGCAGAAGGTTTGGGTGATACCTCGAGGAGCGAGGTAACAGGTTTAATCCTTAGCCTTAATGGATACAGAATCCTCGAGGAGCGAGGAAACTGTGATGGGACCTCTAGACTTTGCACAACAAGTCCAAGAGGGATTTGCAAAAGGATGAAAAATGGGGGTCCCTAAAGCTTTAAAAGGGGTTGTTCTTGGGCGCCTCATCGCTGAGACTGAAAATAGCTTTTGACAATAACAAACATTTTGCAGAAAGTTCAGGTTTAACCCTTATCCTGAGCGAGAACTGTCTATGGTGGGACAATGGGGAACACAGGAAAGTGTGCAGATCTGAGAGCGCTACGATCAGATGGAAGGAAAGGAATTTTCAGTCCTAAGGAGGGATGACGTCAGGATATGTCAAAACGAACATCAAGTTCTTGCTTCATGTTGGGATAATTAGAAAATATTGCCAATAACATGCCAAAAATTGTAGTTGATTCAGAGTGATTGAATTATGCATATATGTGTGAAAATATCACCTCTTTCTACCTAGAGTATTAACTCCAATGGGGCTAACTCTGTAGAATCAAGAATCAAATTCAAATTTTGTTGCTGTTGAGATTCTTCAAGGAAGATATCAATTTCTTTGATATGAAAAGAGAGAAAATATTTTTAGTTTCATAAAAGCAATTGAGTGAAAAGATATTGATAAAAGGAATTTCACATAGATAAAGATGATTCTTGACAGCTTCGGGCAGTTTAATATCCTGGGCATTTTCCATGATGATCTTTTTGCACTCTTTTAAGTCATGGAGCTTTCTTGGGTTCTTTTACATCATCCTTTATTTTGGAGATGTCCTAACTTTTCTCTCTTTTTCGGGGAAGGGTACGTCACAAACTCCTTCATCTTGGAGATGTTCCAATCCTTCTTTTTTTCTCTCAGGAATTAGGCTTGATGACATTGGTTCAGAAATCTCTGGATGATAGCAGAAATCAAATATCTTTTAGGGTTTTGTCGGGAGGCTCATCGCAGTTGCCTTCATCTTGACGGTGCTCAAAACGTTCCCTGGAAGGATACTTCACAAACTCCTTCATCTCGAAGATGATCCAAATCTTCTTTGGCCCCGGGGGTCTAGCTCACATATTCATCTTCACCTTGACGACAATTGAGAGATCCCTTTTGCGGATATTTAATTGCAGCTCAAATGACTGAGGAGATATAGATTGGGTAGGTTCTTTTTTTACTGCCCAGGATATTTTCACTGTCTTATTGCCAAGAGAATGATCTTTAAAATGTGTCATAGCTATGATCAATATCAATTCGCTTATGGCTTTTCAACATCATTGAATTTTTCCTTTGCCGGTCACATCGAAGATTTTTCTTCATCCTCTTGGTTGACCAACAGAAAAAGCTTGAATTCAGTTTTTATTTCACAAAAGTCTTGCTCTTTTGGAAATAATACTAAAGGTAGTTTGAGGGAATTCTTTATGTGATGAGAGCTTTGAGATCAACAATGGTTTTTTATAGCAAATTGGCAAAAGATTCTTGAAATCCTTAATGAAAGCAATTGCTTGATATCGAATCGACACGTCCATGAAAAAATTATCCTCTCTTTTTCCCCAAAAAGAGAGACTCAGGCTTAGCCCTTACCTGAATGGGAAGTTGGAAATACTCCTCTCTTCCCCAAAGAGGAGGTGTTTGCAAAACGAAACTTTCGAAGAGAAATTAAGTTTTTGTCAAAACTCCCTATCTCTAGGCTTCTCTTATGGAAAGGCGGCCGAAAAACAAAGTTGAGAAAGTATCACAGAGGAACGAGTCCACCATACTCTCCCTAGAAGAGGGTTCTCTATGAAGAGGTTGGCCAAAGATGAGAAAAATGGGGGCCACAAAAAGAAACGAGCTTCCGTCGAAGCTCTCCCTGAAAAAAAGGTTCTTTTATGTAAAGTTGGTTGTTGTTTTGCAAACTGTTTGCGAAGAAAATGAGTCCCTTCAAACTCTCCCTGGAAAAGGGTTCTTGCGAACGAAAGATGGTTGCATGCGAGAGGAACGAGCTCCCTCGAACTCTCCCTGAAGAGGGTCCTTCACAAAAGAAAAAGATTGAATTTTTGATAGAATGGTAACCCAAAGTTTGAAATTGAGAATTTATAGTTTGAATGTTTGATGAATGGTTAGTACAAAGACTGAACCTGGAGGGCTAACTTGATCAGTCAGCCAAACACTAGCACGATCACTAGATGTACCAGCACGAGCACCGGATTTGAAGATGTACCAATACGAGCACTGGATTTGAAGACACACCAGTACGAGCACTAGATTTCAAAAAAATGCCCCAATACGAGTGCTGGGTTTCGAAAATGCACACCAGTATGAGCATTGGGTTTTCGAACGTGCACACCAGTACGAGCACTGAGTTTCAAAAATACACACCAGCACTGGGTTTCGAAAATGCACACCAGTGTGAGCAATGGGTTTCGAAATGCACACCAGCACGAACACTGGGTTTCGAAATGCACACCAGCACGAACACTGGGTTTTTCGAAAATACATACCAACACGAGCACTGGATTTCGAAATGCACACCAGCACGAGCACTGTGTTTTTGAAAGTGCACACCAGTACGAGCACTGAGTTTCGAAATGCACACCAGCACAAATACTGGGTTTTTCGAAAATGCATACCAGCACGAGCACTGGATTTCGAAATTGTTATCATCACAAAATTTTTAACTTTTGCGAATCAAACTGACCTTTGAAAAAGTTTTTGAAAATAACTCGCATCCGTTTTAAAATGCGGGATTATTCCGAAGAATGGGACTCGCCTGTCGGTACGAGGTTCAACCGTTCCTGCCACCTTTAACAGGGGTAATTGAACCAAGGATCAATCTTATGCTCTACTCTATTCAACTTGTCTAAATCATATTCTAATTTCTAAATGCACATAGAATCAGGCATGTGCTATGAATTTTCAGAAAATGCACATTTTGAAAACATGATGTTTGCTTTGAATGATTGAAATATTTAGAAAATGTAAATCTTGGAAATAATATCACATGAGAAATCGTGAAATGGGATTTGAAATATACTTCTGAGAGAAATAAAAATCGATTTTGAGAAATCCTTGACATTTGGTGAAAATCGATTCTGAGACTTGGATTCTCTGAATTCAAACTTTGAAATTGAAATTCTAACTTAGAAAATTTGAATTTGGAACTTGGGAAATACTTGAAATATTCTTTGAAATTCAATGCTTTTGGGAAAATCGATTTTGCTATAAGACTTAGGAGATTTTGAGGAATTCAATTTCCTTGACTTAGAATTTGAATTGGAATTGGCAAATGCATGAAATGAATGAATATGGATTTGGGGATTTGAGAAATACTTTTTTGTATTTTTGAGAAATGCAGTGCATTTTGAAGTTAGCCTAAGAGTGTAGGCTGAATGTGGCTAATATGAAGATCATAAATCTAAGTATCATTCGTATTCTGACTATGGCCATAAATACAAATTCCACCAAGTTTATAAACTTCATAGAAGCTAGTGCATGTGCCATTCGTGTAGACCATGGTGAATTTGTAAAAATATGCATGAATCATCATCCATCACACATTAAAATTATAAAAATAAACTATATGCAATGCAACCTAAGCTAAGCAGGAAATGTAAATTCTTATTCCAAAGTTTAATTACAAATTACATCACTATTGAAATTTAAATACAGGAAAAATAAAGTCTTCAATGTACCTGCAAAACTAGAAAACTTGGTTAGTGAATATATGTTGGCTTTTCTAGATTTATCCAACAATATCAGGAAATTGTTGGATTTTGCTAGATATAAGCCTTTTCCTTGATTCCCTTAAATAAAAATGATAAAATATGAAATAAAATGGAATAAATAAGGAAGATAAGATATGAAATTTCGAAATTGGGGTCCAAATGACCAAAATACCCCTCATAACAAGACTATGGTCTTGAAATTAGGGTTTTTAGAAAGATATTTTGATAAAATGCAAGTTTTAAAATTGGAATGGAATAAACTCAAACCAAATATGCAATGACATGATTAAAAATATGAAATTAGGGTTAGGGATTTCGAAATTTAGGTCAAATGACCAAATTGCCCCCGATAGCAAGACTATGGCCTTGAAATCAGGGTTTTTAGAAATAAATTTTGGTAAAACTTAGGTTTTATGCACTGAATGAAATCAAATGAGCATCAAATTAAACCTAAAGTATCCTAAGATGCTTATGAACATAATAAAACCCTAAAAATATATGCTTATGCACGAAAATCCAACAGTATCACAAAAACTGTGATTTTAGCAGTGTTTTTGGATCTTTCAGGAACCCGGTTTTGCAATTTGCTTAATTCAGCCATCAAATGGATTCCAAAATCCATACAAATTGGTACCTGCACTTGTTATAACTCTAATGTCGAATTGGAATTATAAAAATAATTTTTTGACATTAAATTAACCCGAAAATTGCATTAAACCCTAAAATATGCTATTTTTGACCTAATTCATCAACCAGTCTCACTCCAAGACCTGAACCAGGGGTCAAATCTCCATGGAAATTTATGAAATTTTACAGAGACTAACTAAGAAGAAAAACAGAGATTTCCCAATTTACATATTGGAAACATCATCTCCGGTTAGGGAGAAACCCTTCCGGCAATCTGAGCTAAAATATATCACAATTAACAGGGATTAAAACAACTATTCCAGATTGAAAATACAGACATAAATATCAATCTTAAACAAAAATCTCTGAAATTTTAGTGGTGAACAGTAGACATAAAAATAACAATACTCACTTTTTACAAATCATAAATCGAATCTGTGGTTTGGGATTTATGACTAACACAAGTCTGATTAGGGTTTTGGTAAACCCTAACGAGTTTTAAATTTAAAAACAGATTCTCTAAAAAGGTAAAAATATTAAACTGTGATCAAAAAATCTGAAAATTTTACAGAAGACATATCTAATCAATGTGAATCCATAGCACTTTACAGATCTAAAATCGGATATAAGATGAGAGAAATATCATAACAGCAAGTTACCTTCCTGATTTTAACCACGATTTTAAAGCTTTAAAAACCCGATTTGATGTCTGATTTTTTTGACAAGGTTCCCGAGATCCAAAACCTCTGATTTTTCTACAGTAACTCAATAACTCATGCATGCATCACATATAAACAAATCAGAAATAAATAATGAGAACTTCAACCCGAAATAACACTATCTTTACTGTTCTAAACCTAGAACACACAGAAATTTAAGAAACTTGACAAACCATGCATTAACTAATGTAAATAAATAAAATAAACCATAAAACAGTAAATAAAACTTATTTCTATGCTATAGAACGTAAAACAAACATGAATAAACCATGAAAATAAAATAAAAACAGGGAATCAATGGCTGGAATTTGATATCACCTTTAAAACATAGATTTAACCCATTAAAAAGGGTAAATCATATATTTTATTGGTTAATAATGTAAAGAATCATATTAAAATTAATTCTAATGGATTAAAATCTCTGTAAATCATCAAAAATAGGGTTAGATCACCTTCTTGGATCGTTCTTGCTGATTCTTGATGGTTCTTGAGGTCGAATCCATGGTTTAATCCATGAAGGGGATGACACCAATGGCTAAAATTGATTTAAAACATGAAAAAGTATTAAATAAAACTAAAAAATATTAAAAATATTACCTTGGTGCTTGCAGCTGCAATGGAGGAAGGTGGAGGTGCTGGAGAGGAGAGAGAGGCCACGAAAATTTGAGAGAAAAGAGCCCCCCTTTTGGCCCCCCTTAGGTCCCTTTTTATAGTTTTTCAAAAAGTCACTTAATTAGGGTTAATTAAGAGGTTTTTCATTTTTTTAGGACTCTTTCTAATAAATCCACTAAAGGCAACAATTTTTTGTGGTTTTCTAACCCTAAATGAACTCTAATTAAACCTTAATTAACACCTAATTAAACCCTAAAAAGTCCAAATGTGGTACCACCTAGTATGGACCCACATTTGGTTTTTAAAACCTGAATTTAAAACCTTTAAAAACCAATGGTTTAAAACTTAAATAAAATGGATTTTTAAAATTGATTTTGACTCCTCTAAACCTCTAACCTAACTAGGACAATGACTAACCCTAGTCTAGCCCTGACTTACTCGAATATGGCGCCACCCCGAGTGGGCCCTACTTGAGTTTTTTTTTTTTTTTTTAAATGATTTTAAAACTTGAAATTGAGAAAGTTTTCAAAAGATTTTCAAAAGTAAACTTTGAAATTAAAATTTTTGAAATGGCATAGGGTCCTAACTGGGTCTGGACTCCTCTGGATATGGTACCAACTGAGTGGGCCCACATCGAGTTTTGCAAATTTTAAAATAAACACTGAAAATACCTTTGAAAAGGGGTTAAAATTAATAATTAAAATTCAAGATCTTTGAAAATAGGGTCTCAAGCGAACTGGAACTCCGGGTTAGAGTCCTGAACTCTTAAGACTCTGAGATTTTAGATTTTAAAAGCCAAATGAAAGAATTTTCAAAAGATTTTATCAAGAAATGATGAAATAAGTCAGAAAACACAGTCAGGGTTAGACTCCTAACTCGACCGAACTCTAAAATAGAGTCCTGAACTAACTGGACTCTGTAAAATGACCTAAATTTTGAAAATAATAAAAAAAGACTAAAAATGGAAGTAAAACAGACTCCTGACTGGATTAGGACTCTGAGACAGAGCCCTGATCGAACTGAAACTTTCAAAAATTTGAGAAATTTGATGAATAGAGGAATTCAGAAGCGACACCACCTCAATGGGTCTCATCTGTGAATTGAAATCGATTAAAATGTGAATTTGAAATGAATCCAGATTGTTTCCTTGAGAAAATATTTTGAAATATAAAGTCCTGGGGTTGGAAAATGACAGAGTATTGAATAAAAACCCAGGTTTTGAAATTGATTTTGAAATAAAAGCTTTAAAATTCAAATCTGGATTGAATGTTTTGAAAACAGGAGTGCTGGATCTCGAGAATGAGATGTAATGGCATGCAATGCTATGCAATGCGATGAAATGATATGCAAAATGTATGCAGTGATATGCAATTACTTATGAAATGGAAAAACACTAGATGAGTGTGAAAATTTGGGGTGTTTATAGATGCCCCTCTTTGCTGCTAAGCCGGTTGAAAGCCGAGCTTAGTGGCAAAGAAAACATACCAAATTTGAACCATAAAAATGCCCCAGTTAGATAAATCTGACTGGGTATGAAGGAATTAATCCAAGTAATGATGATAGATATGAAATGGAGAATAAGAAGAAAATTTTATTTCAAAATAAATTGAGATTCAGGTTTGGTCCTTGAACTGGATGGGACAGAAAATACCTCGTGTAGAAACGAAGCTCAGGTTTGACCCTTAACCTGACCGGGAGATGAAAATGGAATACCTCATCAAAGGAGGCTCAGGTTTGTACCCTTAACCTGATCGGGCAGAAAATGGAATACCTCATCAAAGGAGGCTTAGGTTTGTACCCTTAACCTGATTAGGCAGAAAATGGAATACCTCATCAAATGAAGCTCAGGTTTATACCCTTAACCTGATTGGGCAGAAAATGGAATACCTCATCAAAGGAGGCTCAGGTTTGTACCCTTAACCTGATTGGGCAGAAAATGGAATACCTCATCAAAGGAGGCTCAGGTTTGTACCCTTAACCTGATCGGGCTGGAAAATGGAATACCTCATCAAAGGAGGCTCAGGTTTATACCCTTAACCTGATTGGGCAAAAAATGGAATACCTCATCAAAGGAGGCCCAGGTTTATACCCTTAACCTGATTGGGCAAAAAATGGAATACCTCATCAAAGGAGGCCCAGGTTTATACCCTTAACCTGATTGGGCGAAAAATGAAATACCTCATCAAAGGAGGCCCAGGTTTATACCCTTAACCTGATTGGGCTGAAAATGAAATACCTCATCAAAGGAGGCTCAGGTTTATACCCTTAACCTGATTGGGCAGAAAATGGAATACCTCATCAAAGGAGGCTCAGGTTTGTACCCTTAACCTGATTGGGCAGAAAATGGACGGAATCCTCGAAAGAAGAGACCGTGATGAAACCTTCGGATTTCTGCACAATGAATCCGATAGGGGTTTTGCAAAAGGAAGGAAATTGGGGTCCCTAAAGTTTGAAAAGGGATTGATTTTGTGCGCCTCATTGCTGAGACTAATTAACTTTTGAAATTGCCTTTTGCTGAAATTGGTGGCTTAACCTCAAGCCGAAATTGGACTGTCTATGATGGGACAGTGGAGACACAGGGAAGTGTGCGAATCTGAGAGCCCGTGCGCTCAGATTATACCAAAGAAGGGAAGGAATTCTTGAAAACTCCCGTTATCAAGTCCTTAAAAGGGATAACAACTGATGTCAGGATGCGCCAAAGATGAACCTCAAGCTCTCGCTTTACGCCAGGATAGCTAGAAAATATTGTCAAAATGTTGAAAATCATTGTTGATTCAAAATAATTTAAAATGATGCACATTGTTTTGAAAGTGTTCCCTCTTTTCTACCTGAAGTATTACCTCCGACTGGGCTTAACTCCGTAGAATCAAGATTCGAATTCAAATTGCTTGTGATTGGCTTTCTTTCAAGGAAGCTATCAATTTCCTTGATATGGACGGGAAAGAAAGTATTCTTGATATTGCGAGAGCTATTGGTGAAAGAATATTGATAAAAGAATTTCACAAAATTAAAGAAGATTCTTGATAGATTTGGCAGTCTGATATCCTGGGATTCTTTTCTCATGATGATCTTTCTGCACTCTCTTTTTAGCAGATTGGAGCTCTCTTGGATTTTTCGGGAATTACATCATCCTTCATTTTGAAGATGTCCTGACTTTTCTCTTTTTTTCTTGGGAAGGGTACGTCACAAACTCCTTCATCTCAGAGATGTTCCGATCCTTCTTTTCTCTCAGGGATCATCTTGATAGTTATTGGCTCATTGGTTGGGAATCTCTTGATGATAGCTGGAATCAAATATCTTTTAGGGTTTGTCGGTAGGCTCATCACACTCGCCTTCATCTCGACGGTGATCTGAACTTTCCCTGGAAGGATCCGTCACAAGCTCCGTCATCTTGGAGATGATCCAAATCTTCTTTGGCCCCGGGGGTCGACTCGCTTAATTCGCCTTCATCTTGACGACAATTGAGAGATCCCTTTTGCAGATATTTAATTGCAGCTTAGGTGATTGAGGAGATATGAAAATTGAGTGGATTTTTCTGTATCACCCAGGATATTTCGACTGCTTTATTTTTCAAGAATGGTCTTTAAAAATGTGCCATTAACTGCAATCAATATCAATCACTCATGGCTTTGCAACAACATTGAATTCTCTTTGCTGGCCATATCGCGGATTTATTCTTCATCCTTTTGGTTGGCCAATAAAAAGATTTTGAACTTTGAATCCTTTTTCGCGAAAGCTTTGTCCTTTCGGAAGTAATACTGAGGGTATTCTGAGGTAATAATTTTGTGCAATAAAGATTTTTTAAATCAACAAATATTTAATGACAAATTGGCAAAACTTTCTTGAAATCCTTTTGTGAAAACGAGCATTTGACGCACAACGCAACACATCCATGACAAAAATTCTCTTCTCCTTTCCCCAAAGGAGAAGATTCAGAAATTAGAATTGGGAATTACTCCTCTCTTCCCTGAAGAGGAGGTGTTTGCAAAACGAACTTTCGAAGAGAAATTAAGCTTTCGCCAAAACTTCCTAACATTAGGCTTCTCTTATGGAAAGGGGGCCGGAATTGGTGAGGTTGGTAAATTGGTCATGAATGAACGAGTTCATCACACTCTCCCTGAAAAGAGGGTCCTTCATGATGAAATGGCCTAGTCTGAAATTATGGGGCCACAAGGAAGGCAAGTCTCCGTCGAGTCTCTCCCTATAAAAAGGGTTCCTTGTGTGGAATTTGGAATTTTGTTTTGCAAACGGTTCACAAAGACACGAGTCCCTTCAAACTCTCCCTAAAAAGGGGCTAAGTGAACGAATTGGATAGCATGCGAAAAGAGCGAGCTCCCTCGAACTCTCCCTATACGAAGGGTCTCTCGCAAGAAAAAAAATTTTGGAATTGGGTATTAGGTGACCAAAAGGTCGAAATTTGGAAATTGGAATTTTGAAATTGGAATTTGGAAATTGGAAATTGGAAATTGGAAATTGGAAATTGGAAATTGGAAATTGGAAATTGGAAATTGGAAATTGGAAATTGGAAATTGGAAATTGGAAATTGATAATTGGAAATTGGAAATTGATTGACCCGAAGGTCGAAATTTGAAATTGGTTTACTGAGAATGACATGGGTTCTATAGAGATTTAGCCTAATAATGACATTGGTTCAATTGAGAACGACATTGGTTCACTGGGAACGACATGGGTTCTGTAGGGATTCGACCTACGAACTATCTATTCCATAGGGATTTAACCTAAGGATCATAGTTTAAGAAGGAATGATTCCAACTTGTGAGCTTTGAATGGACCAGGTGCTAAACTGGGTTTTTGAGGGAAGATTCGAATCAAAATTCAACTCTTCAAGGAAAACTAGATGAATTGGATTTTGAAAGAAAATTCAAGTCGGAACTTGGATTTTCTAGACCAACTCTGAAGGAAAAGAAAACTCGAGTCGGAACCCGAATCTTTGAAGGAAAACTTGGTCCATTATGGAAGGAAAAGAAATCCGAGTCGGAACTCGAATCCTGAAGGAAAGGTAGATCAATTTGGAAGGAGAAGAAATTCGAGTCGGAACCCGAATCCCGAAGGAAACTAGATTAACTAGAAGGAAAGAAGATTCGAGTCGGAACTCGGATCCTGAAGGAAAACTAGACCGGTTGGAAGGAAAAGAAATTCGAGTCGGAACTCGAATCCCGAAGGAAAACTAGATCAACTAGAAGGAAAGAAGATTCGAGTCGGAACTCGGATCCTGAAGGAAAACTAGACCGGTTGGAAGGAAAAGAAATTCGAGTCGGAACTCGAATCCCGAAGGAAAACTAGATCGATTAGAAGGAAAGAAGATTCGAGTCGGAACTCGGATCCTGAAGGAAAACTAGACCGGTTGGAAGGAAAAGAAATTCGAGTCGGAACTCGAATCCCGAAGGAAAACTAGATCGATTAGAAGGAAAGGAAATTCGAGTCGGAAATCGAATCCCAAAGGAAAACTAAACCGGTTAGAAGAAAAAGAAATTCGAGTCGGAACTCGAATTTCGAAGGGAAACTAGATTATCTAAAAGGAAAGGAAATTCGAGTCGGAACTCGAATCTCAAAGGAAAACTAAACCAGTTAGAAGGAAAAGAAATTCGAGTCGGAACTCAAATTCCAAAGGAAAACTAGATTAATTATAAGGAAAGGAAATTCGAGTCAGAACTCGAATCCCAAAGGAAAACTAAACCGGTTAGAAGGAAAAGAAATTCGAGTTGGAACTCGAATTCCAAAGGAAAACTAGATTAATTATAAGGAAAGGAAATTCGAGTCGGAACTCGAATCCCAAAGGAAAACTAAACCGGTTAGAAGGAAAAGAAATTCGAGTCGGAACTCGAATTCCGAAGGGAAACTAGATTATCTAAAAGGAAAGGAAATTCGAGTCGGAACTCGAATCTCAAAGGAAAACTAAACCGGTTAGAAGGAAAAGAAATTCGAGTCGGAACTCGAATTCCAAAGGAAAACTAGATTAATTATAAGGAAAGGAAATTCGAGTCGGAACTCGAATCCCAAAGGAAAACTAGGTTAACCAAAAGGAAAGAGGATTCGAGTCGGAACTCGAATCCCGCAGGAAAACTTAAACTGGTGTGGAAGGAAAGGAAATTCGAGTCGGAACTCGAATTTCGAAGGAAAACTAGGTTAACCAGAAGGAAAGAAGATTCAAGTTGGAACTCGAATCCCGAAGGAAAACTAAATTAGTGGACACTGAATTTTAAAGTGTACCAGTGCAAACACCGGATTTTGAAAATGTGCCAATACAAGCATTATGTTTTGAAAAATTACCAGTACGAATACCGGGTTTTGGAAGATTACCAGTACGAGCGCTGGATTTTGGAAGGTTACCAGTACGAGCACTGGATTTTAAAAGGTTACCAGTACGAGCACTGGACTTTAAAAGGCTACCAGTACAAGCACTGGATTTAAAAAGGTTACCAGTAGGAGCACTGGACTTTAAAAGGCTACCAGTACGAGCACTGGATTTTGGAAGGATACCAGCATGAGCACTGGATTTAAAAAGGTTACCAGTACGAGCACTGGACTTTAAAAGGCTACCAGTATGAGCACTGGATTTTGGAAGGATACCAGCATGAGCACTGGATTTAAAAAGGTTACCAGTACGAGCACTGGACTTTAAAAGGCTACCAGTACGAGCACTGGATTTTGGAAGGATACCAGCATGAGCACTGGATTTTAAAAAAAAAAGTACCCGCACGAACGCTGGGCTTTGAAAAAGTCTGACCAGTGAATACTGAATTTAGAGGGTTCGACCAGTAAAAACCAGATTCAGGAAGTTCGACCAGTAAAAACTGGATTTAGGAAGTTCGACCAGTAAAAACTGGATTTAGAAAGTTCGACCAGTAAAAACCGGATTTAGAAAGTTCGACCAGTAAAAACCGGATTTAGAAAGTTCGACCAGTAAAACCGGATTTAGAAAGTTCGACCAGCGAAAACTGGATTCAAGAAGTTCGACCAGTAAAAACCGGATTTAGGAAGTTCGACCAGTGAAAACCGGATTTAGGAAGTTCGACCAGTGAAAACCGGATTTAAGAAGTTCGACCAGCGAAAATTGGATTTAGAAGTTCGACCAGCGAAAACTGGATTTAGGAAGTTCGACCAGTGAAAACTGGATTTAGAAAGTTCGACCAGTGAAAACTGGATTTAAGAAGTTCGACCAGTGAAAACTGGATTTAGAAAGTTCGACCAGTGAAAACTGGATTCAGAAAGTTCGACCAGTGAAAACTGGATTTAAGAAGTTCGACCAGTGAAAACTGGATTTAGAAAGTTCGACCAGTGAAAACTGGATTTAAGAAGTAGGCTTCACCCGAAGGTTGACCGGTAAAAATGGTTTTGATAAAAACTCGGCCCGCAGGACGAACTTGAAAAAGGTTGGTGTTTAGAAAGCGCTTGATGATTGTAATGTGAGATTTTCAATCTTTTACCCTCACGCTGACTTGGACAACTGTCGGGGTCTCAGGATTTATCCCTTATCCTGAATGGGTAATCGATGCAAATGCAAATTGATGCAGATGAATGCGAATGAATGCATGCAAATGCAAATGAATGTAAATGGGTGCACATGCGTGCAAAATGAGAGATTTGTTTGATCCTGCCTGCATACAGAAAGTTTTGAAGATAAAATGAAAATTTTAAAAATGCCCCAATGTAACTGGGAAAGAAGAATTTGAACAAAAGGATAAATGATTGATGTTTGAGGAGCGCTCTCTGAAGGTGACACGACAATTGGATTTGGATTGATTCAGAAGAGACTCGGAAGAGGTTATTCCTCATAAAAGAACATTTTGCCGAGGAGAATAAAAAAATGGCACCGAGCTTGCGAGAAAAACTGACAACTTTATTGATGTATTGAAGGAAAGGTAACAAATAGAGGAAAGACAGACGAGATTACATCATCCCTTTGAAATAATAAAAGCAAGATGAGAAATTAGGAAAGTGCTAGTGTTATCAATTTTTTGAATGATTGGGGAGAAACATGATCAGGATGAATGGTCCTCCTTTTCATCTCCAACGAGAATATTCTTGTCAATGACGTCTTGGATAATATTTTTAAGGACAAAACAATGCTCGGTATCGTGACCCATTGCCCGATGAAATTTGCAGAACTGATCTTTAAACCTTCCCATGGTCACAGGAGGATTTGCTATCTTGGGGAGTCTAACCTTCCCTTTGGCTATCATGTATTCCAGAACTTGCTCCAGTGGCTGTTCTAAGGGAGTAAAATTGCGATCGTACCCCCAACCATCATGCTTTGGTTTTCCTTGGAATTTTAATTCGAATTGGACACTTGAGGAAGACTTGTCATCTCGCTTGTCCATTTTATCCTTCCGACTTGCGAGGTCATTTTTCTCTGAGTTTGGATTTCCTGAGCCTCCAGTATGATTTTTTCTACCTCCTCTTTTGTTTTGTCCATTGCTACTTCTGGTAGAATTGGTAGAAAATGTGGAGTGAGCCTTCAGAGACCCGACTGTATCTTTTGTGTGCATGTATTTCAAGAAACTCTCGAGTATTTGATCTAACGGGGCCATCTTGTGGTCCTGGTTTGGATCATCACGCTGCATCTCTTGTCGAGTACTTGATTTTTGTTGAGACTTGGATAAGACAATTGACCAGTACTCTTTCTCATTTTCAATGAAGAGATTCTTGTCGATATGATCTTGGACAATGTTTTTGAAGACGAAACAGTGGTCGGTGTCATGCCCTACTGCCCGATGGAATTTGCAGAACTGGTCTGTGAATCTTCCCATGACTGTGGGAGGATTTGAGACTCTTGGAAGCTTTACCAATTCCTTGGCCAACATATATTCAAGGATTTCATCAAGAGACTGCTCGAGAGGAGTAAACTGGCGATCGCAATCCCAGCCGTTCCGCTTTATCTTTTCTTTGTGTTGACTCAATTTTCCACTCTGCTTTAAAGATTTCTCTTTCTGACTTGTATGATTGCCTTTGTTATCCTTGCACCCCTCGCGGTGGGCCTTGACAGAATTTGTCTTTTTTGAATCTTGATTATTCCTGACGGGAGTGATGCTCTTGTAGAAATCTTTGCTCCTGAAGACCTTCTTGCCCTTGTCGCGGGCTTGCAAATCTTTAATCTTCTTTGCCATTTCCTTCAGCTGTATTTGGACCGGATCATCCATTGCTTGATTTTTCCCTTTATAGGTTGTCCCTTGCCTATGAGGGGATCTTTGAAGTGCTTGCCAGACTTCATACTCTTCATCAGTGCCACCTACTGATTCTGACTCATCAGATGTATCCTCGTGTTGGATATGTTTCTTAAATAGTTTCGAGACTTTCTTGGCTGACTGGCATTTTGCCCTCTGCTTGACCTGGATCTTTTCTGTACTAGCTTCAGCTTGTTCTGTCAACATTTTGGTCATCATCTCTTTGAACATAGCATATATCTGAGGATCAACATCATCCTCTGCTTGCTGATCCTGACTCTGGATTGATCGAGGTGAGTCCATCTCTTCTGAAGTGAGTGAGTATGCAACGCCTTCAACTGATGAGGTTTTCTTTTCGGACCTTGTCTGACCCATCGAATATCACAAATGCTCTCCTGAATGTTACTGATGCTCTCTGCAAGGTAGAACTGATGATTAGGCTTCTGACGGAAATTTGGTTTGGAGGAAAATATTTTTTGAGAATTTTGGTAGACAATTGAAATAATATCCCATTACTAGGGATTGAGTCGTCGCTGGGATTACGACAATTGTGTTGCTATTCTTTGCAAGATAAACAACTGAAAATATGTATCGCGCAACTGGAAGAAGCTTTTCACCATTGTATCTGAAGGAACTGGCTCGGACTGGCACACGCCGGAGGAACCAAGACTGCAAGGCATAGGTGCACCCTTCGACTAGGATCGACTCTCCGAGTGCGAAACGAGTCAACCCTCGGTATAGAAAAGCGAATGCGGCCATGGCTATTGAGAGGTGGCTGGTCTGTCGACTTCCCCATCTCCTCATAAGCTGAACTATTCTGATATCCACGTAATTCCGTCCATCGGGAAAGAAAGCTAATCCCACCGTGCACAGAACCATCGCGTGCTGAATTCTTTCTCGAGCTGTCCTGGACAACGAGCTGACTTCTGCAAATGTTCCATACTGTCTGTAGATTTTGAGCAGGTCCACATATTCATTCCCATCTTCTTCAATCAGAGGCCAAGACTTGCGTCCCGTCATGCGAGCTAAGGCATCCTTAGGGTCCAGACCCTTAACATTAATCAGAAATTGTTTCTCCAATGGATCTCCAGGCTGACCGGCTGGCTCGGGCAATCCCATAATCTCTGAAAATTCATCCATCAGTATTGTCATCTCGCCCCACGGGAACCAGAAGGTAGAAGTGCTCGGATTCCACCGCTCTGCTAGTGCATGGATCAAGTTGCCGTTGACTGTCTGCTTTCCCACTGCGGATGCCAGTTCCAATCCACACTCGTCCAGATGGTCCGGAAACATACGAGAGAAGTTCTTGAACCATGAATAGTACCACCGGGGAAAGAAGGATCCGATGCTGAGGACTCGATGTTTGGGAAGACTTTGTCGCACCTCGTAGGAGATGTGACCCTCAGGGAAGACTGAATCAAGCTGACTGGATGCCATCGGATTGGAAGACATGGAAATTGGAATAAGACTTGGGAAAATACAGGAAATTTGAGAAAAATGCAGGCAGGATAAAAATAAAGCAGGAAATTCGAGATCCAGAAGAAAGGAAAGATGGGAAATCACCTGGAGTTTTGAAGGAAATTAAGGGAAATTTGGAAAATCGTCCAGGGTTTGATGAAATATGAAGAAATAAATGGAGAATGAAGTATTTGGAAAATCGTCCAAGGTTTAAAACATGGACAGTACACGGACATAGATTGGGGAATTTTGAAAAATCGTCCAGTATTTTTAGAAAATTGGGAAAAATATGGAAAATAAAAAGGAAATAACATATTCAATCAAATTCTGCATAAACAAGTATGCACAAACAGCATTCCCTAAAAGCTGACTCTAGATGCACAAATTTTGAAATGGCTTGTGGGACCTTAATCCTAACTCTAAGGCTCAGATCATCTGTATCCAATCCAGTTATGCCTATATACTCAAGCCAAGGCTCAATGTACGTGGCATAAAATCAATTTCTTCGGTTCTAGGTTCAAGTTTTCCAACATCCTTGAGCACCTGCCGATATACGTTGGACTATGGCCATTGGTACATGGCAGGGGGGTTTTCACCCAAATAAGTGGCCCAGTTGTGAGGCTCTGTCCCGAACTATGGTTCTGGAAGAGAGCCCAGCAACGTGAAGACCGGGACAATATAGGTGGGGTGATTTTTGAAAAACATGAGCACATGCAATCAAACAGAAGGCTCTAAGTCCTAAAGAGATAGAATTTTGAAATATTTGAAGAAGCAAACATTGTTTTCATACAATTCCTAAATTGAGGAGTGTTGTATTAGACCTAAGTCTATGTGAGCATGAATAATTCTCCTCAATATGGTCCTACCAAACCATACCTAGTCTATATGCATTCCATGTCAGCTGGGTTCAAGTCTAGGCTCCTAGGTTCACATGATATCATAAAACAAAGCTGACATTCCATGGAAATCGATTTTGACAATTTGAACTAAGTAGAGCATTAGATTGATCAGGCGAAGACAGGTCCCATCACGGTCCCCAAACCTGTTATCATCACAAAATTTTTAACTTTTGCGAATCAAGCTGACCTTTGAAAAAGTTTTTGAAAATAACTCGCCTCTGTTTTAAAATGCGGGATTATTCCAAAGAATGGGACTCGCCTGTCGGTACGAGGTTCAACCGTTTCTGCCACCTTTAACAGGGGTAATTGAACCAAGGATCAATCTTATGCTCTACTCTATTCAACTTGTCTAAATCATATTCTAATTTCTAAATGCACATAGAATCAGGCATGTGCTATGAATTTTCAGAAAATGCACATTTTGAAAACATGATGTTTGCTTTGAATGATTGAAATTCCACCAAGTTTATAAACTTCATAGAAGCTAGTGCATGTGCCATTCGTGTAGACCATGGTGAATTTGTAAAAATATGCATGAATCATCATCCATCACACATTAAAATTATAAAAATAAACTATATGCAATGCAACCTAAGCTAAGCAGGAAATGTAAATTCTTATTCCAAAGTTTAATTACAAATTACATCACTATTGAAATTTAAATACAGGAAAAATAAAGTCTTCAATGTACCTGCAAAACTAGAAAACTTGGTTAGTGAATATATGTTGGCTTTTCTAGATTTATCCAACAATATCAGGAAATTGTTGGATTTTGCTAGATATAAGCCTTTTCCTTGATTCCCTTAAATAAAAATGATAAAATATGAAATAAAATGGAATAAATAAAGAAGATAAGATATGAAATTTCGAAATTGGGGTCCAAATGACCAAAATACCCCTCATAACAAGACTATGGTCTTGAAATTAGGGTTTTTAGAAAGATATTTTGATAAAATGCAAGTTTTAAAATTTGAATGGAATAAACTCAAACCAAATATGCAATGACATGATTAAAAATATGAAATTAGGGTTAGGGATTTTGAAATTTAGGTCAAATGACCAAATTGCCCCCGATAGCAAGACTATGGCCTTGAAATCAGGGTTTTTAGAAATAAATTTTGGTAAAACTTAGGTTTTATGCACTGAATGAAATCAAATGAGCATCAAATTAAACCTAAAGTATCCTAAGATGCTTATGAACATAATAAAACCCTAAAAATATATGCTTATGCACGAAAATCCAACAATATCACAAAAACTGTGATTTTAGCAGTGTTTTGGGATCTTTCAGGAACCCGGTTTTGCAATTTGCTTAATTCAGCCATCAAATGGATTCCAAAATCCATAAAAATTGATACCTGCACTTGTTATAACTTTAATGTCGAATTGAAATTATAAAAATAATTTTTTGACATTAAATTAACCCAAAAATTGCATTAAACTCTAAAATATGCTATTTTTGACCTAATTCATCAACCAGTCTCACTCCAAGACCTGAACTAGGGGTCAAATCTCCATGGAAATTTATTAAATTTTACAGAGACTAACTAAGAATAAAAACAAAGATTTCCCAATTTACATATCGGAAAAATCATCTCCGGTTAGGGAGAAACCCTTCTGGCAATCTGAGCTAAAATATATCACTCTTAACATGGATTAAAACAGCTATTCCAGATTGCAAATACAGACATAAATATCAATCTTAAACAAAAATCTCTGAAAATTTTAGTGGTAAACCATAGACAGAAAAATAATAATACTCACTTTTTACAGATCATGAATCGGATCTGTTGTTTGGGATTTATGACTAACACAAGTCTGATTAGGGTTTTGGTAAACCCTAACGAGTTTTAAATTTAAAAACAGATTCTCTAAAAAGGTAAAAATACTAAACAGTGATAAAAAAATCTGAAAATTTCACATAATACATATCTACTCAATGTGATACCATAGCATTTTACATATCTAAAATCGGATATAAGATGAGAGAAATGTGATAACAGCAAGTTACCTTCCTGATTTTAACCACGATTTTAAAGCTTTAAAAACCCGATTTGATGTCTGATTTTTTTGACATAGTTCCCGAGATCCAAAACCTCTGATTTTTCTACAGTAACTCAATAACTCATGCATGCATCACATATAAAAAAAACAGAAATAAATAATGAGAACTTCAACCCGAAATAACACTATCTTTACTGTTCTAAACCTAGAACACACAGAAATTTAAGAAACTTGACAAACCATGCATTAACTAATGTAAATAAATAAAATAAACCATAAAACAGTAAATAAAACTTATTTCTATGCTATAGAACGTAAACAAAACATGAATAAACCATGAAAATAAAATAAAAACAGGGAATCAATGGCTGGAATTTGATATCACCTTTAAAACATAGATTTAACCCATTAAAAAGGGTAAATCATATATTTTATTGGTTAATAATGTAAAGAATCATATTAAAATTAATTCTAATGGATTAAAATCTCTGTAAATCATCCAAAACAGGGTTAGATCACCTTCTTGGATCGTTCTTGCTGATTCTTGATGGTTCTTGAGGTCGAATCCATGGTTTAATCCATGAAGGGGATGACACCAATGGCTAAAATTGATTTAAAACATGAAAAAGTATTAAATAAAACTAACAAATATTAAAAATATTACCTTGGTGCTTGCAGCTGCAATGGATGAAGGTGGAGGTGCTGGAGAGGAGAGAGAGGCCACGAAAATTTGAGAGAAAAGAGCCCCCCTTAGGTCCCTTTTTATAGTTTTTCAAAAAGTCACTTAATTAGGGTTAATTAAGAGGTTTTTCATTTTTTTAGGACTCTTTCTAATAAATCCACTAAAGGCAACGATTTTTTGTGGTTTTCTAACCCTAAATGAACTCTAATTAAACCTTAATTAACACCTAATTAAACCCTAAAAAGTCCAAATGTGGTACCACCTAGTATGGACCCACATTTGGTTTTTAAAACCTGAATTTAAAACCTTTAAAAACCAATGGTTTAAAACTTAAATAAAATGGATTTTTAAAATTGATTTTGACTCCTCTAAACCTCTAACCTAACTAGGACAATGACTAACCCTAGTCTAGCCCTGACTTACTCGAATATGGCGCCACCCCGAGTGGGCCCTACTTGAGTTTTTTTTTTTTTTTAAATGATTTTAAAACTTGAAATTGAGAAAGTTTTCAAAAGTAAACTTTGAAATTAAAATTTTTGAAATGGCATAGGGTCCTAACTGGGTCAGAACTCCTCTGGATATGGTACCAACTGAGTGGGCCCACATCGAGTTTTGCAAATTTTGAAATAAACACTGAAAATACCTTTGAAAAGGGGTTAAAATTAATAATTAAAATTCAAGATCTTTGAAAATAGGGTCTCAAGCGAACTGGAACTCCGGGTTAGAGTCCTGAACTCTTAGGACTCTGAGATTTTAGATTTTAAAAGCCAAATGAAAGAATTTTCAAAAGCTTTTATCAAAAAATGATGAAATAAGTCAGAAAACAAAGTCAGGGTTAGACTCCTAACTCGACCGAACTCTAAAATAGAGTCCTGAACTAACTGGACTCTGTAAAATGACCTAAATTTTGAAAATAATCGAAAAAGACTAAAAATGGAAGTAAAACAGACTGCTGACTGGATTAGGACTCTGAGACAGAGCCCTGATCAGACTGAAACTTTCAAAAATTTGAGAAATTTGATGAATAGAGGAATTCAGAAGCGACACCACCTCAATGGGTCTCATCTGTGAATTGAAATCAATTAAAATGTGAATTTGAAATGAATCCAGATTGTTTCCTTGAGAAAATATTTTGAAATATAAAGTCCTGGGGTTGGAAAATGACAGAGTATTGAATAAAAACCCAGGTTTTGAAATTGATTTTGAAATAAAAGCTTTAAAATTCAAATCTGGATTGATTGTTTTGAAAACAGGAGTGCTGGATCTCGAGAATGAGATGTAATGGCATGCAATGCGATGAAATGATATGCAAAATGTATGCAGTGATATGCAATTACTTATGAAATGGACAAACACTAGATGAGTGTGAAAATTTGGGGTGTTTACAGAAATGCACACCAGCACGAGCACTGGGTTTTCGAAAGTGCACACCAGTACGAGCACTGGGTTTTTGAAAGTGCATACCAGCACGAGCACTGGGTTTTTGAAAATGCACCAGTACAAGCACTGGTTTTTCAAAATGCACTAGCGCGAGCACTAGTTTCTCAATGGAGAGTTTGAGGAAGAGACCGACATTTGAAGATATTTGAGAATTGAGCGAGAATGATTGTCGGTGTTTCAGGATTATCCCTTATTCTGAAGGGGAAGTTCAGGTTTTGTCCCTTAACCTGAAAGGGAATGTAAGAAAAACTTTGTTCCAATACGAGCATTGGATCAAAAGGGGAAATCCGAGTCGAAACTCGAAATCGCAAAAATGGAAGATAAAGGGGAAAATCCGAGTCAGAACCCAGTTTTTCCAAATAAAGACAAAAGGCAAAATCGAGTTTTTGAAAACTCAAATTTTCAAAGGAACGATCGGTTCCAACACGATCGTTGAATCCAATAGGAAATTTGAGTCGGAACTCGTAACTTCCAACGAAAAGATAAAAGAGAAAACCCGAGTCGGAACCCGTTTTTTCAAAATAAAAGAAAAAAGGGAAAATCGAGTTTTTGAAAACTCGAATTTTCAAAGGAACGATCAGTTCCAACACGAGCGTTGAATCCGATAGGAAATCTGAGTCAGAACTCGTAACTTCCAACGAAAAGATAAAAGAAAAAATTTGAGTCGAAACCCGGTTTTTCAAAATAAAAGAAAAAAGGGAAAATCGAGTTTTTGAAAACTCGAATTTTCAAAGGAACGATCAGTTTCAACGAGAGTTGAATCCAATAGGAAGTCCGAGTCGGAACTCGGAACTTCAAACGCCATATAAAAGGGGAAAACCCGAGTCGGAACCCGGATCTTTAAAATAATAAAAAAGGGAAAACCCGAGTTTGAAAACTCGAATCTTCAAAGGAACGATCGGTTCCAACACGAGTGTCGAATCCGATAGGAATTCCGAGTCGGAACTCGGAACTTCAAACGCCATATAAGAGGGAAAAACCTGAGTCAAAACCCGGATCTTTAAAATAATAATAAAAAAAAAGAAAACCCGAGTTTGAAAACTCGAATCTTCAAAGAAACAATCGGTTCCAACACGAGTGTCGAATCCGATAGGAAGTCCGAGTCGGAACTCGGAACTTCAAACGCCGTATAAGAGGGAAAAACCTGAGTCAGAACTTGGATTTTAAAAACAAAACTAAAAAAAAAAACTGAGTCGGAACTCAGATGGGAAGGAAATAATTCCTACCCAAGAGTCGGATTTTAGAAGGATTAACAAAATGTATGAATAGATTCCGACAATGAAGAAGATGAGAGATTCATTTGAGATCTTTGACCCATGATGGCCTAAGATTCGAATCTATTTATGACGGCTTTAGGATTTTCCCTTATCCTGAAGGAGTATAGAATAAAATTTGATGTGAATTAAGGAATTTACGGGGAATAATTCAGGTTTATCCCTTAACCTGAAAGGGAAAAAGAATAGAATTTATAAAAATGGAGAAGAATTTAAAGAAATTTATTGAAAATTTATTTTGGAAAAGAATTCTCACGGGTAGCATCGGTGCTCCTATGAGGGGTATCAGGATTATCCCTTGTCCTGAATGGGAACACCTCGGAGAACGAGGGTCAGGTTTATCCCTTAACCTGAGAGGGTAAAAGAATACCTCGAAGACCGAGGTTCAGGTTTATCCCTTAACCTGAAAAGGGAAAAAGAATACAGGAATACCTCATTGAAATGAGGCATCAGGTTTGTCCTTTAACCTGAAAGGGTTATAAGATGAAAGAATAAAAAAATAATTTGGGGGGAAAATTAATAAAGAGAAATTGATAGAAATTTACAAAATAAAGAGAGATTTATAAAAATAAAGAGAAATTGATAAAATTATTTTGCAGAAAGAATTTTCATAGGTAGCAATATCGCTCCTATGAGGGTCTCAGGATTATCCCTTATCCTGAATGGGAACAACTCGAAGGACGAGGGTCAGGTTTGTCCCTTAACCTGAGCGGGCAACAAAATAAAGAATACCTCATGGAAAAGAGGCATGAGGTTTATCCCTTAACCTGAAAGGATAAGTAAGAATACAATTGATAAAATTTAATGAAATTGATGAAAAATTGATAAAACTTGACAAAAAATTGATGAAAATTTGATAAAATTGGGAAATGAAATGAATGCAACTAATAAAGATAACAAGATTAACTGAAAAATTTATAAGATTTTTAGAAAAAGAGTTTGTCTGATCCTGCCTGCACATGATGAGGGAAGATAAGTATAGATCAAAATAAAATGCCCCAGTATCATGGAGAAGAATGTGAGAATTTGATAAAGGATTATTGCTTTATTGAAAGACTTTTTTAAGAGTACAAAAGGCTAGGATGAACAATTCAAGTATAAAATCTCTTCAAATGTAGAGCATTGATAGGATCTGGCAGTTCCACCCTATCTACGTTGATCAGACGATAGGAATTGTGAGGCAACGCTTCCTTAACCACATAAGGGCCTTCCCAATTGGGTGACCACTTGCCCTATGGTTGATGCTTGAGATGAGCTGTCGATCTGAGCACAAGATCATTAAATCAGAATCTTCTCTCAATAACCGACTTGGCATAGTGCCTAGCTATCCTCTGACGATAAGCCTGAGCATGCTCTACTGCCTTGAGTCTTCTCTTGTTTAGCAGATCTAGCTGTACCAACCTCTGCTACTGATACTGATCAAGCGGAAGTTTGATGAGTGATGCAAACTTAAGTGCGGGCTTCTGAACGTGGAGAGGTAATACTACCTCGGTCTCGTAAACGAGCACCGAAGGCGTGGCATTGGTTGGGGTCCAAATGGTGGTTCGGTATGCCCAGAGTGCATCGTGCATCTTCTCATGCCAATCACGGCCTGTCTCCACAGTTCTCTCCAAAATGCGGATCAAAATCTTGTTGGTGGCCTCTGCCTGACCATTCCCTTGAGGATAATAAGGAGCTGAGAAGTGATGATGAATCCTGAACTTCGAGCAGAAGGTCTTCATCCTCTCATTTTTGAAGTGACTGCCATTGTCTGACACAATATCATGCGGGATGCCGAAGTGGCAAAAAAGGTTCTTATGAATAAAATAAACCACGTGTCGGCCTTCTAATGTTCGCAGAGTTACAACTTTGACCCATTTGGTGAAGTATTCTGTAGCTGCGAGGAAATATCGGTGGCCATTAGAAGCTGAAGGAGTAATAGGGCCTACCACGTCGAAGGCCCACATCGAAAAAGGCCAAGGGGAAACCACGGACTGCAAATATGCGGCTGGCGCATGGATAGAAGGTGCGTGCATTTGACATTTTACGCACTTCCTTACAAAATGATGGCAATCCTGCTGCATGGTTTTCCAGTAATATCCTGCCTGGATAATCTGCTTGACAAGTGTTTGGTAGCCGACGTGACCACCACAAATTCCCTCGTGTGCCTCTTAGACAACTTCCATAGCTTCATCCTTATCTAAGCATCTGGCGTACTTAGAACTGAACCCACGGTGGTAAAGAGTATTGGAAAGGATGAAATAATGGGCTGACATGCGTTGGATCACACATTGCTCCTTTCTTGACATTTCTGATGGAAATTCACCAGTTTTGATAAAGTTTTTGATGTCTTGGTACCAAGGCTTCTCTTTTTGAGTGGCTTGGTTCACTTGCTCAGCTGGAATGAAGGCAGGTTGATCAAGTCTGCCGATCTCGAAGGAATAACAGATTCACTGTCTTTAAATGACAAAATAGAGCCTAGAGAGGCCAAACCATCGGCTATATGATTGTATTCTCTTTTGACATGGTTGAGCTGAAATTCCTCAAAGTTGCCTATGAGAGCTAAGGCAATCTTCTGATAGGGAATCAACTTTGAATCCTTGACTTGCCATTCGGCATTAACTTGGCTAACAACAAGCAATGAGTCGTCGAAGGCATATACTCTCTTGACATTGAAGTCTTGCAAAATTTTGAGGCCTTGTATTAGAGCTTCATACTCGGCCATGTTGTGAGTACATTTAAAGTTGAGCTTGAGGGAATAGGGGATCATCTCCTTTTCGGGAGTGATTAATAAGATCCCAATCCCTATGCCAGACATATTTCTGGATCCATCAAAGAAAAGGGTCCAAACTGGGGACTCCTGAATATTGCAGATGCGATCGTCGGGAAAATCATCTTCTGCCTTGATCTCTTCTGTCAACGAGAAATCTGTCAGCTGATCTGCGATGAACTGACCCTTGACTGACTTCTGAGAAACATATTCCAAGTCGTACTGCATTAGGAGAACATGTCATTTTGCAATTCGCCCAGTAAGGAAAGGCTGCTCAAGGATGTACTTGAGGGGATTAAGTCTTGACAGAATTTTGATTTCTTAGGCCATCAGATAATGTCTCAACTTCTGATACATCCATACTAAGGCTAGACATGTCTTTTCCATCTGAGAATATCTTTTCTCATAGTCGATGAAGGTCTTGCTTATATAGTAGATGGCATGCTCTATCCGGCTGCCTTTCTTATATTGTGCAAGAAATCCGCCACAAGCATTCTGATTGGCAAGAATATATAAGAGAAGTGGCTTTTCAAGTTCTAGTGTCTTCAGAACCGGTGGATTGAGGAGATACTACTTGATGCGTTCAAATGAGAGTTGACATTCTGGTCCCCACTCAAACTTCACTTCTTTTCTCAATAAGTGATTGAAGGGCTCGCATCTCATGGACAGATTGGAGATAAAGCGCCGAATTGACTGAATGCGACCTTGAAGGCTTCGCAGTTCTTTTAGATTGGTGGGAGGCAACATATCAATGATTGCCTTTGCCTTGGCAGGATCCACCTCCATGCCCTTCTTGCTGATCATGTAGCCAAGCAGTTTGCCCGACTCTACTCCGAAGACACACTTCTGCGGATTGAGTCTCAACTTATAGAGAATAAGTCTTTCAAAGACTTGGCCGAGAGCATCGAGATGATCCTCTCCTTCTTTTGACTTGACCAGGATGTCATCCACATAGGCATCCATGTTCTTGTGCATCTGGTCATAAAAAATGACTGTCATCGCTCTCTGATAGGTTGCCTCAGCATTCTTGAGTCCGAACAGCATGACAGTGTAACAAAATGTGCCCCAAGGCGTGGTAAAAGAAGTTTTGGATTGGTCACGAGTGGCCAATTTGATCTGATTGTAGCCTGAGTATCCATCCATAAAGGAAAACATGGCATGGCCTGCCATACTATCGATCAAAAGATCGATGTTGGGGAGTGGATAATCATCCTTAGGGGTTGCTTTGTTCAGATCCCTGAAATCAATATAAATCCGAACTTTGCATTCTTTTTGGGAACTGCCACGATGTTCGCCAACCAATCTGGGTACTCAATAGTCTGGATGAATCCTGCCCTTAACAACTTCTTAAGTCCTTCTTTAACTTGCGGTGCTACTCGGGGATCCATTTTTCTGAGTTTCTGCTTGATTGGTTTGCAATTTGGCTTCAGCATGAGACGATGCTCGACCAGTTTGGGATCTAAGCCTGACATATCCTCATAAGTCCAAGCAAAGACTTCTTGATGCTGTTTGAGGAAATGGATGAGCCTTTCCTTCTCATTTGAACTTAAGTTGGATCCAATTTTGAAGACTTTCGGGTCATCTTCTGAACCAATATTAACCTCCTCTATCGAATCCTGAACCATCGGTGATGGTTCATCCTGCTTCTGAATACTGGCGAACTCTGGCAACTCTTGAATCGCTGAGTCGAAATTTGCTAATTCTTCGATCTGCCCTGTTATCTTACTGACCTCTGCCCCTGCCTTTGCCTTGCAGATTCTAGCCGGTTTGGAATTACTTTGAGAAAAATTAGAATTGATAACGAGCCTTTTGAATGATTTAGGAGCCATGATTCCGGCAATCCTGAAAGCGCAAAGAAGGTTTTTGAGAAAAATGTTTGAAAATAGTCTTTTGTATAGAAACAGAGAATGACAACATAGACAAAAATATAAGCAAAGAATTTGTGTACGCCAAGATGTGAATAGGAAATCAAAATTTCATTGATATGAGTAACTTTGATATTTACAGATAAAGAAAGGGAAAAATTGGGGGGATTTTTGCCCCTACAAGATGAAAAAGAGAGAAAACAGAAAACACTGGCATTGTCTTCATCATTATGCTCCCTTGACAAAGGTAGTCTTTCTGCCGGACGATTGACCTATGAAACCCAAACCTGCACTAGTGACATGCCGAGCGGGGATGATTGGCTCCAGAATGCCATCTTCATTCTTACCAAGGCCTCTCAAGGGCTGGTAGCCATGTTTCATCAGAAGATCAAACCCTTTCTTAGTTTTCAAGAATTGAGGAAACAGAGGATGATCCTTAAATGAAGCGCAATTGAGGTGCCCACCTAGCTTGAAGAAGCGAGGTCCCTGCCACTGAATCACTGCGGTGACATTTTCTGACGACCGGACTTCTTTTAACTTCAACATGTCCAGGCTTTCACTCAAATTGATTTCATCGACTTCCCGGATGCTCGGAATGTCGGCAGTGAAAGTAGGACGGGGAATCATCGGTTGTGGGAGTCGCTTTTCTGGGTCTTCCCCTAAAACGGTGGTGATCGTGCCTCCTTTCGACCACTTGATGCACTGGTGAAGGGTTGAGGGAACGACATCGGCGTTGTGGATCCAAGTGCGCCCGAGCAAAAGGTTGTATGTGGGCGGCACATTGACCACGTGAAACAAAACAGTATGCACCAAATAATTGATAAAAATCTCAAGGAAGACTTTTCCCCTGGCTGTCTGCCCGTGGTTGTCGAAACCGTAGATCGTGATCGGATCTGGGGTATATCCTTCTTCCTTCATACCCAAGGCCCTGTCTGTCATCTCCGGACAAATGTTGAGGCTGCTGCCTCCATCAACGAGTACATGAGGGACTGTCATGCCCCTGGTCTGCACCACTATGTAGAGAGCGTTGTTATGAAATGAATGAGGCTTTGGCAAATCCTCATCAAAAAATGTTATTGGTGTGTTCATCATTGCTTGGTTGACGATCTGAGCCATATCTTGCAGAGTTGTGCTAGGTTTGACTTTGATCTTCTGCAACAGGTCTTCTAGCACTTGCTGATGTTCCGGGGAAGCATGGGTCAAGTCCAGGATAGAGATGTTCGATAGAGTAGTGATTGGCTTTTGTACCGACCCTGGAGTCTCATCCTTCTTCGAGGCTGCCTTGATAAAGCACTTCGGGATCTTAGGGATTAACTTGGTAATCTCTGCTGTCATCTTTACTGGTTCCTTAGTTGGTTTCTTGCTGCTAGAAAATGCAGTAATATCCACCCTCTTGGCGGAAGACTGCGCTTGACGAAGGACTAGGACCTGATGGTGACCCTGAATGTCCTGGCTAGAACACGGTCGGATGCTGTCTTGAAGAGAAAATGTCTGCTCTGTAATTACTGAGGCAGAATGCTTAGGGAAAGTCTTGGACAAGATCTCTGACTGTTCTTCGTCCTCATCATCGATCAACAAATTCTTGTCAATACAGTCTTGGATGATGTTCTTAAGGACAAAACAGTGCTTGGTGTCATGTCCGACGGTCTGATGGAACTTGCAGAACTTGTCTGTCCATTTGCCCATAGCAACAGGAGGCTCTGCGACTTTAGGGAGTTTGACCATCCCTTTGGACAACATGTATTCGAGGATGTCCTCGTGGGATTGCTCCAGAGCTGTGAACTCCCGGTCATAACTCCATCCCTCATGCTTTGGCTTCTCTAGCTGTTTCGCTTCTGGCTGCAGCGCTGATTGGATGGACTGTGGCTTAACAAACTTTCCCTTCTAAGCTGCAGAGTTTGTTCTTTTGGCCCTGGAGTGTCCGGCATTCTTGTTGCGATTTTTCTTGTTCCTTCTTGTTGCCAGAACTACTGTTGTTGCCAGAAAAATCCGTGGAGTAAGCCACGTGTGCTTTCTTCTTTTGCTCGGGATTCCCTCGGACGAAAGGGTAACCCTCATATAGGCCATTGTCTAGTCCTGTCACGAGCCACTCGGCTCTCTTAATCAACTTGATAAACGATTTTGCTGGAGATGTAGAAATAAGATTCCTCAGAGGCTAAGCAAAGTTGTTCAAAATGATTTGCAGGGCGTGCTCCTTTGGGATGGGAACCTTCATTTTGTTACAGGTGCTCCTCCACCTGTGGATGAATTCACCAGCTCTCTCACTCTCATTTTGTTTCAAATTGTATTGATGATTGAGTGTTGGTGAGGCCTCAACGTTGAACATGAAGCACTCGATGAACAGATTCACAACTGTATCGAACTCTCGTAGTTAGATAGGGTTGATGTGGTTTGCATACCACCTGGCCGTTGTTCCCTCTAGGTTGTGAGGAAAGTAGATGAATAATGCCATGTTGTCTTTCCTGAAACGGCCGCACTCAGCATAGAACGTGGCCAAATGAGCCTTGGGATTGCCTATTTCGTCAAACTTGAGGAACTTGCGAGGGAGATTTTCCAGATTGTCATCCTCGTCTAAGCTGTTATAGAAATTTTCACCAGAGTAGGTCTGCTTGCCCTTACTTTTGGCCTGCATATCTTTAATTGCTTGAGTCATTTCTCTCATTTGCTCATGCATCGGATCCTCGATTGGAATAGGTTTGTTCACAGATTCAGGTTCTGCGGTGATCTTCACAAACTGCTGCGGAGGATTCTGATTGTAGACAAATTGTTCTTCCTCTTCTAATTCTTCCTCGGCTGATTCTGATTCCTCAGAAGTGGTATTAGGTTGGACCTTCTTTCTGACGATCCTGACTGGCTTTTTCACAACTTTCTTCTTTGGTTTGCTCTTTGGAACGACCTTCTTCAGACCATCCTCATCTTGTTCTGACATCATTCTGGCCATCATTTTCTAAAACAAACTGTACATAGCGGGATCGATGTCATCGCCTTTGTTCTGACCCTGCCCTCTGACTGACTTGGGGGAGTCCATTGCCTCAAATTTGCTGTCACTGTGCTGAGGAGTTGTTTCCTTTCCAGCTCTTGTTTGAACCATTCTGACAATGCCAATGAGTTCTGTAGAATAAGGGAATGGTTAGAGCGTGAAAGCTTTTTGAAACACAACTTTTGATAAAAGACGAGAACGGAGGAATTGATAGACAATTGAATAAGTCATCCCATCACCAGGAATCGGGTCACCACAAGGCTTGTGATAATTGCGTTACCCCTTTTGTGATAATGGAAAATGCGCCTTATTTCCTAGGCGAGGTCGTCCATCATGATAAGAAATGTTTTTAAGAAGAACGGAAAGAAGGTCCCATCACTAGGGATGAGGCCGTCACGAGAATTGTGACCATCTATGTTATAAAACAAGATAAAAGAATAAATTTTGGCCCAAAAAAGCTTTTTAACAAAACAAAAGTTGCATTTTATTGATGACAAAATTTAAATACAAAGAGAGGGTGGATAGACAGTTTGCCACCATTCTTGATATTCAGAAGATACATTGGGTTCAGGAAATACAGACAAAGGAATGAAGGAACCTCAAGTGTATTTGGTTACATGTTATGCCCCAGACCACTGATCCGACTGTAGATCGAATTCTGGCATGCGGTCTGCCGGGAAGCGAGTGTTGACACAAATCTGCCGTTGTGAGAACTGTCTGAGACACCTCTCTGGCTGATAGTCGACACAGAAGAAGGGACCAAGCAGTCTATAGCGTTTGCTACGAGCATAAGTGTAGCGAGGAACTGACTCTTGCCTGTCGAAGTAATCCCAAAGGATCTCTTCCTGATGCAGATTCTCAATCAAAGTTCGATACTGAACAACAGACTTTGGCTTTTTGTTGTTGAACCTGAAGAAACTGGCTTTCGATGGCATATGTCGCAGGAACCACGACTGCAAAGCGTAGGTGCATCCTTCTACCAGAATGGTCTCTCCCCGGGCGAAACGAGCTAAGCCTCGGTAGAAAAAGGCTAAAGCTGCCATGGATACTGAAAGCTGACAGGTCTGCTTGCTTCCCCATCTTCGAAAGAGTTGAGCGACTCTAACATCGATGAAATTCTGATCGTCCTGAAAGAAGGCTAATCCTACTGTGCATAGAATCATGGTATGCTGGATTCTTTCTTTCGCTGCTCGAGACAAGGTGTCAACTTCCTCGTAGGCTCCATATTTGCGATAGAGTCCTAACAGATCGATGAACTGACTTACGTTGATCTCCGTGAGAGCCCAAGATCTGCTCCTTGTTGCTCTGGCTAATGCTTCTCAAACATCTATCCCCTTGACATTGATCAGGAACTGCTGCTCGACCGGATCATCTGACTGACCAGCTGGTTCTGGTAATCCCATGATGTCACTGAATTCATCCATTAGCAGAGTCATCTCTCCCTATGGGAACCAAAATGTGCAGGTACGTGGATTCCACCGTTTTGCCATAGCTTGAATCAAACTGTCGTTGATGGTTCGCTTACCCACCACCGATGCCATCTTCAATCCACAATTATCTAAGTGGTTTGGGAACATACGCGAGAAGGTGGCGAACCAAGAATAATACCACCGAGAAAAGAAAGAATGAGACTGGATAACCTGATGATCTGGGGATTCATCCTTTATCTGACAGAAGACATGATCTTTGGGAAAGACATCATCAAGGGAATCGGACGCCATTGGATCGATACTGAGGCGAAGAAGAAGAGAGTTTAGATAGGATGCAGGACTTACGGATAGACATTTGATGAAAAGGGAATAGACACAAAGCCTGGAATTTTTGAAAGATCAAGGGAATTTTTAAAAAAAGGATTTCCAGGGTTTTTCAAAGAGAATAGAAGAGGAAAGAATGTAGGTAAAGGAAAAATATACACTTGGGGTTTTTGAAAATAAAGAGAAATTTTAAATAATATACCCAGGGTTTTGAAAAGATTTGATATATAAGGAAACATCGCACAATCAAATTTGCACAAACAAGGATGCACACACAGCACTCCCTAAAGACTGACTCTAAATGCAATATTTGAAATGGCTTGTAGGACCTTAATACTAACTCTATGGTTCAGATCATTTGATTCCAATCAAGGTACGACGATATACTCAAGCTGAAGCTCGAAGTACGTGGCGTAGAAATATTTCTCTGGTTCTAAGGTAAAGGCTTCCCAACATCCTTGAGCACCTACCAATATACCTCGGACTATGCCCCTTAGGTACGTGGTAGGGGGGCGCAAGCCCAAATAAGTGGTCCAGTTGTGAGGCTCTCTCCCAAACTATGGTTCAGTGACACAGCCCAACAACGTGAAGACCAAGACAATATAGGTAGGGATGTTTTTGAAAACATGTTCAACATGCAAATAAAACCAGAAAGCTCTAATGCAAGTCCTAAAAGAGATAGATTAAAATGAAGAGAAGCATACACTTGTATACATTGTTTGCATTCAATCCCTAGAATTGAGGAGAGTTGTATTTCAGGCCTAAGTCTAATGTGAGCATGGAATAATCTCCTCAATATGGTCCTACCAAACCATACTTAAATCCTATATGCATTTATGTCAGCTAGGCTCCTAAGGTTTGCATAGAAATGAAGCTGACATTTGTAGAATAAAGACTTAGATAATATCAAAGCAAAGCAAAAAGGCATATATTCAACTGGACGAAGACGAGTCCCATCACGGTTGCCAACTCCTGTGATCATGCAAAATTTTCCCTCTCGTTCTTCTTTTCCTTTCTCTTTGCCTTTCTAGCCTCTATTCCCTTTTTAGAGGGGAATAAAAGATAGAAAAGAAGAGAGAATGAGAAAAGGAAAGAAGAGAGGAATTCTTTTGCAAGGTCGCATCTGACCAAAATTTTTTGAAAATTTGTATAAAAATTACTCGCCTCCAGTTTGAAAATTTGCGAGAAAATGGAGAGACGAGATTCGCTCGTCGGTACGAGGTTCGACCGTTCCTGGCGCCTTTACCAGGGGTAATCGAACCAAGGATCGAATTTATACCTTTTGCTTTGCTAAAAATATTATCTAAGAATTTATCCTAAGTCTGAAATGCACAAAGAATCATGCTTGTGTGAATGCAGAAATGTATGCTCTTTTGAAAAAAAATGATTTTTGAAAATTTCCAAGTGTTTCTGTGATGAACTTGATGATGGAGAGAAGAGATGATTCAAAAAATTTGATTTGATTTTAGATTTTGAATCCAACTCAAGATTTGAAATGGATCGGGAAGAAGAGACTTGAATTTCCAAGTTTTGGAATGATCAGGATTTGAAGAGAGAAGGAATTTAGAATTGGCATTTTTGAAAAAAATAAGAATGATTTTTCAAAGTCATAATGGACTTTGAATTGGAATCGACTTTCAAGGATCGACTTTGAATTCCATATCTAAATAGGAATTTGAATTGGGATTTTGACTTTGAGAAATAAATTCGAAATTGACTTTGACAATTGGAATTGGTTTTGAAAATGAAATTTTGATTTGAAGTCTAATATCCAAGACGAAACTGGATCTGAGATCCAAGATGGGATTAGATCCAGATTCTGGAATGGAATTGGATCCGAAGTCTAAGATCCAAAAGTTGAATTCTGAATCCTAAATGGAATTGGATCCGAAATCTAAGGTCCAAGATTGAATTCTGGATCCTAAATGGAATTGGATCCGAAGTTTGAGATCCAAGATTGGACTGGATCCGGAATATGGAACCTAGAATGAAATTTGGATCTGAAGTCTGAGATCCAAGATTGGATTGGATCCGAAATCTGGAACCTAAAATGGAATTTGGATCTGAAGTCTGAGATCCAAGATGGGATTGGGTTCTAACTTTGGTTTTGGATTTTGAAAGTCCAAATGGGACTTTTGAAGATGGGTCTGGGTTTTGAAAATCCAGATTGAATTTAAAATTTAGGAAGAGTCAAATTCTGAGATTCAGAATCGATCTCAAACTTTGATTTTGAAGATAAGAAAATAAACTTGATTTTGAATCAAAAGATGAATCAAAAACTTCAAAGTTAAATTGAACTTTTGAAGCTTGAACTTGGAATTTTGAATATAAAATGAGTTTTTGAAATTTCAAAGTCAAATTGGACTTTGAAATCAGATTTTAAGAAAAAGATAGAATTGATAAATTGAATTAGAAATTGAAGAAAAGATATTCAAGATCACTTGGATTTTGAAAAGAATTTCGAAAATATGATGCAATTCTATCCTAAATGATGAATGAATTTGAAGAATTTGAAATTGGATTTGAAAAGCATATCTTATTCTTTAAATGAATTAAAATAAGATTGAAAATATAATACATCCCTGACTATGGCCATTGAATGTATTATATAATAATCTGTATTTAAATTCACATGAAGAATAAAACATATTTTGGTGCTTTTATAGAGTTCAAAATGAAATTAACTCTCAATATATCCTGACTATGGCCATTGATATATATTTTGAGCCAGATTTAAATTAAACTCTAATAAAAGAAGGAAATATTTGAAAGTATGATGATTTTTGAAGAGGATCCAGTGTGGATCCAGTGTTATTTCATAAAAGATGAAAATCCTAAGTTTTGTTCACATCCTGACTATGGCCATTGATGCAAATCATCAACTTAGGATTAATCACCTCCTATTAGAATAGTGCACGTGCCATTCGTGTTCCCATTTATAGACTTTTGCAATAAAAGAAAAATGAGATGAAAATGAGCAATTTCTGAGATATGTATGCTCATACATTCTAATCTAGTACTGGAATATAAATTTTCATTATATCTAGCTATTACAGCTTGAATTGAATTAGAAATCCTAATCTAAGAGGAACATCAACATTTCTAGAGATTCTTGCAAGAAAGAAGAGTTAGCACCAAGCCAAGGTAAATGGAAGAAATTAGGCTATGAATGTGAATATAGGTAATTATGCTAATTTTAACTTAAGATGCTACATTATGCTAAAAGAGGCATATAGTATCCCTTGCATTTATGAGAGAACATACACATATCCATGTGCACATACATATGTATACATGTATACATATATATATACGTACATATATGCATATATATATATATATATATATATATATGAATAATACCATAAGCAAATGAAAACCTAAATATAGGAAGTCATAGTGGCTGAAGGCAGTAAAGGCTTTAGTATCTTGACATCCAGTCTTGGGACCACTTTAATTTTCCTTAGAAATATCAGAGCAACAGGCTGCTCATTATCAACACTAAACCTTGCTGTCATTCAGAGATCTGAATGAATATTGGATACAATTTGCATCTTCAAATCATAGTGTATAAATTCTCTAAAGAATCCTCTAAAGACAACATTATTTTCAGGACCTAAGGAACTTGTTCTCAGAAAATTTTTCTTCAAAACATTGACTACTGCTAGCCGGCCCATCAGATTATATAAAACCTTCAGATGATTCATCTGCAAGGATTGAGAGGCTGTCTCTGGGGAGAGGCTCACTCAACTGGTTCTTACTTAGATCAGCTAGCCCCAGGTTTCTTCTTATTTCTTTTATAGTAATAGATAACTTCCCAGTGGGTCAATCACTTGGTAGATCAAGCATAATATTGGTTTTGTTTAACAATGGAAATTTATTGGGAATGATGGTTGATGGCTTACAATATGGCTATTTGAGATAGCCATGTGTAACTGGTGGCTGTGAAGGGCTATGAAGACTTCAGCAGATGGAGGCTGCTACAAGGTTTTCTATTGTCATAAATGCTAAAGTAAAATCACAACAAGCACGATTATAGCCTGTGAAGGTTGCAGCAGCTGAAATAAAAAAAATGACGAAGCTGTAAATGGCGATTTCACGGAGGTGAGATTGGGATTCCAATAAGTATTATGAGCAACCGAGTGAAACATATATATAACGAATTACTGAACCTTGCTAAACATGGATGAAATGAATGATTTCTCTTTGGTAGTATGCGAATGAACAAGCAATTTTGCAAAACTTAGAAGATTCGGATTCTTGAATGAAAGCGATTTTAATTTTGCCAGCGTACCTGGTAATGCTACCTCCACCCTATGAATATCAGATCACATTTTTTATTCTGAATCCAAAACAAAGAAATCATCATGGTTAGTATGGCTGCATTCAATCCTTCCAAAATAAAAGGAAAGAAGAGTTTATTACCTACTGTTAAATCACACGGGTCATATATAAAATCAGCAGGATTCCATGGCTTCTGATTTAAATCGATAACAGGTATATGATGGATATGTGATGGGATTAAGGGTGTCGTGATACAGTGCATGTGTGTGGCAGGCGCAAAAGTGCAGTAACCTTAGGATATGAATAGTGATGAAGAAAGTCCAGAAAAATTATGTAATGAGTGTATGCCGCGAATAGGGATGTTGTGGGTGTAAGTGGAGTGGGTCATGATAGAGGGTGCTACTAATGAAGAGATAGCAAAGCAAAATGCAGTATACACATTTTCATCATATAATGATAACAAAGGGATGTCCTGGCAGTGATAATAAATAAATAAAAAAATTTACATACCTTTGTAGTTTTGACACAACCTTTTACATTTCTGCTGGATCAAAGGGGACAAAACCCTTTTATGTAAGGCAAACTTGGATTAAGAATTCTCTACCCATTTAAGGATTGCAAGCCCTTCACTAAATAACAAATCAATGTGTGAAGGGAGGCACCCGCGAACCATCTATTGCCAAAACGAGGGTGTAACAACCATGATGACCAAGAGTGATAAAATCTCTTGGTCACTCTACCCTCATACCTATAGCAGCCTTCCTGTTAAAATTCTTTCCTGATGCATATTTTATGAATATAGTAAATGAACTTTCCTTCAAAAGACTGAAATGCAATTCCTCATTATTAAGCCTCTTGCTTAATTTATCCGTAAGGCCATGGACACCTGGGTTGTAGGGTATGTCAAACAGTGATGATTTGGAGAGCAAATAAGGGACACATCTATAGAGACTTCTTGCCATATTCGTTGCAATCACTCAATCTGCTAAGCAGATGATTTAGTAAATTGCTTCGCCTTTCTGATGAATGACTTACAGAAATAAATCAACAATGTTACAAACAGAACAAGAAATTTAAAGTAATAAAGATTGAACGCAATATATAACTGATGTACATTATCTTGCAGAAGATATCTCATCCTGACACGACGATCAAAGAAATCAAGTGAGTCTATACTTATATTCACAACTCTTTGAATGATCAGTTCATAACAAAACACATCCACTATTGGAAGCAAGGCCCCAATATTCAAACGTTTAGATGCAGAATAAAGAAAATTTGTACAGAAGAAGATTTCTCAAGGTATTTAACAAAGGGGAACATTGTTGTGTAAAGTATATATATTCAGACGCTAATGAGCCAATCGATCATGCGATCCTCGCTAAAGCCCATCGAAAGCCTTGCTCGGGCAGGGATCAACATAAACATAGATAGGGGGAAAATGTACTCACGTTCAGAAATTTTAACATCCAACGACATCATGGCCAGAGATGACCATGATATCGATGAGGTAATGTATTTGACCCATAAGTAAAATGCTAAAGTTTAAACGAGATCACCAGAATTGAGAAAGAAAGAAAAACAAAGGGGGAGGAACCAGGCTCCTTCCGAACAGAAAGAAGGTGCGGTAGCTATTGATATTTGCTAAATGTCAGGGCTCATCCATTTTCAAATGGCAATCATAAGCAAACATCACATTACATTGGGTTGACATATAAATCTAATGCTGCAAAACAGTAAACACGATTACTGAGTTAACATTGATGAAAGTGTTAATAAAAAAAAATAATGAGGGGATCGATCTGAAATTGAACTGATAATGGGGCATTAACCTGAAATAACAATGACGATTACATAAATTGCAAAAAGTACAACAGCAAATCCGTAATGAAAGGGAAGAACAATCATCTGACATTAGCAGAACAGAGAAGCTAGATATGAACAGACCATCAGGGTAAACAGAAAATAACGAAGCGAGATCTAATCACAGGAACACGCTGAGCTAATTAATTTTCAAATTACTTAAACTAAGGAAATTTTAGAAGTAAGAAAACAGTTGTTGGAACCAGAGGTTCCGTTACTGTGGTGCCGAGATGGGTCGAGATTGCACAAACAACTCGACACCACCGATGGCGCAATAAAATGGTGGCCCCAAAATAGGATAGAGAAAGGAAAATCAGAAAAACAGGAAAGAGTACTCACCCAATTTGCAGAGAAAGGCGGAAGGAGACTTTTCTGTGGCTTGGGATTCTGCTGATATTCAATCAATCCTCCCCTAGTTGAGGAAGAAACACCAGAGGGGGGGTAAAGCGCCAATGGATATTGTTCGTAATCGATACAAGAGGCTGGATGATGGTTAGCAGAGGATGTTTCTGTAGCCGCCACTCCGCTAGTAGAGGATCGATCTTCTTCTGCTAATTGGGGAATCAGAAAAGGAAGAAGAAGAGGGGGGTTGGGTAGATCAAGATGAGGAGATGAACTAGATGAGGCGAATAGCGGATGATGGATCGTAGTGTGGTGGAAAGGTGTCTCTCTATCTGTCTCTCTTCCCCCTCCCCCATCTTCGATGCCTCTTTATATAGGAAGAGGTGAACTATCGAGAAGGAGAGGGTTTGTTGGTGATGGAGGGCGGATGGTCTGGAGCCCTTGATCGGAAGGTAGAGAATGAGAGAGGAATTCCGTTGGCGAAGGAGGGTGGATGATCGATCCATGGGGATGGATTGAGTGAGATGGTGGAGGAAGCTTCCAGAGAGCGAGAGAGAGAGAGGAGAAGGCGAGAAAGAGGGTCTCTGACCCCTAAAAAGAAAAAATTTCCTTTCGTTAAAACCCTCTCGTTTTTAAAAGAGTTTTCTCAAAAAAGGGTTTTAACTAACAGAAATTTCCAAAAAGAGGGTTTTAAAACTAATAAAAAAATTGTTTTGTATTTTTCTTTTCTATTTTGAATTTTTTTTGCTCTTTTCTCTGTATTTTCTGATTTTTTTTTGTTATTTTGGAATTAAAACCCTAAAACCTAAGAAAATATGAGGGACAAAAACTATTTTTTTGTATTTTTGGAAAATAGTTACAAAAGAGGAGTTTTCTGAAAATTTAGGTTTGATTTCTTCAGAAAATGAGTTTGGATTCAAAATTTGAGAAAATATTCGAGTTTTAAACCTCGAATCGAGGAATATAACACGATGGATCCAAACGGATACCGAATGGACTGTCTGAGCCTTTGTTATCGTCGCAAAATTTCTCCCGTCTTCCCTTCCTTACGGAAGAGAGAGAGAGGGAAAATGCTTTCGCGCTTCAAACTTGACCGGGTTTTGGAAATTGTTTTGAAATACTCGCCTCCGTTTTGAAAATTGCGGGAAAATCCATGGGATGGGGCTCGACCTGTCGGTACGAGGTTCGACCGTTCCTGTCGCCTTTAACAGGGGTAATCGAACCAAGGACCAAAATTGTGCTTGACTTAGCGAAATTATCAAAGTTATGTTCTATCCTAAATGCACAGAGAATTCAGGCATGTGCTATGAGATTTTGGGAAACGTAAATTGGAAAATATGATGTATGCTTAGAAAACATTTGGAATTGAAAAGCATTTCTCAGGAAAAAGATGGAAATCAATCTCTCAGGAAACTCAGACGAAGAAGGTTTGAAATCTCGAGAAAGTTTATAAAGAGTTGGAAAATCTTGAAGAAGTGAGAATCTTGAGAAAGTTTAAACGAGAATCTTGGGAAAATCTTGAGAAAGTTTTATAAAGACTTGAAAAAATGAGAATCTTAGGAAAATTTTAAGAATTCTTGAGAAAATATGAACTTTTGAAAAGGAAAGCGCTTGTTGAGAAAATGCAGAATTTGAGAATTTTCTTAAGAAAATGATAAGAAATTTATAGGAAAGATTCATTGGAGAAGGAAATTTAGAACTTAGGAAATTGAAATCCTGAGAATCTTGTCTTTGAAATGTCTGAAAATCGACTTTGATTTTTGAGAAAGATGAAAATTCCTTTTGAAAATGGATCTTAAGAAAATAACTTTTGAGGGAAAATCATAGGAAAACTTTGATTTGGAAAATCCAACTCCGAATATCATTATAGTTTCTTGAGAAAATCGATTCCATGAAGTGAAAACCTTTTGAGAGAATCATGAGGAAAACAAATGATGAAGATGATTTGAATGGAAGAATGCACTTTGAAAGGTTTTCTAAGAAATTTGTTGGAGAATGTGCATCAAGTCAAAATACATCCTTCACATATCCTGACTGTGGCCATTAATATGTTCAGAGTTTAACTGATTTAATATACAAGATTTTGAAAAATTTAGAAATATGATGTGCATTTTCAAGATAACCTAAGAGTGTAGGCTCAATGTGACTAGTAGAAAGATGATGGATCTGGGTCTCGTCCATATTCTGACTAGGGCTGTAAATATGGATTCCACCGAGTTCATCAACTCCCTAAGAGTTGGTGCACGTGCCATTCGTGAGCATCCATAGTGCTTTTGAAATAACAATGCATGAATCATATAAGCAGGATATTGCATAAATTTAAACTATATGATATGCATCCTAGTCTAAGCAGAAAATTAAAATCTTATTCCAAAATTTACATTATTACATCACTAAGTAAATGAAATAAATGGAATTTGCAGACTTCAGCTCCTTCTTTTGAATGTCCCTGCCAAACTTGAAATAGGGTTAGCTCAAATATGTGGGTTTTTCCAAGATTTTTCAATAATATTGTGAAATTATTGGATTTAATTGGATATAAACCCTATTCTCATGCTTCCTTGATATTTGAAATAATGTAAATGCAGGGAATTCAGTGGAAAACAGTTTGAAATTCGGAATTGGGGTCAAAATGACCAAAATACCCCTAAAATTAAAGTTACACCTTAAAATCAGGGTTTTTTTAAGGAAAACTTGGTAAAATTGAGATTTCGAAATTCAAATTGAATCAAATGATGATGAAATGCAGTAAGAGACATGATTACATGCTGCTAAACACATTAGGACTGTAAAATCAGAATTTGACATTTTGCAATTTATCCAAAATAACGAATTTCGCTTGTTTTTCACTTGGATCCGGGTCCTGCGGGACCCTGTTTTGGTATTATGGCTAATCCGAACCTCAAATGGATTCCAAATTACACCAAATTCGGTATGAAGCATCTACTTACTCTGATAAACAGCCTCGAATGCTAAAAATCACGAAATGATATGATTTAAATGCTTAAATTTAAAGAAAGTCCTAAAATGGTGGATTTTGCCTATGGATCTGAACCAAATGCAATGTTTAATATGATAATGCAAGATTTACACCATGAAAACTTATGATATTTTGCAGACTGTTAAAGGACCAGAAATGGAACATTTTTGGTTTTTACAGCCTCGGGATTTGAGCCATAGTGAGTTCAATAACAGAGATTTAGTTCTGACATAGGTAAAAATCACCCTAATCTGATGTAAAATGCTAAACAATTATAAAACAGCCACGGAAATTTATGAAATTAATCAGAGCTACTCACGACACCTACATGAACAACTTTTATGTTCATGACTTTGATATTTGATCAACAGAAACATAGATAAAAATATAACGTTGTGTTCCTAAATTGACAGAACAGACCAATATGACCAAACAGGGGACTGAAAAGAACAATCCGAAGCAGGTATCAACACTATTCTAAAAATCACAGGCTTTCAGATGCAAACAGAGGACACCTCGGCATAACTTTCACTTTTTACAGTTTTGGATTTGGAGCAACACACAAAGAGAAACCATAGCTCTAAGTCGATTAAAGATCTCAGAGGCCCAAATCAGGCTCTAACACGTGTCCCGAACTCTCGGATTTTTGTCAGACATAAAAAAAATCAAAAAAATCTGCGAAAATCAGGTTAAAAACTAGACATTCTCTAGAGTTCAGAACATTTTTCGGATCGAAAAGCGGATATTCCATTAGGGAGATCTCGATTTTACAAATCGGCAAATGATTTTCAAAACGCCTCCAGGGTAACAAAACCCGACTTGCCATTTTAAATGTTTACTGCAGTAAACAAACTCAAATGCTTTCTAATTTTTTGGCACAATTTTAGGGACCCTAAGGGCGCATTCCGTGATTTTTTTGAGATTTTTAATAAAAAATAAATGCATGAAATTACGTGTGGACTGACTGACAAAAACAGAGACCTACTGAAAATGAGCAGAATTGAAATAAATGCTAAATTAATCCTAATTAATTCATGAAATGTGCTAAATGAATGAAATAAAATGCAAATTAAACCTAGCTAAATGCATGAATGTTAAAAATCATCAAAGAAGCATAATTGAGTATTTTTATGTATGTCGTTTTATGAGAATAGCTCAATCCATCTCTCGGATGAGCTCTTTCTTCAAACGACTCTCGAATCGAACTATGACATCAAATCAAGCGAAAAAGAGGTGCACCTTGTTTCGTTAGGCAGCGTAGGAGCTCTTGAAAGGAGCGGCTATCACGAGCTTCGTTTGTCCTTCGCTTCGGGCTTCTGATGGTTCACCAAAATCGACCCACCGTCTTCTTCACTCAGCCACAGGGGGCGTGAATTCCAAACTGCAAAAATCGGATTCTCAAGAGGATAGGTCGAATTTTCAAGTCCAACAAGAGTTCTCAAAAGATGGTCTTCTCTCAAAAAAATGGCCTCCCCTCTGCTGGGCGTGGAGCCTTGTTTTTATAAACTTTCTGAAAAAAATTCGAATTTCAAACAGGCTCAATCTGAGCCCTCCATGTGGCGCCATCTCAGGGGTGCTATTTTGATTTTTGAGAAAATAAAAAATGAGAATTTTGTGGGTGAGACACCTCAGCAGGATTTGAAATTTTTCAAAATTTGGTTTGCTTGATTTTCTCTGCAGGAAGCTCCCAGATGGCGCCACCTCAGAGGGTGCTCTCTTGGAGTTTGAATTTCAAAATCACCTTTTGTAGGGAGTCCTCAGGTGGCGCCACCTCATGGTGGGCTGCTCTTATTAAAAATAAAATAAAAAATGAAAATGAAGCCAAGTGGGAGCTCTGGAATGGTGCCACCTCAAAAGGTGTTTGACACATGTCAGAAGAACAGAGCAGTGGGCTAAGAAGGCGCCACCTCAGAGGAGTTTGAATTTTACTTTTTCTGATGAAAGGAGATCTAGACATGTGGCAGTCCAGGATGGTTCCATACCTGACAAGTGTCAGCCTGCTGGAGGAGGTTCTTCAGATGGCCCCACCTCATGGGGGATTTGAATTTTAAATGGAGGTTGGCCTTGGAGGAATGGGGGGTGGACATGTGGCGCCACCTCAGGGTGGGTCCTACAATGCCATGTGGCAGGAGGGATAGGCAAGGGACATGTGGCGCCCTCATAGGCCATCTGGAAAAATCAGAGCTCAGGATTTGCGCCACCTAGGCCTTGTTTGAATTTTTGAATGGTTTGCTTTTTCTGAAGAAAGCCAGGAGTGACATGTGTCTCCTACTTTTCTGAGAAAAGTAGGGAGAAGACATGTGTCCTCTACTTTTTCTGAAGGAGGTAGAAGGAGACATGTGTCACCTGCTTTTTCTGAAAGAAGCAGAGAATGACACGAGGGGAGAGAAGGAGGGCCAAGCCATGTGGCGCCATCTCAGACAACATGGAAAAGGTGAAGTTTAGGATCTGCGCCACCTATGAGGAGATTTGAATATTTGAATTCTAGCTTTTCTGAAGAGAGCAGGAAATGACACATGGCATCTACTTTTTCTAAAAAGAGCAGAGAATGACACATGTCACCTGCTTTTTCTGAAAAGAGTAGAGGATGACACATGGCATTTGCTTTTTCTGAAGGAGGGAGAGGTTGACACGTGTCTTCTGCAGGAGACACACTTTAAGTGGCGCTACCTCAGAGGAGACAAGCCTCCACTTTTTCTAGACAGGACAACCTATGACACTTGGCATCTCCTGGTGTTCTTTGGAATGACACATGGCGCATGATAGGTATGGTGGATACTAACACATGGCAGATAAATGGGATGACATGTGGCGGCTTCTTAAGGTAGCCCCACACTGACACTTGGCATGGAAATGGGAGGATAGAGAAAAGACAAGTGGCACCAATCCAGGGGACAAGGCTCCTATATTTTTGGGTTTTTCAAAATTCAAATTTTCAAAAGAAAAGCTTGTGTGACACCACCTCAGTGTGGGTCTCACATTGCTTCTTTACTGAAATAAGGATAAAACAACAACTTCTTTTTGGAATTTTCATAAAATCTGGACTAATTGGTAAAACAGGAATTTTTGGAAAGAGTTGGCCCCTGTAGGGCAATTTTGTAAAAGAAAGATATTTGAAATTGTCAAAAGGGCAAAATCTGAGGTAAAGTGGCTGAAATCCATATTGAAAACTATCCAGATCGTTTTCCTGAGAAAATATTTTGAAATTCAGAGTCCTGGGGGTAAAATGGGAAGAATTGATAATTTTGAAGACCCAGGGTTTTGAAATCAATTTTGAAAAGAGTTGAAATTCTAATCTGGATTGAAAATTTTGAAATCAATAGTTCTGGACCTCGAAATGACATGCTGTGCAGTGCAGTGATTTGAAATGCTCATGCAATGATATGCAATGTCATGTCTTATGAAATGCAATCTTGAACCAAGACTTGGAGCTGTCTGTCTCCTGACAGGAATAAATTTTTGAACATCTGAGTTAAAATTAGAGAAAAAATGAGAGTTGTAGATGCAATCTGAAATTTTGCAGGTTCCATGCTCAGAAAATGACCATTTTGCCCTCTGGCGATCCCAGAGGTTGAATGATGATGCTTGGTGGAACTGTCGAGGAGGTGAGTGAAAATTTGGGGTGTTTACAGATGCCCCTCTTTGCTACTAAGCCGACTCATGGCCGAGCTTAGTGGCAAAGAAAAACACACCAAATTTGGGCTATACATAAAAAAATGCCCCAGTTAGAAGGATCTGACTGGGTGTGAAGAAATTAGCCCGAGGAAGATGGTAGATATGAAGCGAAGAATGGAGAGAAAAGACTCACTCTGTGAGAGCGAAATTCAGGTTTTATGCTCTTAACCTGGATGGGACAGAAATATCTCGTATGGAACGAAGCTCAGGTTTGGCCCTTAACCTGATTGGGGATGGAATATCTCATAACATGAGACTCAGGTTTGTACCCTTAACCTGAGCGGGCGGAAAATGAAATACCTCTTTCATTGAGGCTCAGGTTTGTACCCTTATCCTGATCGGGTGGAAAACGGAATACCTCGTCGATGGAGGCTCAGGTTTATACCCTTATCCTGATCGGGCGGAAAATGGAATACCTCATCAAAGGAGGCTCAAGTTTGTACCCTTATCCTGATCGAGCGGAAAATGGAAATACCTCATTGGTTGAGGCTCAGGTTTGTACCCTTATCCTGATCGGGCAGAAGACGAAATACCTCTTTGATTGAGGCTCAGGTTTGTACCCTTATCCTGATCGGGCGGAAAATGAAATACCTCTTCGATGGAGGCTCAGGTTTGTACCCTTATCCTGATCGAGCGGAAAATGGAATACCTCATCGATGGAGGCTCAGGTTTATACCCTTATCCTGATCGGGCGGAAAATGAAGTACCTCTTTGAGTGAGGCTCAGGTTTGTTCCCTTATCCTGATCGAGCGGAAAATGAATGGAATCCTCAAAGGAAGAGACCATGATGGAACCTTTGGATTTTGCACAATAAATCCAATAAGGTTTTTGCAAAAGGAAGGAAAATGGGGTCCCTAAAGCTTGAAAAGGGATTGATTTTGGGCGTCTCATTGCTGAGACTAAAATCAGCTTTTGAAATTGCCTTTTGCGGGAAATGATTGGTGGTTCGACCTCGAACCGAAATGGGACTGTCTATGGTGGGACAGTGGGGACACAGGGAAGTGTGCAATTCTAAGAGTTCATGCTCTCAAAGAAGGGAAGGAATCAAGTCCTTAAGAGGGATTTAAACTTGGTGTCTGGATGTATCAAAGGCGGACATCAAGCTCTCACTTCACGTCAGGATAGCTAGAAAATATTGTCAAAATGTTGGAAATCTTGCTGTTGATTCAAAATTTTTGAAAATGTTGCATATTTTTGCAAAGATGTTGTTTCTCTTCTACCCAAAGCATTACCTCCAAGCAAGGTTCACTTCGTAGAATCGAGATTTGAAATCCAAATTGCTCGCAATTGACCTTCTTCAAGGAAGTTATCAATTTCCTTGATATGAGCAGGAAAGAGAATTTGATATTATGAAAGCAATTGATGAAAGAGTATTGATAATAGAATTTCACAAGATTAAAGAGGATTCTTGATAGATCTGGCAGCTTGATATCCTGAGAGCTTCTCTCTTGATAATCTTTCTGCACTCTTTTGGCTCTTTGGTGTTTTGGCTATATTCTCCTTCATTTTGGAGATGTTCTGACTTTTTCTCTCTTTCTTTTTCCTCTCTTTCTCTCTTTTGGGAAAAGGGTACGTCACAAACTCCTTCAACTTGGAGATGTTTCGATCCTCCTTTGATGATATTGGTTTATGGGTTATTTTGATGATATTGGCTCATTGGCTGGAAGATCTTTAGCTGAAATTAAATACCTTTTAGGGATTGTCGAGGGGTTCATCGCATCTGCCTTCATCTTGACAGTGCTTTGTACCTTCCCTGGAAGGATCCGTCACAAACTCCGTCATCTTGGAGATGTTTCGAATCTTCTTTGGCCCCGGGGGTCTACTCGCCTAATTCGCCTTCATCTTGACGACAGGTGAGAGATCCCTTTTGCGGATATTTAATTGCAGCTTAGGTGATTCTGAGGAGACAGGGTTTGGGTGAATTCTCTCTTTTCTAGCACTCAGGATATTTCCACTGCCTCGTCCTTACAAGAATAGCCTTTAAAGATGCACCATTGACTGCGATCAATATCGATCATCTACGGCTTTTCAATAACATTGAATCTTCTTTTCTGGCCATATTGAGGATTTATCCTTCATCCTTTTGGTTGGCCAATAGAAAGAATTTGAGTTTTGAATCTCTTTTCGCAAAAGCTTCACTCTTTTGGAAGTGATGCTGAAGGTAAATTGAGATAGAGATTAGTGCAATAAAGATTCTGAAATCAACAAATAATTTGATTGACAATTTGACAAAATTTTCTTAAAATCCCTAGTGAAAGTGAGTATTTGAAATCCGGCTCAACACATCCGTGATGAAAATTCTCCTCTCTTTTTCCCCAAAAAGAGAGACTCAGGCTTAGCCCTTACCTGAATGGGAATTGGGAAATATTCCTCTCTTCCCTTTAGAGGAGGTGTTTGCAAAACGAACTTTCGAAGAGAAATTGAGCTTTCGTCAAAGCTCCTTAATATTAGGCTTCTCTTATGGAAAGGGGGCCGATAATAGTGAGGTCTGAAAATTGGGTCATGAAAGGAACGAGTCCATCACACTCTCCCTGCAAAGGGGGGGTCCTTCATGACGAAGATGGCCTAGTATGAAATTGGGGGGTCACAAGAAAAATGAGTCTCCGTTGAGCCTCTCCCTTAAAAAGGGTTCCTCGTGTGAAATTGGAAATTGTTTTGCAAACGGTTCACAAAGACGCGAGTCCCTTCAAACTCTCCCTAAAAAGGGGCTAAGTGAACGAATTGGATAGCATGCGAAAAGAACGAGCTCCCTCGAACTCTCCCTAAAAGGGTCTCTCGCAAGAGAAAATGATTGAAATTGGATATTGATATTGATTGACCCAAAGGTCGAAATTGGAAATTGAAAAATTGGTTGCTGGAAATTGAATGACCCGAAGGTCACAAATTTGGATGATCTGACGGTCGAAATTGAGAATTGATTTGACCAAAAAGGTCGAAATTGAGAATTGGTTGACCGAAAGGTCAAAATTGTGTGACCCGAAGGTCGAAATTGAGAATTGATTGACCTAAAGGTCGAAATTTGGAAATTGATTGACCCGAAGGTCGAAAATTGGAAATTGGAAATTGAGATTGAGAATTGGAAATTGGGTGACCCAGAGGTCGAAATTGGAGAATTGCCTGATTTGAAGATTTAAATTGGAATTTGGAGAGCAAAATATCAAATTTGAGCAATTGACAGACCCTGAGGCTCAACAAAGGAGAATGATGAGTTTGAGTCAGAATTCGAATAAAATACAGAGATCACGAGTCGGAACCCAGATCAACAAAAGAAAATGAAGAGCTCGAATGATGTAATGAGATCACGAGTCGGAACCCTGATCAACAGAGAAATGACAAGCTCGAATATGAGCTTGACTGAATAAAGAGATCTCGAGTCGGAACCCGGATTAACAAAAGAAAATGAAGAGCTCGAATGAATAGAGAGATCTTAAGTCGGAACCCAGATCAATAAAGAAAATGAAGAGCTTGAGTCAAGGCTCGAGTAAAGAGATCTCGAGTCGGAACCCGGATCAACAAGGAAAAAATAAAGAGCTCAACTCAGAGCTCGAGTGATGTAGAGAGATCACGAGTCGGAACCCGGATCAATAAAGAAAATGAAGAGCTCGCATCTGAGCTCAAATGAATAGAGAGATCTTGAGTCGAAACCCGGATCAACAAAAGAAAATGAAGAGCTCGCATCTGAGCTCAAATAAGGTAATGAGATCACGAGTCGGAACCCGGATCAACAAAGGAAAATGAAGAGCTCGGATCAGAGTTCGAGTAAGATAAAGAGATAACGAGTCGGAACTCGGATCAACAAAAGAAAATGATTTGAATAAAAAACCCGAGTCGGAACTCGGTTTTGGGATTTTGAAAATGTACCAGTTTGAATACTGGATTTTGAAATAATACCAGTTTGAGTGTTGGGTTTTGGTTCAGTATGGATGATGACCTTTCAATTTTGAATCATTAGGAATTGTGATGGGACTGTTTGTTGAAATCCCAATACTGACCAGATTGTTGTTAATGCAGTTGGATGCAACTGAATATGAATTGATGCACATGAATGCACAAGTGCGTGAAATGAGGAATTTGTTTATCCTGCCTACATACAGAGCAAAATTTTAAAAATGCCCCAGTGTAACTGAGAAAGAAAGTTTGATCATTATTTGAAGAAAATAGGAAGGATTACAAGAGGAGAATAAATGTTTCAAGTATAAAACTTTTTCAAGTGTCGAGCATTAATAGGATCTGGCAATTCTACCCCATCGGCATTGATGAGCCGATATGAGTTGCGGGGTAATGCTTCTTTGACAACATAGGGACCTTCCCAATTTGGCGACCATTTGCCGCCGGGACGATGCTTGAGATAAGTTGTGGATCGAAGTACTAAATCATTGACTTTGAATCTTCTTTCGATGATAGATTTTGCATATTGCCTGGCTACTCTCTGGCGATAGGATTGAGCATGCTCTGCTGCTTTTAGCCTTCTCTCGTCGAGTAAGTCTAGCTGCACTAGTCGTTGCTGCTGGTATTGATCAAGAGGTAATTGCAGAAGTGAAGCAAATTTCAAAGCGGGCTTCTGAACATGTAGCGGCAATACTACTTCTGTCCCATAGACCAGTTCTGATGGGGTAGCATTCGTTGGTGTACGAATGGTGGTCCGATAGGCCCATAGTGCATGGTGGATCTTCTCATGCCAGTCACGGCCTGTTTCCACAGTTCGCTCCAAGATACGAATTAAAATCTTGTTGGTGGCCTCTGCCTGACCATTCCCTTGAGGATAATATGGAGCGGAAAAATGGTGATAGATCTTGAATTTTTAGCAGAATGTCTTCATCTTTTCATTCTTGAAATGACTGCCATTGTCTGACACAATGTCATGTGGGATGCCGAAACGGCAAAGAATGTTCTTGTGAATAAAAGAGACGATGTGTCGGCCTTCTACTATGTGGAGACTGATGGCTTCTACCCACTTGGTGAAATATTCTGTTGCGGCAAGGAAGTATTTGTGGTCATTTGAAGCTGAAGGAGTGATGGGACCTACGACATCGAAGGCCCACATGGAGAACGGCCATGGAGAAACAACGGATTGTAAATATGTTGCTGGCGCATGGATAGAAGGTGCGTGTATCTGACAGTGCACACACTTCTTCACATAATGATAACAGTCTTATTGCATAGTCTTCCAGTAGAACCCTGCTCTTATGATTTGCTTGACAAGGGTTTGGTAGCCAACGTGACCACCACAGATGCCTTCGTGTGCTTCTCGCACGACTTCTTTGGCTTCGTCTTCGTCTAAACATCTGGAATACTCTGAACTGAATCCTCGACGATAGAGGACATTGGCCAAAATGAAGTATCGAGTAGACATACGCTGGATTGCTCGTTGCTCTTTCTTTGAGAGTTCTGGAGGAAATTCACCAGTTTCTATGAAAGTTTTGATATTGTAATACCAAGGCTTCTTCCTTTGCTCAGCCTGGTTTACCTGTTCCGCTGGAATGAAAGCAGGTTGGTCAAGTCTGCCAATTTCAAAAGAGCGACAAGATTCTCCATTTTTGAATGTCATAATGGAGCCTAAACTGGCTAGGCTATCGGCCACTTGATTGAAATCTCTATTGATGTGGAATAACTGAAATTCTTCAAAATTGCGGACAAGCGCTGAAACAATTTTCTGATAGGGAAATAACTTCTGATCTTTGACCTGCCATTCGGCTCGAACTTGATTGACAACAAGTAATGAGTCACCGTAGGCATGTACTCTCTTGACATTGAAGTCTAATAGAATCCTTAGACCTTGAATCAGGGCTTCATATTCAGCCATATTGTGGGTACATTAAAAATCTAACTTGAGAGAAAACGGAATCATCTCTTTTTCTGGAGTGATTAATAGGATTCCGATGCCTATTCCCGCCATATTCTTAGAACCATCGAAAAATAAATTCCAGACTGGAAATTGCTGGATATTGCAAATTTGCTCATCAGGGAAGTCATCTTCGGCTTTCACTTCTTCGGCCAGAGGAAAATCTGCCAATTGATCTGCAATTGCTTGGCCTTTGATTGATTGCTGCGAGACATATTCTAAGTCATACTGCATTAGTAAGACTTGCCATTTTGCGACTCGTCCGCTGAGGAAAGGCTGATCTAAGATGTATTTGAGGGAATTGAGTTTAGACAGAATTTTGACCTCTGATGCCAACAGGTAGTGTCTTAGCTTCTAACACATCCATACCAGAGCTAGGCAGGTCTTCTCTATTTGAGAGTATCTCTTTTCATAATCTATGAAAGTCTTACTCACGTAATAAATGGCGTGTTCTATCAGGCTGCCTTCTTTGTATTGCGCCAAGAATCCATCGCATGCGACTTGATTAACTGAGATGTATAATAAAAGAGGTTTTCCCAATTCTGGCGGCTTCAGGATGGGAGGATTAAGAAGATACTTCTTGATTCGATCGAACGATTGCTGGCATTCTGGCCCCCATTCAAACTTCACTCCTTTTCTGAGTAAGTGGTTGAAGGGCTCACATCTCATCGCCAAATTGGAAATGAATCGCCGGATTGACTGCATACGTCCTTGAAGGCTACGTAGTTCTTTGAGATTCTTCGGGGGTGGCATATCAATGATAGCCTTTGCTTTGGCTGGGTCAACTTCAATTCCCTTTTTGCTGACCAGAAAACCCAACAGTTTGCCTGATTCGACTCCAAAGACACATTTTTGCGGGTTAAGCCTTAACTTGTAAAGAATGAGTCTCTTAAAGACTTGATCAAGTGCTTCGAGGTGATCTTCTTCCTCTTTAGATTTCACGAGAATATCGTCAACATACACATCCATGATTTTGCGCATCTGATCGTGAAAGATGACAGCCATTGCCCGTTGATACGTTGCTCCAGCATTCTTGAGCCCAAAAGGCATAACTGTATAGCAAAAAGTGCCCAAAGGCGTAGTAAAGGAAGTTTTTGATTGGTCGCGGGAGGCCAACTTAATCTGATTGTAGCCGGAATATCCGTCCATGAAAGAGAACATGGCATGTTCTGCCGTGCTATCGACTAGAAGATTGATGCTTGGAAGTGGATAGTCATCCTTCGGAGTTGCCTTATTGAGGTCTCTGAAGTCTATGCAAATCCTCACTTTGCCATTTTTCTTTGGGACAACGACGATATTGGCTAACCAATCCGGGTAGTCAATAGCTCGGATAAATCCTGCTTTGAGCAAATCTTCAAGTCCTTCTTTGACTTGTTGTTCTATTCTGGGATCCATTTTTCTCAGCTTCTGCTTGACTGGCTTAGCATCCGGCTTTAAGACAAGACGGTGTTCGACTAATTTGGGGTCTAAGCCTGGCATGTCTTCATATGTCCATGCGAACACTTCTTCATGCCGCTTGAGAAAATTTGTAAGCCTTTTCTTTTCTTCCGGACTCAGACTGGTTCCGATCTGGAGAATTTTGGGATCTTCCTCTGAACCGATATTGACACCTTCAGTTGGATCTTGTACTAGAGGAGATGGTTCATCTTGCTTCTGAACAGCGGCGAACTCTGGTAATTCCTGAAGAGACTGATCGTATTCTGCACAATCATCTGACTACTTTGCAATCTTATCATTTCCGGTGCTTGCTTTGATTCTGTGAATTGTTGTCGACTTCTGAAAGGCCTTGGGATTGAGAACGAGCTTCTTGATTGTCCGTAAAGTCATTCTGAAATTTTGGAGAAGAAATCTGGTTCAGACAAATCGGCCTATAGTAAGACAAGCAATCATTTGAAGAGAACCATGCATAAAATGACATTGAATTATAAAATGATGAGACAAACAGAAAGAGAGTAGATGGCATCCGGATAGACAAAGAAACTTGGAATTTTATTGATTAAATTGATCAATGACATTGGTAAAATGAGACATTTATTTGGAAAAGAATAGAAAGAAAATAACAAATGGTCTTCATTGTGTCCCTTTGACAAAAACAGTCTCCTTTGACGAGCTTCCGCCGGCAAACCCTAGTCCTGCTCTGTGGGGACGATGTTTCTAGATCATTGGCTCGATGCAGCCATCTTCGTTCTTGCCGAGTCCCTTGAAGGGTTGATAGCCATGCTTCAGGAGTAACTCAAATCCCTTTCTTGACTTCATGAATTGTGGAAACAATGGGTGATCCTTAATGGTGCTGTAGTCGATTCGGCCTCCAACCTTGAAGAATTGAGGACCTTTCCATCGGGTCGTGGCTACTATGTGCGGAGATAGTTCTGAGGATGCCTGGAGTATTTCTCGATTTTCTCCGTGATTGATCTTTTCACTTTCCCTGATGCTGGGAATATCTGCATTGAATGATGGCCGGGGAATCATGGGCTGCGGGAGCCTTTCTTCTGGGTCTTCTCCTAGTACCGTGGTTATCATTCCACCTTTTGACCATTTCACACATTGATGGAGGGTGGAAGGCACTGCATTAGCATTATGAATCCACGTCCTTCCGAGCAGCAAGTTGTAGGTGGGTGGTACGTTAACCACATGGAAAAGCACTGAATGCACTGAATAGTTGATGAACACCTCCAGGAATATCTTCCCTTTTGCCGTTTGACCATGGTTGTCAAATCCATAGATAGTGATGGGATCTGGAATATATTCTTCATCTTTGATCCCTAACGCTTTTGCGGTCGTCTCAGGGCAAATATTGAGGCTACTGCCTCCATCGACCAGCACATGCGGTACTGTCATTCCTCTGACTCGAACGACGATGTAAAGAGCATTATTGTGAAAGGAATGAGGCTTTGGAAGGTCCTCATCCGAAAAAGTGATTGGTGCATTGGTCATGGCGGAGTTCACAATCTGTGCCATGTCTTCAAGAGTGGTACTGGGTTTAACCTTGATTTTCCTGAGTAAATCATCCAGTACTTGCTGGTGCTTGCTAGAATTCTTGGTCAAGTCAAGGATGGAGACATTGGATAAAGCGGTCAGAGGCTTCTGTCTTGAATTCTCCTGCCTGGGTTTGATAATTTGCTTGAAGAAATCAGGAGTTCCCTTTGACTTGGGGTCTGACTTTACAGGCGCTTCAGAGACTTTCATCTTGCCGAATGCTGAGATTAGGTCCATCTTCTTAGAAGCTGGAGCTGCCTGTCGTAGCACCGACACCTGATGCTGAACCTGGAGATCTTGCGCAGAACACGACTTGATGTGCTCGTGCGGTAGGAATGGCTGTGCCGACACTACTGCTGTGGTGTGTGGAGGAAATGGCTGATTGAGAATATCCATCTTCTCTTCTTCTTCTCCTTCCACTAAAAGATTTTTTTCAATGAGATCTTGCACGATGTTTTTTAGAACAAAGCAGTTCTCGGTGTTGTGCCCCACTGTCTTGTGGAACTTGCAGAACTGATCTTTCCATTTCCCCATGGGCACAGGAGGATCGGCCAATCTGGGCAACTTAACCATTTCTTTTGATAGCATATACTCGAGTACATCCTCGAGTGTTTGGTCAAGAGGAGTAAACTTTCTGTCGTAGCTCCATCCTTCATGTTTGGTCTTCTCACGCAGTTTTGGCCCTTGATCCTGCTGAGGAGGCTTGCTGTACTGAGGAGCAGGCTTTGCTTTCTGATCCTTGTTGTTCGAACTGCCTGTGCCGTAGCAGTAATCTTTCTTCTGCCATTTGTATCGATTTTGGCCTTTATTGCTGTTGTTGGCAGAATAAGTGAAGTGAGCTTTCTTTTTCTGCTCACCTTGGGAGTTGTTCTTGGAAAAGGTAAAGCCTTCATAGACTCCATTTTCCACACTTAGTTCGAGCCATTCGGCTCGTTCAGTCAACTCAATGAAGGTCCTGGATGGCGCTGTGGAGATCAATCCTCTTAACGGCTGCAAAAAATTGTTGAGGATTAGGGACAATGCATGCCTTTCCGAGATAGGATCTCTCATCTTATCACAGGCTGATCTCCATCTGTGAATGAAGTCCCGTGCTTTTTCATTCTCATTCTACCTTAAATTGCAGAGATGACTCAGTGTAGGCAGCGCTTCTGTGTTGAACAAGAAACGTTCAATAAAGAGATTCACAACTTTGTCGAACTCCTTGAGCTCGATGGGGTTGATATGCTCAGCATACCACTTGGCTGCAACTCCTTCCAAGCTGCAGGGGAAGCATAGAAACAATGCTCGGTTATCCCTTTTGAACCGAGAGCATTCAGCAAAGAACGTGGCGAGATGCGCTTTTGGGTCGCCAGAACCATCGAACTTGATGAATTTACGGGGGAGATTCTTCAGATCATCATCCCCTTCTAAGCCGTCATAAAAGTCCTCACTGGTGAAGACTTTCTTGCCCTTGTCGCGGGCTTGCAGATCCTTGACAACTCGGGCCATTTCTTTAAACTGCGCTTGCAAAGGCTCTTCTTTATCTCTGCTCTTTGATCTGCAGCTTTTACTTTGGCCACGCTTCTGAAATGCCGGAGGCACCTCATATTCTTCATCTGTATCTTCAATGGAGTCTGATTCATCTGAGATTTCCTCTGGCTAGATCCGCTTCTTGGGAGCCTTCTTACTCCTGCGACCATGGAACTTTTCTCTAAATGGATCCCTTTCTGAGCTGGTCCCGGGCTGTTCATTCATCATCTTATTCATCATTTTTCTGAACATGGCATACATTTGAGGGTCTATGTCGTCATCTTCTTGCTGCTGCTCTTGACTCTTCTCGGATCGAGGGGAACCCATTTCTTCTTCCGAGGCTGACGAGTACTGGGATGCCGTGGTTCTTTTGCCTGATCTTGTCTCAACCATCAAATGATATGGATGCTCTCTGCAGGGCAAAGACCTGATTAGATTATGAAGGAATTAGCTTTTGGAAGAAATATTTGCTGAAAATATGGTAGACAATTTGGAAAAGATATCCCATTACTGAGTCATCGCGGGAATCATGACAATTGTGTTGTTATTCTTTTTGCAAGAGAAATAAACAATAGAAATATGCCTTATTACCTAGGCGAGGTCGTCAAACCACAATAGAAAGAAAGAGAATTTTTTTAAAATGAGAAGAATAAGATTTTATTGATCTTGACAAAGAGGTGGAGGACAGACGATTTGCCACCATTCACGATAGTCGGCAGACACTCTAAGACCAGGAAAGATTTTAAGAGAAACAAAAGAATCCCAGCTGTAGCGGGCAGAATGATATGCTCCGGACCATTGTGCGGAAGTGAGATCAAACTCTGCCATAACTCCTGATAACAAGCGGGCTTCAACGTACTGCTGCCTTTGAGAGAACTGCCGAACACATCTCTCTGGTTGGTAATAAGTGCAGAAGAAAGGTCCCAGCAACTTGAATCGCTTGCCATAAGCGTACGTATATCAGGGAGGAGACAGCTGCCGATCAAAATAGTCCCAGACTACGTCATCCTCTTGAATGTTGTTGATCATAGACCGGTACTGCACCACTGGAAGGAGTTCTTGACCATTGTATCTGAAAGAGCTTGCTCGGGCTGGAACATGTTGGAAAAACCAAGACTGAAGTGCGTAGATGCATCCTTCAACTAAAATGGATTCTCTAAGTGAGAATCGAGTCAGACCTCGATATAGGAAGGCGAGCGCTGCCATGGCTATAGAGAGGCGATTGGTTTGCCGACTTCCCCATCTTCTCATAAGCTGGATTATTCTGATGTCCATGTAGTTTTGTCCATCTAGGAAGAGGGATAATCCTACAGTGCACAGAACCATCGCATTTTGAATCCTTTCTTTAGCTGTCCTTGATAGCGAACTGACTTCCATGAAGGTCCCGTACTGGCGGTACAACTCAAGTAGGTCAACATATTCATTTCCTTCTAACTGGATCAGGGGCCAAGATCGGCGGCCTGTCATACAAGCTAAGGAGTCTCGGGGGTCCAAACCCTTGACATTGATAAGGAATTGATGCTTTAATGGGTCTCCTGGTTGACCGGCTGGTTCTGGCAACCCCATGATTTCTGAAAATTCATCCATTAAAACGGTCATTTCTCCCCATGGGAACCAGAAGGTACACGTCCGAGGATTCCATCGCTCCGCCATTGCATGGATTAGGTTGCCATTGATGGTCTGCTTTCCGACTGCTGATGCCAGCTCTAATCCGCACTCGCTCAAATGGTCCGGGAACATTCGGGAAAAGCTCTTTAGCCAGGAATAATACCACCGAAGAATGAAAGTTCCGGTGCTAAGGGCTCGATGTTCAGGACGACCTTGTCGCACCTCGAAGGAGATGTGACCTTCAGGAAAGATAGGATCGACTTGACTGGATGCCATCGAACTGAAAACAGAGAAAGACTCAGAATGAAACTTAGGAAAATGTGAGAAATTTTGAAAAATTTTGCAGGCAGGATAAAAATGCAGCTAGAAATTCGAGATCCAGTAGAAAGGTAGAATGTAAAATTGCCTAGAGTTTTGGAAGAAATGGGATATTTGGAAAAATCATCCAGGGTTTGAGAAAAAGATCTTGTGGAAAATAAGGATATTTTGAAAAAGACCTAATGAGTTAAAAAAACATTGGGAAATATAAAGAATGGAGAAAATCATACATACAATCACATCCTGCACAAACATTTATGCACATTCATCATTCCCTAAAAGGCTGACTCTAGATGCATCAATTTTGAAAATAGCTGTAGGACCTTAATCCTAACTCTAAGTTCAGATCATCTTTATCCAATCCAGTTATGCCGATATACTCGAACCGAAATCCGAGGTACGTGGCATAGAATTTCAACTCCGGTTCTAAGGTAAGGTTTTCCAACATCCTTGAGCGCCTACCGATATACTTCGGACTGTGGCCCGCGGTACGTGGTAGGGGGGTGTTAACCCAAATAATTGGCCCAGTTGTGAGGCTCTGTCCCGAACTAGGGTTCTGGAAGAGAGCCCAGCAACGTGAAGACCGGGTAATGATAGGTAAGGGAGTTTTGAAAAAAATGATCACATGCAAGAAATAGATGGCTCTAAGTCCTAGAGAGATAGACTTTTGAAAATCTTTGAAGAAGCATACATTGTTTGCATTCAGATCCTAAATTGAGGAGAGTTGTACTTAGACCTAAGTCTATGTGAGCATGAAAATTTCTCCTCAATATGGTCCTACCAAACCATACCTAAGCTATATGCAATCAATGTCAGCTAGGTCAGAATCTAGGCTCCTAGGTTCACATGATATTGAAAGTAAAGAGCTGACATTTTGTGAACATAATTTCAATAATTGAACTAAGTCAAGCACAATTTTAATCAGACAAGGACAGGTCCCATCACGGTCGCCAAACCTGTTATCGTCGCAAAATTTCTCCCGTCTTCCCTTCCTTACGGAAGAAAGAGAGAGGGAAAATGCTTTTGCGCTTCAAACTTGACCGGGTTTTGGAAATTGTTTTGAAATACTCGCCTCCGTTTTGAAAATTGCGGGAAAATTCATGAGATGGGGCTCGACCTGTCGGTACGAGGTTCGACCGTTCCTGCCGCCTTTAACAGGGGTAATCGAACCAAGGACCAAAATTGTGCTTGACTTAGCGAAATTATCAAAGTTATGTTCTATCCAAAATGCACAGAGAATTCAGGCATGTGCTATGAGATTTTGGGAAATGTAAATTGGAAAATATGATGTATGCTTAGAAAACATTTGGAATTGAAAAGCATTTCTCAGGAAAAAGATGGAAATCAATCTCTCAGGAAACTCAGACGAAGAAGGTTTGAAATCTCGAGAAAGTTTATAAAGAGTTGGAAAATCTTGAAGAAGTGAGAATCTTGAGAAAGTTTAAACGAGAATCTCGGGAAAATCTTGAGAAAGTTTTATAAAGACTTGAAAAAATGAGAATCTTAGGAAAATTTTAAGAATTCTTGAGAAAATATGAACTTTTGAAAAGGAAAGCGCTTGTTGAGAAAATGCAGACTTTGAGAATTTTCTTAAGAAAATGATAAGAAATTTATAGGAAAGATTCATTGGAGAAGGAAATTTAGAACTTAGGAAATTGAAATCCTGAGAATCTTGTCTTTGAAATGTCTGAAAATCGACTTTGATTTTTGAGAAAGATGAAAATTCCTTTTGAAAATGGATCTTAAGAAAATAACTTTTGAGGGAAAATCATAGGAAAACTTTGATTTGGAAAATCCAACTCCGAATATCATCATAGTTTCTTGAGAAAATCGATTCCATGAAGTGAAAACCATTTGAGAGAATCATGAGGAAAACAAATGATGCAGATGATTTGAATGGAAGAATGTACTTTGAAAGGTTTTCTAAGAAATTTGTTGGAGAATGTGCATCAAGTCAAAATACGTCCTTCACATATCCTGACTGTGGCCATGAATATGTTCAGAGTTTAATTGATTTAATATACAAGATTTTGAAAAATTTAGAAATATGATGTGCATTTTCAAGATAACCTAAGAGTGTAGGCTCAATGTGACTAGTAGAAAGATGATGGATCTGGGTCTCGTCCATATTCCGACTAGGGTTGTAAATATGGATTCCATCAAGTTCATCAACTCCCTAAGAGTTGGTGCACGTGCCATTCGTGAGCATCCATAGTGCTTTTGAAATAACAATGCATGAATCATATAAGCAGGATATTGCATAAATTTAAACTATATGATATGCATCCTAGTCTAAGCAGAAAATTAAAATCTTATTCCAAAATTTACATTATTACATCACTGAGTAAATGAAATAAATGGAATTTGCAGACTTCAGCTCCTTCTTTTGAATGTCCTTGCCAAACTTGAAATAGGGTTAGCTCAAATATGTGGGTTTTTCCAAGATTTTTCAATAATATTGTGAAATTATTGGATTTAATTGGATATAAACCCTATTCTCATGCTTCCTTGATATTTGAAATGCTGTAAATGCAGGGAATTCAGTGGAAAACAGTTTGAAATTCGGAATTGGGGTCAAAATGACCAAAATACCCCTAAAATTAAAGTTACACCTTAAAATCAGGGTTTTTTTGAAGGAAAACTTGGTAAAATTGAGATTTCGAAATTCAAATTGAATCTAATGATGATGAAATGCAGTAAGAGACATGATTACATGCTGCTAAACACATTAGTACTGTAAAATCAGAATTTGACATTTTGCAATTTATCCAAAATAACGAATTTCGCTTGTTTTTCACTTGGATCCGGGTCCTGCAGGACCCTGTTTTGGTATTATGGCTAATCCGAACCTCAAATGGATTCCAAATTGCACTAAATTCGGTATGAAGCATCTACTTACTCTGATAAACAGCCTAGAATGCTAAAAATCATGAAATGATATGATTTAAATGCTAAAATTTAAAGAAAGTCCTAAAATGGTGGATTTTGCCTATGGATCCGAACCAAATGCAATGCTTAATATGATAATGCACGATTTACACCATGAAAACTTCTGATATTTTGCAGACTGTTAAAGGACCAGAAATGGAACATTTTTGGTTTTTACAGCCTCGGGATTTGAGCCATGGTGAGTTCAATAACAGAGATTTAGTTCTGATAGAGGTAAAAATCACCCTAATCTGATGTAAAATGCTAAAAAAATATAAAACAGCCACGGAAATTTATGAAATTAATCAGAGCTACTTACGACACCTAAATGAACAACTTTTATGTTCATGACTGTGGCATTTGATCAACAGAAACATGGATAAAAATATAACTTTGTGTTCCTAAATTGACAGAACAGACCAATATGACCAAACAAGGGACTGACAAGCAAAATCCGAAGCAGGTATCAAAACTGTTCTAAAAATCACAGGCTTTCAGATAAAAACAGAAGACACCTCGGACATAACTTTCACTTTTTACAGTTTTGTATTTGGAGCAACACACAAAGATAAACCATAGCCCTAAGTCGATCCAAGATCTCAGAGGCCCAAATCAGGCTCTGACACGTGTCCCGAACTCTCGGATTTTTTTCAGACACAAACAAAATCAGCAAAATCTGAGAAAATCAGGTTAAAAACTAGACATTCTCCCGAGTTAATAACATCTTTCGGATTGAAAAGAGGATATCCCATTAGGGAGATCTCGATTTTACAAATCGGCAAATGATTTTCAAAACGCCTCCGGGGTAACAAAACCCGACTTGCCATTTTGAATGTTTACTGCAGTAAACAAATTCAAATGCTTTCTAATTTTTTGGCACAATTTTAGGGACACCTAAGGGCGCATTCCGTGATTTTTTTGAGATTTTTAATAAAAAATAAATGCATGAAATTACGTGTGGACTGACTGACAAAAACAGAGACCTACTAAAAATGAGCAGAATTGAAATAAATGCTAAATTAATCCTAATTAATTCATGAAATGTGCTAAATGAATGAAATAAAATGCAAATTAAACCTAGCTAAATGCATGAATGTTAAAAGTCATCAAAGAAGCATAATTGAGTATTTTTATGTATGTCGTTTTATGAGAATAGCTCAATCCATCTCTCAGATGAGCTCTTTCTTCAAACGACTCTCGAATCGAACTATGACATCAAATCAAGCAAAAAAGAGGTGCACCTTGTTTTGTTAGGTACCGTAGGAGCTCTTGAAAGGGGCGGCTATCACGAGCTTCATTCGTCCTTCGCTCCGGGCTTCGGATGGTTCACCAAAATCTACCCACCGTCTTCTTCACTGAGCCACAGGGGGCGTGAATTCCAAAGTGCAAAAATCGGATTCTCAAGAGGATAGGTCGAATTTTCAAGTCCAACAAGAGTTCTCAAAAGATGGTCTTCTCTCAAAAAAATGGTCTCCCCTCTGCTGGGCGTGGAGCCTTGTTTTTATAAACTTTCTGAAAAAAATTCGAATTTCAAACAGGCTCAATCTGAGCCCTCCATGTGGCGCCATCTCAGGGGTGCTATTTTGATTTTTGAGAAAATAAAAAATGAGAATTTTGTGGGTGAGACACCTCAGCAGGATTTGAAATTTTTCAAAATTTGGTTTGCTTGATTTTCTCTGCAGGAAGCTCCCAGATGGCGCCACCTCAGAGGGTGCTCTCTTGGAGTTTGAATTTCAAAATCACCTTTTGTAGGGAGTCCTCAGGTGGCGCCACCTCATGGTGGGCTGCTCTTATTAAAAATAAAATAAAAAATGAAAATGAAGCCAAGTGGGAGCTCTGGAATGGTGCCACCTCAAAAGGTGTTTGACACATGTCAGAAGAACAGAGCAGTGGGCTAAGAAGGCGCCACCTCAGAGGAGTTTGAATTTTACTTTTTCTGATGAAAGGAGATCTGGACATGTGGCAGTCCAGGATGGTTCCATACCTGACAAGTGTCAGCCTGCTGGAGGAGGTTCTTCAGATGGCCCCACCTCATGGGGGATTTGAATTTTAAATGGAGGTTGGCCCTGGAGGAATGGGGGGTGGACATGTGGCGCCACCTCAGGGTGGGTCCTACAATGCCATGTGGCAGGAGGGATAGGCAAGGGACATGTGGCGCCCTCATAGGCCATCTGGAAAAATCAGAGCTCAGGATTTGCGCCACCTAGGCCTTGTTTGAATTTTTGAATGGTTTGCTTTTTCTGAAGAAAGCCAGGAGTGACATGTGTCTCCTACTTTTCTGAGAAAAGTAGGGAGAAGACATGTGTCCTCTACTTTTTCTGAAGGAGGTAGAAGGAGACATGTGTCACCTGCTTTTTCTGAAAGAAGTAGAGAATGACACGAGGGGAGAGAAGGAGGGCCAAGCCATGTGGCGCCATCTCAAACAACATGGAAAAGGTGAAGTTCAGGATCTGCGCCACCTATGAGGAGATTTGAATATTTGAATTCTAGTTTTTCTGAAGAGAGCAGGAAATGACACATGGCATCTACTTTTTCTGAGAAGAGCAGAGAATGACACATGTCACCTGCTTTTTCTGAAAAGAGTAGAGGATGACACATGGCATTTGCTTTTTCTGAAGGAGGGAGAGGTTGACACGTGTCTTCTGCAGGAGACACACTTTAAGTGGCGCCACCTCAGAGGAGACAAGCCTCCACTTTTTCTAGATAGGACAACCTATGACACTTGGCATCTCCTGGTGTTCTTTGGAATGACACATGGCGCATGATAGGTATGGTGGATACTAACACATGGCAGATAAATGGGATGACATGTGGCGGCTTCTTAAGGTAGCCCCACACTGACACTTGGCATGGAAATGGGAGGAGAGAGAAAAGACAAGTGGCACCAATCCAGGGGACAAGGCTCCTATATTTTTGGGTTTTTCAAAATTCAAATTTTCAAAAGAAAAGCTTGCGTGACACCACCTCAGTGTGGGTCTCACATTGCTTCTTTACTGAAATAAGGATAAAACAACAACTTCTTTTTGGAATTTTCATAAAATCTGGACTAATTGGTAAAACAGGAATTTTTGGAAAGAGTTGGCCCCTGTAGGGCAATTTTGTAAAAGGAAGATATTTGAAATTGTCAAAAGGGCAAAATCTGAGGTGAAGTGGCTGAAATCCATATTGAAAACTATCCAGATCGTTTTCCTGAGAAAATATTTTGAAATTCAGAGTCCTGGGGGTAAAATGGGAAGAATTGATAATTTTGAAGACCCAGGGTTTTGAAATCAATTTTGAAAAGAGTTGAAATTCTAATCTGGATTGAAAATTTTGAAATCAATAGTTCTGGACCTCGAAATGACATGCTGTGCAGTGCAGTGATTTGAAATGCTCATGCAATGATATGCAATGTCATGTTTTATGAAATGCAATCTTGAACCAAGACTTGGAGCTGTCTGTCTCCTGTTAGGAATAAATTTTTGAACATCTGAGTTAAAATTAGAGAAAAATTGAGAGTTGTAGATGCAATCTGAAATTTTGCAGGTTCCATGCTCAGAAAATGACCATTTTGCCCTCTGGCAATCCCAGAGGTTGAATGATGATGCTTGGTGGAACTGTCGGGGAGGTGAATGAAAATTTGGGGTGTTTACAGCCTTTCAAAAGGTTATTTTGGTAATTTTGGGAATTTGGTTTATAAATCGAATGACAAAGCTCATATTTGGATTTTGACAATGGATCCGGATCCGAAATCGAGTCAGATATATAAAATGGACTTAATTTCAGTAAAACCTGAGAAATAAACTGATATTTATATTTAAAAATGACTAAATTACCCAAAATGGGAGCAAAGGGCAAAAAGGAAATATTTATGACATTTTGAAAAATTTGGGGTGTTCACACTGATGCATCACTATAAATCACAAAGCCTCCTTGCCCAGAAGACAATGTGAGTATAGGGGTTGTAGTAAGCCTCTTCTTTAGCTCTTGAAAGCTTTTTTCGCACTGTTGAGTCCAAACAAACTTAATTCCTTTACGAAGTAGCTTCGTCATAGGTGAAGTGATCTTCGAAAAATCCTAGATAAAACGACGATAATAGCCTGCAAGCCCAAGAAAACTACGTATAACTGATACACTCTTAGGCTGTCTCCAATCCATGACTGCTTCCACCTTGGCAGGGTCGACTGACACTCCATCTTTAGAGATTACGTGACCCAAGAACATAACTTGATTAAGCCAAAACTCGCACTTCGAGAACTTATCATATAGCTGATGTTGTCGAAGTGTCTCGAGGACAATTCTTAGATGCTCCTTGTGATCTTCCTTGCTCTCAGAGTAAATTAGGATATCGTCTATAAATACGATCACGAAAAGGTCTAGGTAAGGCCGAAAGATCTGATTCATCAGGTCCATAAATGACGCAGAGGCATTGGTTAACCTGAAGGGCATCACCAAAAACTCGTAATGGCCGTACCGCATCCTGAATGTTGTCTTTTGCATGTCGGATTCTTTAATCTTCAGTTGGTGGTATCCTGATCGAAGATCAATCTTGGAGAAGACCTTGGCCTCTTGGAGTTGATCAAATAAATCGTCGATCCTGGGAAGAGGATATTTGTTTTTTATTGTTACCTAATTCAACATTCTGTAGTCAATGCACATACGCATTGACCCATCCTTCTTTTTGACAAACAACACTGGAGCACCCCAAGGCGAAACACTGGGGCGAATAAAGCCTTTGTTCATCAATTCCTGCAGCTGCTTCTTTAGCTCCTCTAACTCTGCTGGGGCCATACGATAGGGTGCTTTGGATATCGGGGCCATTCCAGGTACCAATTCTATCGCAAAATCCACCTCTTTGGTAGGCGGTATGCCTGGCAGGTCATCTGGGAAGACGTCCAAAAACTCTCGAACTACGTCCAAGTCCTCCAATGGTGTAGTCCTACAAAGACACACTGGCCAAAAAGGCCTCACACCCCTTTTCTACACAACGATGTGCCTTTAGTGCTGAAATAAGTTGTCCTTTGCTCTCCTTTTTACATGCCTTATACTCAAGTACAGGCTTATCAGGGCGAGTAAACTGAATGTGTCGCTCACGACAAAGCATACAAGCGTAATGCTCATACATCCAATCTATGCCAAGAATCACATCATAATCGACCATATCCAAGAGGATAAGATTGGCAGGGAGGTTCTGTCCTGCAATCATAACCTCTACTCTGGATAGATAGGTACGAGCGATAGAACTACCACTCGAAGGTGTGATAACTTCCAGAATATATCCCAAAGAAGTCGGCGTGACACCAATCAAATTCGCAAAACGTACAGATAGGAAAGAATGCGTAGCACCAGTGTCAAAAAGAACCTTAGCATCAAAATTTCAATAGGGATTGTATCTTCAATGACATTGGCATCTTCTTGCAACTCCTTTGCAGAAGTCACATACACGCGTCCAATAGCTTTCTTCTGTCCTTGCACCTGGGACTGCTGGGGTCGCTGCTACTGAGGCTGTTGTGGTCCTCTAGGAACAGGGGCAGCTCCCTCCTGAGCTGGCCTCATAGGGCAGTCTTTGATGAAGTGGCCCTGTTTCCCACATCTGAGACATGCACCCGAGACTCTGTAGCAAACTCCAGGATGCCTCTTGATGTAGTGCTTACTGATGATGCATGAAATGCACATCATGTTATTAATATATTCATGCATTTTTAGGTGATTTTAAGGTTTAAAACCCATGATTGGATGTGTTTTGGCATAATGGAGTCATGGTTTGAATTTCAAGAAAATCAAAGTTAAATTGAGTGAGATATGACAATTTTAGTGTTTGGGCACGGATTTCAAGGTGATTCGGATCAAGATCTGACCCAAATAGACCATATTGGACCTTGGATCAGTTCTTAAAACATCCTAATCCATCTCACACGTGATCCAAAATCCATTTAGAAAAGGTTTTCAGAAAACCCCCTTCAAAAGAGGCGCAGAGCAAAATTTCCCATTTTAAACCTCTTTTGCAATTTTGGAAACTTGAGCCAAAAGATAAAAATGAGTTTTCTAAAAACCCTAGACGCCTTTGCTTAAGGATTTGTGCCTCTTCAACTGATTCTTGCTCCATCCATCTCCTTCCCCAACCATTCCACGCCAACACCCTTGTGTTGTTTGGTTTTGCTTGAGATTCAAGCATTTCCTCTTGTTTCCTCTCATTGGTTTCATATCTATTTTTCATTGCTTTTCCTCCTTGATGTGTGTTGATCAATTGCATTTTATTTTTCAGGTGTAGTAGAGGTTGAAGATGCCATTCTTGCATGGAGTGTCGTCTACTCCAACAAGAAAGATCGGCCCTACCTCCATCCGATCCTCTACTCCAACCGATCGCAAATCGGATCACCTTCCGCCTTTGGTGTACTTCAAACGTGTTGCAGCTGCAAGAACGAGTGCCATCGTGATGTTACAGCATCATTGAAGAAGATGGGATGCATCTCCATAGGCTGATTCTGCTCTTTCCACCCCCACAGTCGTCGGATCGCCCTTGAGGTAGGTCTTGCTCTTCCTCTATTCTTTTAGATAAAATCGTGTCCACCTATATTCGTGTCTTGCTCCCCTCAAACCTTTCTGATTTTCTCTTTTTTTGACAGCAAAACCACTATCGTTTTTCAATTATTTGATGTGTTTAAATGTTGTTTGTGGGTCTAGATTAGGCGTAATCTTTGATTTACAAATCGTTTTAGCCAAAAAGTGAAAATTGGCTAGCATTGTTTCTAACCGATTTAGCGTTTTGTCCAGGTCCAATTTCTGAGTTTTCTTCGTAGTGCAGTCTGTTAAAAAGATTATATTTCAAGTAGTTGATGATTGAATTTAGTTTAATGTTATGTTGAATTGTTGGTCTAGTTTTATTTGTGTCAATTTGTTGAAATCGGCTAGTGTGTGTCTAGTTCAAATTTAGCGATTTTTGAGATTCCAGTTTAGATTAGTTGTTTAATTTTTTTTAGTTGTTATTCAGTTGGCTATGCAATGTTTAACTGCGTTTAGTGGAAATTAGGTCGGAGGGTGTTTGAAATTTGTTTCAAAAAGAAAAAGAAAAAAAAATATTATCGTTTTTCATAGTTTAGGTAAAATCGATTTTTTTTGGCGTGTTAGAGTGGCTGTCTTCTTCCAAGAGAAGGCTGCCATTAGAGTTCCAGATTAGTCTTAGGTTCGTTTTGTAAGTTTATTAGATTTATGTAGGATCTTTAGAGTGTCTACATTCAATGAATTGTGTGTTAGTGCAAAAGACGTTTTAGTATTCTTGTTTAGGTAGTTTTGATTTTTGTGTGTTGTCTAATTTAGTTCTTCTGAAAATCATGTTTTACATGTCATTCATACCCTTGGAGTTAGTTGTGTAGGTTAGATTAGTTAAGTTAGTGATAATGTAAGCTAATTAATTAGTTTTGAATTTTAGAAGAAGGGTAAGTGGGCAATTCTAGTTGAAAGACGATTTTGGTAGAATTGAAACTCCTCCAAATTTGTGGGATTCATTTAAGGAAAGCTTTGATTTTTTTATCCAGCCAAGTTAGAAGGGATTTATCTTTTAAATTTTGGAAACAAATTTTGAGTTTCAAATCACTTTCTAAAAGTGTTGGTCACGATTTTGGGAAAGGGCTTAATTGTTATACTTTCTTTTAAAGAAAACCTAAAAACGTGTGGGCCCTCTAGCTGGACGGTTTTACATTCTCAAGCTTTCCAATTGGGTTATTAAGGCAATTATGGCGGATGATATTCTTGCCAATTTCGTTGCATCTCATTTATAACCCCTCTCACTAACTTCCTATCCTGACATAGCTCATATAGAATATCCTTAATTTTAGTATGTATTAACTTAGAGATAGGATTTAGAATTCGTGATTCACCATTTAGGTAGGTCTTAATTAGTGTTGATTGTCTTCCATTTAGGCGTGTAATTTAGATAGATTCATTTAATTATTTTTCTCCCTTTTTGGTTTTAATAAATAGTCTTTAATTCTTAGGTTTCTATTTTAATTAATTTTCTAACTTAGTCAACCTAGTGGCTCTATTGAGGTGGGAGGTGAGTCTAGTCAAGGTCAAACTTTAGCCGTTCTCCTTATTAACTTGAATCAATTAACCCTAGTTAGCTAACTTTAGAGAATTTCAATTATCGATATTAGATTGATATTCGTGTTTCAATTTGATTTCATAGTTAATCGTTGAGTCTTTAGTTTATTAGTGATTTCATATTAGAGAGTGTCCGTTAGACTTACGGCATATGCTAATCTAGGTTTTCCAATTTGCATTGCATATTCATTCATGATAGTTTAAGTTTGTCATTTTGTCTAGAATAAATGTATCATTAACTTGTTTATTTCATTTGCATGTCGTGTAGTTGTTTTATTTACTGTTATTTTCTGTAGTTAGCAGGAAATTAGCAGCATTTAGAACTGTTTTCGCATTTAATTTACTGTCATAGTGTCATTAGTGGATTCGTGTAAGTGAATAGTGCATTGATTTAAAGATTTGATTTTTACTGCATTTTGCACTCATCATTTTATGTGCAAATTTTTAAAGTTTTCTCAAAAATTTTGTTCTATTCTCTCCATCAGAGTGTTCACTATCAGTAGATCAAAAATAAGCTCATTGCGAGTTGATTTGGTCTGATTTTTAAGCATTTTCCAAAATCAGTTTTTTTCGGGTTTTTCAGTTTCGGGACCTGCGATTTCCAGAATTTTCACAAATTTGAAACGCTTATATCTGGAGCTTCAAAATGAATTTTTCAAATCCGTAAAGTCTGACAGATTTTTGAATCTGTCAGAAACAGAACAGAAGAAATTTTGTGAAAATCAGACTTTGTTTGCTCCTTGAAATCCTCTATTTGCGAAAAGCTGTCAGAATCCACTTTTGCACTAGTTAGGGGAAAAATAGTTGTTTCATTTGTAGTTTGATTTTCGATAGTTTTACTATTTTTATGCATATTAGTTAGTCTGTTTGCATCAATTAACTTAGTTAGACATAGCCTAATTAGTTGGTAGAATTAAATTTGATATTTAAGTTAATTTTTAGTTTTAATTAGAATTTAATTCAGACAATTTTTGTAGAATTAGGTTTAACATAATTTCTAGATTTATTTATCATAATTGTGTACTGACTTGTTCTTTTCTTTGTTTTAGGTTGATAAGCTTATTACAGATTACAAGGTTAATCTTGTTTAGTGCGAAAAAGTGATATTTGGTGAAAGGACGAAATTGCCCTTGGTGATCTGGAAAAGAATTAGAATTTTGTTTCTAGTTATTTGTAATCTTTTAGTTGTAATTCTTTTAGATTTGTATTGATTAACTGAGATTGTAAGTTTGATATTAATAAATTGAAATTCTTAGAAATAGTTTGAATAATTCCCGTTCCTTGTGGATTCGACCCGTACTTGCCACATTCGTGGAAAGTCGGTTTTTATTACTTTTGGTTGACGATCTTCCAACTGTTTCATTGAAAAATATTGTTTTAAAAATACCACTGCAAAAAGTGCAACCACTTACATACTGCATAAGACTGTGGCGCTTGTGTGCCGCCCTGTTGTCCCTTGGCCTTCTTTGCGGGTGGCGCCTTATGACTCTCTGCAATAGGTCGAGGGGCCTTATTCCCACTGCCCTTCGACTTGTCGAAACGGCTATGCTGAGTCTTCTTAAAAGACTCCCAGTCATTCTGCATCACAAAGACATCGTTACGATCTATCGAGATTGTTTTTGAAAAAACCAAAAAGTTGGTTCTAGTTTTCCCCACCTGTAGTACTGTGGCCATCTCGATGGCTTGGTTGAGGTTTTGAGGACGGTTGGTCAGCACTCTTGTCCTCAGGCCATCACGTAACCCATGCACATACTTCTTAGCCTGCGCCTCGTCAGTGGTATAAGTATGCGGACAATACTTCTCTAAGTGTCGAAAGTATGTAGTGTACTCCACAACCTTCATAGATGTGAACACCCCAAATTTTTAATATTCCCCTTTTGCCCCTGATATCATTTTCTGAGCAATTGAGTCACTTTTAAATCTAAATTCCAGTTCATTTCTCAAGTTTTACTGAAATTAAATTCATTTTATATGTCTGACTTGATTTCGGGTCCAGATCCATTGTCTAGATCCAAATCTGAGTCTTGTTGTTCAACTTTTAAATTAAAATTACAGAAAATACCAAAAATAGTTTTTAAATAGCTCAGACAGTCCATCCGGTATCCGTTTGGATCCATCGCGTTGTATTTCTCGATTCGAGTTTTAAAACACGAACATCTTCTCAAAACCTGGATCCAAACCCATTCTTCTGAAGAAATTTCCCCAAAATGGCCTGAAATTCTCGGAAAAACACTTTTGTAAATATTTCTCAGAAAAAAACAAAAAAAATAGTGTTTAAACTTTGTTTTCCCGTAAAATTTAGGATTTTATTCCAAAAATATAAAAAATGGAAAAATAACACAAAAAAACCAAAAAAAAAGGGAAAACTACGAGAAAAATAAATGATTTCTAGCTTTTTGAAGTTAATTTTTACTAAAAAAACTCATCTTAAACTATTTTTTAGAAAATTTCATAAAAGGAACCCTCTTTTTGAAAAAAAGCAAAAATTCACAACGGCCATTTCCCGCGCATCCTCCCTCTCGCTTTCCGCCATTGATCTTCAATAAACCTCTCTGGGGTCTCTCTCCACCCTGGATCTCGACCGAACCTCTCTGGAATGCTCCTCTTCCTCTTTAAAAGGGGAAGCATACCGGGAGAAGGGCATCCATGAACGCCATCGAGTATCCATTCTTCACCTCTCGACTTGATCAGTTTTTTTTTGGAAGGAACGACTTCAACCCATTTTCCATCCAGCATTTCCCTCATCCAGGAGTTCGATCAAGTTTTCCATCAGCATCCCCTTTCCCCCTTTCTTCAGAACCTCTGCAAATCAGGTAAGTTTTCTTCTCCCCCTTCTGATTTTCCCCTTTGTCTACCTGTTCTGGGGCTGCCATTGATGCATCAGTGATGGTGTCGGTCTGCTTATCGCAGTACCGACCCACAAAGTGCTACAGCTACAGGAATCAAGTGATTCCAACATGTTTTCTTTTCTTTTTTCTTTTGGTTTTGTTTTGTTATTTTATTTTGTTGCTTGAGTTGTTTTCAATATTCTGTTCGGTGTTCTATCTGAATTTGTTTAAATTTCTGTGTAATTCTTGTTTTGAATTACGCCCTGCTTCCTGTTTTGGAATCACTTCATTTTTTTTACTTTCATCTTAGCTTCAACTGCTATTTCGTATTAATCTATTCCGATTTCTATTTTCCTTTATTGTTTTTTTTTCTTTTTATTATTATTTCTTCTTCTGTTTGATTCCTGTTTCGGTTCATATTTTGTTTATTAATCACTTCTTCCTTGTCTTACTTTTATTTGGATTTTTTTGATTTCCATTTCTATTACGGTTAGCTTCGATGCTTATTGACAATCCTCTTTTCCTCTCCTTCAGTCCCTCTTCTTCTTCTTCTTAGTTCCTGGATTTTTTTTTACCTAACGGAAGAGAGCCTACCACCAAAGATTCTGCAACTATGGGTTCGATTAGAAACCCTGGGAATACAGTCCCTGTCACGACTGCACCTGAGAAAATAAAATCCACAACAGTGTTTCCTTTATTGAGTTGTTGTATTTAGATTTCTCTCTTTTGTACTTGCGTTAATTTTGTTGTCCATATCATGTCTGGTGAGGTATGCGATTCTGTGGAAATGAAGCATTCTGAATAGGTAACTAGAGCCATCCTGTACAATGGGCAAGACGTCCCTCCATCCAATTAGTAGCAGAGGCAAATTTGAACATCCACCATTGGAACCACCCTGCTGCAAGTTCGGACCCTCAATGAGGAGGTTGTTCATTCCAATTGATCTAGGCAACAAACTGTAGTCAAAACATTATAGAATCCAATCTCTCTATTTACATTCCATGTATATTAGCATTAATGTTTTTACAATAATTTGGGTTCCATCATTTTCTGCCCTATTACTTTGATAGCATTGTGTTTAGCATCTTACCTCACTAGGTGCCAAGCTTTTGAGTTTCTGTTCTTGTTCATTAATCTAATTCTGCATTATGCCATACATGCTTATATGAAAGGGGAGTTCAAGACATGAATTTGTTTTGCCCTTCATAGCCTTCCTTCTATAGTATTTACTCTTTTCTTGTTCAATATTTTTGGTGGAACACCTCCTCCTCGACAGTCCCTGTTTATAGAAGTTTTGAGGAGGTGGTTGCAATGGTTGCAAAGGACACTCAGGTGATTGGTCTTATTGTCTTCCTAAAATTTTAAGATGATCTCGCTGAAATGCTAAGGTATGTCTTTCATAACAATCAGCTCGCAAGGAAAATGTCAAGATCCTTGTGTAACTGCAGCGACCTAGAGATTTTGGATTTGGGCAGCGATGTGTGGTCTGATGAATTCCCCCTCCTGGTTGGGGTGCTTGACGCAATTAAAGAATGCTCATTTCACGCTAAAGTCATTTTAATGGTCTGGTGACTCCCTTTGTGTCCCAGAAATTGTCCTCTGTGTTATAAACCTTATCTCACGATTTTTCTTATTCCACCAACACACAACTCTCATGATGTTTGGCATCAGTGTTACCCACAGTACCACTTGTTTGTACAGGATGCATCCTTTTCATATTTCAGCAAAATGTCAAGTTTGTTTTGCAGAAACTTAGAGGAAGTTTAAAAAGACTGCGTGCCCCCCCTTGAGAAGGTTGCCATTGAGGGTGCCTGTGATCATCGCAAAATTTTTTCTCTCTTGTGGTTTCTCTCTCTTCCTTCTCTTTTCCTTTCCAACCTCTATTTTCCTCCTTTTTGAAGGGAGAAAAATAAAAGACAGAAAAGAAGAGAGAAGAGAAAAGAAAAGAAGAGAGAAGAGGAACTCTTTTGCGGGGTCTCACTTGACCTCGATTTGAAGATATTTAGCAAATAACTCGCCTCCATTTTGAAATATATTGCGGGAAAAAAAATAGAGAGACGGGATTCGCTCGTTGGTACGAGGTTCGACAGTTCCTGGTGCCTTTACCAGGGGTAATCGAACCAAGGATCGAATTTATGCCTTTTGCTTTGCCTAAATATCATCTAAGAATTTATCCTAGAGATCTAAATGCACAAAGAATCATGCTTGTGCAATGCAGGGATGTATGCTCTTTTTGGAAAGTGTTCTGAAAATTTCCAAGTTTCCTGAGATGAATTTGATAATGGAGTGAAGAAATGGTTTTTGAATGGTAGAATCTAACTTAGAACTTGAGATAGATCAAAGAAGTTTTAAGCCTTTGAAATGATCAGAGTTGGGAAAATAAATCTTTTGAATTGAGAAAGAATGGTTTGAAGATGAGATAAAAAGGAAAAAGGAAAGAAATTCCAAAGTCAGAAAATAGACTTTGAACTTAGATTTAGGAGAAGAGATAAAACTTGTAATGAAATTTGAATCTAAAATTTGAAATCATGATGGTTTTGAGATATCCAAATGGTATTTAGAAATAAAGTGGATTTAGGAAGTTTAGATGAAATCTGAAAATGAAATTGGATTTGAAATTTAGAGTTGGGAATGAAATTTGGATTCTGGATCCTAAATAGGATTGGATCCAAGATCTGGAATACAAGATCTGAATCCAAGATGGAATTGGATTCTGAATCCTAAAAATGGATTTTGGATCTTAAAATGGATTTAGGATCTGAAATTTGATATCCAAGATAGAGTTGGACTCTAGATCCTAAGATGGATTTTGGATCTGAAGTCTGAGATCCAAAGTGGGAGTTGAATCCTGGATCCTAAAATGAAATTGGATATGAAGTCTGAGATCCAAAAGTGGAGTTGGACTCTGGACCCTAAGATGGAATTTGGATCTAAAGTCTGAGATCCAAATTAGAGTTGGATTCTGGATCCTAAAAGGGATTTGGATCTGAAGTCTAAGATCCAAAGTAGAATTGGATTCTGGATCCTAAAATGGAATTGGATCTGGAGTCTGAGATCCAAAGTAGAATTGGATTCTGGATCCTAAAATGGAATTGGATCTAGAGTCTGAGATTCAAGGTAGAATTGGATTCTCGACCCTAAAATGGAATTGGATCTGAAGTCTAAGATTCAAAGTAGAATTGGGTTCTGTATCCTAAAATGGATTTTTGGAGTTTAAATTTAGAAGATGAATCAAGAACTTCCAAGTTTGAATTGAACTTGAAAATTGAAATTTAGAATTTGAACCTTGAATATACAAATGAATTTCAAAGTCGAATTAGACCTTGAATTTGAAGTTTGAATTTGGAACCAGGAGATGAATCAGAAATTTCAAAGTTAAATTGAACTTTGAATTTGATTGGAGTTTTGAATATAAGATGAATTTTTGGAATTTCAAAGTCAAATTAAACTTTGAAATCTAATTTGAATTGGAATTTCTGAATATAAAATTGAATTTTGAAATCTCAAAGTCAAATTGGACTTTGAAATTGAAATCTAAATCTTTGAAACAAGATAGAAGAATGAATCGAAATAGAGATTAAAGAAGGATATTTGAGATCACTTGGATTTTTGAAAAGAATTTTTAGAATATGATGCAGTTCTATCCTAAATGATGAATGAATTTAAATTTTGAAATTGGATTTGAAAATCGTATTTCATTCTTTTAAATGAATGTAAATAAGATTGAAGATATAATACATCCTTGACTATGGTCATTGAATGTATTATATAATAATCTATATTTAAATTTAAGTGAAGAATAAAACACATTTTTTGGTGCTTTTATAGAGTTTAAAATGAAATTAACTCTCAATATACCCTGACTATGGCCATTGGTATATATTTTGAGTAAATTATAAGTTAAACTTTGATAAAAGAGGAAAATATTTAAAGAAAATATGATGAGTTTTGAAAAGGATCTAGTGTGGGTCTAGTGTTATTTTATAAAAGATAAAAATACTAAGTTTTGTTTACATCTTGACTATGGCCATTGATGTAAATCATCAACTTAGGATTAATTACCTCTTACGAAATGGTGCACGTGCCATTCGTGTTTCCATTTGTGAGATTTTGAGAAATAAAGGCAAAAAGCATGAAAAACAAGTAATTTATGACCTTTATAATGCTCAGTCATTCTATCTAAAAGCTGGAAAATGATCATCTAACTATCATATCATTGACTTAAATAAAGAATTCCTAAGTTTAAGAAGAGGATTGCATTTTCCATGTATTTACTGCAAAAAGGCGGAGTTAGCACAAGGTAATAGGCAAAATATATAAAAAAATGCTATATTAAAACTAAAGATATGCCAAAAAATGTCCATTCCACTGAAGGATGAATATACTAAATGCAAAGTCTTTCTTTTTGTCCTAGTCACAGACAGCATACACGGGATGTTATTATAACTGCAACAATATACCCCTTTCAACTTTTGACAAAGCTCTCAAAGGAAACCAAATTCCCCTTTTATACTCAAATCTTGAATAATGCACAGCCTGTTGGAGGATCCTGTTAAATGGCATTCTTACAAACACCAAAGCAATGATACTCATTTCTGCAGAAGTGATCATCAATTCTGGCCATTCTTTTTCGATAAACCTTGAATCCCCCTCTAAAGCAAACTTCTTGGAACTCTCAAAGGACAATATACTCTACTTTCTTAATATTCACATTCATGCACACCTTTTGTTGTGGATATTTGATACTTCCACTCTATGAATGTTGGCAGTACGCTCACGATGGAGGCGATGCTTGTGAACTTTAGCAGAATATGTAGGTGGGCAAGGGTAGTGAATGCCCTAATGCAACAAAGAAGACAGCAGGTGAGTGCTGTGACAATGAGGTGCAATGGTGGCGCAGAATGGTTGAAGTGTTGTTGATGGCAACAGCAGAGGGCTGTTGAGAGTGGTAAGTGGGGAAGATAGTTGTGCAAGTGTGGGGAAAGGTGACAAAGGTGCATCTGTGTTGAAAACGCAACTGCAATTATTGTGTCAAGAAGCCCTGAAGACATAGTAGTGCTGACATGTGTTATGCAGCAGATGTTAGGGAAGGTATGCTAGGGTGGGGGGGGGTGGGGGGGGGGGGGGGGGGAAGAGTTATGTCGCAGGTAAGGACTAATGAGAATTCACAGTGAACAGCGACATGATGTGCTGTTATGAAACAGAATGTGACAGTGGCTGTTATAGGTGTAAGGGAGTCACAACCGTGCTCAGCAGTGCTGTGGCTGAATGGGAAGTGAAGGTGGCAGGTAAGGGGCTGTGTGCCTATAATGCACATATAATAGCAGGAAAAAGGTGGAAGATGGTATAATGATATACTTGGTGGTGATGGGTTATTGCAATGGATGGTGACAAACAATGTACAGATGCAGAGCATGACCAACAGACAATCTACATGACATTTAATGCATTGTACTAAAAAGGGGGAAAAGGTAAACAGCAAAACCAATGTGGCCATGCTACAGGAAATATGAAATTGGAGGTAGTTTTAGATATAACTATTGAGAATTTTATTGCTTTCTACTTGATTCAAAAAGGACCACTACCAAAGTATATACCAATCAGTGGACCCTTTCGTGGCTAGCACCCATCTTCATGACATACCTAACCCCAAAGGATATTAAGACTGACTGCTAACTCCTCCTGCTAATGTAGCCTAATGTTGTATTATTTGTTGTACACCATACTGTCTATGTGACCCATACACCATTCAACTACCTATTGCTGACCCAGGTTTGTCAATCACGTGTACTGCTAAGATGCTAACATTGATTACCCATGCATGTATTAACTGATAATATTTTGACAGCCCACCCCAACTCACTGTTTAACCAACTTATTACCTGCAATCAACGACCCTCTGGTCTTATCCAACAGCCTGTATAGGCCCATATGATGATTTGTCTAATACTCCTATATTGTTAACACAGAGGTATACCCACACTTATGCTAACAGAGACCGACTTTATTAGCAAAATCTGAATGCCATAATCTGAGCCCTATTAATTCCAGATATGAATCCTAATAAACTTTCACACAGCAACAACTTATGAAGGGATTTTTACTGTGAATTCATGGCCAGCTAATAACCTCAATTATATTATATGTACAGTTATAACCTAGAGTTCAAAATTCGATATGGTTTGAAAAGGGTGATACAACAATGCATGGTGAATGCCAGTTATAGGAAAAATCCCAGCCGATCAATAGCATTCAGTTGAAGACTAACTGTTCACTGGAACTCAATGAGGAAGACTTCAATTGGATTAACAATACCTAGTTATCACTTTCTAAGTTTCTTAGTCATATTCAATTTAGTGAAAGGAAAAAAAAAACCACAGCAGTGAAAATTAATGAAAGAATACGATGAGATCTGATGGAAGAAAGACAGTAAAAATCAACATACAAGACTTGGGCATGGAATTCAGTAAGCAGTTACTGCAAACTTATCGATCCAGATGATTGATTCCATCGTCAGTGATATTATCCATTGCATAGATTGGCAGTGACAGTGTGATGGGAGGACATATGAGCACAGTGACAATTGATGACCAAGACGGCAGATGGGAGGGGAGGGTAAATTTGATTCGACCCTTGAGAATAGCCCCCGACAAAGGAGCTCACTGGATCAGCTGGATATTTCCTCTGGCCAAGACTTCACTATTACAGTCAATGATGTCCCCCTTTATGTGATCAAACCACACACTGGCCTGGTTCCAAATATAAAGCCTTTACCTGCATAAACACCAGTAATTAGTCTAGGTATTTCCACTGGCTGAAGCAACAAAATTAGCAAAATTGATACATGACCAAAGAAATCGGGTTGAGTGATTGACCACTATAGGTCTGACTCCAAATTAGGAAGTCATTATAGATCCTCCTTGGATCGTAAGAGTCTGAAGCATATGATCCACAAAGAATTCTGGACTTAGACTGTATTAAGTAGGTTTTTCCATACAAAGACATTTTTTTTTTTTTTAACATCTGCCCAGATTAACATATTTTTCTCTGCAATCCTTATTTTTTCTATTTGATGTACATGGTCATGTGCCCACCATGACATAGGCTGTAAGTTAAGCATTTGTAGTTGATTATAGGCCACAACAAATGAATGCTAAAAAAAAAACTCAGGGACACGCACAATAAGCAATCTTACCTTGAGGTACAAGACATATGGGGACTTGACCTGACCACCATTACTTACATTTGACATTATATTTAATAATGTCAATTCTGGGCAATCTCTGATCACGATCAGGCATCTGAGAACTTCATAACGAATGAAAGAGTTCCATCTTCTTTAATACCTATTGACCAAAACGTCAATTTCTCGAGTGTATCGTGAATAAAGGATCTTTTGCCCCAATTGTGCAGAGGGCCACAAGGAAAAACCTGATTACTGCAATTTGCCTACATTTTTTTTTGTCAAATAAATGAAGAGTCTATTTATGATTTAAATAAAAAAAAGGTGCATGATACCAGAATCTGTTCCTTCTGGCATTGTTTGCTCATTTATGCCAAGTCTCGTGAGAATTTTGTGGTCGTTACTTTTACCACTTATTTGCTCAATTACTGGAAACATCTTCAGTGTTCAGGAGAATTGGACTTGCCTTTCACAATTCCATTAGTACCTTCTGAATTTTGAAATCACCAACTATGATCATGGGTTTTCAGATTTTCACAAAAACACTGCAACAAACAGCCCAACATATAAATGTGGGGATAGCCATCAATGCAGAGCATATCTTCTTGGGGATACTTGGTTGATATTTTGAAGTTGATATTTTGAAGATGATATTTTAAAACAATTATTTTCAATAAAACTTTGGAAAATCGTCAACCAAAAGTATAAAAACCGACTTTCCACAAAGTAGTAAGTACGGGTCGAATCCTTAGGGAACAGGAATTAATGAGAGTATTTCTTTAAAAGTTAATTTATTAATTACAATTGTCAATCTACAATTACACAACTAATCAAATTACAATTAAAAAAACTTGAAATAGCAATCCAGTCTTCAGTTGCACGCCAGGGGTATTTTGGTCTTTTCACCACTTAGATGATCTTTGCACTTGGACAAGAAACCCTGGAAAAATGAATATGCCTTTCAACCTCTCGGGCGATCCGACGATCGTGGGGATGAAGAAGAGCGGACAATGGCTTGACCTTGACGTCCCGAACGATTCGAGGATGCTGGAACTTCACCAAAAACATCACTTTTGCAGCTACAACACGTTGGAGATCCATCGAGGATGGAATGTGCGTTGATTCTCGATCGGAGGGCGTAGAAAACCTGATGGAGGTAGGGCCGGCTCACCTTGATGATGTGTTTCGCACTATCAAGCAAGGTTAGTAGTCTCCACCTCTGCTACACCTGCAAAAACACAAAAAAAGGTGAAAAACACAACAAGGAATAGGAAGAAATGTAAAGGAATCACAAGGGAGAACGAAAGATGCTTGATTTCCAAGCATAAACCGGTCTTCAATGGACAAAACGTGGGGGAATGGAAGAGGAATAAGGTGCTGGAGCTAGAGGCACTGTAGGGGGCGTCAAATCCAAGCCAAAGACGCCTAGGGTTCTTCTAAAAAGTCTATTTATACTTTTTTGGAATTTCAGAAACAAGGTTAAAAAAAACTATTTTTCTAGGCGCCACTTTCTGAGGGGTTTTCTGCAAAACTTTTTGAAATGGATATGGATATGTGTGTGGGTTGGATTTTGGACTTTCTAAAGCTTGATCCAAGGTCCAAACAGCCTAATTGGGTCGGATATGGATCCAATCCACCTCGAAATTCATGCCCAAACACTGAAATCACCATAACTCTCTCATTTTAACTCCGATTTATCTGAAATTTGAACCATAACCCCTTACTATCAAAATACATCTAAACATGGGTTTAAAGCCTTAAACTTGTTAAAAAATGCATGAAAAACTTGTTAACATGATGTGCATTTCATGCATCATCAAATACCCCCATGCTTGAATGTTTGTTAGTCTCTTAACAAACCCTAATTATGCTATGCAACAAAAACAAAGAATGCGAAACATGAATGCATAAAAACTAACTCACTTTTGTAGGAATCACGGTTGCATTTAGCATATGCAACAAGCCCTTTAAACCCCTGGTTTACACCAGTGGACGAGTAAGGTCTCGTGAGGGTTTGCAGAGATGCTACCCACAAACATCAATGAAATGCCAGGATGATTTTCAAAAATATTAGGCAATTAAGAAAGCACTTGGAACAAATATTTCATGTAATTGACATTCTCAAAACAAGTTTAAAAATCTCATGCCACCACAGTAAAAATTATTTTTCCTTCACTTTTCAAACATTGTAGCTATTTTATGATTTTTCTCAGAAAGTCAAGTATTCTCATGTTTTACTCATTTATCCTCACTTGTATATTTTCTGCACAGTAATACACACATATGCTTAAGCAATGAAACTTTTCTCATTCAACACATTCTTTTTCTTTCATTTTCACCATTTTTCAACTTTGTTCTCTTGAGCATTCTTCTCACATGAGCACTATTTTGAATAGTTAGTTTTCGTGACCCGTGTAGCGAGCTTTGGGTCAGTGACTCCTAGGCCGGCCGACCTTAAGGCACTAGATACAAAGTATCCCTCGGACTTAATTGCTCGAGTCACTAGACCTTCTATTCTAATAGTTTACGTATAGTTTTCCTCTCGTCATGTGCAATGTCTCTATTTCTTAGGCTTTCTATGCAGTCCATGTAACAAGCTTTCGAACCGGTGGCTCCCAAACCAGCTGGCTTTGGGGCACCAGGTGAAAAACACCCTTCAGATTCTACTTACTCGAACTACAAAGGCCACAGATATCAACTAGACAAGAAGATGATCTCCTTCGTTATCCTTTTCGTTAAGAGACTCAAACACTTCATCTCATGTCTGAGTTCCACTACTAGGATTCACGAAGACATCAACAACTAAACGTAGCTTTATTCTTTTTAAACTCATTTTTCAAAAACATCTTTCCATTGCTTATTTCTTTCACAAAACATACTGTGCATACTTATACTAAAGTGATTCCAAATTTTCTAACAATCAAATTCTATCTTTTCTTTGAATTTTCTCATAAATAACTACTCTATTTGAATCAGTTCAGAGAAGAAAAAAAAAATTACATAGGGCTTAAAAATTTCTCAACTGTTAGATTATGCCAAAAATAATCATATATGCTACAACTTGTTCTCAAATGCCTATTTTAGTTACCTAAAAAAAAATTAAAATTTTTGTGTGCATCTAAACCACCCCCCCATGCTTGAATGACACTGTCCCTAGTGGCATACAAAATAAGTAAACATGCAATGCAAATGCACACTAAAAAGAATATGGGAGAAAGGATAGATACAACCTGATTTGCTCTGAGCTTCTGAAGTTGAATTTCATCTGATATTTTAATTCTTTGAAAGCTCTGCTTTGTACCTGGTAACTGATACACTAAGTTTTAGATTCATCCTGCATACATCAAAACAAAAGTTAGCAAATATGAAATAAAATACTGAATAAAGAAAAATACTGAAATGAAAAACAAACTAGTGTACATATGATGCATCCCTCTGGTTGAATCCTCATGCCTTCGTGAGATGCACTATCTCACACTCACCATCCTGCAAGGAATCTGAAATAAAGGGCTTCAGTCTTTGCCCATTCACCTTGAATGTACCTTGGGTCATAAGATCGAATAATGTCATTGCTCCATGGGGAAATACTTCTTTCACAATGTAAGGACCTGTCCATCTCGATCTCAACTTCCATGGGAATAAATGCAAACGAGAATTGTATAACCACACTTTCTGCTCTGGCTCAAACACTTTACTGGCAATATGCTTATCATGAAATGCTTTCGTGCGAGCTTTGTATAGTTTGGCATTCTCATACGCATCATTCCTAAGTTCCTCTAATTCTGAGAGCTGCAGTGCTCTCTCTTTGCCAGCCTAGGTGAGGTCAAAATTCAATTTCTTTATAGCCCAATACGCTATATGTTCTAGCTCGACAGGAAGATGGCATGCTTTTCCGAATGCAAGGTGATACGGGGACATGCCAATGGGAGTCTTAAATGCAGTTCTATATGCCCAAAGTGCATCATCTAAGCGCTGGGACCAATCCTTGCGGTTCGGGCGAACTGTCTTTTCTAAATTTCGCTTAATCTCCCTATTAGACACTTCAACCTGTCCACTAGTCTACGGATGATACGGAGTGGTGAATCTATGATTGACAGAATATCTTCTCAGTAGAGAAGCTATCTGTACATTCCTAAAATGCTTGCCACCATCGCTAATCATCGCACGTGGCACACCAAAATGACTGAAAATGTTGTGCTTAATGAACTTAAGCACTACTCTATGATCATTGGTCTTGGTTGCCACAGCCTCGACCCACTTGAACACATAATCAACCGCCACAAGAATGTATAAATTTTTGAATGAAGGCGGAAATGGTCTCATAAAATCAATGCCCCAAACATCAAAAATCTTGACTATCAAAATCGGAAGCAAGGGCATCATGTCCCTCTTGGACATGTTCCCAATCTGCTGACATCGAAGACATCGCCTACAGAACTCATGAGCATCCCTATGGAGTGTGGGCCAATAAAATCCTGACTGCAAAACTTTTGCAGCCGTCTTCCTACTGCTAAAATGCCCTTCACAAGCTAATGAATGGGAAAAATTAAGAATGGACTGGTACTCCTCCTCCGGAACACATCTCCTAATGATCTGATATGCATAGTATTTGAACAACTCTGGTTCATCCCAATAATAGTGCCTCACCTGAGATAGGAATCTCTCACGCTCATTCTTGTTCCAATGCTCAGGTATCTGCCTCGAAACCAGATAGTTCACAATATCTGCAAACCAGGGTAACTGCGGTGTACTGACTGACATGATCTGCTTGTCGGGGAAAGAATCACTGATCGGCCTCTGATCCTGCGTGGTCTCTACGATCAATCTGGAAAGATGGTCTGCTACTATATTCTCGCTTCCCTTCTTATCTCGAATCTCGAGATCAAACTCCTGTAGTAGTAGAACCCAACGAATCAATCTCGGTTTGGTGCCTTTCTTATTCAACAGGTATTTCAATGCAGCATGGTCAGAATAGACAACCACCTTCGAACCGAGTAAATAGGACCTAAACTTGTCCAATGCGAAAACTACCGCAAGTAGCTCCTTCTCTGTCGTAGTATAATTCATCTGAGCATCAGACAGAGTTCTACTCGCATAGTATATCACATAGGGTTTTCTATCAATGCGTTATCCTAAAATAGCCCCCATAGCATAATCAGATGCATCGCACATAATCTCAAATGGGAGAGTCCAATCCGGAGGTCTCAAAATGGGTGCAGTAATCAAGGCCTCTTTGAGAATCTCAAAGGCCTTCATACAATCCTCGCCGAAAACAAAGGGCTGGTCTTTCTCTAATAAAGTACACAGCGGTCGCGAGATCTTACTGAAATCTTTTATGAACCGCCTATAAAAGCCCGCATGCCCTAAGAATGACTGAATCTGCCTCACAAAGGTGGGTGGAGTCAAACGGGAAATGGATTCCACCTTCGCTCTGTCAACCTCAATACCTCGCTTGGACACAATGTGCCCAAGCACAATCCCCTCCTAGACCATAAAATGGCTCTTTTTCCAACTCAGAACAAGATTTGTCTCTGCACATCTACTCAAAACTCGAGTAAGTTTTTGGAGGCAATCTTCAAATGAAGAGCCATAAACTGAAAAGTCATCCATGAAAACTTCCATCACATCATCTATCATGTCCGAGAAGATAGCAAGCATACACCTCTAAAAAGTTGCTGGGGCATTGCAAAGCCCGAACGACATACATCTGAATGCGAAGGTGCCATAAGGACATGTAAATGTAGTCTTTTCTTGGTCGTCAGGATGGACAACTACCTGATTGTATCCTGAGTATCCATCTAAAAAATAGTAGTAGCTCTGTCCTGCGAGTCTCTCTAAGATCTGATCAATGAATGGCAATGGGAAATGATCTTTCCTAGTTGCCACGTTTAGCTTCCTATAATCGATGCAAACTCGCCATCCTGTAGTGGTCCTCATCGGAATTCTCTCACCCTTCTCGTTCTCAACCACAGTGAGTCCTGACTTCTTTGGCACAACCTGAATCGGACTGACCCACTGGCTATCAGAAATAGGATAAATGATTCCGGCATCCAACCACTTCACCACCTCGTTTTTCACTACTTCCTTCATGTTGGGATTCAGCCTTCTTTGCATATCCCTAACTGGCTTGATTTCCTCATCACAATGGATTCTATGCATGCAGAATGAAGGATCAATCCCCTTCAAATCAGCAACTCCCCAGCCAATCGCTGCCTTGTGCTCTCACAGAATAGTCAACAATCTCTGCTCCTGCTCCTCGGTGAGCAAGGACGAGATGATCACAGACAGAGTCTTATCATCTCCAAGGTAAGCATACTTGAGTGAATCCGGTAAGGGTTTCAACTCGACTTTAAGAGGTGACTCGATCAAAGATTTGGCGGGGATCTCCGCAAGCGGGGGAAGAGTCTCAATGATAGCTCCCCAAGGTGGTCTTTTTGACGCCACTCTAGACACATCTACGCTATCTATACACTTATTCTTCTCTAAATGGTACAAATCTAAAGAATCCTCAGTAATATACAGCTCGGGCTGCTCCTCCACTAACTCATGTGCAATATCTACATGAAAGCAGTCCATGTCTCCCGCTGGTCCCATAGCGGCATTGAAAATATTCAGCTTGACCTTCCTATTGCCGAATGAGAGATCCATGGCTCCAGTCCTACAATTGATGCACGCATTGGCAGTCGCCAAGAATGGTCTGCCTAAAATGATCAGAGTCTGGTGCTGGCTATCCACTCCTTCCATATCAAGAATAATGAAATCAACGGGGAAATAAAAATCATCCACCTTAACTAGCACGTCCTCCAAGACACCTCTTGGTACCTTGACAGAACGATCTGCTAGCTGCAGTGTAATAGGAGTCAATCTCATCTCTCCTAGCCTGAAAGAATCAAAGAAATACCCGGGCAGAATGTTCATGCTTGCTCCAAGATTGAGCAATGCGCGTTCTATCCGGATGTTCTCTATGGTACAAGCAATAATCAGGGCTCCAGGGTCCTTGAGCTTTGGTCGTGTCTGATGCTGAAGTACTGAACTCACCTGCTCAGTAAGATGGACTCTATTAGGAACTCTTTCTCTAGATTTCCGCTTCTGCGTACATAGCTCCTTCAGGAATTTGGCATATGCCGGCACCTGCTGAATCACATCAATCAAAGGTAAGTTGATCTGCACATGCTTGAATATGTCAAGCATGTCCTGGATCTTCTCACCTTGCTTCCCTCTCAATCCGGGAGACTCTAATGCTTTGGGATAGGGTGGTGGGGGAATATACTCGGGTGGTTCCTTCTCTTTGTGAGAAGGCTCACTCCTATCCTTCTTCTGCACTAAGGCTGAAGATGATGATGATGGTACTGAAGATGATGATGGGGATGGTGATGATGGCTGAGCCGACGAAGGTGAAACAATGGTCGTTGGCTCCTCTATCTTCTCTCTACTATCTCTCTCTCTCTACTATCTCTCTCTGCTATCGACGTGATACTCACGTCCACTCCTCAGAGCCATAACAGATTTGGTCTGCTGCTGTGACTCAGCATGAAACAAGCCTCCAGTCATCTGGTCCTTGCCCTTTGAGTTCATGACAGCCTGGCTCAGCAATGTACCCTCGGGTCTCCTACTGATAGCCTCTGCTAATTGTCCCATTTGCGACTCTAACTTCGCAATGGACTGCGTATGCGAGCTCAAAATCTGGCTACACTTCTCAAAGGCGTTCTGATTAGAGGTTTTCACCTCTTGGAATGCCTGGAGAAGTCTCTCCTCAAAAGATGTCTGTGGGGCAGACTCCTGCTGAATCGTGGGAGGAAATGAAGTAGAAGACTGAGAATAACTCGGCCTCTGGAATGTCTGAGAAAAAGATGGTGGCTGAACTTACTGAGAGGAAGTAGGCATCTGTATGGAAGACTGTGGATTCTTCCATGAAAAATTGGAATGGTTACGCCAACCCGGATTATATGTAGATGAGAATGGGTTATTCGGCGGTCTGACGTAACCCTGAGCTGCCTGAACTTGTTCTTGAACAAATTCAGGGTACTGATCTGCCGAAGGGCACTCAGTGATATCGTGTGCCGGACTGGCACAAAGAGTACACACCTGCTGTGTAGTGGGTGGTCCTGAGAGAAGCTGGTCCAGCTTCTGAGCAATCATATCTACCTTGCACTGTAGTGTAGTAGATGGACCAATCTCAAGAACACCAGCTTTCTTCTGAATGCTGGGTGTGGCTCTATCCGAATGAGAGCTCGAAGCATGGTGGAGAGAATTCTCGGCCAATGTATCAAATAACCTCCATGCTTCGTCCTCGCTCTTCAGCATGAATGTTCCCCCACATGAAGAGTCAATCATCTGACGATTCCTGTCAGACAATCCATTGTAGAAGCTCTGCACCAGTTGCCATCTCGGCACCTGATGATGGGGACATTTCCTGAGGAGATCCTTCATTCTCTCCCAGGTCTCATGGAAGTGTTCACCATCTAGCTCCGCAAAACTAGTGATGGCTCGACGATATTGGTTCGTACGACCAATGGGAAAGTATTTCCGAAGAAACTCTTGTTGTAACTGATCCCAAGACTCTATTTCTACAGAATCTAAAGACTTTAGCCAATACTTGGCTTTGTCCTTCAATGAAAAAGGGAATAGAGTCAACCTCAAAGCGTCATCATCGAAATTTTGTATCTTTACCGTAAAACAGATTTCGAGGAATTCATCTAAATGCCGGTAGGGATCCTCGTGACTAAGGCCATAAAAAGATGGGAGCATTTGAATAATGCTGGCCTTAATCACATAATGCGGCGCTCCTAGATCGGGTCTCCGAATGCAAGATGCCTGAACATAATCTGTGGGAATGAAGTATTCCTGCAGAGGGCGTGGATGAACTGGGGGTGGAGGTGGAGGATCCATGTTAGCCATTGTTGTCGAACTTCGATGAGAATGTAAAATTCTCTCTGGGTTGTCAACAAATGGATGTAATGGTGTTCCTAGACCTCGTCGCCCCTACATACACTGGTACTGATGTCTTCTTTTAAATCGTTGTAATTTTGAAAAGATTTTTAAATGTAAAACATGTGAAAACCAGACATCAAATAATAAAAACCGGTTCTCACTAGTGGATGAGACCGGGTCGAACTCAGGGAACGAGAATATTTCGTATTCAAATACACAAATCTAAACTAACCTTTATTGCCGAATTATTGAAATGTAAAATGTTCACGAAAGGTAAAAACAACTAACTATTACAACAAATGAATACCCTTCGCAGAGGGCGTAAAGTGCAATATTTACAAACCCAATTAAATTCCTAATTATAAACTGAAAAGTAAAATTCTTCTATTCTTGCACTTCGTGTGTCGTGTAATCACTTCCGCTCCACTCCTGTGCGATCCTGCACAAGTCAAATGAACACGAGCAGTACAAGAGAGAAAAGTAGAAACAGTGCTAAACGAAGAATACTAAAACAATGAAAAGTAAAATAAACGAAATCTAAATGACAATAACTAGATAAACCTAATGACAATTAACTAAGTAATTCTAAGACTAAAAGTAATATTAAAAACAACTAATTGATCTATTACAACTAAGTAAGTTTTATGATCTAATATTGAGTAAGCTAGTTTACTTTACTAATCAATCACTCTAACAATTCCTAGTTACTTAACTAATTCAAACAAACTTATTCTACTAATCCTAAACGAATTGATACACTAACAGCTCACTATTTATTTACTTAAGCAACTTTATTCAACTAAGTAATTAAAAATACAAATTGCTTGTATTACTCAAATATGCTAACAACTAATAGCTAACAATTCAATTAACTAACAACTAACAATTCAATGAACTAACAATGCAATCCAGCCATCTGATCACTCCTTCCACAATGCTGATTTAATATCTAGACAGCTACCACTGGAAAATGAGCTAAAAACAACACTGTAAAAAAACTCAGTAAACTATACTCCTGATCACTAGAAATCAGATAGATCTTCAAAAATTTGAAATCACATTGATCATTCAAACTGATCCAGAGATCAATATCTTGTCACTTTTGATCCAGCAATTCAAAATCAATCAAAATGGCTGAACAACATTTCTCTTTCATTAACCCAGCCTTTTACAGAAATCACATAATCAACAAGAAATAGCCAAATTTCAGGTGGCACTTCGATCAGAGATCAGTAATATCTGATCAGAGATCAGTCAATTAGCTTTCAAACAGTCACTCGCCGGAAAAATCATTAAACAACAATCCATCACCGGAAATGCAGTAAACATCATGCCATCAGACGGAAATCAATCCACATTTCCGGTGCTCTCTTTTTCTGATATAAAAAAAATATGATGATCAGTTAAAAACACAGCAATAGAAGGAAGCCAGATATCCGATCGAGTGAAATCAACACAGAAATTAATGTGATGAAACAAAAAAATTTACAATGAAAAACAGGGAAAGAAAGAAAAAGAAAACACAGGATGAAAAAAAATAAAAAATCTAGAACTACATCACGCTATGAACATAATTTTTAGGAATGAGAAAGAAAATAAAAAAAAACAATCAGAAAATCAAAGACAACACAAAATTGATCAGCAGATGAAAAAATTCAGAAACAACAATGATCGATTTATTTTTTTCTTTTCTTTTTATTTCTATTTTTTTTTCTTTCAGACGAACACAGTATAATAGGACAAGTTGAAAGAAGAAGAAGAAGAAGTAATCGGAAGAAGAAGAAGAAGAATTGGAAGAAGAAGAAGAAGAAGAAGAGGAAACCACTTACCGAACCAGAGGAAGGATTAGGGAAGAAGGGCGGTCATCCACCGTGTGCCGTCGCCGGATTGAGGATCCACCACCACCATCGGCTGGAAGACTGAATAGAGAAAGAGGGAGAAGGGGAAGGTACGGAAAGAAGCCGATGGTGGTAGCTGGTGAGAAGAGAGAGAAGAGAGGGAAAGAGGGGAAAGGGAAGGGTCTGGCTTACAGGGTGAAGACCATGGTTTTTTCTTGTTTTTGGGTTTTTAACAGCAAACAAACCGGTTCACCGGTTTGTTGCTGTTTGTTTTTTTAGTTTTGAAAGAACTGCAAACCGGTTAAACCGGTTTGTGATTATTTTTTTTTTAGTTTTAAAAAAACCAAACCGGTTTGTTATTATATTTTTTTTTTCAGTTTTTTTTTTCAGTTTTCAAAAATCTATATATTTAATATTTTTTTTCTTCTTTTCTATAAAGAAAACCAAAATGATTTAACTAAATTGCAAAATGAAACTATGTTTCTCTATTTTCTTTATTTTTTTAATTTTTTATTAACAACTAAAACTACTACGTCAATACAAACATTAAAATATGTACTAAAATGCAAAATAAAGCTACTTTTTCAAGCATTTTCTAATTTTCAATCATTTTAGCTCATTTACTGAAAACTAACATAAAATTGGGTTTTTGAAACATTTTTTTATGAAATCATGCATATTTTAATGTTAATTAACCTTGAAATATATGCATGATCAAATACCCCCATGCTTATGCTTTGCTAGTCCTCGAGCAAACTAGAAAAATGCATGAAATGAAAACTATCACCTAACTCACTTTCGTAGGAATCACGGTTGCATTTAGCTCATGCAACAAGCCCTTTCAACCCCTGGGTTACCCCAGTGGACGAGTAAGGTCTCGTGAGGGTTTGCACTGATTCTACCCACAAACATCTCTGTCATGTATGCATAATATTACACATCCTCATAAGCAGTAGGTAATTAAAGACTTTGTTTTCACAAATATTTCGTGTTACAAAAAAAATCAAAACATAATTAGAGTCTTTTATATACCACCACAGAAAAAGAATTTCTTTCACTTTTCCAAATATCACAATTATTTATGTTTTATTCTTAGAAAATCCAATAAAAATAAGTTATTATTTACTTATCCTCACTCATATGTTTTCTGCACAGGTTTTCTCAATCACTTCTAAGCACTGAACTTTTCTTTCTTTTTAAGCTCTTTTCTCTCTTTTTTTTTTCTTTTCACGCTTTTTCTTTTTGCGCACTTATTCTTCTTTTATAGCTTGTGTGTGGTCTGCTTTTATGCCTTGTGCAATGTCAATATCTTCTATACTTTTTCAATGCATACCAAAAGATATCAACTAAGACATAAAAGTGACTTCCTTCATTCACCCTTATAACATGAGAGTCAAACATTTCAACTTGTATCTGTTCTCAGCTACTTAGGATCACGAAGTTTTCCACTCTCCTTTTCAAAATGGAATTAAAAGTTTCAACTTACATCTAAGTTCCATCTACTAAGGATTATGGAATTATCCAAACAACCTAACGCATGCTATTTTTTTCTCTTTTGAGCTCTTTTTTTTACGCTTTTGTTCATTTGCTTAGTTTTTCAAAAATAGAACTATGCATATTCATATTTGCAATTAAAAATAAATTCTAACATGTATTTATCATCATTTCTTCAAAATCTGCATAAACAACCATAATTTTTAGATCCATGTCAGAAAAAAATTTCGTGTGGCTTAAAAATCCTCTAAAAATATCCGATTTGAAATAACATTTATATAAGTTCAAACTCTTTCTTTAAAAATCTAATTTTCATGAGAAATGTGTAAACATGTGCAAGAACGTAAACAAAAATATTCAGGTGTGCAAACTACACCCTCCCCCATGCTTGAATGACACTATCCCAGTGGCACTCCCCCATGCTTATATGAAACTACGTGAATGCACATGAGAGAAATAAATAAGGGAAAAGAGTAGAATGACCTGACATGAATTAAAAATACACGTTCTATGAATGTAATGAATGCAATGAATGCAATGTATACACGACAAAACATAAAACTCATGAATGAAACAAAAAGAATATGCAAAACTCATAAAAAAAATGAAAAAGGAAAAACAAAAATAAAATCTATAAATTCTAATCAAATCTAATAATATACAAGATATGGGTTGCCTCCCATCAAGCGCTAAGTTTCACGTCCCCAGCCAGACGGATCCCAGGAAAAACCTTCATCGTCCATGAGATCAATGGACATGAAGTCAGGTTCAATCGGGCTCTCTATGAAAAATAGTATCATCTGTGACACTGCGCACTGTGTTCTCATCCTGTCTACCTCTAAATGGCTCGAAGTGCCCGATCCAACTCAAATTACCTATTTGATTTTCAAGTAATTCTAGGTGATCCTCTTCTAGTGATTCCTTATCCTCCTCAAGAGGTGGATCACTCAATAACCAAGCATATTATGCTTCTACGAGGTCTTGAATGACATCGACCTCGAAAGAAGCCTCCTCAATATCAGGCCCCATAGCAGCATGAAAAATGTTCAGCCGCATCTTCCTATTTCCGAATGACACATCCATCGCACCAGTGCGGCAATTAATGCACGCGTTGGCGGTAGCTAGGAAGTGGCGATCGAGAATAATAGGAGTCTGTTGTGGGTTATCAACTCCCTCCATATCTAATATCACGAAGTCGACAGGGAAATAACAATCCTCCACCTTGACTAAAACGTCTTCAAGTATCCCTCTTGGGATCTTGATCGATCTATCAGCAAGCTGAAGAGTCATAGGTGTAGGTTTCATCTCTTTTAATCCAAATTGGTCATAAAAGAAACCCGGCAAGATGTTAACACTTGCCCCAAGGTCGAGCAATGCAAGCCCAACAGTGATGTTTCCTATGACACATGAGATGATAGGAGTCCCTGGGTCCTTGAGCTTAGGTGGGGTTTGATGTTGCAATACTGCGCTCACCTGCCCAGTCAAATAAATCTTTTTCTGCACATGGGACCTCGACTTCCTTTTCTGCGTACAAAGCTCTTTGAGAAACTTTGCATATGCAGGGACTTGTTGGATGGCATCTAGTAAGAGGAGGTTTATCTGAACGTGCTTGAATATGTCAAGCATCTCTTGCATGTTCACTCTGGACTTACCTAATGCTCTCGACCTTTCTAACGCCTCAGGAAAGGGGGCTTTGGGAATGTAGGATGGTGAAGGCTCAAATGGAAGAACCTTCTCGCTTTCCTGAGGTAAAACCTTAGAGACAGACTGCTTTTCACTTATCTTCTCTCTTTCTTCTGCAGCCTCCCTCGCTTGGTACTGCTTCCCACTTCTGAGGGTTACTACTTGAGCTTGCTCTTTATGTGCATCGGTCATATGCAAGCTACGCATGGGTTCTTTTCCCTTAGGGTTGACAATAGGCTGGCTAGGCAGTGTCCCCTCACTTCTCTTGCTAAGCGCCTCGGCGAGTTGCCCCATTTGAGTCTCTAATTTTGCAATAAACTGATTATGCGAGCTCAATTTTGCTTTAATATCAGAAAATGCTTGTAGCATCTTGTCCTCGAAGGACTGACTATGCGAAAGCTCATGAGACTGGGGATGAGTATAAACAGGTTGGGCTGGGGGATAACTGGATCTCTCAAATCCAGGCGCATAACCGCCTTGACTGGGTTGACTCTAGGAAGGGTTAGGGGGTTGGATCTGTGAGTTGCGCCATGAGAAATTGAGATGGTTTCGCCAGCCTGGGTTATAAGTGTTGGAAAATGGATTGGGTGAGGGCCTAACGAAGTTTTGAGCCATCTGAGCTTGCTCTTGGAAAAACTCAGGATACTGTGGCGCAACTGGGCACTGAAAAACATGGTGTGCAGGACTCGCACACAACGCGCACACCTGCATGGCAGGAGAGGGACCCAACAAAAACTGATCTAATTTCTGGGACAGTTGATCTACCTTGTTCCTTAACTCAAGGTTTATCCCAATTTCAAAAATACCTGCCTTCTTAGTACTATCCTGTGCAGGTGCAGCCCTATCGAACCGTGATGTTGTCGCATGGTGCATCGAATTTTTGCTCAATGTCTCAAAAAGCGACCACGCTTCATCCTCACTTTTTAGCATAAAAGTGCCCCCACATGATGAATCCACTATTTCTTGTCCTTCTCGGTCAGGCCATCGTAAAAATACTGCACCAGTTGCCAACGAGGTACCTGGTGGTGGGGACACTTGCGGAGAAGATCTTTCATCCTCTCCCACGTCTCGTAGAATTGTTCTCCCTCAATCTGCGAGAAACTGATTATGGCTTTACGAAACTGATTCGTCTTACCAATTGGGAAGTACTTTTTAAGGAACTCGCGTTGCATTCCTTCCCAAGTGGTAATCTGAACCGTATCGAGAGCCTTTAGCCAATGTTTAGCTTTATCTTTAAGAGAGAACGAAAACAACGTCAACCTCAATGCATCATCTCCAAAGTTGTTGATCCGCACTGTCGAGCAAATCTCCAAAAAATCATCAATATGACTATATGGGTCTTCGTTGCTAAGGCCATGAAAGGATGGTAGCATTTGAATAATACTGGCCTTTATTTCAAATTGATTGGCTCCTACATCAGGTCTCGTGATGCAGGAGGTGGGAGTGTATATGGTGGGCATGAAGTACTCCTTAAGGGTACGAAACAACGACCGATTTTCGGCCATGGTGATAAGATGAGAAATTCTCCTAACAAGAAACTCGGGACTCAATTAGCTCGGGTCGAGTGATCATTGCCTGTGCATACCCCTTGAAGTAGACCGGTGTAGCACCCGTCTTAATTTTGGGTTTTCTACCTAACTAACGCGCTAGCGGCCAAACCACACAGCAAGTAAACTAAAACAACGAAAAACTAAACAAACACCACGCAGTTGCACACAACAGGGATTATGCAAAAGAAATAGAAATCTATGTATACGGTACCAATCGTACACAGTCACCTCTAAGGGAATCCTAGTGGGAGGGTTGTGCAGAAAAGTAAGCTCGTCTCTACGATATGCACATCCGTGGTTCTAAACCTAAATGCAACACAAACACTAGGCAATAAAGTGAATACTAATATTATGCCGTTCCCCGGCAACGGTGCCAAAAATTTGATGTCTTCTTTTAAATCGTTGTAATTTTGAAAAATTTTTTAAATGTAAAACATGTGAAAACCAGACATCAAATAATAAAAACCGGTTCTCACTAGTGGATGAGACCGGGTCGAACTCAGAGAACGAGAATATTTCGTATTCAAATACACAAATCTAAACTAACCTTTATTGCCGAATTATTGAAATGTAAAATGTTCACGAAAGGTAAAAACAACTAACTATTACAACAAATGAATACCCTTCGCAGAGGGCGTAAAGTGCAATATTTACAAACCCAATTAAATTCCTAATTCTAAACTGAAAAGTAAAATTCTTCTATTCTTGCACTTCGTGTGTCGTGTAATCACTTCCGCTCCACTCCTGTGCGATCCTGCACAAGTCAAATGAACACGAGCAGTACAAGAGAGAAAAGTAGAAACAGTGCTAAACGAAGAATACTAAAACAATGAAAAGTAAAATAAACGAAATCTAAATGACAATAACTAGATAAACCTAATGACAATTAACTAAGTAATTCTAAGACTAAAAGTAATATTAAAAACAACTAATTGATCCATTACAACTAAGTAAGTTTTATGATCTAATATTGAGTAAGCTAGTTTACTTTACTAATCAATCACTCTAACAATTCCTAGTTACTTAACTAATTCAAACAAGCTTATTCTACTAATCCTATACGAATTGATACACTAACAGCTCACTATTTATTTACTTAAGCAACTTTATTCAACTAAGTAATTAAAAATACAAATTGCTTGTATTACTCAAATATGCTAACAACTAATAGCTAACAATTCAATTAACTAACAACTAACAATTCAATGAACTAACAATGCAATCCAGCCATCTGATCACTCCTTCCACAATGCTGATTTAATATCTAGACAGCCACCACTGGAAAATGAGCTAAAAACAACACTGTAAAAAAACTCAGTAAACTATACTCCTGATCACTGGAAATCAGATAGATCTTCAAAAATTTGAAATCACATTGATCATTCAAACTGATCTAGAGATCAGTATCTTGTCACTTTTGATCCAGCAATTCAAAATCAATCAAATTGGCTGAACAACATTTCTCTTTCATTAACCCAGCCTTTTACAGAAATCACATAATCAACCAGAAATAACCAAATTTTAGGTGGCACTTCGATCAGAGATCAGTAATATCTGATCAGAGATCAGTCAATTAGCTTTCAAACAGTCGCTCGCCGGAAAAATCATTAAACAACAATCCATCACCAGAAATGCAGTAAACATCATGCCATCAGACGGAAATCAATCCACATTTCCGGTGCTCTCTTTTTCTGACATAAAAAAAATATGATGATAAGTTAAAAACACAGCAATAGAAGGAAGCAAGATATCCGATCGAGTGAAATCAACACAGAAATTAATGTGATGAAACAAAAAAATTTACAATGAAAAACAGGGAAAGAAAGAAAAAGAAAACACAGGATGAAAAAAAATAAAAAATCTGGAACTACATCACGCTATGAACAGAATTTTTAGGAATGAGAAAGAAAATAAAAAAAAAACAAACAGAAAATCAAAGACAGCACTGATCAGCAGATGAAAAAATTCAGAAACAGCAATGATCGATTTATTTTTTTCTTTTCTTTTTATTTCTATTTTTTTTCTTTCAGACGAACACAGTATAATAGGACAAGTTGAAAGAAGAAGAAGAAGAAGTAATCGGAAGAAGAAGAAGAAGAAGAATTGGAAGAAGAAGAAGAAGAAGAAGAAGAAGAAGAAGAGGAAACCACTTACCGAACCAGAGGAAGGATTAGGGAAGAAGGGCGGTCATCCACCGTGTGCCGTCGCCGGATTGAGGATCCACCACCACCATCGGCTGGAAGACTGAATAGAGAAAGAGGGAGAAGGGGAAGGTAGGGAAAGAAGCAGCCGATGGTGGTAGCTGGTGAGAAGAGAGGGAAGAGAAGGAAAGAGGGGAAAGGGAAGGGTCTGGCGTACAGGGTGAAGACCATGGTTTTTTCTTGTTTTTGGGTTTTTAACAGCAAACAAACCGGTTCACCGGTTTGTTGCTGTTTGTTTTTTTAGTTTTGAAAGAACTGCAAACTGGTTAAACCGGTTTGTGATTATTTTTTTTTTAGTTTTAAAAAACCCAAACCGGTTAAACCAGTTTGTTATTATAATTTTTTTTTTCAGTTTTCAAAAATCACAAACAGTGTAATGGTTTGATTTTTTTTTTTCAAAAAAATCTAAAATAAACTATTTAAAAGATTTTATTTGCTAAAAAAACTTCAAAACCTCATTTGATTATTATTTTTTTCTAAAAAATATAACTATTCTAATCTATATATTTAATATTTTTTTTCTTCTTTTCTATAAAGAAAACCAAAATGATTTAACTAAATTGCAAAATGAAACTATGTTTCTCTATTTTCTTTATTTTTTTAATTTTTTATTAACAACTAAAACTACTACATCAATACAAACATTAAAATATGTACTAAAATGCAAAATAAATCTACTTTTTCAAGCATTTTCTAATTTTCAATCATTTTAGCTCATTTACTGAAAACTAACATAAAATTGGGTTTTTGAAACATTTTTTTATGAAATCATGCATATTTTAATGTTAATTAACCCTGAAATATATGCATGATCAGGTAGTAAGACCAGATGTAAGCAAACAGCCTAAATCTAAATCTAACTAACACAGGTACTAAAACGTAAATAAAAAAACAACAACTAAGAAACAGATATACTAACTATCTATGTCAGAATTCTATAACTAAATAAATAAATAACAAAGTAAACTATTCTAGAATACTGAAAAGATAAATACAGAAAATCACAAACTAAGTTTTTCTAAAACCCACCTGTCTACTCGCTCCTTGCAGAATGAAAATTAAGTGACTCCTAGAAAGAACAGTACGTGAATCCTATATTTACTAACTATGTTAATCCTATATTCACTTACTAATCCTACTAACTAAAAATAAAACAACTAATTAACTAACTAAAACAAATTAATAAATCAAACTCTAAGAAAAAAGTAATTAATTCGTTGTTCCCCGGCAATGGCGCCAAAATTTGGTTGATATTTTGAAGAGGATATTTTTAAAACAATTATTTTCAATAAAACTTTGGAAAATTGTCAACCAAAAGTATAAAAACCGACTTTCCACAAAGTGGTAAGTACGGGTCAAATCCTTAGGGAACAGGAATTAATGAGAGTATTTCTTTAAAAGTTAATTTATTAATTACAATTGTCAATCTACAATTACACAACTAATCAAATTACAATTAAAAAAACTTGAAATAGCAATCCAGTCTTCAGTTGCATGCCAGGGGTATTTTGGTCTTTTCACCACTTCGACGATCTTTGCACTTGGACAAGAAACCTTGGAAAAATGAATATGCCTTTCAACCTCTCGGGCGATCCGACGATCGTGGAGATGAAGAAGAGCGGACAATGGCTTGACCTTGACGTCCCGAACGATTCAAGGATGCTGGAACTTCACCAAAAACAACACTTTTGCAGCTGCAACACGTTGGAGATCCACCGAGGATGGAATGTGCGCCGATTCTCGATCGGAGGGCGTAGAAAACCGGATGGAGGTAGGGTCGGCTCACCTTGATGATGTGTTTCGCACTATCAAGCAAGGTTAGTAGTCTCCACCTCTGCTACACCTGTAAAAACACAAAAAAAGGTGAAAAACACAGCAAGGAATAGGAAGAAATGTAAAGGAATCACAAGGGAGAATGAAAGATGCTTGATTTCCAAGCATAAACCGGTCCTCAATGGCCAAAACGTGGGGGAATGGAAGAGGAAGAAGGTGCTGGAGCTAGAGGCACTGCAGGGGGCGTCAAATCCAAGCCAAAGACGCCTAGGGTTCTTCTAAAAAGTTTATTTATACTTTTTTGGAATTTCAGAAACAAGGTTAAAAAAAACTATTTTGCTAGGCGCCACTTTCTGAGGGGTTTTCTGCAAAACTTTTTGAAATGGATATGGATATGTGTGTGGGTTGGATTTTGGACTTTCTAAAGGTTGATCTAAGGTCCAAACAGCCTAATTAGGTCGGATATGAATCCGATCCACCTCGAAATCCATGACCAAACACTGAAATCGCCATAACTCTCTTATTTTAACTCTGATTTCTCTGAAATTCGAACCATAACCCCTTACTATCAAAATACATCTAAACATGGGTTTAAAACCTTAAACTTGTTACAAAATGCATAAAAAACTTGTTAACATGATGTGCATTTCATGCATCATCAATACTTAAAACATAAAATTAGCAAGATGGTTAAAGTTACCGAAACAAGAAATAGTGAATTCTATTGAAATCTCTGCTCAGAGGCATTGATATGCAATGCTTCAGAGAATTATCCATAACAACCAATTCCTTGTAGGTTGAATAAGCAACTTATAACTAAACAAATAAAGACATTGGGTAAGAGGGGAACAATACCTTCAAGCTTTTCCCATCGATAACATTGATTCCCACAGAATGACGCTTTTGCTTATCCATGTTTATCATCCTTGGGGGAGAAAGGGACGATGCAACAAATATAAGAGGTTATGATGATGATGCCATGAGGATATAAAAGGAATCAGGGTAAACCAAAGCAATTGGTTTCTCGGTGAGGCACATCGGATTTTGCTGCAGAATATGCAACGAATTGCATATTGAGTGTTGTTTTCACCGTGAAAACCACCAAGGTTCCTTATGACTTCTTGCAGAGCCTTGCAACATTCAGAGAGAGTCGGATGCGGCCAGTATGTTACCATGGGTACAGGATTGGTGGTTATGACACAAAATTATATACAAATGGTGAGAACACATGCAAGATGAAACGAGACACTCCTGTTACCACTAATATAAAACAAAAACTCATTCGCTCAGACCCAATGCCAGGAACGCAGGTACAATCAACCAAGCCATCTTGATTTATGGAACAGATGACGATAATAAGAGAAACCAAAGCAAGCCGGAAGCAGAAATCCAAAACAAAGTAAAACGAAGAAAAAAAAAGAAGAAAGACGAGAATCAAGACAAACAAAAATTATAACAAAATAGGAATCGTAATCAGATTAAAATAAGAAAGAAACAGGAATAGGGACTGAAATTTAGAGAAAAATAAACAAAAGTTCACAATTGATTAATACTGAGATCAAAACAAAACTAAAATAACAAGGTAAGCAAGAAATTTAGGATGTAGGAACAAGATCGTTCCGTCGATTTCGCACCGGGGTGGGTTGGTATTGCACAAGCAACATCAACGCCACCAAGGGTGCATCAATGGGGAAAAACCAGAAAAATTAAAAAGCAAAAAAAAAACAGAGAAAGTAAAGGGGAAATGTTCTTACCTGATTCTCGTAGAGTTTTCGAAGGAGGGAAGATAGCAACTGAAGGAGAAGAAGGAGATTGGGTGGCGAGGCAGAGGAACGATCAATCAGAGAGAGAGAGGTGCGATGATAGGGTGGAAACGGATCTTCTGAAGGAAAGAGAAAGGGTGCGGGGCTGATAACGAATGATCCATGGGGTCCTCTGCGTGCCTCTCTTAAAGGGGGAGAAGGAGGTTCGAGAAGGTAGTCGGTTGGCGATGAAGGGCTTAGGGAAAATCCGGGCGATGGAGGATGCGGAGGTTAGTGATGGATGGCTTGGGTGAAGCCTCTGGAGGGTTTGGTGGAAGGAGAAACGCACATGGGGTCGGCCATGGAGGGTTTGGGTGAGGGTTTTGGAGGAAGGGTTTGTGAGAGGGAAGAAGAAGGTTCGTAACCCATCTGACTCCTTTACAAAGAAGAGACCCTCAAAAAAAAAGTTTTGTAAAAAGGGTCCTCCAAATTTATAAATTTTCAAAAAAGTTTATCCTCGAAAAGGGTTTTTCTTAAAGCCATTTTGGTAATTTTCTTTCTGTTTTAAATTTTTGTTGTTTCCTTCATTTTCTATATATATATATATATATATATATATATATATATATATATATATATATATATATATATATATATATATTTGATATTTTTTGGAATAAAAATCCTAAAATTTACGACAAAGCAAGGATTTAAACCAATATTTTTTTTTGTATTTTTAGAGAAATATTTACAAAAGAAGGTTTTAAAAGCTATTTTGAGGAAATTTCTTCAAAAAAAATGGGTTTGGACCCAGGTTTTGAGAAAATATTCGAGCTTTAAGCCTCGAATTGAGGAATATAACATGATGGATCCAAACGGATACCGGATGAAGTGTCTGAGCCTTTTAAAAGGTTATTTTGGTAATTTTGAGAATTTGATTTAAAAATGGGACAACGAAGCTCAGATTTGATTTTGACAATGGATCCGAATCCGAAATCGAGTCAAATATATAACATGAGTTTAATTTCAGTAAAACTTGAGAAATGAACTGAAAAAAAAGTGACTCATTTGCTCAGAAAATGAAATTAGGGGCAAAAAAGGGAATATTTAAAAGATTTTGAAAAATTTGGGGTGTTCACAGATGCCCCTCTTTGCTACTAAGTTGGTTGAAAGCCGAGCTTTAGTGGCAATGAAAACAGTCCAAATTTTGAAAAATGCCCCAGTTTTAGCAAATCTGAACTGGGTGTGGAAGAATTATTTTGAAAACGTGATTTTCAAGCTTAGAATCTTACCCTAAATGGCCTTGGGGAGACCAAATCCTCGAAAATAATATGATTGAGTAGAAAAATGAGGAAATCGTGATGGGACTTTGAGCGAAGATCCCGAAGTGATGAAAGATAAAGAATTTAGATCAAGTCTCGTGGGTGAGACTAGATCAGCCTTGTGGAATGACTCAGGTTTAGCCCTTAACCTAGATGGGACGAAGATATATCAAGATAACTTGGATGGGGAAAGGAATATATGAGGACCTTGAAGGGACATTTTTGGAAAATGCCTCGTGAGATGAAGCTTAAGTATGATCCTATTCTGGATGGATTTACAAAGCATGGATTCCTCGATGGGAAGAACCATGATGGGACTGGAAGAAAAACACCTCGTCGAAACGAGACTCAGGTTTAACCCAAACCTAAAAAAGGAAAATACCTCGAGGGGCAAGGTTCAGGCTTAACCCTTATCCTGAAAGGGGATGACCATACGGAATCCTCGAACGAAGAAACCATGATGGGACCTTCGGAGTTTGGACGAACAAATCCGAAAGGGGTTTGCGAAAGGAGGACAATGGGGTTTCCGAAAGCTTAGAAAAGGGATGATCTTGGGCGTCTCATTGTTGAGACTGAAATAGCTTTTGAATTTAATGACCTCTCGCAGAAAATACAGGTTTGACCCTTAACCTGAGTGAGAACGACCATACGAAATTCTCAAATGGAGAAATCGTGATGGGACAAGAGAGATACTTCAGCTGAATGAGGCAACACTTTTTTTTGGAATGTGAGATATGAAAAAAATGAGAAGATGTGAGGCAATGAATGATGAATAAGGTAACAGGAGGCAAATCCTTCGATGGTGTGAAAGATAATAAGGCGATCCTTTTAGTAAGGAGAAGAAGAATCTCTTGACAAGGCGAAAGATGGAACAAGGCGATTCTTTTGACAGGAGAAGGCAAATCTTTCGATCAATGCAAAAGATGAGGAGGGCAATCCTTTTAGAAAGGAGAAAGTGAAAATGAAATATGAAGATGGTAATCCTTTTAGTAAGGGAAAGGCAAATCTTTCGATCAAGGCAAAAGATGAATAGGGCAAGTCCTTTGGACAGGAGAAGGTGACAACAAAATATGAAGATGGCAATCCTTTTAACAAGGAGAAGGCAAAAGTGAAATATGAAGATGGCAATCCTTTTAGCAAGGAGAAGGTGAGTCTTTTGATTAAAGCAAAAGATGAATAAGGTGATCCTTTTATCAAGGAGAAGGCGAGTCTCTCGACAAAGCGAAAGACGAATAAGGCGATCCTTTTATCACAGAGAAGGCGAGTCTCTCGACAAAGCGAAAGACGAATGAGGCAATCCTTTTATCAAGGAGAAGGCGGGTCTCTCAACAAAGCGAAAGACGAATAAGGCGATCCTTTTATCAAGGAGAAGGCAAGTCTCTCGACAAAGCGAGAGACGAAATGAGGTGATCCTTTTATCAAGGAGAAGGCGAGTCTCTCGACAAAGCGAAAGACGGAAAAGTCAATCCTTTTATCAAGGAGAAGGTGAGTCTCTCGACAAAGCGAAAGATGAATGAGGCGATCCTTTTATCAAGGAGAAGGCGAGTCTCTCGACAAAGCGAAAGACGAAGAAGGCGATCCTTTTATCAAGGAGAAGGCAAATCTTTCGACAAAGCGAAAGACGGAGAAGGCAATCCTTTTATCAAGGAGAAGGCGAGTCTCTCGACAAAGCGAAAGACGGAGAAGGCAATCTTTTTATCAAGGAGAAGGCAAATCTTTCGATCAAGGCAAAAGATGAATAGGGCAATCCTTTTATCAAGAAGAAGGCGAGTCTTTCGATCAAAGCGAAAGACGGAAAGGCAATCCTTTTATCAAGGAGAAAGGAAAATCTTTTGACAACGCAAAAGACGGAGAAGGCAATCCTTTAATCAAGGAGAAGGCGAGTCTCTCGACGAAGCGAAAGACGGAGAAGGCAATCCTTTTATCAAGGAGAAGGAGAGTCTCTCGACAAAGCAAAAGGCAAATAAGACGATCCTTTTATCAAGGAGAAGGCGAGTCTCTTGACAAAGCGAAAGATGAATAAGGTGATCCTTTTATCAAGGAGAAGGTGAATCTCTCGACAAAGCGAAAGACGGAGAAGGCGATCCTCTAATCAAGGAGAAGGCGAATCTCTCGACAAAGCAAAAGACGGAGAAGGCAATCCTTTAATTAAGGAGAAAGGCAAATCTTTTGACAACGCAAAAGACGGAGAAGGCAACCCCAAAATGTATCAAAACAGATATCAAGTTTTTATTTCTTATCAGGAAAGCTGGAAAATATTGCCAAAATGATAAAATTTGTAGTTGTTTCAAGGTAATTGAAGGTAAGTAATTTTGAAATATGTTCCCTCTTCCACCTAGAGTATTACTCCCAACTGGGTTAACTTTATAGAATCCAGAATCAAAGTCAATTTTTGTTTATTTTCTTCAAGGAAGCTATCAATTTCCTTGATATGAAAAGAGAGGAAACATTCTTAGCTTCATAAAAGCATTTGAATGAAAAGATATTGATAGAAGAATTTTACATAGATAAAGAAGATTCTTGGCAGTTTGGGCAGTTTTGATATCCTGGGCATTTTCCCATGATGATCTTTTTGCACTCTTTTGAGTCATGGAACTTTCTTGGGCTTTTACATCATCCTTCATTTTGGAGATGTCCTGACTTTTCTCTCTTTTCAATGAAGGGTACGTCACAAACTCCTTCATCTTGGAGATATTCCGATCCTTTATTTATCTCAGAGGTTATATTGATGACATCAGTTTTAAAAGGTCTTTAAATGATAGCAGAAATCAAATATCTTTTAGGGTTTGTCGATAGGTTCATCACACTCGCCTTCATCTCGACGGTGATCTGAACTTTCTCTGGAAGGATCCTTCACAAACTCCTTCATCTTGAAGATGATCCAAATCTTCTTTGGCCTCAGAGATCTAGCTCGCATAATTCGTCTTCATCTTGACGACAATTGAGAGATCCCTTTTGTGGATATTTGATTGCAGCTCAAATGACTGAGGAGATATGGATTGGGTAGGTTCTTTTTTACTGCCCAAAATATTTCCACTGTCTTACTGCCAAAGAATAATCTTTAAGAATGTGCCATAGCTATGATCAATATTAGCTCACTTATGGCTTTTCAGCGTCATTGAGTTTTCCTTCGCCAGTCATATCGAGGATTTTTTTTTCTTCATCCTCTTGGTTGACCAACAGAAAATTTGAAGTTTGAGTCTTTCTTCACAAAAGCTTCACCCTTTTGGAAGGAATACCAAGGAGATTTAAGAAAATTTCTTTATGTAATAAAAGTTTGAGATCAAAAACTATTTTATGGCAATTTGGCAAGATATTCCTGAAATCCTTGACGACGAAACCTTTGCTTAACATCAAGTTTTGCTACATCAGTGGGAGAAAAATCCAACACGAGGCTGAATTCTGAAGGTAAATACAAATTCAAAGTTCTAAAGGCAAGCTTGGCATAAAACTGGATTTTGAAGGTAAGTCTTTAAAAGAATATCTGAATCAGGACTCGGATTCTACAAGGAAAACAGGAACAATTTTAGTCGAAACTTGAGTCTTCAAAGGAAAACTGGAAGGTTCGAGTCGGGGCTCAAATCTCAAAGAAAAATCTTGAAAATTCATTTATTGAAGGCAAGAAAACTTGAGATAAAACTCAAATCTTCGAAGGAAAGCAGGAAAATTCGAGTCAGGGCTTGAATCTCAAGAGAAAACTTGAAAATTCATTTATTGAAGGCAAGAAAATTCAAGATAAAACTCAAATGTTCGAAGGAAAGCAAGAAAATTTGAGTCAGGGCTCAAATCTCGAAGGAAAATTTGAAAGTTCATTTATTGAAGGCAAGAAAATTCGAGATAAAACTCAAATCTTTGAATGAAAGCAGGAAAATTCGAGTCAGAGCTCGAATCTCGAAGGAAAATTTGAAAGTTCATTTATTGAAGGCAAGAAAATTCGAGATAAAACTCAAATCTTCGAAGGAAAGCAGGAAAATTCGAGTCAGGGCTCGAATCTCGAAGGAAAACTTTGAAAATTCATTTATTGAAGGCAAGAAAATTTGAGATAAAACTCAAATCTTTGAAGGAAAGCATGAAAATTCGAGTCAGGGCTCGAATCTTGAAGGGAAACTTTGAAAATTCATTTATTAAAGGCAAGAAAATTCGAGATAAAACTCAAATCTTCGAAGGAAAGCAGGAAAATTCGAGTCAAGGCTCGAATCTCGAAGGAACACTTGAAAATTCTTTTATTGAAAGCAAGAAAACTCAAGATAAAACTCAAATTTTCGAAGGAAAGCAGGAAAATTCGAGTCAGGGCTCGAATCTCGATGAAAAACTTGAAAGTTCATTTTTTTTAAGGAAAGAAGACTCGAGTTAAGACCCAAATCTTCAAAGGAACGTTGGAAAATTCGACTCAAGGCTCGAATCTCAAGGAAAGAGTTGGAAGTTCGAGTCAAAACTCGAATCTTAAAGGAGAATTGATGAGAAGGGATAAAAGAAGATTGGCAGAATTTAAGAAAAATTGAGAAAAGATTGTGACCTAAAGGCTTGAAATTGAGATTTGAGTAACTCGAAGGTCAAAATTGGATTTAGAGCTTTTTAATTTTTGATGAATGGTTAGTACAAAGACTGAACCTGAGGGGCTAACTGATCGGTCAGCCAGACACTAGCACGAGCGCTAGGCTTACCTGTATGTGTACTGGATTTTTCAAAAAAAATGCCCCAGTATGAGTACTGGGTTTTCTTATGGAGATTTGAAGAAAAAGGGACACCGACATTCTAAGATACTTGGGAATTGAGCGAGAATGATTGTCGGTGTTTTCAGGATTTTCACTTATCTTGAAGGGGAAATAGAATAGACATTTGATGAGAATTTAGAAAAGAATGATTCAGGTTTATCCCTTAACCTGAAAGGGGAAAAAGAATAAAATTTATAACAATGGAAAAGAAGAAAAAAAATTTATTTGAAAATTTATTTTGGAAAAGAATTCTCACAGGTAGCACTATTGCTCCTATGAGGGGTTTCAGGATTATCCCTTATCCTAAATGAAAAAAAAAAGAATGGATTTTAAGAAAATTTAATGAAGGGAAATTGATATAAGTCTAGAAAATCAATAAAGATTGACAAAACTTGTATTTACAAAAGAATCCTCATAGGTAGCATTATCGCTCCTACGAGGGGTTTCAGGATTATCCCTTATCCTGAATGGGAAAGAGAATAGAATTTAAATGAAGAGAAATTGATATAAATTTAGAAAATCAAGTAAAGATTGATAAAACTTGTATTTGCAAAAGAATTCTCGTAGGTAGCATTATTGCTCATACGAGGGGTTTCGGGATTATCCCTTATCCTGAATGAGAACACCTCGGACAACGAGGGTCAGGTTTATCCCTTAACCTGAGGGGGGAGAAAGAATAAAAGAATACCTCATGCAAAAGAGGCATCAGGTTTATCCCTTAACCTGAAAGGGTACACCTCGGACAACGAGGGTCAGGTTTATCCCTTAACCTGAAAGGGTAAAGAGAAGATTTAGAAATACCTCATGAGAAAGAGGCATCAGGTTTATCCCTTAACCTGAAAGGGTAAAGGAATAAAATTGACCAAAATAAAATTGATGAAAAATCAATAAAATTGATAAAATTTAATAAAAGATGAAGAATTGACGAGATTGACAAAAGATTAATAAAAATTGACAAAAATTGAGAAAAGAAAAGAACAGAAAATTTATTTGATCTTGCTTGCAAACAGATTTTCGAAATATAAATTTCTATATCTATATATTTTAAAAAAAATGCCCCTGTATAACTGGGAAGAAAGAATAATATTTGAAGAATGTTTATTTGAAAAAAATAGGAGAATTCTAAAAATGAGATATTTAGAATAAAGAATTTTGAAAGAAATTTTGACAAAAGAAGGAATTAGGTCGACAAAAATGATATCCCATTACCAGGGATTGAGTCGTCACAGAATTTATGACAATTGCGTTTGTTACTCCACGAGGGAGAGTAACCAACTAAAATATGAAGGAAAATGCTATTTTGAAAAAGGATACCTCTTGATGAAAAGAGATTTTATTTATGAAAAGATAAACAAGGATATAAAATCAGAAGAAAAATAGGAGGAAAAATGAATTTTGAGAATAAATGGTAAAGATTTAAAATTTGAAGAACTTGCAGGCATGATCAAAAGAATTTTGAAAAAATCAGAAGAAGAAAAGGAAAAATATACCTGCGTTTTAAAAATAAAGAGAAAATTTTGAATAATATATACCCAGGGTTTTGGAAAATATAAGAAGATATATAAAATATCACACAATCACAGATATATAAACAAGGATGCACAAACAACACTCCCTAAAGGCTGACTCTAAAATGCAATATTTGAAATGGCTGATAGGACCTTAATCCTAACTCTAAGATTTAGATCATCTGATTACAATCAAGGTACGCCGATATACTCAAGCCGAAGCTCGAAGTACGTGGCATAAAATATTTCTCTGGTTCTAAGGTAATGACTTCCCAACATCCTTGAGCACCTACCGATATACCTCGGACTATGGCCCTTAGGTACGTGCTATGGGGGTGCGAACCCAAATAAGTGGTCCAGTTGTGAGGCTCTTTCCCGAACTATGGTTCAGTGAGATAGCCCAACAACGTGAAGACCGGGACAATATAGGTAGGGATGTTTTCAAAAACATGTTCAACATGCAATAAAAACCAGAAAGCTCTAAATGCAAGTCCTAAAGAGATAGATTTAAATGAGAAGAAGCATACACTTGCATACATTATTTACATTCAATCCCTAGAATTGAGGAGAGTTGTATTTCAGCCTAAATCTAATGTGAACATGGAATAATCTCTTCAATATGGTCCTACCAAACCATACTTAGATCCTATATGCAATGATGTCAACTTAGGACAAAGTCTAGGCTCCTAAGGTTTGCATGGAAATGAAGCTGACATAGAAGAATAAAGACTTAGAAAATATTAAAGCAAAGCAAAGGCATAATTCGACCAGACGGAGACGAAGTCCCATCACGGTCGCCAAAACTATGATCATCGCAAAATTTTTTCTCTCTTGTGGTTTCTCTCTCTTCCTTCTCTTTTCCTTTCCAACCTCTATTTTCCTCCTTTTTGAAGGGAGAAAAATAAAAGACAGAAAAGAAGAGAGAAGAGAAAAGAAAAGAAGAGAGAAGAGGAACTCTTTTGCGGGTCTCACTTGACCTCGATTTGAAGATATTTAGCAAATAACTCGCCTCCGTTTTGAAATATATTGCAGGAAAAAAAATAGAGAGACGGGATTCGCTCGTCGGTACGAGGTTCGACCGTTCCTGGCGCCTTTACCAGGGGTAATCGAACCAAGGATCGAATTTATGCCTTTTGCTTTGCCTAAATATCATCTAAGAATTTATCCTAGAGATCTAAATGCACAAAGAATCATGCTTGTGTAATGCAGGGATGTATGCTCTTTTTGGAAAGTGTTCTGAAAATTTCCAAGTTTCCTGAGATGAATTTGATAATGGAGTGAAGAAATGGTTTTTGAATGGTAGAATCTAACTTAGAACTTGAGATAGATCAGAGAAGTTCTAAGTCTTTGAAATGATCAGAGTTGGGAAAATAAATCTTTTGAATTGAGAAAGAATGGTTTGAAGATGAGATAAAAAGGAAAAAGGAAAGAAAGTCCAAAGTCAGAAAATAGACTTTGAACTTAGATTTAGGAGAAGAGATAAAACTTGTAATGAAATTTGAATCTAAAATTTGAAATCATGATGGTTTTGAGAAATCCAAATGGTATTTAGAAATAAAGTGGATTTAGGAAGTTCAGATGAAATATGAAAATGAAATTGGATTTGAAATTTAGAGTTGGGAATGATATTTGGATTCTGGATCCTAAATAGGATTGGATCCAAGATCTGGAATCCAAGATCTGAATCCAAGATGGAATTGGATTCTGAATCCTAAAAATGGATTTTGGATCTGAAATCTGAGATCCAAGATAGAGTTGGACTCTGGATCCTAAGATGGATTTTGGATCTGAAGTCTGAGATCCAAAGTGGGAGTTGAATCCTGGATCCTAAAATAAAATTGGATATGAAGTCTAAGATCCAAAAGTGGAGTTGGACTCTGGATCCTAAGATGGAATTTGTATTTGAAGTCTGAGATCCAAATTAGAGTTGGATTCTGGATCCTAAAAGGGATTTGGATCTGAAGTCTAAGATCCAAAGTAAAATTGGATTCTGGATCCTAAAATGGAATTGGATCTGGAGTCTGAGATCCATGGTAGAATTGGATTCTGGATCCTAAAATGGAATTGGATCTGGAGTCTGAGATCCAAGGTAGAATTGGATTTTGGACCCTAAAATGGAATTGGATCTAAAGTCTAAGATCCAAAGTAGAATTGGGTTCTGGATCCTAAAATGGATTTTTGGAGTTTAAATTCAGAAGATGAATCAAGAACTTCCAAGTTTGAATTGAACTTGAAAATTGAAATTTAGAATTTGAACCTTGAATATACAAATGAATTTCAAAGTCGAATTAGACCTTGAATTTGAAGTTTGAATTTGGAACCAGGAGATGAATCAGAAATTTCAAAGTTAAATTGAACTTTGAATTTGATTGGAGTTTTGAATATAAGATGAATTTTTGGAATTTCAAAGTCAAATTAAACTTTGAAATCTGATTTGAATTGGAATTTCTGAATATAAAATTGAATTTTGAAATCTCAAAGTCAAATTGGACTTTGAATTTGAAATCTAAATCTTTGAAACAAGATAGAAGAATGAATTGAAATAGAGATTGAAGAAGGATATTTGAGATCACTTGGATTTTTGAAAAGAATTTTGAGAATATGATGCAGTTCTATCCTAAATGATGAATGGATTTAAATTTTGAAATTGGATTTGAAAATCGTATTTCATTCTTTTAAATGAATGTAAATAAGATTGAAGATATAATACATCCTTGACTATGGTCATTGAATGTATTATATAATAATCTATATTTAAATTCAAGTGAAGAATAAAACACATTTTTTGGTGCTTTTATAGAGTTTAAAATGAAATTAACTCTCAATATACCCTGACTATGGCCATTGGTATATATTTTAAGTAAATTATAAGTTAAACTCTGATAAAAGAGGAAAATATTTAAAGAAAATATGATGAGTTTTGAAAAGGATCCAGTGTGGGTCTAGTGTTATTTTATAAAAGATAAAAATACTAAGTTTTGTTTACATCCTGACTATGGCCATTGATGTAAATCGTCAACTTAGGATTAATTACCTCTTACGAAATGGTGCACGTGCCATTTGTGTTTCCATTTATGAGATTTTGAGAAATAAAGGCAAAAGGCATGAAAAACAAGCAATTTATGACCTTTATAATGCTCATTCATTCTATCTAAAAGCTAGAAAATGATCATCTAACTATCATATCATTGACTTAAATAAAGAATTCCTAAGTTTAAGAAGAGGATTGCATTTTCCATGTATTTCCTGCAAAAAGGCGGAGTTAGCACAAGGTAATAGGCAAAATATATAAAAAAATGCTATATTAAAACTAAAGATATGCCGGAAAATGTCCATTCCACTGAAGGATGAATATACTAAATGCAAAGTCTTTCTTTTTGTCCTAGTCACAGACAGCATACACGGGATGTTATTATAACTGCAACAATATACCCCTTTCAACTTTTGACAAAGCTCTCAAAGGAAACCAAATTCCCCTTTTATACTCAAATCTTGAATAATGCACAGCCTGTTGGAGGATCCTGTTAAATGGCATTCTTACAAACACCAAAGCAATGATACTCATTTCTGCAGAAGTGATCATCAATTCTGGCCATTCTTTTTCGATAAACCTTGAATCCCCCTCTAAAGCAAACTTCTTGGAACTCTCAAAGGATAGTATACTCTACTTTCTTAATATTCACATTCATGCACACCTTTTGATGTAGATATTTGATACTTCCACTCTATGATTGTTGGCAGTACGCTCACGATGGAGGCGATGCTTGTGAACTTTAGCAGAATATGTAGGTGGGCAAGGGTAGTGAATGCCCTAATGCAGCAAGGAAGACAGCAGGTGGGTGCTGTGACAATGAGGTGCAATGGTGGCGCAGGGTGGTTGAAGTGTTGTTGATGGCAACAGCAGAGGGCTGTTGAGAGTGGTAAGTGGGGAAGATAGTTGTGCAAGTGTGGGGAAAGGTGACAAAGGTGCACCTGTGCTGAAAACGCAACTGCATTTATCGTGTCAAGAAGCCCTGAAGACATAGTAATGCTGACATGTGTTATGCAGCAGATGTTAGGGAAGGTATGCTAGGGGGGGGGGGCTGGAGTTATGTCGCAGGTAAGGACTAATGAGAATTCACAGTGAACAGCGACATGATGTGCTGTTATGAAACAAAATGTGACAGTGGCTGTTATAGGTGTAAGGGAGTCACAACCGTGCTCAGCACTGCTGTGGCTGAATGGGAAGTGAAGGTGGCAGGTAAGGGGCTGTGTGCCTGTAATGCACGTATAATAGCAGGAAAAAGGTGGAAGATGGTATAATGATATACTTGGTGGTGCTGAGTTATTGCAATGGATGGTGACAAACAATGTATAGATGCAGAGCATGAACAACATACAATCTATATGACATTTAATGCATTGTACTAAAAAGGGGGAAAAGGTGAACAACAAAACCAATGTGGCCATGCTACAGGAAATATGAAATTGGAGGTAGTTTTAGATATAACTACTGAGAATTTTATTGCTTTCTACTTGATTCAAAAAGGGCCACTACCAAAGTATATACCAATCAGTGGACCCTTTCGTGGCTAGCACCCATCTTCATGACATACCTAACCCCAAAGGATATTAAGATTGACTGCTAACTCCTCCTGCTAATGTAGCCTAATGTTGTATTATTTGTTGTACACCATACTGTCTATGTGACCCATACACCATTCAACTACCTATTGCTGACCCAGGTTTGTCAATCACGTGTACTGCTAAGATGCTAACATTGATTACCCACGCATGTATTAACTGATAATATTTTGACAGCCCACCCCAACTCACTGCTTAACCAACTTATTACCTGCAATCAACGACCCTCTGGTCTTATCCAACAGCCTGTATAGGCCCATATGATGATTTGCCTAATACTCCTATATTGTTAACACAGAGGTATACCCACACTTATGCTAACATAGACCGACTATATTAGCAAAATCTGAATGCCATAATCTGAGCCCTATTAATTCCAGATATGAATCCTAATAAACTTTCACACAGCAACAACTTATGAAGGGATTTTTACTATGAAATCATGGCCAGCTAATAACCTCAATTATATTATATGTACAGTTATAACCTAGAGTTCAAAATTCGATATGGTTTGAAAAGGGTGATACAACAACGCATGGTGAATGCCGAATGAATGCCAGTTATAGGAAAAATCCCAGCCGATCAATAGCATTCAGTTGAAGACTAACTGTTCACTGGAACTCAATGAGGAAGACTTCAATTGGATTAACAATACCTAGTTATCACTTTCTAAGTTTCTCAGTCATATTCAATTTAGTGAAAGGAAAAAAAAAACCACAGCAATGAAAATTAATGAAAGAATACGATGAGATCTGATGGAAGAAAGACAGTAAAAATCAACATATAAGACTTGGGCATGGAATTCAGTAAGCAGTTACTGCAAACTTATCGATCCAGATGATTGATTCCATCGTCAGTGATATTAGCCATTTCAGAGATTGGCAGTGACAGTGTGATGGGAGGACATATGAGCACAGTGACAATTGATGACCAAGACGGCAGATGGGAGGGGAGGGTAAATTTGATTCAACCCTTGAGAATAGCCGCCGGCAAAGGGGCTCACTGGATCAGCTGGATATTTCCTCTGGCCAAGACTTCACCATTACAGTCAATGATGTCCCCCTTTATGTGATCAAACCACACGCTGGCTTGGTTCCAAATATAAAGCCTTTACCTGCATAAACACCAGTAATTAGTCTAGATATTTCCACTGGCTGAAGCAACAAAATTAGCAAAATTGATACATGACCAAAGAAATCGGGTTGAGTGATTGACCACTATAGGTCTGACTCCAAATTAGGATGTCATTATAGCTCCTCCTTGGATCGTAAGAGTCTGAAGCATATGATCCACAAAGAATTCTGGACTTAGACCTGTATTAAGTAGGTTTTTCCATACAAAGACACTCTTTTTTTTTTTTTTTGAACATCTGCCCAGATTAACATATTTTTCTCTACAATCCTTTTTTTTCTATTTGATGTACACGATCATGTGCCCACCATGACATAGGCTGTAAGTTAAGCATTTGTAGTTGAATATAGGCCACAACAAATGAATGCTAAAAAAAACTCAGGGACATGCACAATAAGCAATCTTACCTTGAGGTACAAGACATATGAGGACTTGACCTGACCACCATTACTTACATTTGACATTATATTTAATAATGTCAATTCTGGGCAATCTCTGATCACGATCAGGCATCTGAGAACTTCATAATGAATGAAAGAGTTCCATCTTCTTTAATACCTATTGACCAAAACGTCAATTTCTCGAGTGTATCGTGAATAAAGGATCTTTTGCCCCAATTGTGCAGAGGGCCACAAGGAAAAACCTGATTACTGCAATTTGCCTATATTTTTTTTTGTCAAATAAATGAAGAGTCTATTTATGATTTAAATAAAAAAAAGGTGCATGATACCAGAATCTGTTCCTTTTGGCATTGTTTGCTTATTTATGCCAAGTGTCGTGAGAATTTTGTGGTCGTTACTTTTACCACTTATTTGCTCAATTACTAGAAACATCTTCAGTGTTCAGGAGAATTGGACCTGCCTTTCAGAATTCCATTAGTACCTTCTGAATTTTGAAATCACCAACTATGATCATGTGTTTTGAGATTTTGACAAAAACACTGCAACAAACAGCCCAACATATAAATGTGGGGATAGCCACCAATGCAGAGCATATCTTCTTGGGGATACTTAAAACATAAAATTAGCAAGATGGTTAAAGTTACTGAAACAAGAAATGGTGAATTCAATTGAAATCCCTGCTCAGAGGCATTGATATGCAATGCTTCAGAGAATTATCCATAACAACCAATTCTTTGTAGGTTGAATAAGCAACTTATAACTAAACAAATAAAGACATTGGGTAAGAGGGGAACAATACCTTCAAGCTTTTCCCATTGAGAACATTGATTCCCACAGAATGACGCTTTTGCTTATCCATGTTTATCATCCTTGGGGGAGAAAGGGACGATGCAACAAATATAAGAGGTTATGATGATGATGCCATGAGGATATAAAAGGAATCAGGGTAAACCAAAGCAACTGGTTTCTCGGTGAGGCACATCGGATTTTGCTGCAGAATATGCAACGAATTGCATATTAAGTGTTGTTTTCACCGTGAAAACCACCAAGGTTCCTTATGACTTCTTGCAGAGCCTTGCAACATTCAGAGAGAGTCGGATGCGGCCAGTATGTTACCATGGGTACAGGATTGGTGGTTATGACACAAAATTATATACAAATGGTGAGAACACATGCAAGATGAAACGAGACACTCCTGTTACCACTAATATAAAACGAAAACTCATTCGCTCAGACCCAATGCCAGGAACGCAGGTACAATCGACCAAGCCATCCTGATTTATGGAACAGATGACGATAATAAGAGAAACCAAAGCAAGCTGGAAGCAGAAATCCAAAACAAAGTAAAACGAAGAAAAAAAAAAGAAGAAAGACGAGAATCAAGACAAACAAAAATTATAACAAAATAGGAATCGTAATCAGATTAAAATAAGAAAGAAACAGAAATAGGGACTGAAATTTAGAGAAAAATAAACGAAATTTCACAATTGATTAATACTGAGATCAAAACAAAACTAAAATAACAAGGTAAGCAAGAAATTTAGGATGTAGGAACAAGATTGTTCCGTCGATTTCGCACCGGGGTGGGTTGGTATTGCACAAGCAACATCAATGCCACCAAGGGTGCATCAATGGGGAAAAACCAGAAAAATTAAAAAACAAAAAAAAACAGAGAAAGTAAAGGGGAAAGGTTCTTACCTGATTCTCGCAGAGTTTCCGAAGGAAGCAAGATAGCAACTGAAGGAGAAGAAGGAGATTGGGTGGCGAGGCAGAGGAACGATCAATCAGAGAGAGCGATGGTAGGGTGGAAACGGATCTTCTGAAGGAAAGAGAAAGGGTGCGGGGGTGATAACGAATGATCCATGAGGTCTTCTGTGTGCCTCTCTTAAAGGGGGAGAAGGAGGTTCGAGAAGGTAGTCGGTTGGCGATGAAGGGCTTAGGGAGGATCCGGGCGATGGAGGATGCGGAGGTTAGCGATGGATGGCTTGGGTGAAGCCTCTGGAGGGTTCGGTGGAAGGAGGAACGCACATGGGGTCGACCATTGAGGGTTTGGGCGAGGGTTTTGGAGGAAGGGTTTGCGAGAGGGCAGAAGAAGGTTCGTAACCCATCTGACAACTTTACAAATAAGAGACCCTAAAAAAAAAAGTTTTGTAAAACGGGTCCTCCAAATTTATAAATTTTCAAAAAAGTTTATCCTCGAAAAGGGTTTTTCTTAAAGCCATTTTGGTAATTTTCTTTCTGTTTTGATATTTTGTTGTTTCCTTCATTTTCTATATATATATATATATATATATATATATTTGATATTTTTTGGAATAAAAACCCTAAAATTTATGAAAAAGCAAGGATTTAAACCAATATTTTTTTTTTGTATTTTTGGAGAAATATTTACAAAAGAAGGTTTTAAAAGCTATTTTGAGGAAATTTCTTCAAAAAAAAATGGGTTTGGACCCAGGTTTTGAGAAAATATTCGAGCTTTAAGCCTCAAATTGAGGAATATAACACGATGGATCCAAACGGATACCGGACGAAGTGTCTGAGCCTTTTAAAAGGTTATTTTGGTAATTTTGAGAATTTGATTTAAAAATGAGACAACGAAGCTCAGATTTGATTTTGACAATGGATCCGGATCCAAAATTGAGTCAAATATATAACATGAATTTAATTTCAGTAAAACTTGAGAAATGAACTAAAAAAAAAGTGACTCATTTGCTCAGAAAATGAAATTATGGGCAAAAAAAGGAATATTTAAAAGATTTTGAAAATTTTGGGGTGTTCACAGTGCCTCATACTACCAGTACAGTCATAAGGGCTGCGTAATCAGCCCATCCATCTACATTGCTCCTGAACATTTTAGTCCATTGTTGCATACTAGATTCCCACCTATATGTCCATCTTCTCCAGGATACTTTATAATTGCATATCTCTGCATTTGTATTTCTGTATTTTCTAGCACATACACACACTCATATATTGAATATACTTTTTTTTACAGGATATCTTGCATACTGATTTCTTTTTTTTTCTAAAATCAATGTTATACAGGAGGATATAAAGAGGAATTTCAAATGCCTTCCCTATCATGTGTCGGCAGATGCTCTGCAAATCCAATGTGAAGTGTGTCAGTTTAAGTGTTTTAGTTATATATGCATCACCTGCTATGTTCATTTACCATACCTGTTATGCAACTTACTGTCATACCAGCATCAATTCCTGCACTCTCCATTTATTTCGTACATTTTGCTTCAACCACTTCATGCTGTTATAGCCATCTTATATCACATCTCCACCACATCACTGTTACACTTCCCTTACATACACCCACATCATGCCTACATCATAGCAGCATGCTTTCACCTATTCACCATGTTTCACCTAGTATATTACCATTTTTTTTTATTCACACTAGCACCATTTCACAGTGCCTTGCAACATTTCCACTTGTATCTTCAATTAGTCTCTGCTGCTACACATTCCACTTGCGCACCTACTGCACAAGCACTCCTTTTATTTCTTACCTCAATGCACTTCATCACTAACAGTACCCTTCAGTCACTACCTGTAGCCTTCACAACAACATTAACCGTCTTCATCTTTCAGCCATCTCTTGCTGCGCCACATCACATCACTCGCCTACCTTTTCCTGCTACATTCTTTTTCCTCACCATACCTGCTGCTACAGTCTCATTTGCAGCAGCAGGTTCACCTTTTGGTTAGTGCATTGCTGCACCAGCAGCATTCACTTCCCACCATGTTTATCTACAACATCGTACCCATTACCATATCTCTCCTACATTTTTCTGTGCAAAATATGTCATTTCACCATTTACTTGATGTAGGTCCAGCTTCCATTATGCCCTATGCTCAGCACCTTCTTCACATTTCATTCACTTTGTTCCTAGCGCCTGCATTTTTCATGACACTGTTGTAGCATCCTTTTCCACAACATCCTTTTCCTCCATCCCACCACCAGTATCTTAAACACTTCACCTCCTACATTCTCTATTTTGAGCCAGCACATGCATCCCTTTCACTACAGTCATTTCACTCTTCACAAGTATCCACAACAGTTTTGAGACTGTTGTAACCTTCCACCTTTCATGTCCTTCATATACAGTATATTGTATTCTTCACTGTATTAACACATCCCTCATCATCTACATCCTGCATATCATATCACCTTTTGTGAGTGTCTCAACAGCTCCTGCACTCATTCCCAACCTCAATTCTCATCTTATAAAGCATTGTATATGTCATATATGTATATACACACACACACACACACACATATATATATATACACACACACACATATGCATGTGCATATAGGTATATATATAGGCATATATATCATTTTTTATCCTTTCATCATAAATATCTGGACATATGAGCATTTCACCTGTGAAATCCATATGATATGAAAAAATCTTTTCTATATTCACACTAACAAAGTGTTTTGCAGGGAATACGAGGAAAAGATCATTACTTGAAGTTGTAAATTCAATTTTATGTGTTGTAATAGTTAGATCTTAAATAATAATTTACATTTTCTGTTTTAGATAGAATGAATGAGCATTGTGAATGTCATAAATTGCTTGTTTTCATGCTTTTTTTAAAAAAATTTCACAAATGGAAACACGAATGGCACACGCACCATTTCGTAAGAGGTAATTGATCCTAAGTTGATGATCTACATCAATGGCCATAGTCAGGATGTAAACAATACTTAGGATTTTTATCTTTTATAAAATAACACTGGATCCACACTGGATCATTTTCAAAATTCATCATGTTTTCCTTAAATATTTTCTTCTTTTATCAGAATCTAATTTAAAATTAAGTCAATACATATACCAATGGCCATAGTCAGGGTATATTGAGGGTTAATTTCATTTTAAATTCTATAAAAGCACCAAAAATGTATTTTATTCTTCATTTGAATTTAAATATGGTTATTATATAATACATTCAATGACCATAGTCAGGAGTGCATTATATCATTAATCTTATTTACATTCATTTTAAGAATGAAATATGATTTTCAAAATTCAATTTCAAAGTTATTTAAATTCATTCATCATTTAGGACAGAATTGCATCATGTTTTTTAAAATCCCCCTTTTAAAACCCAAGTGAGTGTGAATATCTTTTCTTCAATTTCTATTCATCAATTCTATCTCATCTTCAAAGTCCAAATTTTGAATTTGAAATCAAATTCAAAGTTCAATTTAACTTTGAAATTCTTGATTCATTCTCTAAAATTCAAAATCAAGCTTCAAATTCAACAATCCAATTTTGAAATTCATGTGTATATTCGAAATTCCATTCTCAAATCAACCTTGAAATTCCAAGATTCATTCTCAAAATTCAAATTCAAATTCAAATATCTCAAAATTCCATCTTTCAAAGTTTAATTTAACTTTGAAACCTCTGAGTTATCTTCTGATTTCAAATGAGGTTCAAAATTTGAGATTGATTCTGAATCTCAAAAACTCTTCATAAATTTTAAAACCAATCTGGGTTTTCAAAACCCAGATCCATCTTCAAAAGTCCCATTTGGACTTTCAGAACCCAAATCCAAAGTTAGATCCTAAATCCCAACTTGGATCCTGATTTCCAAGTACAATATTCACTTTCGGATCCCAGACTTCGGATCCAATTCCATTTTAGGATCCAGAATTCAATTTCCACTTTGGATCTCACACTTCAGATCCAATTCCATTTTAGGATCCAGAATTCAATTTCCACTTTGGGTCTCAGACTTTAGATCCAATATCTAATTTCATTTCAGGATCCAGAATTCAACTTCCACTTTGGATCTCAGACTTCAAATCCAAATCCATTTTAGGATCCAGAACCCAATTCTACTTTGGATCTCAGACTTCAGATCCAATTCCATTTTAAGATCCAGAATCCAATTCCATTTTGGATCTCAGACTTTATATCCAATTCCACTTTAGGATCTCAGATCTCAGATCCAAATTCCATTTAGGATCCAGAATTCAAATTCCATCTTAAATTCTGGATTTCAAATCCAATTCCATTTTCAGATCTCATCTGAACCTCCTAAATCCATTTCTATTTTTCAATACCATTTGGATTTCTCAAATCCATCCTGATTTCAAATTTTAAATTCAATTCCATTTCAAATTTTATCTCTTCTCCTAAATCCAAGTTCAAAATTCAAATTCAAACTCAAAGTCCATTTCTGACTTTGAAGCTTCATTTCCTTTTCTCTCATCTTCCAATCATTCTTTTCAAAAATTAAAGAGTTATTTTCCCAACTCTGATTATTTCAAAGACTTAGAACTTCTGTGATCCATCTCAAATTCTAAGTTAGATTCAATCATTCTGAAACCATTTCTTCACTCCATTATCAAGTTCATCCCAGAAAACTTGGAAATTTTCAAAAACAAAAACATTTTCTCAAAAGAGCATACATTCTTGCATTGCACAAGCATGATTCTTTGTGCATTTAGATTTAGAATTGAAATTCCACTAGAGGGGGGGTGAATAGTGAATAGTGAAATATGATAATGATCGATAAAATAAAATAATTAAGCAATAAGGCACAACACATAAAACACAGAAGTTATATTGGTTCGGTCAATATCCAGACCTACATCCAGTCCCCAAGCAAACCACTTGAGATTCCACTATAACATCTGAGTTACCGGATAAATAGTACAACACCCTCTTCCCAAGAGGTCTTTTTCTCTCAACAGAGAAGGGGCACACCCTCTTCCCAAGAGGTCTTCTTCTCTCAACAGAGAAGGGCAACACCCTCTTTCACAGAGGTCTACTTCTTTAAACAAAGAAGGAATACAGTGAATAACAGAGTTACAATACTTCCTATAGAACCTTCAGAATGATATGAATGCACGAATGAAAGATTCTAAGAATGTTCTGTTTGTCACTCAGAGGATACTCTTTGTCAAAGAGCTGGACTTGACTTTTTCTCTTTTCTTCCTTTTTTTTTTTCTTTCTTTTTCAAGGCTCTCTTTTCAAATCACGAATAGAACTTTTTCTCTTTGTAAGCTCACACGTCTATTCCATTCCTCTTGTTTAATAGTTTATTTGAGTGTGTTTATATAGCCTTTAAAAAGTAGTCGTTACATTTTGGAATTGTAACTTTTTGAAATGTGAAATGCTATGTCATTTCAAAAATATCTTTTAGAGAAGATCGAGAATGCCTTTTTCCAGAAGAGTAAAATAGAGGGTACACTAGTCGTTGTATTGTTTTTAAGTAATACATATTTTATGTAAAAAGTCTATTTCTTACAATAGTACATTGAACGTTGGGTTGTAGTTTTGTCTTTATTCTAATTAATGATTTGAGGTACATTAGTACTTCTTTGCTTTAAATGAGTGTAAGTACTATGAGTGTTTTGAGATATTTATTTGTACATAGTCATGTCAAGTGTTTTCTTTATGTTGTATATTTCAAAGTCTCCAGAGAGAATGAGGACCAAAAGGAAGGTCGACATTCTTTGAGAAGGATATTTAACAAGGATTTGTTACAGAAGGCATTTAATGCTTTGTAAAGAGAATGATGACTTCAAGTAAGTCGACATTCTATGGTTATGAAAAAAGGTAACTAGAGTCCTTTTAAAACCATATTTTATTTGTTTTTCTTATGTGTAGCCGATTTTATGTTTTTGTCTTCTTCTTATATTAAAAAACATTTCATTAAAGAAGATAACTAAAGTCTTTTTAAAAACATATTTTATTTGTTTTCTCCATGTAGTCGATGTTATGTTTTTGTCTTTTTCCTACATTCCTTTTTTTCATGTTGTCTTGTATATAGTGTAAGGTACAATGATTATATGACAAAAAGTCTTTTTCATAAAAGGTTGTAAGAAGGTACACTTATTATATGACAAAAAGTCTTTTTTATAAAAGGTTGTAAGAAGGTACAATTATTATATGACAAAATATCTTTTTCATAAAAGGTTGTAAGAAGGTACACTTATCGGTTTTAAAAAAAAAGGAGCTTTTTGAAACTATCGTATACTTTTATGATATAGTTTTTATGAATGAGTATGTAATATGCAATATGCAAGTTCCTGAAGGTTCTGTTACATATGACTCTAAAGAAGAAAAAAATCTTCAACTTGAGGTAGCCGATTTCTTCATTTGAACTTTAGGAAAGCATGGCTCATCAAGCTTTTTCTTCAAGGAGTATGATTGCACCATAGTTGTACTTGAACAGGAAGTCTTCATCCTTATTGGGTGAGATATCCTTGCATCAATTACTCGTTAGATTTAAGGCAAAACATATTCAGTCATAATATAACATTATTTCAAGAGAACATATTATCATATCATACAAAATTAAATAAGACAGTGTATCATATTATGTGACATCAAAACCGAGTTTCTCAACATTCTCCCCCTTTTTGATGATGACAAAATATGCTCCCCCTGTCAAAAAGACATTATGCATAGAAATAATAATATGATAAAAAAGTGAAATAATGTTTAAAGAGAGAATGTTTCTCCAATAATGGAGACAGGTTTTCTCCCCCTTTGTCATGGACAAAAAGGAGGGATCAGAGTAAAAAAGTTATTACAGACCAAAAAGTAATTTAAAAGTTATTACAGACAAAATAAAAAATGAGTCTATCTCGAAGGTGGAGAAGGTGAAGGTGTCCGGTTGGCACGATTCCGCTTGCGAGTCTGCTGCAACTGGGCTTGATTACGAAGGATTCGATCCTGAGTTTGCTTGATATCCATCATAGCAGAAAAGTAATTGAAGGAGGACATTGGATTTGCTTCATCAGAGCCGGGCATGAGCAGGGACCTTAGATTGAAGGTGGTACCATCGAGGACGTGAGAGGGACGGAGGATGACTTCGTTGTGAAGTGGTACGTGGAAGTATTTGAGAATGGGAGTTATAAAACACCCAAAAAGAAGAGGCTCAAATTTCTGATAACGAATAAAGAGGTCGAAAATAATGGATGACCAATTTATCGGAAGAGAAGAAAGGATTGCGTAGATAAGAAGAGAGATTTTTTGAGGAACTAATCCCTGGCGGGGATGCTTGGGATAGATGTTGTGGAGAAGAATCTGGGCAAGTAGCTGAGCATGAGGTTGGAGATTCCTCATGTGCCACGGAAGTTGGTAGCAGTTGGTGCAGAGAAGTATTTTTCGAAGTACCGATCGGTCGATTGGTACTATGGCGTTAAGGTCGGTACCGGTGGAAGGTAGATTTAGAATTCTACCTAGGTCGGAAGCATTGAAAATCATCAGTTGTCCTCGGACTTTGCTGGTGATTGAGGTTTGTTCATGATCAGAAGAGAAGTTGGTATAAAACAGTCGGACTAGTTCAGGATAATAGGCGGCTGGGGATGAAGATCCTATGAGAGGTTTGATTTCGGGGAGATAGGTGTCTAAGTCGAAGAACATGAAGTCGTCAAAGTTGATCAATTTTCCTTCATGAATGGGGCGAGAGCAGAGTGAGTTGTAGGTGTGAAACAAATCAGGATACCTTAGATCGGCGGAGGTGATCACATTGGTAGAAGAGGAAGCCATTTTCGAGTGTCTTGAAAATAAAGCACTAGGAGAGAAAGGAGCTAGAACCGAGAGAAAGTTTGTATAAGGATAAAAAAGATCGAATGGAATGGTAAGAGATGAACCAATTGATTAAATAGAAGGAAGAAAATAATTGTTGATATGAAATGAATGACATTGGAAGTGAGTAATTTTTAGATTTTAGTCAAATAAGGAAATCCGTGAGGAGTAAGTTAATAGACTTGTGACTGACAAATCAAATCAATGTTTGAGGATAGTGTATTATATTAGATTGAGGAGGACATAGTTATTGAAATATATAGATTTTACTATGGGTGAGTTTATCGACTAGTGAGAGAACCCATTAATAGAGTATGGGGTGTCATGTTGAATAACAAAATGATTGATCTTTGAGAATAATGGCCTAACAAGACAAACAACTTGTTATTCTATGTGAAGGGATTCTAAATTCGTGAATGGAGAGTTAAAGACATAAAAAAGATGATGTGGATATCTAGAGAGGAGAGAAAGAAAATAAAGGACAACATTTACTTGATTTAGATATGACATAAAGTAAAGATAGAATAAATAAAGGTTCTCAATTTTAGAGAGATATACAATAAGAGAGAGACAAGGTCACGGATGGAAAGAAAGGTCATAGGGTGATCATGTGATGTTGTACTTTGAAAGATATGACATTTTTAAAAAAATGTTTTATGATTAATATTTGTAATTTTTTTAAGAGTATACGTGGATATGAGAAGGACATATTTGGACTTAGACTAGTGGTGAGAGAGATGATGAGACAAAAAGGAGAAAGAGTTAAAAAATATATATAAGAATTGAAATAAGAATAGACATGTAGGAGTCGGATTCAAAAATGTATAATAAAAAAAACGTATTCGAGAGATGAAATGAGGAGACAAAGAAATATTTATGAATGAAGAGTAATAAATGTGAGTTGTCATAGAGAGAGGTGAGATGACATATATGGATTTTTGTGAAGGATAAAGAAGTAATAAAAAAAAGGTTGATGAAAGACATGAGGTTATGATTGATATGAACTATTATTTATATTCTTAAAGAAACTCGACAAGGTTAGGTTAAAACAAGAGTTGACAAGAATGGAGGCTTAATATGTATATGAAAGAGATGATAATAGATAGTTTGTAGGGCTATGATATAACATATGATATAGTAAAAAATAATTTACGTGAGAATATAGCAACTAGATCTTTTAAAGGAACTAAATAGTCATTCGATTTTAACTAATGAAGAGTAATAAGTTCTCATAAACTAAGTAGGACCATTTATCGTAAGAAAAGTTTTTATAAAAGGACAAAAATAATAAAGGAGTAGAGTGATGTGAACATTGTTATGATGGCTTTTAATATAATTAGTTCTTATGGATATGAGAGAAAGGAGATAGGACAAGGAGTTATAATGGATGTGTACTTGAAAGATGACAAGTTTGAATGACATAAAGAATGTGTCTTATAAGAATACGTGAATATGGAAACTTAGTTTGACTAACTAAAAAACGATAATAAGGAAAACAATTTAAAATACGATTTAAACAAGACTTATAAGAAGTATTATATTAAGTGTAATTAATTTATAAGTCACTTAGTTTGCATATTCCTAGTTCCCTTCTAATTCGTGTGAAGTATTCATGTTTTAATGGCTTAGTGAATATGTCTGCTAACTGTAGATTAGTGGGTATGAATTCTAGTTTAATTATGTTGTTTAAGACTTGTTCTCTTAAGAAGTGGTGTCTTATTTGAATGTGCTTAGTTCGTGAGTGTAAAATAGGATTCTTAGATAGGTTTATAGCACTTGTATTATCACAGAAAATAGTTGTATTTTCAAAATTTAAACCAAAATCTTTTAATGTTTGTTTCATCCAGATAACTTGAGTACAAGCTAGGCTAGCAGCAATGTATTCGGCTTCAGTAGTTGATAATGATACACAATTCTGTTTCTTACTGAACCATGATACCAGTGAGTGCCCTAGCATGTGACATGTTCCACTTGTGCTTTTTCTGTCAGATTTACTTCCAGCAAAGTCAGCATCACTGTATGAGATTAGATCAAATGTAGAGGATTTTGAATAGAATAATCCAAAATCAACTGTGTCTTTTAAATATCTCATTATTCTTTTTACAGCTTTAAGATGTGATTCTTTTGGATTTGACTGGAATCTAGCACACAAGCAAACACTAAACATTATATCTGGACGGCTAGCAGTTAAATAAAGAAGTGATCCTATCATACCTCGGTATACCTTTGTATCAACAGTCTTACCATCTTCATCTTTGTCCAACACAGTAGTAGTGCTCATAGGAGTGGATTTTGAAGCAGTTGAGTTCATGTTGAACCTCTTCAGAAGTTCATGAGCATACTTAGATTGGTTGATGAAAACTCCATCATTGGTTTGCTTAATATGCAGTCCAAGAAAGTAGGTGAGTTCTCCCATCATACTCATTTCGAATTCCTTCTGCATGGACTTAGAAAAATCTTCACAGAGAGTGCTGTTAGAAGATCCAAAGATGATGACGTCGACATAGATTTGAACAATTAGGGTATGATTATTCACTACTTTGACAAATAGTGTAGAATCTGCTTTGCCAACAGAAAAACCAGTTTTTAATAAAAAGGTTTTAAGTCTTTCGTACCAAGCACGAGGTGCTTGTTTTAAACCATACAAAGCACGTTTGAGTTTAAAAACATGATCTGGGTATTGTTCATTTTCAAATCCTGAAGGTTGTTTTACATAGACTTCTTCATTTATAAAACCATTTAAGAAAGCACTTTTAACATCCATTTGAAATAATTTGAAATCCATATAGCTTGCATATGCTAAGAGCATTCTAATAGATTCAAGTCTAGCAACAGGAGCAAATGTTTCATCAAAGTCAATACCTTCCTCCTGGTTGTATCCTTGAGCTACTAGTCTGGCCTTGTTTCTTATAACATTACCTGTTTCGTCTAGCTTGTTTCTGAAGATCCATCTTGTCCCAATGATTGGATGATCCTTTGGTCTCGGCACAAGATCCCAAACGTCATTTCTTTGGAATTGATTCAGTTCTTCAGTCATGGCTAGCATCCAGAACTCATCAATGATGGCTTCATCAATCTTCTTTGGTTCAAGTTGAGAAATGAATGCCATGTTTGCAATCCATTCTAGCTGAGCTCTAGTTTGAACCCCCTTTGTTAGTTCTCCCAAAATCTGCTTTTGAGGATGATCTTTGATATCGACAAAGGTTCTTTGGTGATCATCTTCATTAGACTTAGCTGTGTTATCTAAAAATAAATCTGTACTTTCAACATCATCATCATTAGTTTGTATATGAACAGATTGATCAATAGATTCACAAAAACTAACATGCATAGATTCTTCAATAGTATTATGACACTTATTGAAAACTCTGTATGCTTTACTATGACTTGAATATCCTAAGAATATGCCTTCAACAGATTTAGCATCAAACTTATCCAGGCTATCTTTTGTGTTTAGGATAAAGCATTTACATCCAAAGACTTTGAAGTAGTCTATTCTTGGAGTTCTGTCATAGAATAGTTCATAGGGAGTTTTATTTAATAAGGGTCTAATGAGAACTCTATTTGTTATGTAGCATGCAGTATTAACAGCTTCTGCCCAAAAAGATTTTGCAAGATTATTGTGTTGGAGCATAGTCCTGGCAGATTCCTGAAGGGTTCTATTCTTTCTTTCTACTACACCATTTTGAGGTGCAGCTTTAGGAAAGGCAAAGTTATGAGAAATACCATGCAAGTTACAAAAATTTTCAAAGAGTTCATTTTCAAATTCTCCTCCATGGTCACTACGGATTTTAACAATAGAACACGATTTTTCGTTTTGTAATTTTTTACATAAGATTTCAAACTGACAAAACGTGTCACTTTTGTTTTTCAAAAATATTACCCAAGTAAATCTTGAGTAATCATCTACAATGACAAAAGCATATCTATTTTGATTAAGGCTAGCTACCCAAGAAGGACCTAAGAGGTCCAGGTGGAGAAGCTCTAAAGGTCTTTTACTTGAAATGACATTTTTTGATTTGAAAGAAGATTTTGACAATTTTCCTAATTGACATGCATCACAAAACTAATCCTTTTTAAAAAATATGTTGGGTAACCCACGTACTAACTTATCTTTAGCTAGTTTAGACATGTATTTAGAGTTGACATGGCCCATTCTCATGTGCCATAGATGTTGAGTGTCATTATTAGCTATGAGGCAATGTTCTGTGATGTTTTCTAGGTATAGTTCATATATATTATTCTTTCTTATACCTTTTAGGATGATGTTTTCATTTGTGTCAGCTATGAGGCATGCATCATGATTAAAGCTAACATTATAACCTGTGTCACACATTTGACTGATACTTAGTAGGTTATGTTTTAAGCCTTTAACAAGGAGAACGTCTTTGATAAGAGGTTTGTCTATGTTACCAATATTTCCAATACCAATTATCAAACCTTTGTTGTTATCTCCAAAGGTGACGGTTCCTCCTTCTTTATGATGAAGAACAACAAAAAGGTCTGGATGTCCCGTCATGTGCTTTGAACATCCACTATCTAGTATTCATCTGTTCTTCTTCTTTGGAGCCTGCAAAACATTAAGTAAATCTTCTTTTTGGTACCCAATCGGGTCCTTTTTTGTTAGACTTTGGAACCCATATCCATTTGGATTTGGGTTTGTCTATCTCTTTAGAGGAGTTAAAAAGATTATCAATATAATACTCCTTATTTGGTTCAGATGAACTTTTCACAAACATGGTCTTTTGATTTATACAAGAAGGTTTTTTGAAATGAGAATAGCCAATCCCATTCTTGTAAAAGGAGACCTTCTGAGAGGATAAGAGTTTATCCAAGTTCTCTTTACCTTTAGTAAACTTGAAAACCGTTTTCATGAGGTTCTCAGTTTTACTTTTTAGCTCTGAAATTTCTACTTGCATATTTTTAGTTTTGGAGCTAGTAGAAGAAATTTCAGATATAAGTAAAAGATTTTTTTTTTTAACTCAGAATTTTCACTGCTGAGTTTTTCATTCTCTTGAGAAAGCTTTAAATTTTCAGATTTTAAAACTTTATTTTTGAAACTCAATTTTCTAGATTCTTCAAATAGATCTTGAAAAGCATCTAGAAGTTCTTCAAAGGAAAAATCAGAGATTTCACTTACCGAACTTTCGTTTGCCATGAAGCACATATTTGCAGTTTCGGCTTCATCATCACTTGACTCTTCACTAGTGGATGGTTCTGAATCATCCCATTGAGCATGCAGAGCCTTTTTCTTGAAGAACCTCTTCTTTGGTTCTTCAGTCTTGGACTTTCTTTTGAGAAGTGGACAGTCACGTTTTAAGTGGTCTAGCTTATTACACTGAAAGCACATGGGATCTTCTTTAAGATCTTTTCTTTCCTTGTGCCTGTTTGGAAGCCGGTTCCTTCTCATGAAGCGCTGAAATTTTCTGGTAAGTAGCGCAATTTCTGATTTTTTATCTGAGTCTTCATTCTCAGATAGAGCTGGGAAAGCTAGAGTTTTCTTTACTGGTTGCTCTTCTTCCCTTCTTTCTTTCATGTGGACTTCATAGGCCATAAGATTGCCTATTAAGTCGTCCAATGTAAGTTTAGATAAATCTTGAGCTTCTTCAATAGCAACAGTCTTTTTCTCCCAATCAGTTGTAAGAGATCTCAAGATTTTCTTCACCTTTTCAGTCTGGGAGTATGTTACACCCAGAGATTTCAGATCATTGGTGATGTTGGTGAATCTGGTAAACATCTCTGTGATGGGTTCATCTTTGTTCATTTTGAACAACTCATATTTTCTAACAAGAGATGATATTTTGGCTTCTTTTACTTTGTTGGTTCCTTCATGAATAACCTCCAAAGAATGCCAAATGTCATATGCAGATTCACATATAGATATTCTGTTGAATTCATTCTGATCAATGGCATAATATAAGGCATTCATAGCCTTTGCATTTAGGTTTGCCATTTTCTTTTCTTCATCAGACCATAAGTTATAGTCTGTGGATGGAGATGTGTATGGATGCTCAACAATTTTCCATACAGCAAAGTCTATGGATTTGAGAAAGATAGCCATTCTGCACTTCCAATATCCATAGTTGGAGCCATTGAAGAAGGGAGGACGAGATGCGTGTTGACCTTCAATATCACGAGCATAAGAGGTAGATGCCATTTGTGCTGGAAGACTTGTTACGTCGAAACCAGCAAACCTGCTCTGATACCAAATGAAATTCCACTAGAGGGGGGGTGAATAGTGAAATATGATAATAATCGATAAAATAAAATAATTAAGCAATAAGGCACAACACATAAAACACAGAAGTTATACTGGTTCGGTCAATATCCAGACCTACATCCAGTCCCCAAGCAAACCACTTGAGATTCCACTATAACATCCGAGTTACCGGATAAATAGTACAACACCCTCTTCCCAAGAGGTCTTTTTCTCTCAACAGAGAAGGGGCACACCCTCTTCCCAAGAGGTCTTCTTCTCTCAACAGAGAAGGGCAACACCCTCTTTCACAGAGGTCTACTTCTTTAAACAAAGAAGGAATACAGTGAATAACAGAGTTACAATACTTCCTATAGAACCTTCAGAATGATATGAATGCACGAATGAAGGATTCTAAGAATGTTCTGTTTGTCACTCAGAGAATACTCTTTGTCAAAGAGCTGGACTTGACTTTTTCTCTTTTCTTCCTTTTTTTTTTTCTTTCTTTTTCAAGGCTCTCTTTTCAAATCACGAATAGAACTTTTTCTCTTTGTAAGCTCACACGTCTATTCCATTCCTCTTGTTTAATAGTTTATTTGAGTGTGTTTATATAGCCTTTAAAAAGTAGTCGTTACATTTTGGAATTGTAACTTTTTGAAATGTGAAATGTTATGTCATTTCAAAAATATCTTTTAGAGAAGATCGAGAATGCCTTTTTCCAGAAGAGTAAAATAGAGGGTACACTAGTCGTTGTATTGTTTTTAAGTAATACATATTTTATGTAAAAAGTCTATTTCTTACAATAGTACATTGAACGTTGGGTTGTAGTTTTGTCTTTATTCTAATTAATGATTTGAGGTACATTAGTACTTCTTTGCTTTAAATGAGTGTAAGTACTATGAGTGTTTTGAGATATTTATTTGTACATAGTCATGTCAAGTGTTTTCTTTATGTTGTATATTTCAAAGTCTCCAGAGAGAATGAGGACCAAAAGGAAGGTCGACATTCTTTGAGAAGGATATTTAACAAGGATTTGTTACAGAAGGCATTTAATGCTTTGTAAAGAGAATGATGACTTCAAGTAAGTCGACATTCTATGGTTATGAAAAAAGGTAACTAGAGTCCTTTTAAAACCATATTTTATTTGTTTTTCTTATGTGTAGCCGATTTTATGTTTTTGTCTTCTTCTTATATTAAAAAACATTTCATTAAAGAAGATAACTAAAGTCTTTTTAAAAACATATTTTATTTGTTTTCTCCATGTAGTCGATGTTATGTTTTTGTCTTTTTCCTACATTCCTTTTTTTCATGTTGTCTTGTATATAGTGTAAGGTACAATGATTATATGACAAAAAGTCTTTTTCATAAAAGGTTGTAAGAAGGTACACTTATTATATAACAAAAAGTCTTTTTCATAAAAGGTTGTAAGAAGGTACAATTATTATATGACAAAATATCTTTTTCATAAAAGGTTGTAAGAAGGTACACTTATTGGTTTTAAAAAAAAAGGAGCTTTTTGAAACTATCGTATACTTTTATGATATAGTTTTTATGAATGAGTATGTAATATGCAATATGCAAGTTCCTGAAGGTTCTGTTACATATGACTCTAAAGAAGAAAAAAATCTTCAACTTGAGGTAGCCGATTTCTTCATTTGAACTTTAGGAAAGCATGGCTCATCAAGCTTTTTCTTCAAGGAGTATGATTGCACCATAGTTGTACTTGAACAGGAAGTCTCCATCCTCATTGGGTGAGATATCCTTGCATCAAATACTCGTTAGATTTAAGGCAAAACATATTCAGTCATAATATAACATTATTTCAAGAGAACATATTATCATATCATACAAAATTAAATAAGACAGTGTATCATATTATGTGACATCAAAACCGAGTTTCTCAACAAGAATAAATTCTTAGATAATATTTAGGCAAAGCAAAAAGGCATAAATTCGATCCTTGGTTCGATTACCCCTGGTAAAGGCGCCAGGAACGGTCGAACCTCGTACCGACGAGCGAATCCCGTCTCTCCATTTTCCCGCAATATATTTCAAAACGGAGGCGAGTAATTTTCTAAATATTTTCAAATCAAGGTCAAGTGAGACTCCGCAAAAGAGTTCCTCTCTCTTCTCTCTTCTTTTCTTTTTTCTTCTCTCTTCTTTTCTCTCTTTTATTTTTCTCCCTTCAAAAAGGAAGAAAATAGGGGTTAGAAAGGAAAAGAGAAGGAAGAGAGAGAAATCACAAGAGAGGAAAATTTTTTGTGATGATCACAATAGACCCTTGTTGAAGATCCAAAAATTCCTACATCTTGCGATCACGTGCGTACTGGGGAAAAGTAGGTGTCCAGGAACACCACTGTAAAATCCTCCCATGTGAGGGCGCGTAGCTCGTCAGGCGTGTAGCGTACCTTGTGGGTTGTCTCCCACCAGCTCTTGGCGTCCCTCTGGAGCCGGTAGGTGGAAAAAGAAACCTGCCTCTCAGCGGGAACCTCGAGAATCTCAAAAATCTTGCCTATGGCGTGGACCCATTCCTCCGCCACATCCGGATCCTCCTTACCAGTAAAAGCAGGAGGGCTCAACTCCATGAAGCGCTTGTATGACGCTCCATTGGTTGCGACAGCTGGTGCCGCTATGTGACCATCATGCTGATTGATTGCACCATTTCCATTACCCCCGCTGCCGGCATGGTTCTGACAATAGGCTGGCAGATTCGCGAGAGCTTAAAAAATGAAGTCCCTCTGAGCAGTCCAACCTGGGGGTTGTCTTCCGGCCATCTACAAACACACACATGGATTCAGATTGCCTATAAATTTAGCATAAATCACAAATTCTTATTTATGTGGCCCTATCAGATCTACGTTTTAATTCTTGTCGCATTTATCAACAGAAATAATTACAGACATACAATTTTCACAACAACCCGTCAAAAAAAATAAAAATGGAAGCATACTTACAGCGATGGTGGTCGGTTGGATGAGCTTTGAGCCATACTTTCCTTATGCTCTGATACCATGTTTGTAACACCCCAATTTTTGTAACCCGAAAAATGGTGGATTTTTTTTTTTAAATACATTTAAATCTTTTAGCAGTTAACAACGAAAAAATACATTGGGTACAAAACTTGGCATGCTACTACATATAAACACTTGCAAACATATTATTATGGAATTTAAAATTTAACAACTAATTAATCATGCATGAAATAAAATTAAAGTTCCGCAGTATCCAAAATTAATCACATTTGTCCTTAAATTGAATTAAAATAAAATCAGAGTTCAGAATCCATGAAGCAGAGGAAAGGTAGGCTCAGTCCCCATCGCAACCTTCCGCCTTCGCACGTAAGTACCTACTCTTCACCTGAAAAACATTACACCATATAGGGTTAGACAAAACATGTCTCAGTAGAGTGAAATATGCTAAACTTGTAAGACAGAATTACAAGACAAAGATTTCAATAGAGATTTCATGGTTTAACATTTAATTTAAGTTAAACAATCATACAACTAATCATGCATGTTTAGAATTTTCACATTTAACAGAAAAAAAAAACATTAATCCATACATTCAAAATACAAAATGCATGAACAGATAATATGCATGACTTACCATATGCAGAAGCCCTTCAATGCATGCATATTTTCTTATCTTTAATTATATTTTCTTAATTAGATGATGCATGCGATGCCAAATTAATGCACACACCATTTAAGTTATCACTTCTTAGAACTGTTGATACGATGCAGGCAGACATTCTCAGATCATGACCATGACACAGGACGTATTTTACATACAAGGGTGGCTTTAGCCTTGTCAGATCCATTCACTAAGACGGGGTAAGGGACGTTAATACGAGAGAGATTTCCAACACCTTTCAACCCGATGCATCAGTTTTTCCTTATGAGTACTATAACCTCTACGCTGCAGTCTAATGCAGAGGTTTTTCCCCTAAAGTCATGGGAGGGGAGGAGCAACCTTCTGTGCCCGTAACAGACTTGCCCCACTGTAAACACCCCAAATTTTCATCCTCATCCAGTGTTCATCCATTTCATGTGCCATTGCATATCATTGCATACATTTAGCATACCATTTCATTGCATTACATGGCATTGCATGTCATTACATCCCATTTTCGAGATCCAACACTCCTGTTTTCAAAACATTTAATCCATATTTGAGTTTTAAAGCTTTTCTTTCAAAATAAATTTCAAAATCTGGGTTTTTATTTAACAGTCTGTCATTTTCCAACCCCAGAACTTTATATTTCGAAATATTTTCTCGGAAAACAATTTGGATTCATTTTAAATTCAAATTTTAACTAATTTCAATTCTTAAATGAGACCCATTTAGGTGGTGTCGCTTCTGGATTCCTTTATTTATCAAATTTTTCAAAATTCTGAAAGTTTTAGTCCGATCAGGACTCTGTCCCAGAGTCCTGATCCAGTCAGGAGTCTGTTTTGAAGTCTGTTTTACTTCCATTTTCAATCTTTTCCGTTTGTTTTTAAAATTTAGGTCATTTTATAGAGTCCAGTTAGTTCAGGACTCTATTTCAGAGTTTCGGTCGAGTTAGGAGTCTAACCCTGACTGTATTTTCTGACTTATTTCATCATTTCTTGATAAAATCTTTCGAAAATTCTTTCATTTGACTTTTAAAATCCAAAATCTCAGAGTCCTAAGAGTTTAGGACTCTAACCCGGAGTTCTAGTTTGCTTGAGACTCTATTTTTAAAAATCTTGAATTTCAATTATTGATTTAACCCCTTTTCAAAGCTGTTTTCAGTGTTTAATTCAAAATTTTCAAAAATCGATGTGGGTCCACTCAGTTGGCACCATATCCAGAGGAGTTTTGACCCAGTTAGAACCCTATGCCATTTCAAAAAATTTAATCTCAAGTTTACTTTTGAAAATCCTTTGAAAATTCTCTCAATTTCAAGTGTTAAAATCGCTTTTTGAAAAACTCAAGTAGGGCCCACTCGGGGTGGCGACATATTCGAGTAAGTCACGGCTAGACTAGGATTAGTCAGTGTCTTGGTTAGCGTTAGAGGTTTAGAAGAGTCAAAAGCTATTTTAAAAACTCATTTTGAAGTTTGGATTTTAAAACCAGTGTTTTTAAAGGGTTTTAAAGAACTTTAAAAACCCAAATGTGGAAAATGCCAAGTGGCATCACATTTGAGGATTTTCTAGGATAGGCTAGGGGTTAATTAGGCATTATTTAGGATCATTTAGGCTAGGGGTAGTATAGTAACTCCACCCAAAAATTGCCCCCCCCCCCACCTTTAGAGTCCAAAAATTTCAAAACTTGTCATTTTTTTAAAACCTAAAAAAATATTATAAAAGGCCCCTATGGGGGACGATTTTAAGGGTCTCTCCTTTGGTGAATCTTTGAGCTTCTCTCTCCTCTCCAGCCCCTCTCCCATTGCTGCAACTCCAAGGTAAAGAGTTTCTTCCATTTTTTTGATATTTTATTTAATGTTTTAATGCTTTAAGCATAGATTTAGCCTTGGACGCCCCTCCTTATGAAGATTCAACCATGATTCAACCTCAAGAACCATCAAGAACGGTTCAAGAAGATTATCTAACTCTATTTTGGTGTTTTTATAGGGATTCTAATCCATTAGAATCGATTTTAGCATTGGCTTTTACATTATTAACCAATAAAACATGTGATTTACCCTTTTAATGGGTTAAATCCATGTTTTTAAAGGTAAAATCAAATCCCAGCCATTGATTCCCTAAGTTTTATTTATTTCTTTATTTGTTCATGTTTATTATACGTTTTTCAGCATAGAAATAATTTTTGTTTTACTATTTTAGTGTTCATTTTATTGTTTTCATTAGTTAATGCATATTTTATTAGATTTCACTAGGTTTCTGTGTGCTTTAAGCTTAGAACAGGAAAGAGCATGCTGTTTCGGATTGAAATATTTACTGTTAATTCCTTATTTTTTTATATGTGATACACGCATATGTGATTGAAGTACTGTAAAAAAATCAGAGGTTTTGGGATTCGGGAACCTTGTCAGAAAAATCAGACATCAAATCGGGATTTTCAAGCTTTAAAATCGTTGATAAAATCAAAAGGGTAACTTGTTGTTATAATATTTTTCTCGTCTGATATCCGATTTGAGATCCGTAAAGTGCTATGGATTTGTGTTAAGATGATCTATTTACTGTGAAAGTTTGGTAATTTTGTCCTCTGTTTAGTATTTTTCCTTTGACAGAGAGTCTGATTTTAAATTTAAAACTCGTTAGGGTTTACTAAAACCCTAATCTGACTTGTGTTGATCATAGATCTCAGACCGTAGATCCGATTCAAGATCTATAAAAAAAGAGGTTCATTATTTTTTTGTCTTCTGTTCATTGATAAAATTTCAGAAATGTTTGATTAAGTTTACTATTTATTTCTGTATTTTCAATTCAAAGTATCTGTTTTAACCCCTGTTAGAGTTGTTATATTTTAGTTCAGATTGACGGAAGTGTTTCTCCCTAACCTGAGATGCTTTTTCTGATCTGTAAATAAGAAAACCTTTGTTTTTATGTCTAGTTTGCCTCTGTGAAATTTCAGAAATTTGCATGGAGAATTGACCCCTGATTCGGGTCTAACTCTGAAACTGGTTTGTGACCTAGGTTAAAAATAGCTTATTTTAGGTTGTTAATGTAATTTTTGGATTAAAATAATGTCAAAAAAATATTTTTATGATTTCAATCTGATTTGAGGGTCATAAAAAGTGCAGGTACCAATTTTTATGGATTTTAGAATCCGTTTGATGCCTGAATTAATCAAATTGCAAAACAGGGCACCCGTAGGATCCCGAAACACTGCCAAAATCACAATTTTTGTGATATTTCTTGATTTTCGTGCATAAGTGTGTGTTTTTAGGGTTTGTTCATGTTTATAATCATGTTAGGGTATTTCATGTTTGATTTTATGTTTATTTCAATCATAAATCCCAAGTTTTTACCAAATTTTATTTCAGAAAACCTTGATTTCAAGGCCATAGTCTTGCTATCAGGGGCATTTTGGTCATTTGACCTCAATTTCAAAATTTTAAACCCTAATTTTCATATTTTTGATCATGTCATATCATTTTTTAGTTAATTTATCCTTATTTGTATTTCAAAAGTTGCATTTTACAAAATATCTTTCTAAAAACCCTAATTTCAAGGCCATATTCTTGCTATCAGGGGTATTTTGGTCATTTTGACCCTAATTTCGAATTTTCAAATCTTATTTCCATTATTTATTCAATTTTATTTCATATTTCATTAAGTTTATATCAAGGAATCATGGAAAAGGCTTATGTCTAGCAAAATCCAACAATTTTCAGATATTACTGGATAAATCTAGAAAAAGCCAACATATTTTCATTAACCAGTTTTTCTAGTTTTGCAGGAATATTGAAGACTTTACTTTCTTTTAAATTCATGTATTTAAATTCAATTAGTGATGTAAATTAAATGTAAACTTTGGAATAAGAATTTACATTTTCTACTTAGATTAGGATTTGCATTGCATATAGTTTTAAATTTTGATATATAACTGCAATGAATGCATTATTCATGCACATATTACAAATTCACTATGGTCTACACGAATGGCACGTGCACTAGCTCTTATGGAGTTGACAAACTTGGAGGAATTTGTATTTATGGCCATAGTCAGAATATGAATGATTCCCAGATTTGTAATCTTTGTATTAGCCACATTCAGCCTACACTCTTAGGCTAACTTCAAAAATGCATTGCATTTCTCAAAAATACAAAAAGATTTTCTCAATTCCTCAAAATCAAGTCTTTCAAATCCATATTCATTCATTTCATTCATTTGCAAATTCCAATTTCAGCCCAGAGAAATCGATTTTCTCAAATTTTCTAAGTATTATTCAGAAATTGATTTTCTCAACACATTGATTTTCCAATGATATTTCAAGCATTTCCCAAATTCAAAATCTTGATTTTTCAAGTTACATTTTTAATTCCCAAGTTCTAATTCAGAGAAATCAAATTTTCCAAAGTTATTGGGGTTTTCTCAGAAATCGATTTTCACAAAACCTTTTGATTCTTCAGAAATCAATTTTCATTTTCCTCAGAAATATTCTCTCACCATGGTTCACGATTTTCCAAGTGTTATCTTCTCTAAAAATTTCCAAGTATTTCAAATCTTGAAGCAAACATCATGTTTTCAAATATGGATTTTCATAAATTCATAGCACATGCCTGATTCTTTATGCATTTAGGAAATAGAACATGATTTAGACAAGTTGAGTAAAGTTTATCATACAATTGATCCTTGGTTCAATTACCCCTGGTAAAGGCGCCAGGAACGGTAGAACCTCATACCGACAGGCGAGTCCCATTCTTCGGAATTATCCCGCATTTTAAAACGGAGGCGAGTTATTTTCAAAATCTTTTTCAAAGGTCAGTTTGACTTGCAAAAGTAAAAATTTTGCGATGATAACAGGTTTGGCGACCGAGATGGGACCTGTCTTCGCCTGATCAATTGTGTGCTTAACTTAGTTCAAATTGTCAAAATCGTGTTCCATGGAATGTCAGCTTTTATTTTTTGTTATTATGTAAACCTAGGAGCCTAGACTCAAACCCAGCTCACATGAATTGCATATAGACTAAGTATGGTTTGGTAGGACCATATTGAGGAGGAAATTTTCATGCTCACATAAACTTAGGTCTAATACAACCCTCCTCAATCTAGGTTTGATTGAAAACAATGTTTGCTTCTTTAAATTTTTCAAAATCTCTATCTCTTTAGGTTTTAGAGCCTTCTGATTTGATTGCATGTGATCATGTTTTCAAAAAAAACCACCCCACCTACTTTTACCCGGTCTTCACGTTGCTGGGCTTTCTTCCAGAACCATAGTTCGGGACAAAGCCTCACAACTGGGCCACCTATTTGGGTGAAACCCCCCCTGCCACGTATCAAGGGCCATAGTCCAACGTATATCGGCTGGTGCTCAAGGATGTTGGAAAACTTGAACCTAGAACCGGAGAAATTGATTTTATGCTACATACATCGAGCCTTGGCTTGAGTATATAGGCATAGCATGATTGGACACAGATGATCTGAGCCTTAGAGTTAGGATTAAGGTCCTACAGCTATTTCAAAACTTGTGCATCTAGAGTCAACTTTTAGGGAATGTTGTATGTGCATACTTGATTATACAAGATGTGATCCTTCATTCCCCGGTGGTAGTATTCATGGTTCAAGAACTTCTCTCGTATGTTTCTAGACCATTTGGACGAGTGTGGATTGGAACTGGCATCCGCAGTGGGAAAGCAGACAGTTAACGGCAATTTGATCCACGCACTGGCAGAGCGGTGGAATCCGAGCACTAGTACCTTCTGGTTTCCATGGGGGAAATGACTTTATTGATGGATGAATTCTCAGAGATTATGGGATTACCTGAACCAGTTGGTCAGCCTGAAGACCCATTGGAGAAGCAATTTTTGATCAATGTCAAGGGTCTGGATCCCCGAGATGCTCTAGCTCGCATGACAGAACGCAAGTCTTGGCCATTGATAGAGGAGGATGGAAACAAATGTGGACCTGCTTGAAATCTACAGACAGTATGGAACATTTGCGGAGGTCAGCTCCTTGTCTCAAACAGCTCGAGAAAGAATCCAGCACGCGATGGTCTTATGCACTGTGGGATTAGCTCTCTTTCCTAATGGACGAAATTACATGAATATCAGGATAGTTCAACTTCTGCGAAGGTGGGGAAGTCGACAGACCAGCTGCCTTTCTATAGCCATGGCCGCACTCGCCTTTCTGTACCAAGGGTTAACTCATTTCACGCTCAGAGGATCAATTCTAGTCGAAGGGTGCACCTACGCATTACAATCTTGGTTCCTCCGGCATGTGCCAGCCCGAGCCAGTTCATTCAGATACAATGGTGAAAAGCTTCTTCCAGTTGCACGATACCGGTTCTTTATCGATAACCTTCAAGAAGAAGAGGTCGTGTGGGATTATTTTGATCGTCAGGAATCACCTCCCAGATATACTTATGCATATGGCAAACGGTTCAGGCTACTTGGCCCATTCTTCTGTACATACTACCATCCAGAGTGTTGTCTCAGGCAGTTCTCTCAGAGATAGAAGCGCATATAAATTCGTCCACTATCAGGGGTCCTGCCAGAGTTCGATCTCACATCAGATCAGTAGTCTGGAGCATACCATTCTGCCAAACATGGCTGAGATTCTTTTGTTACTCTCACTATTTTTCCTAGTCCTCGAGTGTCCTCTGATTATCAGGAGTGGTGGAAAATTGTCCGACCCCCTCCCCTTTGTCAAGTTTATTATTAATAAAATCATGTTTTTCCTTTCTTCAATAAAATTCCTTTAATTTTTCATCCTATCTTGGTTTGACGACCTCGCCTAGGTAACAAGGCATATTTTCAGTTGTTTATTTTTGCAAAGGAATGACAACGCAATTGTCGTAATCCCAGCGACGACTCAATCCCTAGTAATGGGATACTCTTTCAATTGTCTACCAAAATTCTCAATAAATATTTTCCTCTAATCAAAATTTCTTTCAAAAGCCTAACCATCAATTCTGCCTTGCAAAGAGCGTTAGCAACCTCTAGAGAACTTTCGTGACACTCAATGGTTCAGACAAGATCCGGAAAGAAAATCGCAGAGGTCGAAGGCATGGTACACTCAGCAGCTTCAGAAGAAGAGATGGGTTCCCCGCATTCTGGCATAAATCAAGGGTAGCAGGTTGAGGACGACATTGATCCTCAAATGTATATCATGTTCAAGAAAATGATGACTAAGATGCTGGCAGAGCAAGCTGAAGCCAGTACAAAGCAGACCCAAATTAAGCAACAGGCAAAAGGCCGGGCAATGAAAGAATCTTCGAAGGCAGCCAAAAAGTCCATTCAGTATATCGATGCGACCGATGAAGAAGAGTCAGCGAAAGATTCAGATGAAGAGTTCGAAGCTCATCAGACATTTCAAAAATCAACCCAAGGGCAGAGGTCGGCCCACAAATTCAAAGAGAAATCCGTCAACGATTCTGACCAGCCACAATTGAAGGAGATGGTCAGGATAGTTAGAGATCTGCAGGCCCGCGACAAGGGTAAAAGGGTCTTCACCAACGAAGACTTCTGTGACGGTTTGGAGGGAGATGACAATCTGGATAATCTCCCTAGGAAATTCATTAAATTCGATGGTTCTGGTGATCCCAAGGCACACCTTGCTATGTTCTTTGTTGAATGTTCCAAATTCAAGCGAGACAACCGGGCACTTTTCCTTTGTTTCCCTCGCAGTCTGGAGGGAACATCAGCCAAATGGTACTCAGAGCATGTTAACCCAATTGAGCTGAAAGAATTTAACAAAGTGGTGAACATGTTCATTGAACGATTCCTCTTTAATGCTGAGGCACTTCCCACTCTCAGTCATCTCTGCGGCCTCAAGCAGAGAGAAAATGAGAAGGCCAGAGATTTCATTCATCGCTGGAGGTCGGCTTGCAATAAGATGAGAGATCCCATATCAGAAGGGCATGCTTTGTCCTTGATTCTAAGTAATTTCTCACAGCCTCTAAAAGGCCTCATCTCTATTGCACCATCCAGAACATTTATTGAGTTAACAGAGCGAGCCGAATGGCTCGAGCTAAGTATGGAAAACGATTTCTATGAAGGCTTCACTTTTGCTAAGAACAATAATCAGAATGAGTCAAAGAAGAAGACTCATTTCACTCACTCTGCCAGAAATGATAAATGGAATCATCGTAAGGGGCAGAACGGAGATTTTTGTTATGGGGCCGGAAATTCAAACAAGAATGATCAGAAAGGAAAGTTGATCCCGCAATTCACCAAGCCACTTCAGTTAGAGCAGCGACCAAAACCCTGAGAGAAAGTGAAGCATAAAGGGTGGAGCTATGATAGGAAGTTCACTCCACTAGACCAATCACTCGAGACCGTGCTCGAGTATATGTTGACCAAGGAGATGGTCAAATTGCCCAGGCTAGTCGATCCCTTTGTGCCCATGGGAAAATTCAAGGACCAATTCTGCAAATTTCACAGAACAGTGGGGCATAATATTGAGAACTGCTTCGTTCTCAAAAATATTGTTTAGGATCTCATTGACAAGAATCTTCTGGTAGAGGGTGCTTAAGATGAAAATATGGATATTTTGAAGAAACCATTTCCCCATCATTCTGCGGCAGTTATTTCTGAACAACCTTTTCAGCCACAGGAGCATATCAGGCCATGCTCTAAAAAGGATATGCAAGCTCAACATCAGGTCCTTGTACTGCAGCAGGCTCAGTCCAAAGCTCAGAAGATGGATCTTATCTCATCCTTTAGAAAAATAAAAATATTTGTCAAGCCCGCTGGGGTATCTCCCGAGGTAGCCAAAAGAATGTCGTGGCTCCCCAAACATTTTATTAAGCCCGCCCCAGAAGAAAATGAGTAATCGACTGCAAAACCAGTTACAGCATTATCTAATGTCTCAATTTTGGACTTATCCCAAGCTTCCGCCAGACATCAGCAGGTGTTGAATGATCTATTGCGGAAAATCAAAGTGAAACCAAGCACAACTTCTGAGGACATGGCCCAGATAGCCAATCAGGCCATGGCAAATGCTCCAGTTACTTTTTCAGACGAGGATCTCCTAAAGCCTCATGTATTTCACAACAACGCTCTATATGTTGTGATTTGAACCAGAGGAATGACTGTTCCTCATGTGCTGATTGATGGAGGCAGCAGCCTCAATATATGCCCAGAAATGACAGCCAAAGCTTTGGGCATCAAAGAAGAAGAATACATCCCAGACCCGATCACCATCTACGGGTTCGATAATCATGGCCAAACAGCGAAAGGAAAAATCTTCCTAGAGATTTTCATTGATTACTCAGTCCATTCAGTTCTCTTTCATGTGGTCAATGTGCCACCTACCTATAATCTGCTCCTTGGGAGACCGTGGATCCATAACACGAACGCGGTGCCATCTACTCTGCATCAGTGTATTAAATGGTCAAAAGGTGGGATAATCACAACAGTCTTGGGCGAAGATCCAGAGCAGAGGCTGGCACAACCCATGGTTCTCAGGCGCACTTTTACTACTGATATCCCTAGCATTAGAGAGATTGAAGAGGTCAGTTTTAAAGAAGATTCAGGAATACTACAAATGTCAGAACAACCCGAGCATACAGTGGTTACAACTCGATGGGGAGGCCCACAGTTCTTTAAAATTGGGGGATGAATTGACTACAACACACTCAAGGATCATCCTCTATTCTCCCAATTTATGAAGACCAAAAGAGGGTTTGATCTATTAATGAAGCATGGTTATCAGCCTTTTCAAGGCATAGGCAAAAATGGAGATGGTCGTCTTGAACCTGTGATTCCTCAACACTATCCTAAGGGGGTCGGATTGGGTTTCACTGGCAGAAGATCTTAGAAAGGCACTATTTTCGTTAAGAGAACACATTAAAAGAATCTGCTCATCTTTTCATTTCCATTCTTTTGTTGGGAGGATATCCCATTTCATTTTCATCATTGTCATTTGATCAATCCAATCTTTCAATAAAGTTGTGAATTTCCTTTATTTGTCTGAATGCCTTTTGTCTCTATACTTCTTATTATCAAATCTTTGCAAAATTACCATTATTTTTTTCTTTTATCTTTCCAATTATTTTCTCAATAAAAACAATTGGTTTTATGATGGGCGATTTCCCTAAATCAATTTATTCTCCAATTTTCAAAATGTCTTCCCGATCTATCAAGAAGCTCGTTCTTAACCCAAATGCCTTTTCGAAGCCAGCAGTGATTCGTCAGATTAAAACGAGAGCAGAAAGCAGTCAGAATACAAAGCAGTCAGAAGAACCCGTAGAGTTCGATTCAGCTCTTCAAGAACTACCGAAATTTACAGCAATTCAGAAACAAGATGAGCCATCATCCTTAGTTCAAGATCCAACTGAGGATGTCAATATCGGATCAGAAGAGGATCCTAAAATTCTCAAGATTGGTAGCAGCTTGAGTCCGGAAGAGAAAGAAAGACTCATCAAATTCCTCAAGCAACATGATGAAGTGTTTGCATGGACGTATGAAGATATGCCAGGTCTGGATACTAAATTGGTTGAGCATCGCCTCGTTCTAAAACCAGATGTCAAGCTAGTTAAGCAGAACCAGAGAAAGAGATGATCCCCTTTTCTCTTAAACTAGATTTCTAGTGCACTCACAATATGGCCGAGTATGAAGCTTTGATACAGGGTCTAAAAATTCTACAAGACTTCGACGTCAAAAGAGTGCATGCTTACGACGACTCTTTGCTCGTCGTCAATCAAGTCCTAGCCGAATGGCAAGTGAAGGATAAGAAATTACTTCCTTATCAGAAGATCGTCTCAGCTCTTGCCGATAAATTCGAAGAATTCCAACTTTTTCATATTAAGAGAGACTTCAATCAAGTTGCAGACAGTTTAACCAATCTAGGATCCATCATGTCTTTCAAGAGCGGAGAATCTTGTCGCTCCTTTGAAATTGGTAGACTTGATCAACCTGCTTTCATCCCAGTAGAGCAGATAAACCAGGCTGAGCAAAAGAAGAAGCCCTAGTATCATGATATTAAAAATTTCATTAAAACTAGTGAATTTCCTCCAGAACTCTCAAAGAAAGAGCAGCGAGCAATTCAGCGCATGTCTGCTAGATATTTTATTCTTGCCGACGTCCTCTATCGTCGTGGATTCAGTTCTGAATATTCCAGATGTTTGGACGAAGAAGAAGCCAAAGAAGTGCAGGAAGCACATGAAGGCATTTGCGGTGGTCATGTTGGCCACCAAACTCTTGTCAAACAAATCATCCGAGCAGGATATTACTGGAGGACCATGCAACAAGATTGCTATCGTTTTGTGAAGAAGTGCGTTCAATGCCAGATGCATGCACCTTCTATTCATGCGCCAGCGACATACTTGCAATATGTCGTCTCACCATGGCCATTTTCCATGTGGGCTTTTGATGTCGTAGGCCCCATTACTCTGTCTGCCTCAAATGGTCACAAATACTTTCTTGCCGCAACAGAATATTTTACTAAATGGGTAGAAGCAGTCACTCTACGCACAATAGAAGGTCGACATGTGGTCTCATTCATCCACAAGAATATCTTATGCCATTTCGGCATACCGCATGATATTGTGTCAGATAATGGCAGTCATTTCAAGAATGAGAGAATGAGGACATTCTGCTCAAAAATCAGAATCCATCATCATTTTTCCGCTCCTTATTATCCTCAAGAGAATGGTCAAGCAGAGGCCACCAATAAGATTCTAATTCGAATCCTAGAGCGAACCTTGGAAACAGGTCGTGACTAGCATGAAAAGATTCATGATGTGTTGTGGGCGTATAGAACCACCATTCGAACTCCAACTAATGCTACTCCGTCAGAACTTGTCTACGGAACTGAAGTAGTACTGCCTCTACATGTTCAGAAATCTGCTCTGAAATTTTCATCACTTCTAGAGTTGCCTCTTAATCAATATCAACAACAGCGGCTAGTACAACTTGATTTGCTAGATGAGAAAAGGCTCAGAGCAGCAGAGCATGCTCAATCATATCATCAGAGGATAGCCAGACAATATGCAAAATTTGTCATTGACAGAAAATTTCGAGTCAATGATCTAGTGCTCAGATCAACGGCTTATCTCAAACACCACCCAGGTGGCAAGTGGTCACCAAATTGGGAAGGTCCCTATGTTGTCAAAGAAGCATTACCTCGTAACTCATATCGGCTCATCAATGCCGATGGAGTGGAATTACCAGATCCCATTAACGCTCGCATTTGAAAAAATTCTATACTTAAATCATGTCTTATCCTTTGTAATTCCTCCAAAATTTTCTTTGAATAATGATCAAGATTCTCTTTTCCCAGTTACACTGGGGCATTTTTAAAATTTGTTTTTATCTACAAATACCCTGTATGCAGGCAGGATAAACCAATCTCCTATTTTACACGCATGTGCACTCATGTTATATCATGTTCATATCTGCATACATCTGCATTCATTTGTGTCAGTATTCGTTGGCATGCATTCGCACCAAATTCACTACCCATTCAGGATAAGGGATAATCCTGAGACCCCGACAACCATTCTCGTTACAATTTTCAAATACTGTAAAAGCCTAGGTCTTTTTCTGATTTTCAAAGATTCAATTTCAGAATAAAGTACATTTTCAAAACCTAGTGCTCGAACTAGTATATTTCCAAAATTCAGTGCTCGAACAGATATATTTTCAAAATCCAATGTCCATGAGGACATATTCTCAAAACCCAGTATTCATACCGGTATTCTTTCAAAATTGAGCACTCGTAATTAGTGTCTCATTGGTTGGTCGTGTCAGTCAACCTCTCGGGTTCAAGTCTTCACACTGATCATTCATAAAAAATCAAAATTTCAATTTTCAAATTGTCAATTCCGACCTTCGGGTCAATCAAATTCCAAATTTCCAAAATCCAAATTTCCAATTTCCAAATTTCCAATTTCCAATTTCCAATTTCCAATTTCCAATTTCCAATTTCCAATTTCCAATTTCCAATTTCCAATTTCCAATTTCCGAATATTAATGTCCAAATTCCAAACTTCCAAACTTCCAATTTCCAATTTCCAATTTCCAATATCAAAATTCAAATTTCAAAAATTCAAAATTTCAACTTCCAAATTTTGACCTTTTGGTCACCCAATACAGATTCCAATAATTTTCTCTTGTGAAAGACCCTTTGTAGAGGTAGAGTTTGAGGGAGCTCGTTCTTTTCGCATGCTATCCTTTGTTCATTTACCCTCTTTTTAGGGAGAGTTTGAAGGGACTCGTGTCTTTGTGAACCGTTTGCAAAACAAAATTCCAATTTCATACAAGGAGCTCTTAGTTCAGAGAGAGCTTCGACGGAAGTTCGTCTTCCTTGTGACCACAATTTCATACTAGGCCATTTCATCATGAAGGACCCTCTTTTTAGAGAGAGTGTGATGGACTCGTTCCTTCATGACCAATTCACCGACCTCACCATTACCGACCCACTTTCCATAAGAGAAACTTAATGTTAGGAATTTTGACGAAAGCTTAATTTCTCTTCGAAAGTTCATTTTGCAAACACCTCCTCTTCAGGGAAGAGAGGAGTAATACCTATTTCCAAATTTCTGAATCTTCTCCTTTGGGGAAAGGAGAAGAAAATTTCTATCATGGATGCATTGCGTTGTGCTTCAAATGCTCACTTCCACCAAGGATTTCAAGAAAAAATTGCCAAATTGTTATTAAATATTTGTTGATTTCAAAATCTTTATTACACAAAAGAATTACTTTGGAATACTGTAAACACACCAAATTTTTACCTTCATCCAGTGTTTGTCCATTTCATAAGTCATCACAGATCATTGCATGTCATTGCACGCATTCTGCATAGCATTGTATGACATTGCATCTCATTTTCGAGATCCAGCACTTCTATTTCAAAACATTCAATCCAGATTTGAATTTTAAAGCTTTATTTCAAAATCAATTTCAAAACCTGGGTTTTTATTCAATACTCTGTCATTTTCCAACCCCAGGACTTTGTATTTCGAAATATTTTCTCAGAAAACAATCTGGATTCCTTTCAAATTCAAACTTTAATCGATTTCAATTCACAGATGAGACCCATTTAGATGGTGTCGCTTTTGAATGCCTCTATTCATCAAATTTCTCAAATTTTTGAAAGTTTCAGTCCGATCAGGACTCTGTCTCAGAGTCCTAATCTGGTCAGAAGTTTGGTTTTTAAGTCTGTTTTACTTCCGTTCTCAATCTTTTTCGTTTGTTTTCGAAATTTAGGTCATTTCACAGAGTCCAGTTAGTTCAGGACTCTATTTTAGAGTTCGGTCGAGTTGGGAGTCTAACCCTGACTGTGTTTTCTGACTTATTTCATCATTTCTTGATAAAATCTTTTGAAAATTCTTTCATTTGGCTTTTAAAATCTAAAATCTCATGGTCCTAAGAGTTCAGGACTCTAACCCGGAGTTCCAGTTCGCTTGAGACCCTATTTTCAAAGATCTTGAATTTCAAATACTGATTTTAACCCCTTTTCAAAGACATTTTCAGTGTTTATTCGATGTGGGCCCACTCAGTTGGCACCATATCCAGAGGAATTCTAACTCAGTTAGGACCTTATGCCATTTCAAAAATCCTAATTTTAAGTTTACTTTTGAAAATCTTTTGAAAACTCCTTCAATTTCAAGTTTTAAAATCGCTTTTTGAAAAACTCAAGTAGGGCCCACTCGGGGTGGCGCCATATTCGAGTAAGTCAGAGCTAGACTAGGGTTAGTTGATGTCTTGGTTAGTGTTAGAGGTTTAGAAGAGTCAAAACCATTTTGAAAAACTCATTTTTGAAAGTTAGTTTTTAAAACTAGTGTTTTTAAAGGTTTTTAAAACTGTTTTAAAAACCCAATGTGAGAGAATGCCAAGTGGCACCACATTTGGGGGATTCTTAGGTTTAGCTAGGGGTTAATTAGGAACTATTTAGGATAATTTAGACTAGGGGTAGTTAGGTAACTCCACCCCAAAATCGCCCCCCCTTTAGAGTCCAAAATTTTCAAAATTGTCAATTTTTAAACCTAATTTTTTTATTATAAATAGAGGCATAAGGGGGGTCGATTTTCCCATCTCTCTCCTATTGGATTCTTGGAGCTTCTCTCTCCTCTCCAGCCCTTCCTCCATTGCTGCAACTCCAAGGTATGAACTTCTTCACTTTTCTTATTTTATTTAATGCTTTTTAATGCTTTAAACCTAGATTTAGGCTTGGACACCCCTCCTTATGGAAGATCAACCATGGTTTCACCTCAAGAACCATCAAGAACCAGCAAGAACGATCCAAGAAGGTGATCTAACCCTGTTTTGGATGATTTACAGAGATTTTAATCCATTATAATTGATTTTAATATGATTCTTTGCATTATTAACCAATAAAATATATGATTTACCCTTTTTAATGGGTTAAATCTATGTTTTAAAGGTGATATCAAATTCCAGCCATTGATTCCCTGTTTTTAATTTATTTTCATGGTTTATTTATGTTTGTTTTACGTTCTATAGCATAGAAAGAATTGTTATTTACTGTTTTATGGTTTATTTTATTTATTTACATTAGTTAATGCATGGTTTTTCAAGTTTCTTAAATTTCTGTGTGTTCTAGGTTTAGAACAGTAAAGATGATGTTCTTTCGGATTGAAGCACTCATTGTTTATTTTTGATTTTTTTATATGTGATGCATGCATGAGTTATTGAGTTACTGTAGAAAAATCAGAGGTTTTGGATCTCGGGAACCTTGTCAAAAAAAATCAGACATCAAATCGGATTTTTAAAGCTTTAAAATCGTGGTTAAAATCAAGAAGGTAACTTGCTGTTATCATATTTCCCTCATCTTATATCTGATTTTAGATCTGTAAAGTGCTATGGATTCACATCGAGTATATATGTCTTCTGTGAAATTTTCGGATTTTTTGATCACTGTTTAGTATTTTTCCCTTTTTAGAGAATCTGTTTTTAAATTTAAAACTCGTTAGGGTTTACCAAAACCCTAATCAGACTTGTGTTAGTCCTAAATCCCAAACCACAGATCCGATTTTAGATCTGTAAAAAGTGAGTATTATTATTTTTCTGTCTACTGTTCACCACTAAAATTTAAGATATGTTTGTTTAGGTTTTCTATTTATTCCAGTATTTTCAATCTGGAATAGCTGTTTTAATCCCTATTAAGAGTGATATATTTTAGCTCAGATTGCCGGAAGGGTTTCTCCCTAACCGAAGATGATTTTTATGATCTGTAAATTAGGAAATCTCTGTTTTTTTTTCTAGTTAGTCTCTGTAAAATTTCATAAATTTCCATGTAGATTTGACCCCTGGTTCAGGTCTTGGACTGAGACTGGTTGGTGAATTAGGTCAAAAATAGCATATTTTTAGGGTTTAATGCAATTTTCGGATTAATTTAATATCAAAAAATTATTTTTATAATTCCAATTCGATATTAGGGTTATAACAAGTGCAGGTACCAATGTTTATGGATTTTTGAATCCATTTGATGGCTGAATTAAGCAAATTGCAAAACCGGGTTCCTGAAAGATCCAAAAACACTGCTAAAATCACAGTTTTTGTGATATTGTTGGATTTTCGTGCATAGGTATATATTTTTAGGGTTTAATCATGTTCATAATCATATTAGGATGCTTTAGGTTTAATTTTGTGTTCATTTGATTTCATTTAGTGCATAAAACCTAAATTTTTACCAAAATCTCTTTCTAAAAACCCTGATTTCAAGGCCATAGTCTTGCTATTGGGGGCAATTTGGTCATTTGACCTAAATTTCGAAATCCATAACCCTAATTTTCATATTTTTAAGCATGTCACATCATATTTAGCTTATTTTATTACATTCAAATTTCAAAACTTGCATTTTATCAAAATATCTTTCTAAAAACCCTAATTTCAAGGCCATAGTCTTGTTATTAGGGGTATTTTGGTCATTTGGACCCCAATTTCGAAATTTCATATTTTATCTTCCTTATTTATTCAATTTTATTTCATACTTTATCATTTTGATTTAAGGGAATCATGGCAAAAAGGCTTATATCTAGCAAAATCCCACAATTTCCTGATATTGTTGGATAAATCTAGAAAAGCCAACATATTTTCATTAACCAAGTTTTCTAGTTTTGCAGGTACATTGAAGACTTTATTTTTCATATATTTAAATTTCAATAGTGATGTAATTTGTAATTAAACTTTGGAATAAGAATTTATATTTCCTGCTTAGCTTAGGTTGCATTGCATATAGCTTATTTTTATAATTTTAATGTGTGATGGATGATGATTCATGCATATTTTTACAAATTCACCATGGTCTACACGAATGGCACATGCACTAGCTTCTATGAAGTTTATAAACTTGGTGGAATTTGTATTTATGGCCATAGTCAGAATATGAATGATACTTAGATTTATGATCTTCACATTAGCCACATTCAGCCTACACTCTTAGGCTAACTTCAAAATTGCACTGCATTTCTCAAAATACAAAAAGTATTTCTCAATTCCTCAAAATCATATTCATTCATTTCATGCATTTGCCAATTCCAATCTCAATTCAAAGAAGTTCATTTTCTCAAAATCTCCTAAGTCTTATAGCAAAATCGATTTTCCCAAAGACATTGAATTTCAAAGGATATTTCAAGTATTTCCCAAGTTCCAAATTCAAATTTTCTAAGTTAGAACTTCAATTTCAAAGCTTGAACTCAGAGAAACCAAGTCTCTCAGAATCGATTTTCACCAAATGTCAAGATTTCCCCAGAAATCAATTTTTACTTGTCTCAGAAATATTTTTCCAAGTCCTAATTCACGATTTCTCATGTGATATCATTTCCAAGATTTACATTTTCTAAATATTTCAAAGCAAACATCATGTTTTCAAATGTGCATTTTCTGAAAATTCATAGCACATGCCTGATTCTATGTGCATTTAGAAATTAGAATATGATTTGGACAAGTTGAATAGAGTAGAGCATAAGATTGATCCTTGGTTCAATTACCCCTGTTAAAGGTGGCAGGAACGGTTGAACCTCGTACCGACAGGCGAGTCCCATTCTACGGAATTTTCCCGCATTTTAAAAACGGAGGCGGGTTATTTTCAAAAACTATTTCAAAGGTCAGTTTGATTTGCAAAAGTTAAAAATTTTGCGATGATAACAGGTTTCGCGACCGTGATGGGACCTGTCTTTGCCTGATCAATCTAATGTTCTACTTAGTTCAAATTGTCAAAATCGATTTCCATGGAATGTCAGCTTTGCTTTATGATATCATGTGAACCTAGGAGCCTAGACTTGAACCCAGCTGACATGGAATGCATATAGACTAGGTATGGTTTGGTAGGACCATATTGAGGAGAATTATTCATGCTCACATAGACTTAGGTCTAATACAACACTCCTCAATTTAGGAATTGTATGAAAACAATGCTTGCTTCTTCAAATATTTCAAAAATCTATCTCTTTAGGACTTAGAGCCTTCTGTTTGATTGCATGTGCTCATGTTTTTCAAAAATCACCCCACCTATATTGTCTCGGTCTTCACGTTGTTGGGCTGTCTTCCAGAACCATAGTTCGGGACAGAGCCTCACAACTGGGCCACTCATTTGGGTGAAAACCCCCCTGCCACGTACCAAGGGCCATAGTCCAACGTATATCGGCAGGTGCTCAAGGATGTTGGAAAACTTGAACCTAGAACCGGAGAAATTGATTTTATGCCACGTACATTGAGCCTTAGCTCGAGTATATAGGCATAACTGGATTGGATACAGATGATCTGAACCTTAGAGTTAGGATTAAGGTCCCACAGCCATTTCAAAATTTGTGCATCTAAAGTCAGCTTTTAGGGAATGCTGTATGTGCATACTTGTTTGTGCAGAATGTGATTGAATATGTTATAGTCATATTTTCTAAAAATACTGGACGATTTTTCAAAATTCCCCAGTCCATGTCCATGTCCATGTACTGTCTATGTTTTAAATCCTGGACGATTTTCAAAACACTTCATTTTATAAAGTACTTCCTTGTATTTCATTAAACCTTGGACGATTTTCATAAAATTCCTCCATTTTCTTCAAAACTCCGGGTGATTTCCCATCTTTCCTGTCTTCTGGATCTCGAATTTCTTGCTTTATTTTTATCCTGCCTGGATTTTTCTCAAAATTCCTGTATTTTTCTCAAATCTTATTCCAATTTCCATGTCTTTCAGTCCGATGGCATCCAGTCAGCTTGATTCAGTCTTCCCTGACGGTCACATCTCCTACGAGGTGCGACAACGTCTTCCCGAACATCGAGTCCTCAGCACCGGATCCTTCTTTCCCAAGTGGTATTATTCATGGTTCAAGAACTTCTCTCGTATGTTTCCGGACCATCTGGATGAGTGTGGATTGGAACTGGCGTCCGCAGTGGGAAAGCAGACAGTCAACGGCAACTTGATCCATGCACTAGCAGAGCGGTGGAATCCGAGCACTTCTACCTTCTGGTTCCCGTGGGGCGAGATGACAGTGCTGATGGATGAATTTTCAGAGATCATGGGATTGCCCGAGCCAGCCGGTCAGCCTGGAGATCCATTGGAGAAACAAATTCTGATTAATGTTAAGGGTCTGGACCCTAAGGATGCCTTAGCCCGCATGACAGAACGCAAGTCTTGGCCTCTGATTGAAGAAGATGAAAATGAATACGTGGATCTGCTCGAAATCTATAAACAGCATGGGACATTTGTGGAAGTCAGCTCGTTGTCTAGGACAACTCGAGAGAGAATTCAGCATGCGATGATTCTGTGCACGGTGGGATTGGCTTTCTTTCCCGACGGACGAAATTACATGGATATCAGATTAGTTCAGCTTCTAAGGAGATGGGGAAGTCGACAGACCAGCCGCCTCTCAATAGCCATGGCCGCACTCGCCTTTCTATACCGAGGGTTGACTCGTTTCGCACTCGGAGAATCGATCCTAGTCGAAGGATGCACCTATGCCTTGCAGTCTTGGTTCCTCCGACATGTGCCAGTCCGAGCCAGTTCCTTCATATACAATGGTGAAAAGCTTCTTCCAGTTGCGCGATACCGGTTCTTGATCGACAACCTAGAGGAGGAAGAGGTCATATGGGACTACTTTGATCGTCAGGAATCACCTCCCAGATATACTTATGCATACGGCAAGCGATTTAGGCTACTGGGCCCGTTCTTCTGCGCATATTATCATCCAGAGCGGTGTGTCAGGCAATTCTCTCAGAGCCAAAAGCGCATAGAGATTCGTCCACTAGCCGGGGTTCTGCCAGAATTCAATCTCACATCAGATCAGTGGTCCGGAGCATACCATTCTGCCAGACATGGCTGGGATTCCTTTGTCAGTCTTACTATTTTTCCTGGTCCTCGTGTATCTTCTGATTATCTAGAGTGGTGGAAAATTGTTTGTCCCTCTCCCCTCTGTCAAGTGTATTATTGATAAAATCATGTTTTTCCTCTCAATAAAAAATCCTTTATTTTACATTGGTTTGACGACCTCGCCTAGCTAACAAGGCATATTTTCAGTTGTTTATCTTGCAAATAATAGCAACGCAATTATCGTAATCCCAGTGACGACTCAATCCCTAGTAATGGGATATTATTTCAATTGTCTACCAAAATTCTCAACAAATATTTTCCTCCAAACCAAATTTCCTTCAGAAGCCTAACCATCAGTTCTGCCCTGCAGAGAGCATCAGTAATATCCAAAGAGAACATTTGCGATACCCGATGGTTGATACAAGATCCAGAAAGAAAGCCGCATCAGTTGAAGGTGTCGCGTACTCAGTAGCTTCAGAAGAAGAGATGGACTCACCTCGATCAGTCCAGAGTCAGGGTCAGCAGGCGGATGATGGCATCGATCCCCAAATGTATGTCATGTTCAAAAAGATGATGACCAAGATGCTGGCAGAACAAGTTGAGGCCAGTACTGAGCAAATTCAGACTAAACAGAAAGAAAAGGGTCATGCAACCAAGAATGTGAAGACCAGTAAAAAGCAGAATTGTCATGAGGAAATGTCTGATGAGTCAGAATCAGCAGATGATACTGACAAAGAGTATGAAAATAAGCAAGAATTCAAAAGGTCGACTCAGGGGCAAGGATCGGCCTACAAATCCAAGAATCAGTCTGTTGACGACCCTACGCAGTCACAACTCAAAGATGTGATGAAAATAGTTAAGGATCTTCAAACTCGTGACAAGGGCAAAAGAGTCTTTACAAGTTTAGACTTCTATGATGGACTGGATGGGGATGATGATCTTGATAATCTCCCCAAGAAATTTATCAAGTTTGATGGTTCAGGTGACCCAAAAGCACATCTCGCCCTATTCTTCACAGAATGTTCCAGGTTCAAGAGGAACAATCGTGCCTTATTTCTCTGCTTCCCTCGCAGTTTGGAAGGTGTCGCAGCAAAGTGGTACTCAGAGCACATTAATCCGATAGAACTGAAAGAATTCGACAAAGTGGTCAATTTATTTATTGAGCGCTTTCTATTCAACGCTGAAGCACTCCCGACTCTCAGTCATCTCTGCAGTCTGAGGCAGAAGGAAAACGAGAAGGCCAGGGATTTTATTCATAGATGGAGATCCGCTTGCAATAAGATGTGCGAGCCAATAGCAGAAAGACACGCACTATCTTTGATCCTGAGCAACTTCTCGCAACCCCTGAGGGGACTAATTTCTACATCTCCATCGAAGAGCTTCATAGAACTAACAGAACGAGCCGAATGGCTCGAGTTGAGTATGGAGAACGGGTCTTATGAAGGTTTTATGTTTACAAAGAATAACAGTCAACAAGAATCAAAGAAGAAAGCCCATTTTACCTACTCTGCCAATAACAGAAAGAATCAGAACAAAGGAAATAGAAAAAATCATAGTTATGCTTCAGGAGGGTCAAATCCCAACAAAAGTGATTAGAAAGGCAAGTCGATTATTCAATATGATAAGCAGCCACAGCAAACCCTCGAACAAAGATCAAGACCACAAGAAAAGCCAAAGCGGGAAGGATGGAGTTATAACCGCAAGTTTACTCCTCTAGACCAGTCCCTCGAGACAGTATTAGAATATATGCTCGGCAGTGATATGATTAAGCTTCCAAGGGTAGCTGACCCGCCAGTGGTTATGGGAAAAATGAAGGACAGATTCTGCAAGTTCCACCGAACTGTGGGACATGATACCGAGAACTGTTTCGTTCTCAAAAACATCATACAAGATTATATTGACAAAAATCTGTTAGTAGAAGGGGCTGAAGATGAGAAAATGGAGATTCTAAAACAGCCTTTCTTGCAGCACTCAACAGCAATGATATCTGATCATCCCTTTCGGCCGCAAGATCATATCCGACCATGCCCTAGCAGTGATATCAAGGTGCAGCATCAGGTATTAGTGTTGTATAAGGCCCAGTCCAGTTCTCAAAAGATGGACATCGTTTCAGCATTCAGTAAGCTGAAAGTTTCGAGAGAACCCGCTAGAATATCTCCAGAGGTAGCCAAAAGAATGCCATGGTTACCCAAGAACCTTGTCAAATCTACTTCGGAAAAAGGGAGAAAACCAGAAGAAAAGGTCGACACGGTGCAAAGACCAATCACTGCTCTCTCTAATATCCCTATCCTTGAGTTGGCACGTGCCTCTCCTAAGCATCAGCAAGTTCTGGACGATTTACTGCGAAAGATCAAAGTCAAGCCAGACACCACACCTAAAGACATGGCTCAGATCGTTAATCAGGCCATGACCAATGCTCCCATAACCTTCTCAGATGAGGATCTGCCAAAACCTCACGCATTTCATAACAATGCCTTGTACATTGTGGTGCGAACCCGGGGAATGACTGTACCCCACGTGCTTGTAAATGGAGGCAGTAGCCTCAACATTTGTCCTGAAATGACTGCCAAGGCTCTGGGTATAAAAGAAGAAGAGTATACACCGGATCCGATCACCATTTATGGGTTTGATAATCATGGACAGACAGCAAAGGGAAAGATCTTCTTGGAAATATTTATCAACTACTCTGTTCATACAGTGCTTTTCCATGTCGTCAACGTGCCACCAACGTATAATCTTCTACTGGGAAGAACATGGATTCATAATGCCAACGCCGTGCCATCCACTCTGCATCAGTGCATCAAGTGGTCTAAAGGTGGCATGATAACTACTGTTTTGGGGGAAGATCCTAAAGAGAGGCTACCTCAGCCCATGATCCCTAGGCCAACTTATACTGCTGATATCCCTAGCATTAGGGAAAGTGAATAAATTGTTCTCAGTGAAAGCCTTGAAATGCTAAAGTTAGGAGCAACATCAGAGACAAATCACACAGCAGCGATGGTCCAATGGCAAGGACCACATTTCTTTAAGATTGGGGGTCGTCTCGATTACAGTACTTTCAAGGACCATCCTCTTTTCCCGCAGTTTGTTAGGACCAAGAAAGGATTTGACCTGTTACTGAAGCATGGTCATCAGCCTTTCAAAGGATTGGGCAAGAACGGAGATGGCCGGCTAGAGCCAGTGATCCCTGATCAGCATCCGCGCAGGGCAGGACTAGGATTCACATGCAAAAGATCCCACAAAAATACTGTCTTCATTAAAGGGATCCATTAAAAATTTTCTACCATCTGTCTTTTCTATTCCATTCATTTGATTTTTGCAGTTTGTACGGACAATGTCCCATTTCAGTTCATTTTAAGTGTCCTTATTTCATTTCAAGTCTTCAATAAAGTTATCAAGTTTCTCGTCTATCTGGATGTCATCTTTCTCTTATTCCTCTGCAATTTGTCTTCAAAATTCATTTGTTCTTATTTTTTATTTCCATGCAATTTATGGCATAGTAAAGGAGCTTTTTCTAAAAGCTATTCCTTTTCAAAATTTCAGAATGTCTTCTCAACCGATAAAAAGGTGTCATTAATCCTTCAATCCTATCGAAACCGGCAAAGATATATCGGGTCCGAGCAAGAACAGGGGACAGTAAGGTCACAAAGCAGTCAGAAGAAATGGCAGAATTCGATTCGTTGCTTCCAGAGTTGCTAGAATTTGCAGCGATTCAGAAACAAGATGAACCATCGACCCTAGTCCAGGATCCGACTGAGGACATCAATATTGGTTCAGAAGATAGTCCGAAAATTCTCAAGATCGGCACCAGCCTAAGTACAGATGAGAAGGAAAGGCTCATTGACTTTCTCAAGTAACACCAAGAAGTATTCGCATGGACTTATGAAGATATGCCCGATTTAGATCCTAAATTGGTGGAACATCGACTCGTTCTGAAGCCTGATGCAAAACCTATTAAACAGAAGTTAAGGAAAATGGATCCTCGAATCGAGCAACAGGTCAAGGAAGGACTTGAGGACTTGCTTAAAGCAGGATTCATTCGAGCAATAGATTATCCGGACTGGTTGGCGAATATCGTTGCAGTTCCCAAGAAAAATGGCAAAGTGTGAATTTGTATCGACTTTCGCAATCTCAATAAAGCTACTCCGAAGGATGACTATCCCCTCCCAAATATTGACCTCCTAGTTGATAGCACGGCTGGGCATGCCATGTTTTCCTTCATGGACGGATACTCCGGATATAATCAGATCAAGTTAGCCGCTCGTGACCATTCCAAAACATCCTTCACTACGCCATGGGGCACTTTCTGTTATACAGTCATGCCGTTTGGGCTCAAAAATGCTGGAGCAACCTATCAGCGTGCAATGGCCGCCATTTTCCATGATCAGATGCACAAGACCATGGATGCATACGTTGATGACATCTTGGTCAAATCCAAGGAGGAAGAAGACCATATCGATGCCTTAAGTCAAGTCTTCAAGCGGCTTATTTTTATAAGCTAAGACTCAACCCTCAGAAGTGTGTCTTCGGAGTTGAATCAAGCAAATTGCTAGGCTTCTTGGTCAGCAAAAAGGGGATAGAAATGGATCCCGCTAAAGCAAAGGCCATCATTGACATGCCACCTCCAACTACTCTTAAGGAATTGCGTAGTCTTCAGGGACGTATGCAATCAATTCGGAGATTCATATCCAACCTTGCCATGAGATGTGAACCTTTCAATCATCTACTCAGAAAAGGAGTGAAATTTGAATGGGGACCAGAGTGTCAGCAATCGTTTGAGCGTATCAAGAAATATCTTCTTAATCCGCCCGTTCTAAAGCCACCAGAATTGGGAAAGCCTCTCTTGCTATACGTTTCAGTTAAACAAGCCGCTTGTGGCGGATTCTTGGCACAATATGAAGAAGGCAGTTTGGTTGAACATGCCATTTACTATGTAAGCAAGACTTTCATTGACTACGAGAAGAAATATTCTCAAATAGAGAAGACATGCCTAGCACTGGTATGGATGTGTCAGAAGCTGAGACATTACTTGTTAGCATCAGAAGTCAAGATTCTCTCAAAACTTAATCCTCTCAAGTATATTCTCGAACAACCATTTCTTAGTGGACGGATTGCTAAGTGGCAAGTCCTGTTAATGCAGTATGATCTGGGGTATGTTTCTCAGCAATCTATCAAAGGTCAAGCAATTGCAGACCAATTGGCAGATTTTCCTTTAGCAGAAGATGTTAGAATCAAGGATAGCTTTCCCGATGAGCGGATCTGTAATGTTCAACAATCCCCAGTTTGGAATCTGTTTTTCGACGGATCCAAGAACATGGCCGGCATAGGAGTCGGAATCTTGTTGATCACACCAGAGAAAGAGATGATCCCCTTTTCTCTGAAATTGGATTTTCAGTGTACCCATAATATGGCCGAGTATGAAGCTTTAATACAAGGTATGAGAATTTTGCAAGACTTCAATGTTCAGAGGGTACATGCTTTCGGCGATTCATTGCTCGTCGTCAGCCAAGTCAAAGCTGAATGGCAGGTAAAAGATCAGAAGTTGCTCCCTTACCAAAAGATCGTTTTATCCCTTATCAACAATTTCGATGAATTTCAGCTTTTCCATATCAAAAGAGAGTTTAATCAAATAGCTGATGGTTTGGCCAGCCTGGGCTCCATTATGTCTTTCAGAAATGGAGAATCCTGTCGCTCCTTTGAAATCGGTAGACTTGACCAACCTGCCTTCGTTCCGGTAATGCAAGTCAACCAGGCGGAACAGAAAAAGAGGCCTTGGTATCAAGATATCAAAAACTTTATTAAAACTGGGGAGCTTCCACCAGAGCTATTAAAGAAGGAGCAAAAAGCAATTCAGCATATGTCCGCCCGCTATTTTATCCTTGCCAATGTTCTTTATCGTCGTGGGTTCAGTTCTGAGTATTCCAGGTGCTTAGACGAAGAAGAAGCTAAAGAAATCATACGAGAAGCACATGAAGGTATTTGCGGTGGTCATGTCGGCTACCAAACCCTTGTTAAACAAATCATTCGGGCAGGAAACTATTGGAGAACCATGCAGCAAGACTGCTATCGTTTTGTGAAGAAGTGCGTTCAGTGTCAGATACACGCACCTTCCATTCATGCGCTAGCCACGTACTTGCAATCAGTCGTGTCTCCATGGCCATTTTCTATGTGGGCCTTCGACGTCGTAGGACCCATCTCTCCTCCAGCTTCTAATGGTCATAAATATTTCCTTGCCGCAACAGAGTATTTCACCAAATGGGTTGAAGCCGTCACTCTGCGTACGGTGGAGGGTCGACATGTAGTCTCGTTCATTCATAAGAACATTCTTTGTCGTTTCGGTATACCGCACGACATCGTGTCAGATAATGGTACTCATTTCAAGAATGAGAGAATGAAGATCTTTTGTTCAAAATTCAGAATTCATCATCATTTTTCAGCTCCTTATTATCCACAAGGAAATGGTCAGGCAGAAGCAACCAACAAAAGTTTGATTCGCATCTTGGAAAGAACCGTTGAGACGGGTCGTGATTGGCACGAGAAAATTCATGATGCACTTTGGGCATATCGAACTACCATTCGAACCCCAACCAATGCGACTCCTTCAGAACTTGTTTATGGGACTGAGGTGGTGTTACCTCTTCATGTCCAGAAACCCGCCCTTAAGTTCGCATCTCTTTTAGAGCTACCACTCGATCAGTATCAGCAACAGAGATTGGTACAGTTAGATTTACTCGATGAAAAAAGTCTCAAAGCAGCAGAACACGCGCAGTCTTATCGTCAGAGGATAGCAAGGCAATATGCCAAGTCAGTCATCGAAAGGAGATTCCAAGTTAATGACTTGGTCCTTAGATCAACGGCTCATCTCAAGCATCGTCCACGTGGCAAATGGTCACCAAACTGGGAAGGTCCCTACGTGGTGAAAGAAGCGTTGCCCCGTAATTCATATCGTCTGATTAATGCAGACGGGGTAGAACTATCCGACCCCATTAATGCTCGACATCTGAAGAAATTCTATACCTAGAAAATCTCTATTCTATCTTTTGTATTTTTCAAAAATTCTCCTCAATAAATGATCAATTATTCTTTGGTCAAAATACCCCTCTTCCCCAGAATATACTGGGGCATTCTTGGTAAAGTTGCCTTTTATCCAAAACAATTTGTGTGCAGGCAGGATCTAATAAATCTCTCATTTTGCATGCATGTGCACTCAGTTGCATCCATTTGCATTTGCACGCATTCATCTGCATCAATTTGCATTGGATTTCCCATTCAGGATAAGGGATAAATCCTGAGACCCCGGCAAGTCGTCCAAGTCATCGCCAATTGATGACCCTTCAAAACCCAGTGCTCGTACTTGTAATTTTTAAAACCCAGTGCTCGTACTGGTAATCTTCAAAACCCAGTGCTCGTACTGGTAATCTTTAAAACCCAGTGCTCGTACTGGTAATCTTTAAAACCCAGTGCTCGTACTGATAACCTTTTAAAATCCAGTGCTCGTACTGGTAACCTTTTAAAGTCCAGTGCTCGTACTGGTATCCTTTAAAAATCCAGTGCTCGTACTGGTAGTCTTTTAAAATTCAGTGCTCGTACTGATAACTTTTTAAAATCCAGTGCTCGTACTGGTAACCTTTTAAAGTCCAGTGCTCGTACTGGTATCCTTTAAAAATCCAGTGCTCGTACTGGTAGTCTTTTAAAATTCAGTGCTCGTACTGATAACTTTTTAAAATTCAGTGCTCGTACTGGTAGCCTTTTAAAGTCCAGTGCTCGTACTGGTATCCTTTAAAAAATCCAGTGCTCGTACTGGTAATCTTTTAAAATACAGTGCTCGTATTGGTACTTTGCAAAAGTTCGGTCTTCATACTGGTCGCAACATAACTCTCACATTGAGGTTCAGGCTCAATCTTTAGACCTGCGAACCAAACAATCTGTATCAGACTCTTGGGCCGTTCCATTCTGTTAATCTGACATTCGGGTTGCTGATTTTGTCAAGACCTCTAGTCATTCGTGTTATCAAGCAGTTCTTTGAGTTATCAAAAGCTATCAAAATCAATCGCCAAGTATCTCTCTTGCGAGGGACCCTTTTTCCAGGGAGAGTTCGAGGGAGCTCGTTTCTTTTCGCATGTCTTTATTGTTCGTTCGTTGAACCCCTTTTTCTAGGGAGAGTTTGAAGGGACTCGTGATTCATGAACAGTTTGCAAAATAATCTTTATTGTCACACAAGGAACCCTTTTTCTAGGGAGAGTTTCGACGGAAGCTCGTCCTCCTTGTAACCCTAAATGTCTTTTGTTAGGCCACCCCCGTCGTCGAGGACCCTTTTTCCAGGGAGAGTGTGATGGACTCGTTCCTCTATGATATCCTTTCAATCTCTATTAGCGGCCCCCTTTCCATAAGAGAAGCCTAGAAATAGGGAGTTTTGACGAAAACTCTATTTCTCTTCGAAAGTTCGTTTTGCAAACACCTCCTCTTCAGGGAAGAGAGGAGTATCTTTTGTTACCCGTTCAGGTAAGGGTCAAGCCTGAGTCTCTCTTTTGGGGAAAGGAGAGGAGAATCTAGCCACGGATGTGTCATATAGATCTCAAATGATTTCCTTCACCAAGGATTCCAAGAATATTTTGCCAATTTGCCATAAAAAAAAATAGTTGTTGATTCCAAAATCTTTATCGCATAAAATTGTACCTCAGAATACCTTCAGTATTACTTCCGAAGTGACAAAGCTTTTGCGAAAAAGGATTCAAAATTCAAAATCTTTCTATTGGCCAACCAAAAGGATGAAGAATAAATCCGCGATATGGCCAGCAAAGAAAATTCAATGTTGTTGCAAAGCCAGAAGCGATTGATATTGATCACAGTCAATGGCATAGTTTTAAAGATCATTCTTGGAAAATAAGCAGTCGAAATATCCTGGGTGATACAGAAAAATCCACTCAATCTCCATGTCCCCTCAATCACCTAAGCTGCAATTAAATATCTACAAAAGGGATCTCTCAACTGTCGTCAAGATAAAGGCGAATTAGACGAGTCGACCCCCGGGGCCAAAGAAGATTTGGATCATCTCCAAGATGACGGAGTTTGTGACGGATCCTTCCAGGGAAAGTCCAGATCACCGTCGAGATGAAGGCGAGTGTGATGGACCTCTCGACAATCCCTAAAAGGTATTTAATTTCTGTTATCATCAAGTGATTCCTAACCAACGAGCCAATAACCGTCAATATAATCCCTGAGAGAAAAGAAGGATCGGAACATCTCTGAGATGAAGGAGCTTGTGACGTACCCTTCCAAAAAATAAAGAGAGAAAAAGCTAGGACATCTCCAAAATGAAGGATGATGTAATTCCCGAAAAATCCAAGAGAGCTCCAATTCTGTCAAAAAAAGAGTGTAGAAAGATCATCATGAGAAAATAATCCCAGGATATCAGACTGCCGAATCTATCAAGAATCTTCTTTAATTTTGTGAAATTCTTTTATCAATATCCTTTCGCTAATAGCTCTCGCAATATCAAGAATACATTCTTTTCCGTCCATATCAATGAAATTGATAGCCTCCTTGAAGGAAAGTCAATTGCAAGTAATTTGAATTCGAATCTTGATTCTACGGAGTTAAGCCCAGTCGGAGGTAATACTTCAGGTAGAAAAGAGAGAATATTTTTCATATATATATGTGCTTATCATTCTTGAATTAACTACAATTTTTTATCTTATTGGCAATCTTTTTAAGTTATCCGGACATGAAGTGAGAACTTGATGTTTATTTTGATGTATCCAGGCATTGTTGTTATCCCTTTTAGGATCGGATGATGGGAGTTGTCCAAGATCCTTCCCTTCTTGTTTTGATCTGAGTGCCTGGGCTCTCAGATTCGCACACTTCCCTGTGCTCCCCACTGTCCCACCATAGACAGTTCCCGTTCAGGTTAAGGGTTAAACCTGAATTTTCCGCAAAAGGTCATCTGTCTTAAAAGTCATTCAGTCTTAGCAATGAGACGTCCAAGATCAATCCCTTTTCAAGCTTTAGGAAACCCCCTTTCTTCCTTTTGCAAACCCCTCTCGGATTTATTGTGCAGAATTCGAAGGTCCCATCATGGTTTCTTCATTTGAGGATTCCGTATATCATCCCCTTTCAGGTTAAGGGTTAAGCCTGAGCCTCGTTTTTCCACGAGGTATCGTCCCCATTCAGGTCAAGGGGTTAAACCTGAGCCTCATTTTGATGAGGTATTTCATTTATCGTCCCCTTTCAGGTTAAGGGTTAAGCCCGAGCTTCGTTCCATACGAGGTATTTCCTGTCCCATCCAGGTTAAGGGCAAAACCTGAATCTCACTTCTTTTCGAAGTAAAATTTTCTCCTTATTCTTCATTTCATATCTATCATCATCCTTTGAACTAATTCTTTCATACCCAGTCAGATTCATCTAACTAGGGCATTTTTATAGTCCAAATTTGGTATGTTTTCTTTGCCACTAAGCTCGGCTTTCAACTGGCTTAGCAGCAAAGAGGGGCATCTGTAAACACACCAAATTTTTACCTTCATCCAGTGTTTGTCCATTTCATAAGTCATCACAGATCATTGCATGTCATTGCACGCATTCTGCATAGCATTGTATGACATTGCATCTCATTTTCGAGATCCAACACTCCTATTTCAAAACATTCAATCCAGATTTGAATTTTAAAGCTTTATTTCAAAATCAATTTCAAAACCTGGGTTTTTATTCAATACTCTGTCATTTTCCAACCCCAGGACTTTGTATTTCGAAATATTTTCTCAGAAAACAATCTGGATTCCTTTCAAATTTAAACTTTAATCGATTTCAATTCACAGATGAGACCCATTTAGATGGTGTCGCTTTTGAATGCCTCTATTCATCAAATTTCTTAAATTTTTGAAAGTTTCAGTCCGATCAGGACTCTGTCTCAGAGTCCTAATCTGGTCAGAAGTTTGGTTTTTAAGTCTGTTTTACTTCCGTTCTCAATCTTTTTTGTTTGTTTTCGAAATTTAGGTCATTTCACAGAGTCCAGTTAGTTCAGGACTCTATTTTAGAGTTCGGTCGAGTTGGGAGTCTAACCCTGACTGTGTTTTCTGACTTATTTCATCATTTCTTAATAAAATCTTTTGAAAATTCTTTCATTTGGCTTTTAAAATCTAAAATCTCAGGGTCTTAAGAGTTCAGGACTCTAACCCGGAGTTCCAGTTCGCTTGAGACCCTATTTTCAAAGATCTTGAATTTCAAATACTGATTTTAACCCCTTTTCAAAGCCATTTTCAGTGTTTATTCGATGTGAGCTCACTCAGTTGGCACCATATCCAGAGGAATTCTAACTCAGTTAGGACCTTATGCCATTTCAAAAATCCTAATTTTAAGTTTACTTTTGAAAATCTTTTGAAAACTCCTTCAATTTCAAGTTTTAAAATCGCTTTTTGAAAAACTCAAGTAGGGCCCACTCGGGGTGGCGCCATATTCGAGTAAGTCAGGGCTAGACTAGGGTTAGTTGATGTCTTGGTTAGTGTTAGAGGTTTAGAGTCAAAACCATTTTGAAAAACTCATTTTTGAAAGTTAGTTTTTAAAACTAGTGTTTTTAAAGGTTTTTAAAAGTGTTTTAAAAACCCAATGTGAGAGAATGCCAAGTGGCACCACATTTGGGGGATTCTTAGGTTTAGCTAGGGGTTAATTAAGAACTATTTAGGATAATTTAGACTAGGGGTAGTTAGGTAACTCCACCCCAAAATCGCCCCCCCTTTAGAGTCCAAAATTTTCAAAATTGTCAATTTTTAAACCTAATTTTTTTATTATAAATAGAGGCATAAGGGGGGTCGATTTTTCCATCTCTCTCCTATTGGATTCTTGGAGCTTCTCTCTCCTCTCCAGCCCTTCCTTCATTGCTGCAACTCCAAGGTATGAACTTCTTCACTTTTCTTATTTTATTTAATGCTTTTTAATGCTTTAAACCTAGATTTAGGCTTGGACACCCCTCCTTATGGAAGATCAACCATGGTTTCACCTCAAGAACCATCAAGAACCAGCAAGAACGATCCAAGAAGGTGATCTAACCCTGTTTTGGATGATTTACAGAGATTTTAATCCATTAGAATTGATTTTAATATGATTCTTTGCATTATTAACCAATAAAATATATGATTTACCCTTTTTAATGGGTTAAATCTATGTTTTAAAGGTGATATCAAATTCCAGCCATTGATTCCCTGTTTTTAATTTATTTTCATGGTTTATTTATGTTTGTTTTACATTCTATAGCATAGAAAGAATTTTTATTTACTGTTTTATGGTTTATTTTATTTATTTACATTAGTTAATGCATGGTTTTTCAAGTTTCTTAAATTTCTGTGTGTTCTAGGTTTAGAACAGTAAAGATGATGTTATTTCAGATTGAAGCACTCATTGTTTATTTCTGATTTTTTTATATGTGATGCATGCATGAGTTATTGAGTTACTGAAGAAAAATCAGAGGTTTTGGATCTCGGGAACCCTGTAAAAAAAAATCAGACATCAAATCGGGTTTTTAAAGCTTTAAAATCGTGGTTAAAATCAAGAAGGTAACTTGCTGTTATCATATTTCCCTCATCTTATATCCGATTTTAGATATGTAAAATGCTATGGATTCACATAGAGTAGATATGTCTTCTGTGAAATTTTCGGATTTTTTGATTACTGTTTAGTATTTTTCCCTTTTTAGAGAATCTGTTTTTAAATTTAAAACTCGTTAGGGTTTACCAAAACCCTAATCAGACTTGTGTTAGTCCTAAATCCCAAACCACAGATCCGATTTTAGATCTGTAAAAAGTGAGTATTATTATTTTTCTGTCTACTATTCACCACTAAAATTTCAGATATTTTTGTTTAGGTTTTCTATTTATGCCTGTATTTTCAATCTGGAATAGCTGTTTTAATCCCTATTAAGAGTGATATATTTTAGCTCAGATTGCCGGAAGGGTTTCTCCCTAACCGGAGATGATTTTTCCGATCTGTAAATTAGGAAATCTCTGTTTTTCTTTCTAGTTAGTCTCTGTAAAATTTCATAAATTTCCATATAGATTTGACCCCTGGTTCAGGTCTTGGACTGAGACTGGTTGGTGAATTAGGTAAAAAATAGCATATTTTTAGGGTTTAATGCAATTTTCGGATTAATTTAATGTCAAAAAATTATTTTTATAATTCCAATTCGATATTAGGGTTATAACAAGTGCAGGTACCAATTTTTATGGATTTTGGAATCCATTTGATGGCTGAATTAAGCAAATTGCAAAACCGGGTTCCTGAAAGATCCAAAAACACTGCTAAAATCACAGTTTTTGTGATATTGTTGGATTTTCATGCATAGGCATATATTTTTAGGGTTTAATCATGTTCATAATCATATTAGGATGCTTTAGGTTTAATTTTGTGTTCATTTGATTTCATTTAGTGCATAAAACCTAAATTTTTACCAAAATCTCTTTCTAAAAACCCTGATTTCAAGGCCATAGTCTTGCTATCGGGGCAATTCGGTCATTTGACCTAAATTTCGAAATCCCTAACCCTAATTTTCATATTTTTAAGCATGTCACATCATATTTAGCTTAGTTTATTACATTCAAATTTCAAAACTTGCATTTTATCAAATATCTTTCTAAAAACCCTAATTTCAAGGCCATAGTCTTGTTATTAGGGGTATTTTGGTCATTTGGACCCCAATTTCGAAATTTCATATTTTATCTTCCTTATTTATTCAATTTTATTTCATACTTTATCATTTTGATTTAAGGGAATCATGGCAAAAAGGCTTATATCTAGCAAAATCCCACAATTTCCTGATATTGTTGGATAAATCTAGAAAAGCCAACATATTTTCATTAACCAAGTTTTCTAGTTTTGCAGGTACATTGAAGACTTTATTTTTCATATATTTAAATTTCAATAGTGATGTAATTTGTAATTAAACTTTGGAATAAGAATTTATATTTCCTGCTTAGCTTAGGTTGCATTGCATATAGCTTATTTTTATAATTTTAATGTGTGATGGATGATGATTCATGCATATTTTTACAAATTCACCATGGTCTACACGAATGGCACATGCACTAGCTTCTATGAAGTTTATAAACTTGGTGGAATTTGTATTTATGGCCATAGTCAGAATATGAATGATACTTAGATTTATGATCTTCACATTAGCCACATTCAGCCTACACTCTTAGGCTAACTTCAAAATTGCACTGCATTTCTCAAAATACAAAAAGTATTTCTCAATTCCTCAAAATCATATTCATTCATTTCATGCATTTGCCAATTCCAATCTCAATTCAAAGAAGTTCATTTTCTCAAAATCTCCTAAGTCTTATAGCAAAATCGATTTTCCCAAAGACATTGAATTTCAGAGGATATTTCAAGTATTTCCCAAGTTCCAAATTCAAATTTTCTAAGTTAGAACTTCAATTTCAAAGCTTGAACTCAGAGAAACCAAGTCTCTCAGAATCGGTTTTCACCAAATGTCAAGATTTCCCCAGAAATCGATTTTTACTTGTCTCAGAAATATTTTTCAAGTCCTAATTCACGATTTCTCATGTGATATCATTTCCAAGATTTACATTTTCTAAATATTTCAAAGCAAACATCATGTTTTCAAATGTGCATTTTCTGAAAATTCATAGCACATGCCTGATTCTATGTGCATTTAGAAATAAAATATGATTTGGACAAGTTGAATAGAGTAGAGCATAAGATTGATCCTTGGTTCAATTACCCCTGTTAAAGGTGGCAGGAACGGTTGAACCTCGTACCGACAGGCGAGTCCCATTCTACGGAATTTTCCTACATTTTAAAAACGGAGGCGAGTTATTTTCAAAAACTATTTCAAAGGTCAGTTTGATTTGCAAAAGTTAAAAATTTTGCGATGATAACAAATACCTCCAGTATTACTTCCGAAAGGACAAAGCTTTCGCGAAAAAGGATTCAAAGTTCAAAACCTTTCTATCGGCCAACCAAAAGGATGAAGGATAAATCCGCGATATGGCCAGCAAAGAATATTCAATGTTGTTGCAAAACCATGAGTGATTGATATTGATCGCAGTCAATGACACATTTTTAAAGATCATTCTTGGAAAATAAAGCAGTCGAAATATCCTGGGTGATACAGAAAAATCCACTCAATCTCCATATCTCCTCAATCACCTAAGTTGTAATTAAATATCTGCAAAAGGAATCTCTCAATTGTCATCAAGATGAAGGCGAATTAAGTGAGTAGACCCCCGGGGCCAAAGAAGATTTGAAACATCTTCAAGATGACGGAGTTTGTGACAGATCCTTCCAGGGAAAGTCCAGAGCACTGTCGAGATGAAGGCAGATGCGATGAGCCTCCCGTCAAACCCTAAAAGATATTTAATTTCTGCTATCACCAAGAGATTTTCAACCAAAGAGCCAATAACCGTCAATATAATCCCTGAGAGAAAAGAAGGATCATAATATCTCCGAGATGAAGGAGTTTGTGATGTACCCTTCCAAAAAAAAAAAAAGAGAGAGAAAAGTCCAAGAGAGCTCAAATTCTGTTAAAAAAGAGAGTGCAAAAAGACCTTCATGAAAAAAGAATCCCAGGATATCAAACTGCCGAATCTATCAAGAATCTTTTTAATTTTGTGAAATTCTTTTATCAATATTCTTTCACCAATAGCTCTCGCAATATCAAGAATACTCTCTTTTCTGCTCATATCAAGGAAATTGAAGCTTCCTTGAAAGAAAGTCAATCGCAAGCAATTTGAATTTGAATCCTGATTCTACGGAGTTAAGCTCAGTTTGAGGTAATACTTCAGGTAGAAAAGAGGAGATATTTTCGAAAAAATGTGCATCACTTTCAATTATTTTGAATCAATAATAATTTTCAACATTTTGACAATATTTTCTAGCTATCCTAGCGTGAAGCGAGAGCTTGAGGTTCATCTTTGGCGCATCTTGACATCAGTTGTTATCCCTTTTAGGACTTGATAACGAAAGTTTTCAAGATTCCTTTCCTTCTTTGGTATAATCTGAGCGCCTGGGCTCTCAGATTCGCACACTTCCCTGTGTCCCCACTGTCCCACCATAGACAATCCAATTTCAGCTTGAGGTTAAACCACCAATTCCAACAAAAGGCAATTTCAAAAGTTATTTAGTCTCAGCAATGAGGCGCCCAAAATCAAACCCCTTTTCAAATTTTAGGGACCCCAATTTCATCCTTTTGCAAAACTCCTATTGGATTTATTGTCCAAATTCCGAAGGTTCCATCACGATCTCTTCTTTCAAGGATTTCGTTCATTTCCGCCCGATCAGGTTAAGGGTATAAACCTGAGCCTCATTTGATGAGGTATTTCATTTTCCACCCAATCAGGTCAAGGGGTTAAACCTGAGCCTCATTCTGACGAATTATTTCATTTCTCGTCCCATCCAGATTAAGGGAAAAACCTGAATCTCACTTCTTTTTTAAATAAAATTTTCTCCTTATTCTCCATTTCATATCTACCATCATCACTTGGATTAATTCCTTCATATCCAGTCAGATTCATCTAATTGGGGCATTTTTATAGTCTGAATTTGGTGTGTTTTTCTTTGCCACTAAGCTCGGCCTACAACCGGCTTAGTAGCAAAGAGGGGCATCTGTAAACACCCCAAATTTTCATCATCATCCAGTGTTCATCCATTTCATGTGCCATTGCATATCATTGCATACATTTAGCATACCATTTCATTGCATTGCATGTCATTACATCCCATTTTCGAGATCCAACACTCCTGTTTTCAAAACATTTAATCCAGATTTGAGTTTTAAAGTTTTTCTTTCAAAATAAATTTCAAAACCTGGGTTTTTATTCAACAGTCTGTCATTTTCCAACCCCAGAACTTTATATTTCGAAATATTTTCTCGGAAAACAATCTGGATTCATTTTAAATTCAAATTTTAACTGATTTTAATTCTCAGATGAGACCCATTTAGGTGGTGTCGCTTCTGGATTCCTTTATTTATCAAATTTCTTAAAATTCTGAAAGTTTTAGTCCGATCAGGACTCTGTCCCAGAGTCCTAATTTAGTCAGGAGTCTATTTTGAAGTCTGTTTTACTTCCATTTTTTATCTTTTCCGTTTGTTTTCAAAATTTAGGTCATTTTATAGAGTCCAGTTAGTTCAGGACTCTATTTCAGAGTTTCGGTCAAGTTAGGAGTCTAACCTTGACTGTATTTTCTGACTTATTTCATCATTTCTTGATAAAATCTTTTGAAAATTCTTTCATTTGGCTTTTAAAATCAAAATCTCAGAGTCGTAAGAGTTAAGGACTCTAACCCGGAGTTCCAGTTCGCTTGAGACTCTATTTTTAAAAATCTTGAATTTCAATTATTGATTTTAACCCCTTTTCAAAGCTGTTTTCAGTGTTTATTTCAAAATTTTCAAAAATCGATGTGGGCCCACTCAGTTGGCACCATATCTAGAGGAGTTCTGACCCAGTTAGAACCCTATGCCATTTCAAAAATTTTAATCTCAAGTTTATTTTTGAAAATCCTTTGAAAATTCTCTCAATTTCAAGTGTTAAAATCGCTTTTTGAAAAACTCAAGTAGGGCCCACTCGGGGTGGCGCCATATTTGAGTAAGTCAGGGCTAGACTAGGGTTAGTCAGTGTCTTGGTTAGTGTTAGAGGTTTAGAAGAGTCAAAAGCTATTTTAAAAACTCATTTTGAAGTTTGGATTTTAAAACTAGTGTTTTTAAAGGTTTTTAAAGAACTTTAAAAACCCAATGTGGAAAATGCCAAGTGACATCACATTTGAGGATTTTCTAGGATAGGCTAGGGGTTAATTAGGCATTAATTAGGATCATTTAGGCTATGGGTAGTATAGTAACTCCACCCAAAAATCGCCCCCCCCGCCCCCGCCCCCCTTTAGAGTCCAAAAATTTCAAAACTTGTCATTTTTTTAAAACGTAAAAAATATTATAAAAGGCCCCTATGGGGGACGATTTTAAGGGTCTCTCCTTTGGTGAATCTTGGAGCTTCTCTCTCCTCTCCAGCCCCTCTTCCATTGCTGCAACTCCAAGGTAAAGAGTTTCTTCCATTTTTTTGATATTTTATTTAATGTTTTAATGCTTTAAGCATAGATTTAGCCTTGGATGCCCCTCCTTATGAAGATTCAACCTCAAGAACCATCAAGAACGGTTCAAGAAGATGATCTAACTCTGTTTTGGTGTTTTTACAGGGATTCTAATCCATTAGAATCGATTTTAGCATTGGCTTTTACATTAATAACCAATAAAACATGTGATTTACACTTTTAATGGGTTAAATCCATGTTTTTAAAGGTAAAATCAAATCCCAGCCATTGATTCCCTAAGTTTTATTTATTTCTTTATCTGTTCATGTTTATTATACGTTTTCCAGCATAGAAATAATTTTTGTTTTACTGTTTTAGTGTTTATTTTATTGTTTTCATTAGTTAGTGCATATTTTATTAGATTTCACTAGGTTTCTGTGTGCTTTAAGCTTAGAACAGGAAAGAGCATGCTGTTTTGGATTGAAATATTTATTGTTAATTCCTGATTTTTTTATATGTGATACATGCATATGTGATTGAATTACTGTAAAAAATTCAGAGGTTTTGGGATTTGGGAACTCTGTCAGAAAAATCAGACATCAAATCAAGATTTTCAAGCTTTAAAATCGTTGATAAAATCAAAAGGGTAACTTGCTGTTATAATATTTTTCTCATCTGATATTCGATTTGAGATCCGTAAAGTGATATGAATTTGTGTTGAGATGATCTATTTACTATGAAAGTTTGGTAATTTTTGGCCTCTGTTTAGTATTTTTCCTCTGACAGAGAGTCTGATTTTAAATTTAAAACTCGTTAGGGTTTACCAAAACCCTAATCTGACTTGTGTTGATCACAGATCTCAGACCGTAGATCCGATTCAAGATCTATAAAAAAAGAAGTTCATTATTTTTCTGTCTTCTGTTTACTGCTAAAATTTCAGAAATTTGTGATTAAGTTTACTATTTATTTCTGTATTTTCAATTCGAAGTATCTGTTTTAACCCCTGTTAGAGTTGTTATATTTTAGTTCAGATTGACAGAAGTGTTTCTCCCTTACCTGAGACGATTTTTCTGATCTGTAAATAAGAAAACCTTTGTCTTTATGTTTAGTTTGCCTCTGTGAAATTTCAGAAATTTTCATGGAGGATTGACCCCTGATTCGGGTCTAACTCTGAAACTGGTTTGTGACCTAGGTTAAAATAGCTTATTTTAGGTTGTTAATGCAATTTTTGGATTAAAATAATATGAAAAAATTATTTTTATGATTTCAATCTGATTTGAGGGTCATAACAAGTGCAGGTACCAATTTTTATGGATTTTGGAATCCGTTTGATGCCTGAATTAATCAAATTGCAAAACAAGGCCCCCACAGGATCCCGAAACACTGCCAAAATCACAATTTTTGTGATATTTCTTGATTTTCATGCATAAGTGTGTGTTTTTAGGGTTTTTTCATGTTTAGAATCATGTTAGGGTGTTTCATGTTTGATTTGTGTTTATTTCAATCATAAATCTCAAGTTTTTACCAAAATTTATTTCAGAAAACCCTAATTTCAAGGCCATAGTCTTGCTATCAGGGGCATTTTTGTCATTTGACCTCAATTTTTAAATTCTAAACCCTAATTTTCATATTTTTGATCATGTCATATCATATTTGAGTTAATTTATCCTTATTTGTATTTTAAAAGTTGCATTTTACAAAATATCTTTCTGAAAACCCTGATTTCAAGGCCATAGTCTTGCTATCAGGGGTATTTTGGTCATTTTGACCCCAATTTCGAATTTTCAAATCCTTTTTCCATTATTTATTCAATTTTATTTCATATTTCATTAAGTTTATATCAGGGAATCATGGAAAAGGCTTATGTCTAGCAAAATCCAGCAATTTTCATATATTACTGGATAAATCTAGAAAAGCCAACATATTTTGATTAACCAATTTTTCTAGTTTTGCAGGAACATTGAAGACTTTACTTTCTTTTAAATTCATGTATTTAAATTCAATTAGTGATGTAAATTAAATGTAAACTTTGGAATAAGAATTTACATTTTCTGCTTAGATTAGGATTTGCATTGCATATAGTTTTAAATTTTGATATATAACTGCTATGAATGCATTATTCATGCACATATTACAAATTCACTATGATCTACATGAATGGCACGTGCACTAGCTCTTATGGAGTTGACAAACTTGGAGGAATTTGTATTTATGGCCATAGTCAGAATACGAATGATACCCAGATTTGTAATCTTCGTATTAGCCACATTCAGCCTACACTCTTAGGTTAACTTAAAAAATGCACTGCATTTCTCAAAAATACAAAAAGATTTTCTCAATTCCTCAAAATCAAGTCTTTCAAATCCATATTCATTCATTTCATTCATTTTCAAATTCCAATTCCAGCCCAGAGAAATCGATTTTCTCAAAATTTCTAAGTATTATTCAGAAATTGATTTTCTCAACACATTGATTTTCCAATGATATTTCAAGCATTTCCCAAATTCAAAATCCTGATTTTTCAAGTTACATTTTCAATTCCCAAGTTCTAATTCAGAGAAATCAAATTTTCCAAAGTTATTGGGGTTTTCTCAGAAATCGATTTTCATAAAACCACTGGATTCTTCAGAAATCAATTTTCATTTTCCTCAGAAATATTCTCTCACCATGGTTCACGATTTTCCAAGTGTTATCTTTTCTAAAAATTTCTAAGTATTTCAAATCTTGAAGCAAACATCATGTTTTCAAATCTTCATTTTCAGAAATTCATAGCACATGCCTGATTCTTTGTGCTTTTAGGAAATAGAACATGATTTAGACAAGTTGAGCAAAGTTAAGAATACAATTGATCCTTGGTTCAATTACCCCTAGTAAAGGCGCCAGGAACGGTTGAACCTCGTACCGACAGGCGAGTCCCATTCTTCAAAATTATCCCGCATTTTAAAACGGAGGTGAGTTATTTTCAATTTTTTTTTCAAAGGTCAGTTTGACTCGCAAAAGTAAAATTTTGCGATGATAACACCCACGAAGTTTTGTATCACCTCTACTCTCCCAGCAAGTATCTTGAGTTTTAATGTCACATGATTACTTGATTACAGTCATACTTTTTATACAACATCAAACTTAAACCACTTTATGGTCATGGATGCATTCTTCTAAACCATTGGACAAAATCACTTAATTAAACTTGTAACAGACACTTGAGCACATGCGTAGCATAAATATCCTATTCATTTTCACACATCATAAGGCATATGCATGTACATGGCCAATGCAACAAAAAGAATATATATGAACATCCATATCAATGAAACAATCATATCATCACGATATCATGAACATATATGCAGTCAGCACATTTTTAGAATTTAAAACATAAACTTGTATTCATTGGACCTTTTGATCCTTAATTTTTAATGTATATGCTTTTATTAATATTTCATGTCATAATCCCATAAACTTTGCGTAAAATCATACCTGCATAATCATTCACATAATGCATGCTAATTAAATAAAGAAATTTGCATAAAAACATATAAACTATGTATCTCTTGAACCTCGGGCTAATGACCGGCCATGAATTTACTGAATCCTTAACTCTGTCTGACTGATACAGAGCACACAGAAATTTTTTGGCTCTATTAACAGAGCTGAAATTTCTACAGTATATAGTAAATTTTGTTAGCTATCCATAGCCGCAAATCGTTTGTAAAAATTCCTTCGTATGAGGGAGTTATAAATGTTTTACTACAGACCTATCAATTTTTGTTTCCACTGTCACAGGGACGTGCTCGGTCTATGGACAAAGCCCAAATTTCTACAGTAGATGCAAAATTGTGTTAGCTTTCCAACGCAATAATTTGTTCATCAAAACTCTTCCGAATGAGGGAGAAACAACCGTTTTACTGAACGAAGGTCAAGTTGAAAACCTGGAAATTCCGAGATTTGCATTCGGGTGAATAAAACCGAGTCACCCGAATCCCAAGAAAATTCAAAAGAAATAGGAAAAATGCATGAAATAAAATTTATAAAAATCTAAAATATTCACAGTAGATGGAACAAATCATATTCTATCAACCCAAACCAATATTTGCATAAAAATCATGGCATAAATTGAATACTAGCTATTATTACAAATCTACTTTCCGAGAAACCGATTTTTATGAAAAACCCGATTTCAAAAGGGGTTTTCTTTAGAGGAAAACGTGTTTTTGCCATAGATCATTAGATCTGAGTCAAACCCACTGTTAGGAGGGTTTGATTTTGATCTATACTCATGAAAAACATCAAAATTCATGCCAAGAACTCCGTTCTTGCAAGAAAAGCATAGAAACCCTACCTTTTGTTGAAAAAACGTGTTTTTTGATGGATGAACGGATGTTTTTGCTCGATCACACTGATCATCTCCTTCTTCCAACAAGGTGAGGACCTTAGATCACCTCCCCACACCCCTTGAAGTCTGGATCTTGCACTCAATAAGCTAAAGAAACCCTAAAGAAAAGGAAAAAAGAGAAGGGAAAGAGAGGAGAGAGTTTTGGGGGGAGAGAGAAGCTCTATAATTTTTTTCCAGCCCAAATGAGGGGGGCGTGGGCTATGATAGGGTTTTATAACCCCTCATGAGTTAGGTTATGGGCTGGAATTAATTTCAGCCCTTGATCACTATAATGAAAGTCATTTGGAGCCCTTGATCTCCACTTTGACTTTTCAAGCTTTAAATAACTTGAAAATCACTATACCTTTATTTTCAAAATAAATTTGAAGTAAGATGCCACATAGGATAGGACGGCCCACCTATGGGCTCCTACTAAACTAATAAAATGGTTTTAATTTATAGAATAAAAATAAAAATAAAAACTATTATATTAAACTATTATTGAATAACCATAAAATTCCAATTAAAAATCATTTTTGTTTTATATAACCACAAATCATGTGAAAATGTAAAGGAATTGAATATAAGCTAATTCCATCTTATTAAGCATATTAATATGTATATTTTTACAATCTACTTTTGTTAATTTACTTTATTTAAATAAATTTACTTAAAGAAAAAATCAAAAATTTTCTTTTGAAAAGAAACGTTTTCAATTACACATTACTTAGAATTTCCTCTAATATCCAAAACGTATAGGATTTATATTTACTACATCTTAACATAATTAAACCCCTTAAGCCTTACAAATATACTCAAACATTCATTTTTTTTTAAGAAATTAGGATTCTATATTGGCACAAAATTCAAGAATTTTACAATATTATAGAAAAAGAACTTAGAAAATTTTGGATATTACATGAAGTTCTCTTGGGTTTTTGGGAAATTTATTACATCATCCTTCATTTTGGAGATGTTCTGACTTTTCTCTCTTTTTTTTTGGAAGGGTATGTCACAAACTCCTTCATCTTGGAGATGCTTCGATCCATCTTTTCTCTCAAGGATTATATTGATGGTTATTGGCTCCTTGGTTAGAAATCTCTTGATGATAGCAGAAATTAAACATCCTTTAGGGTTTGTCGGGAGGCTCATCGCAGTCGCCTTCATCTTGACAGTGATCTGAACTTTTTCTGGAAGGATCCATCACAAACTCCTTCATCTCGGAGATGATCCAAATCTTCTTTGGCCCTGGGGTCTAACTCGCATAATTCGTCTTCATCTTGACGACAATTGAGAGATCCCTTTTGCAGATATTTAATTGCAGCTTAAACGATTGAGGAGATATAGAAATTGAATGAATTTTTCTGTATCACCCAGGATATTTTGACTGCTTTATTTTCCAAGAATGACCTTTAAAAATGTGCCATTGATTGCGATCAATACCGATCACTTATGGCTTTGCAACAATATTGAATTTTCTTTGCTGGCTATATCGAGAATTTATTCATCCTTTTGGTTGGCTAATTGAAAGATCTTGAATTTTGAATCTTTTTTTGCGAAAGCTTTGTCCTTTCAGAAGTAATACTGAAGGTATTCTGAAGTAATATTTTTATGCAATAAAATTTTTAAAATCAACAAATATTTAATGACAAATTGGCAAAATGTTCTTGAAATCCTTGGTGAAAGCGAGCATTTAAAACACAACTCAAAGCATCCATGACAAAAATTCTCTTCTCCTTTCCCCAAAGGATAAGATTCAGAAATGGAAAATAGAAATTACGCCTCTCTTCCCTAAAGAGGAGGTGTTTGCAAAATGGACTTTCGAAGAGAAATTAAGCTTTCGTCAAAACTTCTATATATTAGGCTTCTCTTATGGAAAGGGGCCGGTAATGGTGAGGTCGGTGAATTGGTCATGAAGGAACGAGTCCATCACACTCTCCTCGAAAGGAGGGTCCTTCATGATAAAAGGGCCTAGTATGAAATTGTGGTCACAAGGAAAGCGATCTTCCGTCGAAGCTCTCCCTAAACTAAGGGTTTCTTGTATGAAATTGAAATTTTGTTTTGCAAACGGTTCACAAAGACACGAGTCCCTTCAAACTCTCCCAGAAAAGGGGCTAGGTGAACAAAGGATAGCATGCGAAAAGAACGAGCTCCCTTGAACTCTCACTGTAAAAAGGATCTCTCGCAAGAGGAAATGATTGAAATTGGTATTGAGTGACCAAAAGGTCGAAATTGAAAATTGAAAATTTAAAATTTGGAATTTGGAAATTTGAATTTGGAATTTGGAAATTAGAAATTGGAAATTGATTGACCCAAAAGTCGAAATTGAAATTGGTTGACCCAAAGGTCGAAATTGGAAATTAGAAATTGATTGACCCGAAGGTTGAAATTGGAAATATAAAATTGGAAGTTGGAAATTGGAAATTGATTGACCCAAAGGTCCAAATTGAAAATTGATTACTGGGAACAACATGGGTTCAATAGGAATTCAGCCTAAGAACGACATTGGTTCACTAGGAACGACATGAGTTCAATAGGGATTCAGCCTAAGAACGACATTGGTTCACTGGGAAGGACATGGGTTCAATAGGGATTCAGCCTAAGAACGACATTGGTTTAATTGAGAACAACATTGGTTCACTGGGAACGACATGGGTTCAATAGGGATTCAGCCTAAAAACGACATTGATTCAATTGAGAATGACATTGGTTCACTGGGAACGACATGGGTTTAATAGGGATTCAGCCTAAGAACGACATTGGTTCACTGGGAACGACATGGGTTCAATAGGGATTCAGCCTAAGAACGACATTGGTTCAGTTGAGAACGACATTGGTTCACTGGCAACGACATTGGTTTACTGGGAACGACATTGGTTCACTGGCAACGACATTGGTTTACTGGGAACGACATGGGTTCAATAGGGATTCAGCCTAAGAACGACATTGGTTCAATTGAGAACAACATTGGTTCACTGGGAACGACATGTGTTCAATAGAGATTTAGTCTAAGAACAACATTGGTTCAATTGAGAACGACATTGGTTCACTGGGAATGACATGGGTTCGGTAGGGATTCGACCTACGAACTATCAATTTCATAGGGATTTAACCTAAGGATCACATCGGTTCCGCATAGGTTCAACCTATAAACTATCAACTCCATAGGGATTTAACCTAAGGATCACATCGGTTCAACCTACGAACTATCAATTCCATAGGGATTTAACCTAAGGATCACATCGGTTCCACAGGGGTTCGACCTATAAACTATCAATTCCATAGGGATTTAACCTAAGGATCACATCGGTTCCGTAGGAGTTTGACCTACGAATTATCAATTCCATAGAAATTTAACCTAAGGATCACATCGGTTTCGCAAAGGTTCAACCTATGAACTATCAATTCCATAGAAATTTAACCTAAGGATCACATCGGTTCCACAGGGGTTAGACCTACGAACTATCAATTCCATAGGGATTTAACCTAAGGATCACATCGATTCCGCAGGGGTTCGACCTACAAACTATCAATTTCATAGGGATTTAACGTAAGGATCACATCGGTTCTGCAGGGGTTCGACCTACAAACTATCAATTTCATAGGGATTTAACCTAAGGACCATATCGGTTCTGCAGGGGTTCGTCCTACAAACTATCAATTCCATAGGGATTTAACCTAAGGACCACATCGGTTCCGCAGGGGTTCGACCTACGAACTATCACTTTCATAGGGATTTAACCTAAGGATCACATTGGTTCCGCAGGGGTCCGACCTACGAACTATCAATTCCATAGGAATTTAACCTAAGAATCACATTGGTTCCGCAGGGGTTCGACCTACGAACTATCAATTTCTTAGAGATTTAACCTAGGGACCACAGCTTAAGAAGAAAGGGTTCAACTTGTGGGCTTTGATTGAACCAGGTACTAAACTGGGTTTTGAAGGAAGATTCGAATCGGAATTCAAATCTTCAAGGGAAAACTAAATGAATTGGGTTTTGAAAGAAAATTTGAGTCGGAACTTGGATCTTCTAGACCAATTACTAAATTGCAGAAAAGTTTGAGTAGGAGTTCAAACCTTTGAAGGAAAGCGAAGCAAATCAGATTTGAGAGAAAATTCAAGTTGAAACTCTAATTTTCTAGACCGATTCTAGCCATTTGAATTGGATTTGGAAGAAAATTCTAGTCAGAACTCTAATTTTCTAGACCAATTCAGAAGGAAAAGAAATCTCAGGTCGAAACTCGAATCTTCGAAGGAAAACTAGATCCATTGTGGAAGGAAAAGAAATTTGAGTCGGAACTCAAATCCTGAGGGAAAAGTAGATCAATTTGGAAGGAAAAGAAATTCGAGTCGGAACTCGAATCCTGAAAGAAAAATACATCAATTTGGAAGGAAAAGAAACCCAAGGCGAAACTCGAATCTTGAAGGAAAAATAGATCAATTTGGAAGGAAAAGAAACTCGAGTCGGAACTCAAATCCTGAAGAAAAAATAGATCAATTTGGAAGAAAAAGAAATTCGAGTCGGAACTCGAATCCTGAAGGAAAAGTAGATCAATTTGGAAGGAAAAGAAATTTGAGTCGGAACTCGAATCCTGAAGGAAAAGTAGATCAATTAGAAGGAAAGAAAATTTGAGTCGGAACTTGAATCCTGAAGGAAAACTAGATCAATTGAAATGAAAGGAAATTCGAATCAGAACTCGAATTCCGAAGGAAAACTAGACCAATGTGGACACTGAATTTTAATGTGTACCAGTATGAACACCAGATTTTGAAAATGAACCAGTACAAGCATTATGTTTCAAAAAATTACCAATACGAATACTGGGTTTTAGAAAATTACCAGCACGAACACTGGGTTTTAGAAAATTACCAGCACGAACACTGGGTTTTTGAAAAATTACTAGCATGAACACTGGATTTTTGAAAAATTACCAGCACGAACACTGGGTTTTGGAAATTTACCAGCACGAACACTGGGTTTTTGAAATTTTACCAGCACGAACATTGGGTTTTTGAAATTTTACCAGCACGAACACTAGATTTTTGAAAAATTACCAGCACAAAGACTGAGTTTTTGAAAAATTACCAGCATAAACACTGGATTTTTAAAAAATTACCAGCACAAACATTGGGTTTTGGAAATTTACCAGCACGAACACTGGTTTTTTTGAAAAATTACCAGCACGAACACTGGGTTTTTAAAAAAAATTACCAATTAATTCTGATAGAAGATTTTCAGTCTTCACCCTCACGACGACTTGGACAACTATCGCGGTCTCAGGATTTATCCCTTATCCTGAATGGGCAACTCAGGTTTATCCCTTAACCTGAAGGGGAAATGAATTTGATGCAAATGAATGTAAATGAATGCAAATGAATGTAAATGAATGCAAATGTATGTGAATAAATGCAAAATGATGTGAATGAATGCGCATGCGTGCAAAATGAGAGATTTATTTGATCCTACCTGCATACAAGATGTTTTGAAGATAATTTTCAAAATAATGTCCCAGTGTAACTGAGAAAGAAGAATTTGACCATTATTGAAGAAAATATATTGAGGAATTACAAAGGATGGAATAGAGGATTTAAGTATAGAAAATTTTCAAATGTTGAGCATTGATGGGGTCTGATAATTCCACACCATCGACATTGATGAGCAAATATGAATTGCGGGGTAATGCTTCCTTGACAACATAGGGCCCTTCCCAATTCGGTGACCATTTGCCACCTGGGCGGTGCTTGAGATAAGCCATGGATCTGAGCACTAGATCATTGGCTAAGAATTTCCTTTCAATGACAAATTTTGCATATTGTCTGGCTACCCTCTATCGATATGATTGCGCGTGCTCTGCTGCTTTAATCCTCTTTTCATCGAGCAAATCAAGCTATACTAGCCGTTGTTGCTGATACTGATCAAGTGGCAGCTCCAGAAGTGATGCGAGTTTCAGAGCAGGTTTCTGAACATGTAAAGGTAGTACTACTTCAATTCTGTAGATAAGTTCTGATGGAGTAACATTAGTTGGAGTTCGAATGGTGGTTCTGTATGCTCACAATGCATCAGGGATCTTCTCATGCCAGTCACGGTCTGTTTCCAAAGTTCGCTCCAGGTTTCTAATCAGAATTTTATTGGTGGCCTTTGCCTCACCATTCCCTTGAGGATAATAGGGAGCGGAGAAATGATGCTGAATTCTGAACTTCAAGCAAAATGTTCTCATTCTTGAAATGACTGCCATTGTCCAACACGATATCGTGCGATATGCCGAAACGACAAAGGATATTCTTGTAGATGAATGAGAACATATGTCGGCCTTCTACTGTGCGTAGAGTGACAACTTCGACCCATTTAGTAAAATATTCTGCTGCGGAAAGAAAATACTTGTGACCATTTGAAGCAGAAGGAATGATGGGGCCTACAACATCAAAGGCTCACATAGAAAATGGTCATGGAGAGATAACAGATTGCAAATATGTTGCTAGCGCATGAACGGAAGGTGCATGTATCTGGCATAGAGCACACTTCTTCATAAAATGGTAGCAATCTTGCTGCATAGTCTTCCAATAATATCCTGCCCGGATGATTTGTTTGATAAGAGTTTGATAGCCGATGTGACCACCGCAAATGCCTTCATGTACCTTCCACACGACTTCTTTGGTTTCATCTTCATCTAGGCATCTAGAATATTCAGAACTGAATCCACGATGATAGAGGACATCAGAGAGAATAAAATATCGGGCACACACACGTCAAATCGCTCGTTACTCTTACCCGTGATATACTGAGAGAAGGAGACAAATGTCTTCTCCTTGATGGGAGCCTTTCTGAGACTGTCTTCAGCTTGCTCAGACATCATCCTAATCATCATTTTCTTGAACATCTGATATGCAGCAGGATCAATGTCATCCCTATCAATCGGACTCTGTCTTCTAACAGTTCTTGGAGAATTCATCTCTTTTTACTTGATGCTTTAAAAATCACTCGTGCACTTGATATAGTAGCGTCTTCTTATCTGATCTGGACCACTTGGGAATATCGATATTCTCTGCAGAATGTGATGGATGATTAAATTTTGATGATAAAGATTCAGGATAGAAATGAATATAGGAAAAATATTTGATGAGAATTTGGTAGATAATTGAAAGAACATCCCATTACTAGGGATTGGATCGCCGCTGGAGTCACGACAATTGTGTTGTCATTCTTTGCGAGGAGAACGAACAACTGCAAATATGCCTTGTCATCTAGGCGAGGTCGTCAAACCATGATAGAATGAAAATTGAAGGATTCTTTTTTATTGAAGGAAAAATATGATTGCATCAATAGTGAACTTGAGAAAGAGGGAGCATATAGACAGTCTGCCACCACTCTTAATGATCAGCAGAGACACGAGGATCGCGGAAAAGAGTGAGAATGATGAAAGAATCTCAGCCATATCTGGCAGAATGGCATGTTCCAGACCACTGCACTGATGCAAGGTTGAACTCTGGCATAACCCCTGATAGTAGCTGAGCTTCTACACACTTCTGTCATTGAGAAAATTGCCTAACGCATCGCTCTGGATAGTAGTAGGTACAGGAAAATGGGCCAAGTAGTTTGAACTGCTTGCCATACACATATGTATATTTATGAAGAAAGCGAGCCCTTCAGTGCATACGACCATCGCATACTGAATTCTTTCTTGAGCTGTTCTGGATAATGAGCTAACTTCTGCGAAGGCCCCATACTGTAAGTAGATCTCGATCAATTTTACATATTCATTTTCATTTTCCTCAATCAGTGGCCAAGACTTACGCTCTGTCATGCGAGCTAAAGCATCTTTAGGGTCCAGACCCTTGACATTGATAAAAAATTGTTGCTCCAATGGATCTCCAGGCTGACCGGCTAGCTCGGGCAATTCTATGATCTCTGAAAACTCATCCATCAGCAGAGTCATCTCACCCCACGGGAACCAGAATGTGCAAGTGTGCGGATTTCACCGCTCTGCCAGTGCATGGATCAGATTGTCGTTGACCATTAACTTTCCCACTGCGGATGCTAGTTCCAACCCACAATCGCTCAAGTGGTCCGAAAACATACGGGAGAAGTTTTTTGAACCAAATATAGTAACACCGGGGCAAGAAGGGTCCGGTGCTGAGAGCTCGATGCTTGAGAAGACTTTGTCACACCTCGTAGGAGATGTGACCCTTAGGAAAAACGAAGTCGAGCTGACTGGATGCCATTGGACTGAAAGATAGGAAGATTGGAATTAGACTTAGGAAAAATACAAGAATTTTAAAAATTGCAGGCAGGATAAAGTGAAATGCTGGAAAATCAAAGTCGAGAGGGACAGAAGAATGGAAAATCACCTGGAGTTTTGAAGAAACGGTGGATAATTTGGAAAAATTGTCCAGGGTTTTTGAGAAAAAGGAGATACTTCACAAAAGATGGAAAATGAGGTATTTTAGAAAATTGTTCGGTATTTTAGAAAAATTGAGAAAAATATGAGAAAATAAGATGAAAATGAATATCATACATTCAATCACAAACAATTATGCACATACAACAATCCCTAAGAAGCTGACTCTAAATGCATCAATTTTGAAAGAGCTTTAGGACCCTAATCCTGACTCTAGGCTCAGATCAACTGTGTTCAATCATGCTATGCCTATATACTCGAACCGAGGCTCGATGTACATGGCATAAAAATTTATCTCTGGTTCTAAGCTTGTGTTTTCCCAACATCCTTGAGCACCTGCCAATATACGTTGGACTATAGCCCTTGGTACGTGGCAGGGGGGCGTTAGCCCAAATAAGTGGCCTAGTTGTGGGGCTTTATCCGGAACTATGGTTCTGGAAGAGAGCCCAGCAACGTGAAGACCGAGTAGACATAGGTGGGGTGGTTTTTGAAAATATGAACACATGCAAGCAAACAGATGGCTCTAAGTCCTAAAGAGATAGAATTTTGAAATTTTTGAAGAAGCAAGCATTATTTTCATACAATTCCTAGATTAAGGTGTGTTGTATTTCAGACCTAAGTCTATGTGAGCATGAATAATTCTCCTCAATATGGTCCTACCAAACCATCCCTAGTCTACATGCAATCCATGTCAGCTAGGTTCAAGTCTAAGCTCCTAGGTTCACATGATATCAGAAAATAAAAGCTGACATTCCATAGAACACAATTTTGATAATTTGAACTAAGTCAAGCACATAATTGATCAGACGAAGACAGGTCCCATCTCGGTCGGCAAACCTGTTATCATCGCAAAATTTTTCTTTTCTCCCTCTGCGAGAGTGAGAAGAAACGATTCTACGAGTCAAACTCGACCAAAGTTTTGAAAATGGTTTTTAAAAATTACTCACCTCCGTTTTGAAAATTTGTGAGAAAATTCTGTAGAATGGGATCGGCCTGTCGGTACGAGGTTCGACTGTTCCTGAGACCTTTACCAGGGGTAATCGAACCAAGGATCAAATGTGTGCTTTGACTAAGTTAAATTATCTAAATTATGCTCTATTTTTCTAGAATGCACAAAGAATCAGGCATGTGCTATGGAATTTCGAAAATAATGCAAGTTTGAGAAATATGATGTTTGCTTTGGAAAATTGAGATATGCTTGGAAAATGATTGGAAAAGTACTTGAAAATGGAATTCTTGGGAAAATCATTGAATTTTATTAGAAATCAGAAATTGAATTGGGAAATAAATTCTCAGGAAAACTTGGACTTTGAGAAAATCGATTTTTTGAGATTTGGAGTTGCTTTTCTGAAAAAATGGATTTGAGAATCTTGAGAAAGTCAAGAAGTTCACTGGAAAATGATTTTTGAAATGGAAAATGGATTCTTAGGAAAATGGGAACTCTGAGAAAATCAATTTTTGAGATTGGAAAATGAAATTGACAATCTGGAAATCTTGGAAAATCTTGATTTGAACTTGGAAAATACTTCGAAATCTCATTTGAAAATTCAAAGTTCTGAGAAAATCGAATCTTGAGAAAGAATTGAGAATTTTTGGGAAAATCGATCTATCTGAAATTGAAATTGAAATTGGAGAATGAATTTGAAAATAATACAATTTGAATGATATGAATGAATTTTAAAGATATTTCATTGAAGAATTGAGAAATCCTTTTGAAACTTTGAGAAATGTAGTGCATTTTTTTGAAGTTAGCCTAAGAGTGTAGGTTGAATGTGGCTAATACGAAAATCATAAATCTTGGTTTTCTTCGTATTCTGACTATGGCCATAAATACAAATTCCACCGAGTTTATAAACTCCATAAGAGCTTGTGCACGTGTCATTCGTGTCAACCATAGTGAATTTTGGGGAAAATGTGCATGAATGATGCATCAGATATCAGAATTTGCAGAAATTAAACTATATGCAATGTAGTCCTATTCTAAGCAGGAAATGTAAATTCTTATTCCAATTTATTACATCTTTACATTGAATATAAAGAAAAAATAATAAAAGCTAAGTCTTCTTCTTGAATGTTCCTGCAAAACTAGAAAACAATGTTAGCACAAAAATGTAGGTTTTTCTGAATTTATCCGAAAATATGGGAAATTATCATATATTATTCAGATATAAACCCAGATTCATACCTCCTTTGATATAAACATGAGAAATAATAAATAAAATTAGAAAATGAACTTGGAAATTCGAAATTGGGGTCAAAATGACCAAAATACCCCTGATGACTGTGAAATCAGGGTTTTCTAAAGGAATTTTCATAAATTTTGGAAATTTGAAAATCAAATAAAATAAATCAAACATAATATGATGAAATATGATGATATGCACAAAAATTTGGAGAATTAGAAATTGGAATTTCGAAATTGAGGTCAAAATGACCAAAATACCCCCAATAACATGACTATGGCCTTGAAACCAGGGTTTTCTGAAATAAATTTTGCAAAAATAAAAAATTGAAATGAAAATGAGATTGAAATTAACTCTAATATGACATGACATGCTTATTTATATGATAAAAATACTAAAATGGCGAGAATATCATAAAATATCGAATTTAACTCGATTTTCGCCTAATTTTTGCCTTTGAATTTAAAAATAAACTAACATATAAAACAAATGAACTTGTATTTGAGCCAAATTTGGCATGGACACATATACTAATCCTAAAAACAGATTGGGGCTCAAAAATCTATTTTTTTGTATTTTCTTAAAATGGAGAATAGCCAAAAATCCTAAAAATCAGAATTTTGCCTAAAATGTTGATTCTAAATGGGATTTCGGATATCAAACTTCCATAACAATTTCCCAAATTTTATGGGGTGACAAAGGACAGTAAGGCAAGGATTTGTTCTTTTTACAGCTTTTGGTTTTGACCTATGGTCGGAGCTGGACAGCTCTGGCAAGTCGGATCAGAATCTGGCGACTCTAGGATTTGGGGGAAACAGACAGGTTTTGGGAGAAAATGTGGCAAAAATAGCAGACTGATAGGAAAATGGCTGAAATTTTGGAAAAATGTCTTTGACAAATAGAGGCAAATTTTATATTTTTACATCATTGGGATTCGAGTTAATGTTTGTAAATGGACACACTGTTATTAGAGACCTAGATCTCTAGAAATTTTGGATGTGAGAATCTGTCAAACAAAAAAGATAATTTTGGGAAAAATAGTTGAACAATTTCAAAAATTTCTAAATTTTGAAAAATGACAGAGTAATGGGTTAGGAACAACTTTTATGTTGGGAGTTTTGGCATCCAGACTACGGGTTGAGCGGACACGGCACAATAGGGTAGGTCTATACCCTGACAAGGAAAAATTGAGATTTTCTCAAGGGTCTGGGAAAATTGATTTTTAACAGATCCCAAATATACTTATAAAGATCCCAAAGTTTTTAAACAATTAGTAGATGGCATCATGAATCTACTGTAATTTTTAAGAGGAGATTTGGATCTTTCATCTAGGAGATCTTGGATGCTTTTGTCTGCTAAAACAGAAGTTGAAATTTCGGGAGATATGAAAATAGATGCTACTATCTTTTTTTTTTTGTAAAGCTCTGAATTTCAAATTAATCCAACTTTTTTTACCGGAGTTTAATGACATAAAAACCTAATGATCATAAAAATACCAAAATTTATTGATGAATAAAAGCACATGAAATAATATCTGAACTTTGTATATAAATGAAAATCTATAAATTCTAAATTAAACAGTAATAAAACCGATATAAAATGAATGAAATGATTAATGAATTGACCTAAATGCACTTTTTAAATGTAAAATAACATGAAATATATGATAAAACTAACAACTAACAGGGATATGATTCGCCTTGATGTTGGCTCACGAATGAAGGATCCAATCCATAGAATGGATGGATCATCCTTCCTTAGCCATGACTGTGGCACTCTTGTTGCCAGTTTTGTGGAAGCACAACTTTCTAGCCATGTGGATCCAGTTTTAAACTGGATTCACATAGTAGTTTCATAGGGAAAAGAGGTGAAAATGTGTAAAAGATGTCACCTTGGGTTCACGTGGACCAGCTAGAGGAGGAGGTCTTCACTTGCTGCACTGGTTGGAGGAGAGAGAGCAAGGCTGGGCGTGAGATGGAGGTGGATTGGCTGCCACTTATTGGAACCGGCTAGAGCTCTGAGGTGTGGCTGGTGCAGTGGCTGGAACCAACTGAAGGTGGTCTATGGCTGCTACTTTGTTGAAGGAGGGAAGCTCTAAGGGGCTGGGTGTCAAAGACACCAAGAGAGAGAGAGAGAATGTGAGAGAGAGTAGCCAAGGTCTTCCTCCCCTTTGGTGCTGAACTTAGGGCATAATCCTATTTTTTTTCATAAGTTTTTTAGGTTTAATGAGAAGGGAATGGGAGGGAAAGAAGGGTTTACGTGAGATGGGTTGGAGAATAGGGAAAGGAAGGAAGGAAGGAAGGTAAGAAGGAAAGAAAGGAAAGAAAGAGGAAGAAGAAAAGGAAAAGAAAAGGAAAGAAAGGAAGAAGAGAGGCAAAGAGAAAGGGAAAAAGAAAAAGGAAAGAAAGGAAGAGAGAGGAGGCTGGAGGTTTGGGCGACCACCTTGTGGGTCCCACCTCTCGCAAAAAAAATAAAAAATAAAAAATAAAAACAAACAAATAAAAAGAAAATTGAAAAGAGATAAAAGAAACATTTTTTTTTTAATAAAAGGGGAATGTAAATGAATAAGCCATCTCAGAGTGGGCTTATTTTTCAAATTTGAAATTCGTTTTGAAAATCTTAGGGTAGAATAGTCTTTTCAAAAAGTTTCCGGACGAAACGAGCTATTTTTGGCAGTTTTTGAAATGAGCTCAGAATTAGAAGTTCAATACCCCGTTGCGAAGCAAATCCAGTGTAAAATTTAAAATTTTGAGTTTAAAAGAAATCTAGATTGTTTTTCTTGAGAAAATATTTTCAAATTTAGAATCCCAGGGGTAAAAATGTCAATATTGGAAACCCAGGATTTGAAATTGATTTCTGAAAACTTTTGAAACTCGATCTGGATTAAAATTTATAAACTGGAGTTCTGGACTTCGAAGATGAAATGAAATGTTATGAAATGCCGAGAAATGATATGAAATGATGAGAAATGACATGAAATGTCATGCAAAATGCTAACCCTGAATGAAGAATTTTGGATGTTAGACCCCGATTGACACTTGTATCAGTTCAAAAAGTGTTAAAATTGATAAAATTTACGAAATGATTCAAGAAATGGTTTTCGGGTTCTACCGAGCTAGGGTGACACTGAAAATTAAGGTTTTTGTTGGATTGAGCTGATTTTTAAGGTTTCATAACTGAATTAGACTGACAAGACACTGACTCAACTGACCTCTCCGACTAAATTTTCATGAAAAGCTGCCATTTTTAGAGAAATGGTATAGAATGGTCACTGGAGTGAAGTGAATTACGGATCTGAGTTGGCTTTAAGCTAGAACAAAGGTCAGTATTACTAAGATGAACTAAAATCAAAGCTCAAACACTAGCTCAACTGACTGAACTCAGCTCAATTTCTGCTGAAAGAGCTGAAACGGGCTGAAATGGGCTCCTAGACACTTGGAAATGGTTTTGAACTGAAACTAGAGCACTCGAACTCCTGGTAAGCTCAAGTTAGACTCTGGGGAATATGACTGACTGTGAATGACCGACTCAGAGACAATTGGCTTGGATTTAAGTGAGAAATGAGCTTATTTCTGAAGAAATGATCCCATTTTGGCAGGAATGGTCGGAAATGAAAATGGTTTGTTCATCATGAGCTCAAGTGAGCTTGAAATAACTGATATTCTAACTATTCTGAACTGACCAATGAGCTTAGTTGACTCCGACTGACTGGGGTCCGAGATGACCTAAGGGTAAAATGGTAATTTTCCTAATAAAAATTGGTAAAGTGGTGATTTTCTGAAACAGACTCGGGGTTTGACTCCTACACTGACCTAACAGGGTTGGCACTGCACGAGGAGAATTGTTTAAGAATGGATGAGGAAAATTTGGGGTGTTTACACATGGATTTCATTTAGACTAGGTATGGTTTGGTAGGACTGATTGAGGAGAATTATTCATGCTCACATAGACTTAGGTCTGAAATACAACACTCCTCAATCTAGGATTTATATTGAAAACAATGTTTGCTTCTTCAAATATTTTAAAAACTCTATCTCTCTAGGTCTTAGAGCCCTCTATTTGCTTGCATGTGCTCATTTTTCAAAAAACCACCACACCTACTTTTACCTGGTCTTCACATTGCTGGGCTTTCTTCCAGAATCATAGTTCGGGACAAAGCCCCACAACTGGGCCACCTATTTGGGTTAACGCCCCCCTGCCACGTACCAAGGGCCATAGTCCAACGTATATCGGCAAGCGCTCAAGGATGTTGGAAAACTTGAACCTAGAACCAGAGAAATTAATTTTATGCCACGTACATCGAGCCTCAGCTTTTGTATATAGGCATAGTATGATTGGACACAGATGATCTGAGCCTAGAGTCAGGATTAGGGTCCTACAACTATTTCAAAACTTGTGCATCTAGAGTCAGCTTTTAGGGAATGTTGTATGTGCATAATTGTTTGTGCAGGATGTGGTGTATTCATTTTCCATCTTATTTTGTCATATTTTTCCAATTTTTCCAAAATATTGGACGATTTTTCAAATACCTCATTTTCTAATTTATGAAACCCTCCTTTGTATTTTCTTAAAACCCTGGACGATTTTTCAAATTCTCCTCTATTTTCTTCAAAATTCCAGGTGATTTTCCATCCTTTCGTTCTTCTGGATCTCGAATTTTCAGTTTCGTTTTTATCCTGCCTGCATTTTTTTCAAAATCCTTATATTTTGTCAAGTCTTATTCCAATTTTTCATGTTTTTCAGTCTGATGGCATCCAGTCAACTTGATTCGGTCTTTCCTAAGGGTCACATCTCCTATGAGGTGCGATAAAGTATTCCCGAACATCAAACTCTCAGCACCGGATCCTTCATTCCCCGGTTGTATTATTCATGGCTCAAGAACTTCTCTCGTATGTTTTCGGACCATCTGAGTGATTGTGGGTTAGAACTGGCATCCGTAGTGGGAAAGCAGACAATCAACAACAATTTGATCCATGCACTAGCAGAGCGGTGGAATCCGCACACTTGTGCTTTCTGGTTCCCATGGGGAGAAATGACATTGTTGATGGACAAATTTTCAGAAATTATGGGATCGCTCGAGCTAGCCAGTCAATCTGCAGATCCATTGAAGAAACAGTTCTTAATCAATGTCAAGGGTCTGGATCCCTGAGACGCTTTAGCCCGCATGACAGGATGCAAGTCTTGGCCATTGGTGGAGGAGAATGAAAATGAATATGTGAACCTGCTCGAAATCTACAGACGGTATGGGACATTTGTCAAAGTCAGCTCCTTATCCTGAATAGCTCGAGAGAGAATCCAACATGTAATGGTTCTATGCACTGTGGGACTGGCTCTTCTCCCAGATGGACGAAATTACATGGATATCAGGATAGTTCAACTTCTGCGAAGATGGGAAAGTCGACAGACCAGCCGCCTCTCTATAGCCATGGCCGCACTCGCTTTTCTGTACCGAGGGTTGACCCGTTTCACACTCGGAGAATCAATTCTAATCGAAGGGTGCACCTATGCATTGCAATCTTGGTTCCTCCGGCATGTGCCAACCCGAGCCAGTTCATTCAGATACAATGGTGAGAAGCTTCTTTCAGTTGCATGATACCGGTTCTTGATCGACAACCTTCAGAAGAAAGAAATCGTGTGGGACTACTTTGATCGTCAGGAATCACCTTCCAGATATACTTATGCATACGGCAAGTGGTTCAGGCTACTTGGCCCATTCTTCTGTGCATATTACCATCCAGAGCGGTGTGTCGCATAGAAATTTGTCTACTATCAGAGATTTTGCCAGAGTTCGATCTCACATCAGATCAGTGGTCCGGAGCATACCATTCTGCCAGACATGGCTGGGATTCTTTTGTTACTCTCACTATTTTTCCTGGTCCTCGAGTGTCCTCTGATTATCATGAGTGGTGGAAAATTGTCTGTCTCCCTCCCCTTTATCAAGTTTATTACTAATAAAATCATGTTTTTCCTTCAATACAATTCCTTTAATTTTCATCTTGGTTTGACGACCTCGCCTAGGTAACAAGGCATATTTTCAGTTGTTTATTTTGCAAAGAATAGCAGTGCAATTATCGTGACTCCAGCGATGACTCAGTTCCTAGTAATGGGACATCCTTCAGATTGTCTACCAGATATCCAGCAAATGTTTCCTATTCAAAAACCATTTTCAGCAGCTAACCCTCAGTTTTGCCCTGCAGAGAGCATTTGCATCTTTATATGGTTCAGACGAGGTCCGGAAAGAAAACCGCGTCAGTCCAGCTTATCAGTTCCCCATCAGCTTCAGTACAAGAAATGGCCTCTTCACAATCCGCCGGAAATAGAAGTCAGCAAGCTAATGATGACATCGACCCACAGATGTATTCGTTGTTTCAGAGAATGCTGAGTAAGTTATTGTCTGAGGAAACAGAGGCCAGCTCAGGAAAGTCCCACAATAAGAAAAAGGTCAAAGGCCGAACAATGAAGAATAATATAAAGATCACTTAAAGGCAGAGTTTTCATGAAGAAACATCCGATGAGGTAGAATCGGTGGATGATACTGACGAGAAATATGAAACTCCGCAGGCATTTCGAAAATCTACTCAGGGGCAAGGGTCGGCCTAGAAGTTCAAAGATTCATTCGTCAATGATTTTGACCAACCACAATTCAGAGATGTGGTCAGGATGGTTCGAGATCTGCAAGCTTGCTATAAGGGCAAGAAAGTCTTCACCAGTAAAGACTTCTATGATGGTCTGGAAGGGGATGACAGCCTAGAAGATCTCCCCCGCAAATTTGTCAAATTTGATGGGACTGACAATCCCAAGGCTCACCTAGCTATGTTCTTTGCAGAATGCAATAGATTCAAGAGAGACAATCACACTTTATTTAGATGTTTTCCTCGCAGTCTAGAGGGCACTGTCGCCAAATGGTATTCAGAGCACATCAATCCCATTGAGTTGAAGGAATTTGACAAGGTGGTTAATCTTTTCATTGAGCGATTCTTGTTCAATACCGAGGTGCTACCCACCCTGAATCATCTTTACAATCTGAAGCAGAAGGACACTGAAAAGGCCAGAGACTTTATCCACAGATGGATATCCACCTGCAATCAAATGAAGGATCCGATATCAGAAGGGCATGCGTTGTCGGTCATCCTGAATAATTTCTCCCAACCTTTGAGAGGCTTGATCTCTACTTCCCCAACACAATCTTTCATCGAATTGATAGAACGAGCTGAATGGCTCGAGATGAGAATAAAGAATAGAGTATATAAAAGCCTCACACTCTTAAAGAGCAATTCAGATACCAAGAAGAAGTCAAACTTCACATTCTCAGCGAATGCCCCCGGCAATAGCAATGGCAAAAGCAAAAGCAAAAGGGGTGGCAAAAAGAACCACACCGGTGGATCAAGGAGTCTAAATTCCAACAAAGATGATCATACAAAACAAGAGAACATAATCAACAAGCAAAATGACAGCCCTTCTGCGAGCATTCAACTAGAATTAAAACCCAAGGGGAGACCAAAGCATGACGATTGGGGATACGACCACAATTTTACTCTCTTAGAACAGCTGCTCGAGCAAGTTCTGGAATACATGATAGCCAAAGGGATGGTTAGACTCCCCAAGATAGTGGATTCTCCTGTGACCATGGGAAGGTTTAAAGATCAGTTCTGCAAGTTTCATCGGACAATGGGTCACGATACCGAGCATTGTTTCATCTTCAAGAATATCGTTCAAGACTGCATTAATAAGAATCTCCTCGTTGAAGATGAAAAGGAGGGCTAGTCATCTTCATTGAGATCTTTCCTCAATCATTCAAGAAGCTGACGACGCTAGCATCTTTTGAAGGGATAATGCAATCCCATTTATCTTTCCTTGATTTGTCATCTTTCCTTCAATGCATTAATAAAATTATCAATTTTCCTCATAAGCTCGTTCTTCTTCTCTGCAAAATGTCTCTTATAAGGCATGACCTCTCTCAGGGTGTCTCTCTAATCAATCAAGAAGCCAGTCGTTTTGTCAATTATCTTTCTTTTATCCAAAATTTGTTTCCCCTATTACACTGGGCCTTTTTCTTTTTGAAAATTTGTTCTTACTTCAAAATGTCCTGTATGTAGGTAGGATCAAACAAATCTCTCATTTTGCATGCATGTGCATCCATTTACATCATTTTGCATACATTTGCATTCATTTGCATTTACATGCATTCATTCGCATTCATTTACATGCATTTGCATCAAATTCGTTCCCCTTCAGGTTAAGGGATAAACCTGAGCTACCCATTCAGGATAAGGGATAATCCTGAGACCCCGACAATCATTCCCATCACCATTCCCAAATATCTCGGGAGTGCCGGTCTCTTTCCAAGAAAAAAAAATCAAATTTCAAATACTAGGTGATTTTCGAAATTTAGTGTTTATACTGGTTCATTTCCACAATTCAATTTTTACACCAATACATTTTCAAAATCTAGTGTTCGCGCTGGCACATTTTCAAAATCCAATGTCTATAGTGATATATTTTCAAAAACTCGGTGCTCAAAATCTAGCACTCATGTTAGTGTCTTGCCCATTGGTCGCATTAGTCGATCTCTTAGGTGCAGTCTTCGTGCTGACCTTCCATCAGAATTCAAGTTCAATATCAATTCTGTCAATTTCGACCTTCGACTCATCCAATTTCTAACATCCAATTTCCAATTTCCAATTTCGACCTCTGGGTCACCCAATTCTTTATTTCGACCTTTGGGTCACTCAATTTCCAATTTCGACCTTTAGGTTATTCAAATTCTCAACTTTGACCTTCGGGTCATTCAATTCCTTAAATTTTGATCTTTGATTTCCCATTTTGACCCTTTGTGTCATTTGATTCCCAATTTTGACCTTCAGATCATTTAATTTTCAATTTTGACCTTCGGGTCATCCAATTTTGTCAATCAGGCCTCTGGGCCACCCACTTTACCAGATTCTCGAATTCAAGCCTTCGGGTTACAATCTTACCAACATCAGTCATTTTCCTACCTTCGAGTTACAACTTTATCAATATCTATCACTTTCCAAGCCTTCGAGTTACAACTCCATCAATGTTAATCAATTTCAAATCATCAAATTCAATCTTTCAATCAAAATCCTGCTTTTGAGCTGGTCGATCAACCTAAATCCTGCTTTTGAGCTGGTCGTCAACAAATCCTGCTTTCGAGCTGGTCGTTCAATAAATCCTGCTTTCAAGTTGGTCGGTCAACCCAAATCCTGCTTTCGAGCTGGTCAGTCAACAAATCCTGCTTTCGAGCTGGTCGATCAACCCAAATCCTGCTTTCGAGCTGGTCGGTCAACCCAAATCCTGCTCTCGAGCTGGTCGGTCAACCTAAATCCTGCTTTCGAGCTGGTCGGTCAACCTAAATCCTGCTTTCGAGCTGGTCAATCAACAAATCCTGCTTTCGAGCTGGTCGGTCAACCCAAATCCTGCTTTTGAGCTGGTCGGTCAACAAATCCTGCTTTTGAGCTGGTCGGTCAACCCAAATCCTGCTTTCGAGCTGGTCGGTCAACCCAAATCCTGCTTTTGAGCTGGTCGGTCAACAAATCCTGCTTTTGAGCTGGTCGGTCAACCCAAATCCTGCTTTCGAGCTGGTCGGTCAATAAATCCTGCTTTCGAGCTGGTAAGTCAAAACAAAACCCAACTTTCGACTTGATCTTTTACTGAGTCTTTTTAGGACATAATTTAGTCATGGATGCGTCGTTTAGATCTCAAGCAATCTCTTTCACCAGGGATTCCAAGAACATTTTGTCAATTTGTCATTAAATAGTTGTTGATTTCAAAACCTTTATTGCACAAAGAATCACCTCAAAATTACCTTTAGTATTATTTCCAAAAGGATAAAGCTTTTGCGAAGAAGGATTCAAAATCTAAATTCTTTTTATTGACCAACCAAAGGGATGAAGAATAGATCCTCGATATGGCCAGCAAAGAAAATTCAATGTTGTTGCAAAGACATAAGTGATCGATATTGATCGCAGTCAATGGCACATTTTTAAGATCATTCTTATAAAGACAAGGCAGTCAAAATATCCTGGATAGGAAAGAAAAACAACTCAATCCATATCTCCTCATTCATTTAAGCTACAATTAAATATCTGCAAAAGGAATCTCTCAATTGTCGTCAAGATGAAGACGAATTATGTGAGTTAGACCCCTGGGGCCAAAGAAGATTTGGATCATCTCCAAGATGAAGAAGTTTGTGACGGATCCTTTCAGGGAAAGTTTAGAGCACCGTCAAGATGAAGGCGACTGCGATGAGCCTCCTGACAAACCCTAAAAGATATTTAATTTCAGCTACCATCAAGAGACCACCAGCTAATGAGCCAATATCATCAATATAATCCCTGAGGCAAAGAAGGATCAGAACATCTCCAAGATGAAGGAGTTTGTGATGTACCCTTCCCAAAAAAAGAGAGAGAGAGAGAGAAAAGCCAGGATATCTCCAAAATGAAGGATGATGTAATAAATTCCCCAGAAACCCAAGAGAGTTCCAATTCTGTCGAAAAAAAAAGAGGGCAGAAAGACTATTCTGAGAAAAGAATCCCAGGATATAAAACTGCCAAATCTGCCAAGGATCTTCTTTAATTTTGTGAAATTCTTTTATCAATGTCCTTTCACCAATCGCTTTCACAATATAAAAAATATCTTCTTTTCTATTCATATCAAGGAAATTGATAGCTTCTTTGAAGAAAGCCAATCGCAAGCAATTTGAATTTGAATCTTGATTCTACGGAGTCAGCCCAATTGGAGGTAATACTTTAGGTAAAAAAGAGGAAATATTTTCATACCAATATACATCAGTTTTAAGTATTTTGAATCAATAAACAAATTTTAACATTTTGGCAATATTTTTGTGTTGTTCCAACATGAAGTGAAGAGCTCGATGTCTATTTTGACACATCCTGGTATCACCTTTTGCCTCCTTGAGAGAGTAACCTTTGTCATCTTTCACGTTGTTGAAAAATTAGCCTTCTCTCTGAAAGGATAGCCTTTGTCATCTTTCGCGTTGTCGAAAGGATTCATCTTTCGCGTTGTCGAAAGAATCACCTTGCTCCTTTGGATCATCTTATTCATCTTTTGTGTTGTCAAAAGAATCGTCTTGCTCCTTTGGATCGTCTTATTCATCTTTCGCGTTGTCGAAAGAATCGCCTTGTTCCTTTGGATCACCTTTGTCATCTTTCGCGTTGTCTAAAGGATTCATCTTTGGCGTTGTCGAAAGAATCGCCTTGCTCCTTTGGATCGTCTTATTCATCTTTAACGTTGTCGAAAGAATCGCCTTGTTCCTTTGGATCACCTTTGTCATCTTTCGCATTGTCGAAAGGATTCATCTTTCGCGTTGTCGAAAGAATTGCCTTGCTCCTTTGGATCGTCTCATTCATCTTTCGCATTGTCGAAAGAATCGCTTTATTCCTTAGGATCGCCTTTGTCATCTTTCGCGTTGTCGAAAGGATTCATCTTTCGCATTGTCAAAAGAATCGCTTTGCTCCTTTGGATCATCTTATTCATCTTTCGTGTTGTCAAAAGAATCGCCTTGTTCCTTTGGATCACCTTTGTCATCTTTCGCGTTGTCGAAAGGATTCATCTTTTGCGTTGTCGAAAGAATCGCTTTGTTCCTTTGGATCACCATTGTCATCTTTCGCGTTGTCAAAAGAATCGCCTTGCTCCTTTGGATCGTCTTATTCATCTTTCGCGTTGTCGAAAGAATCACCTTGTTCCTTTGGATCACCTTTGTCATCTTTCGCGTTGCCGAAAGAATTCATCTTTTGCGTTGTCAAAAGAATCGCCTTGCACCTTTGGATCACCTTGTCATCTTTCGCGTTGTTGAAAGAATCACCTTGTTCCTTTGGATCGCCTTTGTTATCTTTCGCGTTGTCGAAAGAATTCATCTTTCACGTTGCCGAAAGAATTCATCTTTTGTGTTGTCAAAAGAATTGCCTCGTTCCTTTGGATCGCCTTTGTCATCTTTCGCGTTGTTGAAAGAATTCAACTTTCGCGTTGTCGAAAGAATCGCTTTGCTCCTTTGGATCGCCTTATTCATCTTTCGTGTTGTCGAAAGAATCACCTTGTTCCTTTGGATCGTCTTTGTCATCTTTCACGTTGTCGAAAGAATTCATCTTTCGCGTTGTCGAAAGAATCGCCTTGCTTCTTTAGATCGCCTTATTCATCTTTCGCGTTGTCGAAAGAATTGCCTTGTTCATTTGGATCGCCTTTATCATCTTTCGCGTTGTCGAAAGAATTCATCTTTTGCGTTGTTAAAAGAATCGCCTTTTTTCCTTTGGATCGCCTTTGTCATCTTTCGCATTGTCGAAAGAGTTCATCTTTCACATTGTCGAAAGAATCGCCTTATTTCTTTGGATCGCCTTTGTCATCTTTCCGTTGTCGAAAGATTTCATCTTTCACATTATCGAAAGAGTTGCCTTATTCTTCTTCAAAAAAGTTGTCTTATTTTCCATCCAACTTACCATTTTCTATCTTCCCGTTCAGGTTAAGGGTTAAACCTGAATTTTCTGCAAAAGGTCATCTGTTTTAAAAGCCATTTAGTCTTAGTAATGAGACGTCCAAGATCAATCTCTTTTCAAGCTTTAGAGAACCCCCTTTCTTCCTTTTGCAAACCCCTCTCGGATTTATTGTGCAAAAATTTGAAGGTCCCATCGTGGTTTCTTCATTTGAGGATTTCGTTTATCGTCCCCTTTCAGGTTAAGGGTTAAGCCTGAGCCTTATTTTTCCACGAGGTATCGTCCCCTTTCAGGTTAAGGATTAAGCCTGAACCTTATTTTTTCATGAGGTATCATCCCTTTTTAGGTTATGGGTTAAGCCTGAACCTCATTTTTCTACGAGGTATCGTCCCCTTTCTGGTTAAGGGTTAAGCCTGAACCTTATTTTTCCATGAGGTATCGTTCCCTTTCAGGTTAAGGGTTAAGCTTGAACCTCATTTTTCCATGAGGTATTCTCCTCTTTCAGGTTAAGGGTTAAGCCTGAGCCTCATTTTTTCACGAGGTATCGTCCCATCCAGGTTAAGGGCCAAGTCTGAGCTTCATTTCGGTGAGGTGAATCTTCTTCTTTATTCTCCATTCTATATATACCATTTTCCATCATTCGAGCCTATTCCTTCATACCTGGTCAGATTCTCCTAACTGGGGCATTTTTTTATATAGCCCAAATTTGGTGTGTTTTTCTTTGCCACTAAGCTCGGCTTCTAACCGGCTTAGTAGCAAAGAGGGGCATCTGTAAACACCCCAAATTTTTACCCCCATCCAGTGTTTACACTTCATATATCATTGCAATATCACTGCATGCATTTGGCATATCATTTCATTGCATTGCATAGCATTGCATGTCATTGCATCTCGTTATCGAGATCCAGAACTCTTGTTTTTAAAATATTAAATCCAGATTCGAGTTTTTAAAACTTTTCTTTCAAAATCAATTTCAAAACCTGGGTGTTAAAACGATATTCTTGCCATTCGCCAACCCCCAGGATCTTATATTTTGAAATATTTTTCTCAGAAAACAATCTGGATTCATTTGAAACTCAATTTCAATTGATTTCAATTCTCAGATGAGACCCATGTAAGTGGTGTCGCTTCTGGATCCCTTTATTTATCAAAAATCTCGAAAATTTTAGAGTCCTACTTGGATCAGGACTCTGTATTTTCATCTTTTTGAACCTTTTCAAAAACTTCATTCTGATTTTAAAGCAGATGTGGTCATATTTTTGTCCATTCTTGGCCAAAATTTCAGAATCCCAGTCCAATCAGGACTCCTTTTCCAGAATCCTAGTTGGATCAGGACTCTTTTTCCAGAGTCCTAGTCTGATCAAAACTCTATTTTTTACTACCCTTTTCACCTGTTTTTGAGAAAACCTATCAAAATCCTTTGTTTTTGGCCAAAATTCTAGAGTCCCAGTCGAATCAGGACTCCATCTTTCATCGTTATTCTTACATGTTTTTAATCAACTCTTTCAAAATCTTTCAAAGAGAAATAAAAAACTCAGAGTTTTGGTTGAACCAGGACTCTGTTTTAAGAGTCTCAGTTGGATCAGGACTCAGACCCTGATTTCAATTTTGAGAGAATCTTTCAAAAATCCTTCTATTTATCTCTTCAGGAATCAAAATCGTTATACCTTTATCATGAAATTTCAAAATTCTCGGATTTTATCCCAGAGTCCTGATCGAATCAGGACTCTATCCAAAGTTTGTTTTCTCACTTCATTTTCACTGGTTTTCAAAAGATTTGTTTAAATCTCATTATTTGTTTCTCAGAAAACCAAAAATTTTCAGAGTTCTAGTCGAATTAGTACTCTTCTTCAGAGTCCTAGTCAGATCAGGACTCTGAATCGAACTTCGATTCTATCTTGTTTTCACTTGTTTTTCAAAATCCTCTCATTCGTTTTCTCAGAAAATCCAAAATTCTGAGAGTCCTAGTTCAATTAGGACTCTGTCCCCAGAGTCCCAGTTGGATCAGGACTCTATTTTGATTTCAATACCTATCATTATTTTCACTGTTTTACAAGTTCTTTCATCTGTTTTTTAGAAAATACCAAAAAAATCTAGAGTTTCAGTCCGATCAGGACTCTGTCCCAAAGTCCTAATTCAGTCAGGAGTTTGTTCTGAAGTCTGTGTTTACTTCCATTTTCATTCCTTTTCATTTGTTTTTCAAAAATTAGGTCATTTTACAGAGTCCAGTTAATTAAGGAATCTATTTCGAAGTTTCAGTTGAGTTAGGACTCTAACCCTGACTGTATTTTCTGACTTATTTTACCATTTCTGATAAAATCTTTCAAAAACTCCTTCATTTGGCTTTTAAAATAAAAAATCTCAGAGTCTTAGAAATTCAGGACTCTAGCCCAGAGTTCCAGTTCGCTTAAAACTCTATTTTCAAAACTTGGAATCTCATTTATTGATTTTAACCCCTTTTCAAAATCATTTTCAGTCTTTATTTCAAAATTTTCAAAACTTCGATGTGGGGCCCACCCAGTTGGCGCCATATCTGTGGGAGTTCTGACCTAGTCAGAACTCTATGCTATTTCAAAATTTTCAATCTCAAAATCTACTTTTGAATATCTTTTAAAAAACTTCTCATTTTCAAGTTTTAAAATCCTTTTTTGAAAATTTAAGTGGGGCTCACTCTGGATGGCGCCACATTTGCAAAAGTCAGGGTTAGACTAGGGTTAGTCATAGTTCTAGTTAGTTTAGAGGTTATGAATCTATAAGAGTCCAAACTTGATTTTAAAAATCATATTTTTTTACTTTAGATTTTAACCTTGATTTTAAAGTTTGAAATTAAGGTTTTTGAAAAACGCCAAGTGGCGCCACATTTGAGAAGTTCCCTAAAACATTTAGAAGTTTAATTGGGGTTAGTTAGGGTTCCTTTAGGGTTAGAAAATCACAAAAAATCATCCTCCCTTGGTGGTTTTAGATAGAGTTTGAAAAAGTCAAAGTTAGGTATTAATTAGCCCTAATTACATAGATTTTCAAAAATCTATAAAAAGGGGTCTTTAGAGGGGTTAAAGGAGGCTATTTTTCTCTCCCGATTTCATGGCCTCTCTCTCCTCTCCAGAACCTCCACCTTCCTTTATTGCAGCTTCAGCCCCAAGGTGAGTTATTTAATATTATTTTATTATTTTTTATTAGTTTTTTATGATTTTATATTAGATTTCACCATGGAAACCCTTGTGTTCATGGATTTAACCATGAATTCTCAACCAAGAACCCCAAGGTCGACCCAAGAAGATGATCTACATCAGTTTGAAGGTATTTTCCAGGATTCTAATCTGTTAGAATCGTTTAGAGGTATGTTTTTTACATTCTTAATCGACAAAAGATGCGATTTACCCGTTAAATGGGCTAAATCCATCCTTTCAAAGGTAGAATTAATTTCAGCCATGGATTCCCTATATTTTTTTTATTTTTCTGTCATGTTAATGTTTATTTTATGTGTTTCAACATTAAAATCAATTTTGTTTTACTGTTTAGATATTTTTTATTGTTTTTCATTATTAAATCATATTTTTTTAGGACTTTCTTAGATTTCTGTATGTTTTGATCTAAGATCTGTAGAAAGTATGCTAGTTCGTATTGAAATATTCATTATAAATTTCTGATTTTTTTATATGTGATAAAGGATATGTAAGTAAGCTCCTGTAAAAAAATCAGAGATTTTGGGATTCAGGAACCCTGTTAATAAAATACAAAGTCAAATCGGGATTTCTGTTGGTTAAAATCGTTGTTCAAATTCAAGCATAACTTGTAGATGCATTATTTCTTTTATCCGATATTTGATTCATGATCCGTAAAATGCAATGGCTTTGTATTAATGTCAGTTATTTACTGTAAATTTTCATAATTTTTTATCACTGTTTTGTATTTTTCCTCTGTCAGAAAGTCAAATCCATGTTTTGAAACTCGTTATGATTTACTAAAACCCTAATTCAACTTGTGTTGATCATAGATCCTTAACCGTATATCCAATTCATAATTTGTAAAAAAAGAAGTTGATTATTTTTTTGTATACTACTCACTTCTGAAATCACAGAAATTTTTGATGAAGTCTTCTATTTTTTCTTGTATTTGCAACCAGAAGTACCTATTTTGATCAATTTTATATTTGTTAAATTTAAGTTCAGATTGCCGGAACAATATATCCCTAACCAAAGATGATTTTTCTGATCTGTAAAGAGGAGATTCTGTGTTTTTTTGTCTAGTTTGTCTTTGTAAAATTTCAGAAATTTCCATGGTGAATTGACTCCTGCTTCAGGTCTGGCACTGAAACTGGTACGTGACTGTGGATAAAAATAGCATATTTTAGGATTTTAATATAATTTTTGAATTATAATAATGTCAAAAATATATTTTTATCATTCCAATCTGATTTTAGGGTGATAATAAGTGCAGGTGTCGATTTTTTTGAATTTTGGAATCCATTTGATGCTTGAATGGATTAAATTGCAAAACAGGGTGCCCGCAGGATCCTGAAACACTGCCAAAATCATGATTTTTGTGATATTTTTAGTTTTTTATGCATAAGTTCATGTTTTTTAGGGTTTGTTCATGTTTATTATCATGTTAGGACACTTCATGGTCGATTTTCTTGTTATTTGATCTTATTTAAATCCTAAACCCAAAGTTTTTACCAAAATATTTTTTGAAAACCCTGATTTTCAAGGCCATAGTCTTGCTATTGAGGGCATTTTGGTCATTTTGATCCCAATTTCAAATTTTCAAGTCCCATTTCTATTATTTCTTCAACTTTATTTTATATTTCATCATATTTATCTTAGGGAATCATGGAAAAAAGCTTATATCTAGAGAAATCCAGTAATTTCCAGATATTACTGGATAAATCTAGAAAAGCCAACATATTTTCACTAACAAGTTTTCTAGTTTTGCAGAGACATTGAAGACTTTATTTTTCTGTATTTAAATTCAGTTAGTGATGTAAATTAAATTAAACTTTTGAATAAGAATTTCAATTTCTGCTTAGATTAGGATTTGCATTGCATATAGTTTAATTCTGCAAATTTTAATATCTGATGAATGCATCATTCATGCATATTTTTTTACAAATCCACCATGGTCTACACAAATGGCATGTGCACAAGCTCTTAGGGAGTTGACAAACTCGGTGGAATTCATATTTATGGTCATAGTCAGAATACGAATGAGACCCAGATTTGTGATCTTCGTATTAGCCACATTCAGCCTACACTCTTAGGCTAACTTCAAAATGCACTGCATTTTTCAAAACTCAAAAGAATTTTCTCAATTCCTCAAAGAAATATCTTTCAAATCCATATCCATTCATTTCATTCAATTTGCAAACTCCAATTCCAATCCAAAGAAATCGATTTTCTCAAAATTTTCTAAGTTTTACTCAGAAATTGAGTTTCTCAAAACACTGAGCTTTCAAATGGTATTTCAAGTATTTTTCAAAGTTCAAAATTCATTTTTCCAAGTTATATATTCAATTTCAAAGTTTATATTTAGAGAAATCAAGTTTTTTCAAAGTTATGTGAAATTCCTCAGAAATCCATTTTCACAAAACACTTAGATTCTTCAGAAATCAATTTTCATTTTCCTCAGAAATATTCTTTCACCATGATTCACGATTTTCCAAGTGACATCTTTTCCAACAAATTTCCAAGTATTTCAAATCTTAAAAGCAATTATCATATTTTCAAATCTGCATTTTCTGAAATCCATAGCACATGCCTGATTTTTTGTGCATTTAGGAAATAGGACACGATTTAGACAAGTTGAGCAAAGCTAAGCACACTTTTGATCCTTGGTTCGATTACCCCGAGTAAAGGCGCCAGGAACAGTTGAACCTCGTACCGACAGGCGAGTCCCATTCTTTGGAATTATCTCGCATTTTAAAACGGAGGCGAGTTATTTTCAAAATCTTTTTCAAAGGTCAGTTTGACTTGCAAAAGTAAAATTTTGCGATGATAACGACGGGTCTTTGCCCAGTCTGTCCAGTCATATACCAATCATGACACCTTCACAAAGGTTATGCAGAGCTGACTCAACAACGTCCATCCACTCATACATTCAAGCATTGCTGAACCTAGAGCTAATGCATTGTTTCGATATTTAACCTCTTTCACCCTTGGTACGTAGGCGAAGCATTGTCCGGGCCTCAACTCGACGTTCTAGGGGTTGATTATTCTATGTATTTTAGATACCCCAGAGGCCTGTTGACCCTATCCATAGTAGGGCGGTGTGTTTCAACCGGGAGAACCCTACTAGGCCCATATTCGGATGCATCCTCTACTTGCAGTAGTTGGGTTCAATCCTTAGATCTTAAGGATAACTACGACCCCAAAACCCATGAGTAACTGAGGCCATCGTGAACTCTATCAGATCCAAAGTTTAATACGTGTCACTCAAGGTTGTATCATCATTGTCATTCCACAGTGAGCATAATTCCTGAAGGGGTCTGTCAGTCTTATGATTACTTGGTCAGATATTGCATTCCATTTAGGCAGTCTGTCCCTCAGCACTACGGGAATATGTACCTAACCCCATTCAGTATGCCCCAAGCACGGTCATCAACCGAGGGGGATACCCCTAACACGATCATCAACCGCGGGGTATGTGCGACCTTAAGTTTTATTTATATGCATGCTTAACTCTGCTCTTGGCAATGCGTCCATTACGAGCATCTCACCTCTTTCGGGTGAAAACAACACACTCTGGCTCTACGGCCCTTACGAGTCTGGTTGTGTAACCGTTCTCAATGAGCATGCATATAACTCAGTCTCAATAGATCGGCTGCTCGGCATATTTTTATGCAACGAGTCCAAACCTTGTCAAGACGCAACCTCTACTCTAGCTCAGCGGCCCTTACGAGTAAGCTGTTCTTACAGGTATTTGGGAGATGAGTCATTCTGGCATCGTTCAAACAACAGACATCATTATGCCGTTCAACCGGTTCCTGCAGCTCTTCTGCCAACCATTTCATCAGCACCTCCCCTACTCTATCGGCAGTGGTGCGACGATCATTTCTATATTGTAGAAAGTATTCCATGAACTGGGTAGTACTCCGCTATAAGACGGGAGTAACCTGCTACATTCTTTCTGAGCTATTTTTAGCTTCTTCAGAAATTTCAGCAGCACTTCCTCTCTTTGACAAAGAAAGTGTGCATTTCTTTTATCCATTTCAACGATATCTTCTCTCTTTGGCGGGAAATCGTTACGCTTAACTTGGGAAATGGATGTACATCGTTGTGCGTACCTTGCATCCATCAAGGTTGTTGGGAACCCTGAGCCATAGCCAGGTCATACGTAAATGACTTAGTCTTTACGTAAAGAGCAGTTTTGCCAAAAAGCGAAGCCTTTTCAATAGGGGCTTCATTCGTCAAGCAAAATCTTGAACGAGAAGTGGTAAGGGAATCACATTGGCGATTTGGAGTTTGATCTTCATTTTAACGCTCACTTACACGCCATATATTTAGTATAAGCAGAAGTTTGTGCTTTATACAGCGGCAGCGTAAAGAAAATGCATATAATTAGCGTTCAGGTTGTGTAACTGAATGAAATATTCTACATATATATTTGCAAAAAACAGAAGCCTTGGCGTCATTCAATGCGACAACGTAATATAAATGCATAATCAGAAGTGCATAATTCGAAATTGCAAAAAGCAGGAAGTCTTGGCATCATACAACGCGACAATAAATGGTAAATTACATAGCCTTGGCGATATAAGACGCGACGACCCATTTCCAGATGATATACACCAAGATCTGTATCCAACGATAGTTATGAGGCGAACGAGTGAACACTGAAATATCCTAGAGGGCTCAACCAGAAACTAGGGTGAGATACCATTTTTAAGAATGCATATACTGCGCATTCGAACATATATATCTAACGATAGTTACGAGGCAAGCGCGTGAACATCGAAGTGTTCTATAGGGCTCAAACAAGAACTAGGATCAGATACTACTTCAGAAAGTATATGCTATATACAAACATGCAAATACTTGAGAGAAATGGATCAACGAAGCGAACTTACTTCATATTGCAAAAGAAATGACTCCTGAACGCTCCAACACTTTGAACGAGGTTCGATCCTTCCGTCGAGAGGTCAGACTAGGTCAGATGAGGTTGACCTAGTTGAAAAAGAGGTAAATCAGGTCAAGCTGCTCAACCTAAGTGGTTTGAACCAAACCGGGTTTGGTCCAAGTCAACTGGGTTTAGCAAATTCGGATTTAGCCCAAGCAGGCTAAGTCTGGGTTCAGAAACCAAACTAGAATCTGGGACCAAAAAGGACCTTGACTTTGACTTCAAACCCAACTAGGTTCAAGTCAAGTCAACTGGGTTTGGACCAGGTCGGGTGAGCTAGGACCAGGTCAGGCAGGCTCAAATGGGCTAGACTAGGTAGGGGAGGTTTGGAAAAGGAGGAGAGAGAGAGGGCTAGACAATTTTTCCAAAGGGGGGGGCTCCTCTATTTATAGATTCTGAAACTTGAGCCCCAAGTTTCAGAATTTCATTTTTGCCTTTGGCTTTTATGAAAATTTCATGTCATACTTATCTAGATGACTCACTGATCTTATCCAAATGGAATATTTCATGGAATATCCTGTGGGTCGCACTAGATATTTTCATGGGATATTTTGTGGGTCCCACCAGATATTTTTTGAGAAATATTTCTGTGGGTCCCACCAACATTTTCGTGGGTCCCACAAAAATTTCAGGTTTTCGGTGATTTTTTTCCAAAAAAATCTGAGTACGCCATTCTCTTCGTATTGATGTAACTAAGAAAGTTGGCTCATGAAAATCTCTTGATTTCGTTCAGGTAAGAAGTTATGACTTTCAGAGTGTTTGAGCATATATTCCCAAAGCGACAAATATCCAAAATATAATTGGTTCATGGAAACTGATTTGTTTCGCATTCTGAGTGAAAATGCTATTTTTACTAGTAAATGTCTTATGAATTTTATTCAGAAATTGTCTGAAAAGTATGGGTCTTACAGTATAAAAATCTGAAAATTTCACAAGAAATACTAGACATTATGATATACACATTGCTTTTTACGGATTGTCAATCAGATCTCCGATGAGGGAGATATCACTTCGAGAAGTCACTCTTGATTCCATACAGCGTTTTCACGGTTCAAGAATCACAGTTCAGTTTCTGATTTTTTTAGGAGGGTTATAGAACTCAAATTAATCCAATTTTTTAACGAAAAGTCACTGACACATGCACAGTTTAACCCTAAAAAAATCAAAATTTAATGATAGAAAAATGCATATGAAATAACATTGTTCCCGCATGCCCGGAATCAAGAATGCATATTATCAATAAAGCGCATGAATAAACCTAATTTAAGCATGTAAAAACCATTAAAAATGCAAATAATGCAAAGAATCAAGTTTTGATGATTGAGAAATCAAAATAAATATTAATATGATGAATAAAATAAAAAAAAATTGGGAAAACATGGTTGGAATTTGATTTAGCCATTAAAAGAGGGATTTGATCCATTGAACGGTTGAATCTCAATCTTTTTCAGACGTTTAATATAATAAACAAAAAATAAACATTATTAATGAATCAAAAACGTGTAAGGGACCATCAAACATCAGCTGATCATCATTTTTAGGCCCTCACATAATTTTTTTGAAATAAAAACAAGGAAGAAGCATGCTAAAAGAGGCAACAATGGTAAAAATTCATAAAAAAATAAAAAATAAAGGAAAAAGGGAAGAAGACCTTACCTTAGAGCTTCAATGGAGGAGGCTGAAGCTTGGAGGAGAGAGAGCCAAAAATTTAGGAGAGAGAGAGGAAAGAAAAATCATGGGTTGACCCCCCCTAGAGTGCCTTGTTTATAGTTTTTCAAAACATTAATTAAAGAGAGTCTTAGTTGGTTTGAAATTTCCTTAATTTAATTAATTAGGGGGGGCAATTTTGGTGAACTCCTAACCTAACTAAAAGGCCAACTAACTAACCTAATTGAATTCTAATTGAATTAAAACAAATGCAAATGTGGCTTCACCTATTGTGAGCCCATATTTGATTTTAAAAGCTCTAATTTCAAGGTTTTAAAAAATAAAAATAAAGGTTATGTTTTAAAATTGATTTTGATTTTTGTGAAATTCTAATTCGATTAGGACACTAACCAAACTTAAACTAACCTAAAAATATTTTCAAATGTGGGGCCAGTTGTTGTGGGCCCCACTTGTTTTTTCAAAAAATGATTTTGATGATATGAAAATACAGGGGTTAAAAACAAGATTTTCAAAAGGGGTATAAAACAAGAGATAAAAGTCAAAATTCTAAATCTTCTATTGTCCTAGATGAATTGAAAATCTCTTGGATGTGAGGCCAGGTATGTGGGTCCCGCATTAGAGTTTTTAAAAAAGTTAGAATAGAGGTTATAAAAAAGTTTTTGAAACAAATGGGAATAAAAGCAAAGGATAAATTCGAGAAAATTAGAGTTCTAAACCAACTGAAACTCCTGGCTAGAGTCCTAAAATTTTGAAACTCTTAAATTTTGATTTTTGAAAGACAAATGAAGAGGTTTTGAAAGATCTTCTCAGAGATTAGTAAAAATGAATAAAAAGATGAAATGAGGGTCAGAGTTCTAATCAACTGGGACTCTAGAATAGAGTCCTACATCAACTGGGACTCTGAGATAAAATCTTGAAACTTTAAAATTGGGTTTTTGGAAAGATAAATGAAGAGGCTTTTGCAAGATTTTCTCAAAAAATGAAGTCAGGGTTAGAGTCCTGATCCAACCGAAACTCTAGAACAGAGTCCTGATCCGACTGAAACTCTAAAATTTTAACTTCTTTCGAAAGATTTTCATGAAAACAGGTAAAAATACAGGTAAAAATAGAGGTAAATGATAGAAACCTGATCTAACTAAAACTCTAGGATAGAGTCCTAGTCTGACTAAAACTCTAGAATTTTGATTTATTTTGAAAGTTTTTGAAAGATTATCTTGAAAATAGGTGAAAATAGAGATGAAAGGTAGAGTCCTAATGCGACTGAAACTTTGGAATAGAGTCCTAATCTGACTGAAACTCTAGAATTTTGACCAAAATGAAAGATTTTGACAGATTTTGTTGAAAACAAGTAAAAATAGAGATGGAGGACAGAGTCCTAGTCTGACTGAAACTCTGTGATAGAGTCCTAGTTCGAATGAAACTCTAAGATTTTTATCTTTTTGAAAGTCAGATGAGAAGGTTTTTTGAAAACAAATGAAAAACAAAAATAAAGGATGAAATTGGAATAAGGTTATAATCTGACTAAAACTCTGGGACAGAGTCCTAGTCCAACTGAAACTCTAAAATTTTGGCCAAAATGAAAGATTTTGAAAGGTTTTCTCGAAAATAGATAAAAATAAAAGTGAAAGGTAGAGTCCTGATCCGACGCAAACTCTGGAAAAGAGTATTAGTCTGACTGAAACTCTAAGATTTTAGCCAAAATAGAGGAAATTGACGAGGGATAAGACTACCTCTAATTTAAAACCAAAATGGCATTTTAAAAAGGTTCAAAAAGATGAAAAGTGAGAGTCCTAATCAAACAAAAAACTCTGAAATTTTAAGAAATTTGAGAAATGAAGGAATCCAAAAGCGACACCACCTAGATGGGTCTCATCTGAGAGTTGAGATCAATTAAAAATGGAGTTTAAAACGAATCCAAATCACTTTCTAAAGAAAGTATTTTGAAATAAAGATCCTGGGTGTTGACAAATGGCAAAATATGGATCTAAAACCCAGGTATTTGAAATTAATTTCGAAAAGAGGGTTTTAAAACTCAAATCTGGATTAAAGATTTTGAAAAACAAGTGTGTTGGATCTCAAAAATGACATGCAATGCAATAAAATGACATGAAATGCCAAGAAATGATATAAAATGGTATGGGATGATATGCAAAATGCGAACCCTGGATGAAGGATTTGGAATCTCAGACCCATGGCAGAGATAAAGAATTGAACATTTGTGTTCGAAGGTAAAAATTGATGATTAAAATTGGGCCAAAAGAGAGAGTAAATCTTGATTGTACGATGAAATATTTGAATTTGATGCATAATTTGGGCTCTGGATGAGCCTGGCTTGGATGTCGACCAACTGGTTCTCTGAAGGCTTCCGAGAGTGGGTCCCAGTGGCAAAGGGGAGGTGCTTGGAAATGTATGAGGAAAATTTGGGGTGTTTACAGATGCCCCTGTTTGCTACTAAGCCGGTTGAAAGCCGAGCTTAGTGGCAAAGAAAAACACACCAAATTTGAACTATAAAAATGCCTCAGTTAGAAGATCTGACTGGGTATAAAAGAATTAACTCTAGTGGTGTCGGTAGATATGGGATAGAGAATGAAGAAGAAAATTAACCTCATCGAGATGAGGCTCAGGCTTAGCCCTTAACCTGGATGAGACGAAAGATACCTCACAGAGGAGGCTCAGGTGTAACCCTTAACCTGAACAGGTTTGGATATACCTCATAAAATGAGGCTCAGGTGTAACCCTCCACCTGAATGGGCTTGGATAAAATATCTCACAAAGTGAGGCTCAGGTGTAACCCTTAACCTGAACGGGTAAAGGATAAAATACTCGAAAGAAGAAACTATGATGAAACCTTTGGATTTCGCACAATAAATTTGAGAGGGATTTGTAAAAGAAAGAAAATGGGGTTGCAGGAGGTAACTCGAAAAATGAATAAGACAATTCTTTCGAAGAAGTATAAGGTGAATTTTTCGTTAGTGCAAAAGACGAATAAGGCAACTCTCTCAACAAGGGGCAAGGGCGATTCTTTCGACAACACGAAAGACGAATGAGTTGACTCTTTTAAAGAGGAACAAGGCAATTCTTTCAGTAATGGGAAAGATGAATAAGGCAATGTAAGACAATTCTTTCGACAACGTGAAAGACGAATAAGATTATCCTTTCAAAGAGAAGTGAGACGAATCTTTTGACAACGCAAAAGACGAATAAGGCTATCCTGTCGGAGATAAATGAGGCGAATCTTTCGACAACCTGAAAGATGACTAAGGATATCCTTTCTAAAGAAAAGGTGGGGTGAATCTTTCGACAACGCGAAAGACGACTAAGGCTATCCTTTCTGAGAAAAAGTGGGGTGAATCTTTTGACAACGCAAAAGATGACTAAGGCTATCATTTTAAAGAAAAAGTAGGGTGAATCTTTCAACAATGCAAAAGACGACTAAGGCTATCCTTTCAAAGAAAAAGTAGGGCAAATCTTTCGACAACACAAAAATTGACTAAGGCTATCCTTTCAAAGAAAAAGTGGGGTGAATCTTTTAACAACACAAAAGATGACTAAGGCTATCCTTTCGGAGAGGCGTGAGGCGAATCTTTTGACAACGCAAAAGACGACTAAGGCTATCCTTTCAGAGAGGAGTGAGGCGAATCTTTCGACAACGTGAAAGACGACTAAGGTTATCCTTTCGGAGAGGAGTGAGGCAAATCTTTTAACAATGCGAAAGACGAATAAGGATATCCTTTTAAAGAGAAGTGAGGTGAATCTTTCGACAATGCGAAAGATGACTAAGGCTATCCTTTCAGAGAGAAGTGAGGTGAATCTTTCGACAACAAGAAATACAAATAAGGCTATCCTTTCGGAGAGGAGTGAGGCGAATCTTTCAACAACGTGAAAGACAAATAAGGCTATCCTTTCGAAGAGAAGTGAGGTGAATCTTTTGACAACGTGAAAGACGACTAAGGCCATCCTTTTGGAGAGAAGTGAGGCAAATCTTTCAACAACGCGAAAGACAAATAAGGCTATCCTTTCAGAGAAAAGTGAGGCGAATCTTTCAACAACGCGAAAGATGCCAAAGGTTATCCTTTCGAAGAAAAGTGAGGTGAATCTTTCAACAACGTAAAAGACGACTAAGGCTATCCTTTCAGAGAGAAGTGAGGCGAATCTTTCGACAATGCGAAAGATGAATAAGGCTATCTTTTTGGAGAAAAAGTAGGGCGATTCTTTCGACAACGCGAAAGACGACTAAGGCTATCCTTTCAAAGAGAAGTGAGGCGACAACTAAGGCTATCCTTTCAAAGAAAAAGTGAGGTAAATCTTTTGACAACGTGAAAGATGACTAAGTTTATCCTTTCATAGAAAAAGTGAGGCAAATCTTTCGACAACACGAAAGATGACTAAGGCTATCCTTTTAGAAAAAAAGTGGGGCAAATCTTTCGACAACGTAAAAGATGACTAAGGTTATCCTTTTGGAGAGGCATAAGGTGATGCCAGAATGTGTTAAGATGGACATCGACCTCTTTTTTCATATCAAGATAGCTAGAAAATATTGTCAAAATAAAAAAATTTGTAGTTGATTCAAAATAATTGAAATGTGCACATTTGTGAGAAAAATATTCCCTCTTCTACCTAAAGTATTACCTCCAATTTGGCTAACTTCGTAGAATCCAGAATCAAGTTCAAATTATTGTTGTTATGTTTCTTCAAGGAGCTATCTATTTCCTTGATATAAAAGGAAAGGAAATATGTTCTCAGTATCATAAAAGCAATTTATGAAAAGGATATTGATAAAATAATGTCACACAGTTAAAGAAAATTCTTGGCAGTCTTGGCAGTTTGATATCTGGGGTTTACCCATGATGATCTTTTTGCACTCTTTTAAGATATAGTGATTGAACTTTTTTTGGGGTTTTACAAGAAGTTTATCACATTAGCCTTCAACTTAGCTATGTTCTGATTTTCCCTGGAAGGACACATCATAAGCTCCTTCAACTTGGAGATGATCTGGATCTTCTTTGGTCCCAAAAATTATATTAATGATGTTGTCTCTTTGATTGAAATCTCTTGGTGATCTTTTGTACTCTTTTGAGACATGAAAAGTAAGCGCCCTTGAGATTGGGCAAGAATTTCATCCCATCAACCTTCAACTTGGTGATATTCTGATTTTCTCTAAAAGGACATGTCACATACTCCTTCACCTTGGAGATGATCTGAGTCTTCTTTAGTCCCAAGAATTAGATTGATAAAATTATCTCATTGAATTGAAAACCTTTTTATGATAACAATGATCAAATATCTTTTAAGGATTGGCAAGAGGTTTATCGCATCAGCCTTCAACTTGACGATGATTAAAACTTTCCCTAGAAGGACACGTCATATGATCCTTCAACTTGGAGATGATTCGAGTCTTCTTTGGCCCCGAGGGTCTAATTCATCCGCTAGTCTTCAACTTGACAATGATTAGAGATCCCTTTTGCATATAGTTGATTGCATCTTGATTGATTGAAGAGATATTGAGATTAAGTGGATTCTTTTTATCGCGCGGGATACTTCCATTGCCTTATTACCAGAAGAATGGTCTTTAAAAATGTGTCATAGATATGATCAATATCAGTTCACTTATGACTTTTCAACATCATTGAATTTTCCTTGCTAGTCATATCAAAGATTTTTCTTCATCTTTTTGGTTCACCAACAGAAAAAGATTGAATTTTGATTCTTTCTTTGCAAGAGCTTCATCCTTTTGGAAAGAATACTGAATGTAATATGAGGTAATTCATTGTACAATAAAAGTTTTGAGATCAACAACTATTTTTTATAGAAAATTGGCAAATTTTCTTGAAATCCTTGGTGAAAGAAAGTACTTGACATTGAGTTGACACATCCATGGGATTCTGGAGGAAAGTCTAACATGAGGCTCAATTTTAAAGGTAAATCCAATACAAATTTGGAATTTTAAATGTAAGTTTTGGCACAATGATGGATTTTGAAGGTAAGTCCAACTCAGAAGTTAGTTTTAAAAGAATGTTTGAGTTAGAACTCGAATTCTGCAAGGAAAACTAGAAAATTTGATTCAGAACTTGAGTCTTCAAAGGAAAACTAGAAAGTTTGGATTTGAAGAAAAGAAAATTTGAGTCAGAATTCGAATCTCTGAAGGAAAAACTAGACCAATTCAATTTTAATGAAAGAAAATTTGAGTCGGAACTCGAATCTCAAAGGAAAATTAAACCAATTCAAGTTTTAAGGAAAGAAAATTTGAGTCAGAACTCGAATCTCAAAGGAAAATTAAACCAATTCGGGTTTTAAGGAAAGAAAATTAGAGTCGAAACTTGAATCTCAAAGGAAAAACTAAACCAATTAGGATTTAAATGAAAGAAAATTTGAGTCAGAACTTGAATCCCAAAGAAAAATTAAACCAATTGAAGAAAAGAAAATTCGAGTCTGAACTCGAATCCCAAACAAAAATTAAACCAATTCAGGTTTTAAGGAAAGAGAATTCGAGTCGGAACTCAAATCCTGAAGGAAAAACTAAACCAATTAGGTTTTAAAGGAAAGAAAATTTGAGTCGGAACTCAAATCTCGAAGGAAAAACTAAACCAATTCGGTTTTAAAAGAAAAAATTCGAGTCAAAACTCGAATCCCGAAGGAAAAACTAGACCAATTAGGTTTTAAAGGAAAGAAATTTGAGTCGGAACTCGAATCTCGAAGGAAAAACTAAACCAATTCAATTTTAAAGAAAAGAAAATCTGAGTCGAAACTCGAATCTCGAAGGAAAAACTAAACCAATTAGGTTTTAAAGGAAAAAAAATTCAAGTCGGAACTCGAATCCCGAAGGAAAAACTAAACCAATTAGGTTTTAAAGGAAAGAAAATTCAAGTCAAAACTCGAATCTCAAAGGAAAATCTAAACCAATTCGGTTTTAAAGAAAATAAAATTTGAGTCGGAACTCAAATCTCGAAGGAAAAACTAAACCAATTAGGTTTTAAAGGAAAGAAAATTTGAGTCAGAACTCGAATTCTGAAGAAAAACTAAACTATTTAGGTTTTAAAGGAAAGAAGATTCGAGTCGGAACTCGAATCTCGAAGGAATACCAATTCAGATTTAAAGGAAAGAAAATTTGAGTCGGAACTCGAATCCCGAAGGAAAAACTAAACCAATGTGGACTAGGTTTGGAAACATTGACCAGTAAAAACCGGATTTAGAGAGTTCGACCAGTAATAACTAGATTTTAGAAAAAGGCTTAACCCGAAGGTTGATTTTGGCATGACCAAAAAATGGTTTTGATAAGACTCAACCCGAAGGTCGAATTTGAAAAAGACTGGTGTTTTGAAAAGTGCTTGTTGATTGTGATGAAAGATTTTCAATCTTCACCCTCACGATGACTTGGACAACTGCCGGGTCTCAGGATTTATCCCTTATCCTGAATGGGTATAAATGAATTTGATGCAAATAAATGCAAACGAATGCAAATAGATGCAAATGAATACAAATAGATGCAAATGAATGGTGAGAGATTTTGTTTGATCTTGCCTGCATACAAGACGTTTTGAAGAAAAAAAAATAAATTTTCAAGAGATGCCCCAGTGTAACTAGGGAGTAAGGTATTGAATGAAAAGATAAATAGTTGGTATTTGATGAATGCTCTCTGAAGGTAACAAGGTAACAAACTTCTTGATCATTTCGGGAGGCACTCTAAGAGAGGTTACTCTTCGCAAAAAGACATATTGCAAAGAAGGACAAAAAGAAACAATATATAAAGAAGATGGCGCCGATCTATGGGAAAAGTTGATAATTTTATTGATGTATTGAAGGAAGAGTGACCAATCAAGAAAAGAAAAATGGGATCACATCATCCCTTTAAAATGACAAAAGCAAGATGAGAAACAGGAAAGCATTGGCATTGTCAGTTTCTTGAATGATCGAGAAAAAACTCAACAGGATGGGGAAATTTTTTTTAGGGCAACAATTTGAATGAAAGGGATAAGAGAAAAATCTGATGAGATTAAGTTGGCAATTCTGAAAGGATATCCCATTACCAGGGATTGGGTCATTGCTAGAATTACAACAATTGTGTTGTTACTTCGACGAATAAAGTACGCAACTAAGGTAAACCCAAAAGAGAAGGTGAGCGGATAATTTTCCACTGCCATGATCATGGAATTCACTGGAAAATAAGGTGAAGAGATTTTGAAAACAGGATTGAAATCCAAGAGAAAATACACAATTTTCTCTTGGAAAATTGCAGGTAGGATCAAAATAAAGTTGGAAATTCGAGATCTAGAGGAAAGGAAGGATGGAAATTGCCTGGAGTTTTGAGAAAAAATAGAGGATTTGCAAAAATCGTCTAGGGTTTGAGAAAATAGAAAGGAATGTTTGGTAATATATGAAAATAAATGGAAAATAGGTGTGAACACCCCAAATTTTTTAAAATTTCAAAAATTCCCTTTTTGCCCCTAGCCCCCATCTTCTAAATAATTGGGTCAACTTCTGATCAACTTCTAATCATTTCTCGGATTTATGGAGATCCGAAATCCAATTTTATCTTTGGTGCTTGATTCAACCTCAGATCCAGATCGAATATCCAAATCTAATTCTGAGCTAGATTCTCCTGTTTTCAAAATTGAAAAAAAAAAACAAAATCAATATTCTGAATAGCTCAGACATTTCATCCAGATCCGATATCCATTTAGATCCACTCCTCTCTTTTCCTCAATTCGAGATCCAAACTTGAATATCTATTCAAAATCTCGGATCTAGATCTGTTTTTGAAACTGAATTTCTAAAATTAATTTTGTTATTTCAGAAAACTCTTTTTCAAAAAATCCTTAAATTTTAAAGCAAAAATATTTTATAAAATTTCTTAAAAGCCTCATCTGGATTATCTCTTTCAAATTTTTAAGATTTTTCCTTCAAAAACTTAAAAAGAAAATTTTTTAGAAAGTAGTTTGGCCCTCTTTTTGAAAAAAAAAACTTATTATAACCCTCCTTTTGAAAAAATTCTTGTCACAACCAACTTTTTGAAAAATTTTAGAAAAATGAAGGACCCATTTTGAAATTTCCGTAATGGCTCTCTGCTATATAACAAGCACAGAAGTCGATCGATTTTCCATCCATTTTCACATCCACGAAGCCCATCTTCATTCCCATCTCTCGCATACCTCCATCTCCCAATTTCTCCTTCTTCCCCTTTCCCCTTTTCTTCCTTCTTCTGGTTTCTCCCTTTTGATCAATTGAAGGAGTTTGATCCACCAGAGTGCACCTAGAGGAAGCACCACCTCCACTCAACCGATCAATTGTAAGTAAATCCCTCTATTCCCCTTTTCTCTATTTTTATTTGCTTTTCCTCTTACACATTTTGTTTTCTTCCTTTTAAAAGCACACATCCTTTGTAGTGTTGATCTGCATATAGCAGCATCAACCTGCATGCTTGCAACATCATTGGAATTCTCATATTCCAATATTTTTTTTGTCGTTTTGCAATTCATTACTGAATTTCTTTAGCTTACGTCTGTTTAAATATCTGTTTATATCATAAAAATCAATACTCCCCTATTCCTGCATCTAATGTTCTTTCCAGTTCGATTTCATGTTTCCCTTTGATTTCTGATTTACATTTGATGTCATGTTTCATTATGTTCATTGCCTTATATCCATTCAATCAGCATCAGATCCTTTTTGGTTCAAATATGTTGAGTGATAATGTTTGAAACCTTTCATCAGGATTTTTATTCTGTGCATAACAGGAATTTGAACATTCAGTGGTGCTGATTTGATTCAGCAGTGTTGATTTGGTTCAGCACAGTATTCTGTTGTTGGTTGAATCATCTCTATCTGATGATTGCATTGTGGTTTAAGGTGTATAAGGATTCCATGATCCCTATGGCCACCCTCACACTGCTTCATTCACCTATAGGCATTGTATTCATTTTATCGTCTCTGGCCTGTATCATATCCATCTAACATTTTCTTGTGATTTGTAGAATTATCAATTTGATTTTAGAATTACCTCTTTTTATTTTCATATGTTTGGTACTTTTACCTTCATTTTTCAAATACCTGCAATTAGCATCCGATCTGATCCAGTATCAAATCGGATCTACTTTACAGAGATCCTCCATTACACTGCTTGGGGTCTCTTCATTATTCAATGATGTTGCATTTTATTCTAATATCAGCTCATATTGTGAGGATTCATGATTGAATCATATTCAATTCAAGCTGCTGGGCATCAATTGGTCTCATATTATGAAGATTCGCATGATTGAATCGCATTCAATCTAATTTGTTGAGTATTAATCGATCTTATATGGTGAAGATCCATATAATTGAGTCATATTCAATTCAAATTACTGAACATTTCACCCCATCTACAGCCCAGCACTAAATCCATTTCCATTTTTCGCATCCTTTGTGCATTTATATTTGTTTTCTTAACAGTCATATGCTTTAATCTGGTATAGCATCAGCTGCAACCTTTGTTTATTAAATATTAGCATTTCTTTCTTATACCCATCATAGTTTTGTCCTTCATCTATCTGCATATTTTGGTTGATGAATTCGTTGTGTGTCGCATATGCATTACATGGGTGTATCATACATCTTTCCTCTATGATCATCATCAGATTCCCCAGCACTTGTGTTGGGGCATCGTCACTTACACGTTTGTGCACAACACCACCCTTATTGTTTTTTTTTTCAGTCAATAGGTTAGTTACTCATGATGTAATTGATTTAGTAGGTAGACTTATTAGATATATTGCATAGACGTTATTTGTTTTTGAATAAATTGTTAATTCTTTCCTCTTATTAACATTTTTTCTCTTTTTAGTCATTCTTTCCCTCATTTAGTAGTTTAATTCATTAATTAGTTTATTATACATCAGCAAGCTATTTTATTAGGTGTGTTATGCCTTATGTATTATTACATTAGTTTTAGCCCAGATTTAGGTTTAGCGTGATATGTGTATTGTCATGTTTTATTGATTTTTTTTGTTTGCCTTCAAGTTCATTTGGTTTTGCTATTAGTTTGTGTTACTGTTGATTAAGTAATGCTTTTTTTTATATTAGAAGTACTAAGTTTTTAGCATGTTCTTTATGTCATTGTTGAGTTGCATCAAACCTTTGCTATCTATTAGTTTAGTTGCTTTTATGCAATTAGCATCAGTTAGTTTTAGTGTTTCATACATATTATTTGTTATAGTTCAGATAGTTGAAAATCCATACAGCACATAGGTGGTTAAAATTCATTTAGTTGCACTTATAATCATCATTGTTCATCCCTGCATTCATGCACCTCACTACACTTCTATTGTGCACCTTCCCATATTCTGCATATATAGCCTACCTCACCTACACTATGGGATTCGCCTAAAGGGTCTGATGAAACCACTTTGTTGCCAACGAATTATCCATATTGCTCTTATAAAATTAACGCCTCTATGTCTCCCCAGTACCTGCAAATAGATTTCTACATGGCTCATAGGTAGTTAATTTCTGTATAGTTGTCTTGTCCTTGGTCATGATTCGACAAGCACAGGTATGGAAGATTGATTTTCTCACTGCCATCACCTCTATCAGCTGCCAAATCCAATTTGAGAGTACCAAGGATGTTTGCTTCCATGGCTATTGTGCTAGCTTTGATCTTGCATTTCTTTCAGCACTTGCATCTCAGATATCTCTCCCATTTACCAGCCTTGTCATTGTTTTCGTAATTTGTTGTTTCTTTATGAAGGGGTTAATAGTCATCTTGGTATTGATCTCTAAGTTAGTCTTTTATACCATTGCTATTATACACGTTTTGCATCAAAGGTGGCAGTCCTGGGGAGGAGAGGCTAGATTTATGTTTCGATTACAAATCATGAAACTGCTCTCCTTCATCTCTTCAATCAAAGCTTTTGCAAACTGCATTGTTTTCCACCTGTGGCATTTGCGCAAGATTCTACACCTGGTTGCATGTTATTCCAAACTTATACCTTAGCAGAACTATTGTAGATTCATCATTTGTGCATCACCCAGCACTCTTAATCACTCACTTTCACACACAACACCCGTTGCATCTTCATTTCCCTGCATATCATTAGCCACTGCATTCACCTTGTTTCCTGTCTCATAGCAACCTACATTTTAAATCCATTCTGCATATACAGTTGCAATCTATATTTTCTGTGTTTTTGAGTTACAGTGCTTTTATTTCATTTCCAACATTATGCTGATTTCATTAGTAAAGTTTTCTGTTTTTGAAACTTTGTTTTCATCATTAGCATATATGCATCATCATTCCATCCGATACCCTTTTCCATCATCTGATTCAAATGGTTCTTCTGGGGACAGAAAACCCAACCTTTCTTGATTCACTTAGCTGACATGAAGCTTTCTTAGGTTGCTAAGGTGCTTCCTATAAATAATAGTCTAGAGAATGTAAATATATCCCCAGATTCTATGGAGTTGAAGGGTGTTCTTGGTGTGATGCTCCACAACCTGAGACCATTGAAAATGCATCTTCCTCTTTGATTAATGATGCTTTAGTTAGGTCATTTACATGTGATAGATTGCTCATCACTGAAAATATATGTAATGCAGTTCCCATCACTCTCCGAAAGGGCAGTGAGCAAAAACCTGTGTATAACCCTCACTCACTGCACTTCATTGTCATTTGTGCACATACTTCAGTATATATTTCATCATATCAAATTATGTGTAATAGTTTAGTGCACATCAAATGTGCGTGATCAGCTTATACATAACACCCTTTCATCTATATATGCATAATACCTATGCACCTCAGCATTCAACCATCTGCATTTCTTGTACCTTACTGCAATATACGTGTTGGATCACATTCATCCTGCATTGCACATCAGCCCACTGCATTTCCTCTCAGCCCACATACTTCCTCTATACAGATGTTGGCCCAACAGCCTAGGCACTTCCCACTCTAGCAACACTGTGGCTACCCTCTGTGGTCGGCGTCCCCTTCAACTCCATGTCCCCATTTGTGGACAGGGCAAAACTTTCTTCTCTAGAATTTTTCCATCATTTTCAGTGCATTTGGTATTTGGCTGGGGCATTTTCAATGGCTTATGATCTTTTTCTTCATGTTCATTATTGTCCATTAATGTGAAAGTAATACGGTACATGAGTGAAATAGTTTAGTCTAATTGCATGGACTTTTATTGGCAATTTAAGGTTCAAATCTGCTCCATATTCTTGCAGGAGCAGTGGAAACAATGTGGTGTAGCAGGTTACTTGTAACTCTTGATGTTTTTATAGGTCTTTTTTAGTGCCTTACTGTTTTCAAGTAATTAGCATGTTAAAAACTTGGGTCTGCTGAGAATTGCCATGCCTTTGAGTGTGTCTTACCTTTCATTAGTATAATCATCGCATTCTAGCAAATACATAGACCTTCTTTCATTAACATAAGCATTTTTATCCTCTTTCATCATATCATATATACTGCTACATTTAGCACAAGCATCATACTTAGGTAGATGCATGTACATTCTTCATTTAGCATAAGCATAGCGCTTAAGCATGTGCATATGCATTCTTCATTTAGCATAAGCATAGCACTTAGGCATATTCATTTCTTCATTAGCATAGGCATAACCATATGCATATTGGTTTTTAGCATAGTATTTTTCATTTTCTTCTATATTTTGCATTTTGCCTTGTGCTAACTCATATTTGCATGAAAAGCTTAAAAGATTTTGATTTCTTTTCCTAGATTAGGAATTTTGTTATTTCAATTTTAATTTAAGACTATAATAATTCTGAATTAATGAGAATTTTTATTTTTTAGTTTACAAATAGAATGTATGAGCATATAGTTCTCATAATTGCTTGTGACATCTCATTTTATTTTTATTTTTATTTCATTCACAATGGTGAAACACGAATGACACGTGCACCTTTCTAATAAAAGGTAAATAACCCTAAGTAAATGATTCACATTTATAGCCATAGTCAAAATGTGAATAATACTTGTAAAAGATGAATTTGAATTTGTAAATAATAGTTGAAAAAGGATTTTGAATTTAGAGATGAAAAATGTGTTTTTGAAAGTTTATTTCAAAAATCACTTGGAATTTTGAAAATGACTTGAAATAATTTGAAAAAGAATGCAATTCTATCCTGAATGATGAATGCTTTGAAATTTATTTAAAGATTGGAATTTAAAAGCAAATTTTATTCTTTAATAAAATTGAAATAAGATTAAATCATAATACATTCATGACTATAGTCACAAACATATTATAATCTAATCTATATTTAAATTCTAATAAAGAATAAAATAATTTTTTTGCCTTTATAGGATTTAAAATAAAATTAACTTTTAATATATCCATGACTATGGCCACAAATATATCTCAAGTTAATTTATATCTTAAATTCTGATAGAGGAAGAAAAAGAATGTTTTCAGAAAAAATATGATGATTTTCAAAAGAGACCTAAGTGGAGTTCAATTTTAAATTCTAATTTAAAAGCCATATTTCAATTAGACTTCAATTTCAAATCTCAATTTTAAAGATTTTATTTCAAATTTCAAAATTCTGATTCAAAAACTTCAAATCTAGTCTTTATTTTCCCAATTTCACTCTTTTCCAAATTTTATCCTCCTTTAATTCAAATTTTGATCTATTTCAATCTTTAATTTTCAAGTTTCCTTTTCAAATCTCAAATTCATTTCAGATCCAAGTTTGGATTTAAAATTTCAAATTTTCCAAATCAAGTTCAACTTTCAAACCTCTTCTTCAAGGATATTTTCAAACTTATTTCAAAGTCACTTGGGAAAATCCAAAATTTCTGAAGCATTTCTCAAAAACATACATCTTTGCATTTTTATAAGCACAAGCATGATTCAATGTGCATTTAGGATTTCAGAATAATTACTTAGTCAATTTCAGGCAAAGCAAAAGGCATTGATTCGATCCTTGGTTCAATTACCTTTGGTAAAAGTGCAAGGAACGGTTGAACCTCGTACCGACGAGCGAATCCCGTCTCTCCATTTTTCTCGCAAATTTTCAAAACGGAGGCAAGTAAATTTCAAAATCCAAATCTTTTTCAAATAAAGGTCAAGTGAGACCGTGCAAAGAGTTTCCTTTCTTCTTTCTTTCTCTTCTCTTCTCTTCTTTCTTTTTCCCCTTTAGAAAGGGAAACAGGGCTGAAAAGAAAAGGAAAAAATTTTGCAATGTTCACAGAAGTGGCGATCGAGATGGGACCTTGTCTTCGTCTGATCGAATTAAATGCCTTTGCCATTGCTTAAAATTGTCTAAGACATTATTCTACAAATGTCAGCTTCATTTTCATGTCAGCCTTAGGAGCCTAGACTCTTTCCTAACTGACATTTATGCATATAGGATTTAAGTATGGTTTGGTAGGACCATATTGAGAAGATTATTGCATGCTCACTTAGACTTAGGTCAAAACACAACTCTCCTCAATCTAGGGATTGAATGTAAACAATGTATGCAAATGTATGCTTCTTTATGATGTTCAAAATTCTATCTCTTTAGGAGTTTGCATTAGAAACATCTGATTTTATTGCACGTTGATCATATTTTTAAAAATATTCCTACCTATATTGTCCCGGTCTTCACGTTGTTGGGTTGTCTCACTGAACCATAGTTCAAGAAAGAGCCCCACAACTGGACTACTTATTTGGGTTAACACCCCCTGCCACGTACTAAGGGCCATAGTCCAAAGTATATCAGCAGGCGCTCAAGGATGTTGGAAAAACCATTACCTTAGAACCGAAGAATTATTTTTATGCCACGTACTTCGAGCTTCGGCTTGAGTATATCGACGTATCTTGATTGGAATCAGATGATTAAAACCTTAGAGTTAGGATTAAGGTCCTACAAGCCTTTTTAAGTATTGCATTTAGAGTCAACTTTTAAGGAATGTTGTTCTATGCATCATTGCTTGTATAGCTTTGCTTCTTTTGTGGATATTATCTTGTAATCCTCATTTATCTCACCTTTTCAAAAACCTGAATATTCATTTCAAAATTTCCTCTATTTCTCAAAATCCAGGTATGTATTTCTCTTTCCTTATTTCTTCAGAATGATTTTTTTAAACCCTGGATATTTCTTCAAGATTTCCCTATATTTCTCAAAATCTAGGTATATATTTCTTTTCCTATATTTCTTCAAAATATTTTTTAAACCCTAGATATTCTTTTTAAGGTCTCCTTGTATTTCTCAAAGTCTAGGTATATATTTTTCCTTCCATATTTCTTCAGAATTATTTTCTAAAAACCTAGATATTTATTTTAAAGTCTTCTATTTTTCAAAGTTTAGGCATATATTTTCTCTCTTTCCTTATTTCTTCATAACTATTTTTCCCAAACCCTAGAAATCCTTTTTAAAACTCTCCCTTGATTTTTCAAAATTCCAGGTGCATATCTCTTCTTCCTTCTGGATCTTGATTTCTTTAAAATTTCTATCTTCTATTCTTCACAAGTCTTACATTTTATCTGATCCTGTCATTTTTTCTGCCCCAGTATTATTTAATGGCGTCCAATTCACTTGATACCATCTTTCCCAAAGATCATGTCTCCTATCAGATAAGGGAAGGATTCCTAGATCATCGGGCCATTCAAACTCTTCCCTTCTTTCCCCGATGGTATTATTCTTGGTTAGCCACCTTCTCGCGTATGTTCTCGGACCACTTCGATGACTGTGGATTGGAGATGGCATCAGCAGTAGGGAAGCAAACCGTCAATGAAAATCTGATTCGAGCTATAGGAGAATGATTGAATCTGCGTACCTGCATATTTTGGTTTCCATGGGGAGAGATGACTCTATTGATGGATGAATTCAATGACATCATGGGATTACCAGAGTCAGCTGGTCAACCAGATGATCTCGTCGAGCAGCAGTTCCTGATCAACATCAAAGGGGTAGATGTTCGAGATGCCTTAGCCAGAGCAACAAGGAGCAGATCTTGGCCACTCACTGAAATTGATGGAAGTCAGTTCATTGATCTATTTGGGCTCTATCACAAGTATGGGGCATACGAGGAAGTTGATACCTTGTCCTGAGCAGCCAAGGAAAGAATTCAGCATGTCATGGTTTTGTGTACAGTGGGACTAGCTTTCTTTCAGGACGGTCAGAATTTCATCGATATCAGAGTTGTCCAACTCTTGCCAAGATGGGTGAGTAAGCAAACCCATCGTCTCTCAATTTCTATGGCCGCCCTAGCTTTCCTCTATCAGGGTGTGACTCGCTTTGCTCTCGGAGAGACCATCTTGATAGAAAGATGTATCTATGCCTTACAGTCATGGTTCCTGCGATATGTGCCATCAAAGGCCAGTTCATTCAGATTCAACAGCAAGAAGCTGCAGTCCGCTCTTCAGTATCGAGCCTTGATTAAAAGTCTGCATCAAGAAGAGATTGTTTAGAACTACTTCAATCGACAGGAATCAGTTCCTCGCTACACCTATGCATGTGCCAAGCGCTATCGATTATTTGGTCCATTCTTTTTGCATAGACTATCAGCCAGAAAGGTGTCTCAGGCAGTTTTCACAACGACAAACTCATGTCAACACTCTTTTTCCGATGGGTATTATGCCAGAATTTGATCTATAGTCAGATTAGTGGTTCGGGGCATATCATGCAGTCAAATACACTTGGGATTCTTTTATTCTTCTTTTCATAAGTCTAGGACCCAATGTATCTTCTGAATATCAAGAGTGGTGGCAAATTGTCTGCCCACCCTCTCTTTGTATTTAATCTATTATCAATAAAATTTACTTTTCTATTCTCCCAAAAAGTTTCAGGCCAAATTTTATTTTTCAGTTGTTTTACTCCTTAATAAACAATGCAATGATCACAATTCTTGTGATGATCTTATCCCGGGTAATGGGACATTTCCTCAAAATGTCAAAAATTTCTCTATACCTTTTATCATGGTTGACGACCTCGCCTAGGTAATAAGGCACAATTTTCAGTTATCATAAAAATAATAACGCAATTGTCACAAGTCTTGTGACGACCCAATCTCTGGTAATGGGATAATCTCTCTAAATTGTCTAACAAGTTCTCAATTATTCCTTTACTCAAATTCATCCTAAAAACTTCTTCAGTGTTCTGACCATTCCCTTTATTCTGCAGAAAACATTGGCATTCCAACATGGTTCAGACAAGGAGCGGGAAAAAAATTGTTTCGCCATAGCAAAGTGACAATGAGGCAAAGTAGATGAACTCTCCCAGGTTGTCCAGGGGACAGAGCCAAGAAGGGGAAGATGATGTTGATTCAGTCATATACAGTTTGTTCCAAAAAATAATGGCAAAAATGGTGTCAGAACAAGCTGAAGCCAGTTCAAAGAAGACATCTTCCAAAAACAAAATCAGGAAAAAGTCTATAAAAAAGCATGTCAGGATCAGTAGGAAGAAAATTCAGCATGACAATGCTTCTGAGAGCACAGAGTCAGCAAAAGAAGATTCAGAAGAAGAACATCTCGTGTTTATCCAAAACCCTCTGTGACAGTCTATGAAAATAGCAAAAGAGCCAGAGTCAGTGAACAAGCCCAAGTGTGGGATCCCAATGGAAGATTCGATCCGCTAGCAATTGAAAGAAGTGACCCACATGGTCAAAGATTTGCAAGCTAGGGATAAAGGCAGGAGAACCTATACCAGCGAGGATTTCTATGACGGCCTCAAAGGAGATGATAATCTAGAATATCTTCCTCGCAAATTTATCAAGTTTGATGGAACTGGCAAACCTAAGGCTCATCTAGCTATGTTCTTCGCAGAATGCAGCCGTTTCAAAATAGACAACAGAGCACTATTCATATGTTTCCCGCATAGTTTAGAGGGTACAACGGCAAAATGGTATGCTGAGCATATTAACCCTATTGAACTACGAGAGTTCGATAAAGTGGTCAACTTGTTTATTGAACATTTCTTGTTCAACACTGATGCACTGCCTACTCTCAATCATCTCTGCAATTTAAAATAGAAAGAAAATGATAAAGCCAAAGAATTCATCCATAGGTGAAGGAGCACCTGTAATAAGATGAGGACCCCCATTTCATAAGAACATGCGCTCCAGATAATTCTCAACAATTTCTCTCAGCCTCTGAGGAGTCTCATATCCACCTCTCCCTTGAAGTCTTTCATTGAATTAACTGAGCGAGCTAAGTGGCTCAAGATGGGAATGGAGAATGTTGTCTACGAGGGTATCACTCTTATTAGAAATAACCCCGATTCAAAGAAGAAAGCACATTTCACTTTCTCCGCTGATATCTCCAATGGCAGTAGTGGTGTCAACAACAAAGGTGGTAAGAAAAATCATGGTAAAAACTCAAGAAGCCCTAAGTCTGAGAGGAATAACTCTGTGGCTCAAAAGGGGAACTTCATCAAACAACAGCCTTCCCAGCCAGTTTCACAACCAGAAGCAAAACCGCAAGGAAAACTGAAACATGATGGTTGGAGTTATGGAAGAGAATTTACTCCTCTGAATCAATCCCACAAAAATATTCTTGAATACATGATTGCAAAGGGAATGATCAAACTCCTGAAGGTTGTCGATCCTCCCATCGTCATGGGAAAGATGAAAGACAAATTTTGTAAATTCCATCAAACGGTGGGACATGATACAAAAAATTGTTTTGTTCTCAAGAACATTATCTAAGACTGTATCAACAAAAACTTGCCAGTAGAAGATAAAGAGGAGAATCAACTAGATATCTTGTCCAAACCTTTCCCAAACCACTCAACCGCAGTAATTTCAGAGCAGTTGTTTTATCCCTAGGATCATATTCGACCATGCTCCGACCAAGACATCCATGATCAGCACCAAGTCCTAGTGTTGCATCAGGCTCAGTCCTCTGCCAAGAAAATGAATATCATTTCAGTCCTTAGAAAGTTAAACTCAGCTAGTGAATCCACAAAGGCATCCGCAGAAGTTGCCAGACAGATTCTCGGGTTTCCTAAGCACTTCATCAAATCTACTCTGGAAAAGGATGAGGCATCCAATGAAGATACCAATTCGGTTCAGAGGCCAATTACTGCCCTCTCAAACATTTTCATCCTTGAGTTAGCGCACGCCTTTCCTGAGCACCAACAAGTCCTCGATAATTTACTGAAAAAGATCAAGGTCAAACCGAGCATAACTCCTCATGACATGGCCCATATCATCAATTAGGCCATGACCAACGCACCAATCACATTTTCAGATGAGAACCTGCCAAAGCCTCTTGAATTTCACAACAATGCCTTGTACATAGTAGTGTGAACCAGGAAAATGACTGTCCCACATGTGCTCGCTGTTGGAGGCAGCAACCTCAATATTTGCCCAGAAGTAACAGCGAAGGCCTTGGGGTTGAAAGAAGAGGAATACGTGTCAGACCCAATCACAATTTATGGTTTTGACAACCATAGGCAGACAACAAAAGGAAAGTTTTTCCTTGAGATTTTCATTAATTATTCAGTGCATATGGTATTATTTCATGTCGTCAATGTGCCACCAACATATAATCTTCTATTGGGATGTACATGGATTCACAATGCCAATGTTGTCCCCTTGACCCTCCACCAATGTATAAAATGGTCTAAGAGAGGAATGATCACCATAATTTTGGGCAAAGATCCCGAAGAGAGTCTGCCACAACCTATGATTCCCCGTCCAACCTTTACAACAGACATCCCTAGCATTAGGGATAGCGATGAAATCAATCTCAGGGATAGTTTGGAAATACTGAAATTGAAAGAAGCTCAGACAGAGAAAAATGTCTCAACATTAGTCCAATGACAAGGACCTTATTTCTTCAAACTAGGAGGATGTCTCAGTTGCACTTCCTTCAAAGATCACCCTTTGTTCCCTCAATTCTCAAAAGCAAAGAAATGATTTGACCTCCTAATGAAACATGGCTATCAGCCTTTCAGGGGTCTGGGAAAGAATAAAGATGACAGATTGAAGTCGATCATCCCTGCTCGACATTCAGCCAATTCAGGATTGGGGTTCATCGGTCAAGCATCCAACAAAGGAACCACATTCGTCAAAGGAACAAAATGAGGAGGATAATGTCATAGTTTTTTGCTTTCTTTCATTATTTTTCAGTTATCATGTAGGGACAACACAGTCTCAGTCTTTTATGTCCTTTGTCGAGTCTTTTGTAAATACTCAGTTGTTGTTCTTAGCTTTTACGCAATCAAGGAAATTTTGATCTTCTCTTCACATCTTGGCGCCTATCATTCTTGCTCATATTTTGTCTATGCCATCATTCTTTGCTTTTGTATAAAAATATGTTTTGGGGTTTACAATTTCTCTTAAAAATCTTTTCTTTGCATTTTCAGGATTGTCAAATCATGACTCCTAAACCAATCAAAAGGCTCATTATTGTAAACACCCCAAATTTTCCTCATCCACTCTCGAACACACCCCTCATGTAGTGCCAACCCTGGTAGGTCAGTGTAGGAGTCAAACCCCAAGTTTGTGTCAGAAAATTACTATTTTACCCACTTTCATTAGGAAAATTACCATTTTACCCCTAGGTCATCTCGGATCCCAGTCATTCAGAGTCAACCAAGCTTATTGGTCAATTAAAAATAGTTAAGAATGTCAATCATTTCTAGATCACCTGAGCTCATGATGAACAAACCATTTTCATTTCTGACAATTCCTGCCAAAATGGGATCATTTCTTCATAAATGAGCTCATTTCTTACTCAAATCCAACCCAATTGTTTGTGAGTCAGTCATTCTCAGTCAATCCTATTCCTCAGAGTCTACCTTAAGCTCACCAGGAGTCCAAGTACTCCATTTTCAAGTGTCCAGAAGCCCATTTTAGCTCTTTCAGCTGAAATTGAGCTGAGTCCAGCCAGTTGAGCTAGTGTTCGAGCTTTTATTTTAGTTCATCTCAGTATTACTAACCTTTGTTCTAGCTCAAAGCCAGCTCATATTCGTAATTCACTTCACTCCAGTGACCATTCCGTACCATTTCTCTAAAAATGACAAATTTTTTTTTTTGAAAATTTAGTTGAAAACTTAAGTTGAGTTAGTGTCTTGTCAGTCCAGTTGAGTTCTGAAACCCTAAAACCCAGCTCAATTTAGTTCATTTCAGTTCAATCCAGCTCAAACCCCAATTTTCAGTGTCACTCTGGCCCAGTAGAACCCGAAAACCATTTCTTGAACCATTTTGCAAATTTTATCAATTTTAACACTTTTTGAACTGATACAAATGTCAATTAAAGTCCAATATCCAAAATTCTTTATTTAGGGTCTGCATTTCGCATAGCATTTCATGTCATTTCTCATCATTTCATGTCATTTCATAACATTTCATAACATTTCATAAGATTCCATTTCATTTTTGAGATCCAGAACTCCAGTTTTAAAAATTCCAATCCAGATTGAGTTTTAAAAGTTTTCAGAAATCAATTTCAAATCCTGGGTTTCCAAAATTGGTATTTTTACCCCCAGGATTTTAAATTTGGAAATATTTTCTCGAGAAAAATGATTTGGATTTCTTTCAAACTCAAATTTTCAAATTCTAAACTGGATTTGCTTCGCAACGGGGTGCAGAACTTCAAATTCGGAACTCATTTCAAAAACTGCCAAAAAAAGCTTATTTTGTCAAAAATCTTTTTCTGAAAACACTATTCTACCCCTCTGATCTTCAAAATGAATTTCAAGATTAGAAAATGAGCTCATTCTGAGATGGCTTTTCCATTTACATGTTCTTTTTAAATAAAAAAAAAAGAAATCTTTTTATGCTGTTTGCTTTTCTTTTTTTTATTCTTTTTTTTTCGTGGGACCTACCAAGGTGGTCGACCCCCCCCCCCCCTTTCCTCCTTCCTTCCTTTTTTTTCTTTCCTTCTCCTTCTTTCTTTTCTTTCCTTTCTTCTTTCCGCTTTTCCTTCTTTCTTTCTTCCTTTTCTTTCTTTCCTTTCTTCCTTCTCTTTTTTTTCTTTTCTTTCCCCCTCCCTTCCTTCTCTCCTTGGTCCAGCCCATTCACGTAGACCTCTCCTATTCACTCCCTTTTCATTAGCCCCTCTCAACCCTAAGTCTATTCCCATCAAAAACCTATGTTTTGGTTTGAATTAAAGAGAAGGAGACTACACGGCTGCCCCCCTTGGAGTCTCCCTCTCTCTCTCTCTCATTGTAGCATCTTCAAGTCCAACAACTATTCCAGCCACCTGCAGGTCTTCTTCCATCCAAGGCAACCGTCAATCTCCTTCCAGGGCAGCATCAAGGCACCCCAACCATTTTCAGTCATAGCCTACCTCCAACCGGCATCCAACTCTTCCTTCAAAGCACCCCCAACACCTTCATTGCAGCTGATTCCTACCCAAATATAAGGTAAGCCCCTCCTACTTTTCTGGTTTTTCTCAAAAATAAAAATAAAAATAAAAGATTCATGGTATTTCCCTTATAAATATGTTCATTTTGCTATGTGTTGCACACCAATCCTACATACGTGAGATGATCCATCCGGTAGATGGATCGGATCTCTCATGTTAGTAGCCAATATCAAAATAGAGCATACCCCCCTGTCACTTCTCATTTTATTTTCATTATCATGTAGTTTTTATGTTGCATTTAGAGAAGTTTCTGATTTCATGAGCATTTAATGTTGTTTTATTGATATTTAATTTAGATTTGATTTATGCATTGAGTCCAGTTATGATCTTATGTAGAATTTTCTGTTAAAAATCCAAAAGAAATGCATAATAGTCTTAGTCATTGGCCTTGGTTTTCCTGCCAAAAATTTGATTCAATTTGGGTTTCGAAACCCTCTCAAACAAATCAAATTCCAAACTAGGATTTCACATTTCCAGAAAGCTCAAGTTTTGTTTTAGCAGACAAGAACCTCCAAGATCTCCTAGATGAACAATCCAAATTTCCCTAAAAAAAATACAGTGAGTTCCTATTAGAGTCTACTATTTTTCAGTACTTTCATAGTTTTTTATAAGTAGTTTTAATTCCTGCTAAAAATCGATTTTCTCAAACCTATGGGAAAATCTCACTTTTTTCTTGTCAAGGTCTAGACCGACCCTAACCCACTGTGATCGTTCAAACAATAGGATGGATGTCAAAATTTTCAACAAAGAAGTTGTTCCTAACCTTTCCCTTTGTCGTTTCCCAAAACTTGAGAATTTTTAGAACAACCTAAGTATTTTTCCCAGAATTAATTTTCCTGTCTATCAGATTCCTATGTCTGAGAATTTCAGAGATCCAGGTCTCTGATAACCCTCTGCTCTCTCCTAAACCATAACTCGAATCTCAATGCTGTAAAAAAAAGAAATATTTCTCTATTTGTCAGGGACAGTTTCCCAAAATTTCAGCCATTTTTTCATTTTTCTGCTATTTTTCCCATAATAGTTTCTGAAACCTGTTAGTCTATCGTAAATCCTAGAGTCGCCGGATTCCGATCCGACTTGTCGGAGCCGTCCAGCTCCGACCATAGCTCAAAACCAGAATCTGTAAAAGGAAAAAATATTTTCCTAACTGTCCTATGTCACCCCATAAAATTTGGGAAATTTTTATAGAAGTTCAGTACCCAAAACCCAATTTAGAATCAACATTTTGGGCAAAATCTTGATTTTTAAGATTTTTAGCTATTTTCTATATTAAAAAAAATAACAAAAAAATAGATTTTTGAGTTTCATTCTGTTTTTAGGGTTAGTCTAGGTTTCCATGCTAAATTTGGCTCAATTTCAAGTTCATTTGCTTTTTATGTTAGTTTACTTTTAAATTCAGAAGCAAAAATCAAGTTAAATTTGATATTTTGTGATATTTTTGTCATTTTAGGGTTTTTATCATATAAATAAGCATGTCATGTCATATTAGGGTTAATTTTAATATCATTTGCATTTCACATTTCTCATTTTTGCAAAATTTATTTCAGAAAACACTGGTTTCAAGGCCATAGTCTTGTTATCAGGGGCATTTTAGTCATTTTGACCTCAATTTCAAAATTCCAAACTTTAATTTTCCAAATTTCCATGCATATCATCATATTTCATCATATTGTGTTTGATTTTATTCCATTTGATTTTCAAATATCCAAATTTTATAAAAATTCTTTCAGAAAACCTTGATTTCAAGGTCATCAGAGGCATTTTGGTCATTTTGACCCCAATTTCGAATTTCCAAGTTTATTTTTGAATTTTATTACTTAATTCTCATGTTTATATCAAAGGGGGTATGAATTTGGGTTTATATATGAATAATATTCGATAATTTCCAATATTTTTGGATAAATTCAGATAAACCTACATTTCTGCGCTAACATGTTTTCTAGTTTTGCAGGAATATCCAGGAAGAAGACTTTTATTTTCTTTTATTTTAAATCAATGTAATATCAAGTTGTAATAATTTGGAATAAGAGTTACTTTTCAGCTTAGAATAGGACTGCATTGCATATAGTTCAATTTCTGAAATTTCCAATATCTGATGTATGATGCATATGCACATTTTTCAAAATCACTATGGTTGACACGAATGGCACGTGTACAAGCTCTTAGGGAGTTCACGAATTTGGTGAGATTTGTATTTATGGCCATAGTCAGAATACGAAGAAAAACCAAGATTTGTGATATTCGTATTAGCCACATTCAGCCTACACTCTTAGGCTAACTTCAAAAATGCACTGCATTTCTCAAAACTCAAAAGGATTTTCTCAATTCCTCAATAAAATATCTTTCAAATTCATATTCATTCATTCAATTTGCATCATTTTCAAACTCATTTCCCAATTCCATTTCAAAGAAATTGATTTTCTCAAGATTTTCCAAGTCTTTCTCAGGATTTGATTTTCTGAGAACCCTGAATTTTCAAATGAGATTTCAAAGTATTTCCCAAGTTCAAATCAAGATTTTCCAAGATTTCCACATTCTCAATTTCATTTTCAAATCCCAAAATCGATTTTTCCAAAGTTTCTGGAATTATTTCAGAAGTTGGTTTCTCAGAATTCTCAAATCTCCTTCAGAAATTGATTTTCATTTCAAACCCAAATTCCAAAAATCGATCTTGTCAGAGTTCCCATTTTTTCCTGAGAATCCATTTTCCATTTCAAAAATCATTTTCCAATGAACCTTGGTTGTATTTTTTGTAAATGGTAATTTTAAAAGATATTTTTCAATAAAACAATTGGAAAATCGTCAACCAAAAGTAATAAAACCGACTTTCCACAGAAGTGGCAAGTACGAGTCGAATCCACAGGGAACGAGAAATATTCTAATTAATTCTAAAAATTTCAATTTATTAATGTCAAAATAGGAATTTAAGTTAACAAATACAATTCTAAAGAGATTACAAACTAAGATTTACAATTAACTAGAAAAACAAATCTAAATGCTGCTTCAGATCACCAAGGACAATTTTGTCCTTTCACCATATATCCATTTTTCACACTAGACAATATTAACCTTCTAATCTGTATTATTTATCAACCTAAAACAAAGAAAAAAAATAAGTCAGTAAACAATTATGATAAGCAAATCTAAAAATTAAGCTCAACCTAATTCCAAGAAGAATTACTGAATTAAATTCTAAGTAAAACTAAAAATTGCCTAAAATATCAAATTTAATGCTACTACTAATTAGGTTATATCTAACTACGTTAATTGATGAAAATAAACTAACTAATATGCAGAAAAACAGTAAAACTACCGAAAATCAAACTCCTAATGAAATGATTGTTTTACCCCTAACTAGTGCAAAAGTGGATTCTGAAAGCTTTTTGAAAACAAAAGGTTTGAAGGGGCAAACGAACTCCGAATTTCTTGAAATTTCTTCTGTTCTGTTTTTGACAGATTCAAGAATCTGACAATTTTACGGATTTGAAAAATTCTTTCTGAAACTCTAGATATAAGTGTTTCAAATTCGTGAAATTTCTGGAAATCGCAGGTCCCGAAACTGAAAAACCCAAAAATGCTGATTTTGAAAAACACTTAAAAGTCAGACCAAATCAACTCAAAATGAGCTGATTTTTGGTCTGCAGACAGTGAACACCTTGATGAAGAGAATAGAATAAAAATCCTTGAAAAACTCAAAAAATTTGCACATAAAATGACGAGTGCAATATGCAGCAAAAATCAAGTTTTAGAATCAATGCACTATTCACTTGACTCAATCCACTTATGACCCTATGAATATAAATTAGATGCAAACACAGCCCTAATACTGCTAAATGATTGTCAAAATACATAGAATAAAAGTAATTAAAAGAAATTTACGAACATGGAAATGCAACACACAAGTTAATGAGAATTCTAATTCTACTAACACGCCAAGGTTAATCATTCATGAACTAACATGTACTACTAATTGGAATATATAAATTACTAACTTTAGTAATCCTAATGCAATATTTCTAATGTACTAAATGATGAACTAAAAACACGAAAATGCACATTCAAAGCTAAATTAACGTTAGGATTAAAAAGACTATTAAATCAAATAAACTAATTAACTTAACTAAAATGAGTAAGTAGCTAGAGTTAATTGGGAACTAGGGTTAATTAGGGAGACGGTTTGGAATAGATTTTTGAATTTGACTAGGTTCACGTCCCCTATGGACTCATTAGGTTGGCTAGTTAGAAAATTAATAAAAATAGCAACCTAACAACTAAAGACTATTTATTTAAAACCGAAAATTTAAAAAACTAAATGAGGTCATCTAAGTTACACGCCTAAATGGAGGTAAATAAAAGCTAATTAAAACCTACCTAAATGGTGAATCAATTACTAAACCTAAGACCAATTGAATACCTACTAAAATTAATGAGACTCTATAATTACTAGGTCACTATAGGAAATTAGTGGATGGGCTACTAATGATAAAAACGAATTTGGAAACAAATCTATTCATCATAATGGCTTTGGTAAATCAAATAGAAAGCTTAAAAATGTAAAACCGTCCAGCAAGAGGGGCCCCACACATTTTTGGTTCTCTTTAAGAGAAGATTTAACAATTACACCCCTTCCCAAAAATCATGCATAGCACTTTTAGAAAGTGATTTTTGAAATCAAATTTTGTTTCCAAAATCGAAAAACTCAATCCTTTCTAGCTTGGATGGATAAGAAAAAATTTCAAAACTTCGCTTAAATGCATCCCACAAATTTGGAGGAGTCCAAATCTACCAAAACGTTTTTCCATTAAAATTACTCCAGTGCCCTTCTTCCAAATTCAACCTTATCTAATTAATGAAATTAAACTAGCACTAATCTAATTAAACTAATATTTACCTAATGCAAGAAAGGATTAGGAATGGAAAGGAAAACACGATTTTCAAAAGACTAAATTAGATAATACTAAAATCAAAACTTACCTAAACAACTCTACTAAAAGCGTTTTCTATACTAACACCCACAAATGAATTTAGACTTTAGAATGAACCTACCAAATCCTAATAACTTACTAAATGCAACTTAAGACTAAGCTGGCCTCTAATGGCAGACGTCCCTTTGGAGAAGAAAGCCAATCTACACTCAAAAAAATCGATTTTACTTAAACTATAAAAAACGATAATCAATTTTTCTTTTCTTTTTCTTTTTCGAATAAACTTCAAACACAATGCAAAACCAAAACTCAACTAACTATCAACTAAATACAGTTTGAACATCACACAACTGACTGAATTACAACTAAAAATTAAATATTCTAAACTACACTGAAATCCAAAAACTTGCTAGACTTGAACACGACACCCTAGACGATTTCAACAAATTGACATAATTATTGGACATAAACAAAAACTCAGCATAAAAGTAAACTAAATTAAATGTTAATTTACTGGAAACAATACCTAATTAACACGCTATGCTACCAGAAAATTCAGAAAAAACGAAAATAAGAAAACAGCCCAATCGGCTAGAATAGATCTAGCCGATTTTGATTGATTGGCTAAAATGAGTTTGCAAAACAAAATCACACCTAATCTAGACCCAAAAACAACATTCAAAAACATAAAATAACATAGAAATGACAGTGGTTTGCTGTCAAAGAACGGGAAAAATCAGAAAGTGGGTTGAAGGTAGGGAATTGACTATAGGATGACACGATTTATCTAAAAGAAGGAGAAAGGCAAGACCTACCTCAAGGGAGATCCGATGACTGTGGGGGTGGAGAGAGCGGAATCAACCTTTGGAAACGTTCCTCATCATCTTCGTTGATGCTGGAACATCATAATGTGTTACGACAATAAAGTCCTGCATGATACTTCAAGTACAAGGTTTTGATGATGAGCAAGTGAATCAACTGCATTTCAGCTAAGGCAATGAAGAAAGATGACAAGCATTGAATAATTCAATGAAGAATCTTTGAAGACTAGTGTGCAAATGTTAAATTCATTTAAAGTCTTAGATTCTTGTAAGAGCCTTACTTAGAGTGCATATTTAGGTTGCATTTCAATTAAAAAGTTTTTAGAAAAACTTTTTAGAAAACTCTTTTCTTAAATTTTCGTGTTTATTAGTCGACCAATAGACTCACCAGTCGACTAACCCTTTCACGCCATATTTTCTAAAAAGTCATTTTTATCAAATTAGTCGACCGAAAGTTTTATTAGTCGACCAGACAGAATGTCTGTTTTCTAGAAAATTTAGCAGCAGTCGACTAATGATTTTATCAGTCGACTGAACAGAACATGTATTTTCAGAAAAATTTTAGCAGCAGTCGACTAATGCTTTTATCAGTCGACCGGACAAAACTTGTGTTTTTCAGAAAATTTTAGCAGCAGTCGACTGAAAGGATTTTCAGTCTACTGATGATATTATCAGTCGACTAACTTTTCTCTAGTCGACTAAGTTTCAAAACTTCAGATTTTCAAACAGCTTGATTAACAAATTAGTCGACCGACGATAACTGTCAATCTACTAATAACTAATTATTAGTCGACTAACTACTGTTCCAGTCGACTAATTTTGCCGTTTTTCTTGAAACTTTAAAAAGGCGTGTCTTTTCATTTTTCAAACATTTTGATCATTCAAAATGGACTGTTTTGACACCCTTTCATACCCTCAACGTATGGAAACTTTCAACTATAAATATGAGTGCATTTTACACTCAAAAGCACTGCAATTTAATCAATTTGAATCAATTACTCTTTGCTTTTTACTCATATTCATTTTCTCACTCACGTGATATTTTTCACTTCAGTTTTTCACTCAAATTCCTTTGAGAGATAGTGAATTCGTGAGTAGAGTATTTCAACAACCTCAAAAGCCAATTGCATCTCATTTGCATTCAAAAGAAGGGCTCATAGGTTGTTTGTAAGTTGTTACTTGTATCAATTTTCTGTAAAAAGGACTCCTTGGTTTAAAGGAGTTGTTTGCTTTCAGTAGGTGTGTTACTGAAAGTGGGACCGGGTTTGGTCTGTATGATCTTGTAGTTACACAAGGTTGATAGTGGAAATCTCAAGCGGGTTTTGCTTGGGGATTGGATGTAGGTCGGGAAAGACCGAACCCGGATAAATTATTGTGTTCTTTGTGTGTTTATTTTTCAAATTGCAAAATCCGTCAATATTCCGCAGAAAATTTTTAAAAGCACTATTCACCCCCCCCTCTAGTGCTCCTTGCCTCGATCCTACTGCACTTTCATTTGGTATCAGCGCAGGTTTGCTATTATTTTGATTTGACCATCATCTAGCATGACAACTACAACTTCTCAGCACAAAGAAGGATGTTCCTCTGTTCATCCTCCTCTGTTTGACGGAATAAACTATGGATACTGGAAAGTGAGAATGACAATATTCTTGCAATCCATGGATCTCGAAATTTGGAGAGTTGTTTTAGAAAAGTACCAAATGCCATCAACTGATTTCAGCCTATGGACCGATGAAGAAAAGAAGACTGCTTCACTTAATGCCAAGGCGATGAATGCATTGTATTGTGTCGTTGACAAGGTAGAGTTCAATCTCATCTCTCAATGCTCTACAGCAAATGAAATCTGGCATACTCTTTTCGTGACTCACGAAGGTACGTCAAAGGTAAAGGAATCTAAAATCGCTTCTTTAGTTCATAAATTTGAATTGTTTAAAATAAAGCAAAATGAATCTATATCGGACATGGTAACAAGAATGACCGATATCACTAATACTCTTAAATCCCTTGGAAAAGAATATTTATAAGTGGATTTAGTCAGAAAAATCCTAAGGTGTTTAACTCCTGAATGGGAGAGAAAAACTACAGCTATTGAGGAAGCAAATGATTTAAACACTCTCTCTCTTGAAGATTTGGTTGGTAACTTAATGGCATATGAAGTTCAACTTCAAGACAGACAAAAAGAACCCAAGAAAAAATCTCTTGCTTTTAAGGCTACTTCTGATTCTGAAAATTCAGAAGAAGATAAAGATATTGCCCGAATCATAAGGCAATTCAAAAGATTCATCAAAAAGGGAAGATTTCAAAGAAAGGTAAAGAAAGTGGATTCTTCTAATCGAAATGAAGTCAAGTGCTTTAACTGCAAAAAGGCAAGACATATCAAGAAAGATTGTCCTCTTCTCAAAATCAAGCCCAATGACCGATTCAAGAAGAAAAAGGCATTTCAAGCATGTTGGGATGATAGTGACTCCTCTTCCGATGAAGAATCAAATGAAGAAGTTGCCAACATGTGTTTTGTAGCACAAGAAGATTCGGTAAGTCAATTTGACTATGATGATTTATTAGAAGCATTTAATGACTTATATGCTAAATTTAAGAGTCTAAGTTCTAAAAACAAAGAGTTAAAAACTGAAAATTCAACTCTTGACTCAAAACAAAGTGTTACTTCAAGAGATAGAAGATCTCAAGAAGGAAAACTCTTGCCAAGCTTTTGAGATAAAAGAAATTGGAATTAGAACTAATCTCTTACAAAAAAAAATAACTAGTCTAAAAGAAAAATCAAATGATCTTCTTTCTATAGTGACCAAATTCACAAATGGTCAAGAGAATCTAGAAAGACTTCTTGGTTCTCAAAGATGCTCGGTTAATAAAACCAGATTGGGATATAGCTTCTTTGATACTCAAAATAGACCAAACTATGTGGTGAAAAATCAAAGACAATATTCTCAACCATTTGTTCATAGAACTAAATTTTTCAGTTCTAATAGAAATGCATCTAATCATGGAACTTATAATGTTTATAAGCCTAGACATGATTACTCTAGAAATGCTAAATCTTTTTATAGAAAGAATATTTATTATCAAAGGAAACCAAAATCCAAATGGATATGGGTTCCTAAGACTAACTCTCATGGACCCAAAAATAGAAAGGGGTCAAATGCTTTGTCTTCTAATTTTGTTATAGGTACACAAAATAAGGAGCAAATGGATATTGGACAGCGGTTGTTCTAAACATATGACTGGAAGGCCAGAGTTATTTTCCACCCTCCAAAGTAAGGATGGAGGAACCGTCACCTTTGGTGACAATAACAAGGGAAAAGTAATAGGTATTGGTAATATTGGTAATCCAAAATTTTCGTTAATAGAAAATGTTCTTTTAGTAGATGGTTTAATGCATAATTTATTATCTAATAGTCAATTATGTGATAAAGGTTTTCATGTTTCTTTTGAACATGATTTATGCTTAATTTCTGATTTTCAATCTAAAAAGATCATTTTTAAAGGTATAAGAAGGAACAATGTGTATGAACTTTATCTAGATGAGTTACCCATTTTTAATGAAAAATGTCTTATTGTTTCAAATGGAATTCACTGGTTATGGCACAAGAGACTTGGACATGTTAACTTTAAAATTATTTCCAAGTTATCCAAGAATGATCTTGTTAGAGGCCTACCTAGAATACCATATAAGAAAGATCACTTATGTGATGCTTGCCAAAGGGGTAAACAAATCAAGAGTTCTTTTAAAGCAAAAGATATAGTTTCAACAAAACGTCCTCTTGAACTTTTATATTTAGATCTATTTGGACCATCTAGAATTCAAAGTTTGAATGGTAGCAAGTATGCTTTTGTTATAGTAGATGATTATTCTCGATTTACATGAGTGATTTTTCTAAAAAGCAAAAATAATGTTTTTTCTGAATTTCCAAACTTTGTAGAAGAATTACAAATGAAAAATCTACATCTATTATTAAAATTCGTAGTGATCATGGTGGTGAATTTGAAAATGAATCTTTTCTAAAGTATTGTGATTTACATGGTATATCTCACAACTTTGTTTTTCCTAGAGCGGCTCCACAAAATGGAGTTGTTGAAAGAAAGAATAAAACTTTGCAAGAATGTCTAGAACCATGCTTCAAGATAAAAATTTACCAAAATACTTTTGGGCTGAAGCAATAAATACATGTTATGTTTTAAATCGTGTTCTTATTCGACCAATTTTACATAAAACATGTTTTGAATTGTATTATGATCGTATACCAAAGATCTCATATTTCAAAATTTTTGGTAGTAAATGCTTCTTGTTAAATACCAAAGATAATCTTGATAAATTTGATTTAAAATCAGATGAATCAATATTTCTTGGATATTCTTCTAGAAGTAAAGCTTATCGTGTTTTTAATAAAGGAACATCTTGCATTGAAGAATCTTTACATGTTGCATTTGATGAGAATTGTGAGCAGGTTATACCTCTAAGCGAAGTAGAGGAAGTAATACTTCAAGAAGAACCTTTGATAGAGAGTACTTCTCAAGAAAATATTCATCTTCAACCGGTTTGGAAAGAAGTTCCCAATCATCCACATGAACAAGTTATTGGAGAAATGAAGACTGGTGTCCAAACTAGAAGGCAATTAGAAAAATACATTGCAAATATTGCTTTCATATCTAAAATAGAACCAAAGAATATCAATGAGGCTTGTGATGATGAATTTTGGCTTTTGGCCATGTCTGAAGAACTTAACCAATTTACTAGGAATGATGTTTGGGATCTAGTTGATAGACCAAAGGATCATCCAGTAATTGGAATAAGATGGGTCTTCCGAAATAAGCTGGATGAAAATGGCGAAGTCATTTTAAACAAAGCAAGGCTAGTAGCACAAGGCTATAATCAAGAAGAAGGCATAGATTTTGATGAAACCTATGCACCAGTGGCTCAATTAGAGTCAATTCGAATGATGCTTGCTTTTGCTAGTTACATGAACTTTAAGTTATATCAAATTGATGTTAAGAGTGCATTTTTAAATGGACACATCAATGAAGAAGTTTATGTAGAGCAATCTCCAGGCTTTGAAAATGAGAAATATCCAGAAAAAGTCTATAAATTGAAAAGAGCTTTGTACGGACTTAAACAAGCACCAAGAGTGTGGTATGAAAGACTATGAAATTTTCTAGAACAATTTGGTTTTTTCATTGGTCGGGTAGACTCTACTTTATTTATTAAAAATCTTAATTCAGATATTCTTATTGTGCAAATTTATGTTGATGACATAATAATTGGTTCTACTAATGATTCTCTTTGTAAAGAATTTGCTAAAGCTATGCAGGAAGAGTTTGAAATGTGCTTGATGGGCGAATTAAACTACTTCCTTGGACTTCAAATAAAGCAAACTGAAGAAGGAATCTTCATCAATCAGGCTAAGTATACAAAAGAACTTCTCAAGAGATTTGGGATGGACTCATCGAAATCAAGAAGAAATCCTATGAGTACAACTACTTCTCTTGATAAAGATGAAAATGGTAAAAATGTAGATACTAAGCTCTACAGAGGTATGATTGGATCTCTATTATACTTAGCTGTTAGTCGAACTGATATAATGTTTAGTGTTTGTATGTGTGCAAGATTTCAAGCTAATCCAAAGGAATCTCATTTAACTACAGTAAAACAAATTCTTCGTTATTTGAAAGATACTTCAGATTTTGGTTTGTTTTACCCAAAATCATCTTCTTTTGATTTACTTTCATATAGTGATGCAGATTTTGCAGGAAGTAAATCTGATCGCAAGAGTACTAGCGAAACTTGTCATTTCTTAGGAAATTCCTTAGTCTCTTGGTTTAGTAAAAAACAAAATTCAGTGTCACTCTCAACAACTGAAGCAGAATATATAGCGGCTACTTTAGCGTGTTCACATGTACTATGGATGAAACAGACCTTAAAAGATTTTGGTTTGAATTACTCCACAACAACTATTTATTGTGATAACACTAGTGCTATAAATCTTTCGAAAAATCTTGTTCAGCACTCAAGAACTAAGCATATTGAAGTTAGACATCATTTCTTAAGAGATCATGTGTTAAAAGGAGATATTTCGTTAAATTTTATTTTCACTAATGAACAACATGCCGATATCTTCACTAAACCACTTAAAAATGAAGATTTTATGAGAATTAGGAGAGAACTATGCATTTGCTCATTTTTGGATTTATAAAATGCTGATTTTTTGAACAAAATCTCAAAATCGCACCATATTAGTCGACCGATAAATTTCTAGTTGACTGATGCTTTAATTTTTTTTTTAGAATGAGTCGCACCTTATTAGTCGACCGATAAAATTTTATTCGACTAAAATTTTTTTTAAAAATTTCAACTGATGAGACCCGATACCCCTTGGATTTTTTTTTACACCCGATTTTTTTTAAAAGGGCATCGTTTCATTTTTTTTTACGCACCTTTTCGTTTTTATTAAAAATGAAACCCTTTGAAAAACGAAACCCTCTCTCTCTCCTCTCTCTCTTTCGAAAAACCCTCGGAGTGTCGTTCGAACCTCTCCTCGCCGGAATCTTCTGGCCGTGACAGGGAGTTGCCAGAATCCTCTTGTCGTGCTCAGTGCATCTTCAGTTCTTGGAATCCCCTTGTGGCAGACTTCTCACTCGCCGTCAGCCACCGTATCCTCCTCTATTTCTGTTACACGACGCACGACAACATCTTCCTCCCGCTGAACGCCATTTGGAAGTCGAGATCAACTGTTCTTCTCAACGACTGTGTTCTCCGCAACTGGAAAATTTTTTTGGGTGAATTTGTTTCAACCATGCCTCGTCAGAAGACTGCATCCGCAAAAGGTTCTCCCCCTCCTACACCTTTAGCAAAATATGGATTTTCTCTCAGATTACTCTAAAATCCTCTTTTATATGATACTTTTGGATCAGTTTCTGCACTTCCTATTTTACCAGGACGAAATGTCCTCTTTCACATGTTTTCTCGTTACAAAATTAGAGAATTATTTCTAGGAATTTCACATCTTTTTGATGTCTGTGCAGACACCCTTCATTATCCTTTTCTGATCCACTTATTTTATACAAATTTACAAATTGATCATAAAACTGGAGTTTTTTCCTCTCTTGTTCGTGATGTTGAAATTGAGTTTGATTCTAAACTGCTTGGACAAATCCTAGAAATTCCACCTTCAGATACTCTTTTCAATACTATTGAACTTAATAATGAAAGAATTTTTGAACAAATTCTTCTTCCCGATGCACCTCATTGCCCTCCTTTCAAAAATACTAATCTTCAAACTCGTGCACGCATTGCTGAACGAATCCTTGCCCATAATGTTCTACCTAAAACTGGTTCTTTTGATTATTATTCCATAGATCCATCTACGACTCTTTATGTCTTATTTAGAAATATTTCTGTAAATTGGGCCAACGTGTATTTTACTAATTTGTGGAAACAAAAACCATTTCTTCCTTATGGATGTCTTCTAACTCGTATTTTCAGACATTTCAAAGTTCCCTTTACAAATGAAAAATATATTAAGCAAAAGGAGTTCTTTGATCAAACTATTTTTAAACGGATGAAAATCAAATATCTGCCTCCTTTAAACCTTGATCAAACTGAACCATCAATTTCTGAACCCTCACCATCTTCTGTGACACCTTCATCTCAAGCAAAACGAAAGACATTTTCTACAAGTCAAGACAATGATGAAGTTTTGCAGCGACTGGAAGCTTTGGAGCTGCATCAACACACTTTTCGTGAAGATGTGACTCAACAACTTTCTTTGATTCAGAAAGATATTACTGCAATCAAGGACTTGCTCAACTCACTTTTCTGATCTTTATTTTCTGTCTTTACTAAACTTTGATACTTTATGGGTTGTAATATTTTGAACTTGAATTTATATTTTGCTTATACTATTTCTGCCCTTACTCTTTTTTATTATGACAAAGGGGGAGAAAAAGATAGACCTTCGTATCTCTTGGTAGACATATGATGGAACTTGCAAGAGAAAAAGATAGCCCTTGCATGAGAAATGAGAAATTAAGAGAAAAAGATAGAAATTGAATATTGCATTATGACATGAAAATTACATCATGAGAAAGCATTGAAAATTGCATTCTTGAAAAAGTTTTAAAAATGCATGAAGTAATGATGGAAATGCAAACCAATCAATATGTGATATATGTGCTTTGAATGTACTAACTTTTAATGTTTTGCAGCATATTGATAGAGGGAGTAAAATCTCCATCTATGCATCTAAATGCTTCATCTTTGATTAAGTTTGTCATCATAAAAAAGGGGGAGATTGTTACGACAATAAAGTCGTACATGATACTGTTACAACAATGAAGCCATACATGATACTTCAAGTACAAGGTTTTGATGATGAGCAAGTAGAATCAACTGCATTTCAGCTAAGGCTACGAAGAATTCGGTGAAGAATCCTTGAAGACTAGTGTGTAAATGTTTAATTCACTAAAAATCTTAGATTCTTGTAAGAGCCTTACTTAGAGTGCATATTTAGGTTGCATTTCACCTTAAAAGTCTTTAGAAAAACTTTTCTAAAAGAAACTCTTTTGAAAATCTTTTTAGAAAACTCTTTTCTTAAATTTTCATGTTTATTAGTCGACCAATAGACTTATCAGTCGACTAATCCTTTCGCGCCATATTTTCTAAAAAGTCATTCTTGTCAAATTAGTCGACCGAAGATTTTATCAGTCGACTGGACAGAATGTCTGTTTTCTGGAAAATTAGCAGCAGTCGACTAATGATTTTATCAGTCGACTGAACAGAACATGTGTTTTCTGAAAATTTAGCAGCAGTCGACTAATGCTTTTTATCAGTCGACCGAACATAATGTTTGTTTTTCAGAAGATTTTAACAGCAGTCGACTAAAAGATTTTTCAGTCTACTGATGATATTATCAGTCGACTAACTTTTCTCAAGTCGACTAAGTTTCAAAAGTTCAGATTTTCAAACGGCTCGATTAACAGATCAGTCGACCGACGATAACGGTCAGACTACTAATAACTAACTATTAGTCGACTAACTGATGTTTCAGTCGACTAATTTTGCCGTTTTCCTGAAACTTCAAAAAGGCGTGTCCTTTCATTTTTCAAACGTTTTGATCATTCAAAATGGACAGTTTTGACACCCTTTCATACTCTCAACGTATGGAATCTTTTAACTATAAATATGAGTGCATTCTACACTCAAAATCATCAAATTCAATAGAATTATATTGAATTACTTCTTGCTTTTCACTCCTATTCATTCAAGTATTTGTTTTCTCACTCACGTGATATTTTCACTTCAGTTTTTCACTCAAATCACTTTGAGAGATAGTGAATTCGTGAGTAGAGTGTTTCAACAACCTCAAAAGCCAATTGCATCTCATTTGCATTCAAAAGGAAGGCTCATAGGTTGTATTGTAAGTTGTTATTTCTTTTGTGTAAAAAGAAGGACTCCTTGGTGTAAAGGAGTTGTTTGCTTTCAGTAGGATTGTTACTGAAAGTGAGACCGGTTATGGTCTGTGTGATCTTGTAGTTTACAAGGTTGATAGTGGAAAATCTCAAACGGGTTTTGCTTGGGGACTGGATGTAGGTCGGGATAGACCGAACCAGGATAAAATCTTGTGTTCTTTGTGTGTTTGCTTTGAGATTTGCAAAATCATTCAATATTCCGCAGAAATTTTTAAAAGCACTATTCACCCCCCCTCTAGTGCTCGTTGCCTCGATCCTAGTGCACTTTCATTTGGTATCAGAGCAAGGTTTGCTATTACTTTGATTTGACCATCATCTAGCATGGCAACTACAACATCTCAGCACAAAGAAGGAAGCTCCTCTTTTCGTCCTCCTCTCTTCGACGGAACAAACTATGGATACTAGAAAGTAAGAATGACAATATTCTTGCAATCCATGGATCTAGATATCTGGAGAGTTGTTTCAGAAAAGTACCAAACTCCATCAACTGATTTCAGTCGATGGACCGATGATGAAAAGAAGACTGCTTCACTTAATGCCAAGGCAATGAATGCCTTATATTGTGGCGTTGACAAGGTAGAGTTCAATCGCATCTCTCAATGCTCTACAGCTAATGAAATCTGGCATACTCTTCTCGTAACACACGAAGGTACGTCAAATATAAAAGAATCTAAAATTGCTTCTTTAGTTCATAAATTTGAATTGTTCAAAATGAATCTATATCGGACATGGTAACTAGAATGACCGATATAACTAACACTTTGAAATCCCTTGGAAAAGAATATTCACAAGTGGATTTAGTCAGAAAGATTCTAAGGTGTTTAACTCCTGAATGGGAGAGAAAAACCACTGCTATTGAAGAAGCAAATGATCTCAATACTCTCACTCTTGAAGACTTAGTTGGTAACCTAATGACATATGAGGTCCAACTTCAAGACAGACAAGAAGAAGAGCCTAAAAAGAAATCTCTTGCTTTTAAGGCTACTTCTGACTCAGAAAATTCTGAAGAAGATGAAGATGAAGATATTTCCCTCATCACAAGGCAATTCAGAAGATTCATCAAAAAGGAAAAATTTCAAAGAAAGGCAAAGAAAGCAGATTCTTCCATTCCCAATGAAGTAAAGTGCTTTAACTGCAAAAAGGCAGGACATATCAAGAAAGATTGTCCTCTTCTCAAATTCAAGCCCAAGGACCAATTCAAGAAGAAAAAGGCATTTCAAGCCTGTTGGGATGATAGTGACTCTTCTTCCGATGAAGAATCAAATGAAGAAGTCGCCAACATGTGTTTTGTAGCACAAGAAGATTCGGTAAGTCAATTTGACTATGATGAGTTATTTGAAGCATTTAATGATTTATATGATAAATTTAAGAGTCTTAGTTCTAAAAATAAAGAGTTAAAAACTGAAAATTTAACTCTTGACTCTCAAAATAAAGTGTTACTTCAAGAAATAGAAGATCTCAAGAAGGAAAATTCTTGCCAAGCACTTGAGATAAAAGAAATTGGAGTTAGAACCAATCTCTTACAAAATGAAATATTTAGTCTTAAAGAAAAGTCAAAAGATCTTCTTTCTATAGTGACCAAATTCACAAATGGTCAAGAGAATCTAGAAAAACTTCTTGGTTCTCAAAGATGCTCGGTTAATAAAACCGGATTGGGATATAGCTTCTTTGATACTCAAAATAGACCAAACTATGTGGTGAAAAATCAAAGACATTATTCTCAACCTTTTGTTCATAAAACTAAACTTTCTAGTTCTAATAGAAATGCATCTAGATATGATTATTCTAGACATGTTTATTCTAAATCCTTTTATAGAAAGAATATTTATTATCAAAGGAAACCAAAATCCAAATGGATATGGGTTCCTAAGACTAACTCTCATGGACCCGAAAATAGAAAGGGGTCAAATGCTCTGTTTTCTGATTTTGTTGTAGGTACACAACATAAGGAGCAAATGGATATTGGACAGTGGTTGTTCCAAACATATGACTGGAAGGCCGGAGTTATTTTCCACCCTCCAAAATAAGGATAGAGGAACCGTCACCTTTGGTGACAATAACAAGGGAAAAGTGATAGGTATTGGTAATATTGGTAATCCAAAATTTCCCTTGATAGAAAATGTTCTTTTAGTGGATGGTTTAAAGCATAATTTAATATCTATTAGTCAATTATGTGATAAAGGTTTTCATGTTTCTTTTGAAAATAATTTATGCTTAATTTCTGATTTTCAATCTAAAAAGATCATTTTTAAAGGTAAAAGAAGAAACAATGTGTATGAACTATATCTAGATGAATTACCCTCTTTTAATGAAAAATGTCTTATTGTTTCAAATGAAATTCAATGGTTATGGCGTAAGAGACTTGGACATGTTAACTTTAAAATTATTTCAAAATTATCCAAGAATGATCTTGTAAGAGGCCTACCTAGAATACCATATAAAAAGGATCACTTATGTGATGCTTGTCAAAGGGGTAAACAAATCAAAAGTTCTTTTAAAGCAAAAGATATAGTTTCAACAAAACGTCCTCTTGAACTTTTATATTTAGATCTATTTGGACCATCTAGAATTCAAAGTTTGAATGGTAGCAAGTATGCTTTTGTTATAGTAGATGATTATTCTCGATTTACATGGGTGATTTTTCTAAAAAGCAAAAATGATGCTTTTTCAGAATTTTCTAAACTTTGTAGAAGAATTACAAATGAAAAATCTACATCTATTATTAAAATTCGTAGTGATCATGGTGGTGAATTTGAAAATAAATATTTTCTAAAGTTTTGTGATTTACATGGTATCTCTTACAACTTTGCTTTTCCTAGAGCGGCTCCACAAAATGGAGTTGTTGAAAGAAAGAATAGAACTTTGCAAGAATGTGCTAGAACCATGCTTCAAGATAAAAATTTACCAAAATATTTTTGGGCTGAAGCAATTAATACAGCATGTTATGTCTGAAATCGTGTTCTTATTCGACCAATTTTACATAAAACATGTTTTGAATTGTATTATGATCGTATACCAAAGATCTCATATTTTAAAATTTTTGGTAGTAAATGTTTCTTGTTAAATACCAAAGATAATCTTGATAAGTTTGATTCAAAATCAGATGAATCAATATTTCTTGGATATTCTTCTAGAAGTAAAGCATATCGTATTTTCAATAAAAGAACATCTTGTATTGAAGAATCTCTACATGTTGCATTTGATGAGAATTGTGAGCAGGTTATTTTTCGAAGCGAAGAAGAAGAAGCAATACTTCAAGAAGGACCCTTGATAGAGAGTACTTCTCAAGAAAATATTCCTCTTCAACCGGTTTGGAAAGAAGTTCCTAATCATCCACATGAACAAGTTATTGGTGAAATAAAGAGTGGTGTCCAAACTAGAAGGCAGTTAGAAAAATATATTGCAAATGTTGCTTTCATATCTAAATTAGAACCAAAGAATATCAATGAGGCATGTGATGATGAATTTTGGCTTTTAGCCATGTCTGAAGAACTTAACCAATTTACTAGGAATGATGTTTGGGATCTAGTTGATAGACCAAAGGATCATCCAGTAATTGGAACAAGATGGGTCTTCCGTAATAAGCTGAATGAAAATGGTGAAGTCATTCGTAACAAAGCAAGGCTAGTGGTACAAGGCTATAATCAAGAAGAAGGCATAGATTTTGATGAAACCTATGCACCAGTGGCTCGATTAGAGTCAATTCGTATGATGCTTGCTTTTGCTAGTTACATGAAATTCAAGTTATATCAAATTGATGTTAAGAGTGCATTCTTAAATGGACACATCAATGAAGAAGTTTATGTAGAGCAACCTCCAGGCTTTGAAAATGAGAAATATCCAGAAAAGGTCTACAAATTGAAAAGAGCTCTGTATGGACTCAAACAAGCACCAAGAGCGTGGTATGAAAGACTACAAAATTTTTTAGAACAATCTGGTTTTTCCATTAGTCGGGTAGACTCCACTTTATTTATTAAACATTTTAATTCAGATATTCTTATTGTGCAAATTTATGTTGATGACATAATATTTGGTTCTACTAATGATTCTCTTTGTAAAGAATTTGCTAAGGCTATGCCAAAGAAGAGTTTGAAATGAGCTTGATGGGCGAATTAAACTACTTTCTTGGACTTCAAATAAAGCAAACTGAAGAAGGAATCTTCATCAATCAGGCTAAGTATACAAAAGAACTTCTCAAGAGATTTGGGATGGACTCATCGAAATCAAGAAGGAATCCTATGAGTACAACTACTTCTCTTGATAAAGATGAAAATGGTAAAAGTGTAGATACTAAGCTCTACAGAGGTATGATCGGATCTCTATTATACTTAACTGCTAGTCGACCTGATATTATGTTTAGTGTTTGTATGTGTGCAAGATTTCAAGCTTATCCATAGGAATCTCATTTAACTGCAGTAAAACAAATTCTTCGTTATTTGAAAGATACTTCAGATTTCAGTTTGTTTTACCCAAAATCATCTTCCTTTGATTTAGTTTCATATAGTGATGCAGATTTTGCAGGAAGTAAATCTGATCGCAAGAGTACTAGTGGAACTTGTCATTTCTTGGGAAATTCCTTAGTCTCTTGGTTTAGTAAAAAACAAAATTCAGTATCACTCTCAACAACTGAAGCTGAATATATAGCGGCTAGTTTAGCATGTTCACAAGTACTTTGGATGAAACAGACCTTATAAGATTTTGGTTTGAATTACTCCACAACAACTATTTATTGTGATAACAGTAGTGCTATAAATCTTTCAAAAAATTCTATTCAGCACTCAAGAACTAAGCATATTGAAGTTAGACATCATTTTTTAAGAGATCATGTGTTAAAAGGAGATATTTCGTTAAATTTTATTTCCACTAAAGAACAACATGCCGATATCTTCACTAAACCTCTTAAAAATGAAGATTTTATGAGAATTAGGAGAGAACTAGGTATTTGCTCATTTTTGGATTTATAAAAATGTTGATTTTTGAACAAAATCTCAAAATCGCACTATATTAGTCGACCGATAAAATTTTAGTCGACTGGTGTTTTATATTTTGGAATGTATCGCACCATATTAGTCGACCGATATATTTCTAGTCGACTGATGATATTTTTAGAATAAGTCGCACTTTTTAGTCGACCGATAAAGTTTTAGTCGACTAATTTTTTTTAAAAAAAAATTAAATGAAGGGACCCGACACCCCTTGGATTTTTTTAAACCCATTTTTTTTTTAAAAAAAAGGCATCGTTTGACTTCGTACCTTTTCGTTTTTTCTTAAAAACGAAACCCTTAAACCCCTCTTTCTCTCTTGCCTCTCTCTCTTCCGAAAAACCCTCGGAGTGCCGTTCGACTCCATCATCGCCGGGATTTTCTTACCGTGACAGGGAGACGCCGGAATCTTCTGGCCGTGATCTTGAAACGCCGGAATCCTCTTGCAGTGACTGGCGCATCTTCAAAACACGCCGGAACTCTCTTGCCGTGTTTTAAAATAGAGATACGAGTTAAAAGTCTATTTTGCTTATGCTATTTTTGCCCTTACTCTTTTTTATTCTGACAAAGGGGGAGAAAAAGATAAAGATAGCACTACTTTGAAATTGCAGGGAGATCTTGAGAAAAAGATGATAGCAATTACATTACAGGAGATTTTGCATGAGAAATGCAAATTTAAGAGAAAAAGAAAGCTTTGAATGAATGCATTTCTAAATGCATGAAGAAATGATGAATGAAAATGCAAACCAATCAATATGTGATATATGTGCTTTAAATGTGCTAACTTTTAATGTTTTGCAGCATATTGATAGGGGGAGTAAAATCTCCATCTATGCATCTAAATGCTTCATCTTTGATTAAGTTTGTCATCATAAAAAAGGGGAAGATTGTTACAACAATGAAGCCATACATGATACTTCAAGTACAAGGTTTTGATGATGAGCAAGTAGAATCAACTGCATTTCAGCTAAGGCTATGAAGAATTCGGTGAAGAATCCTTGAAGACTAGTGTGCAAATGTTTAATTCATTAAAAGTCTTAGATTCTTGTAAGATCCTTACTTAGAGTGCATATTTAGGTTGCATTTCACCTTAAAAGTCTTTAGAAAAACTTTTCTAAAAGAAACTCTTTTGAAAATCTTTTTAGAAAACTCTTTTCTTAAATTTTCATGTTTATTAGTCGACCAATAGACTTATCAGTCGACTAATCCTTTCGCGCCATATTTTCTGAAAAGTCATTCTTGTCAAAATAGTCGACCAAAGATTTTATCAGTCGACTGGACAGAATGTATGTTTTCTGGAAAATTAGCAGCAGTCGACTAATGGTTTTATCAGTCAACTGAACAGAACATGTGTTTTCTGAAAATTTAGCAGCAGTCGACTAATGCTTTTTATCAGTCGACCGAACAGAATGTTTGTTTTTCAGAAGATTTTAGCAGCAGTCGACTAAAAGATTTTTCAGTCTACTGATGATATTATCAGTCGACTAACTTTTCTCAAGTCGACTAAGTTTCAAAAGTTCAGATTTTCAAACGGCTCGATTAACAGATCAGTCGACCGACGATAACGGTCAGTCTACTAATAACTAACTATTAGTCGACTAACTGATGTTTCAGTCGACTAATTTTGCCGTTTTTCTAAAACTTCAAAAAGGCGTGTCCTTTCATTTTTCAAACATTTTGATCGTTCAAAATGGACAGTTTTGACACCCTTTCATACTCTCAACGTATGGAATCTTTTAACTATAAATATGAGTGCATTCTACACTCAAAATCATCAAATTCAATAGAATTATACTGAATTACTTCTTGTTTTTCACTCCTATTCATTCAAGTATTTGTTTTCTCACTCACGTGATATTTTCACTTCAGTTTTTCACTCAAATCACTTTGAGAGATAGTGAATTCGTGAGTAGAGTGTTTCAACAACCTCAAAAGCCAATTGCATCTCATTTGCATTCAAAAGGAAGGCTCATAGGTTGTATTGTAAGTTGTTATTTCTTTTGTGTAAAAAGAAGGACTCCTTGGTGTAAAGGAGTTGTTTGCTTTCAGTAGGATTGTTACTGAAAGTGGGACCGGTTATGGTCTGTGTGATCTTGTAGTTTACAAGGTTGATAGTGGAAAATCTCAAGCGGGTTTTGCTTGGGGACTGGATGTAGGTCGGGATAGACCGAACCAGGATAAAATCTTGTGTTCTTTGTGTGTTTGCTTTGAGATTTGCAAAATCATTCAATATTCCGCAGAAATTTTTAAAAGCACTATTCACCCCCCCTCTAGTGCTCGTTGCCTCGATCCTAGTGCACTTTCAGATACTTAAAGTACAAGGTTTTGATGATGAGCAAGTGAATCAACTGCATTTCAGCTAAGGCAATGAAGAAAGATGACAAGCATTAAAGAATTCAATGAAGAATCTTTGAAGACAAAGATTCAGTTGCTTTTTACTCATATTCATTTTCTCACTCACATGATATTTTTCACTTCAGTTTTTCACTCAAATTCCTTTGAGAGATAGTGAATTCGTGAGTAGAGTATTTCAACAACCTCAAAAGCCAATTGCATCTCATTTGCATTCAGAAGAAGGGCTCATAGGTTGTTTGTAAGTTGTTACTTGTATCAATTTTCTGTAAAAAGAAGGACTCCTTGGTTTAAAGGAGTTGTTTGCTTTCAGTAGGTGTGTTACTGAAAGTGGGACCGGGTTTGGTCTGTATGATCTTGTAGTTACACAAGGTTGATAGTGGAAATCTCAAGCGGGTTTTGCTTGGGGATTGGATATAGGTCGGGAAAGACCGAACCCGGATAAATTATTGTGTTCTTTGTGTGTTTATTTTTCAAATTGCAAAATCCGTCAATATTTCGCAGACAATTTTTAAAAGCACTATTCACCCCCTCTCTAGTGCTCGTTGCCTCGATCCTATTGCACTTTCACAATAGAGCTTTGTTTTCATCGCAAAATTTTTTCCCCTCCCTTGCGAGAGAGAAATGAATTTCGCGAGTCAAACTCGACCAAAGTTTTGAAAATAGTTTTGAAAATTAACTCGTTTCCGTTTTAAAAATTTGTGGGAAAATTTCGTGGAATGGGATCCGCCTGTCGGTACGAGGTTCAACCGTTCCTGGCGCCTTTACCAGAGGTAATCGAACCAAGGATCAAATGTGCACTTTGACTAAGTTAAATTATTTAAATTATGCTCTATTTTCCTAGAATGCACAAAGAATCAGGCTTGTGCTATGAAATTTTGAAAAGATGCAAATTTGAAAAATATGATGTTTGCTTTGGAAAATGCTTGGAAAATAACTGGAAAAGTGCTTGAAATTGGAATTCTTGGGAAAATCATTGAATTTCATTGGAAATCATAAATTTACATTGGAAAATGAATTCTCAGGAAAACTTGGACTTTAGGAAAATCGATTTGAGATTTGAATAGATTTTCTTAGGAAATGGATTTGAGATTCTTGAGAAAATCAGGAAATTCATTGGAAAAACATTTTTTGAAATAGAAAATGGATTCTCAGGAAAATCAGATCTTTGAGAAAATTGATTTCTGAAAACTTGGGATTTTGAAATTTGAGAATTTTAAATCATTGAAAAATCTGGATTTGAACTTGGAAAATACTTTGAAGTCTCATGTGAAAACTTAGAATTCTGAGAAAACCCAATCATGAGAAAGACTTGGTAAATCCTTGAGAAAATTGATTTTTCTGAAATTGAAGTTTGAAAATGAACTTGAAAATAATGCAATTTGAATAATATGAATGAATGAATATGAATTTGAAAGGGAATTTCAATTGAGAAATCCTTTTGAAGTTTTGAAAAATGCAGTGCATTTTTTAAGTTAGCCTAAGAGTGTAGGCTGAATATGGCTAATATGAAGATCATAAATCTTGGTTTTCTTCGTATTTTGACTATGACCATAAATACGAATCCCACTGAGTTTATAAACTCCATAAGAGCTTGTGCACGTGCCATTCGTGTAAACCAAAATGAATTTGAAATAAATATGTATGAATCATACATCAAATATTGAAATTTGCAGAAATTAAACTATATGCAATGCAGCCCTATTCTAAGCAGAAATGTAACTCTTATTCCAAATTATTACATTTGATATTACATTGAATTTAAAATGAAATAAGAAAATAAAATCTTCTTCTTGAATGTTCCTGCAAAACTAGAAAACAATGTTAGCACGAAAATGTAGGTTTTTCTAAATTTATCCGAAAATATGGGAAATTATCAAATATTATTCAGATATAAACCCAAATTCATACCTCCTTTGATATAAACATGATAAATAATGAATAAATTTTGAAAATTAACTTGAAAATTCGAAATTGCAGTCAAAATGACCAAAATGCTTCTGATGACCTTGAAATCAGGGTTTTCTGAAAGAATTTTTGTAAATTTTGGAATTTTGAAAATCAAATGAAATAAATTAAATACAATATGATGAAATATGATGGTATGCATGAAAATTTATGAAATTAGAAATTGAAATTTCGAAATTATGGTCAAAATGACCAAAATACCCCTGATAACAAAACTATGGCCTTGAAATCAGGGTTTTCTGAAATAAATTTTACAAAATTGAAAATTATGAAATGCAAATGAGATTGAAATTAACCCTAATATGATTCTACATGCTTATGTACATGATAAAAATCTTAAAATGGCGAAAATATCATAAAATATCAATTTTAACCTAATTTTCGCCTGATTTTCTCTTTTGAATTTAAAGATAAACTAACACATGGAGCAAATGAACTTAGAATTAAGCCAAATTTGGCATGAACACCTACAATAACCCTAGAAACAGAATTGAGCTCGAAAATCTATTTTTTTTTGTATTTTTAAATATGAAAATTCAAATAAAAACCTTAAATTTTGTGATTTTGGCCTAAAATGTTAATTCTAAAGGAGATTTTGGATATCAAACTTCCATAAAAATTTCCCAAATTTTATGGGATGGCATAGAACAGTTAGGCAAAGATTTTTTCATTTTACTCTTTCTGTTTTTGACCTATGGTCGGAGCTGTACCACTCCGGCAAGTCGGATCGGAATCCGGCTACTCTAAGATTTAGGGAAAACAGATAGGTTTTGGTAGAAAATGTGGGAAAAATAATAAAAAGATGGGAAAAAGGCTTAAATTGTGAGAAAATGTCCTTGGAAAACATAGAAAAATTTGATATTTTCACAGTGTTGGGATTCAAGTTACGGTTTGGAAAAAGGCACACTGTTATCAGAGACCCAAATCTCTGAAATTTCTGGATATTGGAATCTGTCAGACAGAAAGGCAAATTTTGGGAAAAATACTCAAACAGTTCCAAAAGTCCTCAAATTTTGAGAAATGTCAGGAAAATATGTTAGAAACAAGTTTCGTGTTGAAAGTTTTTGTAGACAGGCTACGGATTGAATGGACTCGATGCATTAGAGTCTGTCTATACCCTGACAAAGGAAAATCGAGATTTTCCCAGAGGTCTGGGAAATATGATTTTTGACAGAGGTCAAAACTAATTGGAAAAACCTCAAAATTTCCAGATCATTTGTAGATTCAATTATTAATCCACTGTGATTTTTTGAAGACAATCCGGATTCCCCACAAGGGTGGTGTTGGAGGTTCTTGTCTGCTAAAGCAGAAATTAGAATTTCAAAAAGACAGAAAACCTGATGTAGGGTTTGATTTTCTAAATGGAATTATAAAACCCGATTTGATTTGGGTTTTCGGTAGGGGATCAGTAACAAGGAAATGCACACCTAAATAATTTTTAGGATTTATCAACTAGAATTTAAACATGAAATAATAAATGGACTAGGCATATGACTAAAATTTCTAAGATTAATAAAGAAACTTAAATACACTAACCTAAGTGTGAAAAATGAGATCTAAAATGGCAGTATAGGCTTAAATGATATGTATCAAGAACATGAATTTTATATGGAAAACATGAATAAAAGAAAAATAAATCAGGGAGTTAGTATTGAACTTGATGTATGCTCTTAGAAGGGAGAGACCTGATCCACTTATTGGATAGGTCACCTCTTCTATATAGCATTATGATTGGGAATCAAGGCTTCATAAAATGGGAAAATAACACAGCATTGTTATGAGAAATCAACTTCTTACATCATGATAACTAGAGGATATGGACTTTACACAAAATGGATATGATTTACACCGGGCTTCATGCTAGAATCATAGGGATGAGGGATTCTTACCTTGTCATGATAGATTAATTTGATTTTGGAAGGTAGAGGCTGGACTTAAGGTAATAGCAGTGGTGGCTGGAACAAAACTATGGTGATAGGGGTGGCTGAAGATGCCTTAGTTTGGGGTTAAAGCAGGTTGAACCGGTTGATAATGGCTGGACGTCTTGAAGAGTATGAAGCCACCAAGGGCTGAACGTTAGCTTGAAGATGGCGTTGGAGGTATTGGAGCAGATGTACTTGGTCTTGCTGGAGGCGATGCTACACAGGCTGGAAATGGAGGGATGCTGCTATGCAGTTGGTGATGGCTGTGGTGGGAGCCTTTGGAAGAGATGGCACCGGCTGTAGTTGCTTCCAAAAGGGGCGGCTGGAGGAGTTGAAGGAGGCTGCTGCAAGTGGCTGCGGTTGATGTAGCTTCTAAGAGGTGGCCGGAGGTGGTGGTGTTGAAGGAGCTGCTACAAGGAGGGAGTTGCTGTGTGAGGAAGGGCTGTTGTGGGTTGTGGCAGCAAAGAGAGAGAGAGAGAGAGAGAGAGAGAGAGACGTGAGTTCATCCGTCTCCTTCCTTTTTTTTAGAAAACCCAAACTTAGGCTTTTTATCTTCTTTAACTTAGGTATTGATAACCTAATGAAAAGGGAATCCCACAGTTTACGTGAATGGCCTTGGAGGCTGGGGAAAAAAAGGAAGGAAGGGAAGAAGGAAAGAAAGAAGGAAAGAAAGGGAAGAGAAGAAGGAAAGAGAGAAGGGAGAAAGAAAAGGAAAGAAAGGGGAAGAAAGGAGAGGGAAAGAGGAAAGAGAAGGGAGGCTGGATTGCCATACGTGAATGGAGGGAGAGGAAAGAAAGAAAGAAAGAAAGAAAAAGGAAGAAGAAAGAAAGAAAAGAACGAAAGAAGGAAAGAAAAGAAAAAAAAATGGAGGAAAAAGAAGAAAGGAACTGGGCTGGAAGGTGAGCTAGGGTGGTCGACCCCCTTGTGGGTCCCACCTTAGGAAGAATAAAATAATTAAGAAATAAAATAAAACAAACAAAAAATAAAGAAAAAAATATTTTTTTTTCTTTTTTTATAAATTAAAACAAGAAAATACAAATGGATGGGCCATCTCAGAGCGGGTCCAAATTCCACTTTTGAAATTCATTTTGATGATTAAAGGGGTAAAATAGTCTTTTTAGAAATTTCTAGACGAAACGAGCTATTTTTGGCAGTTTTTGAAACGAGCTCGGATTTTGAAGTTCAATACCTCGTTGCGAAGCAAATCCAGTGTAGAATTTGAAAATTTAATTTTGAAAGAAATCCAGATTGTTTTTCTGGAGAAAATATTTCCAAAAAAAAAATTCCGACGAAACGAGCTATTTTTGAAACGAGCTCGGATTTTGAAGTTCAATACCTCGTTGCGAAGCAAATCCAGTGTAGAATTTAAAAAATTGAGTTTAAAATAAATCCAGATTATTTTTCTCGAGAAAATATTTCCAAATTTAGAATTCCGGGGGTAAAAATATCAATTTTGGAAAACCCAAGGTTTGAAATTGATTTCTGAAAGCTTTTGAAACTTGATCTGGATTGAAATTTATAAAACTGGAGTTCTGGACTTCGAAAATGAAACTGAAATGTGATGAAATGTTATGACATGTTGAAAAATGATATGAAATGATGAGAAATGACATGCGAAATGCAGACCCTGAATGAAGAATTTTGGATTTTAAACCCTGATTGGCAGCTATACCAGTTTAAAAAGCATTAAAATTGATAAAATTTGCAAAATAGCTCAAGAAATGGTTTTTGGGACTCTACTGGGTCAGAGTGACGCTGAAAATTGGGGTTCGAGTTGGATTGAACTGAGATGAGCTAGATTCTAGAGTTTCAGAACTCAAATGAACTCACAAGGTACTGACTCAACTGGACTCTCCGACTAAATTTTCAAGAAATACTGCCATTTTTGGAGAAATGGTATAGAATGGTCACTGGAGTGAAGTGAATTAGGGATCTGAGCTGACTTTGAGCTAGAATAAAGGTCAGTAGTACTGACATAAACTAAAATCAAAGCTCGAACACTAGCTCAATTGGCTGAACTCAGCTCAATTTCAGCTGAAAGAGCTGAAATGGACTAAAATGAGCTCCGAGACACATAGAAATGATTTTGAACTAAAACTGAAGCACTCAAACTCCTGGTGAGCTCAAGTTAGACTCTGGGGAATATGACTGACTATGAATGACTGACTCGGAGACAATTAGCTTGGATTTGAGTGAGAAATAAGCTCATTTCTGAGGAAATAATCCCATTTTGGCAGGACTGGTCAAAAATGAAAATTGTCTGTTCATCATGAGCTTGAAATGACTGTTATTTTAACTGTTTTGAATTGACCAATGAGTCTGGTTGACTTCGACTGACTGGGGTCCGGGATGACCTAGGGGTAAAATGGTAATTTTCTTAATAAAAGTTGGTAAAATGGTGATTTTCTGAAACAAACACGGGGTTTGACTCCTACACTAACCTAACAGGGTTGGCACTGCACGAGGAGGGTTGTTTGAGAATGGATGTAGAAAATTTGGGGTGTTTACAGATGCCCCTCTTTGCTACTAAGCCGGCTTGAAGACGAGCTTAGTGGCAAAAAAACACACACCAAATTTGAGCTATAAAAATGCCTCAGTTAGAAGGATCTGACTGGATATGAAGATATTAGCCCTGATGAAAATGGTAGATATGAAATGAAGAATGAAGAAGAAAGAATTTACTTCAAAAGAAGTGAGATTTAGGTTTTGCCCTTAACCTGGATGGGACGGAAATACCTCATGTAGAAACGAAGCTCAGGTTTGACCCTTAACCTAACCGAGAGATAAAATACCTCATCAAAATGAGGCTCAGGTTTAACCCTTAACCTGATCGAGAAATGAAATACCTCCTCAGAGGAGGCTTAGGTTTGTACCCTTATCCTGATTGGGCGGAAAATGAAATACCTCATCAAAGGAGGCTCAGGTTTGTACCCTTATCCTGATTGGGCAGAAAATGATGGGATTCTCGAAAGAAGAACCCATGACGGAACCTTTGGACTTCCGCACAATGAATCCGATATGGGTTTTGCAAAATGATGAAATTGGGGTCCCTAAAGCTTGAAAAGGGGTTTGATTTTGGGCACCTCATTGCTGAGACTAAATAACTTTTGAAATTGGTGACCTTTTGCGAGGAAATGATTTGTGGCTTAACCTCAAGCTGAAATTGGACTATCTATGGTGGGACAGTGGGGACACATTGAAGTGTGCGAATCTGAGAGCCCAGGCGCTCAGATTATACCAACAGAAGGGAAGGAATCTTGAAAACTCCCGTTATCAAGTCCTAAAAGGGATAACAACTGATGTCAGGATGCGCCAAAGATGAACCTCAAGCTCTCACTTTACGTCGGAATGGCTAGAAAATATTGTCAAAATGTTGAAAATTGTTGTTGATTCAAAATAATTGGAAATGATGCACATTTTTTGAAAATATTCCCTCTTTTCTACCTGAAGTATTACCTCTGATTGGTCTTAACTCCATAGAATCAAGATTCAAATTCAAATTGCTTGCAATTGGCTTTCTTTAAAGGAAGCCATCAATTTCCCTGATATGAGCAGAAAAGCGAGTATTCTTAATATTGTGAAAGCAGTTGATGAAAGAATATTTATAATAGAATTTCACAAAATTTAAAGAAGATTCTTGGTAGATTCGGCAGTCTGATATCCTGGAATTCTTTTCTCATGATGTTTTTTCTGCCCACTTTTTCTTTTTTTTCTTTATGGCAGAATTAGAGCTCTCTTGGGTTCTTTTGGGGATTACATCATCCTTCATTTTGGAGATGTCTTGACTTTTCTCTCTCTTTTTTTTTGAAAGGGTACGTCACAAACCCCTTCATCTCAGAGATTTTCCGATGCTTCTTTTCTCTCAGGGATTATATTGACGGTTATTGGCTCATTGGCTGGAAATCTCTTGATGATAGCAGAAATTAAATATCCTTTAGGGTTTGTCAGGAGGCTCATTGCAGTCGCCTTCAACTTGGCGGTGATTTGAACTTTCTCTGGAAGGATCCGTCACAAACTCCTTCATCTTGAAGATGATCCAAATCTTCTTTGGCACCGGGGGTCTAACTCGCATAATTCGTCTTCATCTTGACGACAATTGAGAGATCTCTTTTGCAGATATTTAATTACAACTTAGGTGATTAAGGAGATATGGAAATTAAATAGATTTTTCTGTATCACCCAGGATATTTCGACTGCTTTATTTTCCAAGAATGATCTTTAAAAATGTATCATTGACTGCGATCAATACCGATCACTTATGGCTTTGCAACAACATTGAATTTCCTTTGCTGGCCATATCGAGGATTTATTCTTCATCCTTTTGGTTGGTCAATTGAAAGATCTTGAATTTCGAATCCTCCTTCGTGAAAGCTTTGTCCTTTCGGAAGTAATACTGAAGGTATTATGAGGTAATGTTTTTGTGCAATAAAAGATTTTGAAATCAACAAATATTTAATGACAAATTGGCAAAATTTTCTTGAAATCCTTTATAAAAGCAAGCATTTGAAGCACAACGCAACACATCCATGACAAAAGTTTTCTTCTCCTTTCCCCAAAGGCGAAGATTCAGAAATTGGAAATAGAAATTACTCCTCTCTTCCCTGAAAAGGAGGTGTTTGTAAAATGAACTTTCGAAGAGAAATTAAGCTTTCGTCAAAACTTCCTAATCTTAGGCTTCTCTTATGGAAAGGGGTCGGTAATGGTGAGGTCAGTGAATTGGTTATGAAGGAACGAGTTCATCACACTCTCCCCGAAAAGAGGGTCCTTCACGATGAAATGCCTTAGTTTGAAATTGTGGTCACAAGGAAAGCAAACTTCCGTCAAAGCTCTCCCTGAACTAAGGGTTCCTTGTATGAAATTGGAAATTTTGTTTTGCAAACGGTTCACAAAGACACGAGTTCGTTCAAACTCTCCCTGAAAAGGGGCTAGGTGAACAAAGGATAGCATGCGAAAAGAACGAGCTCCCTTGAACTCTCCCTGTAAAAAGGGTCTCTCGCAAGAGGAAATGACTGAAATTGGTATTGGGTGACCAAAAGGGTCGAAATTGGAAATTGAAATTTTGAAAATTTGAATTTTGAAATTTGATATTTGAAATTGGAAATTTGGAATTTGGAAATTGATATTTGGAAATTGGAAATTGATTGACCCGAAGGTTGAAATTGGAATTGATTGACCCAAAGGTCGAATTTGAAAATTTGACAATTGGTTGACCCGGAGGTCGAAATTGGAAATTTAGAAATTGATTGACCCGAAGGTCGTAATTAGAAATTTGGAAATTGGTTGACCCGAAGGTTTGAAATTGGTAATTGGGTGGCCCAAGGGCCGAAATTGGAATTGGAAATTGGAATTTTGAATTTAGAAATTGGAAATTTTGAAATTGATTGACCCGAAGTACGAAATTGGAAATTAGTTTACTGGGAACAACATGGGTTCAATAGGAATTCAGCCTAAGAACAACACTAGTTCAATTGAGAACGACATTGGTTCACTGAGAACGACATGGGTTCAATAAGAATTCAGCCTAAGAACGTGGATCAGGAGGACTTCAACCTACATATCAAATATCTGAAAAATACGAATCCAAAAGGAGTTCGACCTAAAGACTGTAAATAATATTGGATCAGGAGGATATCAACCTACAAATCAAATTTCTAAAAAATACCAATCCAAAAGGAGTTCGACCTAAGGAGTGTAAATAATATTGGATCAAGAGGACTTCAACCTACAGATCAAATTTTTGGCAGTGGGATTAGTTCCGAAGGGGTTCAACCTAAAGACCGGGGATCAGTAGGAATTCAACCTACATATCAAATTTTTGGGAATGAGATTGGTTCGAAAGGGGTTCAACCTAAGAACCACTGGGTTGAGGAGGACTTTTGGTTCACAAAGGGGTTCAACCTATGAGTCGTATCGATTTGACAGGCGTTCAACCTACAAATCACATTAGTTCCGCAGGGGTTTGACGTACGAACTATCAATTTCATAGGGATTTAACCTAAGGACCACATTGGTTCCGCAGGAGTTCGACCTACGAACTATCAATTCCATAGGGATTTAACCTAGGGATTACATCGGTTTTACAGGGGTTCGACCTACAAACTATCAATTCTATAGGGATTTAACCTAAGGATCACATCGGTTCCGCAGGAGTTCGACCTACAAACTATCAATTCCATAGGGATTTAACCTAAGGACCATAGTTTTAAGAAGGAAGGATTCAACTTGTGAGCTTTGAATGGACCAGGTGCTAAACTGGATTTTGAGGGAAGATTCAAATCAGAATTCAAATCTTCAAGGGAAAACTAAATGTATTGAGTTTTGAAAGAAAATTCGAGTCGAAACTTGGATCTTCTAGACCAATTACTAAATTGCAGAAAAGTTTGAGTAGGAATTCAAACCTTTAAAGGAAAGCTAAACAAATCGGATTTGGGAGAAAATTTGAGTCGGAACTCTAATTTTCTAGACCGATTCTAAACATTTGAATTGGATTTGGAAGAAAATTCGAGTCGGAACTCTAATTTTCTAGACCAATTCAGAAGGAAAAGAAAACTCGGGTCGAAACTCGAATCTTTGAAGGAAAACTAGATCCATTGTGGAAGAAAAAGAAATTCGAGTCGGAACTCGAATCCTAAAAGAAAAGTAGATCAAGTTGGAAGGAAAGAAATTCGAGTCGAAACTCGAATCCTGAAGGAAAACTAAACTAGAAGGAAAACTAAACTAGAAGGAAAGAAAATTCAAGTCAGAACTCGAATCTTCGAAGGAAAACTAGATTGGTTAGAAGGAAAGGAAATCCGAGTAGGAACTCGAATCCCGAAGGAAAACTAGACTAATTAGAAGGAAAGAAAATTTGAGTCGGAACTCGAATCCCGAAGGAAAACTAGGAAAGAAAATTCGAGTCGAAACTCGAATCCCGAAGGAAAACTAGACTAATTAGAAGGAAAGAAAATTTGAGTCAGAACTCAAATCCCAAAGGAAAACTAGACCAATAAAAAAGAAAGGAAATTCGAGTCGGAACTTGAATCTCGAAGGAAAACTAGACTAATTAGAAGGAAAGAAAATTTGAGTCGAAACTCGAATCCCGAAGGAAAACTAGGAAAGAAAATTTGAGTCGGAACTCGAATCCCGAAGGAAAACTAGACCAATTAGAAAGAAAGGAAATTCGAGTCGGAACTTGAATCCCGAAGGAAAACTAGATCAATTAGAAGGAAAGAAAATTCGAGTCAGAACTCGAATCCCGAAGGAAAACTAGATCAATGTGGACACTGAATTTTAAAGTGTACCAGTGTGAACAACGAATTTTGAAAATATACCAGTAAGAATACTGGGTTTTGGAAAATTACCAGCACGAACACTGAGTTTTTGAAATTTTACCAGCACGAACACTGAGTTTTTGAAATTTTACCAGCACGAACACTGGATTTTTGGAAAATTACCAGCACGAACACTGGGTTTTTAAAAAATTACCAGCACGAACACTGGATTTTTGAAATATCACCAGCACGAACACTGGGTTTTGGAAATTTACCAGCACGAACACTGGGTTTTTGAAATTTTACCAGCACGAACACTGGATTTTTGAAAAATTACCAGCACGAACACTGGGTTTTTGAATAATTACCAGCACGAACACTGGATTTTGAAGAGTTACTAATTGATTCTGATAGAAGATTTTCAGTCTTCACTCTCACGACGACTTGGACAATTGTCGGGGTCTCAGGATTTATCCCTTATCCTGAATGGGCAACTCAGGTTTATCCCTTAACCTAAAGGGGAAATGAATTTGATGCAAATGAATGCATGCAAATGCAAATGATGTAAATGGGTGCACATGCATGCAAAATGAGAGATTTGTGTGATCCTGCCTGCATACAGGACGTTTTGAAAATAATTTTCAAAATAATGCCCCAGTGTAACTGGGAAAGAAGAATTTGACCATTATTGAAGAAAATATATTGAGGAATTACAAAGGATGGAATAGAGGATTTAAGTATAGAAAATTTTCAAATGTTGAGCATTGATGGGGTCTGATAATTCTACACCATCGGCATTAATGAGCAGATATGAATTGCAGGGTAATGCTTCCTTGACAACATAGGGCCCTTCCCAATTCGGCGACCATTTGTCACCTCGACGATGATTGAGATAAGCCATGGATCTGAGCACTAGATCATTGACTCAGAATTTCCTTTTAATGACAAATTTTGCATATTGTCTGGCTACCCTCTGTCGATATGATTGAGCGTGCTCTACTGCTATGAGCCTCTTTTCATCGAGCAAATCAAGCTATACTAGTCGCTGTTGCTGATACTGATCAAGCGGTAACTCCAGCAGTGATGTGAACTTCAAGGCAGGTTTCTGAATATGTAGAGGCAGTACTACTTAGTTTAGTAGATAAGTTCTGACAGAGTAGCATTAGTTGGAGTTCGAATGGTGGTTCTGTAGGCTCATAATGCATCATGGATCTTCTCATGCCAGTCACGGCTTGTTTCCAAAGTTTGCTCCATGATTCTAATCAGAATTTTATTGGTGGCCTCTGTCTGACCATTCTTTCAAGGATAATAGGGAGCGAAGAAATGATGTTGAATTCTAAACTTTGAGCAAAATGTCCTCATTCTCTCATTCTTGAAATGACTGCCATTGTCCAACACGATATCGTGCTATATGCCGAAACGACAGGATATTCTTGTGGATGAATGAGACCATGTGTCGACTTTCTATTGTACACAAAGTGATAGCTTCGACCCATTTAGTGAAATATTCTGTTGCGACAAGAAAATATTTGTAGCCGTTTGAAGCAGGAGGAGTGATAGGACCCACAACATCAAAGGTCCCAAATAGCCATGGAGAGATGACAATTTGCAAATATGTTGCTGGCACATGAACGGAAGGTGCATGTATCTGGCATAGAGCACACTTCTTCACAAAATGGTAGCAATCTTGTAGCATAGTCTTCCAATAATATCCTGCCCAGATGATTTGCTTGATAAGAGTTTGGTAGCCGACGTGACCACCGCAAATGCCTTAGTGTACCTCTCGCATGACTTCTTTGGCTTCATCTTCATCTAGGCATCTAGAATATTTAGAACTGAATCCACGATGATAGAGGACATCAGAGAGAATAAAATATTAAGCAGACACGCGCCAAATCACTTGTTGCTCTTGCCAGTGATATTCTGAGAGAAGGAGACAAATGTCTTCTCCTTGATGGGAGCCTTTCTGAGACTGTCTTCAGCTTGCTCAAACATCATCCTAATCATCATTTTCTTGAACATCTGATATGCAGCAGGATCAATGTCATCCCTATCATTTGAAATCTATCTTCTGGCAGATCTTGGAGAATCCATTTCTTCTTGCCTGCTTCTAAAATCACTAATGCACTGACACAATGGTGTCTTCTTGCTTGATCTGATCTGAACCACTTGGGAATACTGATGCTCTCTACAGAATGAGATAGATGATTAAATTTCGATGATGAAGATTCAGGATAGAAATGAATATAGGGAAAATATTTGATGAGAATTTGGTAGATAATTGGAAGAACATCCCATTACTAAGGATTGGGTCGCCGCTAGGATTACGATAATTGCGTTGCCATTCCTTCGCAAAGAAAATAAACAACTGAAAATTATGCCTTGTTACCTAGGCGAGGTCGTCAAACCAAGAATGAAGAATTTGAAAGATTTTTATTCATTGAAGGGAAAACATGATTGCATTAATAATAAACTTGAGAAAGAGGGGGCGGACAGAGAATTTGCCACCACTCTTTATGATCAACAGAGACACAAGAACTGGAGAAAAGAGTGAGAATGATGAAAGAATCTCAGCCATATTTGGCAGAATGGTATGTTCCGGAGCACTGCGTTGATGCAAGGTTGAACTCTAGCATAACCTCTGATAGTAGCCGAGCTTCTACGCGCTTCTGGCTTTGAGAAAAATGTCTGATGCATCACTCTGGATAGTAGTAGGTACAGGAAAATGGGCCAAGTAGCTTGAACTGCTTGCCATACACATATGTATATTTGGGAAGAAAGCGAGCCCTTCAGTGCATACGACCATCGCATACTCAATTCTTTCTTGAGTTGTTCTGGATAATGAGCTAACTTTTGCGAATGCCCCATACTGTCAGTAGATCTCGATCAGTTTTACATATTCATTTCCATTTTCCTCAATAAATGGACAAGACTTACGCCCCGTCATGCGAGCTAAAGCATCTTGGGGGTTCAAACCCTTGGCATTAATAAAAAATTGTTGCTCTAAAGGATCTCCAGGCTGACCGGCTGGCTCGGGCAGTCCCATGATCTCTGAAAATTTGTCCATCAACAGGGTCATCTTGCCCCTCGGGAACCAGAACGTGCAAGTACGCAGATTCCACCTCTCTGCTAGTCCATGGATCAGATTGTCGTTAACTCTCAACTTTCCCACTGCGAACGCCAGTTCCAACCCGCAATCGCTCAAGTGGTCCGAAAACATACGAGAGAAGTTTTTAAACCAAATATAGTACCACCGGGGGAAGAAGGGTTCGGTGCTGAGAGCTCGATGCTCGAAAAGACTTTGTCGCACCTTGTAGGAGATGTAACCCTCAGGAAAAACAGAGTCGAGCTGACTGGATGCCATTGAACTGAAAGATAGGAAGATTGGAATTAGACTTTGGAAAAATACAAGAATTTTGAAAATTGCAGGCAGGATGAAGTGAAATGCTGAAAATTCGAAGTCCAGAGGAATGAAAGAATGGAAATTCACCTGGAGTTTTAAGGAAAAGGTGGATAATTTGGAAAAATTGTCCAGGGTTTTTGAGAAAAAAGAGATATTTCACAAAAGATGGAAAATGAGATATTTTGAAAAATTGTCCGATATTTTGGAAAAAATGGGAAAAATATGGGAAAATAAGACGAAAATGAATATCATACATTCAATCACAAACAATTATGCACATATAGCAATCCCTAAGAAGCTGACTCTAAATGCATTGATTTTGAAAGAGCTTTAGGACCCTAATCCTGACTCTAGGCTTAGATCAACTATGTCCAAGTATGCTATGCCGATATACTTGAGCCGAGGCTCGATGTACGTGGCATAAAACTCATCTCTGGGTCTAGGCTTGTGTTTTCCCATCATCCTTGAGCGCCTGCCGATATATGTTGGACTATGGCCCTTGGTACGTGGCAGGGGGGCATTAGCCCAAATAAGTGGCCTAGTTGTGAGGCTCTGTCCCGAACTATGGTTCTGGAAGAGAGCCCAGCAACGTGAAGACCGGGTAAACATAGGTGGGGTGGTTTTTGAAATATGAGCAAATGCAGGCAAACAGAGGGCTCTAAAACCTAAAGCGATAGAGATTTTGAAATCTTTTGAAGAAGCAAACATTGTTTTCATACAAATCCTAGATTGAGGAGTGTTGTATTTCAGACCTAAGTCTAAGTGAGCATGAATAATTCTCCTCAATATGGTCCAACCAAACCATGCCTAGTCTACATGCAATCCATGTCAGCTGGGTTTAAGTCTAGGCTCCTAGGCTCACATGATATCAGGAATTAAAGCTGACATTCCATAGAACATAATTTTGATAATTGAGCTAAGTTAAAGCACATAATTGATTAGGCAAAGCCAGGTCCCATCTCGGTCGCCAAATCTGTTTTCATCGCAAAATTTTTCCCCCTCCCTTGCGAGAGAGAAATGAATTTCGCGAGTCAAACTCGACCAAAGTTTTGAAAATAGTTTTGAAAATTAACTCGTTTCCGTTTTAAAAATTTGTGGGAAAATTTCGTGGAATGGGATCCGCCTGTCGGTACGAGGTTCAACTGTTCCTGGCGCCTTTACCAGAGGTAATCGAACCAAGGATCAAATGTGCACTTTGACTAAGTTAAATTATCTAAATTATGCTCTATTTTCCTAGAATGCACAAAGAATCAGGCTTGTGCTATGAAATTTTGAAAAGATGCAAATTTGAAAAATATGATGTTTGCTTTGGAAAATGCTTGGAAAATAGCTGGAAAAGTGCTTGAAATTGGAATTCTTGGGAAAATAATTGAATTTCATTGGAAATCAGAAATTTACATTGTAAAATGAATTCTTAGGAAAACTTGGACTTTAGAAAATCGATTTGAGATTTGAATAGCTTTTCTTAGGAAATGGATTTGAGATTCTTGAGAAAATCAAGAAACTCATTGGAAAAGGATTTTTTGAAATGGAAAATGGATTCTCAGGAAAATCAGATCTTTGAGAAAATCAATTTCTGAAAATTTGGGATTTTGAAATTTGAGAATTTTAAATCATTGGAAAATCTGGATTTAAACTTGGGAAATACTTTGAAGTCTCATGTAAAAACTTAGAATTCTAAGAAAACCCAATTCTGAGAAAGACTTGGTCAATCCTTGAGAAAATTGATTTTTCTGAAATTGAAGTTGGAAAATGAACTTGAAAATAATGCAATTTGTATAATATGAATGAATGAATATGAATTTGAAAGAGAATTTCAATTGAGGAATTGAGAAATCCTTCTGAAGTTTTGAGAAATGCAGTGCATTTTTGAAGTTAGCCTAAGAGTGTAGGCTGAATATGGCTAATATAAAGATCATAAATCTTGGTTTTCGTCGTATTCTGACTATGACCATAAATACGAATCCCACCGAGTTTATAAACTACATAAGTACTTGTGCACATGCCATTCGTGTAAACCATAGTGAATTTGAAATAAATATGCATGAATCATACATCAAATATTGAAATTTGCAGAAATTAAACTATATGCAATGCAACCCTATTCTAAACAAAAATGTAACTCTTATTCCAAATTATTACATTTGATATTACGTTGAATTTAAAATGAAATAAGAAAATAAAATCTTCTTCTTGAATGTTCCTGCAAAACTAGAAAACAATGTTAGCACGAAAATGTAGGTTTTTCTGAATTTATCTGAAAATATGGGTAATTATCAGATATTATTCAAATATAAACCCAAATTCATACCCCCTTTGATATAAACATGATAAACAATGAATACATTTTGAAAATAAACTTGAAAATTCGAAATTAGGGTCAAAATGACCAAAATGCTCCTGATGACCTTGAAATCAGGGTTTTCTGAAAGAATTTTTGTAAATTTTAGAATTTTGAAAATCAAATGAAATAAATTAAATACAATATGATGATATGCATGAAAATTTATGAAATTAGAAATTGAAATTTCGAAATTATGGTCAAAATAACCAAAATATCCCTGATAACAAGACTATGGCCTTGAAACGAGGGTTTTCTGAAATAAATTTTATAAAATTGAAAAATATGAAATGAAAATGAGATTGAAGTTAACCCTAATATGATTCTACGTGCTTATGTACATGATAAAAACCTTAAAATGACAAAAATATCATAAAATATCAATTTTAACCTGATTTTCGCTTCTGAATTTAAAGATAAACTAACACATGGAGCAAATGAACTAAAAATTAATCCAGATTTGGCATGGACATATAAAATAACCCTAGAAACAGAATGGAGCCTGAAAATCTAATTTGTTTATATTTTTAAATATGGAAATTCAAATAAAAACCCTAAATTTTGTGATTTTTGCCTAAAATATTGATTCTAAAGGAGATTTCGGATATCAAACTTCCATAAAAATTTCCCAAATTTTATGGGATGATAGAGGACAGTTAGTCAAAGATTTTTTACTTTTATACTTTCTGTTTTTGACCTATGGTCGGAGCTGTACCACTCCGGCAAGTCGGATCGGAATCCGGCTACTCTAAGATTTAGGGGAAACAGATAGGTTTCGGTAGAAAATTTGGGAAAAATAATAAAAAGATGGGAAAAAGGCTTAAATTATGGGAAAATGTCCCTGACAAACATAGAAAAATTTGATATTTTCACAGTGTTGGGATTTGAGTTACGGTTTGGAAAAGGGCACACTGTTATCAGAGACCCAAATCTCTGAAATTTCTGGATATTGGAATCTGTCAGACAGAAAGGCAAATTTTGGGAAAAATACTCGAATAGTTCTAAAAATCTCCAAATTTTGAGAAATGTCAGGAAAATATTTTAGGAACAAGTTTTGTGTTAAAAGTTTTTATAGACAGGCTACGGATTGAACGGACTTGATGCATTAGTGTCTGTCTATATCCTGATGAAGGAAAATCGAGATTTTCCCAAGGGTCTGGGAAATCCGATTTTTGACAGAGGTCAAAACTAATTGTAAAAATCTCAAAATTTCCAGATCATTAGTAGATTTAATTATTAATCCACTGTGATTTTTGGATGACAATCCGAATCCCCCACAAGGGTGGTGTCATAGGTTCTTGTTTGCTAAAGCAGAAATTAGAATTTCAGAGAGACAGAAAACCCGATGTAGGGTTTGATTTTCTAAATTGAATTACAAAACCTGATTTGATTTGGGTTTTTGGTAGGGGATCAGTAACAAGGAAATTCACACCTAAATAATTTTTTAGGATTTATCGACTAGAATTTAAACATGAAATAATAAATGGACTAGGCATATGACTAAAATTTATAAGATTAATAAAGAAACTTAAATACACCAACCTAAGTGTGCAAAATGAGATTTAAAATGGCAGTATAGGCTTAAATGATATGTATCAAGAACATGAATTTTATATGAAAAACATGAATAAAAGAAAATAAATCAGGGAGTTAGTATTGAACTTGATGTATGCTCTTAGAAGGGAGGGACCTGATCCACTTATTGGATAGGTCACCTCTTCTATATAGCATTATGATTGGGAATCAAGGCTTCATAAAATGGGAAAATAACACAGCATTGTTATGAGAAATCAACTTTTACATCATGATAACTAGAGGATATGGACTTTACACTAAATGGGTATGATTTACACCTGGCTTCATTCTAGAATCATAGGGATGAGGGATTCTTACCTTGTCACGATGGATTAATTTGATTTAGGAAGGTAGAGGCTGGAGTTAAGGTAATAGCAGTGGTGGCTGGAACAAAACTATGGTGATAGGGGTGGCTGAAGATGCCTTAGTTGGGGGTTAAAGCAGGTTGAACCGGTTGATAATAGCTGGACGTCTTGAAGAGTATGAAGCCACCAAGGGCTGAACGTTAGCTTGAAGATGGCGCTGGAGGTATTGGAGCGGATGCACCTGGTCTTGCTGGAGGCGATGCTACACAGGCTGGAAATGGAGGGCTGCTGCTATGATGTTGGTGATGGCTGTGATGGGAGCCTTTGGAAGAGGTGCCACCGGCTATAGCTGCTTCCAAAAGGAGCGGCTGGAGGAGCTGAAGGAGGCTGCTGCAAGTGGCTGTGGTTGATGTAGCTTCTAAGAGGTGGCCGGAGGTGGTGGTGTTGAAGGAGCTGCTACAAGGAGGGAGTTGCTGTGTGAGGAAGGGCTGCTGTGGGTTGTGGCAGCAAAGGGGAGAGAAAGAGAGAGTTCGAGGGAGAGAGAGAGAGAGAGAGAGAGAGAGAGAGAGAGAGAGTTCAGGCGTCTCCTTCCTTTTTTTCACAAAACCCAAACTTAGGCTTTTTATCTTCTTTAACTTAGGTATTGATAACCTAATGAAAAGGGAATCCCACAGTTTACGTGAATGGGCTTGGAGGCTGGGGAAAAAGAAGGAAGGAAGGAAGGGAAAAAGGAAAGAAAGGGAAGAGAAGAAGGAAAGAGAGAAGGGAGAAATTAAAGGAAAGAAAGGAGAAGAAAGGAGAGGGAAAGAGGAAAGAGAAGGGAGGCTGGAATGCCATACGTGAATGGAGGGAGAGGAAAGAAAGGAGGAAAAAAAGAAAGAAAGAAAAAGGAAGAAGAAAGAAAGAAAAGAAAGAAAGAAGGAAAAAAAAGAAAAAAAAGAAAATGGAGGAAAAAGAAGAAAGAAAGTGGGCTGGAAGGTGGGCTAGGGTGGTCGACCTCCTTGTGGGTCCCACCTTAGGAAGAATAAAATAATTAAGAAATAAAATAAAACAAACAAAAAATAAAGAAAAAAATATTTTTTTCTTTTCTTATAAATTAAAACTAGAAAATACAAATGGATGGGCCATCTCAGAGCGGGTCTAAATTCCACTTTTGAAATTCATTTTGACGATTAAAGGGGTAAAATAGTCTTTTCAGAAAATTTCCAGACGAAACGAGCTATTTTTGACAGTTTTTTAAACGAGCTCGGATTTTGAAGTTCAAAACCTCATTGCAAAGCAAATCTAGTATAGAATTTGAAAATTTAATTTTGAAAGAAATCCAGATTGTTTTTCTCGAGAAAATATTTCTAAAAAAAGTTTCCAGACGAAACGAGCTATTTTTGGCAGTTTTTGAAACGAGCTCGGATTTTGAAGTTCAATACCTCGTTGCGAAGCAAATCCAGTGTAGAATTTAAAATTTTGAGTTTGAAATAAATCCAGATTATTTTTCTCGAGAAAATATTTCCAAATTTAGAATTCCGGGGGTAAAAATATCCATTTTGGAAAACCCGGGGTTTGAAATTGATTTCTGAAAGCTTTTGAAACTTGATCTGGATTGAAATTTATAAAACTGAAGTTCTGGACTTCGAAAATGAAAATGAAATGTTGAAAAATGATATGAAATAATGAGAAATGACATGCGAAATACAGACCCTGAATGAAGAATTTTGGATTTTAAACCCTAATTGGAGCTATACCAGTTTAAAAAGCATTAAAATTGATAAAATTTGCAAAATAGCTCAAGAAATGGTTTTTGGGACTCTACTGGGTCAGAGTGACACTGAAAATTGGGTTTCGAGCTGGATTGAACTGAGATGAGCTGGATTGAGCTGGATTCTAGAGTTTCAGAACTAAAATGAACTGACAAGGTACTGACTCAACTGGACTCTCTGACTAAATTTTCTAGAAATACTGTCATTTTTGGAGAAATGGTACAGAATGGTCACTGAAGTGAAGTGAATTAGGGATCTGAGCTGTTTTTGAGCTAGAACAAAGGTCAGTAGTACTGACATAAACTAAAATCAAAGCTCGAACACTAGCTCAATTGGCTGAACTCAGCTCAATTTCAGCTGAAAGAGCTGAAATGGACTAAAATGAGCTCCGAGACACATAGAAATGATTTTGAACTGAAACTGAAGCACTCAAACTCCTGGTGAGCTCAAGTTAGACTCTGGGGAATATGACTGACTATGACTGACTGACTCAGAGACAATTAGCTTGGATTTGAGTGAGAAATAAGCTCATTTCTGAGGAAATAATCCCATTTTGGCAGGACTGGTCAAAAATGAAAATTGTTTGTTCATCATGAGCTCAGATAAGCTTGAAATGACTAATATTTTAACTGTTTTGAATTGACCAATGAGTCTGGTTGACTCTGACTGACTGGGGTCTGGGATGACCTAGGGGTAAAATGATAATTTTCCTAATAAAAGTTGGTAAAATGGTGATTTTCTGAAACAAACTCGGGGTTTGACTCCTACACTGACCTAACAGGGTTGGCACTGCACGAGGAGGGTTGTTTGAGAATGAATGTGGAAAATTTGGGGTGTTTACAAGCTCTTCTTTGCAGCTGTACTACGTTTGAAGTACACCGAGGGTGAAAAGTGAACCGATTCGCGATCGAGTGGAGTAGAGGATCGGATGGAGGTAGAGCCGATCGTTCTTGTTGGAGTAGACGACGCTTCACGCAAGAAGAATGTCTTCAACCTCTGCTACATCTGCAAAACAAAGCTCATATGTTCAATAACCAGCAAGGAGGAAAAGAAATATATGATAGATATGAAAACACATGAAAATAACAAAATAGAGATGCTTGAATTTCAAGCAAAACCTAAGACTTCAATGGAGATGGCGTGGAATGCTTGGGGATGAAGGTGGATGGAGCAAGAGTCAGAGGAAGAGGCACAAATCCCAAGGCAAAAACATCTAGGGCTTTTGAAATCTCATTTTTTATACTTTAAGCTCCTTTCAAAAAGAGGTTTATAAAAAAATATATTGCTAGGCGCCTCTTTTGAAGGGGTTTTCTGAAAACCTTTTCTAAATGGGTCTTGGATCACGTTGGATATGGATTATGATGTTTTAAACATTGATCCAATGTACAAAAAGGCTGCTTGGGTCGGATCTTGATCCAATTCACCTTGAAATCCGTGCTCGAACACTAAAATAGCCATATCTTACTCAATTTAACTCTGATTTTCCTGAAATTCGAACCATGGCTCCTTGATGCCTAAATCTATCCAATCATGGATTTTAAACCTTAAAATCACCACAAAATGCATGAATAAATTAATAACATAATGTGCATTTTATGCATCATCAAATACCCCCATGCTTGAATGTTTGTTAGTCCCTTAACAAACAACTAACTATGTTATGAATTTGAAAATAAATATGCACTAAACAATTAAAATCCTAACTCACTTTCGTAGGAATCATGGTTGCATTTAGCGCATGCAACAAGCCCTTTAAACCCCTGGGTTACCCCAGTGGACGAGTAAGGTCTCATGAGGGTTTGCAGAGATGCTACCCACAAACATCAATGTCATGCAAGAATGATTTTTCAAAAATATTAAGCAATTAAGAAATCAATTTGAGCAAATATTTCATGCAATGTACACTCTCATAACAAATTTAGAATTCTTATGCCACCATAGTAAAAAAAATCTTTTTCTTTCACTTTTCTAAAACTGTAATTATCTATGATTTTTCTCAGAAAGTCAAGTATTATCATGTTATTATTCATTTATCCTCACTTGTATTTTTTCTCCACAGTAATTCACAATTATTCCTAAGCAATGAATTTCTTTTCTCATTAAGCTCATTCTTTTTCTTTTGATTTTCACTTTTTCACCATTTTTTCATTTCTTCTCTCTTGAGCATTCTTCTCACTTGAGCACTATTTCAAATATCCAGTTTCGTGACCCATGTAACGAGCTTTGGGTTAGTGACTCTCATGCCAGACGACCTTAGGGCACCAGATACAGAGTATCCCTCGGACTTAATTGCTCGAGTCACTAGACCTTCTATTTTAGTAGTTTACGTATAGTCTTTTTCTCATCATGTGCAGTGTCTCTATCTCTTAGGCTTTCTATGAAGTTCATGTAACAAGCTTTCAAATCGGTAGCTCCTAAACCAGATGGCTTTAGGGCACCAGGTGTAAAACACCCTTCAGACTCTACTTGCTCGAACCTCATAGGCCATAGATATCTACTAGACAAGAAGATGATCTCCTTCGTTATCCTTTTCGTCAAGAGACTCAAACACTTCAACTTGTATATGAGTTCCACTACTAGGAATCACAAAGACATCAACAACTAAACGTAGCTCTTTTCTTTTAAGCTCATATTTCAAAACATCTTTCCATTGCTTATTTCTTCCACAAAACATACTGTGCATACTTATACTAACGTGATTCAAAACTTTCTAACATTCAAATACTATATTTTCTTTGAATTTTCTCATAAATAACTACTCTTTTTGGATCAGATCGGAAAAAGAAAAAATCACATGGGGCTTAAAAATTTCTAAATTGTCAAATTATGCAAAAACATTTATATATGCTACAAACTTGTTCTCAATGACCTACTTTTATGAGTTTCTAGCTAATTGACATAAAAAATTTTAGTGTGCATCTAAGCCACCCCCCATGCTTGAATGACATTGTCCCTAGTGGCATACAAAATATGTAAACATGTGGTTCAAATGCACACTAAAGAACAATAAAATAAATGCGGAAGAAAGGTTAGATATAACCTGATATGTGTCGGGCTTCTGAAGTTGATTGACTTGACTTTGCATCATCCTATGACAACATAGTTTCCTACTAATCTGGTCAATGGTCTGCTCTGAAAGTTGTGCCCTGTACCTGGTAACTAATCCTCACACATTGAATATTAGATAAAACCTGCATGAATCAGAACAAATGTCAGTTCATATGAGATAAAATAACTGATCAAAAGAAAATGCTCAACTGAAAAACAAAACTACTCTACTATTTATATATGATACACTCCTCTGCTCAAATCCTATGCCTTCGTGAGATCCCAAACCTCACACTCACCAATCTGTAAGGAGTCTGATATGTAGGGCTTCAGTCTTTGCCCATTCACCTTGAATGTACCTCCAGTCTATGGATCAAATAATGCCACTTCCTCGTGTGGAAATACTTCTTTCACAATGTAAGGTCCATCCCATCTTGACTTTAACTTTCCTGGGAATAGATGCAAACGAGAATTGAATAACCAAACTTTCTGCTCCATCTCAAACACTTTTCTGATAATGTGCTTATCATGAAATGCCTTAGTGCGAGCTTTATATAACTTGGCATTATCATATGCATCATTCCTGAGTTCTTCTAACTCGGTGAGCTGCAATGATCTCTCTTTGCAGCCTGGGTGAGGTCAAAATTAAACTTCTTGATAGCCCAATATGCTCTATGTTCCACCTCGACAGGGAGGTGACATGCTTTCCCGAAAACAATGCGATACAGAGACATGCCAATGGGAGTCTTAAATACAATCCTATATGCCCAAAGTGCATCATCTAAGCGCTAAGACCAATCCTTGAGGTCCGAACGAACTGTCTTTTCTAAAATTCGCTTTATTTCCCTATTAGAAACCTCGATCTGTCCACTGGTCTGTGGATGATAAGGAGTGGTGAATCGATGATTGATAGAATACCTTCTCAGAAGAGAAGCTATCTGTATATTCCTGAAATGCTTGCCACCATCACTTATCATCGCACGTGGCACACCAAAATGACTGAAAATATTGTGCTTAATGAACTTAAGCACCACTCTATGATCATTGGTCTTGGTTGTCACAGCCTCGACCCATTTGGACACATAATCAACCGCCACTAAGATATATAAATTACCGAATGATGGCGGGAATGGGCCCATAAAATCTATGCCACAAACATAAAAAATCTCAATGATCAAAATCGGGAGCAAGGGCATCATGTCCCTCTTGAACATGTTCCCAGTCTGCTGACAACGAATACATTTCCTACAGAACTCATGTGCATCTCTGTGGAGTGTGGGCCAAAAAAATCCAGACTGCAAAACCTTTGCAGCTGTATTCCTACTACTAAAATGCCCTCCACAGGCTAAAGAATGACAAAAACTGAGGATGGACTCATACTCCTCCTCCGGGACGCATCTTCTAATGATCTGGTCTGCATAATATTTGAACAACTCTGGTTCATCCCAATAATACTGTCTCATTTGAGATAAGAATCACTCTCGCTCATTCTTATTCCAATGCTCAGGGATCTGCCTTGACACCAGATAATTCACAATATCTGCAAACCAGAGTAACTGCGATGTTCTGACTGTCATGATTTGCTCATCGGGGAAAGAATCACTGATCGGTCTCTGATCCTGCATGGTCTCCATGATCAGTCTAGATAGATGGTCTGCTACTACGTTCTCGCTTCCCTTCTTATCTCGAATCTCGAGATCAAACTCTTGTAGTAACAGAACCCATCAGATGAGTCTCGGTTTGGTGTCTTTCTTGCTAAGAAGGTACTTCAATGTAGCATGATCAGAATAGACAACCACCTTCGAACCGAGAAGATAGGACCTAAACTTATCCAATGCGAATACTACTGCGAGTAGTTCCTTCTCTGTCGTGGTATAATTCATCTGAGCATCGGACAGAGTTCTACTTGCATAGTATATCACATAGGGCTTCTTTTCAATCCTTTGTCCTAAAATGGCCCCCATAGCATAGTCAGAAGCATCACACATAATCTTGAATGGAAGCGTCCAATCCGGAGGTCTCAAAATGGGTGCAGTAGTCAAGGCCTCTTTGAGTATCTCAAAGGCCTTTATGCAATCATCACTAAAATCAAAGGGATGATCTTTCTCCAATAATGAACAAAGTGGTCGAGAGATTTTGCTGAAATCTTTGATGAACCGCCTATAAAATCTGGCATGTCCTAAGAATGACCGAATCTGCCTCACAGTGGTGGGTGAAGTCAATCGAGAAATAGATTCCACCTTCGCTCTATCAACCTTAATCCCTCTCTTAGACACAATGTGTCCCAACACAATCCCCTCCTGGACCATAAAATGACTCTTTTCCCAACTCAGAACCAGGTTTGTCTCTATACACCTACTCAGTACTCGAGTAAGTTTCTGAAGGCAATCCTCAAATGAAGAGCCATATACCGAAAAATCGTCCATGAAAACTTCCATGACATCATCCACCATGTCAGAGAAGATAGCTAACATGCACCTCTGAAAGGTTGTCGGGGCATTGCAGAGCCCGAATGGCATACGTCTAAATGCGAAGGTGCCATAAGGATAGGTAAATGTGGTCTTCTCCTGATCGTCAGGATGGACAGCTACTTGATTATAACCCGAATATCCGTCCAAGAAACAATAGTAGCTCTGCCCTGTGAGTCTTTCCAAAATCTGATTAATGAATGGCAACGGGAAGTGATCCTTCCGTGTTGCTACATTCAGCTTTCTGTAATCAATGCAGACTCGCCACCCAGTGGTGGTCCTCATCGGAATGCTTTCCTCTTTCTCATTCTCCACAACAGTGAGTCCAGATTTTTTCGGCACCACCTGAATCAGACTGACCCACTGGCTATCAGAAATGGGGTATATGATCCCAGCATCTAACCACTTGACCACCTCATTCTTCACCACTTCTTTCATGTTGGGATTTAATCTTCTCTGCATGTCACACACCGGCTTGACTTCTTCATCACAATGAATCCTGTGCGTGCAGAATGAAGGATCAATCTATTTCAAATCAGCAACCCCCCAGCCAATCGCTACCTTGTGTTCTCGTAAAATATCTAACAATCTCTGCTCCTGCTCCTCTGTGAGCAATGACGAGATGATCACAGGAAAAGTCTCACCAACTCCGAGATATGCATACTTGAGTGAATCTGGTAAAGGTTTCAGCTCAAGTTTCGGGGGAGACTCAATCGATGATTTGGCTGGGGTCTCAACAGGTGGTGGAACAGGCTCAATGCTTCCTCTCCAAGGAGGTAATCTCGACGACACTACAGACACATCTACACTAACTCTACAACTATCCTCTCCTGTATGATACAAATTTAAGGAATCCTCTGTCATGTACAACTCCGGCTGTGCTTCCACTAGATTATGTGCTATATCAACCTGGAAGCACTCCATATCTCTCACTGGACCCAACGCAGCATTGAAAATGTTCAGCCTGACCTTCCTATTGCCGAATGACAAGTTCATAGCTCTGGTTCTACAATGGATACATGCATTGGCTGTCGCCAAGAACGGTCTGCCCAAAATGATCGGAGTCTATTGCTGGCTATCCACTCCTTCCATATCAAGGATAATGAAATCGACTGGAAAATAGAACTCATCCACTTTAACTAGCACGTCTTTCAAGACACCTCTCGATACCTTGACAGAACGATCTGCCAGCTGAAGTGTAATCGGAGTCAATCTCATTTCTCCTAGCCCAAATGAATCATAGAAATATCCTGGCAGAATGTTCACGCTTGCTCTAAGATTGAATAAAGCGCGTTCTATCCAGATGTTTCCTATGGTACATGCAATGATAGGGGCTCCGAGGTCCTTGAGTTTTGGTGGGGTCTGATGCTGAATCACTGAACTCACCTGCTCAGTCAGATGGACCTTGGTAGGAACTTTTCCT